>NW_026991712.1:114959908-116159908 GCF_029215605.1 Mirounga angustirostris
CTTGGGATAAAATCACACATCAGAAAATTCGCGGTAATTATTTTGCGATGCTATCAGCACCGATCAATCACGCGCGCGGCCCACTGCTGGAATGCCGGGCGCAGCCCCCGACGCGGAGCCGCGTCCCGCCTGACTGACAGTTTTGGTAATTAAGTGATTGTATAGACCTCTCCGACTGTTCTAACAACCTTGTCAGGGCCTGTCTGTGGACAGAACAAGCTGAAATCAATGTGCTTCCTGCTCTCTGAGCAGTTCTGATCGTGTACTCAGACTGATCCGGGAGGAGGAATCTGACAAAAGGAAAACAGCAGCTCTAAACGATCGGATTATGGGGGAGGGGCAGGGGAGAGGTAGAAAGTTTACTTCTTTGTTGGGGGAAGGGAGGACTGGAGGCTTGGATCGGGTCAGGAGAGCCACGCGGAGCCAGGCGGCTGGCGGGGCGTGGGGGTGGGGTGAGGCGAGAGTCCGGACGCGGGTATCACCTGGGCGCCCCGGCTGGGGCGGAGGTACCTCTCCCACCCTCCCGGGTGGGACGCGGTAGACGGTAGGCGCCTCCTCCGGTTGCCGCCGAGGGGCCTGGCCAGGCCGCGGACAGCAGCGTCCCCGCACGCCGAAGCCACGATTCGGCGGTTCAATACGTTTTCACCCGGATTAGAGGCAGAGGCTGGTGGCTCAGTGTAAATGTCACGCGGCAGCTTTTAATAAAGAAATGTTCAGATTGTTCGATTGCGCAGTACAGTGTGAGTTCTGTGCGCCCCCCCTTCCCAATCCGGCTTCAACCTCACCATCCCCTCTCCATTCCCGAACACATCACACCTCATCGCGCGTTACCAATATATTACATATTCAGAGTGATCTCGCCGCAGCGCCCGCGGGAGGGGCACTCCCCGAGCTTAACATCCACCTCGCTGAGGGCTGCAGGACGCCTGGGCCGACCGCCGGCACCAGGAGGAGGAAATAGACCCAGAACCGACCTGCTCTGCGGGCGCTTCTTTTGCACTCCCACCCCCGAGTCTCGGAAAGAAATTCCCAGTGGGAAGGGGGTCCTAAAAGCGCCGAGCTAGGGGGCGGGACCTCCAGTTCTCGGCCCAGAGGCTTCAGTTAAGAGTATTTTAATTCTTCCACAACGGCCCTCCCAAGCCTTAAAAACCTACCAATTGAACGCACACACACACAACAGGGGGAAAGGTAGCAAAATCAATCCGCCGAGTTCAAAGAGCCGAGGCGCGCGAGCAGGCTGCGGGGGTGCTCAGCGCTGGGCCGAATGCGCAGCAGAGGGTCCCATCGACCCTGCCAAGACGGCGGACCCCACTCAGCAGATACCTGGGGGTATATGTGTGTTGGGGAGGCGGCACACCCTACTCCATCCCACTGCTTGCCTGTCTCCTCTCCTCTGCCAGCCAAGAGCCGCCCATCCTCAGAGAAAACTGTGAGTGTGGGCACATTACGCACCATTAGGGAGACACTACAGTTTTAATGTGGCCTAATTAGTGCCGCTAACCGAGCAAATATTATTATATTGAATAATGATAATATGATGAAAATATTAATGCTTTTGAACTTTGCACGTGGGAGCCGTTCCTTCGATTCTCCCGGGACACCCCAAGCATGCTCAGACCCACTAGCAGACGCCGTCCGACGCATCCCCGGGAAGGCGAGCCCACAGGCCAGCTGAGAACATACGTGTGTCATCGCAGACACATTAACCACACCCTGGGCCACGCCACTTACCACCCGCCACGCAAAAGACCGCCTTCTAATGGCGTCTTTTTTTTTTTTTTTTTCCTGTAGCAGGCGGTAAAGCAAACCATACAGGAGTCCGCCGGGGTCCCTCTTCAACTGAGCTTCTGCTCTGCACCCCAGGAATGTTGCGGTGTGCGCGCCGTGTGTGTTCTGCCTTAACTAGGGCAGCCAGGCAGGTGGAGTTGCAGGAGAAGGACCCACTTAATTAGCATTTAAATTCACAGCCCCCTCTTGTTGCCAAATACTTCTCCCTTGGGAATTTGGTGAAAAGTGGGCATTTAACAATTAGGATATGCGGAAGGCTCCTCAAACTAGAGAGTCAAATTCTTAATTCTCTTAGCGAGTTTGGAGGATCAAAGCCATGAGGAAACGTGAACGGGTTGGCTGGGAGGCACTTAAGTGGCTGGAAATGGTGTGCCCGCGTGCCAGATGATTAGCACACCCACTCCCTCTTCCCTTTAGGCACCCCACCCCATTCTTATGGAGCCCAAGGAGACAGAACCGAGGTGGCTGGCCGTCCAGTCCTTGCTGCCTGAAGACAGGCCAGTTCTTTCCTAGTTGCTGGGCTGAGCTTGGGCCAGGGCCTAAGAAGAGCGTTCCAAGTGATGCCATCGCTCTGTCCCGGGAAATGGGGATGAGTGGTCCTGGCCAGAGAGCGCCCCCTCTCGGGCTGAATTGCTCCCTCTCCCTGCTTGCGGCTCATAGTTCGAATTCCTGCACATTTGGGGGAGCTCCTTCCGGGAGGCAACGTCCAGGTTAGCCCATCCTGTTGTTCTCGCACGCAATCCCTTCTACCCCGCCGGGTGCGTCTGGACTAGAAATCGCCTCCTAGACACTTGTCCAGTTCATCAAGTCCCAGGGCAGGGACGGGCTATTCCGCAGGGGTGAACCTTGGGAGTTGGAAGATTCGGTAGACCTCAGAGGCGACCAGAGCGGTCGGAGACCACCCCACACCTCCCTAGGTCTGGGAATCCAACCCCCACCCCCACCCCCGCACCAGAGGCAGGAGCCGGGGCGGAGAGCTTTCAATTTGTTCCAGTGATGTTTCTAACTTAATAAGGCGATTGATTAGCGCTCAAAGTGCCGTTCTAATTAGCCGCTTGTTAATTAACATCGCAAATGAATTTCCCTTTCTCTGATTGGCATCTTCGCCCAGCTCTCTGAGGCTTTCGTTTCTTCTCTGCCTCCGCCCCTCCATTCCCTCTTAACCTCAGGAGTTAATACAAGATTCAGCTACCTTCCTGAGCTTTCGAGGCCTCAGAATTCTTTTTACAGTGGGACGTGGCGGTGTCACCCGGGGGTCCTTTCATTTCCCCAGGAGCTGATCTTCAATGGACAATGATTTCGTTTAGGAGTGAAATAAAATCGCCCCTCGCCCCAATCCTCTTCCAACCGCCTCCACTTTCTCATCTTCTTTCTCTCCACCCCTGCCTCTAAGGAGGACTTCTTTCTCCCTCCACATCTGCAACCCTAGAAAGAAGAAAGGAAGCGGGAGTAGAGGAGGGGAGGAGTTGTAGTTTGAGGAGGCTGGGCCATGTCTGGGGATCGAATCAAACCTGCTGCAAAATTCTGCTGCTGAGGTCTGTAGGCATGTGCTGTTAGTCGGCTTCTGTTCCGTCCAAGGTGCTCTTCCCGAAGCAGAGATCTCTAGAGCCAACATATACCCACAAATGGCAGCCCAGCTCCATTGCCAGGCGATTAAAAGTTTGGACAATGTGTGGACGTTTTTGCACCATGAATACTCTTAGCTACCATACAAATCCCCCTATATATCCCTCTACTTGGGATGTACACTTTTTTTTTATGACCGAAGACACACTTTATTTCCTTCAGGAAGCCTCTGTATTCTCCCAACTCCTCCCAAGGCAGACAAGAATCCCCACTCTCTCTTTTGCATCCCCAATGTGGCAGGTTCATGTTGCATCCCCACGGTAGCAGGCGTCATGGCATCTATGACAATTTCCGTCATGCTCAAGCTCCCCTCAACCCTCTGAGGTGGGTTAGTGTCTCATTCTCAAGCACCTGGCATAGAATGCACTTACAGTAATGTTTATTGATTGAGTGAATGAACAAAATGAATGAGGGAAGGAAGAAGGGAAATCAAATATGGTTACTGTATGTTGCTTATAGCTAGAAATAACCGCCACCTTTGCATTGTTCATTTGCCAATCTCTTGCTTCATATTTTGTAAAGAGCTTTGACAAAGAAGGTCTAATTTGGTCATCACAATCACCCCATTCTAGGTAAGGACGATTTTCCCTTTACTAGAGAAGAAAGGTGGTCATCAGAAAGGTTAAGTGCCTTACTCAAGAGCATGGGAAAGTGGCAAAATGAGATCAAAACTCCCTCTTCCAGGATTCTTTCTCTACATCTCCACTGGCCTTCCTCCTGATCGCACTGGCACAACACACATCTAACATCCAAAGGAGAGCCAACTTCACTAGATCTCTGCTGAAGTGCTGATCTTTAAAGCTGTGGTGAAGCTCATGGCTCTCACAGATTTTCTTACGATACCAGAACTCTCTCTCAAAACTTTGTCCCTCTAGAACGATTAGTAATTACAAAGTCTATCATTTTATTATTCTGTTAAAACAGTTTTCAGTTACCTTATTCTTTTTCATCTACTTTGCCTTTCTCTCTCCGCTCCCAATCTCCACTCCCCTGGTTTCTGTCTATTTAAGGGATTCAATTTCAGTATTTTCTTGTCTTTTTACTACATTAGGTTTCTAAGCAAGTATGCATCAAGTCCTTAAGCAGTTGGAAATATATTTATATACTGAAAAGAAAAATAAAGAAAACTTCCGACGTTCCTGTAGCTTTGGAATGCTGAGAGGTCACGCTATCATCAGGGAGCCAGCCTTAGAAGAGAGAGGGCTTATTTGTGCACCTTGCATCTTTTATAGAGAGAAACAATAGCCGGCTTTCTCGGCTCGGGGCTCTTGGCGCCGCCCAGTGGAGGGAAGCGCCTTTGCACTTCAGTCCCGTCAGTTGGCATTGTCATCATGCGGACACTTACAAACGTTCAAAACAAATATGATAGGAAGAAACACCAGTTCCAAATTCATCGTAATCTATAGGTGCATTTCTTCAAAGTTCACTTCCTTTAAAAAACTGATGCTCCAGTTTAAACACAACCCCAAATCTCGCTTGTTAAAGTGAACGAAGGAGACTATGTGTATTAAGGAACAAAACTTGTTAAAATACATGAATGTTTGAATCATTATTTGTGGTGGGGAGGGAGCACCTTAAGTGGTAATCAGGACTAACGTGTCCTTCAGAGCAGAAGGAAAAGTTTGTTTTCTATTATCCACATTTGGCAAATAACTGCTTTCTGTGTAAGAATTCCAGAATCTTCCAAAAATTAAAGAGTTTTTTTCTTCGTCTTTTTTTTTTTTTTTAAGGAAATGAAGGCCTGAAAGTGGAGATCATTTTCAAACTTATGTCTCTTTAGGGACTATATTTATTTTACCTTAAATTCAGTGGTAAAATCTGAGATTAAATCCAGTTAATGCATTTCTTTTCCTCTGCATGGGCATTGAAAGTGTGATTAGTCTACACCCTGTTCTATTTCTGAATTTATATTTTTTAAATAAAAAGTTAAGTATGTTTGCTCTGCTAGAAAGTATATGACTTCTTGGGCGTATAGATTATATATACTCTCAGAGAAGAAAACAATGGCAAAAGAGGAATGGAGAAAAAAGAACTGAAAAAAGTTAAGAAACAAAAGCCCAGCTCTGAAGAATTTGATTTTCATTAAGTTTGTGGTCTGGTCTTTGAGTCCCTCTTTTGGATATTCAGGCCCCCACTAGCATATCCTCTCTGGTAGGAACCCAAAGATAGGAGCCTTGATAAAAGTCAAGGTTATATTATCCCCTCACAATTGTGATGTGGAAAGCTGATCTCCTAACACCCCACCCAAAGAAACCTCCCATGATCTTAACCTTTTCTTAAGAAAACATGATCTGAGACCTTCACAAGGTGGGGCCTACTGGGCTTCCGTTTTCTTTGCTTCAGAGTTTTCATAAAAGGAACACTACTCTTCTCAAACTCTCACCTTACGCTCACCCTTTCTTTTTAGATTTCATTTTTTTCGTAGGGTCATATTTCTATCTCCCTTGCTAATGTTGGAATTATTCCAAGCAAAAAATCCGTTAAACTGCCCAACACAAGCCGTGCGGTCAGCCTTTTGAGCTCATGAGTCATTTTAGGCGTCGGAACAAAACAAAAACAGGCTTAAATGAATTATTTATCAAGGTCGAGAATAACTGATTTGTGCAGTGCCCTTAGTTCTGGACCTCAAATTTGTTTTCTCCTCCTCCCCACTTCCCACCCAGAATAGTCAGCGAGGGAAATGCGGGTAGAACCCCAGGTTTGGGAGGAAACGCACTCCATCTGGGGAGTGGCAGGTGATGTCAGAATGAGAAGAACGCCAATTGAGATTTGGAGGGAGAATAATGTGTAGCATACACCTGTAGTCTCGGGCCGTCCCAGCGCCCTTCCCACAGAAGCCAACTGTGCCAGGGGTGCGCGAGGGTGTTGGGCTCCGCGGCCTTATGGGTGGGACACTGCGGCCTTCTGCAAGAGAGATGCCCGCGCAAGTCCCGGGCCGGTGGTTTCGAAATACCCGCCGCTGGCAGGCCGAGACTCGGTTGGCAGGCTCCCAGGAGGGTCTGGTCGCTCCAAAGGCGGCGGAGTCAACCCCTCTCCAGCATCATGCAGGCCCTCTGCGTCTTCCCAAGCCAGAGGAGCTCAACCCCAGCCGGCCGGCCCACCGCGCGCCCCCCGAGGGGCTCCCCGCACGACCTCCGGCCCTCTAGGGCCTGTGCCTGCAGCTCGCCCCGCGTCCCCGCCTCGGCTCACCAACCCCGGCTCCTCCGCCAAACTTCCCTCGCCTTAAGAGAAAAGCGAGAGCTGCCCGGATTGTACATCTCCTCGCCTTGGTCTTTTCCCTCCCTGCTGTTCTCCTCAGAGACAGAACCGTGAAAAAACGGCACAAAATAAGAAACAGCTCAACACACCCTCGAAACAGCGCGGGCTTTTTTCTGGGTCAAACACAGCGAATTCCCTAGGAAAGCGCAGGAAGGACGACTCTCCAACCTCCCCCCTCCTCCCTCCCCCCGGACCGAGGGTTCACTTGGGTGCAGTTGGGACAGAAAGGAGGTATCTTGTCCCAGGAGGTCTTTTGCCTCCCTGACACCACCCAGTCCCCCGTCCTCAACGGAGAAAATCTGTTCCACGGAAAGGGACCTTCAGAACTGCAACTAAACCCCAGATTTCGGCCCAGCCCTTGGAGACTTTAAAGGCCTTTTTCTAACATCGTTCTGCACCTAGTCACGGAAGCGATGCCAGCCATTCAGATTCATAGGGTTCTTAAAATGGTAATTTGGAGTAAAATGTAACTCAAAGAACTTTGAATCATTCATTAGCACCTTATAATTACTCCGCTAATTAGGTTGACACGGCACTTAATCAGGAGTAATACGCCGTCTTGTCACTGGCACTTCCCATTACTCTGACATTCAACAAGAGACAGGTTGGAGACGTCCTAGAAAAAATAATGTAAGTTGATACCCTCCGACGAGGCGTCACAGTCATGCCACGCTCCAGGTCCCAAGTGGATCCACAGTGACTGTTTCCTTTCCAAATGAGCGGCCCGATGGGGGGGCAGAGGGAGAGAGGGAGAGAGGGAGAACTGGCTGGTAGCGAGGCGGAGTGCGTGCTGCGGACCCGCCACCTGGGTTCCTGAGCCCCGTGCCAGCCTGACAGTGCCGTGAACCATCGCCGCCCTTGCCACTAGAGAACGCCTCGGGCATTATTTACCCCGCTCGGGAGAAAGTGTCTGGCCAGGCATTTCTTCCAGCACGGGCCCTGATTGGTGACCAGACTGCGTCCGCGGTTTGCAGCAACAGGCCCGTTCCCCCCCTTCCCCCACCCCGACCCGGCTTCCCGAGAGTGCAGGGTGGATGCGCTCCATCCCCTCTCAGGGACCCGCCGCCTAGGGGGCCACAGCTTGGGCGCCTGGGCCATTTGGGGGAGAAATCAGAGCTCGCAGTCCTCCCGCCCAGCCAGAGGTCCGGCTGCTGGAGTTACACACTTTGGCGTGGATTCCTTCAGGGATCCCCCTCCTCTGCTCTCAGTGTCCTTGGCCTATACCCGCGGGTGTTTGGGGATGCTGCGAGGGCGGCCGCGCGGGAGTCTAAAGGTAAGCCAGCCAGATTCCTTTTCCCTTACTGTCCTCTTTCTCCTTCCTCCTCGGACTTCTTAGGAAAACGGACAAATCTTTACTTGGATTTTTTTGGTTTTTAATTTTACCCCCTGGGTTCCCTTCTCTAGTCTACCTCTGCTCTCCTCTCCTCTCTGCCTTTGCCCTCACGCGTGATTGCGGACACCGGGAATCACTGCAGGACTAGGTGTTCGGCTCGGGCTGCAGGCAAAGGGTTGAGCAGGTTCTCAAAAGAGCAGCGGGGCCCGAGCCGCGCTCGCTGACGGGCTCGCGAGTCGCGCGTCCATTGGCTCCCAGGACGTCGGCGTCGCTCGCTCGCGCGGGCGCGGCCAATGGGAGCGCGGGGCCCCGCGCGCGGCCTCGGCGGCGGGGGCGCGGGCCCCGCGCGGCGCGGAGAGCGGCGGCAGTGGCCGTGACGTCACGTGAGGGGGTCGGCGCCGCCCGCTAGCAGCCGGATTACAAGCGAACGCGCCCGGCAGCGGCCGGAGTCGCTCGGCGCCGCGTCTCCGCCGCCTCCTCCGCCTGCGCCTGCTCCTTCTTTTCCTCCTCTTCCTCTCCGTCTCGTGTTGCCGCGACCTCTGCGGCGGTGTCTGCTCCGCAACTTTCCGAGAAAGTTCAGAAACTCGGCTCCAGGGCGGCCGAGTCGCGCGCAGCAGCCACCTCGGGGAGCGGCCCGGGAGCTCCGGGGGCGCGCGACCGCCAGGGCGTCGCGGTCGCTGCACCTGCCAGGTCCGCCGCCGCCGCTGCCGCCTGGTGCCAGGCTGTGGGCAGCCCCAGGCGGCGGCGGCAGCGGCGGCGGCGGCGGGGTCACCTCCCGCCGCCTGCGTCTTCGTCTGAGTCCCCTGCGCCGCCACCGCCGCCCCCACGTGCGCGGTCGTTCCCGGAGCGCAAGCTCGGTTCTTCCTCAACAATTTTTGTAACTTTCCCCCGCTCTCTTCCTTTCTCCCCTTCTCCCCACCCCTACTTTATGAATAAGGAAAACAAAGTGTCGAAAGTGCCCACCGATTGCCACCCCACCACCCATGATCCTTCCTTCCCTTCCCGCCCCACTTGTTTTGTTTTTTTAAAGCCGCGACAACATTGTTTAGTGTTTATTTTGTTTTACGATCGATAGCTTCCTTTGCTTGGTCGGGGCGGCTGCTGAGCGGCGAAGTGGCGTGGACCTCATGTAGAAATGACAACAATGGAAGGGGCCAGCGGGTCGAGTTTTGGAATAGACACGATTTTGTCCAGTGCCAGTTCGGGCAGCCCCGGCATGATGAATGGAGATTTCCGCCCGCTTGGCGAGGCCAGGACCGCGGATTTTAGGAGTCAGGCCACTCCGTCCCCCTGTTCGGAGATTGATACCGTAGGAACGGCGCCTTCTTCTCCCATCTCGGTCACCATGGAGCCCCCGGAGCCGCATCTGGTAGCAGAAGGGCCCCAGCATCACCACCACCTCCACCACAGCCAGCCGCCGCCGCCGCCCGCCGCGGCCCCCACGCAAAGTTTGCAGCCTTCTCCCCAACAGCAGCCGCCGCCGCCGCCGCCGCCGCAACCGGCCCAGCAGCTGGGCTCGGCCGCCTCGGCCCCCAGGACTTCCACCTCTTCTTTTTTAATTAAGGACATCTTGGGCGACAGCAAACCTCTGGCGGCGTGTGCACCCTACAGCACCAGCGTGTCCTCTCCCCACCACACCCCGAAGCAGGAGAGCAACGCAGCACACGAGAGCTTCAGGCCAAAGCTCGAGCAGGAGGACAGCAAAACCAAACTCGACAAGCGGGAAGATTCCCAGAGCGACATCAAATGCCACGGTGAGTCGCGCCGCGTCGGCCGCCCGAGCCATCTGGCTGCTTCTCGTCCTCGGGTTCTCGGTCTCCCCTTCAGACTCCCGCGCACCTCGGCTGCGGAGTTACTCCGGGAGTTCCTGGGGCGATCGCACCCCGGTCAAAAACTGCAAGCGGGAGGGAGGCCTGGGCATGCGACACGAGGACTGGTCCGAAGTTCGGTTTATTGTTACAACCTTCACCGCCATCCTGCTCCTTTCTTTGTTTTCCTTAATTTCAATTTATTAGGGATAGGGCGGAGGCGGAGGGGATCTGAGCGCAATTCTTTCGTTGATAAAAGGGAAGGACTGGAGATTTTTCTAGCTGAGACCTGGGGGGTGGGCATGAGGGGAGGTGGGAGAGAGAAACGGGCTTAGCTAGCGTGGTGTCTAGGGGTGTGTTCACGACGTGGCGTTTATTCTTTAATGCAAATTATTTCAGTCCCCCCACACACTGCATTTTCTAAACATCACAGGAATTACCAGATTTAATGAAGAAAAAATTTCCGAGTTGATTACCAAAACAACTTTTTTTTTTTATTAGATGGTGATTAATATAGGGAAGCCCCTATGGTAAAAATTTATAATCGGTTTCTCCGTTTTTAAAATACCCTTCTTACTCCATGGCCCCAACCGAGTATTTGTATTTCAGTAAGATTTTGTTTCCCTGCAAGTAATTGGGAAATCGCATTTATGAAAGTAAAATCTTGTGGAACTGGATTTATTTATTTTTGTAAAATCAGAAGATAGCAGTTGAAACTGTGCTTCAATTCCTTTTCCCATTTTCTCCTCAATTTCGTAAGGAAGTGTTCTGGTCTTTGCACGATAAAAGAGTTTTAACATACCAGGAGAATTCTTTTTTCTCCTTTACTAATAAGTTTATTACTGTTACTAGTATTAACCTTTGCCATCTCTGGGAAAGATGTGTGCTGACTATCTGAAAGGTAGGATATTGGCTCCTCATTTTACTATTATAACATTAGCATAATAGTGCCCAAAACAGATGTACAGTCTGGTCTGGCGATTTTTTGTGCACCAACCTCCCCAGTGGGTCAATTAGAGAGATTATTGTTCTTCCTGCAGGGAAGATCAAGGAGCGCAGCAAAAACGGGTACAAACAGAGAGGGATTGACATATCGATTTCCCAGCATTTCAGTAAAAAACCAAAGTTGACAAATAGAATCCGGAAATCTCTGGGCTGTCACCTGGATGGGCTCAGTGATTTTGAGCTCTACTTGGTGGCTGGGTGACATATTCTTTCTGAAGCTTTAAAAGACTTGACGCAAGCAACTGCAGGGAACTTGATTCCACCATTTCCCAAGTGCATCTGAAAAGGGAAAACAAATGCCTATAACTTTTAGTAAACAAAAAGTGAAATGAAAAAGGTGCCCCTTCCTCAAAAACAAAAACAAAAACAAAACAAAACACAACAACAGAGTAGAAAGATATTTTGAAAAGTACCAAATCAGAAAAAATGAAGTCATAGTGAAAACAGTAAAGGAATGGGACAGGATCTCCCCCTCCCCCCCATGAAAGAAACAATAACAAAAGGACCCTATATTGTAAAATATTTTTTTCTTTTTAACTTCCAAAGATGAGAAGATCAGACAACCTTTTAGAACCCTTTTAGGAGCTCTGCACAAAGTTCCAGACTCTTTGGCCAGAAATTGGTTCTCTTCCTCCGTATTGGCTAAGGTCCAAGTTTGTGTGTGATGAGGGTGGCAGAGTATAGTCCCCCAAGACCAGCAGCTGGCTTGGGAATGTGGAAGTGTGTGCCAGGAGGACACACCACCCTTCCCATTCCACACTATCTTACGACTCTGGGTTTCTACCATAGGAACAAAGGAAGAAGGAGACCGGGAGATTACGAGCAGCCGAGAGAGTCCCCCTGTGAGAGCCAAAAAGCCTCGCAAAGCCAGAACAGCTTTCTCTGACCACCAACTCAATCAACTGGAGCGTAGCTTTGAGCGGCAGAAGTACCTGAGTGTGCAGGACCGCATGGACCTGGCAGCAGCGCTCAACCTCACGGACACCCAAGTCAAGACCTGGTACCAGAACCGCAGGTAAGGGATGCTGGGGGGGGGGGGGGCAAAGGCATCGGGCCATCGAGGTCCCGACCACTGCAGCGCCAGTCTTCTTCCCTCCTGGCTCCGGGAGACTCCAGGGACTCAGAGGCCCCAGAGTGGGCCCCTGGGGGCTTTCAGGCTGGAGCAGGGATTAACCACACCCCCAAGGTGAGAGGGACTGATAGGCAGCTGGAGTTTGGAACATTTTGCACTTCTGAGTGTCTTAGCATATGCTACTTTTCCTCTCAAATCCGAGTGGCTGGAATCCCTCCCCCCACTTTGCCCCCAAATCGATCAGGCCACACCTTCTCAAATTGAGACATCTGTGCAGCTGACACTCAGGTCCATAGAGCCTGCGCCATGCCCCCTTTGGGCCTGCCCCCGGCTGGTTCCGAATGTCTGCAGCTGGCCACGCAACCTGGCTATTGCGATCCAGGAGGAGCTGCCCCACTGGCCTCAGCTTAAATGTCCTTGCCTTGGCTTCTGAGGCAGCCAGCCAGGCATCCAGACTGAGGGTCTGTCCCCTATATTTGTCACCTCAGAGCCTGCCAGGAACCACTGCCTCCACTGAAAGGAAATTCGGAAGGGGGTTGGCAGCACGGGCAGGTGCCTGAACGGTAGAGCGAACCCAGGCAAGCTGAGGCTGAAGTTGTGCTGTGTTTCCAAGCCTGGCAGTAGACAGTCTTGTCCCGATTTTTTTCTCCCCCTCCTTTTCTCTCATTTGTCTTCTAATCGTCCATAAGTGCGGTTGGAAATGCCCATCCAGTTGTCATCTTTACCATAATTTTCTGTCTCATTACATACGGTTTCAGCCACCCTAATTCTGTCGGAAAACATTAGTGTCATTTGTAGCCAATTTAAAATGGGCGACATGTTTATTAATTTGGCTGAAGCTGCCGGGTATGGATGGCCCACCAGCCCTGAGTTCCTTCATGGGGCATTTGAGCAAAGGCCTGCTCGCCTCTTCTTCCTGGCGGGGTACCGTGGGGGAGGGAGGAAACCGAGAAAAGCTGATCACAGGTTTTAATTGTTACTCTCTCTCAGAGGAGAAAATACCTTGAAATGCATTTCCCACCCCCTACCCCCTGCCCTGAAATGGCCCCGAGGTGCTGTCACCTTGGGAGAGCCCTCCCTCAAACAAATTCCATTTTGAAACCTTGGTGCCTTCCTTGCTCCAAGCTCCCCACCCGCTCTAAAGTCCTGTCAGGCTGAGGAGAGGGATGTGTCTTCACAGCTCTGGGGACTAAGAGGGACAGGGTCCGAGGCTAAGGAGTCTCTGTGTCCTTTTGTTTATGGTTTCTTCTCACTCGGCCTGGAGGAAAGGGGGAGGGGCAGAGAGTGGACACTCTGGGATTGTGGGGGGCCACTTGGGGGAAAGGAATTAGAGGAGGAGGGAGAAGACCGCCTATAGATGGAAAGAGTGGTCTCCGTTGGCCTTCAGGAAAGTTTCGGGAAGTAGCCCAATTATAAGGGGGCTACAGCAGAACAGAGGGTCAGGAAGAGGCAGCAAAGCTTATAGAATTTCACTTATGAATGTCTCAGACGTTGAGGGTGTAATTTATGAAATTGACTTGAATTTGGGCCCTTCTGTGGGCGAGAGGGTGGGGAGGAGGGCTAGGAGATGTGGTTCATTCCCGGTTCTCAGAACTCTCGCCGTCCTCCTGTCCCCGGAGAAAGAGGAGCGGGCAGGGGGCGAGAGAGGAAGGGCCTGGGTGCCAGGGCTGTGCCTACAGCTGGGAGGGGGGCGTGCACGCCCGCTGTTTTTCAGGACCAAGTGGAAGCGGCAGACCGCGGTGGGCCTGGAGCTGCTGGCCGAGGCGGGCAACTACTCGGCCCTGCAGAGGATGTTTCCGTCGCCTTATTTCTACCACCCGAGCCTGCTGGGCAGCATGGACAGCACTACGGCCGCCGCGGCTGCCGCAGCCATGTACAGCAGCATGTACCGGACTCCTCCCGCACCCCATCCCCAGCTGCAGCGGCCCCTGGTGCCCCGCGTGCTCATCCACGGCCTGGGGCCCGGGGGGCAGCCGGCCCTCAACCCCTTGTCCAACCCCATCCCAGGCACCCCGCACCCCCGGTGAAGAATGAGCGACTGACGGCGCTGCAGTCCCTTCCCGTCCCTTCCCCTCCCCGACCGACCGGACAGCTGCCCCTCCGCTCCGCTCCCCGCACCAGGCCGCTGGGCCTCCCTCGGGAGCGACCCCGGGAAGCGGAGCAGTAAGAGAAGAAGCCGCTCACCAGTGGGAGGGGGGCCCCCCAAAGAGGAACCAGCCCTCCGCTCTCTATCTCCCCACCCCCAGAAACAGGGCTGGAAAGCTCCCCACAGCAGTGTGACTGGCGATATCGCTGACCCCACACAAAGTGCGACCAGTAAGTGAAAGCATCAACAAAAACAAAACCTCAAGCTCTTTTTAAAAATGACTTTAGGGACAAGCAGGAGGGAGGGAGGGGGGAGGGGTAAGGAGGGAAGAACGAAGGGCACGGAGAGGAAGCCGGAGAAGCAGAGAGAATTGTAGATGGACAGACAGCCTCAAATTCTGAGGCACAGGGCGTTGCTGTGGACATTAGGTCTGCCCCAGAGAAAAGAGGAGGGTAACTGAGAACTTTGCACTGATTTCTCATGACCTTTTTTCTTTTGGAAAAGTGGCATGCTCCATAATATGAAAAAAAAATGTACATTTGAAAGACTGAGTGATAAGTGATATATCATATTTATTATATGTTGTCCAAAAAAGAGTCACTTATATACGTTAGTAAAACATGATTTTTCTTTTCATGTCTTTTTGATTCAGTAAAATAAATGCTTAGACAAAAATATAGATTTTTTTGTGATTGAGAATTACAAAAATAAAGTTTATCTTTTTTTAACAAGCGATGAAATTCAAGGGAGCTGATTTTACTAAAGCAGAATGTACTATGATGAAATGCCTGACTTGGTTTAGGGGAAAAAAAATCCCTCCTGTAATATTAGGAATTTATAAACTCTGTAAAGACTTTGGGTTGACTTACATAAAAACAGCGCCAGTTTTCCTGCTGGCCTCTTCCGAGCCGAGCCATTATTTGATGTGTGAATTCCTTTCTTTTTAAGTGGATGATTTCAGAGCAGTCCACCCGGCCAGGGGGGAAAAGTCTCTGCTTGTGGGCTGTTGGTGCTGGCTAAGTGGGCCGCCAACTTGCCCTGCTCCTGGCCTGCCTGGAAGCCCCAGCCAAACCGCGGCTGTCTGCCCCTCCTCCTCCGGCTCCTAGGGCTCTTCCCCGGGGCAGTGAGGGTCCCCGGCGCCGGGCAGCGGGCGGGTGGATGCTCCTCGGGCCTCGCAGCTGTTCTGCAGCCCGCAGCCCGGTGCCCACGCGGCAGGCCAGCCTGCGAGCGGGCGGCTGCAGGGAGCGCAATTAGGACGCCCCGGGGACTCGGAGAGGCCCGGCTAACAAACCCTCGTTGCGTCTTTGATCCTTGCCTTCTCATTCCCCAGCGGTCAGCCAGCCCCCAGCCCTGGCCGAACCTCTTGTCCTAGAAAGTTCGTTGTGCTGGGATGCCTTGGAGCAGGGATCCAAGTCTGGCCAGGACAGGTGTGCCAAGCTTTTTATCAGCATCCTTGCAGGGCTTGGGACCATGAAACGAAAGGCCCTGTCCAGAGGGTGGAGGAGGTCCACAGCCTGCCCTAGGAATGTGTGTGTGTGTGTGAATGGGTGTGCAAATACTGGGAGCACCTCTGCCAGGGCTGCAGGTGCACCCCCCCAGATTGGCTCCCCACTAGGCTCAGCATTCAAGACTATGTAAGGGAACAACTGAACAGGGTTTCAGTTCTAGGTCTGCTTCCACTTTCTCCAGCCCCAGGGTCATTTTCTGAAGAGCCAGAGTCAGATCCCCCAGCTGGGTATTCTCACATCTCTAGCCTCACGCCTGCCCAAGTACAGTGTCAAAGGGCTAAAACAAGCAGCTAAAACACATCCAGACCCATCCTTCAACTTTCTCTGATGTTGAACCTTAGTAGAGTTAAAAACATTTTTTAAAAAGTGGAGTGCTGTGGGAGTGTGTATTGGGGAGGGGTGGGAAGGAAGAAGGGAAGAAAGAGGTGAAATCCAGGAGGAAATTGCCTCAGGCGCCTTGATCAGACCTTGGCTAATTAGGGAGTGGTTTGCAGATTTCTATCTAGCTCATCAATTTGCTTTAAAAGTGGTCTTGGTCTTGTTTGATTCTAACAAAAGGGTCTGGATTGGCTCTTCTCATTTTCTTCAGGCTGAGTCGGGGCAAACTCAAGACAGCTGGGTTGGGTTGGAAACTGGGCGCCACTGTGTCCAGTGGGGAATGCCCAATGCCTGGGCATTCTAGCAGACTCACCTTGTTCCATCTTAGCTGCTGTTGGGTTTTACAATCAAGTTTAAATAGTTCAAAAATGGTCTGCCTGGGCCTAAAAAGGCACTCTCCAAGGCTGGGGGTGCGGTGCACTACAGCTTTCGTCTGCACTTGTCCCAGGGCCAGTCACCTTTGGGCACAAGAGGGACCTGGGAAGTCACTGGAGTTCACACATCACACATTGCCTATGAAGAATGATCTCAGGTCCAGTTGGGAAAAATGCATGAACAAACTTACAAATACAAACAAGGCCATAGCACCCATCCGCTACCAGCAGCTGGCCAACAGCTCACCAGCCACTCTGCGGAGGAGCCAGCCTGCTGTCCCTTCACTCTCAAGGCTGAACTTGGACTCCATAGGTGGACAATGCAGGGGGGCTCACTGTGTCTATAGAGGCCAAGGTTTCTTAATTATCCTTATATTCCACTGCTGTTAGCCATGACTCTGGGTCCACCGGAGTCCTCCTAAATTTGCTTTTCTTCAAAGCCATGTTTTCTTCAACTCCCTTAAACTGGGCAGCTAAAAGTGTCGATTCCCCTCTAAATGTGTTTTGGTTACTCCCCATTGTATAGAAGTTGGCAAATCGGCTGTTGGGGTGGGTGTTGCTTCAGGAAGAAAACTGAGTGGCCGAATTTCTTTTCATTCTTTTCTTTCTGCTGCAGTACTGCGAAGAGCATCTTAGCTGGTGCCCTTCTATTCAAACGTCCCCAACTACTGCTTAAAAGTCAAATGCAAACACATCCTTTTCCTCAAAAGGGGTCTCTCTGTTCTTCTGTGCTTGCCCAACAAAGATGGGGGTTGGCTAAGAGATGAGGAGTGCGACCCTAGGTTTCCTGAAAAGCAAGGAACAAAGATGACAGGCAAAGGTCTTTTCTCATGGGAGATGTGGAGTCAGTTGTGGAGGCCCAGAGGACAGCTGTCCCTGGGAGCTGTGCTCCTTTTCTTTTCCCCTAGTTTCACTTGGTGTCTGAAGGGCACTCCACCGTTAGACTTTATTTGGATTGGTCCTGTGATTAAGTT
This sequence comes from Mirounga angustirostris, assembly GCF_029215605.1. Classification (NCBI taxonomy): domain Eukaryota; kingdom Metazoa; phylum Chordata; class Mammalia; order Carnivora; family Phocidae; genus Mirounga; species Mirounga angustirostris. Next base: position 114,977,119 of record NW_026991712.1, read on the forward strand.
GGGGACTTGCAAAACAGGGGCTTGGAGTGGCAATCTTTGCTTCCTATAGAAACCCAGGAAAACGAACTTGTTTCAGAGAGGTCTTTAAACATCCACGGTGACCCCTTTAGATTTGCCCACCCGCATGTCAGCTCCAGGACCCCAACTAACCTAACAGAAATCTGTAGTGAGTGGGAAGTGAAAAGTGGACTCCCTGGCCAGCAGCCAGCCAGTCTAGTCCAAGCCAGCAATTTTCAAGGAGTTGTAAAGTAACGATTGCAGCTTGTCTCTAGCCTCCAGCAAATATACCTACCACCTTGTATCAGTTTATTTTTGCTCCACCCTTTAAAATGAAAGCCCACACAACGGCAAATTAACGGATTTCCTCTGTTGCAAATAAAACCCACTTACCCTCAAACCAAGACTTCCCTCCTCCTCTCTCCCTGCCATCTGACTCCTTGCCTAGACAGCCCTTCCCCAGGAATCTGCTGAATTCCACCTCCCCTTTTTAAACGGGTGGCTTGCGAGTAGTTTGTTTTGTTACATTTTTAACTTTCTAAAAATATTTGGAAAAGCTCTCCCCAGGGCTAAGGAAACTTTAGTTCCTGTTAAGCCACGTGGTTACAAAAATATACTGGAAGAGAGCTACTTAGTTTTCTAAAAAGCCAGGCATGGCTTGAAGTCAACATGCTCGGGAAGAGACTGAATTTTCAAAACTACTGGTGGGAATGGGCAAGGGCAGGTTGGAGACTCCAAGGGGACTGATGTTTGCCGCAGAGCTCTGAATCCTTGGTGAGGGAAAGCTGGTTGTTGCCTTGGCTGTCGATTAGAGAGGTGTGGGCAGAAGGATGAGTGGGGGCTTTCCCAGGGTTTACCCCCATGGACCCTGGAAAGTGTCTCTAGGCTCCTTGAGTCTCCCACTAGGTCTTTGTCTGGTCCCACTTTCTTGGCCAGTTCCCAGCCTGCCTCTCTACCGCTTGATTCTTTCCCTGGAGTTGGGGCGCACGGCTAGGGCCCACTGCCCCTCCCTTCTTACTTCTGGCAGGCTCAACACCCCCAAGGCTGAGTGGGGGTAAGTGTGTAGGGTTGAGGGTGTGTGCTTTCAGAGAGAGGGAGGTGTCACTGGCCTCTTGCATTGGAGAAACAGGTCAGCTGCCTCAGGGCGATGCGATGACCCAGAAGGGACTTTTTTCCTTCCCTCCTTCCGGCTGAATTTTGAAGGTCTTTATCGGTCTGAGTGTTGCTGGGTGGGACTGTCTTGGCCAGCACGGCGTTCTCAGTTTCCTTCTCTGCCTCTCCCGGGCTCTTCCCCGGGGCCTCGCTCTCCCGAGTGCTCTCTCCTAGCACCACAGACAGCTCCCGGGGCGCGCGGGGAAGCGTAGCGCTGGGGGCTGCCGGGTTCCCTGCGAAGCCTAGGCGACCGCGAGGGGAGCGCCGGGGAAGGGTCGACGGCGCCCGCGGGGGAGGTCCGCGAGGTGATTACAAAGAGCCCTCCCTGGCAGCGTTACCTGATTAGCTCTAAGTCCAAACAGGGTCACATTCCAAAGAAGAAAATCTTCAGATCAATAAAGTAATTCAAAAACGCAAAGATCTCGGGGTAAGTAGTGCTCAGTGACAGATCAACTCTAAACCGTCCCTATTTAATAAGTTCTTAGTGGAAGCCGGCTGGGGAGGAGCGGGGCCTCAGGTCTGCGGCTTCGAAGCCCTTGCGCCGCGGCCGCAGCGAGGTCGCCAGTGGAATCGCTCTAAATGGCACTTTTTACTCCCTCCGCTCGCGCTGCCGGGACTGCTCCGCGAGCCGCCGCCTGGGTCGATGGAAGCCCAGGAGAAGCGCTCCCAAGGCGGGTGGAGCGGGTCCTCCTCCCCGCAGTCCTGGGAGTCTCCCGGCTTCGGCCACTATCCGGTCCAGGACAGCGAGCGGGTCGCCTCCGCGGGAGCTCCACCGAAAGAAGAGGACCTTCCAGCGCGCGAGATTGAACTTGATTTACGATAAAAGGGCTTTGTCACTTTGTGGAGCTGATGGATTCCCGCCCCCACCCGCCCCTCTCTCTGGCCGCCAGACTTGATTCTTCAGCGCAGAGGCTCTAGATGTGGCTGTCCTCTCGCCTTCTGCTGACGATTCGCGCACACACCGCAGCCCGCGGTTTGAGCGGAGGTTCCCGGGGCCCGCGGCAGCGCTCGGGCTCCAAGTGGGGTCTCCCACGGTGCGCGCCCCAGCGGAGACTCTGCGCTCCTCTGCCCCAGGACAGCCCCGCGGCCACAAGTCCCCGCGCCCGGTTACCGACCGTGTTTCGGGGAGGAATGCGTGCATTAAGACAGGGACCCTATAGAGCAGGGACAGGAGTCCAGATGCTTTTCGCGATTAGTGCTAGGGTTGGGCCTACAGAGCAGGGCCCCTCTCTCGCATCTCAGTGCGCTCCGGAGAGAATATAAAGGCTTCTCCTTTTCCGGTTACGATAATACATCTTTGCCCAGGTGGGTGCCCATATCTGCATTCCACTCCATGTCCAGCTCTCCTCAGAAGGCCTCCTGGCTGCAAATGACTGCCTTCTTCAGATTTTCCCCTCAGTTCTTGAAGCCAACTCCTCTTTGTTGATTCCCTGCCCCTTCTCCCTTACAGTTGGAGGGGTGGAAATGCTAAGTGGAATTTAGGAGCGGGTAGAGACTTGCAGTGGCATGGATTCCCTGTATTTTGTAGGTTCTGGCACCACTGGGGAGCCCCAAAGCATCTGGGGGCTGGAGGAAGAAGTGTTCCCGTGCATCTTTACCTGAAATGGGAGGAAAAGTTTTCTATAGAGCAGTATGTATTTATAATGCGCCTCAGGAGAGACGAATTTGGCATGGGTGGTACTTTGTTTCCGCACTCCTTTGCTACAAAATCAGAGTGCTCATTGTGAAAAACTAGTCTACCTTCTGTCGACCTAAAAAAAAAAAAAAAAAAGAGGCAAGCTCAAAATTGTCAAAAAGATTAGTTTGTTTGGGAGTAGCAGAGGAATTGCAATTTGGGACATGCTAACTGTAGTAAGCTACAAGCAAGTGTACTGAGGGTTTGGGGCAGGCCATATTTATGGGCAGAGAATGTAAAGAGGCAAGAACTCAGTTAGCATCTGTTAGAATAAAAAACAAATGGAGACCAGCTTTGAAAATTCCCTGAGCAGACAAAACCGGTCCAGTCATACAAATAAAGCTCAATTCAGCTTATTTTGTAAGGTCAACTGGACCTGGGTCATTTCTTGTTCATGTCTCTGGAAACCATAAGCAAAAATTTCCCAAGGTTGATATGAAGTAACTCCTGACCAACTCCCTATCAACTTAAGAAAATTCCAACATTATCAGTTTTCTATAAATGAAGAAATTATGGGAAATCAGTCTCTCCATCCCTAATTTTGTTTTCCTGAGTGCACATATGGGAGATTTCTACATTTTATATCGTCTGGTTCCATTTTGGATTGAAATTCTTTTATATTTTCCCCTTTTGATCAAGATCTTTCATAGAAAGCACCATTGATCAATTATGTCATTCGGGTATTGCTTGTTAATGTCTGTCAGAAGTATAGTCCTTTATAGGTGGATTGTATTGTATGTCCTATGAAGGTGAGAAGGACCATCCTCAGGAGTCTTTTCCCATGAAGCTGAGGAAGGCCATCCTCAGGGGTCTTGTTTTAGAGAGGAAGGAAATGATATGGAATTTCTTTGGGCTCATTTGAACAAGAGGATTGAAAAATGAAAAATCTCAGTTATGTCCTTCTAAGGGGGACCATTTAGTTTCCATGGTCAGCTGAGTTTCAGGAAAAGTCTTTGAAAGGAAAATAATTTTATTTCGTACATACGTTTGGGAAGAAGGCATTTGTTTACTAATGCAAACCAGCAGAAATTTAATTAAAAAGATCAGACTGAGGCCCAAAAGTCCAATGATAGCTGTTGATTGAAATACACCTCTGGGGGCGCCTGGGTGGCTCAGTCGGTTAAGCATCTGCCTTTCAGGCTCAGGTTGTGATCCCAGGTTCCTAGGATCCAGCCACACTGGGCTCCTTGCTCAGTGGGGAGTCTGCTTCTTCCTCTTCCCCTCCCCCTCCCCAAGCTTGTGTGCCCATGCACATACACTCTCTCTCAAATAAATAAATGAATGAATGAATAAATAAATAAATAAATAAATAATCTTAAAAAGAAAAAAGGAATATACCTCCCAACCAGTTTCCCCAATTGCCTATATTAAATAGATTGAAAATGTCCCAAATTCTGGGAGGTTGGCCAACTTCTGCTAGCAGCTTGATATTGTCTTTTGTTATTTTTAGTTCTTGTGTTATTTTCCATGATTTATTGACATAAAAATAACATTCTTCTTCAAGTGAGGTGCAGGTTCCCCCTTGCGGAGCAGTGAGGAGGTTTAGGGCTCTGTGGTTTTGTAGGATTACTTCGGCAAGGCTATCTGTTTGTTTTTGTTGATATTCAAAAGCTTGAACAGAAACATTGGAAATGGTAGACATGACTATAGAAGGATTGTGAATTGCTTTTTTGAGGTTTGCTATTCCAATCTAAGTTTAAAAAGCTCTGGCAAAAGCAGGCCCCAAACCCTTTTTGTCTACCATAGGGTTATAGCTAGGCAGCCACCCAAAATTATAATTCTCCCAGTTCCAACATGTCCTTTTAAATTGATAAAAGAAAGATCCCAGAGTAGGTATGTAAGCAGTAGAAGGAAGAATTTTTCTAATTTTGGCATTAGGGGTGAGGGAAATAATCCTACAACCTCCCTCCCAATTAAGGTCAAGTGTAGAATATGTTTCTTCCACATAAAAAGAAACACCCCATGTCTACTAAGAGTAAGGCATAGTTCGGCCCTTTTGCCCAGATTCTTATTCCTGGAATGAAAGAGGGAATTTCATGATCAGAAATATAATCATTTATACAGAGCACATGATAATCTAGTTTATTAGCATTATGGAAATTGTTATGTGGGCATCTTAAATATCTATAGAAGTGGAAGAAAGTATATTTGAAATAACAAGTAAACTGATCTAATATAAGTAAGGTTTTGGCGGAGGCCTGGAAGATATCTAGGGAAAAAGTAAGTTAAGTTTCCACCATTCATCAGATTTTTGGTCAATTCCCAATGAAGTACCATTGAATGAGAACACATTGGCTTCCCATTTTCTGGTATTATTATGGTTTTTCATTGCCCCACCCCAGAGATATATTAATGGAGGAGAGGATATAGTCTTCTGGATTCCAAATAGGAAGTGAATTCATGTTCGTTTGGATCATATAAAAGACTATAGTCACAAATATTTAATATCCTAGAATTTTGCCATTTCTGTCACTGTTTTTGAAACACAAAGAAAAAACTAGGGTAAGAGTCCAGACCTGAGTGAGAGATAATCCTTTATGGGTGGGGGGCACCCAAGGAAAAGCCATAGTAGTTGGTACCAGCTTCTAGGAGGAAAGACAAGTGTTGTTCCAAAGCTACCAAAGGAAAATCCTGCATCTTTACTGGAGAGGTTTTGTCATCCTTCTAAAGATAATGGCCAGGCCACCAATTCAGATTCATCATGAGCAATGTTTGCTCTGGCACAAATCCAAGAATCAGTAATTTTAGCAGAGTCAGAGAGTTTTTGTAACGTGGGGATAAAATGATGTGTTAAACCTCAAGTAAAGGACAGTAGAAAAACTAAAGAAAGAACAGTTGAAGGCCTGAAAGACCTGATTTAACTAAACATAGAATAATTAAAAAAGAACAGGAAAGCTTATAGGCCTGGTCCAGATATTTTGGGTAAGCTGTCTACTCCAAGCGCCATCTGCTTTAGTTCCTAGAAATTTTCAGTTTCAGGTCACCAGCTCATTCAGATTTGGGGGCTTTCTTTACATGTTGTACATGAATCCCAGGCAACTATTCCTTGAAGTTTGGCTGCATGGGGATTAGTTAATAACACATGGTAGGGACATTTCCAGCAAGATTGAAGAGTCTTTTTGGAGATGTCTTTTCCAGCAGACAAAATTTCCAGGCTAAAGATACGATGTTTGATATCTTCATCTCCAGGGAGTGCACTGTTGAAAGATTGTCCTACCAGAGTGTGATTATTCTGTATGGACTTGATCGGGTCTTTGCAAAATTAACATATACCCCTCTCCTTTGTTAGTTGGGGCTAAGTGCATTGGCCATCCTGTAATTATTTTATTTTATTTTAGATTTATTTATTTTTAGAGAGAGAGCGAGAACATGGGGGCGGGCAGGGCAAGAGCAGAGGGACAGGGAGAGAGAGAAACTCAACCAGGCTCTGCTCGCAGAGCTCGACTTGGGGCTCAATCCCATGACCCTGAGATCATGACCTGAGCCAAAATCAAGAGCTAGATGCTCAACCAACTGAGCCACCCAGGCACCCCCTGTCATTATTATAAAAGGTGAAAATTTATGCATCCAAAAGGAAGTAGATCTAAGATTTAGAAGGACCAATGATAATGCTTTTGCCAAGGTATTTGGATGGTTTCCACTAATTTAGCTGAGTCAATAATTCCATTTGTATGTTAGACCAGTCCTGAGGATTGAGGACGATAAACACAATGAAAGTATTGCAGAACTGGCCAGATAGCCCAGACTTGTCAAAGTATTTGACCATAAAATGGATTTCCCAATCACTATGAAGACCAAGAGGGAATAATCTTTTCCAATAGCATTTTAGGTACAGAAGAGTTACCTGTCTACACGGGAAATCTTTAGTCCAATATGAAAACATACAAACCATTACTGGAACTGGAACATACTTATATCCATGAGATGGGAGCAGTTGTATGATATCTATTTGCCAAACCTCAAATGGTTCATTGGGTAAACTATCTGGGGGCAATATAGATGAGTTTCCTTCAGTTAAATTTAGGACAGATGGAACAAGCAAGATAAGCACTTTTTTTGTGCCTTGCAGATGTTTTCCACCAATGTTGATTCATGAACATCATCATTTTATCAGTTGACCAGTGATTTAATTAATGTATGGTAGTTATTAATGGACATTTTAGATTTTCTGGCAGGACCGGTAGTCAGAACCAGAGTTTCTTTTCTTGATGACACCAACAGCCTTTAGATCTCCAATTTTGTTTTTCTTTTTTAGGGGCCAATTGTTATATATCTTTGGTTAATTCTCTTAGGTCATCACCAGGGGAAGTAGTTTTCTGGACCATGGTAGAGGTTTGGTCTTTGGATCCCATAAGAGCAGCATTTTTTTGCGATGACATCGTCAGTGGTTTCCTTTGGCTTCCAGACAGTCAGACTTAGAATGCCCAAGGACTTTAATAATAGTCAGAAGGGCTGGCAGGAGTATAGCCTCTAATAAATCTTGGACACAAGGATGATTTTTAATTTTGTCTCTGCTGGAAGTAAGGAAACTTTGTTGTTTCCATAACATTCCAAAATCATGGGCTACTCTAAAAGTATATTGACTACCAGTATAGATGTTTGTGGTTTTACCTGTAGCTAGAATACATGCTTGAGTAAGAGCATGTAATTCAGCTTGTTGGGCTCAAGCTGCCAAAGGTAAGGGTGCAGCCTCAATGACCTCAAAAGGAGTTGATATCACACATCCAGCACACTACTTACCGTTTTCATTTATCAGGTAAGAGCTATCAGTAAACCATGAGAAATCAACATTTGCCAAGGAGGCTTCATGTAAGTTATCATGAGGGGTTAATAGGTAATCTGTCAAAGTCAAACAGTCACGGGGATTTCACCCATGGAATAAGGAAGAAGAGTAGCAGGGTTGAGATTGATAGGACAAACAAGAATGATAGGACAGGAGGTTAGCAAGAGAATTTCCTAAGAAGAGGCTTGCTGAGAGGTGTTGGGTGTGGCGTGAGTTCAAGAGAGCTTCAACGGCATGAGGTACAAGGACGTCAAGGAAGATCCTAATAACGATTTCTTCAGTGGCCTTGCCCAGAAAAGCAGTAGAAGTGACAGCCCTAAGGCTTGGAGAGGGGGAACCATGGGATCCAATTGTAGGCTAGAGGTTGGCTAGAACATAGAGGTTGGTGTGGTAGCCTCCACGTATTTGGGTTAAGTACTCTGAGGGCATTTCCCTCCTTTTCATATACAAAAAGGAAAAAGAGTAGCCGATAGTTTCACTGTCCAAGGACAGGTGGATTTATTAAGATTTCCTTCAAGGTTTTGAAAGCCAATTCTTCTTTGTTTTCCTAGGTAATGGGGTCGGGTTTAGTAGTTTTTAAAAGGACACACAGGGTCCTTAAGGATCATTAAGGAGAAGTTTGAAATCCGATTGCAAAAATAACCAGCTAGCTCAAGCAAACTCTGTAATTGACATTTGGTTTTAGGTTTTGGGAAGCTTAAGATGCCATGAAGCCTACCAAAACCATGTAACCTGGTTTTGAGATTAAATGTCCTAAATATCAGACTTGAGTTTGAACAAAATGCAACCTTTTCTTTGAGACCTTGTGTCCTTTAGTGGTAAGAGTTTTAACAGGTGAATATTGTCTTGTGAGGAGGTCTTAGAGGGTGAGCAGAGAAGTAAATCATCTACATCAATATTGTAGTAATGTGGAGTCTCCAGAAAATTTTATATTGTCTAAGTCAGCTTTTAAAATTTGTGAGAAGTAAAAAGGACTTTCAGTAAAAATCCTGGGGGCCTTATTGTCCAGGTGTACTCTTATCTTTCCCAAGTAAAATAAAAAAGATATTGACTAGCCTTATCAATTGGAATACTAAATAATGCGCTGCATAACTGGATCACAGTGAAAATTTTGCTTTTGGTAGGGATGGATGCCAATAACCTATGGGGATTAGGAACAACAAGATAGCAAGGAACAACGTTATTATTTATTATTCAGAGATCTTGGACAAATCTATATCCTTGGCCATTAGGTTTTCTTAAAGGTAAAGTAGGTGTATTAAAAGGACTGGTGCAGGCAATAATAAATCCCTGTGCTTTATACTCTCCTATGATAGGTTTTACGTAAAGCTTTCTCGTTTATAGGGTGTTGATTACTTTTGGGAAGAGGTTTTGAGGGATCAATTTGGATTTTAAGGGGAAGGGAGCATTATGAATTCTGCCTATGCCCATGGAGGATTTTGCCCATAGACTAGGGGACACTAAAGCTAATAATGGAAATGAGTCTGAAGTTTGATCTTCCTTGGTTTGTAAAATACATGAGAAAGAAAAAGGGTTTGAATTTTCTTGAGGATTTGGCTCAAGGGATTTTAGTTCAGGAGATTTGAACTCAAGAGTTATTTCTCCCTTTTGAGAGAAAGAAATGGCAGCATGATGTTTTTCTAGGGAATCTCATCCTAATAAGTGGACATGAGCAGATTTATTGAGGAGAAATGGGTGTTTAACTTGCAAAGGTCCCAAGAAAAGGGTGTAGGTTTAGAAATAGGGACACATTGTGGTTTATTTGAAATCCCCACTATTTGGATAAATGTATTACTCTGAGGAAGGTACTGTTGTTTTTTTGTTTTGTTTTGTTCTGTTGTTTTGTTTTTAGGGGCTGTTTAATTGTAGTGGGTTGACCACTGATAGAATAGCTCCTGTGTTGATTAATATTGTAAGAGGTTGGTTCCCAATCTGGAGAGTAGTTTCCCCCAGCCTATTTAATGGTAGAATGGGAAACAGTCCTTGTGTTTCCTTGGACCCCCATCATTGGGATGAGTCTGACCCCTGGCTGGTGAAAAGCTGTAATTGTCTAGACCTTTTTTACTTGTAGCAGTCCTTTCTCCAGTGGCCAGGTTTTGTTTTGGTTCTTTCTTTCTTTCTCTTCTTATTTTTATTTATTTATTTTTTCAATAATGACAGAGTTTAATAGGGAGAGCTTGGGAGATTCCATCTGTTGAATTTGGAAACTTAAAATTTTAGTTGCCTTTCTTTTGGATTCATTAACCGGGGTGCAAGTTAACTGATGAGCTAGATTGACAAGATTAGGGGTAGACATTGTTTCCCAGTCTATGCAAGTTCTATTGACTAACAGAGATAGGTCTCTGTTTAAACCATTTATAAACATTGAATTAAAGGCCACCCTGAGAGATTCAACATCTATAGGGAGTCCAGAATTTAAAAACAATGTGGAGTCTGCTCGGCTGTACCAAGAATGAACAGATTTAGCAGGCTTTTGGGTACATGCCTTAATTTTGTTCCAGTCTACCGGTTTAGGGAAAGCCCTTGGGATGGCAAGATGCAGGCTTTTGGCTAGGGCACAAGTTTGGTCATATAAAAGAGCTGGTGGTTGAGTTACTTGGAATTCTAAAGTTTGTTCAGGGCTTTCCACATTAGCAGTTTTCATCCAATACTGGGTTGACCTTCTCCAATAAGCATATAGACTAATTGACAAAGAGGAGAAGTGAGGCTGATAAGTCTGAATTACAATATTGAATTCTTCTGCAAGTCTATGAGGATCCTCAGTTACCTTGGGAAAATATTTTACCATATATACCTCTAAGTTCAGATTTGGTCCATGGGACATAAGAAATTAATGATTTAGTTGGATCCTCAGATGGCCTAATTTTAAAAGGGAGAGTTTTAACAGGCTCAGTTGGTAAGGTTTCAGCTTAGAGAAGAAGGGGAGTTTAGATAAACGAAAGGGTTAGAAGAGGACAGAGGTGGATCTAGAGGAGGTGGAGCAGTGGGTTTAGGGGTTTGGGCCAGTGTTGCCATGGAAGAGGCTTCAGATTTTTTTTTAATCTCCATCTAGTAGTTTGCCTCAGTTACTTAGAAATAGTATTTTGTAAAAAGGCAATTTTAGAATCTTGAATATGTTCAGAAGCCTCTAGGTACCAATTAAAATAGCTATCCCATTCAGATTGTTTAATTCTATTGCAGCAGTCTTCTCATTTAGTCTGGAGAAAAAGCAAGTTTGGGGAGATCAAAAGTTCCCCATAATGGCCATTGAAGTTCTAAATTACCTTTAGTAAGATTGGTCAATTTAGTTAAAAATGCGCATGAGGAGAGGCCATAATTTTTTAACATAAAACGGGCCAGGGTCCCTGAAGGAGGGCCACCCTTAGAGCATTTTAGATGATTTGGGATCCCATATTTTAGCGGTTTCCTTGAGAGCAAAAGAAAAAAATAGTCTTAAATAGCCTGATGGGTATGCTTTCAGAGTTGGGAGTTGTGTTTTGTTTTATGGTGTGTCCTTCACGGGATACCATTCCTCGCCCTCCTAGATGGTTTAACTGTCTGATCCATGACCAGGTGTCCCTTGTTGTGTGGATACTGTGTTGCATTTGGCAGGCCACCAAACGTCAACCTGGCCTGTCCCTGATTAACTTATGCTTTCATGGGAGTCTTTGGCTTTGGAGACCGAAGTCTTTCATAATGAGGTGGCAAGTGCTCTAGTAGCATTTATTTGATCCAACCCATGCCCACTGATATTATGTTTTTAAAAATTCATTTTGCTTAAGAATTCTGAAGAAATTATACTGAAATTCTAGCGTGCTTCTAACAAGACAACAAACAAGTACTCACCAAAAGAGACAAAGCTTTTAAACAGATCCTAAATAAAGTCAGAGAGCTCAACCAAACACAAGGAGTTTGGAATCCAAGAAAAGACTTCACAAAACAGAAAACAGACAATGACCCACAGAGGTGATGAATGCAAGGGACTCCTTGTGGATACGTCCCTCGCTGGATTCCAAGGGTTGTTCTTTGGGGGTCGCCTCCTTTGGATCCCACTTCTGACGCCAAGGAATGTCAACCTAAAAATGAGGGAAACTGAGTCGAGCTCAAAATTGTCAAAAATATGAGTTTATTTGGGTATAGCAGAGGAACTGGAATTCAGGACCTGCAGACTGCAGCAAGCTACCGGTGAGCCTGCTGAGGGTTTGGGGCGGGCTATATTAATGGGCAGGGAATGTGAATTGGGGAGAGTTCAGTTAGCATCTGTTAAAATAATAAACAATCAGAAACCAGCTTTGCAAATTCCCCAAGCAGACAAAACCAGTCCAGCATACAAATAAAGCTCAATTCAGGTTATTCTGTGAGATCAACCCACCCTGGGCCATTTCTTGTTCATGTCTCTGGAAAACGTAAGCAAACATTTTCTGAGGTTGGTATGAGGTAACTCCTGACCAACTTCCTCTCTTAAAAGACAATCCCAACATTATCAGTTTTCTGTAGATCAGGCATTTATGGGAAATCTGTCCCTCAGTCCTTAACGTTTTATTTTCCTGAAGGCACATGAGTGAGATTTCCCATTTTATACCCTCTTGTTCCATTTTAGATCGAAATTCTTTCACAATTTAAAAACCAATTTGCTGATAGTGTTAGGAAAAGGACATGGAAGTCCGTGCTACTTATTTCCTACTGTAGGGAAGCTAAGCTAGATGTGAAAAAGATGTCTTCCCAGCAAACAGACCGCAGTAGGTCTCTTTCTCAGTAGACAGGTTTCTGGTTGAGTGAACTGCTATGAAATCACTTTCTAATAATCTAATTCAAAGCTTTTGATTTTCTAATATCTCCCATTTGAGAAAATTGGCATGTCATAATTTCTGAAAGATCAAATGTTTGCTAATACCACTGAAGGAGCCTATTGCCCAACTTTTTCTTGCACCAACTCCTACCTCCCCAAGCTGGGCATTTGCTTCAGTGGACAGGGAAGTCGTAGCCCAGATATCAACAAAGACAGAGTTGTGCACTGAAAATAGGGTGTATCAGAGCCACAATCACTTTAAAAATCTCACATTGTTATTCATCTGCCCCATTTTCCACAAACTGTTTTATTAATGGAAGCTTACCAGTCGTTTCCATTAAGTTAAGAGGATTTCAAAGAGACACCTACTTCCTCAGCAACCTTGAGTGAATACACTGTGGCATTACATTAAACATACTCGTATGTGAATAAATGTAGAATTGTCAAATAATCTTTCATTGTTACGCATCAACAGATTTGCCCAGAAAATCACACAAAGCCCAAATGGATAAGTGCGGGCATCGGGCTGTTTAATTTTGTCTTTCTTCTTTTCTGGATTGCTTTAGAAATTTCTGGCAACCCGTATTTTGGATTCCTCCACGAAATTCTCTAGCTTTATGTTTCCGCGATTAACAAGCACCAGTTCCTTGCAGCTGGAGAAAGCTCCACCCATTCGTATCACGTGTCAGCCTTGAGCTGCCCTCCTCCTCCCACCCCTGTCCATTCACAGCGCAGGAAGAAAAGCAGCTGCGCAGGCCCTGGGGTTTCCCTTCCTCTGCCTACTCTTTGCTCTTCATTCCCCGGGGGGAGTTTTCCCGGGTCGGCCTGGCTGCAGAGACCCGGCCCAAACTGGTTACTTTTTTCGTCTTTCTCTCGTTATCAGTTTTGGCTAAAACCCTTTGCCCTTGACGGTGCCGAAGGGGTGACGTCATGCCGCTCTGCACATGCCTCCATGCGTCTCGTGGCCTAATTATCCCTGAAGAAGGCACAATTAGTTTCACGTGCGCAAAGTCCTCCCACGAAGATATTCATTAGAGTAGGATTCGATTAGAATTTATATAAACATTAAGACCTTCCCACCCCATTTAGGGAAGCAATAACGACGGCTTTCATTTCAGGAACTGGTAACAGAAGTGACGGCCAGCAGTCTGGTGAGAAGGGTCAGGTGAGTGAATTCCACAGCGGAAAGCTCTTGGGGGCTTGGAGACTTTTCAGGCCCGAGTCCGTAGAGTCTGTTCTGTTCTCCATTCTCGCCTCGCTTTTATCTTCTGATTTTTGCTTTGCCATTTTATATGCCTGGGATTTTTTTTTCCCTAAAGATTTTATTTATTTAATTGACACAGAGAGACACAGCAAGAGAGGGAACACAGGCAGGGGGAGTGGGAGAGGGAGAAGCAGACTCCCGCTGAGCAGGAGATCATGACCTGAGTGGAAGGCAGACGCTTAAGGACTCAGCCACCCAGGCGCCCTAAGCCTGGGATGTTTTTAAGGGGCAAAGGTGATGGACCAAGCATTGCTGTTGAAGGATGTCAATGCTGAAAAGTTGAATTAAGCTTGTAAATTTATTTATTGGATATTACTGTTTGGGAACAGGATTTTAAAAAACCCAAATATTCAAGACATTGCTTATTAACAGCAGTATTTCCTACCGCCCCCCCGCCCCCCGCATTTCAGGAAGGATCCCCTTTATTTGGCAAAAGATTTTATAGGCTTTTTTTTCCCCCTCCCATGAATGATCTAGTAGTCCCTTAGGCAAGCATGACTCTTACCTGGTTCTGCTCAGAAATTTGGCAAAAGGGTATTTTCCAACATCCACATTAACAGGTAATTGGATTTTAAGCAGAACTGATTTTGATCCAAACCCAAGATTGGAAGGAATCTCAAAGGTCATCTAGTTTAATACCTATTATAAGCTTTAGTTCTTTCTACAACATACTCGCTTGGTTTGTTTTTATTTTTCCTTTCAACCCCTACCACTTCTCCAGCTTTTTTCTGTGAAGATAAAGGGAAGGAAAGAGATACTGCAGGATTACAGCATTTTTGGATGACTCTTGACTTCCAGTTTTAATGGAGTTAAATTTATGTGGTCAGATCCTACCACAAAAGAAACTGAGACTTTTTGTAAAGATTATTAAAATAACTTTACTATTGTAAAAGTAACGCATGCTCACCGTAAAAAAATTTATAAAATACTGAAGAGTAGAGAGAAGAAAAAAAAGTCCATCTTCTGTCACTCAAAGAAAACCACTACTAATATTTGATTTCTTATTTCTAGATTTTTGCTGTGAATTTTTATATGGTTATGATCTATTTCATCTGGGATATCATTTATATTTTTCCCATGCAGTAGGAGTATTTCTCTGTATTATTTAAAACTCTTTGTAAGTATCATACTTGATATATGTATTCTCTTCCATAAACGTGTCACAATCAAGTCAACTCTTCTACCATAGCTGGGCATTTAAATTGCTTTCCTTAATTTGAGCTAAATAATGCTGAAATGCACATGAAAGCAAGATCTTGGAGATTGGGTTCTAGATGTTATTTGCTGTATCACATTATTCTTTATCTTGTTTAGGGTAGTGGCAGCAATGAAATAGCAAGAGGATCAGATCAAGAGGGGAAATGAGTTCCTTCCTGAGCAAAGGTAGTGGTTTCAGTGAATCGTGCAGTCAGCCCGTATATGCTGTGGCAAAATAAGTGAAGAACACCACTTACCATTTTTTAAAATGTGTATTTTGAGTTTCCCTGACTTTGGGTATGAATTTGGCAGCCTCCTCCTCAGAGAAGGAGACTTGCCTGACTGAAGAGGGAGGAAGGTTAGGTCTGCTCCGATTTAGGTTGGTAGCATGTTGCCCGCCTTGCTTGCCCTACTGTTTCCTGGGCTCCAGCTATTCTGTGGGTAAATAGAAGGTTTTGCCTTCTAGGGCTGTCCATCTGGCACCTTTCATCAGAACTAAATTCAGGTTAAAGAAAAAAGAAACATAACCCACAAAGAAATTTGAGGGTGGGGGTGGGGGCTGAGGAACAGAAGGAAATAGCAGTAGTCTACCCTTTCATTTACATGACACACATTAACCGTAACAGAGAAGTTCCAAGAGAACTGTCTTGTTCTCTTGTCTCCAGGAGCCCATGTAGGGCGCTTTAATTGCCACATTTTCAAACCGATATAATGGTGGGGATGTCTTAGTAATTACCTTAATGAGATAACACCTTTCCTTCCCTCAACCTACTCATTATCACGCCTCTTGTTCAAATTTCAACTACAAAGAACTATACTTGTAAAAAAAAAAAAAAAGTCTGAAATGTATTGTTCCAGGTCTCATACCCTTATAATCACATTGCACATATCTTAAAAATATGAAAGAAATAGTACACATAGGCAATTCAAATATGTTAAAGGAAAGGCTTGAGATAAGTAAACTAAACATCTGGGTGCCCTTTAATTATTCTTGGTTGGATTCTTTCTCTTGACCTATAGTGATGCTAAGGTGCCAAAGTGATGAATTTTAAGATGTTGGGTTGTGAAGACGTGCAGCTGCAACGCTGATGGATTTAGGAAGGGATGGTAACAAGGTTAGCTGCATGTGAAGTGTGAATTGAGATTTTTGCAAAGAGACTGTGATTGCAGATGGGCATAATGTTGTACCCTTGCATGAAATCTTGCTATTATTGTATAATGGTCAGACAGAGTGTGAAATGACTTATTACTTTTCTTTTATTCTTTAATGAAGTTGGTTAGAGTAGCAGTACTACCGCTAGTCAATAGTGGTAAAGCACACACACAAAAAACTATATGACAGGTGCTGACATATTCAATATTTATTTAGTTTTGACTTTTTTCCCCTAATTTTCATGAATATCCATATGCAAACACAAGCATCTCTTTATCTATATAGACCAATTTGCACTGATTTACGAGTCTGCACTTACCCTTATTCTCCTGTATAAATATCTATACAAGCCCCTGATGTGTATAAAAGATTGCGATGTCCGTGAAAATTTCATAGCACTCTTAAATGTTTGAAAATGCTGTCATGCTTTGGGGCTGATTTCTACATGGAATTCAGATTTGAAAACTCTAGTTGGAGTTATGTGGGTAACGTGAAATATCAGTTTATCACTGCGGTGACTAGAAATGCTTTATGGAACAAAACATAATAGAAACCCATTTCGAGGCACACTCTCTAACATGCTGAGTGACGGGGGAGATCAAATTATGGTTCTTCTGTTTTGTAATATAGAGTACGTATCTTTCACTATATCACAGCGACCATAATGTAAATGTTTCTTCACTTCCCAGTATCAGCCTCGCAGAAAGATAATACCTTAGGCTTTACAAGTCAAAGGGAAATAATGCTATGATGTTAAAAACAAAACAAGGCAAACAAAAACCCCTCTCCGTCTGCAATCAGTCTTCTGGTTCCAGATGCTTGTGTCAGAAACATTAAGAAATATGAATTTAAAGAAAAATCTGGGGGGCGGCTGGCTGGCTGGCTCAGTTGGTAGAGCATGTGACTCTTGATCTCAGGGTTGTGAGTTCAAGTCCCACGTTGACCGTAAAGCTTACTTAAAAAAAAAAATTTGGTTTTGGAGATGAGGGATATTATTCATTATAGAATGACTTTTATGTGGTCTAAAAAATTTGTAATAATTCTTTTTAAAAATTTTATTTTAATCCAGTTAATTAACATATAGTGTATTATTTGTTTCAGAGGTAGAGTTTAGTGATTCGTCAGTTGCATATAACACCCAGTGCTCATTACATCAAGTGCCCTCCTTAATACCCATCACCCGGTTACCCCATCCCCCAACCCATAATAATTCTTTTTTTTAATTTTTATTTTAATTTTTTTCAAGAGAGAGAGAGCAAGAAAGAGTGCATGCATGCACGTGAGCGGGGGGGGGGGGGCATAGTGAGAGGGAGAGAGAGACTCCTAAGCGGGCTTCACGCCCAGGCAGAGTCCGATGTGGGGCTCTATCTCGCAACCCTGAGATCATGACCTGAGCCGAAATCAAGAGTCAGATTTCTGACGCTTAACTGACTGAGCCACCCAGGCACCCTGATTCATAATAATTCTTAATGCATTGGTTTGATACCCTTGATATGAATAAGAAGTGTTTAGAAAAGACAGAAAAATGTTTTTAATATATCCCCTTAAATTTGAAAATTTAACATTCTAAAAGAAATCTTAATTCAATTTGTTTGCATATTTCATATTGTTATATAGTTAAACTCTGATATAATAAAAACTCCTGTTCTGTGTTTGGAATATACTGAGATTCAGTTGACATTTTTCAAATCAGCGCAGATCAGCCCTTAGAAACAGAACAGTTGGCTTAGAAAAACAATGTTTAGTCTTGTCCCTCAGCACAAATTTATTGACCTTTCTCCCACCTTTTCTTTGGCTCAACTTGCTTCATAGGCAGAAAGAATTTCATGACTATGTAATTCCTCATCATTCCAAAAATAGAATGACTGAGTATTTATTTGGATGAAATCTGGGAATATAACATATATACTTTTTTTTAAAGCATTTTATTTATGTATGTATGTATGTATGTATGTATGTATGTATGTAACAGAGAAAGGGGGGAGGGGCAGAGGGGGAGGGAGAGGAAGGGGGAAAGGATCCCAAGCAGACTCTCCACTGAGCATGGAGTCTCATAAGCCTGAGATCATGACCTGAGCTGAAACCAAGAGTTGGATACTTAACCAGCTGAGCCACCCAGGTGCCCCAGTATATACCATACTTTTAAAAAATTTTCTTTTTATGGACAAATTTACCTTCCACTAGGAGCCTCTTGGCGTGACTTTAGTCTAAGACTGAGTGGAATGAGAGTTGGAGTTTCTCAAGATTGTTTGAAGAATACATATAGTGAGGGACTTGCACTTACGAGGTATCTTAACCCCATGTATTTGTGATGTTAGTTTCAGGAAAGACATGCATTCCCACTGCTTATGTGGTCACTTGGCCACATCTATAGAAAACACAACTTTGGAGTGCCTGGGTGGCCCAGTCGTTAAGCGTCTGCCTTCGGCTCAGGTCATGATCCCGGGGTCCTGGGATCGAGCCCCGCATCGGGCTCCCTGCTCAGCGGGAAGCCTGCTTCTCCCTCTCCCACTCCCCCCTGCTTGTGTTCCCTCTCTCGCTGTGTCTCTCTCTGTCAAATAAATAAAATCTTTAAAAAAAAAGAAAAAAGAAAATACAACTTTTGGGTTTTCGGCAGCTGTAATTAGTTACCCTCTTTATTCTGTATTCCCTGGAGAGAAGTACTGTGACTGGCACGCAGTCTACTAAGATCGGCCCTTCTGTAATTATATGAAAACAAATCTGTGTAAGAGAATCCATTATGTGACTTGGGTGAAAATCTGATCTACTACCTTCTCAATTTCACATTTTTTTAAAAATTGGCTGAGCTGCATCAGTTGCAAGTTTTTAGAAATCTTCTCCACCTTAACACCAGTGTTGTAAAAACACTGAATACTTCCTCATTAAGAAAAGGTTTCAGCCTACCATGAATACACAGTATGGACATAAACATTTATTTCAACTAATTTTTCAGTTGATGGCCTTACCCTTGAAGTTTTCTTTCTAATTGCATTCTAGGATGAGAGATATTGGTCTTTATGTTTGAAAGTGCTTAATGGTAGTTTTCTTTAGCAAGATGAGCAATATTCCTTGTGGATTGGTCCACGGAGTGATGAAATGAAGCTCTCAAGTCTCTAATTAAAGAAAAGTGTCATCACATCTCTTTCTAAGTGCTGGTTTCTAAATTCTGGATTGTTGTCAAGAACGTTAATCTGTGCATACTTCCTGATCATAGTTAGTGAATTAACATCTAACGTTATTCTCAGTATGTGTTATAAATATACCTTTTTGTCTCCGGTCCCTAGGTCAGGGCCTAGTGTAAAGTAGGGACTCAAAAAAAAAAGTTTATACAATTGAATATGAAGTCATTGATTAATTAAAAACAGTAAATCCAAGTGATGTTTGCAAGTTGAAGTGTATTTCTTGAAGGGAAGAACCATGTCTGGTCTTCCATCGTGTTTTAAGTACTTAGCATAATCTAGGGGTGTAGTGGTGAGATAGTGCAAATTTTCAAAAATCTAATTTTAATTTTCAGGTGGTGTTTGGCTAACAGCTCGTAGAGGTCAATAAAAAGAAAGCACCGGGCGCCTGGGTGGCTCAGTCGTTAAGTGTCTGCCTTCGGCTCAGGTCATGATCCTGGCGTCCCGGGATCGAGCCCCGCATCGGGCTCCCTGCTCAGCGGGGGGTCTGCTTCTCCCTCTGACCCTCCCCCTTCTCATGCTCTCTCTCTCATTCTCTCTCTCAAATAAATAAATAAAATCTTTAAAAAAATAAAAAAAAAATAAAAAGAAAGCACCTGGTAAAATTGTACCAGTTACAGGACATCAGCTTATTCTTGAACTAATTGTACTTCTGGCCTACATTTTATTAAACTCCCCCTTTTATCATCGCTCCAAAGTAGTTACTTGACTCACTAGACTTACTTGTTGTTGCTGATAATATGTAGCAAGTAGAGAAAGGCAAAAAATACTTCTCTCCCAACTCTTTTCTAAAAATGAGCCTCTTTAATAGGGATAGGAGTGAAGGCCGATGTCAGGAATTGATTCCTCTTTCCATTGGATCCTGTATTCTAAATTGTACTGGTTCGTAAATTCAGGCAGCTACCTAAGCTAAGAAAAGGAATACAGAGACCTTTAGCTTATTAACAATATTCTTAACAGGGTAATGACAACTGGGAAAATAAATTGAGTTGGCAATTTAATAGGTATAGTTCAAAGAGTAAACAGAAGCAGCTAAATTTCATGGTTAATAGTAGTACTATTGAAACAAGGCTGTTGGAAGACACTGTTAATGAAAACAGTGACTTTCAAAATGAAGCTACGTTTAGCAACTATTTTTCACTAGAAGTATTTGGCATGATGTTTGGGCTCAAAATTACTATTCTGTATTGCTTAATGCACTGTTAACTGGAATCTGAAATGTGCGTGGCAGGAAAAGAGAAAAAACTGATGGTTTTTCATGTAAGAAAGCTCACATCTAGATTCTCTTTGTATTTTACTACACCCATATTTTAAGATGCTTGGAGAACCAAAGCATACCAGTCGAGAAAAATCTGTAACATCTTGTCAAGTATTATTTATGTATTATTATTTTGTTGGAAAAGATGTGAAAATACGAAGAATTAGAAAACAGAACCGCTAAAATAAGTTATAAAAGAAGCACATCTCAAAAAAGCACACAAGGGAATAACAATGTCATGACAACACATTTTCAGTACTCTAAAAACAAATTCTGTTGGATGGTTAAACCCTATTAATTGGGTATTTTAGCTACTTACCAAAGGAATAAGACTGGAATAAGTAGCCTTTACTTCTGAGGTATCAATGGAACTAGTGTTATTTTATTTGGTGATCTTCTAGTTCTATTAAGCTACAGATCTTACGGAAAGAGTGAAGAACATGTGGAGTGAATGTATTATTAATGTATTATTGTATTTCGTATGGCGATTTCAAATTTCCTAGATACTTTCAGTACCAAGGTATTTGAGGAAAAAATTGAAGAAACAAGTAGGAACTTCAGAGACTTGATAACTATGCCCAGAGTACTACAATGATTCATAAATCACAAGAGAGCAAGGCTCCAGTGGATCATACTTTTTATTGTACAAATGGGATTAATATTGCATGTCATAGATACAACATGTTTAGAACAAAGAAGACCACATGTCTCCCTCCTACTATGTTAAGGCTTAGGAAAAACAACATTAGAATATTTTTTAAGCTTCCAAATTAAAAAGAGACTAATGGTCATTACTGTCCAAAGATGGAGATAAATTTGGAATTATTTTAGTTCTTAGGGTGCTGAGGTCTACTCACACTGCAACTTTGATATGATTCATATTTATTGCTTGTGAAACACTGAAATGTGTGATCACCTTTTCAATTTAGAAATTGTCTTGCTGGCATACAAACTTCGAGACTATCTGTCCCTTGACTAAGTTCTAATTCTAGGAATGAAGCAGATCCTCAAATATTTATTTGCATGCACTTCCTAGATACCTCTGTAAGATTGCCATACTCCTAAACCACAGGTGAAGTATGAGTTGTTGGACAGCAAGGAGCATGGCTGGGTAGATTACTGCATGAGTCCATATGTGGCACTTGAGCCAGTTCCTGGAATCAGTCTACATTTTCCATTCTGTATGTCAGTGCCTTTTCTCGCTTTTTTTTTTTTTAATTTAAAGATTTATTTATTTATTTGAGAGCGTGAGTGAGCAGGGAAGGGGCAGAGGAAGAGGGAGAGAGAATCCTCAAGCCGATTCCCCACTAGTGCAGAGCCCCATGCAGGGCTTGATCCCAAGATCCTGAGATCATGACCTGAGCCGAAACCAAGAGTCAAGACGCTTAACTGACTGAGCCACCCAGGCGCCCCTCTCTGCTTTCTCCTTGTTTTCTTGTTTCCTTTCTCCTCCTGCTCTTTCTACTCTTTTTAAATCCATTTTACCTCCATTTAGTACTTTTGCCATTCTTTTGTATAAGATATTTGATTACTTGTCTGTTTTTCTCCTTAGACTGTAAGCCTTTTGAGGACATATAATACACATTTAAGAAATTTCCTCAGTGCCTGTCTGAGATGCTCAATAAATGTTTATTGAGCTCCCGCAAACTAATATTCTTATCTTGCAAATAATGTACGAGGCTGTCAGGGTTATTAAACTCTAGAGTAGGGATTTTTTTTCATCTTACTATGTGCATATACGAATTTACATTTCTAAATATTTAATTTAGACATAATATGTAAGGGTGATTGGTTGGGATTATCAACACAATGCTAATGCATATAATATTAAATGTTTGGCAGGTCAGAGTCCCCTGCACAGCTTCTTATTTACCAACTGGGGCCTGTGGTTTGTGAAGATTTTTCTCCAAAACAAGACTGGAGATTAATCCTCTGTTTCTTTTCAATAGCAGCCAAGAAAGACTGGAATATAGGATCTCAGACAGGGAAATTGGAGCTGTGAAATCTTATGAGCTAGCTCTTTTCTAAAAAAAATATTCATAATACATGTAAGTATGTGTATACATACAATATAAATATATGGTACAAATATATAAAATAATATTTAATATATATAATGTATATAACTATACATAATTTTGGAGAGGGCAAGAAAGAGAAAGATGTTTCTCATTCATAGGCTTTGGGAAAATTTAATAAAATTTATTGGTGAAATGTCTAATAAATGTAAGTGTTGGCATTGACCAACTATTTTGACTATGTATTCTGGCTATTATGAAGTCATTTGTGGTATTTATTAAAATGCTCTCTTGGCTCCCAGTTTATTACTGGTTCATCTAATTTGAAGGGATAATTGGACAGCTCTGATAGATGAATATTAAAATGTGTCTGCTTTCCTTATATGTTCTGCGAGGGTTCTGTCCAGTGTTTCTCTTTAATGCCAAACGACCAGGGAATCTTGGCAAAGAGAGTCTCCAGGCTTTGGCAATAGAGGATGGGCCTACATTTTCTCAACTGCCCAAATACTCTGTGACTTTCGGTCTCAGCAGGCGTCCTCTTCTTTCCCATAGCAACAGTACATTTGGGGGATTACTGTGTGTTTTTTCTCCTCCCTCCTGTGGGAGAATACCACTATTTCTAAGCTGGGATAAATCAGGTCACTGGCTAGAATTCAGTATGGCCCTGTTCGATGCTGTTTCTAGAGTTTGATACAGGCCTTCTTTTGGCAATAGAGGGGAAAACAGAAGCAAATTCAATATAATGTCAAGTTCAAGCTTGTATTTTCTTTTCCTGTTGGGGGTGTGTGTCAAAAATGACATTTCTCCTTTACAAAATCAACATAGATACAATAGTATGTCAAGAACTAATCCTCAAACTTAAGATCATATCCATAGAATACTTTTATTAAATCAAAAATTTACAGTGGATAAAGATCAGATACCTTAAATGATACACGGACGACTTTTTTTAGAGGACGTCACTGAAAGCATTTTATGGTATATGGATTGTTTTACTGTGAACATTCCCAGTGATTGGTACAAACCTTTGCCAATGAATGACAAATTTACATACACATCATGTCAGCCAGCAATATTTTGCGGCTTTAATTGCTTTAGCTTCAGGCATTCCATGTCAAAATAAAGTGTTTAATGTCCTGCAAGTTGCTCTGTTTCTTTGCAACGTTAAATTTATTCTGTAATTTGCCTGTTTTCTTTCTAATGCATTGTCCATTAAGTCCTTTAATAATTTATAATAGAAGACATATGATGCAACTTTAAATAGCATGTGCAGCTTCCTTTTTAGAAAGTTCTGGGGAACACTGCATCAGAAACTAATGATGTACTCTATGGTGGCTAACGGAACATAATAAAAAAATAAATAAAAGAATTGGGTGTCAAGAAGACCAGAAGACCTGAAATGAGTTTGCATAAAGTGTTTACTCCTACTTATATCTCAGTTAAAGAGATCCTCTTTTATGTTGTTAAAGTTTTGTCTTAATGTGAAGCATTCTATTTATACTAGTAGATATGTAATATTATACTAATTTTTAATTTTAGGTAAAGTAGTATTTTTACTTTAAAAAACTCCAGGTGGGCAATAAAGAATCCATTAAAAGGAAATGCATATTATTCTATGCAGCCAAGTAATTTTAATGATAAAATTTATTTTATTCAGCAAAGTCTGAGAGAATGAATGAGACTATAAAAAGTTATCTGTGACCATTTAGTTAAGCCAAGTTCAAAAAGGTGTATCAGCACAGAAACACAATGTTTGATGTGCCTTTGGTTGTTATAGGTTTCAAGCATATTGAAAAAATAATCTTCAGCTTACATTATATCTGAGTGTTATCATTTTTAAAAAAATTTATTTATTTAAGTAATCTCTACACCCAGAGTGGGGCTCGAACTCATGACCCCAAGATCAGGAGTTGCACCCTCTTCTGACTGAGCCAGCCAGGCACCCCTGAGTGTTAACATCTTTAATGGTTAGAGTTTTACCTGATGTCCCTTTGTAAAGAATGACCTTTTCTCAGTTCCTGTTTCTGATGTGGTATTGCTCTGTGCATGTATATTGTATCTTAGGTATTAAAATAGCAAAACTCAGATAAATGTATAAAAGCTAAAGAATGTCAAACACCTCTTCTTCTTTATGATTATTGCTAAGTTCAAAGATAGCCTATTCTTTAGTTATGTAGTATATGATCATTTAAAATAAGTTTCAAATGAATAACAATAACACCTTCCTCAGTATATAGTCAATGTCTCCCTGCTCAAAGTAGCGTTAGAATCTTAAAAGACCAAAAAGGATTTATCTTTTCTGTTTTTTTAAAAAGATTATTTATTTATTTATTTATTTGACAGAGAGAGACAGAGAGGGAACACAAGTAGGGGGAGTGGGAGAGGGAGAAGCAGCTTCCCGCGGAGCAGGGAGCCCGATGTGGGGCTCGAACCCAGGACCCTGGGATCATGACCTGAGCCGAAGGCAGACGTTTAACAGCTGAGCCACAGGCGCCCCTATCTTTTCTGTTTTGAATACTAATATTTGTCAAGGTGAAAAGTTCCATTTAAAACTTGAAAAATGAAAATTTAGATATCCACATGTTATAAAATTATCTTTAATAATACCCCCCTCTTGTGCCTTCCTCTAGTCAGGAGGGTGTTTCTTCAATGATTGTATTTATGATCAAGTTCCCACAGTGCCCTTGGGCGAGTTTAGCTATAATTGGGCTATTGGGCCTTTGTGATCCTTAAAACAGATTCAGACAATTATATAACTGGTGTCTTAAGAATTTTGGAGGGCTATAGGAATGACTGGGTGGCTTGGTTAAGCATCTGCCTTCAGCTCAGGTCATGATCCCAGGGTGCTGGGATCGAGTCCCACACTGGGTTCCCTGCTAAGTGGGGAATCTGCTTTTCCCTCTGCCTCTGACCCTCCCCCTGCTTGTGCTCTCTGTCTCTCTCTCTCTGTCTGACAAATAAATAAAATCTTAAAAAAAAAAAAGAATATTGGAGCGCTGCAGTAATTTCTAGTCCTATCTTACCTAACGATATATTCAAAGCTTTTCATAAATTTTTTTAAAAAGTTTTATTTATTTATTTATTTATTTATTTATTTATTTATTTATTTATTTATTTATTTATTTGAGAGAGAGAGAGAGGGCCCTTGCAGGAGTGTGAGGTGGGGAGGTGGGGAGGAGGGGCAGGGAGGAGCAGAGGGGCAGGGAGAAGAAGAGTGAAGGAATCCCAAGCAGACTCTGTGCTGTGTGGAGCCTGATGGGGGCTCCATCTCAGAACCCATGCTATGCCCTGAGCCAAAAGCAAGAGTCGGCCACTCAACCGACTGAGCCACCCAGGTGCCCCAAGGCTTTTTATAACTTTGAACTCCTAGAGAAAAGCATATTGTCTGATTAAATAATCTCCAGAGATATTTAACCCAAGGTTGATACCATCTCTTGATAGTTCCTCATATGGAAGAATGCTTCACACTTCAATGGTATTTGTGAATCAACCATAATATTTATTGTGGGATTTAAAAATAATGTATGATGACACTATATTTGAAGTATTTGAGCATCTTCAAAAGGCTTACCTCGAATGGCTTTACCTTTAATATTTCATATGTGGGGATAGTATCTTTTTTTAAAAAGATTTTATTTATTTATTTGAGAGAGAGAGAGGGACGCCCAAGCAGTGGGGAGGGGCAGAGGGAGAGGAAGAAGCAGGTTCCCTGCTGAGCAGGGAGCCCGATGCAGGACTCCATCCCAGGACCCTGAGATTCATGACCTGAGCCAAAGGCAGACACTTAACTGACTGAGCCACCCAGGCGCCCTTTGTGGGGGTAGTATCTTAAGGGAAAGGTTGAACGTCGAGTGCATATTTTGAGTTAGTAGGGTTTTCCCCTGCTATAAGCTTAGTTGATCACTTATCAAGGAAGTACCTTTTTTTTTTTTTTTAAGACTAAATTAAAAGAAAATACATGTGTGGAAAACTAACAGTATACCATATGTGGATTTGGTGGGCTTGAATTCCATGCTGACCTAGAATATGAAGCAAGGAACCTGTATCTGCCTTGACCTTTGAAAGCCTGAATTAAGTGTTAACAGGCTTGCGGTTATGAGCTTTTTCAACGTCATGTTCCCCGAACTGCCTGGAATAAATTCAGAAGAGGTAGGAACATACCTTAACCAACAGCAAACTCCTTTACTGCATTAGAAGAGAGCATATTTGCATTATCAGGCAAGTTGGGGTTATTGGCAATAACATAGATGTCCTTTCATTTCTCTGTTTATTCCATTTCTGGTGGAAACTATGGCCAGAACATTTTATGAAGCAATGTTGAAATAAATGTGGCCTAGCAATTCTAAGAGGAAACTCCCTGCCGCTTGCTGATTTCAGAATGTCTAGGGTAATTAGAACAGTCTTCCACCAAAAAAGGAGCAAGCCATGTAAGTAAAAATCGCTTATTCTTCTGCTTGCTTCTCCAGGCCTGTGCCTTTTTTTCCTTGCTATCTTTTTGGAATCCTAAGGAATAACGTGATACTCCATCACATGCCTGGGGTGGGGAGGGCGCAGGAAGGGTGAGGAGAGTGGTGCTTGTGGCTACGTTTCTGTATTGAATTTAATTTTTCATTGATGATTAGACTCTCAAAGCCACCTGATATTTTTGACCAGCAGGAAACAAAAGCCCACTGATTGACTCAGGGGATGCGGGGGAGCGGCCCCCACTGTGCTCACACAGCTTCTCCACAAAGACTAAAAACAAGAGCTGTGGCAAATTGGATCACCATGCAAGTTCCAACTGGCCCATTGTGTACAAGTAGTAAATTGGGAGCTGATATTTCTGAGAACTATTTATTAGCAAAGCTTGGTGTTTTACTCCCTCCCTCCCCCACCCACCTCCCCCCTGCCTTTAGTTGTTTTTTTCTCTTTTTCTTTCTTTCTTTTATTTTCAGCAAATTGCTTTTTACCAAGTTAAGTGAGCAATCTAAAGCACTTAACAAAAAACTCAGATAATTATCCAAAGAGTTGTCCAGACTAGAAACGTACTGATGATTTGTGACAAATTGAGTAAAATTTTTTTCAGTAATCTTAACAGGTATTTATGTGTGCATAATTGCACAAAAGGGAAAAATGGAATGGCATTTGCAAGAGTTTACTGAAATGCAAGCAAATAGAAAAAATTCTAAAATTCAATCCTATTGCTGCATATATTAAGATTTGTAAATGAACATGTCTCAGTGACAGCTTCTGGTGGAGTGATCAGTTCTAACCATTTAGTACAAAAAAGGTGCGAAAATACTAGCCTGTGGCCACTTAGCAGAAATTGTAGTTATACAAGCCTAGACCTGCATGTCTTACAGAAGAATTGATAACTCTGGAGTTTTTTCAATTTGAGTAATACAGAGAGGGGAAAAATGGAGTCTGTTTCATTAGTTGCTTATATATGTTCTATCTTTGAGAATTTTAGCTTTCATTGAGTTGGGAATATGGTATTTCTACTACCAATATCCTAGAGAAAATGTATACAGAAGGTTGTATGACTGCAAAAATAAATAAAGTTTCTATTAATCTTTCACAGCAAAGTTTTCGAGATGATACCAGCTCATTTTATGGGTACTTCTTCATGTGATCTTTTATGGACAGTACTACATATAGTGCATTTTTGTTTCTGTGTGTTCCATTTGCCACCAGTGTGTAATTAATTCTATGACTTAATGAACTGATCTGGTGAGAAGAGCTCAGACTAACATGGTTAAATCCTGGTGTTCCAGCCAGGGAACATCATGAAGACTCTCACAGGGAGGGTGAAAGCAAGTTCTGGTCATAATTTTGTATCTGAGTGTTACTACTCAACCATCAAATAGTAAGAAGTGCCTGTGGTGTCCAATAATGTATTAGGTGTTGCAGGTGATGAAAAAAGTATGATGCTTGGTTTCAGACATTCAGAAGTTTATCATTTAATAGGTAAACAGAAGTTACCAACAAAAGCAATTAACAAACTATTCAATTACGGAGTTGTGAATATAATATTGCAGAGCTATGGACATTTGAATGCCTATTTAGATATTCTTCTAGAAAGAATTGAAGTCTAGCCTTTCTTAACCTGCTAGCTAGCATAAGGGGGGTGGGGTTATTGTGCCTCAGAAAATCATAATAGAATTCAAAGGTATCGTAACAATTTTTTTGTTTGTTTGTTTGTTTAGAAAAAAATTTCATTTGATTCTTGGAGACCAAAGCGGACAATAGTGACTCAGGATTCAGGGACAATGAACAATCTCAAAGACAAGGGGGATGTTCTTGGAGTATGGTATATTGTAGAAAACTATTCAGTTTTTGTCATCACAGGTTTTTTTTTTAATGGAGAGAACTTGAAGACGAGCAAAATGAGGTATATTCATAGTAAGTTCCTGATTGGGTTGCTGTAGGATTAAATGAGATAAGGTATAAGGTGCCTGGCACATACTATATTTTTAAGAAATATGAGTTGTTTTTAAACTAAAGCTGTCAGGAAAGATGGTAGTTTCTCAGGGCCTGGGAATGGAGAGTGAGATGGAAACAGTGCATGCTTTGGCTCTCTGGGTTCTCAGGGGCTCTGAGGGCCATATATCTGTCCCATGCGACCCTCTTTGCGCTCTCTGGGCCCCGGCGCTCTCCTTACCATCTTAGCGTTGGTTTCTAATATCTGCCCCCCATTCCTATCAACACAGGAAATAGACCGAATTTCCAGGTCCCATGGGCTCTTCCCTGTAGCATTTGACATTTTTGCCCTTCTCTGGGATCTTTAAAAAAAAACCCCACAAACCCTCTTTCCTTGGTTTCTGTAATAATCACTATGTCTCATTTTTCCCACTTTCAGTTTCTTTGATGAATTCTTGAGTTCTCTTCCTCCAAGAGCATGCACATCCCTCACTTTTTTCCCCCAAGCCTGAGTCCTCTTCTCAACCCCCTTTTTCTTTTATTCTATAAAGCCTCCCAAGGAGATTCTTGTCCTCTCCCGCCGTGACATCAGTTCTCATTGGATGCCAAACAGTTCTCCATATCCAGCCCCAGCCTCTCACCAGACTCTAAAAATGCATTTCTGGTTTGTTTTTCCTTATAGCACCTGTAGTTGTCTTAAATGCAATGTGTCCCTACAGAATTTATTTTTCACTGTATTCCTTCTCCTGTATTCTGTGTTTAAGTTAATGGTATTCCTACCGCAGGGCATTCAGATGTGCCAGTTTGCCTGGGACTGAGGGGTTTCCCAGAACACAAGACTTTCACCACTAAAACTGCCAAAGTCCTGGGCAATCCGGGACTAACCAGACATGTCTGAGTTTTCCTCTACTTTTCCTTTTCCTCATCTCCTACCTTTGAGTCATCACCAAGCTCTGAGTATCATATCTCAGGACTCTGTCTTGAAACCTACCTCTCTTTTTTTATTCTCAATATGACTGCCTGAATTCAGGCCTTTATTATTTCGTATCTGGGGTATTGTAATAGAATCCCACCTGGTATTCTTGACTATAATCTCGCTCGTCTTATACACTGGCAGAGTAGTCTGCATAAATGCAGATCTGATCATCATGGCACTATTAAACAATAAGCCAAAACATTAGGAAGTGATAAATCCATGGGGAAAATTGAGTTCTGCCATAGATTAGAGGGGTTTGGCTTTTCAACCTGACCACAAGAACCCTGTGACTCTGCAAGGGACTGATTGTAACCTCAGTATAATAAATCTCTGTTAGAGATCAACACAATTTTCTCCTCAGCTTCTGGATCAATTTTTCCCCTCTGCCTGGACAGTAGTGCTTGCTTTTTAAAAATTGCTGTGGGAACATCAACTTGTATTAGAGTTGAATCAAAATAAGACCAAAAAAATTCTGTGATTATCTGTATACAAAGAACTAGGTATTAGTGATAGGGAAAGGAGATAAGAAAGAGAAAATACAAATTTTAATCAAGAGACAAGTTAGAAATTTTGCTGCTTATCTTAAACACACCCAAAGCAGCTCACCTCTGCACACCCTACTCTAGGACCTGTCTCTTGCTTAAACTACAGTCTTACTAGTGGCGACATCATTTTTTTGCTCACTAATAACATGCTCCTTCATTGTATCAAGTACATAAACTTGGAGTGAGTGGGGGGTTTTAAGTATATCCATAAAGTCCATAAAGTCTTTGATACTCTTTTCTTTTAAAAGATTTTATTTTTTTATTTTCAAGTAACCTCTATACCCACCATGGGGCTTCAACTCATAACTCCAAGATCAAGAGTTGCTCGCTCCTTCGGCTGAGCCAGCCAGGTGCCTCAAGTCTCTGATATTCGACCCTATAAGATATGGAGCTCAATTCTCTTCCTCTTGAGTGTGAACTGGACTTAGTGACTTGCTTCTAATGAATAGAGTATGTCAGGGGTGACATATGTGTGTCTACTGAGACTAAGTCATAAAAGGCATTGTGACTTCTTCCTTGCTCTCTCTCGGATCACTCATCCCTGGGGAAGCCACCTTGCATGTTATGAAGATGTTCTCCTTATGGAGCTATCTACACAGGGACGCACTGAGGTTTCCTGAGCACAACCAGCGCTAACTTGCCAGGTATGTGAATGAATTATCAGTGTGGAAGCAGATCTGCCTGCCCCAGTCAAGCCTTCAGCTGACTGTAGCCTTCATCAGCGTCTAGACTGCAACCTCATGACTAACTCTGAACCAGAACCACCCAGCTAAGCTGCCCCCAGATTCCTGACCCATGAAACTGTATGAGATAATAGGTGTTTATTATTGTGAGCCACTAAGTTTTGGGGTAATTTATTATGCAGCAATAGGTAACTAGTAGAGTAGTTTTGTTTGATCCTTTCTCTCCTACTTCTTTCCTTTTGGCCCTTTTCCCAAAGATTCAGACCCTCAGATCATAATACATTTTGCTGATTCTTCTGCAAAGAAGCTATATTCTTTACCCCTCACTGTATTTCCTACTCTGTTATGTTCCTTCATCTCTGAAATCTTGACTTCCCATACACTCATTCTGAGGGTCTGCCCATCCTCCACTGTACAGAGATCACTCTCCATAGGTCTCTTGCATTTTGTAATATCTTCTGAGCAGAAAGACTAACAGCCTTTTTGTTCCGGCTGGCCTTTCCAAGGCTGCAGGTTTGCTTACTGTTCAGTATAATAAAATAATGTCTTCCAGGGCACCTGGGTGGCTCAGTTGGTTAAGCATCTACCTTTGGCTCAGGTTCTCATCCCAGAGTCCTGGGATTGAGCCCTGAGCCAGGCTGCCTGCTCACCGGGAAACCTTCTCCCTCTCTCTCTACTCCTCCCCCTGTTTATGCTCTCTCGCTCCCTCTCAAATAAATAAATCTTTTATAAAAACTGGTATCTTCTTCTGGCGCAAAGATCAGACAGGCTTACTTATTGCCCATTATAGAAGATTTGGGTTTCATGAGGTCAGTATTCCTCAGCTGTGATGCAAACCTACCGTATCCCTCATCAGGATTCACTGAGGCCGTTCTCTGTCACCCCTGTGGCATTTGGAGTGTAGGGGTAACCAAACCAAAATGATGCTCAGGTAGCTGGTTGTGCAATGGACAAGTAGGACCTTTGTCTCAGATGCAGGAGCTCATGACTTCTGCAGGCTAACTTGTCAGCTTGCAAGGAAGGTAAAAGCTTAGACTCTTCATAGTTCTTGACAGTTTTAACCCATTCTCCTCAATCCCACCTGAAGTTGTAATCATGCCTCTTTTCTGTTCTCTTATTCATTCGCCAAATGAAAGCAGACTATACGTGCTAAATCTCTTACTGCCGCCCATTTTGATTGCATTTTGTTTTGTTTTGAATACATCTTAGTAAATGCTTCAGGCAAATCTCAAGCACACTCTTCTCATTTCTGCCTTGGAACTCTAGAAGGTGACCATATTTTTGTCTGTTACATCTTCCTCGTATTCTTCTCCGCGGAACCATGAGCCTGCCCCTTATAAGATACATGTGTGAAACTTCCTCTTCTGGGAAATAGTTACCCATTGTTCTTTCCCTTTTTCTGATCATCGTCTGAGTCCCCCTTACTCCATCCTTGCTTTCTCTTGCTTCCCTCAAGTACTTAACTCCTCCATGTTACCCAACAGTAGTTAATGGGAGACATCAATGTAGGTTTTTAAAAATCATCTGTTACCCCCTATAGATGTCTTTTTCCTGTAGAGGGTAAGAAAGCCCTTGAAAGCGGGAGACTTGGCATTTGTTTTCTTAATAAGACATGCAGATCTGGACAGAGTCCGCTTGACATCGTGGTTACTTCCCCATAGCAGGCAGACCCACATTGTCTGGCTTCCTGGGATAATCTGAATCTCATCTGGTGACATGGCCTTGTTTCTCAGACACAGGATTAGAAGTCCTGAACAGGCACTGAAATTGCTCCTGTCCCAAGGAGCAGATGGCCACCCTTGAAACGACCTCTAGCTGCTCCTGCAGAGCCATTCCTCTTTTTCAGCCCAAACCTTTCTTACCAGTCTTAGCCTTTATCCACGACTTCTTACTCTTTCCCTCAGGCTCCTATAGTGTAAGTCGTCCTCCAGAAAAAAAAAAAAAAAAAAAAATCACCAAAGCTCTTCAATCTTTTGTCCGTTGAATAACTCTTGAGTTCTCTTTCTTATGCCCTTTAATGCTCTCTCTCTCTGAGATAAGATTGGGCTCCTTGGTTTCATATTCTATTCTCTGTGGGAAAGCATTACAAATAAGAACTAAACAAAAAGTTTTACTCTGAGGAGAATTTGTGTGTGTGTGTGTGTCTCTTCTTTTCTTTTTGAGGTTTAATCTATTCTTGCAAACATAGAATCTTGCTTACTCTGTCCTTCGCTCCTATATATCTGCACTCCAGGAAGTTCAGTCCTTGTGGGCAGATTTGTTTTTTGGTTTTGGGGAACTTTTATATATAGCTTTTTAGAGATCATCTCCCTTCCCCACACCCACTCTGCTGCAGGCTTGTGAACTTGAAACCGCACGTGTGCGTGTGCATGTGTGCGCACGTGCACCCATTAGAAAGAGAAAAAGAGATTTTTCACCAAGCAGCCTCCTTCCGGTGTCCCCAGCTAGTTTTGGAATCTGTGAGTAGGGTGAGGAAGCAGAGGGTGAATTTATCCCCTGATAATTCACATGGCCAACGGCTTCTTGGATTCTGTCAAGTTATACAATAGCAGTTTTCCCTACCAGCTTTTTGACTTGCCATTTTAGAATTTGAACAGTCTTAAGGGCTAATATGTAAATGAGAGATAGGAAATTACGGCTCATTTTTATGTGGTGGCCATGCAATGGGGATTCATAACTACAGACGTTTTATTGATAAAATGAAATAACATATGAAAAATGCAATATACACTTCTTTATTGTCATCTTTTATTATGTATGAAATTGTCTTCAACATAAGTACAACCTGATTAAATGTGATAGACATTTAAAAATCTATGTAAAGTAAAAACAATTCTCTTTACATACACCATCTTTTGTCTAGAGTCTAGCAAATATAGTGCCTTTCATTGCAGGATTTCTGCTTAACCTAATAAACAAAAACAACCAACCAACCAACCAAACAAACAAACCAAAGCAACTACGAATACCAATATCGAATAAAGCATTAAAAAAACAAACACAGGATCACTTTTTTCCTTTGGAAATGCAGAATGAATATTAAAGTTAGTGCCCCTCCCCCCTGCCAAAAACCCCCAAGAAAGTAATCAGCCATCTCCAGGGGTGAACTTTCCTGCTCAGGGGCACACGCTGACTCTAAATCTTCTCTGTGTTCCTGTGGAT
This sequence comes from Mirounga angustirostris, assembly GCF_029215605.1. NCBI lineage: Eukaryota > Metazoa > Chordata > Mammalia > Carnivora > Phocidae > Mirounga > Mirounga angustirostris. The sequence continues at coordinate 115,011,328 of NW_026991712.1, forward strand.
AGCACAGCACAGGGTCGTACTGAAGACTGTGCCAGATATTACCACCGCAGTGATCCCATGCACGGATGATGTGGGATTTGTTGTCAAAGACCTCTTTGATGGCCTCAGAGCAAGACTTCACTAGGATGCTTGAGAGGAAATCCTTTTGGGGGCGGATAAATTGTTCCACTCCTCCAGCCACACCACAGCGGTCCAATGCAGAGGGGATGACTGTTAGCGTCCTACTGGGGCTTGTCCTTGACTTTCAGCTTGGTGTAGGTATCCTTGTAAAACTCCTGGACTTAATCACCTCATCTTCGTGGGAATATCCCACCTGCCTGCAGCTATTTCAATGGCAAATATCATCAAGAAGAAGCCAAAGAACAATCCCCGCATGCACTGAGCTCTTGCACAGTAGTCCAGCAGCCCAGGAAACCCACCAGCTTCCTGAGGGCACTGGCTGCAGTCAGAATTTATACTTCAGTATGGAAGCTGGAATGATGGTTTTCTTGCTCCAAGATGCTTTTGGCCTTGGATTCAATTCAGAGCTAAGTCCACTGACAAGGAATGCAATCCTGGCAAGCCTGAAGATGAAACTAAATCCAGAGAGCAGGTATTTGAGGCACTTGGTGCCTTTTTTGACTAGCATGGTGAAGGCTGGACAGGCTGGACTGCTGGTGTGGCACGAGGCGTGTGCACGGCCAGGACCTAAGGTGTCTGCGGCTGCCTGAACTTCTTTTTGATACTGTTATTCTTTCAAATTGCTATTAAAAACCAAGAAACTCTGTTAAAAAAGTCTTTATCATTTTGGTCTGGTGAAAATAGGATATTTGTTTTTATTGCAGAATTGTTCTTCTCTCTAGACTTTAAAAATATTTTTTACAAGTGATTTTCAGAAAAAAAAGTAGCTCTGTACATGTAGGCCGTTTCACTTGACATCTCAATATTTAAAGTTTTTTTTCCCCCCGTGGGCCAGATTATTACCTACATTACATACTATGAATTTTCTAGAAGTTACTACATAACTGGCAGAAATATTTGGCTTAAATTACCATGATATGTATCACAATTTCTGCTGGAGACATGCATATATTTTTAGAAATTATAAAATATTTCAAACATACAAAAAATAAAATAACTGATTCCCAGATTAAGCCTATGAACTTTTTCCTATTCATGCTCCAAATTCCATTTCCTCTTCTCCTTCTCTAGAGGTAAACTTAATTTTACTATATCACAGGTGGGGTTCCCCGGGAAACAGACTCTGAGACTCTGAAATTTATACGTGGAGGTTTTCTGTGGGGTGCTATCAGGAGACACACCTGTGAAAGGTGGGGAAAGCAGAACTGGGGAAAACTTTAAGCATTTTAATTATATGTCTGGGTGTGGATTTCTTTAAATTTATCCCACGTGGTTCACTGAGGTTCTTGGATCTGTAAATTTATGTCTTTGACCAAATTTGGGGCATTTTCAGCTATTATTTAAATATTTTTTTGGACCATTTTCTTTTCCTCTCCTTCTGGGACTCCAGCAAGATAAATCTTAGACCTTTTAATATTGCTCCAATACAAAGCCTTGTTTATTTTTTAAAAATTTTCCCTGTTATTCGGATTAGATTCATTTCTACTCTTACTCAGATTGGATAATTTCTACTGATCGATCTTGAAGTTCACTAGCTCTGTTCTACTATTGAGGTCTGTCTGGTGAATTAAAAAATTTCTGTTTTTGTAATTTTTAGTTATAGAATTTTCATTTAATACTAATTTGGTGAAAATGCCTATTAATTCCATTTGTTGCTAGATTGTTGTTTGCCCTTACTTCCTGTGGCATGGTTATAATAATTGCCATAGCTTTTTTTGTTTGATGATTTCAATATTTGGGGTCATCTTAGTGTTGGGGTCTGTTGATTGCCTCTTCTTTTCACTTGTCTACATTTTCCTAGTTCTTTGCATGTTGAGTAATTCTGGACTGTATCTTGGCCGTTTTGAATACTGTGCTATGAGATTCTGGGCTCAGTTAAAATCTGGAGAATGACTTCTGCTTCTCCTCCTCCTCCTTCTCTTTCTTCTCCCTTTTTTCTTCTCTCTTTTTTAAAGCAAGCAGTTAACACTTTGAGATTTAGACTTCAAGTCCTGACCTGGTTTCTGTGGGCTTTGAATGTCAGTTTAGTTTTCAAAGAGTTTGCAGTGCTATTCTGGTTTTCACAGTTTTGCACCTTCCCTGATGGTCTACACCATAGTTCTGTTCTCAAAGCCTTTGTTATGCTGATTCTGGTAGATTTTTTATGCATGTTCAGATTGAGAGTGAGTTCAAGGCTTCATACTGGAGGTTTAAACAATCACTTTCTCTCAGGTTCTTTCTTTCCAGATTTATTCAGTATGTCTATATTGTCATAGTGTATGTATGTGTGTGTGGGGTTTCCATATTAACTTAGCTTATCATTTTGCCAAAACCAGAATTCTATATAATTTCATTAAGCAGTTTATTACATTCATGTAATTTCTTTATAACAAAATGATGTAATTTTGATATTTAAAAACTTTTATCAAAAGTTCATATAACAGATGATGTTAATGCTCCCCTACTATTTCCTCAGGTCCCTTTACCATTTTGTTCATGTTGACCCCCAGAGGTTTTCATTTCTGACAGCCAGCACCTGCAGTGTTTTGTTAGGAAGCTGCTTTTAGGCTGAGTGTCTAGAGTTTGCCTGCGGATACCTGAAGAGTCTGGGAATTTGCATTCTCGGTGGACAGCCCTGCTACCAATGGCCAGTTGGAATGGGAGTTTAATACCCCCTCAGTCCTGATCTGGACAACTCTTGGGTGGAACCTAAACTGCACAGCTCCCTGTTGGAATTGAGTTAAAGTTCTTCCTCACGAGACTTTGCTGAGTTTTGGCATCCTTGTTTGGCTCCCTTAACTTCTCTGCCGACTTCCCCATTTCTTTTTTTTTTTAAAGATTTTATTTATTTATTTGACAGAGAGAGTTACAGTGAGAGAGGGAACACAAGCAGGGGGAGTGGGAGAGGGAGAAGCAGGCTTCCCGCGGAGCAGGGAGACCGATGCAGGCCTTGATCCCAGGACCCTGGGATCATGACCTGAACCAAAGACAGATGCCCAACGACTGAGCCACCCAGGCGCCCCCACTTTCCCATTACTTTGCTGTTTTTTTCTTGGAAAACTTCTTCATAAATAACTTTCATAACAATCGTTGTTCCAAGATCCACTTTTGGGACAGTGTAACAGATTCTAAGATGGCCCTCAAGATTCCCTGGTGTATGTGTCCTGTATTATCCCCTTCTCTTGAGCATGAATAGGGGCCTGTTTTTATGATGAGATAGTCCCTCCCTTAGTTCAGTTACATTATATGGCGAAGGTGATGGGATCATCACTTCTTTGATTGTATAGGACTCAGTTTTAGCACTCTGGAGAGAGAGATTCTCCTGGACTGGAGAGAAGAAAACTGTGATGTTGTGAGAGGGCCACATGGCAAGGAATTGCAGGGCCTCTGTCAGCCAGCAGGAAAGAGGGATCCCAGCCCTGCAATGTAAGGCATTGAATTCCGCCAACAGCCATGTGAGCCTCAGAAAGTCCCACAGCGTGGCTGATCTTCTGATAGTAGAGCACAGTCATAAGTATGGGCTCTGGAGTCCAGCCTATTTTAGTTACAACCCAGTTCTTCCACATTCTTGCAGTGACTTTGGGCAAGTTGGTTAATTTCTCTTCCCTTTCTATTTGTAAAACTGGAATACTAATAGTACTTACTGCACAGGATTGTTGTGCGAGTTTACTGAGTAGCTTTATAGCTTAGAATAATGCATGGCACAAGGAAAAATGCTTTGTAAATGGGAGCTATTATGGTAGGTAATATTACAGAAATACATAAATTATTTAATAATAATAATTACATCAATAGTTATTAGTAAGTAAAATATATTAAATATATCAAAGTATAATGTTAAGATGTCAACATTTAATGATAAATATATAAAACATATGAAAATATACCAAATATATTTTATAAAATACATGAGTTATTATTAATCACTTCTTTAAATAATGAAATTATTATTAATAGTGGCCACATAGTAGTAATATATTTCTTAAGAGGTGTGGAATTATGACCCCTTCTTCCTATCCCTCTTTCTCTCCAGCCACTCTTCTTGTTTTAGAGCTTACCCATCCTCCTGGGTCCAGCAGAAAACATCTTTTCTAAAAATTCTTCTGTGATTCCACCTAACTCTGAAATTTCCTTAGTATACTTATATTTCTCTTGTGATATTTGTAACTTCTCTCTCATTGTCCCCTGGTTAAAAAGGTCTTTTCCTGAATTTCATATGATAGAAACTCAATAAATATTTGTTGAATGGATGCATGAATTAAGAGCATTGAGAGAACTTTCAAGAATCCTTAAGCTATTCACTTACCTTTGTCTATTAATTTCTCACTAGCCACACAGTGCTGTTCTAATTCATAACAGGAGCTCTCAGAATAAAGATACCAACTACACAAAACAGTGTAAGTTTTCAGTTGTTCTTTTTGGAAATCCGTGTTCATGGGGAACCTCTGGCTGTCTTTTCTTGGACAAAATGGTAGTGTGGAGAGTAGCCAAAGGGAGTTGGGGTGATTTGAAAGCATGGTAATGCTAAGTGGAGGCAATGCTATCTCTGTAGGTGGGAATATTAGCAGTATATTTAAAAATGATTTGGGGACTCTTTTAAAAGTGATTTAAAAATTTTACGTCATCTGCCAAAGGCACGCCTTTGGATTGGAAGGAAACGTTTGCATTGTGCACAGTGGAGAATGGTTTTGAGCCTTGCATTTTGGTGCCCGGAAGATGCTAACTTTCTAGGTGGACATTGGAGCATCAGGTGCTTCACCCCAAGATGTCAAGATGAGAAGATCATGTTTTTCCTTGACAACAAGAGTATAGGAATGGATAATATGTTAAATAGCTCTTCCAGGGTATGAATGGTGTGTTTTTGTTACCCAGAACATGTGCTTTTTCTCTTGTACAATGCAAGATAGGTATGGCTGTAATTATCATATTACCTAGCCAGTTAGCTCTTCTGTGAGACTGTGATTATGCAGAGTGTAGAGAGAACTTTATTTATGAACTCATTTCAAGAAAAAAACAAAAGCAAAAAGCTAAGCCAGCACATCATCTAATTCTCAATGTAAAATAATGCAGAAGTGTGGAAGATGAACATCTGATTTGTCACATCTGATACACTAATGTTTTATCCAAAAGGAAGAACACATTGTAACTTGCTCAGTCATCTGCATAAACACCACCTGGCCCTTTACAGGCACCTACTCAAATCACAGGAATCAAGAATGGCAGCTCTGCTCATAGCCTTTTCACTGGTAGAAATAGAAAAATCTCTTTTCTTTTTTAAAAAACAAAGCATTTATGTATCAAAGTAACAACATCTAACACATTTTTTTTTCAACAGCATAAAACCTGAGTGATTAAAGTGAAGCCACTGGAACCTTCCATATTAGGGAATATATGATCACAAATTACCCAGTTTTTGAATGGCTAAAAAAATTCATTATCCTTTAAAAAGAGGGTAGATCAAACTAGTCCTTGTGCAAACCAGACCTTATTATTATTGCAACATGAAGCCACTTTGTCCCCTGGGTATATCACTTAGTAAGTCTTGCATTGGAATAGCTATAGTTTTTAGTGTAAAATATTTTGCCAGAGATGGGAGATTTTTTTCCCCCCTCTGAACTGACACATTCTGGTTGTATGCCTCAGTGATCATACCTTTGTGCTACATTACACACATAGAGTAGAGGTAGCATTCCTTTTCCAGTTGCAATAATATAAAAATGAGGAACCTGGGTCACTAAACCAGTTTGCATGTTTTCAAAGAAAGGGTTCGGAAACACAAATCTCACTCACCTTTACATTTTAGATTCAAGCTGGCTAACTACAAGGTGTCAACTACTTTATTTTTTTCATTGAGAAAACTCTGCCAAAGTGTCGGTGTATTCCTGTCCACAGAGGACAGTTGAGTAAGTTAGTCTTCTGGGTGTACCAGCATCTTTTCATTTTATTTTAAAAAGGAGACTATGGGGGCGCCTGGGTGGCTCAGTTGGTTAAGCGACTGCCTTCGGCTCAAGTCATGATCCTGGAGTCCGGGGATCGAGTCCCGCATCGGGCTCCCTGCTCGGCAGGGAGTCTGCTTCTCCCTCTGACCCTCCCCCCTCTCATGTGCTTGCTCTCTCTCATTCTCTCTCTCTCAAATAAATAAATAAAATCTTTAAAAAAAATAAAAAATAAATAAATAAATAAAAATAAAAAGGAGACTATGCTCAAGAGTCACTAAGCTCTGCCCTTGGCCCAGTCTGCTATTAAGACTGCCTTTGGGACATCCCTAGACTCCCAAAATTCCTATCTTTTTTTTTTTTTTTAAGTTTTTATATATTTATTTGACAGAAAGAGAGAGTGTGTGAGTGCACAAGCAAGGGGAGCAGGAGAGGGAGAAGCAGGCTCCCTGCTGAGCAGGGAGCCTGATGCAGGGCTCGATCCCAGGACCCTGGGATCATGACCTGAGCCAAAGGTAGGTGCTTAACTAACTGAACCACCCAGGCATCCCCCAAATTCCTATCTTTAAATACATCTTTTAAGTCATCTATCATCATCATCTTTTTGACTTTTAAGTCATCATCTACCCTAAAATTCTGCTTGGGGCCACTTGAAAAGTGACAGTAGCTCATCCATTGGGTTTCTGGATCACATGACCTTAGCTCATGCGCTTATTAGTAGCCTCCTTACACATCTATTTGGTGGTAGGGATGGTTGAACCCCCCCTGTTTTTGATTTAATGCATCATGATATACAGTTTAATTGCCCAGGAAAATCGATGTCAACACAAGGCAAATGTTTAATTTTGTATTCACTGTTCAAGTACGTATTTCATTTTTCTTTTCATGTGACATAGAATCCTATTTTAGGGACTCCTGGGTGGCTCAGTCAGTTGAGCGTCTGCCTTCGGCTTGGGTCATGATCTCAGGGTCCTGGGATTGAACCCCACATCTGGCTCCCTGCTCAGTAGAGAGCCTGCTTCTCCCTCTCCCTCTGCTGCTCCCCCTGTTTGTGCTCTCTGTCTTTCTGGCAAATAAATAAAATCTAAAAAAAAAAAAAGAATCCTATTTTAATTGTCTCCCCTGATTCATGTTGGAAAAGTAAGCCATGGATTAGGGAGTGAGAAGGAACTTGCTCTTTTCCCAACTCCCAGTGCAGCCTGGAAAGTCATTTCATTTTTTTATTTATCCTACTAGCAAGTTTAAAATTCTTACTATGTGCCAGTGTTGGGGAGAGAATAATGAAAAGTAGACATGATCCCTGCCTTCATGCTTTATGCTTTCTGGCCTAATAAATTTGAACAAAATTCATGAAATTCCAGATTCCAGAAATAACCAACAGTGTTTTTTGCTTCAGGGCCGGGGAGAGGGTGTCATTCCAGCAGTTAACATGAAATCACACTTTTAAAAATACCTAATATCCACTAAGCAGTATGTTACACGTTATCTAATTTAATCTTCACTTTACTGTGCAAACTTACAAAGTGGGCATTATTAGTCTAGTTTCCCAGGTAAAGAAATTGGTACACAGGAAGGTTCTATAACTTTCCCAGTGTTAGACAGCCACCCCAGTCTATCTGATTGTAAAGCCTAGTTACTGAGTATTTGTATTGATATCAGGAGCTGAATAACCCACTTCTGCAAAATGAATCTAAACTTATATTATTTAGATGAATAAATCAAAAATATCATTTCTTTCTGATGCTGACCAAAAGTTGTAAGCTCAAATGTCTACATAGACACCAGGGAGATCTCCTAACTTAGCAAAGCAGGAGGGTAATAAGGAGTGGTGGGGACTGGAGTAAATTCAAACTTACATTCTTTGAAGCTTCCAGGTGATTGCTGCCATGTGGGAATGAAGGCCCAGAGTTAGTATCATTCTAGACTGTAGAGCACCTTTGTACAACTTAGATAATGGTGCTCCTATATCTTGTGGATATAGACCTGGCGCAGCAAATAAGTATGTGTTGGATGTCAGCCCCACTTACTCCTTAAGCTGATTCTCTGTGCAAACCACAGCCTAGATGGTCTTTTTCAAGAGAAGCTGGATGTCTGGATTTTTAAAGTGAAATTTCTTTATTTTTAAATATTGACAATGAATTCAAATTTTTAAAAAGTCACTGTATAGATCAAATAAAACTTATCTATGTGTTGGATTTGGTCTCCTGGCCACCATTTGAAACTTCCGAATTATAGGTTAAGCCTCAGAAGTGAGAAGGAACAGTTCTAATTTATGTGGTCATCATGCCCCTCAAAAATCTGGAGACAAAAATATTTTCAGTTTTGATCCTAGAAGTAAGAAGCATTTTAAGTATCTGAATCCTAAAGGCTAATCTGAAGAGAAATCATCTTTGTCTTTGAGAAGTCTGAGTATATTAGTCATGAAAAATTCTCAGGTGTTTTGTTATTTATAATTACCTATCTATAACATGAGTACTTGGGAGTTAAAAATGCATGAAGGTTAATTGTAAAAAGTTAAGTAGAATTTGTATAAATCTCAAATTACCTTGAACTTTTTTTTTTTTTTGATTTATGGTATTAGTTGTGGGCTATGATTGTTATTACAATAATATTTGATGATGCTAATAAGGTGTGCTAAGAATAACACCAAAAAATTTACATCATCTCACCCATAATTTGCCTTCTGGTCATGGATTTAGGTTGTCCCCAAATAATTTTTCCATAGGCTGAGGTAATTATTGCTCATTTTAAGTTTTAGCTTGATTGTTTTGTCTTTGTAATGACTCATTCTTTCTGTGTTATTTTATTTAAGCAAATAAACCAAACCATGTCCTACTTGGGTCAATGGAATCATGAAAGATATGCATTGCAGTGAAAAGGGATAGGTACCAAAGGTGTACCTAACCACCCTTGTGTCTTCTAAGCTCGTACTTCAGGGAAGTCTTGTCTTGAGGAATAATGGGAAGTTGCACACAGAGAGAGAACAAATTGAATCTTTTTGTAGAGGTGGGAAGAAAATACCAGGGCTGTGTGAATGATTACTAATGACCTCTTTTGATGAAATGCACTTCTTTTCAGGGACTAGAGCTGTTTGGACCTTATGTAGTCATTACTTTTGTGAAATTCCATAAACATGAAGTCCTTTTTTATCTGCAGGGATAGTAGAGCATAGGTCAGTGGGAACACTTTCTTTTTTCCCTTCTCACCTGCAAATGAAACTTCTATAACTCTGTGCTTAAGCTCTTAAGGAACCCAAACTGCAAAACTGCAAAAACTGAAGCTACACATGTGAAATTGCCACAAGCATATGTAGTTGTCTAGACTCTAATACATTCTAGGAAGAGTGTCCTTTGTTCAGAGAGAAGCCTAGAACTAATTTCAACCAGGCTTCTAAAACCTGACACTGAATCAGAAAGGTTTCACTAAAAAATAAGTTGGAGCTACAAAGTCAGTACATAGTTTTTTGGATTATTATGGCATCTAAGGACATGTATCTTTCTTGCCCCCAAAAAAGAGTATCAGTGAAACAGACCTTTTAGGATATTCAGTTGTAGTTTTTCTCCTAACATGTTATTTTTGGCTAGACTATTGGAACTAGAAAGAATCTTAGTGATCCATTTCATTTCTAAACTGTGATACTTGGAACCCCACGTTGCTTTGGATATGTTTCAGTGTTCCTCTAAGAATGTAATTAAAATTGCATTAAAAATACATGGTCAATTCTGAATTATCTAGGTTATCACTGGCAGTAAAGAGGAGGTAATTAGTCAGGGCTTCAGAACCCCAGCTACATTTCAGCCAAAGTGGCTTCAATTTTATTTATTCATTTGTTAAATAAATATTTATATAGCACCTGATATCCCCAGGAGCTATTTTGGGTGCTGGAGTAAAGTGGTTGAACAGGTAGACAAAGTCCCTGGTCTTATAGAGGGTATATTCTGGGATAGCGTGGGGCAGGAGACAGGAATGGATTTCCAGAAAGTGTACTTGAGGAATAGATAGAAGGCCTGGAGCACCTACCCACAACATGTATCTAGTAATCAGGTGCTATTCACTGTGCTAGGGTGCGGTATACAAGGATAAAGCTAAGAGATGAGGTTAGGGAGGTACTACGGCAAGAACATGTAGTTTCTTGAAGGCATGATAAGGAGTTTGGGTTTTATTATAAGTGCAGGGGGAGTGACATGATCTGATTTATGATTTCAAAGAATCATCCTGGCTTCTCCGTAGGCAAATAGCCTACGGTGTGGCCAGAATGGAAGCAGCAAAGGCTGTTAGGAGATTTTTATAGATTTCAGAATTTGGCCCAGGGTAAAGGCTACTTGCAGGGAAAATAAAGGTTTTAGTGATTGTGTAGGGCTAGAGTGACAAAATCCAAGACTGGAGAAGTGTCAGATGCATGGCTAGTTTTCCCTTTAAGACATTTGTTGAGTTTTGAGGCTTCACAGGAGGTTAAGGAGCTAGTTTGAAACCTTCTGAAAAGTAGAGTGAGATATCTGATAGTCTTGTGGAATATCGTGAGATACCTTATACTCTTTTATAGGAAACAAAGACCCTTCCAGGGGAGGAGACCCAAAAACAAAATAGGAAAGGGATAAATTCCCTAGAAAGAGTGGTGAATTGATCTACAGGTACGTTTCATCTGAGATACTTACTAAATCTGGATGCATCTGGAGGTTGAAAATCCAGACCTGACTTTTGGCAGAAGACTGTTGCAGAGAGGCAGAGAGACCAGCAGAAATTTGGACTTTTAGGGGGCTAGAATAACAAAATGGGAGATTTGAGGAATCTCAGGCACATAGCTGATCTTTCCTAGAAAGACGTTTGCCCCATTTGAAGCTGTGTGGAGTAGAAAGCTAAAGAGCTAAGTTGTAAACCTCTGAAGGGCAGAACTGAATCTATCTTAGACTTTTAGATTTGGGAAATCAAAGTCCTCCCAAGCTTATGATTAAAAGCCCTGGGAATGCATGCCCTAGGAACAGGATCAAGAGAACTAGATTGGGTTTTACCAAAACCTCATCACAGCCCCAACCCAACTCAATCTTCAGTTGGCTTGAAAAGATTAGCTGCCCTTGCTATTACCAGAAATAAGGAAACCTTTCTGGTAAGCAGATAACATGATCTGGAGGCTCTATAGTTCTTTGGAATTGGAAAACAAGCCAAAAGAAAATACCCAAGTGGAAGCACAGAGAGAAAAATAATGCAAAAGCAGATAAGTGCAATGTGTGGGACATTCTGAAAAAGACATGTAATTGAAGTCCCAGAAGGAGAGGAGGAGAGAATAGAGTATCAGTAATATTCAAAGAGTTAATGGCTACCAATTTTCCAAAAGTATTAAAAGTATCAATCCAAAGATTTAAATAGGATACATACAATGAAAAGAATACTTGGCATCTCATATATAAAACTGCTTAAAAGCTAATAAGTAGAGAAAGTCTTAAATTAGGCCAGAGAAAGACTTTACTTTCAAAGGAACACTGACAAGACTTACAGCTGACTTCTTGATTTAGACCATGAGAGTCAGAAGATGATGGAATAACATCTCCACCTCCCCCCATCCCCAGTTTTATTGAGAAATAATTGACACACATCGCTGTATAAGTTGAAGACGTACAGCATGATGGTTTGGTTTACATATATTGTGAAATGATTACCACGGAAGGCTCAGCTGACATCCATCTTCTCAAATAGATGGAATAAAACAAAACAAAAAAAGTAAAAGAATAAAGGGGAAAATTTTTCTCCTTGTATTGAGAACTCTTAGTGCTTACTCTTTTAACAGCTTTCCTGTATATCATACAGCAGTGTTAGCTATTGTCATCATCTTGTGCATGGCATCCTAATACTTAATTTCATAACTGGAAGTTTGTATCTTTTGGTTATCTTCCTCCAGCTTCCCTTCACTTCACCCCTTGCCTTTGATAACCCCAAGCCTGATGACTTTTTCTATGAGTTTGGTGTGTGTTTGTTTTTAGACTCCACATATTGCTGAGATTATACAGAATTTGTCTTTGTCTAATTTATTTCACTTAGCAAAATGCCTTCAAGGTCCATCCATGTTGTCACAAATGGTAGGTTTTCCTCATTTTTTATGGCTGAATAATCTGTATTTGTTCATTGATGGACACTTAAGTTGTTTCCATGTCTTGGCTATTGTAAATAATGCTGCTATAAATATAGAGGTGCAGATATTTTTTCGAGTTAGTGTTTTTTTCCCCTTTGGATATATTCCCAGAAGTGGAATTGCTGGATTGTATGGTAATTCTATTCTTAATTTTTTGAGGGTCCTCTGTATTGTTTTCCCTACTGGCTGTACTGATTTGTAATCCCATCATTAGTAATCCACCTTTTCTTCACTTCATTGCCAGCATTTGTTATCTTTTGTTTTTTTAATGATGGCCATTCTAACAGATGTGAGGTGATATCTCATTCTGGTTTTAATTTGTATTTAATGTGTGTTTAACGTGTATGACTATGTATGCTAGTACCATACTATTTTGAGGACTATAGCTTTATAATATAGCTTGAAATCAGAAAGTATGATACCTCCTGTTTTGTTCTTTTTTTCCCTCAGGATTTATTTGCCTATTCAGGGTCCTTTGTGGTTCTAAACTTTAAGATTGTTTTTTTCTACTTCTATTAAAAATGCCTTTGGAATCTTGGTAGGGATTACACTGATCTATAGATGGGTTTTAGTAGTAGTGATATTTATTTATTTATTTTTGGTAGTAGTGATATTTTATTTTTTAATTTTTTTAATTTTATAATTTTTTAATGTGAGCAATGAAGTAGTAGTGATATTTTAATAATATTAATTCTTCTAATTCATGAACATGGGATACTTTTCCATTTACTTGTGTCTTCTTCAATTTATCTGTGTCTTTTTTTTTTTTTTAAAGGTTTTATTTGTTTGAGAGAAAGAGAGAGAGAGAGAGTGCATAAGCAGGGGGAGGGGCAGAGAGAGAGGGACAGAGGGAGAAGCAGACTCCCCACTGGGCAGGGAGCCCAATGTGGGGCTCGATCTCAGGACCCTGGGATCATGACCTGAGCTGAAGGTAGATGTTTACCTGACTGAGCCACCCAGGTGCCCCTCTTTCACCAGTGTCTTACAGTTTTTAGGATAGAGATCTTTCGCCTCCTTAGTTAAATTTATTCCTGAGTATTTTATTTTTGTGATGCTATTATAAATGAAATCAGCTACTTTTTCAGAAATTTTGTTAGTGTATAGAAATGCTACTAATTTTTGCATGTTTATTCTGTATTCTGCAGTTTTACTGATTTCACTGATTAGATCCAACAGTTTTTGGGTGAGTTTTTAGGATTTTCTATGTTCCAAATTGTGTTGTCTGCAAATCAAGACAATTTTACTTCTTCCTTTATAATTCTGATACCTTTTATTATTTTTTCTTGCCTGATTGCTCTCTGTAGGATTTCCAGCACTGTGTTGAATAGGAGTGGTGAGAGTAGGCACCCTTGTCTTGTTCTTGATCTTAGAGAAAAAGCTTTCATCTTTCACTATTTGGTATGATGTTAGCCATGGGCTTGTCATATATCCTTTATTATGTTGAGAAATGTTCTTCTATGCCTAATTTGTTGAGAGTTTTTATCATGAATGGATGTTGAATTTTGTTAAATATTTTTTCTACATCTATTTAGATGATCATATGATTCTTTCTCATTCTATTAATGGGATGTATCATATTGACTAATTTGCATATGTTGAGCCATCCTTGCATTCCAGGGATGAATCCTACTCGATCATGGTGAATGATCCTTTGCTGAATTCAGTTTGCTAGTGTTTTATTGAGAATTTTTTCATCTATATTTATTAAGGATGTTGGCCTGTAGTTTTTTTGTTTTTTTGTTTTTTTTTAGTAGTGTCCTTTCTGATTTTGTTATAAGGATAAGTCTTGCCTCATAAAATAAGTTCATGATTTTTCCTCCTCTTTGATTTTTTGGAAGAGTTTAAGAATGATTGGTGTTGATTCTTTAAATGTTCGGTAAAAATCACTGGTGAAGCCATTTTGTCCTGTTTTTTGCTGGGTTGGGAGTTTCTGATTACTGATTTAGTGATTACTATAATTGGTCTATTCAGATTTTCTAGTTCTTCATTCAGTCTTGCTAAGTTGTATGTTTCTAAGACTTTTTCCATTTCTTCTGGGTTGTCAACTTTGTTGGCATTAAGTTGTACATAGCAACTCTTATAATTCTTTGAATTTCTGTGATATCAGTTGTAATGTCTCCGTGTAAAAGACAGATTGTAAGACTGGATAAAAATACAAAATCCAAGTATATGCTGCTTACAGAGAATAAGGAATGTAAATATTTGAGGACATAGAAAGGTTGAAAGTAAAAGGATAGAAAAAGATAAGCTTAAAAACAAAACAAAAGAAAGAGCTGTTTAACCTTACTGATATCAGACAAAGTAGACTTTTAAGGTAAAAAGCATTATTAGTGATAAGAGGATATTTCATAATTGTAAAAGGTACAGTCTAACCAGGAGGAGGCTATTGCAGTAATCCATGCTAGAGATGATGGTGACTTGGACTAGAAAGACAGCTGTGGTGATTAGGTAAAGTAGTCAAATTCTGGGTATATGTTGTGGGTAGGTGCCAATAGGACTTCCTATTGGATTTGGTATGGGATATGGAAAAAAGAGAGGTATCCAGGATGATTTCAAGGTTTTTGTCTTAAAGGACTAGGTAAATCACAGTGCTATTTACTGAAATGGGGAAGTTTATTGAGATTTGAGGCTAGGAAAGAGAAATAAAAGTTATTTTTTAGCCCAGTGGAACAGAGTTTGGGGAAATAGCAGTAATTTGGTTTTGAACATATAGAGTAATGGTGTTGAGAAGGCATTTGGATACATGAATCTGTAATCTAGTGTAACTCCCTCATTTTACAGATGAAGATAGTGAGGCTTCAAAACTGGCTTGTAGGGCGCCTCATGGCTCAGTCAGTTAAGCGTCTGCCTTTGGCTCAGGTCACGATCCCAGGGTCCCCGGATCAAGTCCTGCGTCAGGCTCCCTGCTCAGCGGGGAGTCTGCTTCTCCCTATCCCTCTGCCCCTTCCCCTGCTTCTGCTCTCTCTCAATTAAATAAATAAAATCTTTAAAAACAAACAAACAAACAAAGCCCAACAAAACTGGCTTGTAGTTACACAGCAAATAAATGGCAGCACCAGAACTAAGATCCAGATCGTTTGGAGCTAAGCCTAGTGTCTTAAGTCATACCATAGGTTACTTCTAAATTTGCTTTGTTGAACTGCAGAAAATAATTCATGTAGAATAGTAGTAATTGGTAAAGTGTATTGAGTGTTACTACATGCCAAGAATCATGCTAAATACTTAGGATACCTTTTCTCTTAAGGTCTTTTTTTTTCTTTTATAGCCCAACAAGGTAGTTACTGTAATTATCCTCATTTTTACAGTTAAGAAAACTGAGTTTTGAGATTAAGTGACTTTCCCAAGGTCATTGGTAAAGCTATTCAGATAGCCCCAGGGGTTCAACTCTTGTCCCCATGTTTTAACCCCTATGCTTTACCTTTTCCAGCACACTAGAAAATAGACACTCGAACCGTGCTGTGTCCCATTTCATTCTCTTGATTCTTTTGTGAGCCATACGGACTATTTGATTTTTTGGCTTCCAGTTTTTCCTTTAGACTTTGCATTTGACTAAGGAGCCATCATCCAGTTACATTTAGGGAACTTACAGATACTTCCATGTGGCTCTTTTCCCAGGGCCCAAGAAGAATGCTTCATTAGGAAGGAGTGACAGCTTCTTGTTTCAGCAGCTGTAACTGCCGTCTTTTTGGAACAAAGGAGTAATTAGAAATCATTTGTAATAAAAGCCTCCTCTCTTTCTGACATAAGAGGCTTTGTAGTTTTGTTGACTTCTTTGAAAATTACAGAGGAAATAAATGAAACCAGAAAAAAAAAAATGCCAGAAAACCCAACACCTCATCCAAATTACCTCCCCAGCCAAAACTGAAACATCCTCAGAAGAAGGAGGCTTTTTTTTTTTTTGGTCTTTAATCTAAGGGTAGTGTAAAAGCCTAGGTAGTCTCTGGGACTACTTTAATCAACTTAATGCAGTCTGTAGACTTCAGGCTTTGGGCTAGTACAAAGAGACACTCAGATGTAAGCCAGTGAGTGAATGCTTTCACAGGGCATTGGACTAAAAACAGCTCTATGCGATAAAAGGAGAGGTCCAACAGGAGTCAATGATATGGTCCATTCTGGCTGGATTGACACCGTCTGGAAATGGGTTATGTTACTAAAGGTGTAGTGGCAAGAGCCAGCTGGTCCCTCCATCTAGCATAATTTCCTTCACAAGTCGCTTGTGAGAATAAAAGTGCATGGTGATGGACCTTTGTTAGTTCAAAGGTTTTTACCTCTTTATTCTAAAGCCCCATTGTGAATTCACAGGGCTTAAAATATGTATTACTGTCCCTTTCATTTTATCGTTCTGAAAGAAATCAAAGACAAAACTTTTTTCTTCCCAATGAGCTTGTCTGTTTGAAATCATAGGGTGTTTGTACATATGGTCTTCTAATACCTCAACTGAATCTTTGCAATTTCTGTGGGAGTTATGAAGCATTTGTCTTCCTTAAAGAGTTTCAAGGAGCCCTTGCAAAAAGACTGATTTGCTTTCTCTTCCTTTTCAGTAATTATAGTTTAGTTTATTGTAAAATAAAACAGAATAAACTACAATTACATTTTATTTTATTTTTTTATTATGTTATATTAATCACCATACATTACATCATTAGTTTTTGATGTAGTGTTCCATGATTCATTGTTTGCGTATAACACCCAGTGCTCCATGCAGAACGTGCCCTCTTTAATACCCATCACCAGGCTAACCCATCCTCCCACCCCCCTCCCCTCTAGAACCCTCAGTTTGTTTCTCAGAGTCCATAGTCTCTCATGGTTCGTCTCCCCCCTCCTATTCCCCCCTTACAATTACATTTTTAAGGGGATCTGGAAGGCTGTTAATCGCCCCCCCCTTCTCAATGACAGTTGAGTATTTCATCTTGCTATAATCTCAATTCTTGAGTATTTCTGTCCACAACTTTTGCTTCAGTAAAACTTCTGGCTGAATCAAATAGGTTTTGAGCCTAAACATTGTGTACTACATAGGGTGATGCTAGTAAAAATATGAAAATTTTAGCTGTACAAGGAAAATAATACTCTCATGAACATTACTAATTGCTCTTTGCTATGATTGGCCTGAGGAATTTTTCCTGAAGGCACATACTTCATATTGTGAATTGCTTGCTCACTGGAGTCTCTGTGTCCTATATTTTTTTTGTCTGACACACAATCCATACTATAAAGTCTATCTTTTATCCATTCAGTACAGCTTAAAGTGTAATTTTGGTGATTGACAGTTTGTAAAAAAAAAAAGGAGAAATGCTCATTTAAAAAAAAAACAACAACTGTCTCTTACCAGTACAAAAACATTGGTGACACTACTCAGTTTCCCAAAGAAATATTTTGTTCATCATCTCCTGAAATGTGAATCACAACACTCATGACAGGTGAATGAAGAGAGGAAAATTAAGATATGGGCACAAACAAAAGCAGCATTAATAATTCAGGTAAATAAAATTTGTATACAAAAGAAAACTGTCAAGGTGATGGAGAATGTTTCTGCAAACACAGGACATTTAGGCAACCGGAAAATAAGTTGAGCTTTGAATGTTTTACATTCCACGTAAGGGCTTTATGTAGTTTGAATTTTCTTTTCCTGAGTCCATTGTTGTAGCAAACATTATTTATTATAATTTATAATCTTCCCTAGGTTAAATGAGTTGGAGTTTTTCCTTTATCCACATTGCTGCAATTTTAAAGGACCAACCACAGGTAGACTGTGAACTGTTCTTTAATATTTTATAGTTCATTTATATTAGCTTTAATTGGTTGAAAGCCATTCCTTTCTTACCTGAGCCATTTATACTAATTTTGTCACATCTCACTGGTAGTGCCCCTTAGTGGGTCTCTCCATGTAGTTTGGCTGCTTTAATTTTTAAGGCACAATGTAAAAACATTATTCACCAGTTATCTTTAAGATGTGAGTTAGGAGATCAGGTGGCATTGACAACAATCAAAAGATGCATTGACAAGAATCACTGTTTTCAAGAAAGACCTTATAGTAGGCTGGAGAAATTGTCATTACCTGCATTAGAATGATACCTGGTTTTTCTAGCTTGCTTCACTTATTCAACATATTTACTGACATCCCATTATATACCTGGAACTGTGCTAGAATTTGAGGATAAGAAAAAAAAAGAGGTGCATATAAATATAAAGAGGTTCACAATCAGAGTTGAGGTACTGAGCAAAACAACACTAAGGAATAATGGCAACTGGGTATGAAGGGGATGAAAACGCTTCAGGAAAAGGGAGCGGCATGGGCCCTGCATAGTGAAACTGGGAGCCTGCAAGTATTTGAAGTGGCAGGTCTGTGTGTTGAGGGGTAAGGGAAAGAGTGGAGGTGTGTAGATGAGGCCAGATCACATTTATGCGATAAGAAGACAATTACTGATGAATTTTAAGCAGGGAAAGGTTGATCAAAGTGGGGCTATTGAGAGATCACCTGGGCAATTGCATGGAGTATGAATTCAAGCGATACTGGCTGCAGAGTAAGAAGGATCCTGTAGTAATCTGGGGGAGGTCTGATAACTGTGTTAATTAAGGTAGAGGGGATGGCTGGTTGGGTATAGATTCATGAGCAGTTTAAGGGGGTAGGATTGATAGCATTTGGAGATTGGATATAGGGGGTGAGGGGAAAGGTAAAATCTTATACAGCTTCCAGGTTTCTGATTCAGGAGGCTGGATTGAGATTGGTCAAATTGGGAAATGTAGGAACAGAAATGTCTTTGATGGTGGTTGGTAGTCATGGGTGAGGCAGCCAGATCAGGAGCTTAGTTTTAGACTTCTTGAGTTTTGATGTTATATGTCCCTGTGTCAAGAGAGAATTCTAGGTCAAGGATATAGTTTGGGGAATATTTTATTTCTAATAGTAGCTAATGGTTCAGATAAAGATACACAACTTTTAAAAATGTCCTTTCAATATTTTGTTTTTTAAATGGAAAAATACATGTATATGATAAAAATCAATCAAGTGGATACAATAAAAAACAAATCTTCCTCCCATCCCAGACCCACAGTTGCTGTCTTTAGATGTAGCTCTTTTTAACAGTTTTCAGAAATGCACACAAAATTATCTTTCCAAGTACAAGCATAAATGTGTATAAATATATGTGTGTATAAATATAAATATGTGTATGTATTTTAAATGGAAAAGGTAGTATATTATATTTACTCTTCTGCATGCCATTTGTCTTTGCTTTTCATTATACCTTGGAAATCATGCCATATCAACACATATGGATCTACTTCATTGTTTTTAATGGTTGTGTATATTCCATTTCATGAGTGGACCTGGTGTCTTAAACCATTTTTTTTTTTTTTTACTGGTGGCTACTTAAGTTTTTTTTTTCTTTCAGTTTTTATGATAAAAAATGCTTCAGTGAACATCTTTGCATATATAGCTTGGCTTATTTTTGCAAGTAAATTGCTAGTGAATTTGCTGAAGGGTAAATTCCTGGCAGTTAAATTGTTGTGAAACGTATACTCAAATTGCTTTCCAAAGAGATTATGCCACTTTACATGGTCACCGGTTGTGTATGAGGGAGTCTGTTTCCCTGTATTCTAGCCAACATTGAGTACTACCACATATTCTGAGCTCTACCAATCTTGTAGCGGATAATTGCCTGTCATTTAAAATGGATTGGTGGCTGTAAGCCCATGAGCACAGCTTGTTACTGTAACTTCCCTGTAGAGAGAGATTTGTTCCCTGGAGAACCTATAGTATCACTGTCTTTAGAATTTTTCTCTTACTCTAGTCACACTCTAGTGGGGTTGCAGACACTCCTACAGCCTCCTACCCAGAGGGTGAATGCTTGACTGCCAGTGTTCTGGGAGCCAAGGCTCCCAGAACTCATGCCCTTAACCATACATGGGGTCCCCCGGTCAAGGACTTGGTTACCAATACTTCCCCCAAGAATGAATTTCATCTTTTTTCCTAGATGAGAGAGGGGCAGGGTTGGAGGAGGAGATGTGGGGGGATCTGACTGCTTCTTAAACAAAGGTTTCAGCTAATTCTCCTTATTACAGTACTCTCTCCCTTCACCCCCCACTTGGGGAAGAACCTGGAATTCCTACTCCCAATCATGGCAGGGATTCTGCCTTATGAATTATGTGGGTTCACTCTTTTTCCCACCACCAGTTTAAGACACCGTGCTCTGTGGTCTGCTAAGTCATTTACCATTCTCTGTGTATTTACAAGTTTGCAAAGATAATGCCTCCTCTCCTGTTCACCCTATCTCACTTAAAGTGAGTGATGTGTCTGGAGGGAGCAAGAGTGGTAGGTGTGTGTTCAGTCTGCTGTTTCATCTGATAGTCTAATCCTGATAGAGTTAATCCCTTTAACTGTCAATGTCTTCACCTGAAGAAAGGGATAATAATAGTGTTTTCCTCAGTCTCAAGGATGGAACTGAGGTAATACTGGGAAAGTACAAATCATGGTCTCTCAATAAATGGCCGTTGTTAATAAAATGTGTGTGTATGGATGTTAGTATAATATGTAACCTGTATGACTACATCCCTTCACACTTGGAATATATTGCAAATATATTACAAATAAATCCTTTTTTCCTGCCTGAGTGTCACAGACAGCTGTTACCAGTGGGTTGGAATATTTGCCAGAGATTGAAGCATTTTCCAGTACTGTAGGTGCTGGGCCAGAGATTAATCTGAGAGACAGAAAGCACGCTATATTTAAAAAACTGCCTTCTTCTCTGAGAAAGGGGAACCCTCTTGCACTGCTGGTGGGAATGCAAACTGGTACAGCTATTCTGTAGAACAGTATGGCAGTTCCCCAAAAAGTTAAAACTAGAACTATCCTATGATCCAGCAATTGCTCTACTAGGTATTTACCCAAAGGATACAAACATACACATTTGAAGGGGTACATGCACCCTGATGGTTATAGCAGCATTATCAACAATAGTCTAACTATGGAAAGAGCCCAAATGTCCATCAATTGATGAATGGATAAAGAAGAGGTGGTGTATGTATACAATGGAATATTACTCAGCCATCAAAAAGAATGAAAGCTTGTCATTTGCAATGATATGAATGAAGCTAGAGTATATTATGCTAAGTGAAATAAGTCAGTCAGAGAAAGACAAATACCATATGATCTCAGTCATATGTAGGATTTAAGAAAGAAAACAGATGAACGTATGGGAAGGGGGAAAAGAAAAAAAGGAGAGAGGGAAACAAACTGTAAGAGACTCTTCAAGATAGAGAAGTTGATCGAGGGAAGTGGGTGGGGGATGGGCTAGTTGGGTGATGGGCATTAAGGAGGACACTTGATATGATGAGCACTGGGTGTTGTATGTAAATGATGAATCACTGAATTCTATTCTTGAAACCAATGTTACACTGTATGTTAACTAAGTAAAATTTAAATTAAAAAAAACCCTGCCTTCTCCTCTGATCCAGATCAGATTTGTATGCCTTGCTCTCTTTTTACTGTCAACATAATAATGCGAGGAACTGACTTTTTGTTGGGTATCCCCAAATGTCAGTGTGTGTTGGTCTTCTCTTCTCTTTTGGGCTCTTTTTCCCTAAGGGGAAATTTCTAATGTTCTCCCTGGGAATGGCAACCTGTTGCTAGATCTTAGATTACTGAACAGGATAAACTCTGTGGGCCTTGTTCTTCCCTACGTAGCTTTGAGTGGAAGCCCTATTCTTTGTCACTTCAGTCCTATCTTCAGCTATGCCAGTGCCCCTGAGTGTGGGAGCTCTGGGGTTCAACTTGCCAAGAGGAAAACTTCTTACCTCCTGCTGGGGGTGGGGGAGCAGTTTCATGGCTCTGTGGGATGTGGGGGGCAGTTCTGGGAATTGAACCACTCTTTATAGCAATGCCTTGCAACCTTTAATGTATTTACAGATCACCTGGGAATCTTAGGCCCTGAATCAGTAGGTCTGGAGGGGTACCTGGAATTTTCTTTTCTTTTCTTTTTTCTTTTCCTTCCTTCCTTCCTTCCTTCCTTCCTTCCTTCCTTCCTTCCTTCCTTCCTTCCTTCCTTCCTTCCTTTCTTTCCCTTCCTTCCTTTCTTCCTTTCTTTCTTTCCCTTCCTCCCTCCCTCCCTCCCTCCTTTCCTTCCTTCCTTCCTTCCTTCCTTCCTTCCTTCCTTCCTTCCTTCCTTCCTTCCTTCCTTCCTTCCTTTTTTAAAGATTTATTTATTTGAGAGAGAGAGAGCAGAGGGAGAGAGGGAGAGAGAGAGAATCTCAAGTAGACTCTCCACTGAGCAGGAAGCCAGACTTGCGGCTTGATCTCACAGTCCTGAGGTCATGACCTGAGCTGAAATCAAGAGTCAGACCCTTAACCTACTGAGCCACCCAGGCACCCCTGAGATGCTGCATTTCTTCTTATTTTATTTTATTTTATTATGTTATGTTAATCACCATACATTACATCATTAGTTTTTGATGTAGTGTTCCATGATTTATTGTTTGCGTATAACACCCAGTGCTCCATTCAATACGTGCCCTCTTTAATACCCATCCCCAGGCTAACCCATCCCCCCACCCCCCCCCTCCCCTCTAGAACCCTCAGTTTGTTTCTCAGAGTCCATAGTCTCTCATGGTTCATCTCCCCCTCTGATTGCCGCCCCCTTCATTTTTTCCTTCCTACTTTCTTCTTCTTCTTTTTGTTTTTTTAACATATAATGTATTATTTGTTTTAGAGGTACAGGTCTGTGATTCAACAGTCTTACACAATTCACAGCTCTCACCATAGCCCATACACTCCCCAATGTCTATCACCCAGCCACCCCATCCCTCCCACCCCCCACTGCTCCAGCAACCCTCAGTTTGTTTGCTGAGATTAAGAATTCCTCATATCAGTGAGATCATATGATACATGTCTTTCTCTGATTGACTTATTTCAGTTAGCATAATACCCTCTAGTTCCAACCATGTCATTGCAAATGGCAAGATTTCGTTTTTTTGATGGCTGAGTAATATTCCATTGTATATATATACCACATCTTCTTCCATTCATCTGTCGATGGACATCTTGGCTCTTTCCATAGTTTGGCTATTGTGGACATTGCTGCTATAAACATTGGGGTGCACATACCCCTTCAGATCACTACATTTGTATCTTTGGGGTAAATACCCAGTAGTGCAATTGCTGGGTTGTAGGGTAGCTCTATTTTCAACTTTTTGAAGAACCTCCATACTGTTTTCCAGAGTGGCTGCACCAGCTTGCATTCCCACCAACAGTGTAAGAGAGTTCCCCTTTATCCGCATCCTCGCCGACATCTGTCATTTCCTGACTTGTTAATTTTAGCCATTCTGACTGGTGTGAGGTGGTATCTCATTGAGGTTTTGATTTGGATTTCCCTGATGCCGAGTGATGTTGAGCACTTTTTCATGTGTCTGTTGGCCATTTGGATGTCTTCTTATCTTCTGTCCATTTCTTGATTGGATTATTCTTTGGGTGTTGAGTTTGTAAGTTTTTTATAGATTTTGGATACTAGCCCTTTATCTGATACGTCATTTGCAAATATCTTCTCCCATTCTGTCGGTTGTCTTTTGGTTTTGTTGACTGTTTCCTTTGCTGTGTAAAAGCTTTTTACCTTGATGAAATCCCAATAGTTCCTTTTTGCCCTTGCTTCCCTTGCCTTTGGCGGTGTTTCTAGGAAGAAGTTGCTCTAGCTGAAACTGAGAGCTTTCCCCCTAAGGTCAGGAACATGGCAGGGATGTCCACTATCACCACAGCTATTGAACATAGTATTAGAAGTCCTAGCTACAGCAATCAGACACAAAAAGAAATAAAAGGCATCTGAATCAGCCAAGAAGAAGTCAAACTCTCACTCTTTGCAGATGATATGATACTTTATGTGGAAAACCCAAAAGACTCCACCCCAAAACTGCTAGAACTCATACAGGAATTCAGTAAAGTGGCAGGATATAAAATCAATGCACGGAAATCAGTGGCATTCCTATACACCAACAACAAGACAGAAGAAAGAGAAATTAAGGAGTCGATCCCATTTACAATTGCACCCAAAACCATAAGATACCTAGGAATGAATCTAACCAAAGAGGCAAAGGCTCTGTACTCAGAGAACTATAAAATACTCATCAAAGAAATTGAGGAAGACACAGAAATGGAAAAACGTTCCATGCTCATGGACTGGAAGAACAAATATTGTGAAGATGTCAATGCTACCTAGAACAATCTACACATTCAATGCAATCCCCATCAAAATACCATCCACTTTATTCAAAGAAATGGAACAAATAATCCTAAAATTGGTATGGAACCAGAAAAGACCCCGAATAGCCAGAGGAATGTTGAAAAAGAAAAGCAAAGCCGGCGGCATCACAATTCTGGACTTCCAGCTCTATTACAAAGCTGTCATCATCAAGACAGTATGGTTCTGGCACAAAAACAGACACATAGATCAATGGAACAGAATAGAGAGCCCAAAAATGGACCCTCAACTCTATGGTCAACTAATCTTTGACAAAGCAGGAAAGAATGTCCAATGGAAAAAAGACAGTCTCTTCAACAAATGGTGTTGGGAAAATTGGACAGCCACATGCAGAAGAATGAAACTGGACCATTTCCTTACACCACACACAAAAATAGACTCAAAATGGATGAAAGACCTAAATGTGAGACAGGAGTCCATCAAATCCTAGAGGAGAACACAGGCAGCAACCTCTTCGACCTCAGCTGCAGCAACTTCTTCCTAGAAACAATGCTGCATTTCTTTTTTCTTTTTAATGGGAGAAAAGCATACAAATTTATTTCATATAAGTTTTGCATGATACAGGAGCTTTCATAAGGAAATGAAGACCCAAAGAAACAGACCTGAATATTTTATTCTGGGTTTGATGAAGAGTTAATTGTAGTAAACTGGGGAAAACTTAGCAAGGCCTGTTTGTAGGGTTCTTCTTGGTGTCTCTGTCTTTGAAGATGAGGATGCTCCTTTCTTCTGAAGGGCATCTCTCACAAGTGGGTTTTATGACCTATTTCAGGGGAAAGGGGTGGGGGAAAAGGTCAGAGTGACCTTCCTGCTCTGCCTTTTCTCCAACTACTTCAGTTTCCAAGAATCCTTATGCCAAGATGCTGTATTTTGGGGTAGCATGCCCTGAACCCCATCACCAACAGTCTCTCCTTTCTTTCTTAAAACAGGAGGTGGGGGCATAGAGTACATAATTTTCTGCATTTGGCTTTTAAAAAATTAATTTATCTTGAGTGATTTTTGTGTGCTATTTTTCAGTATTAGAAATTTGGTATACTTGTACTCAGCACTTGTGAAAGCTTTTTTTAGAGACTTTTAATGAACATTATATTGCTGAGATGTTTTGGGGTATGATGTAAGTAGAAGATGTCAAATTCTCTCAGAGGAATACCCTACTTAACCTTTTCAATATTCTTTTTTAAAAACTTTTTTTTATTATGTTATGTTAATCACCATATATTACATCATTAGTTTTTGATGTAGTGTTCCATGATTCATTGTTTGTGTATAACACCCAGTGCTCCATTCAGTACGTGCCCTCCTTAATACCTATCATCAGGCTAACCCATCCCCCCACCCCCTCCCCTCTAGAACCCTCAGTTTCTCAGAGTCCATAATCTCTCATGGTTCATCTCCCCCTCCGATTTCCGCCCCCTTCATTTTCCCTTTACTGCTATCTTCTTTTTTTTTTTTTTTAAACATATAATGTATTATTTGTTTCAGAGGTACAGGTCTGTGATTCAACAGTCTTACACAATTCATAGCGCTCACCATAGCACATACCCTCCCCAATGTCTATCACCCAGCCACCCCATCCCTCCCACCCCCCACCACTCAGCAACCCTCAGTTTGTTTCCTGAGATTAAGAATACAATGCTGCATTTCTAACAGGCTTTTCAGAGATGCCTAGATAGCTGGTCCACAGACTGTGAATAACAAAGCTTTATATAGACTACCCACCCAGCTCTCCTGGTGCCTTATACTTCTTTGCTTTCCTGGGGGTCTGGTGGCATGGCTAAAGTTGTTTTTTGTTAGTTTTTCCCTCTATAGGCTCAGGCTTCAGGTTTTCCTGCTTTGCAACATGACTGACCACTTGTTAATATTCAAGTGAGATAAGAAAATCTCTCTTCTGTTTTTGTTTCCTTTTCTGTCCTCTTTGTCCTTGTGGGTTTGTAGCTTTCCATCCTTGTTTGTCATTTTAGTGAGGGGCAAGCGGGAACAGAGGTAACTATGCGAGTTCAAATTGCCATGTTCCTTGAAGTCAATTTAGACAATTGCAGGTGTCTGAAAAACACTTTCTGATTGTAAAGTTCTATAGAAGTTAGTTAAGATATTATTTGTTGAGCATAACAGGAGGTAATGGTCAGAGGTCTCTGTGTACTCTTGTTCCATCAAGTACATAGCTACTTGGTATGTATGGCAAGGATCCATCAGGTATAGAGCTGGGACCTTGAAGAACAGGAGGAGGGGGAAAACGCATGAGAAGGATGAATATGGTGAATTTGGGTAATTATTGATTCGGCAATAGCCAGTTTACTGGTGCATATCTATAGGAATTTTTATACCTTAAATGTTGGAATAATACAACTTCAGTTCTGATTAAATTTAAGACTGAAGGTGTGGCTATACACAGGTAGAATCAGAGAAACAACCACAGGCTATGAGCCAAAGATTTGATCTATCATCTATCTATTGTTTTTCTATCTATCATATATAGATGTAAAGGGTTATATATCCCTTCCAGATGTATATACATATCCTCCAGGATTTATTTATGCATCTGGCAGCAAATACAAATTATATTATTTTCTTCTTCTATTAAAATGAAAGATAGCTGTTATATATATTATTCTACACATTATTTTTTTTCCATAGCAGTATTTGGTATACAATGTCATGCTTTTTAATAGTTTGGAAACTATTCTACTATATGAATGTACCATAGTTAATTAGTCCATCCTTTATTGGACATCTGATATCTGGGTTGTTTCCAATCTTTTGCTTTTACAAATGTTGCTGAAATCAAGGTAATTTCACGTGTGTACTCTTAGATTTTTATGGTAAATTTTTTAAATGGAATTTCTAGATCACAGGGAATATTACATTTATAGATATTGCCAATTATCAATTGTTCTCCATAAGTATGAAACAAATTTATACTGGGGTGCCTGGGTAGCTAAGTTGGTTAAGCATCTGACTCTTTGGCTCAGGTCATGATCTTGGGGTTGTGAGATCGAGCCCGTGTCAGGCTCCCTGCTGAGTGGGGAGTCTGTGTGAGCTTCTCAAATTCTCCTTCTTCCTCTGCCCCTCCCCACTGCATGCTCTCTCTCTCAAATAAATAAATACTTCTTTTTAAAAAAATTATACTTCTGCCAGCAATGCTGAAGAATGCATATTATCTCACAAATAATACATTACCCGTTTCAAATTGTTGCCAGTATGATAGGTTTTTTAAAAAAGGCATTTTTCTTGGTATGTCTGAGGTTGAATCTTTTCATATGTTTAAGGGTTACTTGTATGCTTTATCTGGGATGTGTATATTTCAAATGTCCACTTTCTTTGCCAGTTTTTCTACTGGATTTTTTTCTTATAGTTTTTTGGGGGAACTCTTTATGTATTAAGGAAGTGTGGCACAGATCCTAAGGTGATCCCTATTGAGTGATGCCCTTGTATAATTCCCTCTCCTTAAATGAGGGCAGAACTGTGGTGCCTTGCTTCTAACAAAGAGAATAGATCAGCAGTAAAGAGATTTTGCATATTGAATTAAAGTCCCTACACATTTAATTTTAAGTTAATTAAAAGGACATCCTGGGTGGGTCTGACCTAATCTGGTGGGCCCTTTAAAAAGGAGTTTAGAAGTCAGAGACTGAAAGCAGCAGAAGCTTGTTCTCTTTGTTGCTGGTCTTGAAGAAGTAAGCTGCCATGGATTCTGCCAGCCATATGAAGGAGTTCCCAAGCAGGTTCTTCCCTAGTCAAACCTCCAGATGAGAACATAGCTTTTAGGTTTTGAGTCATAATTGGAAAGACTTTCCCTATTCTAAGATTATAAAAAATTTCTGCATGTTTTCTTCTACAACTTTTTTGAGATTTTATTCTTATACACTTAAAAGTCTTTGATATATTTGGAATTTAATTTGGCTTAAGGTGCAAAAAATGGATAAAATTTGTTTTTTCCAGATGGCTGTCCAGATATCTCAATACTCCTGATTTAGTGGTTCAACTTATTCTGAGGTCTTTGGTCTGAGAGGATGGTTTTTTTCATGAATTCCCTTATGTTTTGGGATTATCTAAACTTTTAATATTTTGGTAGCATAATTTCTTGAATGTAACTTGGTACACTATTTCTTTGAACTTTTTTTAAGTGGGGGTACTATTTCTTAGAAGTCAGGAATTTTAACCGGTTATCTTCGCATCTCCATAGCTTAGCCCACTGTTTGGAATACAGTAAACCCTCAATGAAAGCTAACTGAAGGAATGAATAATGGTGTTCACACAATGCAGAATGTAATTTACAGAATGCTTTTGCTCAATGTTAACCTTCCTTAGCCAGCAGCTGAATCTCAGTTTAGGGAATTATGATTTTGGGGCTCAAGCTCTGTTCCTACAAATGAGTGTATAGATATATACTCAGTGCATATCTGTAGACTTATGATTGTAATCTTGACCAGTAGAACCAAAGAGAAATGAAGTGTATAGCCATGTGTTTATATTCCCACCCTGCTGTTGAGAGAAAGCAAAATAAACTTGACTACAATCAGTTAGTAGTCATTTGCATTTATTAGGGGTGATCAGAATCACAGCTCAGGCTTTGAGTTTCCATAGGAAGGAATTTCCCTGTTGCCTTACCACTTACTCCAACCTACAGAGGGACCCACAGAGGTACCATGAGTTATCTATCTAGTGAGTTTGGGAGAGGAACTGGACATACAAAGCCTAGCCATTTTCTCATACTGTGTGTGTGTGTGTGTGTGTGTTCAACTGCTTATAGGAAGCACACATTCTAATCTGATTTTCTTTAAAAAATTTTTTTTATTTGGGGCGCCTGGGTGGCTCAGTTGGTTAAGCGACTGCCTTCAGCTCAGGTCATGATCCCAGGGTCCTGGGATCGAGCCCTGTGTGGGGCTCCCTGCTCAGCAGGGAACCTGCTTCTCCCTCTGCCTCTACCTGCTACTCTGCCTACTTGTGGGCTCTCTCTCTGTCAAATAAATAAATAAAATAAAATAAATTTTTAAATTTAAATTCAATTTAATTAATGTATACTGTTATTATTAGTTTCAGAGGTAGAATTTAGTGATTCATCAGTTGCTTACAACATCCAGTGCTCATTACATCAAGTGCCCTCCTTAATGCCCATCACCCAGTTACCTCAGCCCCCCACCCACCTCCCCACCAGCGACCCTCAGTTTGTTCTCTGTAGTTAAGAGTCTCTTCTGGTTTGTCTCCCTCTGTTTTCCTCCTATTTTGTTTTTCCTTCCCTTCCCCGATGTTCATCTGTTTCATTTCTTAAATTTCACCTATGAGTGAAATCTTATGGTATTTGTCTTTCTCTGACTGACTTATTTCATTTATCATAATACCCTCCAGTTCTGTCCCTGTTTTTGCAAATGGCAAGATTTCATTCTTTTTGATGGCTGAGTAATATTCCATTGTGTGTGTGTGTGTGTGTACCACATCTTCTTTATTCATTCATCTGTTGATGGACACCTGGGCTCTTTCCATGGTTTTGCTATCGTGGACATTGCTACTATAAACATTGGGGTGCAGGTGCCCCTTTGGATCACTACATTTGTATCTTTGGGGTAAATACCCAGTAGTACAATTGCTGGGTCGTAGGGTAGCTCTATTTTCAACTTTTTGAGGAACCTCCATACTGTTTTCCAGAGTGGCGGCACCAGCTTGCATTCCCACCAACAGTGTAAGAGGATTCCCCTTTCTCTGCATCCTTGCCAACATCTGTTGTTTCCTGACTTGTTAATTTTAGACATTCTGACCGTTGTGAGATGGTATCTCATTGTGTAATCTGGTTTTCTATGTAAATTTTCTAAAGTAGAAATTGGACAAACAGATGGTAGTATATACACAATGTGGTCTTGGAGAATGTATCCCTTCGATGCTTGATGTTCCTGATGGCCAGGTAGGCCTGCATTTCTGCACTGCATGGGACTGAGGGCATGAATTTACTTCCATCCACTGCTGACACACACCTAAGCCATGTCCTTCAACCTGGACTGGCCTTTGCTGGTGATCCTGCTGATATTCTGATCTCTGTCTCTTGTTTAGCTACTGGTTTGGAACTTGGGCTGAGTAGGGGGTTCTATTTAATGGGCTTCCTCAAGACTTACCAGCATTTAATCTGAATTACTTTATTTTATTTATTTATTTTTAGATTTTATTTATTTACTTAGAGCAAGCAAGAGAGAGAGCATGAGTGGGGGAGAGGGGCAAAGAGAGAGGGGGAAGCAGACTCCCTGCTGTGCAGGGAGCCTGATGTGGGGCTTGATCCCTGGACCCTGAATCATGACCTGAGTCGGAGGCAGACACTTAACCAACCGAGCCACCCAGGCACCCCTAATCTGAATTACTTTAATTGTAGTCTTCCCCTGATCACCTCCCTAAACACTGTCTTTTGAAATTACCTAATTCAACCAATTTTGTTTTAACATATTGTGTGTTGGCTCAGTGTTAGTATTTAAAATTGAGATAACTCACTAATTTTACTAATGGTGGGGTGTGTTTAATGTAGCTTTATATCTCATCTCTATATGCTCGTT
Source organism: Mirounga angustirostris (assembly GCF_029215605.1). Taxonomy (NCBI): domain Eukaryota; kingdom Metazoa; phylum Chordata; class Mammalia; order Carnivora; family Phocidae; genus Mirounga; species Mirounga angustirostris. Next base: position 115,042,253 of record NW_026991712.1, read on the forward strand.
GATGGCAATGCATATTATGTATATAGGTTCATTCAGTAGTTTCAGAGAATGAGCAGAGCCTGTGAAATTCATTAAATATTGCCACAATAAGAAAAAAGGACAAACCACAAGAGAAAAACAATCTGTACATGAGATTTCACTGCAAACTAGACTGTTTCAGTGTTTATAAATATTCGTCTGTGGAGAGAAGTACATGTATTATAATAATTATGCATTAGTGCCTCATTAGTAGGGGGTTACATCCATGCTGTTTCTTTTTCCTCTAGTGTATTTCTGATAAGTTAGCATTTTTAAAGTCTTATTTAAAATGTAATAAAAACAGAGGAGAGAGAGTGCCTGTATATTCAAGAGTAGATCATTTGTAATTCCTTCAGCTGTGTGAAGAAACATGTTCCATGGGCTTCTGAGCCTACAGAGAAGATATAAAATATTGCCCTCCTCATTCAGGACCAGAATCTGATGACTTGAAAAGTGACAAGCAGGTCACATCAGAACAGAACTTTTATTGTTACTGATGTTTTATTTTTGATGCCATTATATACATTTAAATTCTAGGTCCCCAAATATGTTTTTTAAAAGAGATCCTTTCCTGACCAGCACGCCCAGAAATGCCTTATTATGCACTTTGTAGGTACCTTCTAATTGCAAAATCCATGGATACTTTCAGTCTTTTTAAATTTGAACTTCCTGTCAAATATCATCTAGTTGACTGATTTCTTCTTTTTGGGGTTCTTTGACCTTTGACTTCTAGATATGGCGCATTACTTGTTCTCCTCCAGTCCTCTTTATTTTCTTTGTCTGCCCGTCACATATTCTCCCAGATTCCATTTTTTCTTTTTACTGCTCTTGTCACACTTCATACTCTTCCCAGATGATCGTCTTCATTCTCATGATTTCCATTATCACCACCATATGCTCATGATTCCTACATCTCTGTTTCTGTTCTACTGGAATCTGTGAGTGTCAGATTGCCATTTCCAGCGGCATACATTCTGACCGTTGTCAGATCCTTCTATCTAGTGATCCTGTATGTACTCAGAAGTTACCTAAAGACCAGCTGGATGGCATTCATCCTCTTCTCTCGTGAGCTTGCTCTCCCTTCTTTATTCTGTCTTAAATGACGGCGTCACCTCAGTCACCAAAAGAAGGAGCTTGGAAGTTACCCTGGACAGCTTTCATTATGTCATGTGTCTATTTTGGGCACCACGCTCTGCCAGCATGCTCTCAAATCTATCCCATTCTTTGTCATACCACTTCTCTAGTTGGAGCTCTGGTAATAAACTGCTTGGGCTATTGCAATGGGCTCTTCACAGGCCACCTGGCACGTAGTCTTGTCCTGATCAAAGCCACTCTTACTCTGCTGTAGAATGCATCACTGTCCAGCCACTGCCCTTCTTAGAACTCATCAGTGGCTTCCTGTTGCATGAAGGGTAAGGATCAAGCTCTTAATGTAGGGTACAAGGCCTTTGATTTGGAAGAAAGAGGAGTGGGAAACTGTTTTTGAGACATAAAGTTAAAACAGTATAGAAATGTAAAAAGTAACCAAAAAAATCACCCTTCCTCAAGTCCACTACCCAGGGGTAACCACTCGTAGAATATATTTAAAAGTTAATATTCCTAAGTGCAAGTTACAGAAAATGCTGGCTGATTTAAGCAAGAAAGGAATATATTTAAAAAGATATGTGGTAGCTTTGCGAAGCTTCAGAAGGGAGAACCAGATTGAGGATGATGCAGCCAGGAGGTAACAAAGTGCAACATCCAAAATAACACGGAGGCCATCACTGCGGTGGCCACGGTGTGGTCAGTGCTGCCCAGCACCATGGCCATTGCTTCTCATCCATCCTCCTGTCATCGCCATCACCGCCACAGACACACCCATGGTCCCTGCAAGTCTGGTCCCTGCAAGTCTGGGCTGGGTGCTTTGGTTAGCATAGCCTAGATGTAATATGAGGGCTTGGAAAGCAACTGTCTGGGATTTTCAGGGACAAAGTTGCCAAGAGATTACGAGTAAGGACTCTGGAACCCAAATTCTTGGGTTGCAATTTGTTCATCTATTTATTTTTTTAAAAGATTTTATTTATTTATTTGACACACAGAGAGAAAGAGAGAGAGAGAGAGAGAGAGATCACAAGCAGGGGGAGTGGCAGAGGGAGAGGGAGAAGCAGGCTCCCGGCCGAGCAGGGACCCAGATGCAGGGCTCGATCCCAGGACCCTGGGATCATGACCTGAGCCGAAGGCAGACAACCGACTGAGCCACCCAGGTGTCCCTTGTTCATCTATTTATTAGTTGTAACTGTGGGCAGGTTACTTGATCTCTCTGTGTCTCAGTTTCCTATTCTGTAAAGTAAGGATAATAGTTGTAATTACTTCATGGGGTTGTAGTGAAAATGAAATAAGTTATTTTAGGCAAATTGCTTAGGAAAGTTCCTGATTGAAATCTTACCATTTACATCCACGTGGATGGAACTGGAGGGTATTATGCTGAGCAAAATAAATCAGCCAGAGAAAGACAATTATCATATGGTTTCACTGGTATGAGGAATATAAGAAAAAGTGCAGAGGATCACAGGGGAATGAAGGGAAAAACGGAATGGGAAGAAATCAGAGAGGGAGACAAACCATGAGAGACTCTTAACTACAGGAAACATTCTGAGGGTTGCTGAAGGGGAGGGGGGTGGGGGGGATGGGGTAATTGAGTGATGGACCTTAAGGGCACGTGATATGATGAGCACTGGGTGTTATATGCAACTGATCAGTTAACTGAACTCTACATCTGAAACTAATGATGTTCTATATGTTGGCTAATTGAATTTAAATAAAGAAAAGTTTCTGATGATAATAAACATATAAAAAAATGTTAGCTATTATTATTATCATTTCAGATTATATAGTGGAACTTGATTCTTCCCATTAAGGCTTATATGGAAGAGGAGGATTACACAAATTTAGAAAAGGAGTTCATGCAGTGGGCAGCCAGAAAAGATGACAAGTATCCATTATCATAGGTGTCCTTCCAGACTTTTTACCCCTCCATTTGCAATTAAGACATTTGTGCTTGTGCTTGTGAATGTGTGTGTGTGTGTGTATCAGTTAGGATTTCAACTCAAACCTAGCTCAACCTCAGACACAGAGGGTGGGAATTTATTGGCTTTTGTAATCAAACCACAAAGAGGGAGGACAGGGATGCAGCTAGGTCTCAAGGACAACTGGAAGCATAGTGTTCAGTGCCACTAATATTCTTTCCATTTCTTACCTCTGTTTCTCTTGGCGTAGCGTATCATTGTCTTATATTCAATTCTTCTACAAGACTGAAAAGTACCATCTCTGGCAACATCGGGCCTCATACCTTCCTACTTCACCGTCTTGAGGAAGTGGAAATGTTCTCCCTCTGATGCCTAGACAAAGAATTCTGGGAACAGGTGTGGATTGGCTTCGGTCAGTCACTGTGGCTGGGTAGGTTATCATCAGGGAATGTGGAAGCTCCTACTAAGACCACATGTTTCAAATTGGGAAAAATGTTTTTCAGAAGAAGTAGTGGAGTATTTGGCAAGCAGTTTTATGTATTTTTTAATTAACCCTCATGGCAAACTAAAAATTCCTTTATGTTAAAAAAAATCTGTTTTTAAATTAGAAATAAAAAGCACATGTAACAGAAGTGTTAGGTCCTGATTTTTAAAACCTTGGAGATCAGCAGTGTGTTAACTTGGGCTGCCTGGTTAACTTTGTACAGTTCTTTGGTATAAACTATCATCTTTCAATTGTAGAGTATCCTGAGTTGCAAGGGAGCTTTAAAAGAACTGTTACTATTTGCAACCATTTATTTGTGTGAATCAATTCTCTGCCACCAAAACAGAATCCAACAAAACAAACAGAACGAAACAAAACAAAATGCAGGGATATTGCCATGAGTGGCTGTCATCTGCCCCTCCTGATTTCTCATTTTGTGTTCAACCAAACTGCTGGTTTGGTTTTTCATATTAAGGAAATATTTTACATCTTAATTTACAAAATTAATGTATACTAAAATACTGCATTCAGATGTTTTATTTTCTTGTAAGATTTCATTTGAAAGGATTCTACTGCTAAAATTTGAAAACCAGTATATTAGAGCAGGGGTTAGCGAAGTTTCTGTAAAGGGCCATATAGTAAGTATTTTAGATCTTGCGGGTCATACGCTCTGTTGCAATGACTCAGCTCTGCCATGTACCGTGAAAGCGGCAATGGACAAATACATAAATCAACTATGGTGACTGTTCCGATAAGACTTTATTTACAAAAACTGGAGGCAGACTGGATTTGACTGGTGGGCTGGGCTATAGTTTGCCAACCCCTCTGTATTAGAGCTTTTGCCATAAACGAATAGATGGGACTATTCAGACGAGTTACACAGTTACCTTTAATGAAGGGGGCAAGTGAGCTTCCCTTTCATTCTGTATTAACGGTTACTTTCAAGAGGGGTCTTCTTAAACAGTTCTGATTTTAGTTAAAATTCTCTTGCTGATAGTTTAATTGAAATTGTTTGGTCACATTGTTTCTGAAATCCACCAATTTTAAATTAGCCCCAATATGCAGCTTTTTATATGTTCTTTAGTGTAAAATAATCTGGAAGAGTTTATATGCCATGTATTTGATGATAATTATCTTTTATGGTAGAGATTTACTCATTAATCTTTGCTTCTAATCTCATTTGCAAGAGTAAGTGAAGAGTTTAAATTAGGTATCCTAATCTAATCTTCCAAATTGATGCTTCTTTTTCTTTTGCTCACAATAGCTTGTATCATCTGAAGAAGGGCCCGAAAAAAAATGTATCATTTGGCCCTAGCTAAAAACTGTCATCATTAACTTGATTAATCAAATGCTGCTCTTAAAGATGGATTGAAATGTAAAATAGCCAGCCTGGTTCCACATAATGAAGAGATTAATTTGACACACAAGACAACCAATTTAATTTTACTCAATGATCATGCTTTATTTAGAAAGCCATCAATTAGTATATTTTTCCTTGATGTACTATTTTGTCTTTCTAACAAGAAATGGTGATTTCCTCAAAAGTTACTCTGCTTCCCTTAAACATAAAATGATATTTATCTTAGCACTCTTAAATTCCAAAATGTGAAACTCTGTCTTATGAGTAAAGAGAAAATTAATGATGGATTAAAAAGCTTACAATGGAAATCTTTAGTTTTAGGATATTGCTGATTTTCTTTTTGTAACATGATTAGGGTTATGGTAGTAGAAGTCACAACAAGAGAGACCCAGAGGCCCCTGTTCTTACTTCTTTTGGATGGAGATTTAAATGGCCTGTATACATGTACTGAGATGTAAATTGTGCACTAACTTGCAAAGAAGTTAATTAGATTTTACTGCTTTTTTGTGTATGTGGTGGCTGGGAGAGGTTTTTTGGCAAAGTAAAGAGTATTAAGTCACAGTATCAGTTTTCTTTATATGATTGATACTTAAAGCAACTGAGAGAACTGTATTCATGAGGTTTATGTGGCATATGGATTTTTTAATCATCCCCTGTTGACTAGCATTTCTGATTATGATGGGAAGAAACAGTGGCAAATATTTCATTAACTAACTTAGGGCTAATGATGCTTTCTGGATGTGGCGCTTACTGTGAATTGAGAAGTTGGATTTGATGTTTAAAGAGTTCAGAGTTGGATTAGATTTCAAATGCTAGACTTGAGGAATTTTTAAAAAGAGAGTGATGCTATTTCATTAAGAGTTGATGGAAATTTACCATTTGAAAGGCTGATGTGTTTCAGAACCTATTACGAGTTATTAGATGGCATGCCATTTATGGATTTGACAGATTGTTGAAATCTGTTTTGTGTCTTGTTTTTTTTTTTTGTTTTTTGTTTTTTTTTGTGGGGAGGGGCCTTGGCAGAATGCTGCATGTGTGACATATTTCTTTTTTCTTTTTTTTTTTTAAAGATTTATTTATTTATTTGAAAGAGAGAGAATGAGAGAGAGCACATGAGAGGGGGGAGGGTCAGAGGGAGAAGCAGACTCCCCGCTGAGCAGGGAGCCTGATGCGGGACTCGATCCTGGGACTCCAGGATCATGACCTGAGCCGAAGGCAGTCGCTTAACCAACTGAGCCACCCAGGCGCCCCGTGTGACATATTTCTTGCCTATGTGTGAGTGGTTGGTGTTTCTGCCTAAGTGTGTCAGCCTCCTGGTGCTTGTGGAAGCTTTCTAGAATTCCAGGGGGCTTTCAACATGCATAAGGAGACTGTAGGTGGTAGCCCAAGCATGACTTCCTGGTTCCGTCACTCACCGTGTAGGCTTTCTCTCTGCTGATAAGGCAGGATAACAATCCAAAAGTGGCGACTGAGCATTCCTTAAGTCCCCAGTACTGGGGGCCACACTGGTGTTTGATGATCTTAGTGTGTCTTCTCTTTCCACAAGACAGGAGTCCTTGGAGACTGCTTGGAGTTGGGTCCATAAGAGAAGCAGTCAAAACTTTCCTTGTTGCTGTTTGAAGGAGAGCACGTAAAGAACAAACATTTCAAAATTGTGGAATGGATTTGAGAGACCTGTTTCCCAAGAGGACAATCACGGACTGGGAGCCAGGACTACTGTGTTTTAGGCCTCTTGCCACCAATAAGTATTTGTGTCACCTTGGGCAAGTTTCCTCGCTCTTTTAGAGGTTTTTAGAGAAGTGTAGATTTATTGCTCAGATAGAAAGTGGGCAACATGAGAGGACAACATGAGAAGAATACATTAATATTTTAATAGTGTTCAGAGGCATAAGCATGAACAGTTGTAGAAAATATGTACTTGAGGGAAAAATAAGTTTATCGTTGAGAATGGATTCCCACAAAGCTGAAAGAATCTGTTAAGGATTGATGGCTTGACCTTCAACCTATCCATATATTTTTCATTTCTTAAAAGCGAAAATATCTCTTCCTCCCCCTTCCTGCTGCCCTCCCTCTTGATTACAAAAGAAAGATTTTTCTTTTGTAGAAAATTTGGAAAATAGAGACAATTACAAGGAAGAAGTGAAAAAATTTTACTACCCAGAAATCAAGCCCTTAAGATTTTAATATAACCTTATTGCTTCTTTCCTCTGTATGTGCATGTGAATGTGTGTATGCACATAATTGGAATCCTGCTAAATGTAGTTTTTCCAGTGTATTGTTTTAATTTAATAATATATTGTGAACATTTTCTCACCTTGAGTATTCTTCTAAAATATAATTTTAAATAAATGCATAGTATTCCAGAACATGCTACTTGTTTAAAAGAATTTCTTTCCCATTATGAAATGTTCTTTGGCAACAATTTTGGAAAATATAGAAAGAGATAAGAAAAATAAAATCAATGATAATTCAGTTATTCGAAGAAATCAGTCTTCTGGTCCATTTTTCTGCACATTTTCACTAATATTTATAATTTGTTCTCTGCCTTTTGTTTAACAGTATGACATAGATATTTTCCTTTATTATGAAAATTTATCTTAAGTATATTTAACATTAAAATTTAGAGTTAAGTTTGGTATTGTACAAACTCTGTAATTAATATTGCCGTGTGGTTATGTATATAACATATGCAATTATGTTTCACCATTCATGCACTCAACATATTTATTGAGAGCTTATTATGTACTAGACACTTGGTGTACACTTGTAAACAGAGCAGGTGGTACAGATTATGAATGGTAGTAGATATTCTTTCATAATCTTTTTGTTTCCATTACCAATATGTCTTTACACATCAGCTAGTATTTTGATCCTGTTGTTGTGATCCTGTCATTTCATGGATATACCACTGGTGAACCTTGGATTGTTGTCAGTTTTTCCCTGTGAGAATTGTGATGAATATCCTTATAGCCAATTATTTTTTTCACATTCTTAATTATATTCCCTATGACAGTTTTCTGGAGTTTAAGGTCTTGATTAAAAAGCGTATGTATTTTTAAGACTTTTGATATCTACTGTCAAAATGCTATCCAGAAAGTTTGTATCAATTTTCACTCCTAATAGCAATGATCGAGGGCCATTTTTCCTAGGCAAAAATGGCCTATCATTATTATTTTAATTTTCATGTCTTGCTTTTATGGCAGAAAGTCCCCCCTCCTCCCATCACTCTATTACACACATTTAAAATTTACATGATTTTGTTTAAAATTTTTGATTCCTAATCTAAGTGAAAATTATTTATTCTTAAATTGTTATCAATGTAAGGGTCAATGTAAGGGTCAACTCTCCTCTGCTTCTGGCACTGCAGTGGATTAAAAAACATATTTATTCTGTTATTGTTGGATTTGGGGGAGGGAGAAGAGGTAAACATGTCATTTATCAGCCATTGGAAATAAGAATATTCAGCCCTTTTTTTTTTTTTTTTAAGAAAAGTGAGCATAGCATAAGAGCTGTTAAAGGTAGTAAACATACAAAAGTCAATGTCATGGCTGCTCAGCAGCTCAGGCCTGTCAAAGAAATATGCACAAGTACATTCCCAGCGTTTGGATCACTGAAGCTTTGCCACAAGCTTTAAACATATAATTGTTACTGCCATAGTTGAGAAGGAAGACAAGAAAGAAAATTAGGACATTTGGGGCATGTTTGTTCTTTTAGCAGCAGTAACTTGGCCAGAATGTTCCTGAATGACGCATGTAGCAAATGCCTCTGGCACTCCGTGTCATATCTCCTCAGCCCACCTCTGTTTATGGCTCAACTGCAGTGGACAGTTCATTCAAGTAACTACTCACCTTGTGCTGATGGTGCCGCGCTCCATGTGTGTCTTTCTGCTCTCTTCCCAGTGGCTTTCTCTGGTGCCACAGGTGCCCGTTCAGTCCCCGTGCAAGTCCCAGGGTGTGGGGATGTGAACGCCCCTAAGCTCAACCCTCAACCGATGGGGGACAGAACCACAGTGGATAAATGCTCCAGCCTCCTGTCTTTCGGGTAGACAGTTCGGGGCAGGGTGGTCATTGTGTATGTTTCTCAAATGGCCCCGACTTGATCAAATCCTCATTGCCCATAGTAGGGAGGTTGGTAATTCAGACTTATTTTGGGGTTTCCTTCTTTCTTTTCTTACTCTCCTGGTTCCCTCCCCCTTGTTTCTTAGAATCGCCTTCCAAGAAATCACTTGTACCCATGGGCTTGTCTCAGACTGCTTTTGATGGAACCCAAACTAAGACAATACCATTAAGTGTCTACTCTAGAATTTTAATGGAGCTTTGAGGTTGAGATGTTTCACTGCTGGCCTTGACTGCATGGAGGATGTAGAAAAAGAATAGGGAACACCACTGCGGTTCTCATGTTTTACTGACCTTGGGAAACATTATCACATATGAGAGCATAACTGCTGAGAAATTCTAGTTTTTCGGCATCCCAGGGCCACAACAGTGTAGCTATCGGAGCAGGGAGGGAGGGAGTAGCTGCTACGTGTTGTGTGCCTTCTGTAGGGCGCTTTGTATGATTACATTTAGTCCACTGATTCAACCTTAAAGGTGGAGATTACAATCCCCATTTTATAAAAGTCTGAGGATAAAACAATTAACTTGCCTAGGACCACAATATCCAGTAAATGGTAGATTCAGCCACTAGGGAAGTCTACTTTGAAACCCAAGTTTTAGGAGCATCTGGGTGGCTCAGTTGGTTGGGCATCTGTCTTCAACTCAGGTCATGATCTCGGGTTCCTGGGATCGAGTCTCACATTGGGGTCCCTGCTCAGTGGGGAGCCTGCTTCTCTCTCTGTCCCTCCCCCGACTCATGTTCTCTTAAATAAAATCTTAAAAAAAAAAACCCATGCTTTATAACTTCACTAGTATTAATTTTAAATGAATAATGTTGTATATAATTCATTCATTCGCATGTTCAATATTTTAAAAACTTTATGTTAATTATAAATATTGTTGAAATTCTTACCCAAAGTAATATGTGTACGCGATACGGAATTTGAAGATCTGAGAAGGTATGCAGTGAAAAGCATATCTCCCTCCCACCTCTGCTAGGCCTGTATGGAAGGCATCTGCTGTTACTGGCTTCTTGTATATTCTTCCACAGTTATGCTCTATGTATATGTATTATTTTAGTTTTAACTTTTACATATGCCATACACATTACCCTTTTCTTATCCTTGCTATTTTCACTTAAAATATCTTAGAGATCCTTTCATTTGATTCACAGAAAGTTGACTCATTATTTTTAACTGCTGCAGAGTGTTCTATCCTATGGATGTATCCTAATCTATATTATCTATTAAATTTTATCATATAAAAAGTTAAAACTTTTTGATATCTGGAAACGATTATTTAAAAATTCTTCTTGGGGTGTCTGGGTGGTGCAGTCAGTTAAGCATCTGACTCTAGATCTCCGCTCAGATCATGATCTCAGGGTCATGAGATTGAGCCCTGTGTTGGGCTCCACACTGGGCATGGGGCCTACTTAGGATTCTCTTTTTCCCTCTCCCTCTGCCCCTCCCCCTTCATGCACGTGCTCTCTCTAGAAAAAAATCTAAAACAAATTGGTGGCAAAAATTACCTATAACTTATAAAACATAAGGAATGTTCTCTAAAACCAACAATAAATGGTCCTTTTATCTGTTAATGTATAGCAAATTTTGAAATGAGTAGAATTTAAATTCCTTTCAATTAGATATCTCTGTGTCTCGGTCTCTCTCTCTCCCACCCTTGATAACCATCTTTTAAAATTATGATATGCGTACTCTCAGAAGTCAGGGATTGAGTTTGGAACTTGTGGTCACAGTGTCCCTTTAATTCCATTTCTGTTAGTTTAGAGTTCTTTTCAGAAGCAGGCACAAACTTCAGAAACTGGGTTTTAAAAATTCACATTGATAATGTAGATATATTGGGTATAGATTTTTTCAGGTGGCATAAAAAAATCAAAGTGCGTACATAAGACAACTCTAGTTATTCATACTTAGAGTCATAAAGCCCTCTTAAAATTTGCGTTCAGAGCAAACCTACTTCTATGACTAAAGGAAGATTCCATGAGCCTCCTAATGAAACTAATTAAATCCAGTAAATTATAATTCACAATTATTCATATTATCTTTTACTCTGTCCTGTCTTGGAATTATGCTGGAATAAGCACACTCAAGCTCACTTTTTAAAAAGCTGTCCATTAATGGAAAACATTTTCCACAGACACACATGTATTTTCCTTGATTAAACTTTTAATTTTGGGACAATGGTAGGTTCTCGTACAGTTATGAGAAATAATGCAAAGAGATCCCATGTACCCAGTTCCCCTCAGTAGTAACATCTTGCAAAACTATCAATTACAATATCACAACCAGGATATTGACATTGATACAGTCAAGATACCACACATTCCCATCACCACACCCATCCTTCATGTTGCCCTTTACTAACCACATCTACTTCCCTTCCACTGCTGTCCTTTCTTTAACTCCTGGCAACCACTCAACTGTTCTCCACTTCTATAATTTTGTCATTTCAGGAATGTTCTACAAATGTAATCATATCACGCATACATACATTTTTTATAGGCTTCTTCAGGAATCACAGCTAAATTCATAGATAATATTCCTAAATTGACATGACACATTTTGTGTGTCATGTTGGTTTGATTTTATTTATTTATTTATTTATTTTTATTTATTTTTTTAAAAGATTTTATTTATTTATTTGACAGAGAGAGATACAGCGAGAGCAGGAACACAAGCAGGGGGAGTGGGAGGGGGAGAAGCAGGCTTCCTGCAGATCAGGGAGCCTGATGCGGGGTTCGATCCCAGGACCCTGGGATCATGACCTGAGCCGAAGGCAGATGCTTAACGACTGAGCCACCCAGGCACCCTGTTTGATTTTTTTTTTTTAAAGAAATCAAATCATCCGGGCGCCTGGGTGGCTCAGTTGGTTAAGCGACTGCCTTCGGCTCAGGTCATGATCCTGGAGTCCCGGGATCGAGTCCCGCATCGGGCTCCCTGCTCGGCAGGGAGTCTGCTTCTCCCTCTGACCCTCCCCCCTCTCATGTGCTCTCTCTCTCATTCTCTCTCTGTCAAATAAATAAATAAAATCTTAAAAAAAAAAAAGAAATCAAATCATCCTTTAAATATTCAACATTTTCATTTATAGAAACTTATTCAAACCTACTGAATTAGATTGGTGCCCTGGAAACTGACTCAGAGGCGGAGGCTTGCGTATAGAAGGTCCACCGGGGCTTGGTCTCAGGAGACATCCCCATAAGGAAGTGTGGGAGGTGGGCTTGGGCAGCAGGAGAAGCTGCCCCATGGTTCGTTTGTAGCTGAGGCCTCAGTAAGCTTTACCGGGAGCTCTGAAACCAGATGGTTCTTCACAGTTGTCCCAAATTGAGAGAAGGGGACTAGACTAGACCTATATATTTCTTCATATATATTTTAGAATCAGCTTATAGATTTCTACAAATGATCCTGCTGGGATTTTGATTTGATATTGTGTTGAATCTATAAATCTATTTGGTAGGAATTGACACATTAAGAATATTGACTTTCTTACACAATTCACAGCGCTCACCATAGCACATACCCTCCTCACTGTCTATCACTCAACAATGAATCCTGGAACACTACATCAAAAACTAATGATGTAATGTATGGTGATTAACATAACATAATAATAAAAAAAAGTAAAACAAAACAAAACAAAAAGAATATTGACTCTCCTAGTCATTAAATTTGTGTATCTGTATTTATCTATGTCTTCTTTCTTTCATCAGTGTTTCGTAGTTTTTTAACATCTGTGCATATTTTGTCAACTTTATACCCAAGTATTTCATGTTTTTGGTGATATTGTAAATGGTACTTTTTAAAAATTCAGTTTTCAGTTGGTTGTTGCTAGTATATATTGTCCTGTGATCTTGCTAAACTGACCTATTAGTCCTACTAGCTTTCTTTTTTTTTTTTTTTTTTTTTAAAGATTTTATTTATTTATTTGAGAGAGAGAATGAGAGAGAGAGCACATGAGAGGGGGGAGGATCAGAGGGAGAAGCAGACCCTTTGCTAAGCAAGGAGCCCGATATGGGACTCGATCCCGGGACTCCAGGATCATGACCTGAGCTGAAGGCAGTCGCTTAACCAACTGAGCCACCCAGGCGCCCAGTCCTACTAGCTTTCTTGAAGATTCTTTAAAATTTCTCCTTAAATTAACACTGATGTCATCTGCACAGAGAGAGTGTATGGTTTTATTTCTTCCTTTCTAATTAGTTTGGCTTTTATTTCTTTTTCCTGCTCTCACTGGCTATGTTCTACATTTCAGTGTTAACTAGAAATGGTAAGGGCAGACACATCTCTGCCTTGTTTCTAATTTGGGGAGGAAAACATTTAATCTTTCTTTTCTTCTTTTCTTTTACTTTTTTTGGGGTGGTGGTGGTGTGTGTGTGCAAAAGCTTTATTGTTTCCGCTTGGTCCAGGCTTGGGGGGCTCCAGTCAAAAAGCTGCTTAGCCGCTGCAGGGAGACCCTCACCCAGAGGCCCTGACGCCGGGGGGTTGCCAGAGGGCCCCTCGAAGCCTGCTGGGCTCTGGAGGCTCCTCGCCGTGCTGGACGGTGGGCGTCTGGAAGAGCCGCCCGCCCGGGCCCAGCCTGGGGCCGCCCGCCCGCCGGGGCAGTCGGGCGGTCGCCACCTTCTGGACGAGCTTCAGCGGCGGCCCCCGGCGGCGGTCCTGCGGGCGGCCCGAGAGGTGGGCGCCTGCGCGGGCGCGGAGCGAGGGCCGGCCTCCGGGGCCGCTCCAGGCCGCGGGGGGCGCGCGTGGCGTCCGCGGCTCTGCGCCCCTCGGCTTGAGCCGCAAGGAGGCCGGCCGCCGCGCTGGCTTCGCATCTTGGAGAGGAGTCGCCGGGCTTCGCGCCGGCCAGCCCTGGAGAAGCGGGCCGCCCTGCGGAGCCCCGTCCTGGCGGTGGCGCGAGGCGGGGCGGGACCCCGGGAGCGGGCGGACCCGGCGCTGGGCGCTGGGCGGCGGGCGGCCTCCACGCGGGGGGTGGGGGCGTCCCGCTGGCGGGTCTGGGGGCTCGTGGGCGATGCGCCGCCGGGAGCGAAGCGCACAACGCCGCGTCGGCCGGTCCCGGGGCAGAGGGTGGCCGAGAAGACGGTTCCCAGGTTGGGGCTGGAAGGCGGTTGCAGGGTGGTGGGAGGCTGGAAGACGGGGTCCTGGGACCCTCCTGTCCAAGCACCGTCGAAGCAAGACGCAGATCCACGGGGCCGCCCGGGGCGCTGGTGAAACAGTCGGCCTTTGACCTTAATGGGTGACGTAGGCTGCAGGTGTTCTGTAGATGCCCTTTAGTAGAGTGAGGAATGTCTCTCCGGTTTCTGGTTTGCTGAGGGGCTTTATGGTGAAGGACGTTGACTTTTTTTTTATTATATTATGTTAATCACCATACATTACATCATTAATTTTTGATGTAGTGTTCCATGATTCATTGCATATAACACCCAGTGCTCCTGCAGAACGTGCCCTCCTTAATACCCATCACCGGGCTAACCCATCCCCCCACCCCCCGACGTTGACTTTTATCCGATTTTTTCCCCCCCCCGGCTGCTGCTGAGATGATCACAACAGTTTTTTCTTTAGTCTTTTGATAGGATGAATTACATTGTTTGATTTTTCAAATATTTAACTAGCCTTGCATTCCTGGGATAAACTGCATTTGGTCATGCTATATTTATTTTACAAATGTACTGCTGGATTTATATTTAGTGAAGATCTTTGTGGCTATGTCCAGGAAGGATAATGGTTTGTTGTAATGTCTTTGCCTGGTTTGGGTATCAGGGTAATGGGTGGCTTTTAAAATGAGACAGGAAGTGCTCGTTTCTCTTCTGTTTTTGGGGAAGAGTTTGTGTAGAACTGACATTTTTGATACTGTTTCTTTTTTAAAAGTTTGAGAACTGTTTTGCCAGTAAAGCCATCTGGGCCTGTGGTTTTCTTTGTAGGAAGTTTTAAACTACAAATTTCTTTTCTTTGGTAGATGGTAGGAAAATTCAAATTATCTATTTCTTCTTGAGTAAGCTTTGGTAATTTGTGTCTAAAAGGACTCTGTTCATTTCATCTTTTTTGTCAAATAAATGGCCATAAGGTTGTTTGTAATATTCACTTACTATCCTATGACTGTATGATCCGTAGTGGTATCCCCTCTTCTATTTCTGATATTGGTTATTTGCATCTTCTATCATTTTTTTTTCTGAATTTGTTTGGCTGGAGTTTTATCAATTTTACCCATCTTTTCAAGGAATTAGCTTTGTTTTTTTTTTTTCCATTTTCAAACTTCCTGGTTTCTGTTCTTATTATTTTCTCCTGCTTGCTTTGTGTTTAATTTGCACTTCTTTTTCTTCGTTCTTATAATGGAAGCTTAGATCATTGATTTGAGACCCCCCTCCTTTTTTTTCCCCCTAATGAAAGCATTTAATGTTATACCTTTCTCTTTATGCCTTGTTTTTGCTGCATATCACGAAGTTTCTATGTTGTGGTTTTGTTTTCATTTACTTAATATTTTCTTGGCCTCTTTGGATTTTCTCTTTGACCAATGGGTTATTTAGAAGTACATTGTTTAATTTCCAAATAATTGAGGGGAATTTTTAGGTATATTTCTGGTTTTGATTTCTAGTTTCTGTCATTGCCAGAGAACATACTTGATGTCAGTCCAATTGTTTCAAATTGGGGGGCGGGCCATGATATATAGCCTGGAATATTTTTTGGTGAATGATCCATGTGCACTTAAAAGAATGTGTATTCTGTTGGTGTTGGGTATCAATAATGTAATGTTGGTTAATAGTATTTCTGTCTCCTGTATCCTTACTGAGTTTCTGGTTTTTGTTCTTTTAATTACTGTTGGAGTCACTGGTGTTGGAGTCCCTGTCTATAATTGTGGATTTGTCTGTCCTTTCACCTCTATCAGTTTTTGCTTATGTATTTTAAAGCTCAGCTGTTAGGTATGTAAATATCTGGAAAAACATTGTTTTTCCTTCTTAGTAAATTGACCCTTTTATCATTTAATGTCCTTGTTAATCCCTTGTAATATTCCTTGTTTTGCACTGTCTGGTGTTAGTATAGCCATTTCAGCCTGTCTTTTCATTTTTTTCAAGTATAATTAACATAAAGTGATATATTAGTTTCACAATATAATGATTCAGCAGTTCTAAACATTAGTCAGTGGTCATCAAGGTAAGCATACTCTTAATCCCCTTCACCTGTTTCCCCTATCTCCTCCCCCCCCCCCCACTCCTAAACCCTCTGGCTCCAGCCTGCTTTTGATGATTGTTTTGCAAGATACATATAGTTTCATTCCATACTTTTAGCCTGTTTCCATCTTTAGGTTTAAAGTGAGTTTCTTGTAGGCCGCATGCAATTGGGCCTTGCATTTTATTTTATTTATATTTAAAGATTTTATTTATTTATTTGACAGAGACACAGTGAAAGGGAACACAAACAGGGGGAGTGGGAGAGGGAGAAGCAGGCTTCCCGCTGAGCAGGGAGCCCGAAGACCTGGGCCTTGATCCCCGGACCCTGGGATCATGACCTGAGCCAAAGGCAGGCGCCCCACTTTTTTTTTTTTTAATCCCATTTGTTAATTGGTTTTTAAAATGGTGAATTTATGGAATTATATCTACCATTTTGCTAGTGGATTTTTGTTTGCTCCATTATCTTTTTTCTCTTATTTTTTTTTTTGGGGGGGTTCTGCTTTTGCATTGAGTATTTTTAAAAAACTGTGCTTTAGGGGCACCTGGGTGGATCAGTCAGTTGAGTGTCTGCCTTCGGCTTGGGTCATGATCCCCAGGGTCCTGGGATCCAGCCGCATATTGGACTCCCTGCTCAGTGGAGGGCGGGCCTTCTTCTCCCTCTCCCTCTGCTGCTGTTACCCCTGCTTGTGCTCTCTCTCTCTGTGTCAAATAAATCTTAAAACAAAAGACAACTGTGCTTTAGCTCCATTTTTGGCTTACTATATATACTTCCTTTAAAGATTTTCTTTGTTGTCCTAATGTTTACAATATACGTATTTAAATAATCACATTCTGTCTTCAAATATTATACTACTACACATATTGCATGAAAACTTTACTCCTAATCTATCCCTCTTTCCTTGCAATCTTCTGCACAATTGTCTTATGTTTTACTTTTACATATATTGCACTGTAAACTCTCAATTCATTACTAGTATTTTAAATTTAGACAATTATTTTCTAGAGCTATTAAAATGAGAAGAATCTTCTATAGTTACCATTACTTTAATCACATCTAGAGATGTAATTTCATTGTGTGGATTAAAATTTCTGATTTTTAGTTTTTCAGTAATAAGGAATAGGACATTTCTTACAGTGCAGGTTGCTGGTAATGAATTCCCTCAGTTTTTTGTTTTCTTTTTTTAAAGATTTATTTGAGAGTGAGAGAGTGCGCACGAGTAGGGGAGAGGGGCAGAGGGAGAGACTCTTTAAACAGACTCCTGGATGAAGATACCACCTCACACCAGTCAGAATGGCTAAAATTAACAAGTCAGGAAACCACAGATGTTGGTGGGGATGCGGAGAAAGGGGAACCCTCCTACACTGTTGGTGGGAACGCAAGCTGGTGCAGCCACTCTGGAAGACAGTATGGAGGTTCCTCAAAAAGTTGAAAATAGAGCTGCCCTACGACCCAGCAATTGCACTACTGGGTATTTACCCCAAAGATACAAATGTAGGGATCCGAAGGGGTACGTGGCACCCCGATGTTTATAGCAGCAATGTCCACAATAGCCAAACTGTGGGAAGAGCCAAGATGTCCATCGACAGATGAATAGATAAGATGTGGTATATATATATAATGGAATATCATGCAGCCATCAAAAGGAATGAGATCTTGCCATTTGCAACGATGTGGATAGAACCGGAGGGTCTAATGCTGAGCGAAATAAGTCAATCAGAGAAAGACCTGTATCATATGACCTCACTGATATGAGGAATTCTTAATCTCAGGAAACAAATTTAGGGTTGCTGGAGTGGTGGGGGGTGGGAGGGATGGGGTGGCTGGGTGATAGACATTGGGGAGGGTATGGGCTATGGTGAGTGCTGTGAATTGTGTAAGACTGTTGAATCACAGACCTGTACCTCTGAAACAAATAATACATTATATGTTAAAAAAGAAGAAGATAGTAGGAAGCGAGAAATGGAGGGGGGGGGAATCGGAGGGGGAGATGAGCCATGAGAGACTATGGACTCTGAGAAAGAAACTGAGGGTTCTAGAGGGGAGGGGGTGAGGGGATGGGTTAGCCTGGTGATGGGTATTGAAGAGGGCACGTATTGAATGGAGCACTGGGTGTTATACGCAAACAATGAATCATGGAACACTACGTCAAAAACTAATGACGTAATGTATGGTGATTAAGATAACATAATAAAATTTAAAAAAAATGAAAAAACAAAAACAAAAAAACCCAGACTCCTGGATGAGTGAGACCAACATGGGCTGAATCCCACAACCCATAAGATCATGACCTGAGCTGAAACCAAGAGTTGGACTGTTAACAGACTCAGCCACTCAGATGCACCCCCTCAGCTTTTGTTAGAAAGATTTTCACTGTGTGTAGGATTCTGAGGAAATAGGTTATTTTTTTGCCTTTTCAGCATTTTAAAGATGTCACTCTATTGTCCTCTGGTTTGTATAGTTTATGATAAAAAGTCTGGTATAATACCTTTTTTCCTCAATATATTAGGTCTTTTTTCCTCCAGCTTTCTTTTGCTTTCAAATTTCCTCTTTTTCTTTAGACTTCAACAGTTTGAATAGATGTGCTTGGACGTGTGTGTGTGTGAGAGAGAGAGAGAGAGAGAGTGAAGAGACCGTTTTGTTTTAGTGTTCATCCTTTTTGGGGGTTTTGAGTTTCTTTGATCTGTGGTTTGCTATCTTTTATGATTTTAAGAAAATTCTTGGCTATCATCTTTCGAAATATTTCTCTAGATTGTTTTATTCCTCCTTTTCTGGTATGTTAGGTCATTTGATGTTGTTCCACAATTCTTTAGATGGTCTGTTTTGTTTTATTCATGCTTTTTCCTTTGATTTTTGGGTAATATCTGTTGACCTATCCTCAAGTCCACTGATTGTTTCCTTGGCTGTGTTGATTCTATTGATGAGCCTGTGGAAGGCTTATTTTATCTCTAATACCAGATTTTTATATTTACAACATTTCTATTTTTCTTATAGCTTCCAACTCTGCTGAAATTTGCTATATGCATGTTCACCTTTTCTATCAAAGATTTTCCCATGTTAATCCTAATCTGATAGTTCTAACATCTGAGTCTGATTCTGTTGATTCTTTTGTCTCTTTGTAGTGCATTCCTCTCCCCTCCATTTGCTTTTACTGTGTTTTGTAATTTTTGATAGGATATTGGGCATCATATGTAGAATAGCAGAGGCCAAGGTAAGTACTATTTATACGTGGAAATATGCACATGACTCATGTCATTAGTTATGTATGTGGTCCTGGGGTAAGTTAATATAATCAGAAGCTGAGCTGGGTTTAACATACGGCTTCAAATTCTTCTAGGGCTACTTTATGTTTACTGAAAGTTTTTTGTCAATCTTTATGCTCTACCCTTGGCTTTTGGCTTTTCCTGTGCACCTGTCTTCATCTTCATATTTCTCTTTTAGTGGTGGTAAATTGTTTTTGCTTGTACTTGGAACTTGCTAGCCTGGTGGTGGGAGTTGAGAAGGTTCTCTTGTATACAGATTTGGCCCTAGTCTTAGGCAGGCCTTGTATCCCTGAGTCTTGGAGGCTGCTTATTGCAGCAGCTTAAATGTTTGTCCTGCAGAGAAATAGGATGGGGTGGGGCTTTATGCCTTTCTTGATATGGCAGCTTTTCCTGTCCTCTCATACTACACCACTGCTGGAAGCTTTCTTTGGTCTTCTTCCTTACCCTTAATCTGTTTTATGGACAACAGAGGTCAGAGAAGAGCCATGTGAACTCTTTGTTTCTGCAGAAATTAATAATTCTATACACTCATACTAGTGTACACTTGGTCTAACAATTTGTTAAAAATTTCTTAAATTCTTGCTTGGTGCCTTGAGCCTTTCCTCCTATGCTCTGCCACAAGGGAGCCAGCAATTGTGTGTTAGTCACCTTACAAAAGCTTTTCTTTATATTTCCAGCTTCTTGGTTGTCATGTGGGTTTTTTTGTTTGTGTTTTTTGTTTGTTTAGCTCTGGTAGGTTCAAGAAAAGTTATAATTTTGTGTTTTATCTGGATTTTTCTTTTTGTTTAGGTTGTAGTGATGTTCTTTCCAGCTTTCTATATAATAGGTGGAAGAGGAATCCCTTTAGTTGCATCTTTAAGATGCCGTCCCCCTGCCCTATAAGGCCAGTGGCTCTGGATAATGTGGTATACAGATCCCATGGTTCTGTGTCCACTGCTACCCCTTTACCATACAGTAGGTCCCTTGGTTTGATACAGTGTTTTGTGCGACCTCATGTTGGTGAATCAAGCACTGTCTAAGTCCTTGGATATTAGTGCTGGCTCAGGCCGCAGTAACAAGTTGTTTCCAGTGTTGATCCCATATAAGGTGAATCTCCACCCCTTCGGGGTGCAAGACTTCTCAGCTAGTCATCTTGCCACCAAGGGAATATTTGGCCTCAAGGGGTGGTGCCGTGTTGGGTGCTTAGCATTGATCTCTGTTGCTGCCAGGTTGGATATAGAGCACTGGTGATAACTAGATCAACACTGGTAGTGGAAGCCCATATTACTGGGCCCATGCATATCCTCCATCCCTGCTGCCCTGTTTACTTCATTAATGAACTATGCTAGCACTAGTGTGGGAACTGATGTCAACTGGTCAGGTACTACTATCTCTGGTTATTTAGTAACTCTTCTATGGTAAGTGCCCTCTGGTGATGGTTAACATGAAATAGAAAAATATTCATACTTTGTGCCCAGTGTCCTGTATCCATCCACATGTCTTGTCCTTAGACTTCCTTGTTCCTAATCCTCTAATCCATTTTTCCCCACCTTGAGCTCCCTGAAAAAAACAGCCAGGACATTCTCTGCTGCCTATGGGTCTATGTATGTTCTTACCCTGGGCGACCAGTCTTGTCATAGGAACTAAATGACAAATACACTACCTGGAGCTCTGTTCATTGGGAGGATTTTACCTTCTTACTCTGTCATGATCACTCCTGAGTAGGGGGATGTAGAACAGAAGTCTATTTTTGGTTACTAAGGTAACCTATCTATGAACCAAACTTGGTATTTTCCCCCCTCTATCTGCTAGTCCTAAGTAACTACTCTCCATTCCCTATAGCTATAGTTGAGAAGTGGGTGAGAGATGTCCATGCAATAGTGGTGGAAAATGGGCAGGGCATGACTTACCTGTTGATGCAGCTTACCTGTGACTTCTGGCCCTACTCATTTCCAATGCTAAATGTATGGCTTCCATCTTACTTTGGATTATTGCTGTGCCTTCTCAACCTAATGACTTTTGTCATTAGCTCGTGATGGGAAGCTTTGGCTCCTTGGTCGTTGATGTCCCTATCAGAGTCCTGTAACATGGTAAGAGTTGCTTTTTAAGTGGTGCATAGTTCTCTGCTGCAGACAGCATATCTTTGCTCCAACTTCCCCTCGGTATGTAGTCTCTTGCGGGAGGGCTTGTCCTGTGCATTTTAAGATGTTTAGCTGCATCCTTTGCCTCAACGCACAAAGTGACAGTAGCCTGACTTCTTGCCTCCCTTAGCTGTGACACACAAAAATGTTTTCATATATTACCAGATGTTTTCTTTGGAGCAGAATTTCCCCTGGTTGAGAACTACTGGTCTAGACAATTCAGGTCCCTTTGGACTATATTATTACATGGGGACAGAGAGTTAACCTAGTCCTAGGGCAAGACTGTAAATGTATATTGTTGTCAGTCCCATGAGAATGTGAACTACTTTTGATCTTCTTTTTATAGGAATGGAAAAGAATACATTCCCAAGATCAGTGGCCTCATACCAAGGGCGGGAGGCTGTGCTTGTGCTAGCAAAGTTAGCACATTGGGTACAGCAGCTACAATTATGGCTACTACTTGGTTACGTTGTAGCACTTTACTCTCCTGCACCATGATCCTTTGGATTTTTTAGGGGCCAGATAGGTAAATTAAATGGAGATAAAAGGGGAACCATCACCCTTACATTCTTTAAATCTTTGGCATGGTACTAATCTTGCCATTCCCATCAGGATATGATGTTTTGATTTACTATCTTGGGGAGGAGTGGGGGGCAGTTTCTGAGGCTTTTGCATTGTTTTTTTGCCTTACAATAGCTCTTACCTCATAGGTCAAGGAGTCAAAATGTGGGTTCTTCGAACTACAACCTATGTCCAGTCCAATTACATGTTTAGAGTCTAGGAAATGACCACCGCTGGGTTGAAGTACCTAATGGATTGAGTAGACTCCACATGAGCCAGAGCTTGGCTACAACTCCATATTATTAAAGTGCTTCCTTATTTCCTCACTCTAAGAAGAAGGCCATGATGGTGATTTGGGTCCCCAGATATCAGTGTCTTTTTAGACCCTGTGCCCAGCAGTTTTCAAAAGGTCTGAGTATTCCCCTTTTCCCATTGCATGGTTATCCAAGGAAACAGCCCTACATTTATTTAGGGAAGTACTGGAGAATTATTGCTGAATACATTTGATGTGGTATTGCAGGGTTCATCCTCACAGGGACTTGACCTATCTCTTAGCCAAGAGGTTCTAGATTTGAGAACTGGCTCAGGTCTAGGTGAGAAATTGTGACTTTGCTAGGGTGGCTGCTCTTGGTTTCCTGATTATCTAATCTTGGTTGCATAAATTAAGCAATACTTTTGTTGCCTGCCCACCTTTTTTGCCCCTGTGAACATTGTGTTACAGTAACCGTTTCCATATCTCCCTGGAGGTTGAGGTGTCCTGACTGTCACTCCAGTGTTACCATTTATCACAATAATTGGGCCCACTTTCCTTTGGATGGTTAAGTGTTATAACTTCTTTTATTTCAGGCTTCTGGAATCTCTGTTCTTCTAACAGTATCTCTTGCCACCAACCTTGGCCTATGGAGTGCACCACTGAACTGCTCAGTAATGCTAGTGTCTCTTTGCCTAGCACATTCCATACCAATAACTTTGGTAAATGGAGTGTACTTTGGTCTCTTTCATGAACATGGTTGGCTGGGGGATTTTCTGGATTTAAGTAGTATATCCATTCTAGCATACCTCCTTCTATGATATTTCCTTTTTTCCAAATTACAGCAATTCTGGAATTTCTAGTTTACTTAGTGTGAGCCACTGATTTTTTTTTTTTTCCCCAAATTTCCAGGACCTAAACTAGGAGGGTGTTAGCATTGCTTACTGGGATCTTTACCATAGACTTAAATCCCCCACCCCTTCAGTAGCTGGGGGATGGGTAAATCAGCTCTGAAGAAGAGATTTCGTGGAGCACCATGGTATCTACTCACTAACTTACTCAGAAGCACACTATATCTGCCATCATTAGTTTTGCAATCACTCTTGTCAAAAGTGATACCATCTGACCTGGTAGCATGATCTCCAAATAAGGGACTCAAACTATATAGAAACAGAATTTAAAGACTACATGCCTAAAGGTATCAAGGAAACACAAGATACCTTTACTGAAGGAAAGCTTTAAATGACTGAGTTACAGGGAGTTACAACAGTCAACAGACAAACCAGTGAATAGGTTGGAGGGATTCCTCCAGCCAAAGACAAGAGTTAGCTCCTTTGTATTGTAACATAAAACCCCCCAAACTATATTCATCCATCTGGACAGTGCACTGAAGTCTGTTCATTATTATTTGGTCTTTTCAATCCCATAGAGAGATGATAGTCGCCATTGCTAAAACTCCTTCATTATACAATATAATGAAGATAGCAACCATTTCTTGAGTTTTTCGGTGCTTTATAAAACATAGGCTCCCTAAATGCCCATGTATACATGTGAAGGGTAGCTTGGGAATTGCTGTCAGAAATGGTGCAACATTACTATGAAATTCTTGAATGTGGTACGTCGTCATTCTCTACAAGAGGATTTGGTGTTTTGGAACCTATGGCGTCATTCAGGACCAAGTTGGGTGAATAATTTGGAAATATTTTCAAAGTATTTAAAATAATTCAAGGTTTTTTTCAAATAAAAGATTCGACTTCTTGACTATTAGACAGTAGTAATCTGTTTTCTTGGATTTTTGTAAACTCTCTAAAGCATTTCTCAAAGTAGTGTTCGAATATGCTCTGAGCAATGACACAATTGTTGGAATGAAGGTGACCTCTTAAGGTGAGTATCTGAAGAGCAACACTTATGTGGATTAAATTCCATTAATTAAATTTATTTTATTTTGCACACAGCCAAAGAAATGGAGGGGAACTACTATGCTAACTTAAAAATAGGTATATTTCCTTATATGGGGGAAAAAACACTTTATCCATTTTTTTTTCTTTTTTGCTGGTAAAGATTTTATTTTTAAGTAATCTCTGTATCCAACATGGGGCTGGAATTCACAACCCTATGATCAAGAGTCCTATGCTCTACTGACTGAGTCCATGGGGCACCCCAATTTTACCCATTTTTTACTCTTAAGGCATAGTTGCCTTGTCCAGTCTATTTTATAGTACAAAGTTTTGAAAGACTTGTTTTCATATACATGATCTTCAGAATCTTGAATTATGTTACCAGAACTTAGCAAATGGAAGCTATATTTTTAGTTTTCTTCTATATATTTCTTCATTGTATTTTTTAAATTATTGACTGTATTCCCATGCTGCACTTTTTATTTATGTGTATTTATTTTAAATGCATATTCTATTATCAAGATATTGATAATAAATAGAAAAACAAGTTTTGTATTTAAATTAAACTTATAATACTCAATTACATATTTTTTTTTATAAGTGAAGCATTACATTTGATGACTTCTAACATTTCCCATAAATATGTCTTGTCACCTTTATTTTTATCTACCTCTTCTAGGGGGTGGATAAATTTTATTGTAGTATTGAGTGGCAAAGTCTCTGCAAGGTCAAAAGGATATAGGAAAATTGATAATGTACCTGTGTGCTAACATGGAAGGATTTAGAGCATTGTATGGAAAGGTAAAAAACAACAACAACAACAACAAAAAAACCAAAAAAAAAAACCATAGCTACATTCTTAAAAAACAAATTCTTCTCTCCTGGCTATGTCTGTCACAGGGAGGCTGTTGTGCATGTCAGATGCTGTCTGTTAAGTTGCACTGAGGATTTACAACAATTTCTATAGGTGTGAAGGTGTACAGGTAACTTCAAAATTGATTGTCAAATGTCATGCTTAATTAAAAGGTGTTCCTTGCAAATTCAGATCTAAATTTAGGCCTAAGAATTTATCCTCCTCCATCTTTCTTGGAAAACCATCCAGTGTAATTTGGGGGCTTGCTGAACAACCTGAACAGAAAAGGTATGCTTTTTTGTTTGAAGATGAGAAGAACATTTTTCCTAGCAATGTGTGCAAAGAGCTGGCTATCGCAGGTAATAGTTCTGGGTTTGATTTGGGCGTTGATACCTTGGCTGAAAACTCTCATTGAAAATTGCAACCTTTTTTTTTTTTTTTTTTAAATTACCCTTAGTTTCTCTGCTTCAGATTTGTTAAATCTCACTGCTAAAACAGATTCTGTCCTTGTCAGGCTAAGAAATCAACGTTATTATTCTAGAAATTGGTTACTGCTTTTAAACATAGGCACAGTTAGTCCTATAAAATAGCATAGCAATTTGTTTAGAAATAGACCGGATTATTATTTTGCCTATAGTTTCATCAGCATGGCTTATTACTTTGTGATGATGGTTTAGTCAAAATAAACTCTGTTATCATTGGACATGCCGAGAAATAGATTTTTGTCTTAAAAGACTGTGAAAAAGGAGTACTTATCATTAATGATATCTTCCCACGTTTCTGTATCATGCTACTGAAATTTAATTGTTAGATGCTAAAAACAATCATTACATAAATGGCAGATTTTTGTGGTAAATGTCAACATTAAGAATTTATGCACATTTTCTGGCTCAATTTAAAATTTCAGTGCTGGAAAAGAAAACCATAAAAATGAATTCCACTTCCTGAAAATAATTAAAATAAATTAAAATGCAAAAATGCATTTTCAAATCTGGCTATTCTTTTCCAAGCAAAACAAAACAAAACAAAAAGAGAGCGAGAGAAAGGCTTTTCTCTTCCAAGCAAGCAATCTCTTGTAAAGTCCACTTTGTTGCCTCTACTGGAATCATAGAGCAAGATTGCCTCATTCACTGGACTTTGGAAATAAATCAAGGACCATTGTACGTGCTACTAAATAATGTCTGCGATATCACACACCCAGCAAAGATGCCTTCTTTTTTAGTTGCCTTGCTGTCTAGCTTGCTCCGTATACTAATGTGGTTCTGTGATGATTGTGGGAGATGTTGATATTTGGGAATGCTGCCGATCGGCTTTCTGGTTTCAGAAATTGCACCAAAGACTTGAGGTTTTAGCGGAATTGATAAGAGGAAAGCCAACATAAGAGCTCTTGCTTTGATGCATGTTATAATAGCCAGCAAACCCCACCATGGGCAGCCTGAGAGCAGGCCACTACTCTGAGGAGTACTCAGTTCTTTGGGGCTGATTATGGCTTATTGAGGCAGAAAACTTGTTCCAGTTCAAACTCTTTGAATTCCTTGTTCACTCAATAGTGTGTCAAAAAAGAGCATTCAATGTTTCATGTCACAAAATCACCGCCGGCCTAAATTGTTCCTATTTCTCTTTTGCATATGGTGTGCAAGAAAATTTTCAACTCTCTTCCGTAGTACCATAATGCTTTGATATGGGTAACATTGCCATAACAGCCTGCATTAAGGAACTTATATTTTATTCTTCTTTTCAGTGTACATAAAAATCCCAGCTTAGTCCTTTTTTGTCTTTTAGATCCTTTGAACTCTTTCAAGCTATGTTTCAAGACTTTCTGGGCTTTGACGGGGCTGGGCATTCACTGTAAAAGCAGTCAATGCCTCAGTGAGACCACAAGCAAAACTGTGAGTGTCTTAAGCAGGGACCACACAACTCTTGTGAGTATTTACATATTTTAGCAACTCTGTTGAGTGTGAATCTCAAAGCCAAGAATGCTGCTCATTAATTTCCTTTCATTAAATATCTTGGCCATCTACTTTTTTGAACAGACCTTACCTGTATTGGATCCCTTGGAGCTGGGGGGTGCGTGTGTGCATGGACTCTGGAATATAGGTGTGTGTATGCGATGGCATGCTTGCGTATTAGAGTCCTGGCTCGATGTTATCATGAGAGAATATGTTTACACTGCAGTGTGCGATTCTAGAATCAAGTGCTGATTCAGACGCACAAGTATATACCCTGAAGTAGCCAACTGCGGGCTCAAAGAGAGCCAGGCTAAAGCTGGACTGCCCAGTTCATTTTCCAGTTCAGTAGCTGTAGTAATCCAACTTCGCCAGCTGCTAACAAGATTGGGTCTGAAGTTTACCTCCACAATGAGATAATCAGATTACCAGCCACAAAGATCAAATAATGACCCAGCTTTCGAGCAAGTTCAGCAGGCCCTTGATAACACTGTGTGGTCCTTGAGGCTTGATTAAAAAATTAAATGGCTAAACTTTGCCTCAATATTTTGCGTCGGGATTTTGAGTGACTCGATGATTCTTTTCATGGTGCACTTTTCCTATTCTTCTGTAGGTTTGAAATTAAGAGGTAGGAGAGAAGGAGGATGCTCCCGCTGTGCAGTTGTTCTTGAGCTGGGCTTTAAATGAAGCATGTAGAATTTTTAATTTGGTGGTGTAGGGAAGACAAGGCAAACTCAAAATCATTCGTGAGCAAGGAGCTGGGTTGTAACAAAACCGCAACCGTTGCCTCTCCTCTGCGCTGTCTCCCAGCCCTGTGCTTCTGGACCAGAATGAATTTGGTCTTTCGCTCCCAGGCCAAAAATGTTTGAAAGTTTGGGTTTTGGCGACTATATGCTAGCTGTTTTCAGTAGTAAAGGGATTATTCTGAGAGGCATACAAATGTGATTGTCTCACAGCAGATGGTGCGCACTAGTTCACCTTTGAGAAAAGTTAATTAAGCCAAGCATATTGTGCCCATAGAGAGGAAAATGTAGATGAATATTGAGCAATCAAACTCAGTGTCTCCTTTTTTCATGCCTTTGCAATGGGACACAGAATCCCATTGAAAAAGAATTATGTACAGAATCAAATGAATTCACATCCAACTTTACTCTCTTCCCACGTTTTAACAGGGGTGCACACCAGGCCCTTCAGAAGTTTTGTCCACAATCAATGGGCCACACTGCGGTGTCCACTAAATTAAATGAACCAGTGCAGAAGAATCTCTTGTGAGATATTAAAAGGGTGAAAGGCTGTTTAATTCAAATCCTTCCGTAGAGTCTTTTCACAGCCCCCTTTCCATAGTACAGTATAAATTATTAACTAACTCCTTTCATCTCAGATCAATTTACAAAACAGAAACAATTACCCCTTGTTAATGAGAGTGAACGCTTCTAATAATTATGAAAGTTGCGTTTGATTCTGTTTCCTCACAGGTCCTTGTTTACAATCTAATTTAGAGTTGCATCAAAGTGAAATAAAACAGGAATTCTCAGTTTGAGAAATGGCTGGTCTGAAATAAATGGGCTTCCCATGTTAATGAGTGTTGCTTGAGGAATGCATTCAAATAGGATTCAAATATGATACCTGCTTCCGTTCCAGTAATTCTACTCTGTGATGGCGCTTGCAAATATCTAGGTTTCTGAGGGGGCTGCTTTGCGGTTGGGGGGTTTGGGAAGGTGTTCACACCACCAGCTCTACAAATGGCGGGTAATTGTTGATGGACAGGCTTACCTCGAGGAGAAGAGGGAGAAAAGGTTTTACTGTGGCCTCCTGCCATGCTGAGTAGTTTGAGGCCTTAGGCAGGCTCCATGGGCTTAACTTTATCTTTCCCTTCAGAATCAGTGACGAATCCAAAAGGATAAAGGTAGACTTTAGACACCAAAGGAGCACTGAGACTCCAATAGAAAGGCACATTTTCATCTCAATTGGATAAAGAGGGGCCAGAGGAAATGACTCAGATCATTGAAAGAAAAGGCCAAGTCTGAGGTAGGCCCAGCAGCTGGGTTTCTGCACCTGTCCAGCCCTCCTTCCCATGCCTGGCCAACCCACAGGCTCAACTATTATTTTGGTTTCTCAGGGTGTATTCAGAGAGGCGAGCAGTGATTATGGAGCTTGAAGGGGAGAGGGAGGCAGTCATTGGAAGAGAAGGGAATGGTAACACAGGCCAGCAGAGGCCAGAGTACTTACTAAGAGGTCTGCCTTAGCTATGGTGGGGGGGGGGCGGGGGGAACTCAAAGTAGGAAGAATTTCAGTAACCATGTCAATCACAGAGGAGTGACTTTGGAGATGAGGCCTTACGAATCCTACTTTGTGGTCATTTCCGATAGCGGGCTATGGGGATGGGAAACAGAATGTCATTTGAGGACCTAGAACTGATGAACATAGTGGTCAGTAGCAGCCATCTAATTGCTCTGATAGAGGACTTGATTGTAGAAGCATCATGGCAGAAATGAAGTCCTTAGTAACTCATTTCTTTGGAGATTGAATTTACCAAAACCTCTTGTGAATGGAGCACCAGAGTATCATTTTAAGTATGCAGTATCTTTTTTTCCTATACTTCTTAAAAAATGAACTTTTGATTTTTTTAGACTAGTTTTAGTTGTGAAGATAGTACAGAAAGTTCCCATATGCATCACACCCAATTTCCCCCATTATTAACATCTTCCATTAGTCTAGTACACTTGTCACAATTAACCACTATTGACACATTTAAAAGAGACTCTAACAGATTTTCTTGGATTTTGCATGCTGTCCTTTTTCTGTTCCAGGATCCCACCCAGGTTACTACATTACACTTATTTATCCTCTTGGATATGATAAGTTCCTTGTTTTTGATGGCCTTGATGGTTTTCAGTACTGATCAGATGTTTTGTTTGTTTTGTTTTTTGTTTTTGAATATCCTTCAATTTGTCTGATGTTTTTTTCTATGATTAGATGGGGGGTTATGGGATCTGGGGAGGAAGACCACAGATATAAAGTGCCATTCTCAGCACATCATAGCAAGTGTATATCCTATCAACATGGTGTCACTATGGTAGTTAACCTTGATCCCTTGAGTGATGTAGTATGTGTCCTGTTTCTTCATTGTAACTTTACTCTTTTACCACCCCCTCCTTACTATTCCTTTTGAAAGGAAGTCACTGTGCCTAGCCCACACTTAAGGTGTGGGAAGTTATCTTCTACCACCATGAGGGTGGAGTTATCTATGCAAATTACTTAGAATTCTTTTTTTTTTTTTAAGATCTTATTTTTGAGTAATCTCTACCCCCAGCATGAGAGCTCGAACTCACAACCCTGAGATCAAGAGTCTCGTGCTGTACTGACTGAGTCAGCCAGGCACCCCAAATTACTTAGAATTCCTAGGCATAGAATATTCTTCTCTTTTCTCCAACTTATTCAGTCATTTATATCAGTATGGACTCATCAATATTCATTTTATACTTTGGGTTATAATCCAATACTACTTTATTTATTGTGTTGCTTTAATTGTTTTGGCCATTGGGAGCTTTACCATTGGCTCCTGTGGTCCCTTTGACAAACTTCCATCTTTTTTTTTTTTTTTTTTTTTTTTACTTTCTTACTTTCGCACACTGTAAGATGTTCCAGACTCCTCTTGCATATTCCCTACCCCAAAATCAGCCTAGAGTCATTTCTCTAAGAATCTCTGGTTTGTTTTATTAAAGAGTGGCATTAGAAATCAAGATCTGGGTGCCAAGTGTCCTGTACCTTAAAATGTTGCACCCCATTAAGGAAATGAATTGTGGTAAGAAACTCTGATATTATCCATTCATCCATCCAAACATTCATTGCAAAAATTGTTGGAAGGCTTACAATGTACCAGGCCCAGTGCTAAGACTAGAAATACAAAATAAAGAGTAAGATTTGCTTATATGGAAGTTCATGGTTGGCTAGTAGCAGGAGCTTAGACACCTATACCAACGCCACGATAAAAAGCTTACTTGTTAATTTTATTTAAAAAATAATTATGTGCAGTTCGTCTTGTGCTAGGTACTTGAGATACGGGGGGAAACATGCCCAGTTGCTGCCTTCAGGGAACTTACATACAAGTGACATGGGGGTGGGGTGATCAGAAAACACATGTGAACAGGCAATCAAAATATGATGCCGTCTGGGGTGTGGAGTCCATTCCTGACTGACGGTTTGAGACTTGGATAATGCATCCTTCCCCGCATTGCCTTCCAAAGAGAATACCTTAGTCCCCCAAAGGTCTGTATTATCAATAAATCTGTCCTTAGACCTTCGTAGCGTCTGCCTTCCCTAATGTGTTCAGAAATCCTTCCAGATTTTACTCAGGTATAAAAGGTTTGCCCTATCTCATCACTAGAGCTGGGCTTGTAGAGAACAATCCCTGACTGTTCCAGCAAACTGCACGGGGAGTGCCTATGTCCAACTTTGAAGGCTTTGTTCTTTTTGTCACTGCTGCCACCCCCTGGAGCTAAAACACATTACCGTCCCCTTCCAGGAAACCTTGCACTGGGGCTGAGTCCCCTGCCCTGCTCCTCTTTACTCAAATGGGGAACTGTCCAGTCTCTTACATTTTGAGACTGGACCTGCAGCTTGGATGTAAATATTTACATGTGATAAAAGAAATTAATGTGTATGAAGAATCCCATAACTTAGCCTGACTTCATACAGGATTGCTAGACTCGGAGTCCTGTCATTTGGGTGTATAAATGGATGACTTTGGCCAAAGCTGTTGACAGTGGCAGTGAGCTTTTTGTAGTGCCCCCTTTGCCTCTCTTTTCTAGGTAGGGGACCTTGGACAAATTGTTCAATTCTCAGACTCTCAGTTTTTGCTTTTGTGAGGCGGGTGGGAGTAGGACGTAGTTGCTAATACCCTTGTGGGGCTGTTGTGAGTATCCAATGAGTTAATGAGTGGGAAGTCATTTTTCTTAATGAAAAGTGTGATAACAGTAGTACTATTAATAATGATTTTTTATCAACAAAATATTCATTGAATTTATAAGCACATAACTTTGGAGCTGGATAGACCTGAGTTGAATGCCTAATTCTGTGACCTTGAGCAAGTTACCTACCTGTCTGAATCTCAATTTGCTCATCTAGAGAGTATCACTAGAATGATAGTACCAATTTTAGAAAGGGAGCCAGCATATGTGATTGAGTACTTGGTGTAACGGAAGGCATGTTTGTGTCTTCCCCGAATTCGTATGTTAGAACCCTAACCCTCAATAGTATGGCACTAGGAAGTGGGGGCTTTGAGAGGTAATTAGGTCATGAAGGTGGAGCCCCCATGATCAGTATCCTCATCAGAAGGGGAAAAGAGTCAACCCTCTCTCTTTCTTCCACATGAGGACACAGCAAGATCAAGGCTCTTTGCGACCCAGAAGAGAGTTAAGAGAATCTGACTATGTTGACATTCTGATCTTGGATTTTTATCCTCCATAACTGTGAGAAATGAATTTCTATTGTTTAAGCCTCTCAGTGTATGTATTTGTTTATAGCAGCCTTAGACTCCTGAACTAAGGTTATTTATTGTCATGATCGACACAACACTGATGGCAGGATTCACACCTAAGAGAAGCATTGGAAGATGTAATCTTTGTGAAGATTAAATGATATAATTGATTCATTCCGCAAATATTTACTGCTGTTTTCTAGGTGCTAGAGAAGATCAGTAGAGAACAAAGCACATACAAATTCCGACCCTTGGGGAGCTAACATTCTGGATGTGGTGGAAGGATAGACAATAAAAAAAATTAGCAAGTGCAGTACATAGACTGTTAGGTGATGGGGGATGTTATGACAAGGATTAAGCAGATGGGAGGAATTTCTGATTTTTAAGTAGGGTGGTCAGGGAAGGCCTCGCTGAGGAAGTGGCCTTTGGGTAGTAGACGGAAGGAGGTGAGGGTGAGAGTTGGAAGACTCCTTAGGAGGAAGAGCTTCTGAGGCAGCGGGAAGAACAAAATATAAAGGCCTGAGGTGAGCATTGATAGCAGGCCTGGCTGCATTTTGAGCTTTTTAATTGAGGCAGGGCACTGATGGGGGAGTCTTTAAGACCTGGTTCTGATTTCTTCTTAGAATGTTCATCCCAAGCAGCTGGCTGTAGATTGATGTAGGAGGATGCTCTCTCAAATTGGCATCATAAGCTGGCCAGGAAAACCGCCACATAGCTTTGCTTAAGCCTGTTCTCGACGGCATAGTCCATCTGGGCTGGCTCGGTTTTAAACTGAAAATAAGACAATGGCCCACTTCTTCTAACTTGAGATTTCTAAGAAATAAGCCCAACCAGCCAAAAATGCTTATCATGCTGTCGGATGAGATTCTCCGCTTCTTTCCCTCACAGTGTCTTAAATGGAGAAAGAGAACGCATGCACACCCCTGGAGGGCTGGGGGGCACAGCCCGCAGTGACATCGCAAGCTTGAGATTTCCTGAAAGCTTGAGTTTATCTTAACAACTAGTGCAAAATTTACAATACACCGGTTCTATTTTTGTAAAATATTAAACTCCCAAAAACATGAACACTCCAAAATAAGCTATATTTATCCTAAAGCTTTATATACCCCCTAGTACACTGCTGTGTATCCTGTGGGTACCCCATCTTGAGAAGTATAGAAAATCAGGCTATAGTAAGTGGAATTATTTTGGTTTTGAGGTTAAATATTCTGTTCAAAGTGTATTACATCTATAAATCTTGCAAGTGCAAATTTGCATGCAAACTGTCACCCATCCTGATTTCCTTCTACTCATGTTGTCTCTAAGATACAAATTCCCCAAGTGGTTAAGCATTGCCTCTTTTTGATAACTTCCTTTTTGCTCCATGCTTTTTTCTTTTTTTAAAAATGGAAATATATTTGACATACAATGTTTAAGTTTTTATGGTGTACAACACATTGATTTGGTAGATTTATATATTGCACTATGATTCCCACCATAGTGTTAGCTAACACCTCTATCGTATCCCATAATTATCATCTCTCTTCTGTGGGTGGGAATAATTAAGTCTAGGCTCTTAGCAAGTTTGATGTTTATAATACAAAGTGCTTCCCCACCCCTGTCTTCTCACTACTAGCAGTGCTTATCCTTTTTGTGTGTTCAGGTCTCTTTGTCTTCTTACCTATTTTGTTTAGAAATTCGTGTGCTGAAGCCAGACTACCTTTTTACATTTTAAAATTTTCTAGCAGCATTATTGAGCCTCGCTGCCTTGATTTTGAATCTCATCTCCACTATTGACTGGCTCTGTGACCTAGACAAGTTACTTAACCTCTCTAGGCCTGTTTCTTTTCAAAGGAGGGTAATGATGGAATCTATCTCCTAGGGCTGTTGTGAGAATTGAATGAGTTAATGTCTGCAAAATGCTTGGAACAGTGCGTGCATGTAGAAAGTCCTCAGTAAGTGCTAGCTGTTGTCTGTTGTGATTATTGTCTGTTCTTCTAGTGGGTGGAGGCCAGGGATGCTGCTAAAGTGCTAATCCCACCCTACAATGCCCAGGATAGGCCTTCCACAAAGAAGGAGTCTACTCCAAATGTCCGTAGTGCCATGGTTGTGAAACCCTGCCCTAGACTCTGAATCCAAAAGGCAAGTATCCTCCATCATTACATATCCAACTCTGGTATAATGCCTGGTCTGGAGCAGGCACTCCAGCTATTTCTTGGATGGGTTCCTGCATGAACAGTGTTGATGCAGAGCACATGACATTTCCAGTGGAAGTTCTGCTGCCATACATACTTAAAGAAGGTATTCATTTATTTATTTAAGATTTTATTTATTTGAGAGAGAGCGAAAGCAATCACAGAGGACAAGGGATCACAGAGGCAGAGGGAGAAGCAGACTCGCTGCTGAGCGGAGAGCCTGATGTGGGGCTCAATCCCAGGACCCTGAGATCATGACCTGAGCCGAAGGCAGACACTTAACCGACCAAGCCACCCAGGTGCCCCAAAGAAGGCTATTATTAACCATGGAATCTGGCGTTGGCATGTTCATCAAGTCTTTGTTCATAAGACTCAAAAAGTCAGCACTGATAACCTTTGCAGGAGAGGCTATGTCTAATGTTGGATGTCTCAGCATATTTAATCTCTATCTATCTTTTCTGTAGCACCTGGTCAACAGTGAAGGCCTAATCCATATAGATCCTTTGATGCAGAACCTCAGAGGATGATTTTTGACTCCTTTTAGATCTCTACCTAAGAAGAGTACTAAGAAGATTTCTCATCTTTTCTCCTTTCCTCTTGTCTCTCTCGGCCTCCCTCCCTGCAGCCATCTGAAAATGTCTAGAAGAGACAAGACTCCGTCCTTGCCCAATCATGGCTTGAATTGCTAAGTGGATCAGCACAGAGGTACAGCCTCTCCTTTTCCCTCTGCCTCCCCAGTTGCTACCAGTCTGGGGACAGAGAGGAAATGACTAAAAATTGAACGGAGGCCTCCAACAGGGCTGTGAGGAGATCTAGCCCATTTTTAGCACCTTTTAATGTGAAAATGTCTCTCAGCAGGACATTCCCCCTCATTGTTTGTTTAGTTATGTGATCAGGAAGTGGACACAATTTTCTTGAATTATTCCTGCCAGACACTAAATTAGATCTCAAAGAGCAAAGCTTTTGATTTTTTTTTTCTTCACCATTCATTTCTATTTTTGTTATCACACACAGCAGGCTAAGAGTAGAAGCCATTTTCTCACTAAGTTCCAGTGGAAGTGTGTGTGTGGGGGGGAGCCAGTTCAGAGAAAAAGCAAGAGCATTGCGCAGTTGACTATAATGATGAGATCCAGGATAAAATCCAACTAAGTTTCCTTAACATTCTGAAATGTCCACATGGGTCCCGAAGAGGGATCCCAGGATCTCCCTACACCATCCCAGGAGAAGGGACCTGTAAAAGATGTTGGTTCCGATTTGCCAAGTGTAGGGCGGGAGTAGGTGATGGGTTCACTCTATGGATGGAGTTGTCACTGAGGAGGGAAAAAGAGAAGGGTTGGGATCAGAAGAGAAAGAGATTATGCCGTGCTATGTGAAACTACTAAAGTTGACATAGGTTGTAAGCTGAAGAACTTAGATTAAGGAGAGGAAAAATGACAAAATAGGATTGAGCTTTGAAAAACCACTAACCTTTTAAATTATTTCTGAGCAAATTCTAATTACTAGAACTACCTATCTGTGTCTAGTTCAAACCATGTTTCTACACAAAAGTAATTACATTCAACAGATAGGCACCAGATGGCTTCAGGCACTGGTGGGTGCTGGGACACAGAAATGAAAGACACAATGCTTTCAGAGTCCTCCTCTTACCTACAGAATCATCAGATTGTCTAATCTGCTGTGACTGAGATTCTTTGTCTGTAATCATGTTTCTGGTAGTAATAACTCCAGTTGTTTGCTTGGAGAGTCAAATGAGATAATTTATATATGGAAGCCTGTCCACTGAAAACTAAAAAGCCCCGTACACATCTGTTGTTTTGCTTCTAGGCTACAAGTCTGGCAGTGGCTTACATCAATTCTACCCACCTCTTCCTGGCTAAAACACAGTCAACTTAACTACAGGGGCATCTGGCAATATAAAGGAGTGTGGGATATTTGGTGGGCACTCATACAGTGTTTTAGAGGGATGGAGGCAGTAGTCTTGACTACCTAAATGATTTAGAGAAAGATGATACAGGACTTCTTAGAATGAGGTAGTGATTAACCTTTATAGGGTAATGAATGTTTGTCCCACATGATACCCTGTGTGTGCAGAGACCACGTTTAAATTTCCAGATTATTTTGTTACTTTACTAGCTACGTCATATCAGGCAATTTACTGACCTTTCTGAGCTTGAGCGACCTCATCAGTGAGATGGGCCTGGCACTGCCTCTCTTAGAGCTTTCTTTGAGGATTCAGAGATAAATTTGTGAATTGCCTTTGCTCAGTGCCTGGCACCAAGTAGGTCCTTAGAGTACATATTAATGTTTCTACCTACTTCCTAGCATTATAAATGAGTAAGTAGAGACCCGTAAAGTGTCTTTGCCAAAGACCCAGAGCTGGAACTAGACCCCAGTTGTATTACTCCTAGTCTGATGTGTTTTCCCTTCTGCTACCCCCTCATGTTAATTTGTCACCAGGACTCAACTCCTCTTTTGAAATGTTTCTCCAAATCACCCTTTAATCTCCCTTTTTTAATGAAGACCCCTGGTTGGATTTATGTGGTGTTGTAACTGGCACTTTCCTCCAGGTTTCCTTCCTGCTCTCACTCTGTTCATCTTCTAGATTGATCATTTTCCTGTCCTAGAATTTCCACTATCTACTACATCAACTCTGTCTTTCTGCCGATTTTTCAAGGTCTTCTCTACTCTGTCCTTTGTAAGAGGACCCATAGAAACTGGGGAATGGGATCTATTCTGTGCATGGCTGGGCCACTATAAGGAAATGTAACATACCTGTTGGAGTTCTGGAACCCCACGCTTGTTCCCTCCCATCTTCCCGAATACTTATGTGTTCTAAACCAATGATGGGCATACTCTCCTGAGAAGGGCCAGAAAATAAATATTTCAGGCTTTGTGAGTCTTAGGGTCACTGTCACAACTATTCAGTGCTCCCGTTGTGTGAAAGCAACCATAGACTATCTGTAAACATAGGAGTCTGGTTTTGTTCCAGTAAAACTTTTTTTTTTTTTTTTTTTACAAAAATAGGCTGCTGGTAGGAGTTTGACGATTTCCTGTTCTACACTACAGCTTTACTCTGCTTGTTCGTTCTTCTCTTTCACTTCTTCCTGGGTATGTAATCTCTCTCCCACATGGACTGGTCTTCTTGCTATCGTATCTAAGGACATGAACATTCTTTTTCTTCTTTGTCCTTGCTCACACGACTCCAGAACGTAGAAAGTCCTTACTAACTATTCTGACACTCTCATCATTGTCTCTGCTGTCTGACTGCTTGTCTAGTCTGAATCATACTGATGATAGCATTCAATTATGCAAATGCCATTTATTGCTAATTGTTTCAAATGTTATCTTAGCTTCCTCAAATTAAGCACTTTTCCTGTATTCCCAGACTGTGCCTAATACAATATAATTGGATACTACAAAATACAACTTGATCCATTTTTTTTAATAACCTATGTACTGTACTAACAATTTGAATTAAGATCTTGGCAGAGGACTTCATTCAGAAAGATTCTGTGGAAGATCATGATAAAGTTCAAGCAATTGAAAAAGAAAAAAAATGGGTGGGGGCACTTGGGTGGCTCAGTCAGTTGAGCATCTGACTCGATTTTGGCTCAGGTCATGACCTCAGGGTCCTGGGATTGAGCCCCGCATTGGGCTCTGCACTCAGCAGTGAGTCTGCTTGAGGATTCTCTCTCTCCCTCTACCCCCACTTATGCTGTTTCTCTAGTTCTCTAAAATAAAAATCTTTTTTTTTTTTTTTTAAAGTTGAAGCAAGTGGTGTGTGGTAAAGCCTAAGTCAACAAATATGCCTATGATGTCCTTTCTCTATTTTTATTTTGGGTACGGAAATCTTAGAGTTTCCTATGGATTCATCTCAAGAATTACCTGCTTTGGACCTAATTCTTCAAACATCCTTGTCCCACTGTCTTTGGCAAATAAATTTACTGGTGCTTCAGGCCTAAGAAATAAATATTTTTTTCCATTGGAGTAGTATGGGTGGAGTTACGAAGGGACTCCACAATGTGAATGTTCTGGAATTTAGTAGGACTTTGGTTCAGATTCCAGTTTTTTCTACCCATTTCTTTTTTAAAAAAGTTAATGTATTTTAAGAAATGCTAGATATTAGGGATTTAGGGATATGTGTAAGCTTCACAAAGGAAGCTCTGCTCAGGTGCTAAGCACAATGTTTTTAATGTGCTCTGTTTTTCTTGCTTGGGTTTTTATAAGTAAACTTGTTGGTTTAGTCTGTTTATTTTGGATGTTTTGTATTATATCCAGCATTCTATGTGCCTTTATTTACAAAGATTTCTATCTATGGTATGTTCTTCCACCTCTTTTTAGTCTCTCCAAATCCTTTTATCCTTGTGGCTTGGTCAGGTTGCCTTCACTGTGAAATATCTCCATGACCAGTTCATCTTCCTGCAACTTCTCCCTTGTCTGAACTTGTAGACAGTTGAATGCTTGTTATCACTGACTTTCCTACCCTAGAATTTTGGCCCTTATTTATTTTCTTGTAATATCACTTGGTTGCCATGTTGTTTTGTTATTAAACTACAAATGTTCTATCTCTTGTCTCTCCAATGAGACTGTAAGCTCTCCCAGGGCAGATACCTAATTTTATCTTTCTTTGTACTTTCCTCACTATGTGTATACTCCTCTTGATTGATTGAATGAGTGGCTCAAGATTTTAGGAGCATAAAAATCTATCAAATGGCTGTCTGTTCTGGAGTAAGAGTTTTGTATGTAGTATATCAAAAAGGCTCAGATAGTGTTGTCAAGATAGGAAAGATTTCTTAGTTCTTCAGTACCTTCTTCAGTGGCCAATTTAAGTTAGACAATTGTCTTCAGTAGATGGTGCTCTGCTATTACTAGGGAAATATCAAAAGGGAACTCCAAAATTTCCCAAGAGACTGGAATGTTTGGATTACTGGGGTCATTAATGTTACCTCTTAGTGTTAAATGTTCATCCTTTAAAAGCCCTAAGAAAAGGCTCCCACATTTGCTCCCATGACATTTTATTCATGGAAAGGCATGCAGTCAGATGACGGTTATTTTTTCATACATCTGAAGAAGTCTGTGTTTGGGGTTAGTTGGGGAGATTGTGTTTGTATCTGCTTGAATTACATTTATTTCAAAAATGAGGGAAAGTTCCATATTCCAAAGGAAAATTTTATAATTTTACTTTCATACCTCAGTTTCTTATAAATTCCTGAATCAGTGTTCTACAGTTTTGGGAATAAATTCTTGCAAATAAAAGAGACTCTAATTAAAACTTTCCAGAAAATGCCAAGTGTCTCTCTGGATTTGGTAAGCTCTAGAATTTTAATGGAAATTTTAATTCTTGAAAAGTAAGCCCTGTTTTTAAAGAGGTGGATAATTAAAACAAATAGCTAGGATGGAAACTGCACTTCATTAAAATGTTTTGTGGATATTGCCCTTCTCAGCTTTGCTAGACCTTTCCAGTGCTGCTAATCTTGATCTCTGTCTGAGTTCTGTCCTGGCCTGTAAATGTGTTTGTTCCATACAGTTTGTGTGTTGGTTCATTCCTTAATTTAGCAAGTATTTATTAAGTGTCTACTTAAACACTCTTAGCCATAGATGTGTTCATACCATTAAACATGCCATGAGAAATCAGCCTGAAAACTTCTAGGGGGCTTGATATATGGCAGAAATATCAAATTCACTTAAGTTCAGTATATGCTCGAAGAATTTGCTTTCTTTTGTCAACAACATGCCTGCCTTAAAAAAAATGCAACACAGTGACCTCCTTAAAGATAAAATGTGGGTCTCCTGCATCCTTGCATTTCAAATGCCTTCTATGGATAAGCAGTCAGTACCTATGTGTTGAACAAATAAGTAGATAACCAACATGCAATGTGTTTTTATTTTTTACTTAAAAAATTTTAAGAACCTTTAACATGAGATCTACCATCTTTTAAAATTTTAAATGTGCAATACAGTATTGCTAATTATAGTCACAGTGTTGTACAGCAGGTCTCTAGAACTTGTGTAACCACAACTTCATACCCATTGAACAGCAGCTCCCCATTTCCCCCCTCCTCTCACCCCTCACAACCACCATTCCACTCTGTTTCTAGGAGTTTATCCCAGATATCTCCTGTAAGAAGAATCATGCAGTATTTGGCCTTCTGTGACTGTCTTATTTCATTTAGCATAATCTCCAGGTTCACCCATGGTGTCACATATGGGCAGGATTTCCTTTTTTAAGGTCAGAATGTTATTCCACTTTATGTATATACCACATGTTCTTGATCACTTATCCATCAGTGGACATTAAAGTTGTTTCTCTTCCTTGGCTTTTGTGAACGTGGAAATGCAGCTTTTTCTTTGAGATCCTGATTTCAGTTCTTTTGGATACATACCCAGAAGTGGGAGTGCTGGGTCCTGTGGTAGTTCTGATTTTAATTTCTCTGCAGAGTTGCCATACTGCTTTCCACAGCAGCTGTGCCATTTTCCATTTCTATCAGCTGTGTATGAGGGCTCCGATTTCTCCACATCTTTGCCAACGCTTGTTATTTTTTTTTTTTTTGTTTTTTGGTATTGTTTAACAGCTATTCTAACAGGTGTGAGGTGATAACTCCTTGTGGTTTTGTTTTTCCCAATGATTAAAAATGTTGAACATCTTCTCATAGGTCTGTTTACCATTTGTATGTCTTTTTGGAGAAGTGTCTAGTCAAGTCCTCTGTCTATTTTTTAATTGGGTTATTCAGAGATCATATTTTCCCCATTGTGTATCCTTGGCAGCCTGTGGAAGATCAGTTGACTGTAAACGTGTGGGTTTAATTTTTGGCTCTGTATTCTGTTCCATTGGTCTGTATATCTGTTTTAATGTCAGAACTGTATTGTTTTAACAAGTGTAACTTTGTAATACATCTTAAAATCAGGAAGTGTGATGTATATAAAAGCATCAGAATAGAAAAGGAAGAAGTAAACTTATCTCTGCTTGTAGATGGCATGATTTATAGAAGATCTTAAAGGTGCCACAAGAAACTGTTCAAACTAATAAATGGATTCAGTAAGGTTGCAGGATGCAAAATCAGCATACAAAAATCAGTTGCATTTCTATACACTTATAATTAACTATCCAAAAAGGAAACCAAAAACAATCCCAGTTGCAATAGAGCCAAAAAGAATAAAGTACTTTAGGAACAAACTTAACAAAGGAGGTGAAAGACTTGTACACCAAGAACTAGACCATTAGCATGG
The DNA here is from genome assembly GCF_029215605.1 of Mirounga angustirostris. NCBI lineage: Eukaryota > Metazoa > Chordata > Mammalia > Carnivora > Phocidae > Mirounga > Mirounga angustirostris. The sequence goes on from NW_026991712.1 coordinate 115,084,157, forward strand.
AAGACAAAGAAAAATGAAAGAATGATGTATGAGAGATTGAAGGAAATTAAATAAGTTAAAAGTGAATGGAAAGACACCCCATGTTCTAAGATTGGAAGACTTAATATTGTTAAATGTCCATACTATCCAAAGTGATCTACAGATTCACCACAATCCCTATCAAATCCCAATGACCTTTTTTACAGAAATAGAAAAAAAAACACCTTAAAATTAATATCGTTACCCTCCCCCCCCCACACACATCCCCAAGTACCCTAAACGATCTTGCTAGAGGCATTGCAATGTGTAAGTTTTTAATAGAGAATGTACTAGAGAATGTACTAGAGAAATGCATTTGAAAAAATAAGGATTTGGACAATGTAAAAACATTAGAAACGGTGTTTATTATATTGAAAATGAACAAAATTTTGGAAGATAGCTTCTTTAGTATTAATCCATGGAACACTAAGCACTCTTTTAGAAACACTTGGTTTAGACCATTAAATATATTTTTCCAAGAAGCTGTCTTCCATAATTTTGTTCATGAGAAATAATGGGTTAAAGAAAGTTAAAGCAGTTTCTTTGTTGCAGGACTTGTCTGAACCTTTAATATGCATGATGGACATCCAAGAACGATAGTGTGTAGCACATCTCAAACATATATGACCATGACCTCCCACTAATAGAGAACATTTCTCAGTACTGATGTTTCTGCAAAACATACTTCAGAAAGTGCCATTTTAGAACAATGATATTCCAGTTATGTTCTGTGAAGTCCCAGGACCCTGCAGAGGTACTTGGAGACCGCCACAGAGAAGGGGAAGGAAGATAGGAGTGCAGGATCCCAATGTAGATGATCAGTTTTATCAGTTTATAGATTTGAATTCTATGTGACATTTTATATAGACTCGTATAAAATGTTGGCAAATCACTGTTCTGAGGGCTAGGGAAATTAGTGTTTTTCTTTTCTTTTTTAAAAATAAATGGTGCAATTTCCAAATATAACTTGAAAGTAGCTGTAACATTCTTTATGCAATAACAGATTTCAAGAACGTGTGCTCTGGCAGTGCGACTTAGGATGCGACTTGGGCACACGAAAGCAAGGTTGCATACAGCTCACATGCATCCCCACAAACACCACGGAGCTGTGGACTTGATGTGCTACACTCCCGACTGCCTTTTCTTCGAGTCCTTTCCTCTCAACTCGCCATGTTTTGCCTCTGAGCTTTCTTCGTGTTCTAACATATTAAATTGTTATGAAATACTTTGGTCGTATGAACATATAAAGGTTAAGGATGAATAGTTTTTATTAAATACTGCATGCATGTAAAAGGTATGAAGATAAAAATGTAAAAAGCATAATATAATTAACCCCCATCTATCCACCACTGTGTTGAAACCCTCTGTGTGCTTTTGCTAAATACCGGATGTCCTCTACCACCTCCTTTCCTGAATTTGGGGTTTATCATTTGTATGTATTTTCTTTAAGTTTTATTTTGTAAGTATGTATATCTAAACAATGTGGTGTTCTTTTTGCATGTTTTTACCCTCATGTAAGGTTGTCTTTATGGATCAGTAGCAACTGTCTTTTTTTTTTTTTTTAAAGATTTTATTTATTTATTTGACCAAGAGAGAGCACAAGTAGGCAGAGTGGCAGGGAGAGGGAGAAGCAGGCTCTCTGCTGAGCAGGGAGCCGGACGTGGGGCTCGATCCCAGGACCCCGGGATCATGACCTGAGCTGAGGGCAGCCGCTTAACCGACTGAGCCACCCAGGCGCCCCACAACTGTCTTTATCCACTCAATATTGTGTTTGTGAAATTTACCCATGTTGATACGGTGTAACTAGTTCCTTTATCTTCCTGCTATTGAGTATTGCCTTATTTGGTTATGCCATCCCTTACTTTTAGTCTACTCTTGATGAATATTTAGATTGTTTTCCATTTTTGGGGGGCAATTAAAAATGAGGCTGCTGTTAAAATTTTAAACTTTTCCTGTGCACACCTGCAAAAGTTTCTTTATTGAGAAGTGGAATTGATGGGTGTTAGGATGGTCACATGTTCAACTTGACTAAATTGCTTCTCAAGTGATGATGTCAATTTATATGCTCCCCTAGTGTTCCTAAGATTTCTCTTGGCAGTGCATCCTTGCCCACGTGCAGAATGGTAAGGTTTTGGCCAGTCAGACAGGTGGGAAATATTTCAATATTTTAATTTGCATTTCACTGTTTACTAGTGACGTTATATAGCTTTTTATGTGGTTTTTGGCCTTTTGGATATATTACTCTTTGAAATGCCTCTTCATCTCTTTTGCTCCCCTGAAATCCTTCATGTTTTTCATAGCCTTTTTCTTTTTTATCGCAAGTTGTCATGGCATTTTATTTTTTCTTTTCAACATCCTGTTCAGCTTCCATGGCCCTTTTTGCCCAGATGCCAAAAAAAAAAATCTTTGGGTCCCTTCTGGAATCTGACAGGGTTATTTTGTGGCTCACTATGAGAAAATTCATCCTATCCTAATCACACGCAAACGGGTTGAAGGAAAAGAGTGTGGTTTTGGCCTGTAGCCCTTTGTGATGTCTTCAATAACCCGTCACCTCTCAGAAGGCTGGCTTGAGGTGATGGCGACACAGGGGACAGGAGCATTCCCTGTCAGGACTCAAACCAAGGTGAGCTGCTTCAATCTCCAGGATAAAACTGGAGATTTAACGAAACTCTACACTTCAGCCTAGCACTTTTCACCTGAAAACCTCAAGGCATTCAGGAAACACTAATTAATTAAGCTTTATAACAGCCCTGTGAAATAGGTAAGGCTATTCAGGAACGTATCTCTAGGGAAACAACATGGCAGCATGTTTAGCAACATGCAAGAATACTAAGTGGCAGGCAGTAAGGAACTACAGAACTGCAATGAAAAAATGATAAGAGCACTTGGACGTGGGGTTCTGGTGTGGAATTTGGCCTGGATCCTGACATGGACGGCTCTAGTGTTAGCAGGAGGCTGGTCCAGGCAGCGAGTGCTGCTGGGAGCCCAGGTGGGCCTGGACCGTTTGAATCTAAGTGCAGTACTGCAGTGGACTCTTAGATAAGATCACGTTAGGCTGCTTATTTCATAACATTAACTGCTGCTGCTCATGACTCAAAGTTTGCTTCTTTGAGGAGGGAACAGAGCTAATGTAGAAAAAAAAATCAGTAAAATACGTACCCTTCTGAGTGAAAATTTCCATTTTTGATAATCAAGAGATTGCCCCTGGGTTTCTTTTTTGTATCAAGACAATCTGGGGGAAGGGGAAGCCAATTAGAAAATAAATCACATCAACAATGCCAGTGTTTAGGAATTCGGAGGAAAAAATTTAAATGTTCAAAAGTTGAAAATTTAAATAGATCTGTATAGTAAAGAAAAAGTAAAGTTAGGAGGATGATCTAAATGTCTTTTCTCTTTCTAGAAATTTTTCACTTTAAGATCCTGAGTTATTCTTTATGTCCAGAAAGAATAAAAGCTATGAGCTTAAATTAAAATGAGTTTGGTGGGTCCCAGAGAATTACTAGCTCTCAGTGTTATGGGAGAATAAAATGAACATTTATTGAGTATTTCTACTTTGTGCCAAGTACCTTACATATGTTAATCACCTTTAAACTTCATATATATTTCCCATACAATTAATAAATTAACCTTACAGAAAGGCATACAATGAAAGTAAAATATTTCCTCTCTCCTCATCTGTTCTTTTTTTTTTTTTTTTTTTTTTCCCTAAGCTGTCCCTTTTATTTCAGCCATTTCTTGGAAACAGGTTAGTATACAGTACTTTTTAGGAAGATTTCCACACATTTCAAAGTTTGACATGTAAAAAGATAAAATTTTAATTCTCTAGAACAGTCTCATCTTTGGAATTGTGAGATCCCTGTACTCTATTTTTTTTTATTCTTATGTTAATCCCCATACATTACATCATTAGTTCTAGATGAAGTGTTCCATGATTCATTGTTTGTGCATAACACCCAGTGCTCCATGCAGAATGTGCCCTCCTCAATACCCACCACCAGGCTAACCCATCCTCCCACCCCCCTCCCCTCTAGAACCCTCAGTTTGTTTTTCAGAGTCCATCGTCTCTCATGGTTCGTCCACCCCTCCGATTTCCCCCGCTTCATTCTTCCCCTCCTGCTACCTTCTTCTTCTTTTTTTCTTAACATATATTGCATTATTTGTTTCAGAGGTACAGATCTGAGATTCAACAGTCTTGCACAATTCACAGCGCTTACCAGAGCACATACCCTCCCCAGTGTCTATCACCCAGTCATCCCATCCCTCCCACCCCACCCCCACTCCAACAACACTCAGTTTGTTTCCTGTGATTAAGAATTCCTCATATCAGTGAGATCATATGATACATGTCTTTCTCTGTTTGACTTATTTCACTCAACATAATACCCTCCAGTTCCATCCACGTCGTTGCAAATGGCAAGATCTCATTCCTTTTGATGGCTGCATAATATTCCATTGTATATATACACCACATCTTCTTTATCCATTCATCTGTTGATGGACATCTTGGCTCTTTCCACAGTTTGGCTATTGTGGACATTGCTGCTATAAACATCGGGGTGCACGTACCCCTTCGGATCCCTACTTTTGTATCTTTGGGGTAAATACCCAGTAGTGCAATTGCTGGATCATATGGTAGCTCTATTTTCAACTTTTTGAGGAACCTCCATACAGTTTTCCAGAGTGGCTGCACCAGCTTGCATTCCCACCAACAGTGTAGGAGGGTTCCCCTTTCTCTGCATCCCCGCCAACATCTGTCGTTTCCTGACTTGTTAATTTTAGCCATTCTGACTGGTGTGGGGTGGTATCTCATTGAGGTTTTGATTTGGATTTCCCTGATGCTGAGCGATATTGAGCACTTTTTCATGTGTCTGTTGGCCATTTGGATGTCGTCTTTGGAAAAATGTCTGTTCATGTCTTCTGCCCATTTCTTGATTGGATTCTTTGTTCTTTGGGTGTTGACTTTGATGAGTTCTTTATAGATTTTGGATACTAGCCCTTTATCTGATATGTCATTTGCAAATATCTTCTCCCATTCTGTCGGTTGTCTTTTGGTTTTGTTGACTGTTTCCTTTGCTGTGTAAAAGCTTTTTACCTTGATGAATCCCAGTAGTTCATTTTTGCCCTTGCTTCCCTTGCCTTTGGCGATGTTTCTAGGAAGAAGTTGCTTCGGCTGAGGTCAAAGAGGTTGCTGCCTGTGTTCTCCTTTAGGATTTTGATGGACTCCTGTCTCACATTGAGGTCTTTCAACCACTTGGAGTCTATTTTTGTGTGTGGTGTAAGGAAATGGTCCAGTTTCATTCTTGTGCATGTGGCTATCCAATTTTCCCAACACCATTTGTTGAAGAGACTGTCTTTGTTCCATTGGACATTCTTTCCTGCTTTGTCGAAGATTAGTTGACCATAGAGTTGAGGGTCCATTTCTGGGCTCTCTATTCTGTTCCATTGATCTATGTGTCTGTTTATGTGCCAGTACCATGCTGTCTTGATGATGACAGCTTTGTAATAGAGCTGGAAATCCGGAATTGTGATGCCGCTGGCTTTGCTTTTCTTTTTCAACATTCCTCTGGCTATGCGGGGTCTTTTCTGGTTCCATACAAATTTTAGGATTATTTGTTCCATTTCTTTGAAAAAAGTGGATGGTATTTTGATGGGGATTGCATTGAATCTCATCTGTTCTTTTGTATCCAGAAAAGTTTTATGCATACACCTGTATGCGTAGAAATATGTGTGTGTGTGTGTGTGTGTGTGTGTGTATATATATATATATGGGGTATGCTACATACATATGTTTGCATGTATATGGGTATATAGTATGTATACTTTTTAATATGCATGTAACTTACACAAATGGGATCATACTGTGCATACCACTGTCTATGTAACTTTTAAAATGTAATAATATATACAGGAGCTTTTTCCACTTATAGACCGATCTCATTTTTTCTATTGGCTGCATGGTATTACATTGTATGAATGTACCAGAGTATATTAGCTTGGTTTCTGTTGATGGACATGTAGATTTTTTCCTGTTTTTGTAAAGACCAACATTTATAAAGATGTATCTGTATCTTGGCATATATTTTTGAATATACATATTCATAGAAAAATTTCTCACAAGGCAGTGGCTGGGTTAAAATATATGAATGTTTAGAAATTTGACAGACAGCCAAATTACTATCTAAAAATACTAGGTAAATTTATACGTAAGTACGAATTTGGTGGAGTAGTGGAAGTTCCAACAGGAACTTTAAGTTTCTCTTTCCACACAGTATTACCAACTCTAGGTATTGTGATTTTTAAATTTTTGCCAGATAAGTGAAATATGACATCTCATTATTTTGATTTATATTTCTTTGAGTTTAAGAAGTTGAACACAGTTTCATGTTTATAGGACCTTTGTCTTAGTTTTCTTAGGAACTATCTATTGAGAGACTTTGACTATTCTCTATTGTCCTTTAAAAAATTGATTTAAGGTCTTCTAAATTAGGAAATAAGGTTTTGGCATTCATATTGCACATATTTTCCCAGGTATTTTGTCTCTTGGCTTTACTTACACATTTTTTTGTACAGCTATTTTGTATCTGGACAGTTTTTCATTTTTTATTGCTTCTAGTTTTTGTCTTGTTTACAAAGATCTTTCCAATTCCAGGTTTATATGTGAAGTTGCCAATGTTCTAGTGCTTTCACAGCTTTTATTTTTGCAGTGTTTTGATTCCTCTGGATTTTTTTTTTTTTTTAAATAAGAAGTGCTATAGTGTTGGGCTGTACTTTGAAGCCGACTGAACAAATTGGGGCTGTGGGAGGTGGGCTTTGTGGTAACAGGATGAGGGGACCCCTGGTTCCTGAGAGGTGATGTGATGGGCTTGTCTGAATAATTTTGCTGGCTGGCAGGAAAATTAAAGCAGTTAGGTTGAGGACCAGGTGGAATGTAGCTGGTCCTGCTCATAGGGAAACTAGTCAGGTGGGGAGCTTTTCCACTGGACGAGGGATAAACCTGGTGAAAGCAGGGGAGCTTAAGCCTTTGGAGCCATTAGGCTCCAAGATGTCAAGACAGCACGTGAAATATCAGGCCTTACACTATAGTCTTCCAATTTCAATATTTTAGTTCATTAAAACATCTTCATTTTATTTATTGATTACCTTTAAAATGGGAACATGTTAAGTTTTTGCTTATTAAGTTATTCTCTGAAAAAATACCACTTTTCTTAAACCCTATGCTTCTAAGTAAGATTTTGCTTTGAAAAGAGTTTTGTACAGGCTTGGAAACCAAAGAACTTCCCTCTGCTGTTTCTGATAGGTCACAAAAACTGCTCCATCCTTGAAGATAATTAAGAAGGGATAAACAACAAATGATGAAGCATATGTAGAAGATACAGTTCATAAATTCCAGGCTCTTTAACTATAAAGATATTCTTTTTTCCTTTGTAATTATAAGTATTTTGGAGGAGAGACACTTTGAAACTAAGTAAACATTTCATTCCTTCTCAAACTTAGTTTATTCACTTACTATATTCATATGGATTCATAGTTTTCTATATACTTTAATAGGTTATAGTTTATTAATATCTTAATTTTAATGACCACATTGTCCCCGGTTAAGTCAGTGGGAATTCCTTCAAGCAGGTTCTATGGTCAAGGATATGGATGGGTTAGAATCTACCATCTTGCTGCCTATTCGTCATTCCATTTTTCCAATTCTCTGCCTTTGTTTGGATCAACTATTTTTATAATTTTATTTTATTCCCTTTATTGACTTTTGATCTATGTATTTTTTTCAGTGGTTATTTAAGGCTTATGGTATCCACCTTGGCTTATCACAATCTATTTTAAAGTAATATAGTACTTCATGTATCTTATAAGAACCATTAAGCGTATACTTCTATTTGGACTCTCCCGGCATTTGGACTTTCATTGTTATACATCCTATTATTGTATTTGTTATGAAGTCCACAATTTAAAGCTATAAATACAGCTTTAAAATGTCATTTGTATTTTAAGTGATTAAAAAAAATAAAATACTGTGTTACGTTTACCCACTTATTTACCGTTTCTTGTGTTCTTCATTGCTTGGTGTGGATTTGTCTAGATTTCCATCTGTAATCTTTTTTCTTTTGCCTGAATGACTTCCTTTAATAGTTCTTGCAGTGCAGGTCTGCTGATGAATTATTTCAGTTTTTTTATATCTGAAAAAGTCATTATTTCAGGATCATTTTTGAAACCTATTTTTTCTTAGAACAGAATTCTGGTTTTAAAGGTAGTTTTACTTTCAGAACTTTGAAGCTATTGCTACATTGTCTTCTGGCTTGCATTGTTTCTGATAAGAAGTCTGCCGTCATTGTTAAAATTGTTTCTGTAACTTGTCTTTTTTATGACTACTTTCCAGATTTTCTTTTTGTTGGTTTTAAACAGTTTCATGTTAGTATGTCTTTGTATAATTTTATTCAAGTTTCTTGGAGTCAGATGAGCTTCTTTAATCTCTGGGTATATAGCTTTCATCAACCTATTTTTCATATATTTTTGTCCCTATGTTTCATTCTCTTTAGGAACTCCAATTACTGATAAAAGAGGTCACTTGGAATTTTTTTTTTTAATTTATTCTTTCTTGGCAGATAATTTCTTTTGAATGATTTTAAGTTCACTCATTTTTTTTTCTCTGCAATGTGTAGTTTATTCTTATCCTGTGCACTTTTCATCTCAGACTGTAGTTTTTATTTTTAGAAATCTAATAGGTTTTTAAAAATATTTATCATATCTCTGGTTAACATGTTCATTCTTTTTCTAGCTTCCTGAACACATGAAATGCAGTTACAGTAACTGTTTTAATGTCCTTGTCTACTAATTCTATCATCTGTGTCATTTCTTGGCTGGTTTTGATTGGCTGCTTCTGCTCATCATGGGCCATGTTTTTCCTGCTCTTTGAATGCCTACTAATTTTTGATTTGATGATCTTATGATTATACCTTCTGGTGTGCTGAATATTTTTGTGTTCTTATAATATATCATGCCTTGCTTTTAATCTTTGTTAAGCATGACCAGAACAATGTTTATTCAGCGGTACTTCTTTGAACATTCTTTAAGGGTGTAGCCTCCGTCCTGGTAGGAAGGAGGGCACTTGCTCTGGCCACTTATTGTCTGCAAGGCTTCTGATGGATTTCCCTTGCCTTGAATTTACCTTGGTGTTATCAGGGGGGCTCACATTTGATCTGGAGGAGGAATGAATCCACCTGGGCCACCTTCTGCTGCTAAGTTGGAGATTGGAAAACACCAGGCTTAGGTCTCTATTTGGGAGAGAGTAGGAGGACATAAGATGCTTTGTCCTCCTGTTCTTCCAGTTATAGGTTTCCCTAACAAGTGTTCACCTTTCTCTTTCCACCTTTCAGAATTCTACTTTGGTTGCCTCTTATATTATTACCAGGGTTGTACTTTGTGGAGTGGGGGTGGGGGAGGGTGTCTATGATCTTTAGTTAGGATCAGAAGTCTCAAGATTTGCCTTCTTTTTTTTTGTAAATAGGAAATTATTTTTCATGGCAAAAAACACATGCTGTAAAATTGACCATTTTAATCTTTAAGTGTACAGTTCAGTGGCATATTAAATACATTCATACATTATGTATCTATCTCCAGAATGTTTCCATCTTCCAGACTGAAATCTTGTACCCATTAAATGCTAACTCCCCATTTCCCTCTTTTCTCCCAGGCTCTGGAAATTAATTATACCTCCTGTCTATGAATTTGACTACTCTAGGTATTTCATATAAGTGGAATCCTACAGTATTTGTCTTTTTGTGACTGGCTTATTTAACTTAGCATAATGTCCTCTGGCTCATCCATGTCATAGCATGTGTCATAATTTCCTTGCTTTTTAAGGCTTCTTTTTTAAATGGTAATTTTCCTGTGTATGGAAGCCTATTTAGGCTGATATTTTTCCTTTCCATTATTTGCTGATCTTCAGAGACAACTCTGTCATGGTCAGAACCACAACCTGCCAACTAATTGCTTCTTAAACCAAACTTTTTAAGCCAATTCTCTTGCTTTTCATCAATCCTCCCATCATTTAATTGGGACATATGTGGTTCTTTCAGTTCCTAAACCTAGTTAGGTTTGAGCCAGTTTGCCTCTTTTTGATGTCATCTATGACACGGGTTAAGATTGTAGTTTTTCTCTGCTCTGATAAACTAGCCACCACATATTCGTCTTTCCATTTTTCAGAAAAGCAGTAAATTTTGAGTTGTCATTTCCTCTCCTGTTCTTTGTGGAGAATCAGATTCCAATCTGAGGTGTTTAACCAAAAGCCACCCATTTAGTACTCTACTGGTATCCGGTGCAAAACGTTATTACACACATGGGGTAAAACTTACAAAAATAATTCAGCCAATTTAATGTAGGAATGTGTCAAAAGAACATCAAGATCAAGTTATTTTAGGAATGAAGTTGAACAAAACGAAATTTATCCATGTAATCACAAATTAAAAGAGCAAAATTACCTGATTAAATAAAGAGATGCTGAGGGGCACCTGGTATAATTTAGCAGCCATTCTTACTAAAAACTAAGCAAAATAGGAATAGATGGGGACAACTTAAACATTATAAAGACTAACAAAACTCTGTATCAGAGAATCAGCAAACTATGGCTTGTGAGCCAAACATACCTTGCCACCCATTTTTATAAATAAAGTTTTACTGGACCACAGCTATGCTCATTTATCAATGTATTGTCTGCTTATCATCCTTGTGATATGATAGTAGAGTAATTGTGGCAGGGACCATATAGACCATGAAGTCTAAAATATTTACTATCTGGCCTTCTTATAGAAAGTTTGCTGACCCCTATACTGGAGAGTTAAATGATGAAGTTATTCCTAGCAAAATGTAGGAATAATTCAGGGATGTGCTTTATTCCAAATATGATCCATTCTGTCCTCCATTTATCAGGAAAGGTGATTTTTTAAAGATTTTACTTATTTGAGAGAGAGAGAGCGTGCACAAGTTGGGAGGAGAGGGAGAAGCAGACTCCCCGCTAGCAAGGGAGCCCAATGTGGGACTCGATCCCAGGACCCTGAGATCATAACCTGAGCCGAAGGCACATGCTTAACTGACTGAGCCACTCAGGTGCCCCAGGAAAGGTGATCTTCTTAAATATAAATCCGATCAGGTAATTTTCTTGATGAGATTCTTTGATGTTTTTCCTATCATAGTTGGGGAAAAGAATCTAAATTCCTTACTGTGACCTGCAAGCAAGGTCATGTAGGCCTATCCTTTGGAGGCCTTTCCAACCCACTGTCAACTCTTCCTCTCCTTCACTTTGCTTCAGTTCCACTGATGATCTTTTAGGTCATGAAGACTCCCATTCTTTCCTACCTTAGGGCTTGCACACACTTTTCTCACTCCCTGAAATTTTGTGCCCCTGTCTTCTCCTGGCTAGTTCCTCAGGTTCTAGTAGGTCCCACTTCAATGTCATTATCTCAGAGATCTTGCCTTTCTTTGTCATTTTCCATCTCTAGATCTTATTTCTTTTCTTTACAGTACTTGTTACAATTTGCAATTGTTTTACTTGTCTGTTGACTTGTTTTGTTTTCCCTTCTAGAATATAAGTTCTATGAGGGCAGAAATTTAGTCATTTTGGGTGCTTGCTCTTTCTATTTGTTAAATAGATGAAGATACAAGTTTAGTAACTTTTCCAACCATAATCAGTAAAATGTGGCTGGGATTTAAATTCATGCCTGCAGAATGATCTCCACTCTACTGTTCATTGCCATGCAAAGTCTATCCATGTAGTCATCCATTTTTTTGATTCATTAGATAAGCATTTATTGAGCACATGCTAAGCGTCATGCTTTAGGGGTGGGGGTTATGGAGACACAAGTGGAAGGCTGTGAGACTTAAAGAAGCTCACAGCCTGGCAGGAGACCTAATCAATCAACAGCTGGTTACAGTGGAGCCTGATAACCTCTATAATAAAGGACTAAAGAGGAGGGAACCCTCATTGGCTTCTGAAGAGTAAGGGACGAAGGTAGTTTCTGGACAGGATGCTGCCTGAGCTGGAGTTTAAAGGCACACCTTGTATGTATTATGTATTATATTACAACTTAATGTAATGCCGGGATACTTGAGACACTAGTAAAGTTTGGTTATTGTACTTAGGAATAGGAGAACCAGAAAATTGTGGGAATGAGGGTGTGTGGAAACAAGTTCTAAGAAGCAAGAGTAGCATAGGAAAAAGAATGGAGATGAGCTAGAATATGGTCTATTTGAGGAAATGCAGAGACAAGCTTGGGAGAGATAGATGGGGTATACTGGGGAGTGGCAGGAGATGAAATTAGGGCACAGGGGTAGATGATGAAGTACATTACATACTGAACATGGAAGGGGAGCCATTGAAGGACAGTGGTATGAATTGAATTATTTAGAAGCAACAACTAGAGAAAACATGCTCTGTTTCTGTTGTCCTATTTGGGTAAGAGTTTTGCCAGAAGATTTGATGCATCCTTAAATCAAACTTCTTTTGAAAAGTGTAGGCTTCTATAGTGCTGATTTTGCAATTTTTTTCCTGAGAGAAATTTACTTCAGTGCCTGGCAGTCGTATGCTGTTTACATTCTTAACCACTTTTAAAATACCTCAGAAACTGTCTGGTACACTCTCCTCTGCAGGCCCAGGAAGTAGAATTGACCTGTAACTTGCTTAGTGAAACCCTGCCCCTGCATGATTTCCCCCAGGTAGAGGCCTGGGGCATGCAGGGTAAACTACAGGCCTTGAATGTGTCTTTGCCTCCCTCTTTGGAGCCAGAGACAGTCAGGAAATAAATACTTTCTTATGTTGAGTCAAGTTCAAAACAACATGCATGGCACCCAATTTACACCTGTGGGGAAAGAAGAAGCTTCAACTAGAGCTAATTGAATAGCTTTGCCCTTGTAGCAGCCACTTGTGCTTCTGCTAGTGGAAAGGAGGCCCTTGGAGAACCAAGAATCAGGTAGCCTAGTTTCCCTGGGAATCCTTGCATTCTGGAGAAGTACAGGATTTAGAAGAATTTTTTTTTTTTTCCTGTTTTCTGAGCACATGGAGTGTGTGCAGGATGAGCAATCTGTTACTTCTCTGACAGCTGCCGCGGGCCCATCTGAGGCCTCCTGACAACAAGCTGACAACAGAGAGCAGTCTCTAGGTATAGGCTACTGAAAGGGGGTCCCAAAGTAGAGTACAGGGTCCTATCTTGAAAGAATCCATCATCTGGTGGCTTCACAGATACTCGCCTCTGGAGGACTATTCAAGGTAGTGACTAGTGAGTCAGGATAGAGCTGACCAGACTTGCTGAGGGTCTTTCAGAGAAAGGGAAGAGCCAGACAAGGCTTCCCAACAGTGATGAATTAGGAGCAGGACCTTGAGATTAATTTGGGGTTTGACTTGAAGGAGAAGATGTGAGGCCATTCTCGACAGGTGGAAAGCCAGAGAAGTTGACGATAGGTCTTATAGATAGTTCTGGTGATCTATTTAATCCGGTCTCTGCCCTGCTTACAACCTGTCACTGGTTCCTCCTCACCTGTAGGATAAAGTGTAAGCCCTTAGCCTGACATATCATCAGCCTCTGCTTACCTCTCCAGCCTCTTCATCCGCCCCCCCACCCTGTGCCTTGGTCATTACGCCTTAGCAATACCTTCCTCGTACCTCTCTTTGAGTGCTCCATGCTATTTCATGCCTTCGTGATTTTGCCATGAATGTGTCCTCTTCCTGGGATGTTCATTCTTGCCCCCTCCGCCTGGTGAAGTCTCTCTCAATCACCAGAGCCCTTCTGAGACCTCACTAGCTGTCCAGGTCACTTAGTGAAGGGAGTCGGGTCTGATTCCAGAGTCTTTGCCGTTCACCATGGTTCTGTAGCTGGGTCTTAATTTATAAAAGTGACTGATGATATGGAGAGTCAGTGCCATTGAAAGAAGAGTTTAATCTAACTCACGATTCTTCTGGAAACAAGAGGCATGGCTTGCCACCCAGGACCCCAGAGGAACACTAGGAAGCAGAAGCAGGAACAATGACAGGTTTTGGCCAGGGCCTTTATTGGAGTTTCTGAGGGAAGACAAAGTAGGGCAGGGTACATAGTTGAGGGTTGGCTAGTTTGCAATAGGGGTGGTCTCTTGCCTGCTACCTGACCCTAGGATGATTGCTTTCTGAGGTATTTAGGCCAGATAGAAGAGCTTTTGTTCCAGACTGGGTAATTCGCATTCAAAGGCAAGCTCCTGGCTCAGTTCCTTGCTACCTTGAAGAATTGGTTTGCCCTAGGAGGGGCAGTCTGTTCCCAGTCAGAAAGGTTTTTTCAAAGATGTCAAAACATCATAATATACAGGGGAGGAAAAGACTGGTACAACTGATATGCTATCTCTAAGAAAAAAATCCATCATTCACAATTTTTCTGACCACATGAGTTAGTCTCAGGGGATGAGCTGAGTGCTTTGGGAATAAAAGTGCCCTGGGTTCCAATTCCTTCCTGCAACATTACTTTGAGCAAGACCTATTTTACCCGTGGGCTTAATTTTTCTCACTTGTAAAATGACTACATTGATCTTATATATCTACAGAGTATTTTTTTGTTCTATCAATATACTCATTTTTTTCATGGTGTAGGAATATTGGCAATGTTTAGCTGATGGATATAGAATTGTACCCAAGCACCTAAATGAGTGACTTCTACTTGAATGTCAGGGAATTCATTGATGGATTGAATTACTGATGGAATATGGTCTAATATCAAGGTAGAAATTTAAAAACCAAAAACAAGACAGGACTCATCTTTGTAGGAAGTTGGAGGGAAGGAGGGTAAAGTGAGTCAGAAAGATTCTCTGTGTTGGCCTTGTGACCTGAGGCAGGATTACCCTCTGATTTTCCATCTCCTGCTCTGGGAAATGGGGTCCTAACATAATGTACTCTGTAGGGTTGTTGTGAAGATGAGATGAGGTCATGGGTGTAGAGATTTTTGCATAGTGTCTGGCATATAACATATAGCCCAGTGGACACTGGCTGTGGACCGTGGGAGGGTGCCACAGGGACTGGGAGGGGTATGGATCATTAGTTGAATGCTTCAGAAGACCTCAGGCTTTCTTCACTTGCAAATATTCCAGCTACTATTTCTATTTCTGAGTGGTATGCCCTGGAACTCAGAGTCTGCTTTGGGGTTGGGGGGTGGTGATACTGCATGACATCTTGGGTGTAGGCACTGGGATAGCCCAGCAAAATCCTGAATATAAAAGTACAGAAACTAATAGTGGCATTAGCAAGAGGGGCAACAGTAATAATCACGATCGGATCTTTGATCCCAGAGCCTGTTTCTCTGCGATGCCTGACAGTCACCCCTTAAGGAAAGGGGGGGCCAGTAGGATTATTCCATGGCCTGAGACATTCTTATGGGTGCAGTAGATAAAGTCCCTGCCTGTGATAAAGCGAGTGCTTGTGTGATGTTGTCAGGTGGGCAAGGAATAGCCCTCATGAGTCAGCTGTCAGGGCAACTGGGAGTTTCAGAATGCATTACCCTTGGAGACAGAGGCATTGGTGTCGTCTACTAAACACACATGTAATCTGCCAGGTGTGGTGCATCAGTCCTTCACCGTGTTTTCTGAAGTCATCAGATTAGGAAGTGTCTTGTTGGGGCAGGAGGCAGGGGAAATAGGGAACATAGGTATTGTTTTACCTCTATTGATAGTTGAATACTAAGCTGTCCTAGGATCTCTTCTGTGTCTGCATCTGGTTTTCTTTTCACTGGCTCTGTAGTTGAGGGAAGGTAATTCCTGTACTACTCCACATGGTATTGCACATTTTGTAATACAGAAAAACACAATTTTTTTTCTAAACGAATAATACCTTTGGAAAGCTTGTAGTACGTATAGGCTAGTTCAAGTGCAATCTTTCACTTTTTACTTATATTTTCCTGATATTCATTAGTCTCCCGCTGTGTATGTAGGTGTCCTTTCTTACTTGTTGCTTTATTGACTGCATTCAACTTCTATTCTCAGGTAACTGAATTAATAAAGTACCCTATTAGGAAAGGCCCTGAGGAAAATATGAAAATCAGTAAATAAAGCCTCTTCATCCTCAAAAATCTTATAGTGGGGAGAAAGGTCACAAAGCTGGAGGGCAGGGAGTGCCTGAGTTAGGCTAATAGCTCTGGAGGCCCCTGTGCAAGGATGGGACGAGGAAGAACGAGGCAAAGATGAAGGTTTTGAGCTTGTGTTGTTGCAAGAACCATGGTGTCATCAGTAGAAAGGGGAATGCAAGAGGAGGAGCAGATGTGGGGGAATGAGGATAGAAGGAGGATATGGTGAGTGTGATCTAAATATGTCGGGTTTAGATGACCTAGACTTGGATGCTGGCTCAGATGTTCAGCTGCATTGTCACCTCTACTGAAGATGAGTGGATTGCTGCGTTCTCCCTCAAACTTAGGCCACTTCCTCCTCCTTGGATACTTATTCCACAGGGCTTTGTGCTAGACAATGAAAATGGATTTAAAAGGTACAAATGGCATGATCTTTGCTCTTCCAGTGTTCCAGTTGAGTCGGTGGCACCGTTTGTCCTCAACAGTGCGAGCCATTAATAGTGCTGTGGGCAGTGGTGTACCGAAGGGCAGAAGGAGCCATTTGGGGGAAGGGGGGACAAACTTGAACCTGAAAGCAGCTATCTATAGAGGATTTTCTGAGAGTCCAAAGATCATCATGACCCGGATGACCTTCTTGAGGAAGCTATCCAAAAAGACCTCATTCCCCAGTACCAGGTTTATTAAAAATGAATGAAGGCAGTGTAACGAGTCTATGTTTTTACTTACTTAAGGTAAGTCTATGTCTTACCTTACTAAGATATATGGTTAAGGCAATGTCACTAATGGATTGATTTTTGTCTTTTCATGAGGAAAACTTTTTTTTTTTTTTTTGATCCTGAATGAAGCGGACTTAAAACCCGACCCCTAGGCATAACCCATCGCTACTGGGGGTTGGGCGGTGCACAGGGAAATCACCCTCCTTCTTGCCTGTCCCTTTTCCACCCACCTTTGTCAGGATGCATTCTGGGTTCTCTGTCTCCTGGAGCCTGCTGGCACTGTATTGAGACCCACCAGTGTCTTACTGCCTGTTACTGCCACTGAGCTTTGTTCTTCTTGGCAGTGGTGAAGGTGGCCTTGGAGTCTAAACTTTGAAAGACTATTCAAATATAATGGGACAGGCACCTGCTTATGTGGTTACTGTCCAGGGCTGACTCTGTCCACATGGATATGATTTTAAAGGCCCTGTGTATGAGCTCGAAAATACCTATAACGATAACTTATCCTAACAAGGGAAGTCGCCTGGGCCTATGGAGGAGGTATTGAAAGGAGTCAACTTCCTGTTGGTGATTTTGTGGTCCTAACAATGGGATTGGGGAAAAGTGAGAATTTATTGGAAAGTATTTTCCTTTTGACAAGCCGAACATTTGAGTATTAGGGAAATGTAAGAGAAATTCCAGGGTTAGAAGATCTCACTTTGGGAATAATAGTTGTTCCTTTATTAGAGCCTACGCTGGTATCCGATAGTAAGGATGTCAGGGTAAGGGCTCTACTACCTCATTAAAATAGTGCCATCTAGTGGCCAATATTTCAAATTGTAGCTAGGTGCCCAGAGAGTTGTCACAAACCCTCAGGGGGCTTGGCTTAATTATACACAAACAATGAATCATGGAACACCATATCAAAAAACTAATGATGTAATGTATGGTGATTAACATAACATAATAATAATAAAAAAAGATCAAGCAGCATTTGTAATGTGCTCATTCATTTATTCATCTATTATTTCACTTAGTTTATTTGTCACTTACTACATGATGGGCATCTTGACGGGTGCTTTGTGGAAAGAGATGAGGAAGACATAAGCCCTGACCTCAAGGTATTCACGGTCTAGTAGGGGAGAAGGAACACTTGTAAATCTGTGGTTGCAGTGCAGTCATAATACTTCTGAGCGAAGTGCAGTGGGGACCCAGGTGACTCAGATGTCACAGGGGTTTCAGGGACATGGCTGGAAAGCCGTTTGTATTGAGGACTTAACTTACAGGGAGGATATCAGGAAGGAAGAGACAAGCTGTTAGAAGGATCATCAACTTGCACCAGGGTTGGATTCCTGATCGTGCCAGACCTCTCTTTTCAGTTTTCCTCTCATCTCTGTGGCCTTACCTGTAAATCAGGAAACTGAATGAGCTTGCTGTTTGCTGCCAGATGGAGCTCTCTCTTTCATGGGCTTGATTCTCCGTATCCTAGGATCTAACTGGCTGGACACAAGGTGGTATATTTAAAATCCTGGGCACTTTTTCAGGAATCACTTAATAAACTTAAACTTGTATATGCCTTATCTTTTGCTCATTTATATTTTCCTTTTCTTCTGCCCTGGGAGGCTTCTTGAAGTAAGTCTATTTTTTTTTTTTTTTAGATTTTATTTATTTATTTGAGAGAGGGAGAGAAAGAGCGCATGTGTGCACATGTGAGTTGGGAGGGGCAGAGGGAGAGGGAGAGAATCCCAGGCAGACTCTGCACTGAGCACAGAGTCTGACGTAGGGCTGGATTTCATGACCCTGAGATCACGACCTGACCTGAAATCAAGAATCAGACACTCCACCGACTGTGCCACTCAGACACCCTTCATAGGTCTATTCTTGACGTAACTTTCTCTGTGCAACCTACACGGTTCTTTTTTGGAGGAGCACTCATGCGATCCTGTTGAGGATATCTAATCTTTCTAGCTGCAAGGGTTGTTTTCTCTTAAAACCAGTCCAATAATATTGACCTACCTACTTTAATTAGTGTTGGTAAAGTGCTTTAATTATGATTTAGTATTTTCTACCATCAAAACACAAGCAAAAAGGCTTGTTATGCCTTTTCTTCACTTGTTTGAAGTTTCACTATGTGGAAATTTTCCCTTATACTGTTTTGGGTAGAGTTTAACACTTAAATTTCTACTTCATTTACTTTTTAACACTATGCTTCTTGAGTAAGTCTTTTCACTTTCCTTTGATCTGGATCTCATGGGTCTCCTAAGGTTTGTCCTCCTTCCTTTCCTTCTGTTTTTTTCTAGTCTCCTTCCTTATCGTGGTGTGGCTTACCTTTATAGTCGTATCTCTTACCTTTACTTTTCTTTCTGTCTATCCAAACTCTTTTCAATCTGTTACTTCTCTCTTCTGGATCCTCCTGGTTCACCTTTCTCTCTCTCACTTTTCCATGTGTCTTTCATTATGTTTCTTTTGATGTCTTGATCTTTTAGCTTCTGCCTCTCAGAAGTTCATAAGTAGTTGTTGCTGATGGAGGGTTCCTCGTTGAGTTTGTCCCAGTGAGCACCATAGGAACATCACTCTGCTGGTGTAAGGGAGAGAAGAGATCTGTGAGGAAGAAATAATGAATTCATGTCTTCATTCATTGATTTATCAGATGTGGATTGAGAGCCTGCTAGGTTTTGGGCGTTGTGCTAAAGGCACAGATACAAGAGACAAGCTGTTACAGATTCAAGGACAGATACAAAGAGGATTGAGATTGTCCCTGCTTTCAGGGATCTCATAGTCTAACCAGAAATAAATAGGTCAACAACTCTTATTAATGATACAGTCAAGATAGGGGCTACAATGGAGATAGGTGGAAAGTGTAATGAGAATGCAGAGACCTAAAGTAATGGTGTATGGAATAGGTGGGAAAGAATTAAAAATGCATGAGGCATTTGGACTTGGACATGAAGAATGATTTGGAGGCTCATTGGAAGTGGTTTGAAATATTGAAAGGTACTCCAGGATGAGAGATGAATTAGGAAGCCTGGAGCCTTAAATGAATATGGTAATCTAGGGAAATGCAGATGGGAGATGTGGGGATATAGTGGCAAGTGATGAGATTGGAGAGATGGGAAAGAGACAGGTTTGTGGAGAGTCTTAACGTTTTGTATAATGGAACCAGGGAATCATCCTGTAACTATTGGTGAACCATGGGTGGATGGTACTTAAGTATCTGGGTTATGTGTAGGTTAAGGGGTTGGATAAGAGTGAATGGATTTTATTGGGCATTAGAGAATTCATATGGACAGAAGGGGGAATTGGATGTGGAAAGTGAAAGGCAGTGGACCTTTAGGAAAGGTCATTGACATTTGCTTTCATTGGCATATTTGCTCCCTAGGATTTCAAATTCTCATGAGTTACATCCTTTTCTATTTCCTAGTGTTATCCTTTTGTAGTAGGATCTTTCCTAAAGAATCTAAAATTTGAAGTCTCTTTTCAGCTAATTGGCAAAAGTGTTCTAAATTGTGGCACTTCTGTTTTCTTATCTTTCCTGGGTTGGGCTGACTTGCCTGTCCAGCACTGATGATTCTCAAGATAATCATTGATTCCACTCTCAAGCTTCTGTTGATGGAGATGTTGGAGACCAGTGTCCCCATAATGTGTGTGTGGTGGTGGTGTTGAGGGAAAGCTAAAGAGCATTTTACTTATTGTACAGACCAGGTGCCCTGTACTTGTTGATTAGGTGGAGGGAGAAATAATGCAGCTGGTGGATAACATAAAAAGTACATTATTTTATATTATTAATGGGGGGGGGCTTGAGAAGGAGGTTGATGATCACCAGGCTTTCCCTTCTTGCTGTATTTTACTTAGATCAGTATTGACATTGGTATGTATTTCTCACATTCAAATAATGGGGTAGGGAAGGATGTCAAATTGTGATAAATTTTGTGGACAATTATGCCCATGTTAGGATTCTTCTTCCTCAGGAGGATTCACTAAAGGATAATTACACTGAATTAGCATAAGACCTAATGTCATGACTTAAGAAAGGACAGACATCAAACTGGGGATCTAGCAGCACTACCTCCACTCCCTAATCTCCAACCTGTTGATTCAGTTGATGTTTTTGAGATTCTGTGTTTCTTTTTTGTCAAAGGTCACATAAAATTCATTAACACTTTGGGTTCATCATTCTCCTGCACTTCTCCAATGTCTTGAGTGCATGACCCATT
The DNA here is from genome assembly GCF_029215605.1 of Mirounga angustirostris. NCBI lineage: Eukaryota > Metazoa > Chordata > Mammalia > Carnivora > Phocidae > Mirounga > Mirounga angustirostris. Next base: position 115,105,154 of record NW_026991712.1, read on the forward strand.
GTTTCATCATAGGTATCTAACTATTTTTCTGGAGGCAATGATGCCCTAGGCCTGAGTCTTCATCAGGTTCATTAGATTGATTGCATGAGTAGTCTCACTTCTGCATCCTTTCTCTATCCATGCACTTTGGGCATATGACTTTGTAATTCCTCTCACTGGAGTTGATTTCTCTGCTTTGATTCTGAGTTTGGCCAAGTAACTTTCTATGGCCGATGGAATGTTATAATTAGTCTGACACCAATCTTGATATTTGGCCATTGACACATTTAGACCTCCACCTTTCCCTTCTCTAACACCATACATCTGGCTTTAGACAAGGAAATAACATCTTCCTCCTGAGCTTTTGACATCAGTGGGAAGTTTGAACTCCCTAACCCACATGACAAACCCTTCCCCATCGCCACCTGCCACCCAGCCATTATAAAAGCCCAACCCATGTTCTCCTCTTGTGCTATTCCGGATTGTTTTGTATCTACCCCACTCCTCCAAGAAGTTTCTTGTATGAGTAATAAATTTTCTTTCAAATTCTCTGTGAAGTGTCATCAGTCTTGACATCCAAACTCTTACTTGGAGAGAGTGGGGAGGCAGTGTCCATCCCACCTCCACGGGATGACTACAAAACAACTGTTAGTCTATGTGATACTTGCAGGTGGTTGAAGAAACGCTTGCATGTTTCTGCTTCAAGTGTTGATCCTGTGTCATGGCTACGAGAACATGCCTGGGCTAGCCTGCTGGAGGATGAGATAGGTGGAGCAGAGACTGGTTGCCCTGTCACCCCAGTCAATAGCTCAGTCAACAGAGGTGATCCCAGATATGTGAGCAAGTTTAGCTAAGATCAGCAGAGCCTCCCAGTCAACCCCTAGCTAACTGCAGATGTATGGGTGAGGCCAGGCAAGGTCAGCCACAGCCAGCTGAGATGAGCAGAACCCCAAACTGGGAAGCTACTTAAAATATATTGTTGTATATCACTGAGGTTGGTGGTGGTTGCACAGCACTGTTGTGGAAATAGATAATGGATAAACCAAGTGTGGGGACTTTGAGACTGATTATGGGATAAATAATAGAAGGTCTCCAAACTTTAGCAACTGTTACTGACACCAGCAAGTCCAAAAATGAAGCAACGGGTTGTTGTGCAGCTCATGGTTAGCCCCCTTTCCTTCTATTTTTAAGAGTTTATTTTGTTTAATTCTGTGTGTGTGTGTGTGTGCATGCGCACGCTAGGATTCTTAATAAGCAATTCAAAAAAAAAAAAAAAAAAACCAAAACCCTTAAGTAAGATTAGCAATTTGCACCTTTTAAAAAATTAACAGCGCTCTGTTGTTTTGATATTGAGCTCCATTATCAATTTGCATCTTTAAAGAGGTGTAACCTTTCTCAGATATTTTGCTCTGTGTTCTTATATTTAACTAGCAAGACTTGATTTTTACATTGCTTATGTTGCATTTACTTCTGCACAATTAAAGCAAGGGGAGAAGAATGAAAAACCTAAGGTTCAAGAATTACGGGCATGATGTAGAGTTCTCTAACTTGGGCTATGCAGGGCTGATGGGGGGATCCTGTCAAGGAGCCCTTCATATTTAATAAAGGGAGAAAAGTTCTAGAGTTTCAGGAGACCTATGAACAAAACTTTCTGCATGCCTAAATGGTTGCATACATATCTTCTTATTAAACCAGTGTCAGGGTATAGCATAACCTTCAGCCTGCCACAAAATCCTGAACACTATTTGTATGACAGGTGCATCTTGACCATCTCCCCTGTTTCACTTCATTTTTCCCTATCAGCTGTCCGGCTTTCTCCAGCCAGATCATCCAACAAAGAATTTGCGGAGCTGCCTCAGACAGGAGGGATCATCAAAGTGTGTGTGGGGGTGGGTGGGTATCCTTTGCTTTCCATTGTCCTCCTTTATAGAAAGAAGAATCAGGTTGGTGGTAGTGAAGTCCTTCTTTGTTAGGTAAAAGTACATTACGTATACCTTATTGTTTAGAAAAACAAAATCATCCTAACCATGTTGTCCAGTAGAAGGAATGTTAGTAATAACCTGTATTTTTTTTTCTGGTGCTTACACCAAACTGTTGAACACTTCTGCATCCTCTGGACTTCGGTTTGAACCTAGTTAGTGAATTTTATCAAACTATGAACCAAACTGACGTATTTTATTTTCTCACCAATGGCCTAGCCTAGTTAAAGCTGAAGCCTAGATTGTATATTTCCTCAGTTTCCTGAGCTGGAACCAGGCATCAAAATTTTCTGCAACTGAGTTGATATTCTACTGAGTTAAATCCCTCTTGAGATCCTAAGAGAGGGGCAGTAATTCTTGGCCACCTTTCAGAGTCGTGTGTGAAATCTGAAAGCTTTGGTTGTACCTTTGATTAAAGCCAATTTCACCTTGAATGAATTTCTAGTGGAATAAGTGAAAAAGCTGGTGTCCCTCATTGAAGACAGGGGAAAAGACGTGACACATTTGGGCAGAATTTGTTTGCCTTCGCCATGTACTTGAAGTCATTTGTTAAATCTTACTTTTGACCTCAGTCCAGCGGTTTGCCAGGGGATATATGGATGTGTTATTCCCTGTAGTAGTGTTCTCTCAATATTTATATGGTATTCTCTTTGGAGAACCTGATCCTGGAAATCATGAAGGGATAGGATAGTCTTTAATTTCTAACTTATCACTAAAGTATAGTCAAATAGTCTCCCAATTTTTAGCTCATACATTTCTTTAAATTACAGATTTGAAAAAAATCACATATATAAAAAATATAATCTATAAACATAATGTGTAAAAAAATAGTTGCATCACTTAGAATTTGAGAACATTTCAGCCACATTGGTTAACTTAAAGGTGAATTTTGATAATGGACTCACTTTCCAAGATAATATACACAGGCCTTTCTCACATACATTGAAAAACTCAAGGAGGAATCAATCATTAAGGTGCCAAAGGTGTTTAAAAGTTACTATACAGGGGCGCCTGCGTGGCTCAGTCGTTAAGCGTCTGCCTTCGGCTCAGGTCATGGTCCCAGGGTCCTGGGATCGAGCCCCGCATCGGGCTCCCTGCTCGGCGGGAAGCCTGCTTCTCCCTCTCCCACTCCCCCTGCCTGTGTTCCCTCTCTCGCTGTGTCTCTGTCAAATAAATAAAATCTTTCAAAAAAATTATTATACAAAATGAGCTGCATTTGAAAATAAAGGAAGAGTAGAAGATTGCTGAACAGTTAAGGTATAAGAGGAGTTAGGATGATACTGAGTAGGTTTTCCAAAAATAGTAGCCTGAGGACCCCTTACCAAATTTGCTCTCTGGCTCAATAGTGAGTAATAGGGCATTTAAAAGAGAAGATGTGGTGGTCTTCTCTAATGAGGTGCTGGCTACTGACACTGAATTTAAATTTCAGGAGACCGTTGCTCTGATTTTCAAATTTTTCGTTTGATGTTTTCTAAACTATAAAGTAATCTGTTCTTGTTACAAGTGAAACGATGTAAAGATGTATAAAGAGACTACTCATTATTACCCCCTCCCCTTCCATTTCCAGTCCCATGCTTTTCAAGCATTCAGTAATAGCTGACTGGTGTGGGCCTTCCACATGTTGCTCCTTTTTTCATCCATACAAATATATAAATACATGCTCATGCATAGTTTTAAGAAAATTGTACTAAGTAGGACCATGCTATGCTTGTTAATTTGCATTTTGCTTTTTCACTTGGAGTTTACCCTGGAAAATCCCAAGAGAGAATAAACCACAGCTAACTCTATTCTTTCTCATTTTTATTCTTATTTTCTTTATGTGCATATATGTGCACACACACAGATTTCTACACAAATGGGATCATTTAATAAAAATTGTGCTTACGTTTGTTGCTGCCCTTTTTCTCTTTATCTCCTGTTTCCTCCTTTTTTCTCTCAGCCTCGTACCTCCGTGTACAATCTGGTGTACATCCTTCAGTACTTTTTGCCATTCTCATGTAAACCTTACACGTAGGTGTGCACGCACACACACCCGCACATGCAGATACATTTTACACTGTGTCTTAATCCTACAGTGTGCTTCAGGTTGAGGTTGGAAAGGGTGACCCTTTTAAATCTCTTTTCTGGACTCCTCTTTAGATCTCATCTCATGAAGGTTCTCAGTGGTTTGGGCCTTCGCCCACTGCTCTGATTTATTTATATAAGTCATCTAGGAACTCTCATACATTCTCTTTATTACCACCCTTTTGTTGTGGATGACCAAATCTACTTTTCCAACTTTAAGTTCCCATATTTAACTTGCTGCTGGATATTTCCATCTAATTTTTTCACAGGCACCTCAAAAAGGAACATGTCCCACCTTCTCCCTTCCCTTCTCCCCTGTGCATTCCTATTATTTATTGCCACTGATGCTATCCTCATCCATCTGGATGTCAGGCTAGAAACCCGTCACTTGGAATCAATCACCCAGTTCTGTGAACTGTATCACTTGAGCAGTTTTTTTTTTTTTACTTGAATAGTTCTTGAGTTTATTCTTTTCTTTTGATTTCTCCCATGAGTACACTAGTTAAGATGTGTATTAGACTTCATGTAAATTATCACAAAAGTCTTTCAACTTTTTTTTCCCATTCAGACTGCATAAAATAGTGGGTCATTGGGGACATATGACCCCAATCTATCAAGGAAAATACTTATTGTTTTTGGTAAGGTTGAAAACATAATGGAATGGTTAATGTCAAGGTTCTATTCTTTCTAGAGTAGAAAATGCAAAATGTTTATAAAGATTTAAAACAAAAACAAAGAGAAACCATGGCCAGAAGGAGAATCTGGGCAAGAGTATTAATGTTCCAGGGAAAAGATAGGATCCAAGCAAGAATTGATATTCCCTCTCAACATGGGAATCATACCCCTGGCTTTTGCCTCCACCCACTGCCCATGCTGGTGCCTTCCATTCTGAACTAGTGATTTCTGTAGTATCACTTCTGTGTCTGTTCTTCAGCCAGTGGGAGCTGTATAACACAAGATTTGAGGTTTGTATGACTTAGCATTGTGGTACATGGAGGAATGTGACTGATTTTAAGGGCTAGAGTTAGTTCAGATTGAGCCAGCAGAAGAAGAACTGAGGAAACAAGGACCATGAGTAATGGAGAAAGCTGCCATCAGAAGACCACTGAGTTAATTGTATGGGCATTGACCAATAAGCTGACAAGATTGGTCTCAGCTCTTCTGAGGTGTCATACCAAATCACCCACTGGAGTGGATGCTTTCTAGACTGTGTGGCTGTTCAGTATACTTCGTCTATGTTCTTTCATGAACTCCAAGAGCGGGAATAAATGTCATCTGTAGCTGAGGCTTGATGACCTTGTTGTCCACTGGGGAGACAGAGCTTAGATAGTAGGAGCCAGGAAATGCTGGGGTTATAACTATAGATAGAATGGAACAACGTGTTGGGAAGAAGGTGTAGATGGTCGTGTTGCAGTATGATTGGTAACAGGAAGGAGAAGGAACCTATGTTCTCATGATGGATGCTGTTTCAGTGAAAATCCTATTGTTGAGTTTTTTTAAGCCTTTGAAGAACATTTCACAAATACGGTGATAAACTAAAATCCCTGGTTCTCCTTTGTCATGGATACTCAGCCTCCTTCAAGTCTATTTTGGTAGTTTTGGTGGTGGTTATGGATGTGAATCTTATGTCACCAGGATTTTTATGTTGCAGTATGGTAGTAGGCCCATAGGATCAAGTGAGGCCTCTGAAGTTCAGTAACGTCTGTGACAGAGCATTGCAGTATTAATAGGTACTGAAGGTTCTTTTTGAGTTCCTTAGTCCTCTCCTTGGGCAGAGTTTCATAGTTCACAAGTACTTAGGAATAGACTATCATACTTCATTCTGGACATCAACTACCAAAAATTTTATGTTACTTTGTGAAAAGCTTGAGAAATATTTTATTGTCCTGAAGGCAGGTTCATAGCACAGGGATACTTTTTCTGGTTTGGACTTACTCCTCTAGATCATATAGGTATAGGAGACTCTTTAAGGATAGGCAGTGTCAGATAAAGCCTGAATTTTTAGTACCATTGTGGTTGCTTTTTGCTAAGGGAAATTGGATCCAGTTTGCAATGAGGAGTGGTTTGGCTCTCCATGTCCTCAGGGAGGGACTAGCACCAAGAAGGTTCTGGATGTTATGGGAGAGAGCTATTGGTTCCAATATTAGTAGCATTCAGATTACTTGGAAATCATAATGGAAGAGCAATCAAACATTATTTCTGCAGAAGCAGAAGGCTAGTTTTTTTGGTCAGTTATGGACCTATGCATCATAATTTCATAAGCCTTCGTCCCAGGAATGTCCAATAAAACAAATGAGTCATGTCCTAAAAAAGTCTGCAGTCTTTACATTTAGGGGCGCCAGAAAAAGTGGGAGTTAATAGTACTCTCTGGTTTTCCATCTCTCTTGGGCCATTGCCTAAATGTGGGAGCATCGAACAGTTGAGCATAAGCAATGATAGCTGGTCTAGAACTACTTTCCCAGACCTTACACTTTAAAGCCAGATAATCCTAATCATGTACCATGTTCTTGTTGACCAATAAAAAAAGTTACTGGGTATAATGATGTTCTCCTGTGAGAGGGGGAAAGACTGGGAGGTTTATGTTGCCCCCTTAGGAAAATTCTCTCACGTTTTTGTCTCGTTTGCAGGAGGTTTCAGAGGTAAAATGAGATGACCAGCCCTAGGAGGTCACCCCAATTTAATCAATGCTGTGGATTAGTACTAGCTAACTGGGGGGAATGGATTTGCTATTTAATTGAGACTCGAGAAAGCAGAGAGGAAAAGGGGCTAAGAATGCTGTGGACTTCAGAAGCCCCCAAACTGTGGTCTCAGAGAAAGGAGCGGAAGGTTGGTGGCTGAGTTCCACAGAGTTACTTATACCCAGAGGAAATGCAGGTTTTAGCAGCAGCGTTAGCCACTGAGAAGCTTTGGGGCTAGAGAGTGGAGAGGCCTCAGGCCCATCTCTTGGGGTGGTAGGAAGTTTCGCTTTCAGGAGTATCACTTGGAGGACTCAGTTGCTTCAAAGCCATTTGTTTGTTTGTTTTGAACAAGGTAAGATAAAACATGCAAAATATATCCATATGAAGGTCACACGAAAGGCCCAATTTTACCTGATGTTCTTTGCAGTTCTACCCCGCCTGAGGAAATTTCTCTCAACTCCCCTTCATTCTCAAGGCCTTCTTTAGGTGTTCTTGTTCTTCTGGCTTTCTGCACTACAGGATGGCAGCTGACGGACAATAAATCTGCTCTGGAGATGAATTTCAAATGTTGAGTCTTCCAGCAAATTTGAAATTTAACCAAGTATTTTCTCCCATTCCTACTTTTTATTCCTTATAATTTCCAAGAAACTTCCTGCTAGCAGACTTCTCAGACAGTGACAAACTGAATCCTCATTAAAACAAAGAAAGGTTAAGGGGAAAAAATAACCTATTTAAAATGAGGTAACTCACCAGTCTTTCAGCTGTAAATTGACAATTGGATTTATATAAATCCATAATTGTATCTCTTTTACCTGCAGTTAGGCTAGTTAATGATGAAAAAAAAGTATACAGCTGATTGTGTAGCTTTAATGAGGATTCTTTTTACAGAGTTAAAAAAATCCACCAAATTAAATTCTGCCAATTTACTCCATTGCAAATTGAGCACCACCCTGTGAGCAGGAAAAAAAAAAGAAAAAAAGAAAAAAAAATCATCAAGTAGCTTAAATCAGTTACAGCTAAATGTGTAAGTCAGCATGTGCTTTAGCCTTTAGTCATGAAGAATATATTAGATTTTAAAAATAAATGGTTTTCTGCTGAGTCTTCATTGCAATGGCTTTCTGACTTTTAATTAAATTTTCAGTACTTGTGGATGCTTCCTCATGTACTCTGGCCACAGAGCTCGAATTGCCTCCATCATTAAGTGGAGTGGAAAACCAAATTGGAGATTATTAAGCTTGTTCATTTCTTTGTTATCGGTAGCTGGTGACTCTCTCCTTTCTACTTGTTAAATAGGGATGGAGCTTTCTACCAGGATATTTTCCAAGAATGAAATAAGCTCTCGTAAACAGAGCATGATTAGCCCTAATTCGGGAGCTTGTTAAATGTTCCTCATTATACATTTCTGGTCTGTTTCATGAGTGTTAAATGAACTTAATGTAAATTAATAAAAACAGGTTTGCATTATTTGTAACAGGATTGAGAGTAAAGAAGAAAACTGTAAGCAACACTAAACTCAGCAACTAATGTTGAAGTTTGTACTTTTTCTCTGCTGCCCTTTCTGTTCTGTGGAATTGAATAAATTGTTCCAGAGGTTTAATATTTAATCTTTTGGAATGGAGCATTATAGTTTAGGTCTTACATTAGAGACTTTAATTGCTAATTTGGTGCTTTTCTGCAAATTTTGTTTTTGCTCCTTTTGAACTTCCCAGAAATAAAGAGATTGATGAGAATAATGTACTGTAGGAACCAATCTTCAACAAAGGAATTTGAATTTTTATACCAGCAGGGTCAAGAACAACATAATTTTGGCTATAGAACCTAATAGTTGGTTGGTTTTAAATTCATATTTGTTTTGATTTATAAAAAGGAGTTCATTGCAGATGCTTCAAGGCAAATGTGTAATGTAAAATTCACATTGTTTTAAACAATGACATTCTTAAAATACAAGGCTGCTTCTCCTAATTAAGGAGAGAAGCCAAACTGAAAAGAGTTAAACATGCATAGAAGGTCAAAAAGCTAAGGGCCACTAATCTAAATGATAACATGATTTATCTCTGAGATGTGGAATTAGATGCCTATGAGCAAGCAAGAATAATTGGGGAGACGAGCATTTAAAATTTCAGGACCTTCATTAACTAAAATAGGATGTGCCTAAATTGCAAACTCCTTTAGATTATCTTGTCAGGAAGATGAGGGTGCTGTGATTTCAACTTTATGGTTGTTGTTGGGGTTTATGTTGATGTGGAACATCTGTATGTAGGGTCATGGTTATTTGTTAACCTCAAAAATACTGTAAGACTTATAAGAGCTGAACCAGTGTTAACTATTTTGTGAAACCAAGTTAAAGCTTGTAAATTATGAAAAAAGTATGTCACGTAGGAGTTTTCTGGAACTTTTTACTGAAAATTTTATAGTTTCTCCAACTAATAGTGACTATTAACTATTTGTTTAAAATTAGTGGTAACATATATGGCAAAACCTTGATTTTCATTAGAATTCTCAGAGAATGTCATGTTCACAGTCCAGAATAAAGCAAACACAAAATGTATTCCATGAATATCACCCATGGCAGATAGAACTAATTGTTCACAGAACGCAGACCTGCTGAACTTGTATTGGCCCCAGAATCCTTCTTAACACAGTAATCCAGGCAGCCCCTACCAATAGATTACAGTTGTTACGTGAGACTTGTGAGGCTTTTTTGCCATCCCTGTTCTAGTTAGTGAAATTTTGGATTACTTAGATGTAGTTAGAAAATCTCTTTTTAACTTTTGTGGCAGAAACATTTTGGAACATTTTTGGCCTTAGTAGGGTATGGTGAACACATTTTAATTGTCACATCATGATTCATTTTAATCTTTACTCTTTGAAGAACTTGTTATAATTCACACCATCGTTATGCAAATTAATTTTATTTTCACAATGAATTATATATGCAGAAAAAAGTACAGCAGATTGGGCTGAAATTGTATGGAACTCAGGATATGTACTAGAAAATTTCTCTTCCTCTCTCCCTCTTCCCTTTTTTTCTTCTCTTTTGGAAATCCCTGTTCCCTTGGGATTTGGTCAAATAACCGAGAAATAATTGAAGTGTCCCAAAGCATGGCTTAGAGGAAAGGCAGACCATAGGCCTTCTGAAATGACCAGTCAGTCAGTCATTTCAAAACATTGTCGATCTGGCTTGGTCACGGGACTCTCCACAGTGAACCTCAGCCTCATTCCCCTTTGCTGCTCTGTTTATATTCTGCCCTAGTTCAACTTTCACCTTACCCTCTGGTATTTCCCTGCTGGCTTTTTTTGTTACAGGCTAGCTTCTGTCCCGGGTCCTTCCACTGGATTAAGGTACATGTAGCTCTCTCCTGCCTGACTCCCCAAGTAAAGCATTAGAAATCGAATCGGGTTAATTGACAGCTTTTATTCACAGAACTCCATTGAAGAGTTTGTTGGGTTTTTTTAGTCAGTATATTTGGTGAACGAAAACTTACTCTTGCTGGTGTATACTAAAGACTGCCAGTAATTCTGCATGTGTATGTGAGTATGTGAAGGTCACAGGGAAAAATTCAGGCAGAAAAACTTCAGAGAATCCAAATGTTACCTTTATCTAAAGAAACGTAAAGACTGACATGGGACCTACATGTGGACTTAATGTGGTAACCATAAGTGGCTCTAGATGATCAAAAAATTGCAGAAATACACAAAAGTGAGAAGACAATATCATTAAAATACAAGGAAGAAGAAATGAATCCTAGGTGTATAACGGTGATGTCCTTACGAAAAATATTAATTGAACACTTATTATGTGATAGGCACTATTGCAAGAGCCTTCTGTGCATTAATTCCTTTCATAACCACAACAACCAGCTGCTTTTATCCCCATTTGATAAAGACACTGTATGGTAAAGACAGCAAAGGACTTGCTCAGTGTAAACAGCTAGTAAATATCAGCTCGGAATTGAGTCCAGGAAGTCTGACTCTAGAGCCTACATTTGGTTGGGTTGCTTTTTCCAAAGCTTAGAGCTGTGTTTTTCTCTCAGCATTCTTGAACTTAATCTAAGAAAGGAGCTACGTAGATATAGTTACCACATCATGAGTCAAGCTCTTGGCAGAAATAATGATGCTAGAGAGTAGGGTAAAAATAGAGGCCTCTGGACATGGATAGAATAGGGGAATATTACCCAAAGGGCATTCATTTTTATCAGTCCAAAGGTGCTAACCTCCAGGAAGTCAGAATGAAACAGAAATCAGAAAAGGATCGCCAAATTTCAGACTTTGGATGACATTGGACCTAAATGTAGGATTGTTCGTTGTTGCCAACTTCCCTTATAGCCTCAGGTATTGAAAGAAAAATGAGATGATAATAATGTTCACAGGCATCAAAGGAGGTGAGTGGCCAAAGCTTAGAGTTGGCATAAATAAAGCAAAGGCAAGCCAAGATGAGGAGCTGGGTCAAAATCTACCATCTAGTTAGACAGGCCTTGTGGAAGAAGTAGAGCAAATTAAACTAGAAAGTGCATGTAGGTATTCCAGGTAACGTTGCAAGGTGGTGATGATGGTGGTGGGGTATACTGGGGCTGAGGTGTGGGCGTTTGTTGCTACCCCAGTCATCTGGAAAAATTGGTCATCGTGTACTCTGGATTAGCTAGTTGCTTTCAAGAGCTCTCATTGTGTTTTGGATGGGTTCTAAGACGTTATCTTTCAGAAATAAATTACTGTGCTTTTCATACTCATTGAGCATCTAATATGTATGAGGTCTAGTGCAGAATCCTAAAATGAACACAGTCATCCTTGTGGGTAGATTAAAAAAATTACAGGCAGTCAAGTTTTCCTTTGACCCTACTCATCTCTTCTAATATTAGCACTGCTGATTTATTTAGTTGAGGGTCACCTGGACAAGTGCTGTCAGCCATCTAGCTAATTTTCATGAAAATTCTGCTTTACCACATTTCAGGCAGGTACTGAAAGGCCCCAGGTAGGTGCTAATTTACACAGTTAGAATATCCTCTCCACCATGCATTGTCTGCCTCTTGGCTCTTTATCAAATAACACAACATGTTAGACCCCTATGCCTATGACACAAACGCTTGAAAAACCTGACGAGGGAAATGAAAATCTGTAATTCTGACTTCTAAAATCTCTAGTTCACTTCAGGGGGAAAAAAAGCAAAGCAAAGGAAGGAACATTATTCATGTAATCTTAGGGAAATCTTAACAGTGGTGAGATTTCTTCCTAGAATGCTATGTAATCTTATCAGTTGAAAGTAATTCTTGTGATACTTAGCTCAAATAAGGATTGCCAAACAGGCTGCTCTGATGGACTTCTCTTGGAGGGTTCTTAGAAGAATTTTGAGTGATTTTCATTTATGTTTGCCAATTTCATAGATTTTTCCCAGCCTAACATTCAAAAAGCAGAGGGAAACTCTAAATCTGTTTAAAAATGATGGTGTCTGTTTCTGCACAAATGTGGTAGGGAGGAGTTTTCTCAAAACCAGTTGAATTCACGCCATCAGTCTGATAGGGCAAAAGGCCTGAAGACAACCATTTGCCTTCCTCCATCCTGCCCATCCTTCATTTGCCTTTGCAAAACAGTCCATGAATAAATCGACTGGCAAAGTAAGGAAGCTATGTGGTCGCAACAGAGTGACATAATAGTAGTAGCTATGATTTATTAAATACCCGATCCATGGCAGGTGCTCCTTTGGGACCATTTCTTTGAATCCTCATGGCAACCCTTCGAGCCAGGTGTTGACCCTCTTAGTTGGGATGAGAAAACCAAGACTCAGAAAAGCTAAGTGACCTGCTAAGGTCATCCAACTAGTCAGAGGTGGGGCTGGGGTTCAAGAACAGGTCTGCCGGATGGTAAGGCCAATGCTTTCAACACTATACCATCCTGCTTCCCTATGTTACCTGCTTTTTTAAAATTTTGTGTCCCCGAGCTCATGCCAGAAACAAAGAGACAGCCATTGCCATGTTACCAAGTTCAATCCTGTGAGGGTCAGGCAGCCCCACCTGCCTGGATATTTCTTATTGCTGAGAACTAAGGCTTTGGGTACAAGCTTTTAAAAAAAAAAAGGAGGCTTCCCAGGCTGACAGGTGGGTTGGCTAGCTGGGATTAAGGCACAGGGACTCTTTGCTGGGCAAGGTGCTCCTTCCTGTCAGAACACATTTCCGCAGAGCCCCGCAGTCCGCAAGCTGGTAGCACCTCCTCTTGCTTCTGCCTCCTAGTGGGCTGTCTGAGGGAGGCTATACATATGTATTAAGTTATTAAGCGGTGGTATGGGTTCTCACAAGTTCAAACACAAAGCATGCTGTGTCTCTGCTCCAGCATCTCCAGGAGGGCCTGGATTAATAGAAATGCAAATAGAGCATCTGCACAAGGCCATATGATTAGAGCCTCCCCCTCACACCTCAAAGTCAAGAGCAGAAAAACACTGCATGTGAAACACAACAAAACATGGTGATGTAATATGCAAAGTCTGTTACCCATTGCAACAGCAGTCAGCAGAACGTTCCTACTCACACCACTCACAGCAGTTCTGCCCCAACCTTATTCGGTAAGCTCATGTTTTTTGTCGGCATAAACTTGCCGTTGGTGTGTTAGCATCCCTCCCGACTCCTTTACTTGCTGGAGACTCTGCACAGCACTGTCTGGCTCGCTCTAGAAAAAGGCTCTCGAAAAGAGAAGTGGGGCTTTCATTTTTCCCTCTGCGCCTCCATCCCTCGGGGGTGGAAATGCAAGGGTCCAAGAAGCACTTTTTGAGTTGGAGGAGAGGGTTAGGGCTCCAAACGTTCCAGCCCTGGTCTGCTACGAGCCACGGCTTCCCCGGGTTGATTGAGGCTATAGAGTCACACGGGTCTCATCTCCGTTTCAGCCCGATAGCCTTCCTCTCTTCTGTGGCTGCCGTGTTCATCCTTTTCCCTGGGCAGATACTGCTCTCTCAGACTTCTCAGCACAGGGGCCAAATCCCAGCACCTAGCCCTGGGGGTGTTCCGCATTGGTCGGTGGGATGACGGAATTATGTGAAGGAAAGAAAGAAAAGTCTGCTCACCTCTCAGTGCAGGCTGGGGGCAGGAGGGGATGAGTGTGAGGGAGTGTGGATGAGCTAGTGCAGCTAGCTCCCCCTTGGAGAAACAGCTCAAGTCCATGTGCGACTGGCCCTTCTTGGTCTCTTTGCTTTCTGCTAGTGTTCTCCCTTCTTGGACCCATCCTCCTCCTTTACTTTAGTTGGTCGATTGAGTATATGTATGCCTATATGGCTTTAAAAAATAGTCCTTCTCCAATCATGACCCTGTGAAGTTACGTGACTGAGGGAAGGAATCCTTGCTCCTTCCTGTCTCTGAGCAAGAGGGGACAGTGATGTGGCTGAGAGGGAGTCATGTCTAGGGATAGATTGTGAGGTGATGCTGAGCCTAGATACGTGGTATTTTTCATATTCCATTTCATATTCAGGGAGTGTCAGGCTTTGAGTGGCTGCTGAGCTCGTGGAGGGGTCATAGACTCATCAGAACGGCTGCTTGTATTTATACTTGTATTTCTAGGGAATGTTATTCATTACAGGAAATTGCCTACAAATTGTTGAAGTAGATTTTCTGAGCTTATTCATGTAAGGCATTCCCTCTGTTCCTTATTCGGTTACTGCCCTTGCCCCAACACTGTTCCTTATCCCTTACCTGGGCCCCAGCCATCTTATGGCCCCTGGGCTCTTTCCCGCTGCCGCTGGGTTGTATACATCCACACTTCTTCCAGATTCATCATTCTAAAGTGCAGCTCTGATGAAGTAACTCCTCAGCTAAACGTCTTCGATGATTTCCCATTGCCTAATAAATAAAATGCAGTCTTCTTATTTTGGCACTTAAAACTCTTTCGGCTCTGGCCCCAGGCTGCATTTTTCAACATTTTAAATAGCCTCCACTCCATTCACACTATGTGATTTCCCTCTCTCTCTAAACCCCTTCACACCATTTACCTTACTTCAAATGAAGCTCTTCTCCCGGTCCATCCCCACTTGTGGACCTGTCTTTCCGGAAGTATCTTACCTGCTGCCTTCTGTTGGAAGTCTACCAAATGCGTCCCCGTGAATGCATATCACATTTGGTCCCTCTTATTGGCCAACATCCCACTTTCCTCTCTTTTCCAGGTAACGTTTGTCACTTGGCTAGGTGTGCAGTAGATACTTGTTGAACAAATGAATCGATGCTGAGTGAATGTGCATCTCTGTCTTATCTCCCTTTAGGGTGTGTGAGGTTCCTGAGGGGGCAACAGTGTGAGGTAGCAGCAAGAAACAGGGCTTTGGCTTGGAGGGGTCTGGCCCAGAGTCTCTGCTTGGCCTTGTATTAACTGTGGGACTGTGGGCAAGCTTCCTAACTTCTTTGTGCCTCGCCTGAGTCAATGCTTGTTGAATATGTGGACTTTATTGTGGAATTTTTTGTTCATATGCGTATTCTTTAGTCCCTGGAAATGTTGAAAAGCAAAGTATTGCTTATCTTACAGATAGAAAAAATTCTCTTCACATATAAATTATGGCATGAACTGACATCATAGTATACACCACAGACCTAGTAAGATTTCACTTGAAAAATAATGAGGCAGGGAAGCATTGCACGATCACCAGCATCTACCTCTTTGATAACTAACACTGAACAATGGAAACTATATGTTTGCTTTTAAAGACTATCCGTTTGGACAGTTTAACTAATTTGGGCACCCAGTAATAGACAAGACACAATACTGCTAATTCAAGTATCAGTGATGAAGAATTTCTTGGAAAAAGAAAAAAGGAAGGAAGAGTTCCCACAGTGATTTCTTGCATCTGCAATCCTAAATCTAATTTAGTATTAGCGCTCCTGACAGGAAAAGAAATTTCAGGGCAGTTACTCACACTTTTGAAGGTTTTATTTGGTTTAACCTCAGAAATAACTGTACTGATGGTGCTGAGTGCTCTCGGATGCAGGTTTTTTCTTTGAAATAATGGACTCCTGAGTTTCTTCTCTTCCTAAAATTGGGTCTGAGATGCTGTCAGGGCTTCCTGATGAGTGGCTTTAACTACTGTGTGATGTTAAAACATAAAAAAGTAATCCCTCACCCACTTAGTGAGGTGTTTTGTTTTGTTTTGTTTTGAGAACACGTAGGAAACTGGGAAACCTCACTGACCACACCATGGATTTTAGTGTGACGGACAGTGGACCTCACTGGAGCCCTATGTCCTCACCGTCGTGCCCTTCCCCCCGCGAGCCAGGCCTGCTGTTGGTGCCACAGCCACTGAATTATGGGGAGAGTTCCATCCACGTCTCAGATACTCTCTGGGAGTCCTTTTCATGTTATTTATAGCATTGTCTCCCTTTTCATGGCATTGGTCCTTTTCTTTCAAAACTTCCCTCTGGCCCCTTGTCAGACTACAGTAATAAACATAAAACGCCTTTTCCTGTTGGGCATGAGTTAAATAACCAAACAAGAAATAGCTAATCTTTTAATGAACACTACAGGTATAATACTGCTTCATGTCCTAATTCTGGGAGAAGAAGTAGTTCTAGTTTTGGAACAGGACATAAGTCAACACAGGGCTAAGTTTTTGTTTATTTTATTTTTCCTTGGCTGATGGAATCCCACAGAACTCCAGAAATCACTAACATTTGTATAATTCTTTACAATTTATAAAGCACTTCTCACGAAATTTAAATTTTTTAATAGAGCCTCCCTGTAAACTTGATGTTATTTTTATTTATATTTTCTGATGATGAAATTGAGATGCGGAAATGATTTTGTGCTTTTTGTGATTTGTAAGAAATACATGTTTGGTCATTCCCAAAATGAATTTCTCATACGGATTTGTTCTTTGTCCATAGTTCTTGGCTCACAGCTCCCAAATTCCTTGGAATTTCCTAAGTGTGGACAGTGATAAAGGTGTCTTTTGTTACATTAATGAAGGTGACTTTTGGACCCTGCCCAAGGGCAGGGGCTGGTTACCAGGAGGACCAACGCTGTGATTAAGGACGTGGAAATTTCAGTTCCAATCCCACCTCCCGGGGAGGGGGTAGTGAGGCTAGAGGTTGAATCAGCCAACCGTCGGTGACTTCATCAGTCATGACCATACAACGCAGTCTCCATAAAACCCCAAAAGGACTGGGTTTGAAGAGATTCTGTGTTGGTGAATACGTGGAGATTGGAGAGCATGGCGCAGCACCTTGTGAGGGCATGGAAGATCCACACCCTTTGCCCATATTCTATGCACCTCTTCATCTGGCTGTTGGTTTGAATCCTTTATCATCTTTAAGAAACTGGGAAATGCCCGTGTTTCCCTGAGTTCTGTGAGTCACTTGAGCAAATCAAAAAACCTAAGGAGGAGATAGTAAGAACTTCCAATCTGTAGCAGGTAGGTCAGAAGCACAGGTAACAGCCTGGAGTTTGCGACTGGTGTCTGACACAGGCGATAAGGGTGGTCTTGAAGGACTGAGTCCTTTTCTTGTGAAATCTGATACTACCTCCAGGTAGACAACATCAGAATTGAGTTGAACTCTTGGACACCCTGCTGGTGTCTGAGAATTGTTTTGTGTTGGGTGGGGGACTCCATGCCCCTACCCCCGCTGTGGAATTGGGTCCAGGAGGTCTTCACAAGATAAGTCATTGAAACCATAGAGCACCTTGTAATGGTTGTTGTCCTGCCAACAGTGGTTCTCAGAAACACCAGGGCTTGGAACTCCACCCTTAGACAAGTGAGAATCCAGGCAGTTGACCTGTTTGGTGCCTGGCATGAAGGTTCCAGGCTGTGATGTTTAGAGAGATTTGAGGCAGGGATGAAGCCCAAATGAAAGCCAAGCATGTAGTCTAGTAGAAGTGTCATTCTGAGAGGACCAGAGGGAGAGGCAGATCCAGGAAGGAAGGTAAGAGGACAGAACCTATATCAGCACACTAGCCTTCTAGGTGTAGATTACAGAGTGAGAGTTGGAGCTTGGCAGGAATCGGAGTCCTTGAGCTATACCTGCAGCTGTTTTGTATGGGACATTTGTAGCCTTGACCTTGAGCAGGGAGGAATGGGCTAGGATGTCAGATCATGAATTTGGGAATGTTAAATTTTAAGAAGGACAATATCCAGAGGATATCTTCACAAAAAGTGAAGAAATATTTGGACACATATTTTGGATTGAAAATAGAAATAGCACTGCATCTAAGAATTTCTTAGACCATCTTTTCCTTTCTTTGCTTTTCTCCTTCCTTGACTTCCACGTCTCTCTCTACCCTCCTTCCTTCTCTCCCTTTCCTTTTATTTTGTATCTCATAGTGCAACTACTTGACTTTGCTAAAGACTGTGTGAGGCTCTGGGGAGACAAACATGACTGGGAAAAGCATTTACAAATCTTCTGTCGATGTGGAAAACTATGTGCCTATCTTTAAATTATTTTTGTTTAAAATGTTTTAACTTTTCAAGTAGGTGAATTCATGAGTTGGAAATAAAAACAATGATTTTTAGCTGCTCCTATTGAATGCCTATGACTGTGTGTGTGTGTGTGTGTGTGTGTTTGCACACACAAAGAAATATATTGCTTACTGCTTGGGGTGTTTAAATGTGATAAGGAGTACCTGTACTTTGAAGTCATAAGTTAACTTTTCCTATCTTTGTATCTTTTATATAGTTCATTCTGTTTATGTAAATACAGCGAACAGTCAATAAATATTTGCTGATTAACTATCTTTTTTCTTTTTTTTTTTTTAAAGATTTTATTTATTTTTTAGAGAGCGAGCGAGAGAGAAACAGCATGAGAGGGGAGAGGGTCAGAGGGAGAAGCAGGCTCCCCGCTGAGCCGGGAGTCCGATGTGGGACTCGATCCCAGGACTCTGGGATCATGACCTGAGCCGAAGGCAGACGCTTAACCATCTGAGCCACCCAGGCGCCCTAACTATCTTTTTTTCTATTAACCCCAAGTTTTCCATAAATCTCTGGTCCTGAAAATAATTTATATTTCATTATTTAAAAACTCTCTTCCTATGATTTAAAATAAGCCTTTATTAGTCTTCACCTCACCTTCATTTGTTGGCTACTTAAGCAGGTATGAAGATAGAATGGGGGGGGGGCGGTTAAGGTAACTGAGTGATTTGCAGAATCCTAAACCCTTTGCTATGGAAGCAAAAGTATTGAGAGCTTGAATAGTGGAGATTGCCTTTCTATGTGGACAACAGTTAGCCTGAGTAGCAACACAAATTTTTAACCAACTTTTTCGTTTACAATACATGACTATACAAAAACTCTGTGATGTTGAAGAAGAGGATGGAATAGTTCATCAAATTATTCAAGTTGACCCTGGAGCTTTAACCATTCATGTTTCTGTCTTTTCAGAGAATCTATGCATTAAGTCCCGATGCATTAAGCTTTCAACAAGTTACAGCACTAAGTCAGTGAAATGTATTATTATCATTATTATCATTTAGCATTCATACTTCCATCAGCTTGCACTTTCCCTGGCCCAGGATAGCAATTTTCAAAGCAATGGCTAGATTGAAGCTTTATCTTCATGAGCTTGCCACTGAGATTCAAGTATAGTTTATACTCCTGGAAAATACTACCTAATATTCCAATTATATATGTCTATTTTATTTGAACTCAGAAATTTCAAAATCCCCTGTGCATAGGTTTTCCAAATGATTACCCTCATCAAAATTACACAGGCAAAAAGGAGGAATAATTAGCAATATGAGAAGTTAGATTGGGGACTCATATAATTTTTCATGCTAATTGCTTATCTTGAGAGCCCATTCTGGGAAGCTGTCAGGAAGTGGATTTTTCATATGTGTATACCTGGACGTGGATCCCTGCCAGTGTTTTTAGAGGACGTGAATAGCAGCTGTGATCCCAGAAAATCCCCACCTCAAGTGGCATGGGGAAAGAGCAATTCTTCTTACCTTCAGAGATTCTCACCTGAGATTTTCTAGGGGCTGATCCCAAGTCATTGAATTTTATGAAAGAGAAATAGGCAACTAAGAAATATTCTCTCACTTTACAGATAGGCTTACTGAAGTTGTTTGTCCCAGATCGTAGATTGGGGCCAAAAGTAGTACCTAGTTCTGAATTTATTGTATAGATAATTCACCAACTTAAGAAAAAGATAAGGTAGGCCTCCAAAATCAAATAGAGAAGAGTAGATTTACAATGGCAACAGAATGCATAAAGGATCCCCTCACTTTTCCCAGCTCCTCACCTCCCAAACAATTGTCTGGCTTATAATTACCTCTTGTCTTTTTCTATAGAGACCAGTTTATTTCAGCCAGACATCAGGAGAAGGTCATGGGAGAGACCTGAGACCAGATATGAAGAACAGACCGGGCCAGTTGGATTCTTTTGGGGAGTGATATAAGTTGCTGGTGAGAAGGTTAGATGAAACAGGGTGTGTTAAAAGATACCTTGAGGTAGGGAAAGGATGGACCATCTGCAGGCTGAGGACAGGCAAGGAAGAGCTGGCTGAGGGGCAGGAGAGGGAGCCGCCATTCATCATGAATCAGAGACAGATCCTGAAGACCCACACAGGAGATGAGTTGTTCCCTAGACTCAGGAATTACCCTGTGAAGCCTGTTCCATTTCTTGGATTCCTTTAAGATCACTCTCTCAGTTATTACTCTACTTACTTGTATCCTTACATTAACTCATCACCTCTCCAATGTTATCTTGAGTCAGTTTTATGTGATGTCTGCTCCTTGCAATCAAATCAGCTAAACATAAACCCCTTTTACAACAATAAGCAACATTCCTCCTTCCCTCAAAGAAACAACCAGCCGCATTCCTCAACATCTATTACAAAGCAGGGTTGCATTTATCTCTACAGTGAGGGAGAACATAGATGTTTGTCAGGAGCCACTTTCCTTTTTTCCTCTGCTGCTTTATTGCAGTCTTGCAATAAATGCTTTAATGCTTTTGGCAATCTTGGTGAAGAATGGATCACTTGAACTCCTTAGTGCTCAACTAGCTTTTATTCAAGGGAGTAATCTACAAATAAGTAATGCAAAACCTTTGAACGTAGAGCCTGGAATGCCAGTGTTGTCTGGCCTCTTCATGGTTTCTTATAATGCTGTCAGAATTCCTTATAGAAATAGGAGAACTTTATTGATTTGTCCACTGCTGCTTGCAGGGGGGGGTAGGGTGGGTGGCGAGAGAGAATGAATGAATGAATGAACGAACAAATGCACAACTGAGTTATGGTGTTACTTAGCCATGAGTCATCAGATAAAGTTCTTGCTGATCCTCTTTCCTAGTTCACAGGCAGATGGTCACGCAGAGCAATGTCCTCCTTCAGTTTTTCAGGAAGCTGGTGAGCTGAGTTGGGTTTCCTATAAGCCTACATAATGCCAGCATATCAACAGTGTCCTGTTGATTGCTGAGAATTCCCTAGGCCCTGCTGTATTGTACCTCTCCCAAGTGGTAGGGGAGAGAGAGGGATCTGGACCTGTTCAGCTTTCTCGAGAAAAGTTCCGAGCTCACTGTTACAAGCAACGTATAAGATGGAGGAGGAAATGGGGTGCTACCGATAACCCAGATCTGAGACAGAAAACCTCAGTGTACACAGTGGTATTTTCCTGCTGTATTTCTGAAATCAGTGTCTGGTGTTCGTGCTCTCCTTGCCAAGTGATGGATCCTGCGCATTTCAGGTAACACGCTACCTGCTGTCTGAGTGGAAGTATTTAAATGCCTGCTGTTTTTCATCATTCAAGTTGTTTACCCCTATGTTTCTCCTGCTAGGGAGCAAGGCTGCCATATGTACAGGGCCACATGGCTGGCAAAACATGAGGATCATGTTTGGTGTTGGATTTATTTGATGGCATAATATTTCTGGCAGGTGGGCTTGTGCTGGATTTGCTTTGGCAATTCTAGACAGGAGGGTATCATCATTATGCTCTAATTTATAGACTGTCTACTGGGTTCCAGTCTAAGCTGAAGGGTTGAGGGCCAGTTAGTGTGATTATCATCACCTAACAACTAGATTGGAATCATAATAAGTTCTTTGGATGTTAGCTTCAAATCTTCAAGTCACTCGGTTTTAAGGAGTGGTTAAGACCTTGAGTTCTGGAGAGGATAGACCTGGGTTTAGATCTAGGTTTCACTTCTATTACTCTTTGGCATGGAGCAAATTGCCTAACTTCTCCAAGTCTTAGTTTCTTCATTTGTAAAATGAGGATAAAATCAGTATCCATCTCACAGGTTGTCTTGAGGATAAAAGCTCTAATGTCTGTGAAGCGCTGACCTTACATCTTGTCATACAATGAACATTCCATAAACATTAGCTCTGTTGGCTTGTGCCAGATGGTCCTTCTGATCCTTCTCTTGTATCTCCCTTAACCCAGTTAGTAGTGCTCCTAAGTATTAAAAAGCTTGCAGAAAAGATGTAAGATTTATTTTCTACTTTTCCCCTTGAATATTTTAGGAAACTGAGCTTTGCAAGATTTATGCCAAATGCAAAGCAGTTCTGAGGAGCACAAATGCTGGCCTTTTTTTGGTGGTCCCACCCTTCAGAAAATACTATAGGTGCATGAGACACAAAGACAACGTGATAATTCTTTGTCATAAGTGTCCCATTGGGGGTCGTGCTTAGTTTTCTGTTGGTGACTTTAATTTTCAGGGGTTTTTTCACCTTTTTTTTTGTTCCCACTGACTATACCCTAGTTCAAGGTCTAGGCACAGGAATGGAATCAAAGAATCCTAGTTCCTTGACTGAAAAGGACTAGAAAGGTCATTCTTGATGCAGGTGGCAGCCTTGTTCTTTTGTCAGGTGTTGGGTGTACTCCAGTAGTTCTGGAAAGGTCTTCTGGGAGAAGTGTTAAGAAGCCATGATATGAAGAGAAGGAGGTTGTGGATATAGTCTCATAAGAAAGCCCACAAAAGATTTTTGAAGGAATGGAAAAAAGAAAACAATGGATGGGGAAAAAATTAAAGGAAGAGTAATAAATTTGAAAATTTAGCCTAAGAGTGAAATTTATATTTGAGTTAGGCTGCAACAGGAAATTTTCTGGAGGTTTTAGGAATGAGTATCATAATAATAGTAAGTTTCATGAAGCATATTTTGATTTTGTAGAAGGCCCAGAAAAAGAAGCTTTCTCTTTCCTTGGAGCTGTTAAGTTTAATATAATGTCAAGATTTTGTTTCTGAAATTATAATGTAGGGACTCTTAATTCTGCCTTGATTTTTGTTTCTTTAAGTGAAGGATTTCTCTGCCAGTTGTGAAAGTCACCATAGTAAGTAATCATGTAACTAACCACTATATTATTCAGCCATGAAAAAAAACCAGCAAAGATGCTGAATGGACTGAAAATAAAAACTAAAGAGTTACCTTCATCTTTTTCAAGTACCAAAGTTTGCATAGTTGAGAAATTAGCCTGTTGGTTTTAAGTTTCTGGAAAACTGGAAAAGGAAGGCAGGCTTCATTTTAGTCCCTGCAGTCAAACAGAGCCAGATGAAGTGCCAAATTAACAGACCACACTGGCCACTATGAACAAGTGAATCCTTCTATTTATGAGAGCAATAGAACATGCATCACGCACTGGACTCTTGTTGCCTACAGAGTATTGCTCAGTTATAGCAAGACAGAGGCAGGGCTAGTGGAAGAACATGTGCATGATAGAAAATCTGTGGGTGTAGGAAAGAAGACTATTAGGAAGTTAAGAATGTTATTGAAGAATCTATTGGCCTGAGCTAGTTGGATTATCCACCATTAAGTGATTACTCTAGATGCAGCAGGTGACCTTGCAACCAACTCAGCTATTCTAACTTAGAAATTTTCCTAATTAAAAATTGTTTGGATTGTTTAGGAAAAAGCCCAAGGAAGAGAAATGAGGTCAAAATGAAGGCATCCGGAAGGGAACACTATAATAGAAATCATTTGGCAGAATAAGATCATATACTGGAGGTGATAATTTTGTGGAACGGTATATTTTTAAATAAGGAGAGTATAAATATAGGTATGTCTATTCAGAAATAGCCCTATAACTAATTTGATCCTAAATGCTTCTTTCAAATGCCAGTGACAATTCACGATTTAAATTACCTGAGTGGGAAATACTCTCATAAATTAGTATCATAAGGTGGGCATTTCAGTGGGTCTTCTGTAATGTAGGCACTTACATAACTGGTAGCAAATGTGAGGCCTTGAGGAGAGTGGGGGAATGGAGATGGGATATTAACATTCTCAATTCTTGACACCTTATCCTAACCCTTTTGAATATGGCCCCACATGGTTTTTAAGGAAATATCTCAGAGCTAAAGTAACTGGATAGAGATGTGGGCAGAAGTTGAGACTCACTATCCAGAAATTCACATATAAAAAGTTGATAAAGTCTTCCCTCTGACTCTCGAAGACCCTGAATAGTTCTAGTCTTTGGAAGAAGGTTCCAGATGTTGGGAGCATGGAAAAAGAAACAAAACTCTTCTGATTCTGCACTAATGATAAGATTATTGCTCCTGTCACCCACCTGTAGAGAAGCAGGATTTCTGTTAGATTGCCAAGGCTCTGTCCCTACCCATGTTTGGCAAAAACATGTCCTTATCTGTGCAGTAGACAGCCCGTTTCTATTATTTATTGCTTTCAGCTGACCTATAGATATTCCACTTCTAACCTCCTCTCCCCCACTTTACAGATGAGGAAATGGGCCCTTAATTGAAGTCACACACTTAATACAGGGTTAAATTAGGATTTCAGTCCAGATCTCTTGACCCTAAAGCTGATGGTCTCTCATCTGCCCCACATGCCACCTCTTCAGAGGGGTGTAGTGTCCCTTTCAGGGACATTTGCATTTTATGCCGTAGAATGTAAGGTTTTGAGTCCTGTTCAAGGACTTTTTAGCAGCACTGAGCAGATGGCCAGGTGTTTGTGGGGGCGGCGGACCCCCCCTGGCTTCCCTAAAGTCAGGCACTTTATTCTTCAGGTTACAGTTGGGCCCTTCCCCCAGAATTAGAGCTTATAACTGTGGTGTCCTTGTCACCACGTGTTTGACAACTATGTGAACAGGTGAGGTGCAGCAAAGGAAAGGAGTCTCCATTTTAAGAGGAAGAAACTGAAAGGTAAACATTTTTGGGAGACACAGGTTGTGTTCTATTAACAGAGTTAAGGCAAAACCCCAGATTTTGGCCTTTCCCATCACTACTATCTCCAACAGACCCTGTAACCGCCATCTCCTTTATAGAAAACTGGAAAACTTCCATTTGTTAATCAAGAAAACCCTCCAGCCAAGCCCAGCTCACTGTGTCGTTAACAAGGACAATTCCTTTAAAATGTTTTTTTTCCCTTGCTTAGTGTTGCTGGCATCAAGTATAGTTATTTATATGTTTTCCATTTGCTACTTGATTTATTTTAGAGACTGACACTTTTACAAGCTGACACATCTCAGCATACAGATAGTTTTTTTGCCCCACTGAATGCAGTTGATGCTACTTACTGGATGCCATGCCGAGCAAATCCTAGTTAAAGGTTTCTCTTTGTGCTGCAATCCATCACTCCTTTTACAGTTCTTCGTCGGGAAGAGTGTAAACTGCCTCCTAATTTTGGCATGTGCTACCTGCCTTTCTGGGTGCTCCCTGTTGCTTCCTGATATCACTGTGTCAGGTAGACACTTGAGGATTTCATTGCTACCCAGGTGTGCAGCAAATTCAAAATCATAGTTTTTTTTTTTTTTAAAGCTCCTTTTGAGATGTTTGTGATGGGAGAGTAGGTAATAGGAAATTAGGTATTGAAATAGAGAATTCATCGGCTACTATCAGTTGATTATTCATTTTTTATATTGGAAAAACATTTCTGTTTTTCTATAATGTACCAGAAGATTTAGAAAAAAAATAGTGTGACTTTTCTTGAGGAGCTCTCAGTGTAGTGAAAAATTGCATGATTGATAAAATGCTGGAGTAAGTCAACTTGCCTCCAGCTTTTCCATTCTTTCTACTTCATTCTTTTCTTCCACATCTCTTTCTAGAGCTGTACAGAAGGCCCTACATTAGGACCCTATGCTGGCTATTGTAGAATCTCTTAGAAGAGAAGGACCACGTGGATTATCTCAGTGCATAGGTGATTAAAGCAGAGCGAAACAATGCTACATGCAGTGTGTCATTGGAAGCAGATGTGGTTGAAGATTGATTGTGTTTCCATTGCCTGTTGATGCATTCCTTCTATTCCTTTCTCCAGTGTTTTCTGAGGGACACATGGGCACTCATCCATTACAACTGAAATGGGCACATTAACTCTTTAAGGAGTGGTGTTATTTGTTTAAGTGCACCTGAAACTTTCCTGTTCCCTCAGTAGCTCTTGAACTTCTCCGTATATGCCTGGATGGGCTTGGCTGGTCAGCCTTGAAGAAGCGGTTTTCAGGCTGATGATGACTGCTTGCAACCCTGTTAGGGATCCCACCTTGAACCCAAAGTCTTTCTAGTCTACTTTGTTTCTAGTCAGTTCAACAAAAGTGTAATGACTGCCTACTATGTGTCTGGTACCAGATACATTCTGTTTTTTAGCATCTCACAGGGTAGGAGGTGATACTGACAAATACATAAAAAGCTTTGAATACAGGGTAGACTGTGTAAGTGCTAGGCTAGAAATAAAATTGAAGGGCTGTGTGAAGAGCAGATAGTTTTGATGGATGGGTCAAGACAGACTTCATGCAAGTTGTAGGATTTAAGCTGGAAAATGGATGGTATTTCACTGGGCATGTATGGGCCAAAGGCTTTCCTGGCCAAAGGTTTGCAGTTCCTTTTTTTTTTTTTTTTTAAGATTTATTTATTTTAGAGAGAGATAGGGGAGGGGCAAAGGGAGAGGGAAAGAAACAAACTCCCTCCCCACTGAGCGTGGAACCCGATGCAGAGCTCCATCCCACAGCCCTGATATCATGACCTGAATCGAAATCAAGAGTTGGATGCTTAATGTACTGCGCCACTGAGGCGCCCCAAGTTTGCAGTTCTTGACTGATGTTGCTAGAATTTTGGGGTTAAAAGCCAGGGGAGAGGAAAGAGGATGCTTGTTATGACCTAAGATGGGAAGCACTGATTTTTGCAGTCAAGTTCTTGAGGCTAAGAAAGCTCGTGGAAGATATCTGAGCTGGTGTGTGTGACTGCAGAAATATGTGTGTGTGTTTGGGGAGGAGGGACTTGAGACGAGGGACTGAGTAAGTGGTGATATTATTGGACTAGGTGAGAAGCACTGAGGGTGTAAACCACTGTGGTGTGAGTCTGGAGGTGGAGCAGAGATGATGAGGGTTTAGTGGGGGATGCAGCGGGGGAAGAGAACGGACCGTTTTCAAGCCTGAACTGCTGAGAAGGCAGTACTACTCATCAGAGGAGAAACACAAGTCAATTTGCTGAGAGAATTGGGGATATTAATACGCTCTACATCCCGGTCTCTTGTGCAATGGATGTCCAAAGGCCTTGAAAAACGAAGTGCCAAATGAAATACAGGATGACATATTAACCTCTACATTTGGAGTGGGCTGTCTGGAATGTTCCTTCCTGATGGCAGGGACCATAGCTGGTATTCCCCACTGAGTACTCAGTGTCTGGCAGGAGGCCACCAAGTATTAATTAGCACACAGGGTCCCAAAAAGTCCTTCGTAAAGAAACATGGTAAACTCTGTTTAACTCAGCATTTTATTTGGCCCTGAACCCTTTTGGTGAAGCTATCTTATAAATGTATCTCAGAGAATTCTCCAGAATCCACTTTGAGAAACACTGCCTTAGGGTAATTAATAAATAATTTCAGGGTTAAACGAATAAGATAAACACCTTAGAGAAGGGAATTGGAGTATATGTCTATCTGTCTGTCTGTCTCTCTCTAACCAGACCAAAGGTAGTGAGATCTGTGGAAGGAGCGTCCCCTTGGCAAAGGCATAGCCACAAAGAAGGATGAATGCCTGACCTTTGCCCCCCCTCACCTGATCACAGGTTTTAAAAGACTTGCCATCAATTTTAAAACATGTCTTTAAAGCCCTAAATATGGCCCTAGGACTTGACTCTTTAGACTCCAGTTCAAGATGATGGTCACACGCATGTCCTGGAGGCAATTTTGAGCACTTTAAAAGCTTCATTTAGTTTTCAAATGTCTGTCAGTGCTCCCAGCACCATGGATGGCCAAGAGAGACTTTGAGAATTCAGTGGGAGTATGAGAAAGGAATGGAGCCCAGAATTAAATTACTTTTTAAAAATATGATACTGGTTGTATTATAGGGGAAAAGTTGCAACACACACACACACTGAAACACACATACCCAAGGATTTATACTTCATCCGTTGTATGGAACCACTTTGAGCGATGGGTAATATACAGAGAAAGAATGTCAACGTAATAAATCCGAGGGATGTTTACTTCTTTGTATGGAGGGTTCTTAAGAAGGAAAGCAATACTTCTTCTTTTTTTTTTTTTGATTTATTGCAGTGTAGCCTTTTAAAACATAAGCCCCACTGAAAAATTACGAGGCATTTTAATAATCTCTACCTCATATAGGTCAGTATTGTAGTAACTGTGTTCCATTGGCACTGTGTGTACATTCACCACGCCTGACGTCGAGCCTTGGATATTTTGTGGTTCTGCTAGAGCAGTGTTCTCTTACTGCTTGTTTAATAACTAGTGGCCATGCTTGCCTCTTGTCAAAAGAGACCGTTATTTCATGAATGATTAAAGTGCTAGAAACCCAAGATTTATGGCTCTCTTGCTCAAAATGCTCATGTGGCTCTTGTCTGATGAAAGGTACCTATCATCGACACACATTTCATTTACAGTGTAATTCCTGGGTTACCAAGGTAACATTCAGGTTAATCAGCTGCACCACACTTTGCCTAATTGAGGGAGAGCACTTCAGCTCCCACTTCAGTCCCTGAAAGATAACAATCTTTTTTCTTTCATTTTTTTTTTTTTTTTTTAGTCTGACATTTGGAGGCTATTCCAGATGCTCTTGACTCCAGAGCATTTCCCTCTCTGGCTTTGACACGTGGCACTAGGCCCTCATACTGGCTGCGCTTGAATAACTGACTCTTACAGAGGCCATCCCCCGATTTGTTATATGTAAATAGGGTAACACTATTAGGTACTGTTCTCTGGAATTGTAGTGAAATGGTTGAAGTTATTTTGTATATTAATATCAGCACGTTGGAACGTGTTTCCTATTTACGTTTCTCTTCTTGGTTTTCTGCGTGCCTGCCCACATGAGCGGATATGAACGAAGAATTTTATTTGCAGCCAGGGGGTGAGGAGACTGGCCTGAGCTTCCTAAAACTCTGTGGGTAAAGCTGTTAGCTGAAGTTCCCAAGTGTCCTTTTGATTCTCTCCTCCATCTCCCTCTGAAAAAGTGCAGAAAGGGGCATGTGGGTGGCTCAGTAGGCTAAGCGTCTGCCTTCGGCTCAGGTCATGATCCCAGGGTCCTGGGATCGAGTCCTGCATCGGGCTCCCTGCTCAGTGGGGAGCCTGCTTCTCTCTCTCCCACTCCCCCTGCTTGTGTTCCCTCTCTGGCTGTGTCTCTCTCTATCAAATAAATGAATAAAATCTTTAAAATAAATAAAAAATATATGTATGTATGTATGTAGAAGTAAAGGAATGCCTGGGTGGCTCAGTTGTTAAGCATCTGCCTTCGGCTCAGGTCATGATCCCAGGGTCCTGGGATCGAGCCCCACATCAGGCTCCTTGCTCAGTGGGGAGCCTGCTTCTCCCTCTCCCTCTGCCTGCCGCTCCACCTGCTTGTGCGCGCTCTCTGTCAAATAAATAAATAAATGAATAAATAAATAAGTATCTTAAAAAAAAAAAAAAAGGAAAGAAAAAGTAGTGCAGAGAGTTACCCCATCAGCCAGCTGCTGGTGTCTGTACTAAGGAGTCAGATACTACTCAGCATCAACCGAAGTTCAAAATGGGAAGCTGAGGATCAGTGTTTTTGAACTGTTGAAAACAGATGTACAGATGATTTAAATAGCATCCAACCTCAGGAAGCACCGTCTGAGAGAGGCAGTCTAAAAGATCATGCAAAAGCAAGGCCTCTTAAAATGACTATCTGCCCAAGGTGCTGATTTTCAATTAGATGAGTTTTGTCCTTGACTAGAAAGCATTCTAAGCAAAACTGTTATAATTAGCTGAAAAAAGATCTCACTGTTTTGTGTTCTGTAAGAGTCTATAGCTCTTCATATCATTGCATTGGGCCTTTTTATATAATTGCTATAAACATTTCCTTAGTTGGCTGTTCACTTTTCAGTTTTAATTATTTTGAGTGACTTAAAACGTATGTGTGGTTGAATCAGACAGTTTTTACTTTATTTCTTTCACTGTTTTAAGCTTAGAATGTGCTCTCTCCAAAACTTTGATATTGGATACTATTTCTTCTTGCTTCTGACTGATTAATTTTTTTTTTAAAGATTTTATTTATTTACCTGACAGAGAGAGAGAGAGAGAGAGAGCACAAGCAGGGGGAGTGGCAGGCAGAGGGAGAGGGAGAAGCAGGCTCCCTGCAGAGCAGGGAGCCCGATGCGGGGCTCCATCCCAGGACCCTGGGATCATGACCCGCGCCGAAGGCAGCCGCTTAACCGACTGAGCCACCCAGGTGCCCCCGACTGATAAATTTTTAAATGCAAGAGAACTTTTAATATTTACTTGGAATTTATATGGGGACATGGTACAAGGTAATGATAAGTGGGCGGCTTTTCCTGCTGGGCAGTCACACTATTCATTGAGCCAGCATCCCCCTCCTCTGTTGACTTGCGATTTCTCTTCCATCACATATCACACACTCGTAGGATTTATTTCTGAGCCACCTGTTCCATTCCCCTGGCTTGTCCATCTCTTCTTGTGTTATACTCATGCCTGTTTTAACTAGTATTACTAATGGCATTAAGTAGTATGCTTAGGGCTAGTATTGTAACAAGGAAGGAATGAGGATACTTTTGCACCAGTAGTTAGCAGGTAAGTTTTTAATTATAATTTTATTACTACGAAATGGTATCCTCTAAATCTGTTGGCACTTAAATATATTGAAGACTCCAGAAGTATAACAAAAGCATATTCATTCAGTTTTAAACTGACTTTCTTACGTACTTAAGAGTTGTTTATCTGTTTATTTTTTTTTTTGAAACTTCTCAAAGGGATATTCAGTGCATGTACCATGAGATCTGGTTATAGAGAACTTATTCTGGTCTAAAAGCATTCTACCATTCAACCTAGGCCAAAACAAAGCAGAGAAGAATATAAATGAGAAAAGCTGCCATTTCATACTCCGGTATTAGTAAGACAGTTATGGGCATCCTTGAGCAGTAGGATTGTCTTCTTGCCCTGGCCTCCTTGCCTCTCTCCCCTTTTAAAAATACTTTTAAATTTAATTATGAATGAGTGAGTTTCAAATGATACCTTTTAGTTACTGAAGAGAGAAGTTATATATGCTTTTACTAATCATCGTAATTCCAGCAAGTATTAGGAATTCCAGAATGTTGATCTCTTATTCTCTTTCAGCCCAGGATCTGCATCCTTGTTTGAATTTGGTATCATCCTTGTATATTTATTGTGTCATACAAGTTACAGGAGACACAATTTATTTTATTCTCAAATGCGCAGTCTGCTCTGGATCGATTACTCTGTTTACCAGAATTTTATCTGTTTTCAAATACGGATTTTTAACCAGATGTAATCTATGCAAGTTTTTCATGTTCTAAGAATTAGCATCTAATCTCTGTTTAGCTGAAATTTAGTTAGCAATGTTGACACCTCTGCATTTTAACAGGGGGATTTCTTTGTGGGACACAATTCCTTTCAATCAACTTAATATCCCATCTTGGTCTCTAAGGGACAATAATTGAGTTTAGGCTAGTTTTAAATAGCGATAAGGACAGGGAACACAGATGGGTATTTCATTGATTAACACTAACCCTGGCCTAAGGCCCCAGTGTCAGGCATTAGATTAGGACATTATGAAGAGAATGACAGAGTTTTGGTACTTTATTCCTCTCAATAACATTCTTTCACATATTAAGTTTATCCCCCCCCCAGGTAGCTACTTTATCATGCAGAAGACCTTAATCCACTGATGTGACTCTCTCAGCTCTCACTTTGATGCAGCCTCTGTTTACAAGAGTAATGCGGCCTGTGTAAGACAAAGTACTCGGGACAAGGACAGCTGAATAAGGCTTTTAGATGCACAGTGATCCGACCTAAAAACAAAGCAAAACCCACACTGCAAACACACACACACACACAGGCACACATGCACACACAAACGCCAATAAAACAGAGGCTTTTTTGGAAATGCTATTATAATGCTTGCATCCCGAAGAATCAGACGTTAGGATTTCATCAAGAAGACCCTATGTTACTGATCTCCTTGTTGGGCACTTTATCTTTTCTTCCCCTTTGACCTTTCTTTCAGGCTCTCTTCAAGGCGTCGTGAACGTAAGCCCTTGTGGTGTTCTTTTAGAAGTAGGATTGCTGTCGTCCCCTCTGGTGAATTAGAGCAGCTGCCGGAATCAGTGACAAGGTTGGGCCCAGACTCGGTATCCCGGCTGGGAAAGAGATTATGGGTCAGTCCCCAGTGCTAGGATACAAAAGATTCAAGCAGTTCAGGATTTTTTGGATATCCGAAAAAGATTTCATGAAATTTGTAAAGATCTAACAGTGCATTGCAGATTTCATGTGGTCTAAATAGCTTATACTAAGTCAAACGCTGGGCAGTCAGTAAATGGTATTTTCACAGCTCTGCAATTTTTCTGAGATTGAACTGCACGGCAGTAGTTTAATTCTACCAAATAGTGTGGTTAGGGGATGAAGCAGGTGGCCCTTTACATTTATCTGCTGTAGCTTTGACAGGGTATCCTAACTTGAGAGGATCTCTTATACGGTGGAGATGTACGTACTCACTCTAGTCGAGTTTAGATGATCATGCGATGCCTTTTCTATCCTCTTTATTCTTCAGAGCACTGGCAAGTTACAAGGTTAGACACGATAGAGAGTTTTTCATATATATAGTAAAAGGAACAAACAGTACGTTATAAGACTTTTATTTTGTTCTTTGTCATCCTCTTCTCTATCACCAAAATCTCAAAGAGAAAAATCTTCTTTATTTACATAAAGTTGAGAGCTTTTAAAAAAATTTATGATATTTTTGTCTGAACACAGCAATGAAGAAAACTGTATTAGAATTACAAGTAGGGTTTGTAAACTTCTGATTATCCAAAATACAGTGTAACAAAATCTTTAGCATTTTGAAGGGAGAGACTTTAGTCTCTTCCTCACAGCCTTGCTCTTCATCTTCTCTCACTTACTTTTGCCCTAAAGACTTCTTTTTCCCTCCAAAAACTTGAAAGAGACATCTACAAGATGATTGTTGGGCATTGCACAGTGATCCCTGTTTGTCATAGATACAATACATAAAAAAAGCAGGACAGACCCCCATTTTTAAAAGACAGAATATTTAGTGTAACCTGCGTATCCACATCAGAGACCATTGGAATGGCTGAAGAGCAAGCTGTCTGGCATTGACCATCATGGTGGGCAGGGCACGTGGACATTTATCTAGCACCCCCACAGTGAATAACTGCTGCCCTTTTTTGTTGAACAGGACTAACTTAGCAAGAGTGGCTTTTTCTTTCTTTCTTTCTTTCTTTTTTTTTTTTTTAGCTCTTCAGAGTGGGTAGTATGTTTGAGAGGTAAACAGTGCTGGTTCCTACCACTCCTTTCCCAATTATTTGGAACCCTGCTAACTCATTTGTTTAGAATTAATTCAACAAAAATCCATTGAGAACATAGCATTACCAAAGAGCATGTGCTACACATATGGAGCACTGACTCTGGAGCTTCCTACCAAGAGCACCACCTCAACTAGGAAAAGACACTTGTCCTATCAGAGAAATACAAAGCTGGAAGAGATCTTAAAGATCCTCTGGTTTTGCGGTTCTCAAGAGATCAGTTAAGAGCTCTTTTATTTTATTATTTTATCTTTATGGTGCACACATTTTGGAAGATATAAAATACTTCTGTATGTGAGCTTGGTTTCCATTAGGCTGAAAAAAATAATTGCAAATAACTCATTTCAGGAATAGTTAATCTATTTTGGTGGGGGTGGGGATGCCTGAAGATTTTTTTTTTTTTTTTTTTGGCCCCAGTTTGGGAACCTGTGATCTTGTGTGACCTTGTTAGATCAATGGAGGATTTGAAAACTCAAATCCTGACTCCCCGCCCCCCCGCCCCGCCCCCCCCCCAAAGATCATAAAGTTAGTTTGAAGCGGGATAAAAACCAGACTCTGGGTAGTATTGAGTTGTCTAATGAGGGTAGTCACAGTTTTTCAGAGAAGAGGTAAAAGTATGGCAATAATTCTTTATTTCCAGACTAGTGGAATTCATCTAAAGGAAAATGCGTTGTTCTATGTAATTAATCTTTCATTTTAGATGTTGTTGGGAAACTCCTAATGACTAATTTCTCACACCAACAGTCACAACAAACAAAAGCATCCTGTGCTACAGCCTCTCTTGGACGCTTTCACATGACTTTCATCCTCATGATGATTGGCTTTTATGATACTCATATGAGTTTGACCTGAGCCAACAAAAGCCAGGGAAATCGATTAGAGAGGAAAATTCATCCTTAAATCTTGTGTTCCCGTGAGGGCTGCCTGTAGCCTCTGGGCAGCCAGAAGCTGGCATGTGGCTCCTCTCTGACATCATTCTGAAACAAAAGGAGGTGGCTGCTGAAGCTCAATCCTTGAAAAATAATAAATAAATTAATAAATAAGTGTCCCTTGGCCCATTCAAGTTACCACCTAAGCTAGTGCTTTCATGCCATTTAAGTCAGGAATGAAAGCTACTTTATAATGAGGCAAAAATCTGATATGGAAAATGAAGCAGTTGGTCTGAATTCCTAGGTTAGGGGTTTTGGGGTTTTTTTTTTTTTTTGGTTTTTTTGTTTTGTTTTGTTTTTATTAATAATTTGCTCATCTCACGCTGGTGGATTTGGTCTCTTGTATTCTCTGGCAGTCAAGGAAAAGTTAGCTCAAGTTTTGCTCCCTCTGCCATTAACAGATGGCACGCAGATCTAAGCATAATCTGTGGCTCCCGGGCCACAGGCAAAGGGTGAGGGCCGCTCCCCCGTGGACACCCTCAAAAGGCCCCAAGCTTGAGTAGCACAAATGAAAAGGTCTAGTGCTGGTGTTAATTACGCAGAAACCACACAGAAAGTGCTGGCTGTTACTGAGTTGAGAGGTTGGGCATCTCTTCTTCCCCAGATAAAAGGCTTGATATGAAAACATTTTGCAGAGGACAATGAAGTGAAGATTAGCATAATCTTCTGCAGTATCCTCAGTAAGCTATCCATGAGTGAGTTGCTTTTTTCTCATTCCTTCAGCTCTAATGTCTGGATTTAAGGAATGGCATTGTTAAAAGTAGGCTTTGTCCTTAGAGCCTGACAGTTGTGTTTTTCCCGCCTTCATGTGATCATCCCAGTTGCTAGTCTCCTGCTCTTTGGGTAGGGAGACAATGGAGGGAAAAATGAAGTGTCAGTTCATTGACAGAACCTCTCTCTGCTATGTTAGTCTTAATCCAGACTCTTCAGGGTTTTTTCTTTTCTTTCTCTCGCTCTCCCTCTCTTTTTTTTAAACCTCTCTCACCCATGCTCCCTGTTTGAATAGGGAAGTCTGTTTAATATCATTCAGAGGAAAATGTAGAGCAAGTAACACTGGACTTTGGTGCTTTAGGGCAGCTTTAAATTTAAACAAATTCCAGTCGTGTTGTTGTTTTCTCTGTACTTCAGTCAGAACAATAAACTGCCATTGTGACGTTTTATATCAAAATATGGGTAGCTCTTAAAAGGGTTATTCAGATGTATGCAACCCAAAGCCTTGAGTGTTGGGTTTTTTCATGAGGAGAGTTTAACCACTTGTTCAGTGCAGCCTAATGGGGTTCTCTCGGGGGCTGGTCCGGTGGTTAATGCACTAGTTTGTTGGCCACTTTGATCCTGGCTGCCCTGTTTTAAGTCTTGCTAGGACTGGTTAAGCTAGTGCTCTGTAACCCCGGGGATAACTTGAGGGTTCTGAAAGTCATGAGGCGCGGTCCCCAAGATCAAAATATAAAAATAGGTCTGGGGTCAGGGAACTCGACAGGCCCCCGGAAGCTCTTCGCTCTTACAGCTTGAGACTGTCTCTTATGTATTTAGAATTCGTCATTAGGATTCTGACAGAGAAGTGCAGTATGGGATGGCTGCAGGGCAGGCTCTTCGAATCTTCTTTCTGATAAAAAAAAAAAACAAAAAAAAAAACCCAACTTCTGGCTGCTGACAGGAGACCAGGGGAGTACAAGGAGCGAATTAAAAAGCAGCTTATGTCTACTGATGGCTGAAGAAGGGTTAGAATGGCTGAGTTGTGCGTTTGGGTGAAAACTCCAGAGTTTGTTACACCAGGTGAGTTTTGGGCGAGTCACTGGTGTGTTTTCAAAGGCCTCGAGAGCCCATGAAGGCCCGTGTCACACAATTTGTTGACCTTTCCAGAGTTCCACTAACACCAGTTTTGACATGGATTCCATTCTGGACCTAGACTGCCTACTTGTTGTTCTGCCTACGTCCTAGAAGAATTGGGCATTTGACCCACCAAATTTAAATCCCATCTACTTTTGGAGAGCAGGGAAGACCTCTAGAGTCTACTTGGGGAGGAAGACACATGAACTTCCCTACCTACTAACACAGTAAAAGAGCCAAGTGAACAAAGTGTGGAATAAATTCAAAGGAGATAGCCAGAATTCCTGGAGAAGATGGGATTTGAGTTGTCTGAGAACCTTTTGAACTTGAACTCTCATAACACTTGATTTCATCTCCTTAAGGCACTTAGCTCTGTCTCCTGACTATTTATCATAATTAATTTTATCATGATTGCTGCTCCTAGGAAGCTCCCTGAGAGCAGGTCCTCATCTTACTCATTTTTTTAATCGTCCATAACACTTAGCACATGCTGGTCCAGAATAGGAACTCAAATAATGTTTGTTAGATGAATGAATATAGGTTAGAGGGGTGGTGTAATAGTGCATAGAGGGGGGTACTGGAGATTTTATTTCCATTTGTGTATCCTTAGATCATTACTCTGGTTTGCCTCTGTATCTTTCCATATATCCAGCAGCTTTGAGTAAGTACATGAATTTTGAATGAAGACACCTAGAACATCTCTCTCTCCACAGCCTAACCAAATGCCCTGCCCACACCATTTTTACATCTCTTGAAATCCCACTTCCTCAGTGAAACCCTTGTTTCTGGATCAGGAAAGTGCTCATGTTCCCCTCTCAATCCCCTCCTCGCTCCCCATGTGAAGCACAGAGGAGTCTAGTTCTGCTGCCTTTGTTTTCCATTATTTGAAATTTTTACAAGCGTATTGTCTCTGATCTCTGTTCCAATCATCTACCTTTCCTAGTTCCATCTCTAAAATACTTTGAACGTTGACTTACTTTACCTAGGTAGCTACTTGTGTAGTGGGTCACTGTCCCCATCTTGGGGCTATCTGTACAGTGCATTGACTGGCAAGTCTAAGTTTCTGGAAGTCACTGGGATCATGCAATTGACTAGTGAGAACATCAGCTCAGTGCTTGGTGCAGTTAGAAACTCTGTCCTTTTTTTGATAATAAAATAAGTCCTCTGTTTCTTCCTGAACATTTTTGGTGATGTTAAATTAATGACACTGCTGTAGTTTGAGAAATTCGGTAGCTTGTCAGGTTCCTTTTTGCTGGAAACATGCTACGGCATTAGTAGTAAGAACAGTTGACTGTGCTGTTCTTTTCAAAATATCTTTTAGGAATAGGAATGGGAAGTTGCTGGGTGATACAAGGGGTGGGTGGTATGCTAATGGCAGAGTATCTTCTAGAATTATTTTGGAATGGCTTGTTGAGATAGTTTATTATTCTATTCATTTCCTCCTCCAGGTAACTATGTGACCAACCTAAAGCAGGAGGACAGGCTGGAAATGGCTAATGTAAACCACTCAGGCCAGGCAGTGGCCTATGGTGGCTGTTCATTTTGAACTCCGTGAACACTTTTCTTTGAGTGCCCCAGCTGTGCTATAACAAAGTGGCTCCATCTCAGCCTTTGTTATTTTTGTCATATAAAAATGTCTCTTTGTATTTCTGTTTTAATTTCCGTTGTCTTGGATCTAGAGCATTGTATTCTCTCAGATTCCATCTTCTAAAGAAACCCGCAGTTGCCAGTCATGTATTGTTAATATCAGTTCTACATAATGGCCCCCGAAGTCTGGAACACTGAACATTATTTTGTGGGGAGGGGAACAAAATAGCTAGTACCGTGGCTTCCAGATTCCCTGGGCTGGTCCAAACCGTGCAGGATGGAGCCCCCAGGAGAGGCCGGGCATCCGGGCCTCACTGCAGAGCCTTAGCACAGGGCGAGTGGGAAACAGTTCTGAGGTCCAAATAGGATGACAGGATGATGTGTGGTTGAGAGAGAAAGGCAGAGTTAAGCCCTGGGTAAAGGAAAAGGGGGGTGGGGGGAGAAATCCTGCTGCACAGAGTTGGCTGGGAGGGTGTGGTTGGACACTTGAGAATCTTCCTAGCTCGTCACTGGGGCAGGTGGTGAACAATGCAGTGTCTTCCTTGTCATAATGGGATGGCTGCCCCTGGGCTGCGTGCAGTGGGCACTAGCCCACGGGAATTTTGGACACTATTACAAAGCAATGAACGTTAGCAGGATCCCAACAATACCCTATTTGATAGTTGACAAGCAGTTACAACTTAACTATTTTGGGTAGTGTAGAAATCTGTCTGTCTCTTTGGGATTGCTTGGGGCAGAGACATTATAAACTTCATGCACATTGTCAGCTGTGTTTTTGCCACCCGTGATAATTTTGACTTTCCTGATGGAGTGAGGGTGGGGTGGGTGAGTCAGACCAGTGCCCGCCAGCACTGAGCCAGTCAGGTTGATTGTGTGTTGTTTTCAGGGACTATATGTCTTTTTGTTTTGGTAAAATACCATGGAAAAAAGCTGTTATAACACCTATTACAACATTTCCAGAGTGACCCAGCAGGAGGAAAAACATTCAGGGGAGAGATATTGGAATGTAGAGACAAAATAGCTGGGTCTAAGGAGGGCTGTGGAAAAATGGGGGGAGCAGGAGCTAAATGTAGCAATTATGTGAAAATCATAGTGTCTCTACCGGACTTTGGGTTTCCCACCCTTGATGGATTATCACCATTTAATGGCCCATCAACCTGTGGGAGCAGTCAGCAGGGGAGGATACAGTTTGGACCTGACGCCCAAACCGTTAAGACTGTATACTCACTGAAGATTTAAAGAATTCTGAATAGTCACTATAGTGCCTGAAAACTCAAAGGTTATGTGTTCTCCAAGCCCCCTCTACTTCTTAGGTCTAATGGATTTTTTTAAATTGAGATATAATTGGCACATAACATTATATAGTTGAGTCTTGAACAGCATGAGCTTAAACTGTGCAGGTCCACTTATACATGGATTTTTTTTTTTTTTGATGAACACAGTAGAGTACTATACATATATTTTCTCATAATTTTTTAAATATTTTCTCCAGCTTACTTTAAGAACACAGTATACACTACATATAACCTACAAAATATGTTTTAACTGATTATGTTATTGGTAAGGCCTCCAGTCAGCAGTAAGCAATTAGTAGTTAAGTTTTGGTGGGAGTGAAAAGTTACACGTGGATTTTTGAGCCCCATATTGTTCAGGGGTCCACTGTATTAGTTTCAGGTGTATAACATAATGATTCGATATATGTATACATTTTGAAGTGATCACTACAGTGAGTCTAGTTAACAACCTTCACCACAGTTACCCATTTTTCTAAGGGACTCAGCATGATGGAGAGGCTATACTTTCTTTACTACAGATTGCTTTACCTATGGAGGAGTAGAGGGTGGGAGTTACGTGAGCATGTATTTATTGAACATTTTCCAGCTCTGTGGTAAGAGGAGAAACGGAAGTCTCACTGCTGTCGAATGAAGGTGGTGTGATACCAGGAAAAGAGCAATGGATATGGAGCCTGGGGATGGGCTTTGATTCCCAGCTCTCCACGTAGTGAATACTGTGGCATAAATGAGGTCTTCAGCCTCGATTTTTGTGAGCTGTGAAATCAACGTGTCTGCAGAATCTGTCTGCCTCAGTGGGCCCTATGAAGATAAAACGAGGTAGTGTGTCTGCAAGTACGGAAGTGTCTTGCAACTCTGATATTTTATTTGCAAGACCGATGTGTGTGAAGAAGAAACGAATACTTTCTATAATTAAAAGTACGTTTAATTAATTATTTAAGGTAGCTGTGGTAAGTGCGGTAAGAGCCAGAACAGGGAGAAGTGGGCACGGACCACAGCAGCCAGCGAAGGTTTTGGTTTATTTCCTTGTGCTGCCTGCACTGACTCGTTGCTCATCTTTCTGAATGTCTTCTTACCCTTGAACAAAGCCGACGTAGTTAGCCCTGGCTGCCTTTGTTCCCTGACAGTAGTTAAAGCTTCAATTAGGCTAGTATCCATTGAAAGTTGACATACCCATTTCTTCTACGTATTTGTACAGACACAGAAGCAAGTCTGTATTTGGGTTGTGTTTTGGCAGGGTTTGAAGTCATGTTCAAAGATCTAAAAGAATTGAATGACTGAGGACACAGACTAGAATTCTAACCTTCAGTTTATGTGCAAAATCAAAAACATGCAAAGTTTGTGGTATCTGAGCTTCATCTGATCGTTGGTACATGAAAGTGTAAAAAGCAGGCCCAGAATAGGAGTCTTGTCAGTTTGAATGTTAGTTAAATAAGTACATAAGATAAACAGTTCATGGAAGGTTATGCAGCTGAATTTTCAATCAGAATGCACATGAGACTCCCGCAGTACCATCTCCTGATAATCAGAGCCTATTGGATTTGTTGCTTATCCGGCTTCTGTAGACAAGGTTGTGAGTTTCAATGCTGTGAGCTTTAATATGCCCACATTTTCCTCTCTCTGGAACTTTGTTAGGTCTGCCAACTCAAACCCCACTTTTCCCGCCTTCACATTGTTTAGGAAATTGTTAACACCCCCTAAATTCTGCCACCCCTGCACTCCCTCCATCTCGTTTCTCTGACAGATGCTCTGTTTGAGTGCTGGAGTTGGTTGGACTTCCCAGACACTTTTTGTCTTCTTAGAAGAGGGATTTCATCCTGAAGTGAAGGTTCCTGGTGGCCATGGAGTAGGAAAGGACGCTGGACCCTGGGGTGTGGATGGACTGACTGTGGGGACTGAGAATTGTCTCAGATAGCTGTTTGTGTTCCTGTCTTAGGCTCTGCACAATCAGGGCAAGGATCACAATTACAGTGGTGTACTTCAAGTATTTGTGGAATGCGGCAGTATGTGTAGTGGGTAAAAGTGATGGCTTCGGAGCCAAACAGACCTGAGTTTGAACCCTGCTTCTTCCACTTGCTGGTCGTAGGACCTTGGGAAAGTTTTTTAACCTCTGTGAGCGCATCATTTTTATTTTATAGAAGAAGTGACTGAAGACCTACCATTGATGGTTGTCATGAGAGTTTAATAGTATGAACTTAATAAAGAACTTTGAAGAATCACTGCTTGTCACAGAGTCAGCATTTAGTAAATGGCAACTGATCACCATCATCTTTACAATGAGATTCATGAAAGAATGGTAAATACTAGTCTGCTGCATTTTCCCCGTCTTTTTTTTTTTTTTTTTTTTAAGAGAGGGGAAGAGGGGCAAAGGGAGAGAGAGATTCTTAAGCAGTCTCCATGCCCAGTGCGGAGCCTGACATGGGATTCCATCTCGCGACCCTGAGGCCAGGACCCTGAGATCATGACCTGAGCGGAAATCAAGAGTTGGTTGCTTCACCAGTCGAGCCACCCCAGCACCCCACATTTTCTTCATCGTAATTTGAGCTCTCTCCGTTGCCCTGCCAGTGTTTCCCTGGGGACTGATGAGTCTGTGCTGTGGAAGACGAGGGCTGGATCCCTGTCCCCGCCTTCCTGCAGCTCCTGTCTCAGTGGCTCTGACGGCTGCCTTGTTAGAGTTAAATGCTCTTCCCTACTTCTGGCCTTTCCCACTCTTTACCTTTGTTTTCTTTATTACCTGTTTCCATCTACCTTCCCTTTCCCCTTTCCTTAGATCTATTAACCCAAATAGAACATACAAGGAAAAGGCATACAGAGTCAACTAGTGCGCACACGCGCTCACACGCACACACACACACATACTGCGTTGCGAAATAACCATATAAAACAAAACTTTGCCAAATACCAAAATGTTTAATAAAAAGATTGCATAAATTACCTGGGTTTTTTTTCTGTGTTAAATTCTTTCATGCCTTTGATATTACAAGGTGAACATGTGCTTCAAAGATTTCTATAGTGTATGATGTCCTAAATAGCCATAATAATTGTTGTTACGGAGATCCGTGTATACACACAAACATGAAAAGCAGTGATGAGAGGAAAGCACAATAAAAACCTATACATTTAAAAAACAAACAGAAAAAGGTGGGCTGAACCGCACCTAACTGCTGAATCCACTTCTAATCATGCTCCACCTCTGAAGGGATTGCATCTTCCCTAGGCATGTAGGGAGACCAACAAATTGGTAGAAGAGCTGCTGAAACATGGCATTCTTTAGGTAATGGGATTTTAAAGAGTTTCAGTAAAATATCAATGATAAATGAGAGATTTTGGTTGCAAACATTAGACTCAAATACTGTAGAATATAAAAGTTTTAAGAGACTTGAAAATGGTTTAGTCCAATCATCTATTCTATGTCTGAATCACCAGTTTGATAATCTTTTTTCCGTGTGGTTGGCTAGCCCGTGCTAGGGGTCCAGTTTCTTCACATCCTTTTGCTAGTGCACCTTTAGTGATGGGAAACTCACTCCCTTCCAAGGAAGCTCATTCTTTTCTCAGACGGTTGTGATGATCAAGAATCTCTTCCTTATATACAGAGACAGTATTTATTTCTCCAGAGAGTCTTCTTCTAACCTAGGCATGGACTTTTATCTTTTCAGGTTTATTGAGCTATAACTTATAAACTGTAACTTTGTTCATTGTAGGTGTTAGAGTTTGATAATTTTAGTAAATCTATACAGTTGTGCAGCCTCATTGCAATTCAGTTTTTAGAACAACTCATCACCCCCCACCCAAAAAAAAAATTGATCTCCTCTCTGTTTGAGGTCCATCGCTGCCCCTACCCCCAGCTGCAAGTGACCACGGATCTGTTTTCTATGTCTGTTGTTTTGCCATTACTAAACATTTTGCATAAATGGAATCAAACAACATGTAGTTGTATCTGGCTTTTGTCACTCAGCATAATGTTTTTGAGTTTGACTTATGTCCTTGCATTTAACAATAGTTCATTTCTTTTCATTATTGAGCAGTATTCCATTCTGTGGATGGGCCCCATTTTGTTTATCCATTCATCCATTGATGGACACTTAGGTTGTTTCTAGTTTTTGCCTGTTATAAATAATGCTGCTGTGAACATTCATGAAGGCTTTGTGTACACATTCCCTAGGAATGGACTTGCTGGGTCATATGGTAGGTTTATGTTTAACTTAAAAACAACAAGAACAATTTCCAAACTGCTTTCCAAAGTGGTTGTACCATTTTACATTTCCAGTGGCAGTGTATTAGGGCTCCAGTTTCCTCACATCCTTGCTATTATTTAACATTGTTACACTTTTTGACTACAGCCATTTTAATGGCTATACAGTGGTATCTCATTATTTTAATTTGTATTTGTTTAATGGTTAATAATGTTAAGCATCTTTTAATGGGCTTATTAGCCATCTGTATAACTTTAGTGAAATGCCTATATAAATCTTTGGCTCATTTTAAAATTGGGGTTTTTTGTCTTATTGAATGGTTAGAGCTCTTTATATATTTTGGATGACAGTCCTTTATCAGTTAGACCATTTGCAAATATTGGCTGTCTATCTGTGGCTTGATTTTTCATTTTATTAGTAGTGTCTTTTGGGGAGCCCATGTTTTCAGTTTTGATGAGGTCTAATTTATAATTTTTTTCTTCCTAAAATGGATTTTGCTTTTGGTGTTGTATTTATGAAAGTTCAACCTACTTCAAGATGGCAATGATTTGCTCCTATCTTTTGTTCAAGAAGTTTTGGTTTTAACTCTTTTATTTAGGTCTGCAATCTATTTTAAATAGATTTTTGTGTATGGTGTGAGGTAAAGGTCTGAGTTCTCCTTCTCCTCCTCCTCCTCCGAAAAAGATAAAAGTTCTTTTTTGGCATGTGGATATCCAATTGTTCCAGCTCTATTTGTTGAAAAGACTGTCCTTTCTCCACTGAATTTCTACTATTCATTGTAGAAATTCAATGGACCATAGATGTGAAAGTCTGTTTCTGGCCTCTTCAGTCTCTTTTACTGATCTATATATGTCTATCCTTATCCCAATACCACACTGTCTTGATTACTGTAACTTTATAGTAAGTTTGAAATCAGGTAGTATCAGTCTTCTAACTTCTGCTTTTTCAAAATTGTTTTGTTGGATATTGGTTCTTTGTATTTCTATCTAAATTAAACTTGACAATTTTCAAAAATCATTCCTGCTGGGATTTTAATTGGGAATGCATTGAAATTATAGATCAATTTAGGGAAATTGCCATTTTAGTGATACTGATTCTTACAGGCCATAAAAATGATGTATCTCTTCATTTATTTAGATTAAAAAAAAAACAAGTAATATTTTGTCATTTTCAGAAATTCCACTTTTATTAAAAATATTCATGACTATGTTTTGGTGCTAGTGTGAGTGGAATTAAGTTTATTTTAAAATTAATTGCTATTATATAAAATAAAATTTTTTTTGGTATATTGTCCTTCTATCCTGTGACTTTGTAAAACTTCCTTATTTTCCAGTAGATTTTTTTTTTAATTCCTTAGGGTTTTTTTTATGCAAAATCATGTCATCCATGAAAGAGGACAGTTGTACTTCTTCCATTCCAAACTGGGGCCTTTAAAATCTTTTCCTTGACTGATTGCACTGGCTAGAACCTCCAGTACAGTGTTAAATAACAGTGATGAGAGGAAACATCTTTGCCTTGGTCCTGATCTCAGGGGGAAAGCATACAGTCTCTCACTATTAAGTATAATTTAACTGTAGGTTTTTCATAGATATCTTTTGTAGGGTTGTGGGATTATCCTTCTATTCCTAGTTTGAT
Source organism: Mirounga angustirostris (assembly GCF_029215605.1). Classification (NCBI taxonomy): domain Eukaryota; kingdom Metazoa; phylum Chordata; class Mammalia; order Carnivora; family Phocidae; genus Mirounga; species Mirounga angustirostris. Next base: position 115,149,964 of record NW_026991712.1, read on the forward strand.
GAGAGATTGTTTTTCTTTTTAGTCATGAATGGGTTTGAGTTTTGTGAGTGCTTTTTCTGTGTTTTTAAATAATCATGTTGTTTTTGTTCTTTATTAGTACTGCATATTACATTGATTTTTGGATCTTAACCTTTTTTTGGGATAAATTCTACTAGACTATGGTGTGTAATCTATGTTATGTATTGCTGGATTCAGCATTTTAACATTTTCTGAATTTTTTGCAACTATGGTCATGAAAGTTGTGAGTCTGTAGTTTACTTTTCTTGTGTGTCTTTGTCTGGCTTTGGTATGAGGGTAATACCAGCCTCATAAAATAAAATGAGAAGTTGCTCCTCTGTTTTCTGAAAGGATTGATACTATTTCTTCCCTAAGTGTTTTTAGAACTTAATCGGTCAGTAAAGCTTTCTGAAATTTTATTAAAAATTTTAGAATTTTTATTTATTTTTTGGGGGGAAGATTTTTAAATTGCTTATTCATGTTCTTTATTTGATGTATATAGATTCAGATATTCTATTCTTTTCCCCTCTCAGTTTTACTGACAAGTGAAAATTATGTGTTTAAGGTGTACAATGTGATGATTTGATATACATATACATTCTGTGATGATTACTACAACTGAGTCAACATATTCATCACATCACATTGTTACTTTTTTTTTCTTTTGGAATGGTGAGAACACTTAAGATTGACTTTCTTAATAATTGATTTCTTCTTGAGACAGTTTTGATAATTTGCATTTTTCTAGGAATTTGTTTCACCTTGTTTGTCTTATTTGTTGGTATAAAGTTTTCCCATAATTCTTTTTTTCTGTCATGTTTGTAATGATTTCCCACAGCTCTTATCAAAAATTGGTTTTTGCATCATTAGAAACATCCATTAAGAAGAAAATTCTAATCTTTAAAGAACTGGTATTTGACTTCTTTCAGCGGGGTTAGATCTTGTCATGAAGAAGTTTACCAGATGGTTAAGTTGTTCTTGCTAATCAGAGAGAAAAAAAGGCTTTTGAGCAAAAGTCAACATAGGAAAAAGGCTGTTTCCTAATCCAAAACTCAGATTGAGGAATTTAAAGGCACTGCAATAAGAGGAGGAAAGGTGAATGGAAAGAATTTGGTGATGTCTGATAGTATTGTAAATTGGGGAGGAAAACTTTTCCAATGTTTGGTTTTGAATCTAAGTCCTTAGTTGAACTGAAGAAGCCTTCTGTATCCTAGACTTGAGGGCTGTTGATAGAATTCTGAGCACAACTCTCACCCACATAATATTTTTCTATTATGAGCTCTGTGGCAAAATTAAGTTTTATGAAATTTGGTTACACTGTTTTATGAATATAAAATTGCATTATAGACTTATTTCTCCCAGTGTAGCTTAAACATAACTTAAAATAAGAAAGGAAGTGATGTTCCTTTCCGGTCAAGGGATCCTGGCTAATAGGCCATGTCATGAATTTTAGAGTTTGACTGGAACTATGAATAGAAGGGACAGGAGAGAACAGAACAAATGGAACCTCCATGGGGGAAGGATCTTTCCGTTTTCTTTGGGCCTTATTGACAATGCTCCAGGCAGTGCCTGGCCTATGAATGAATGAATGAATAAATGGATGGTTTATGGCAAATAATAAACACAGGCCTGATCTAAGGACTATGAATATACAGAGGAAAGAGAAATTTATCCAGCCTAGAATGGTGGAAGAAGGTACCAGGGGAGGTGGTAGGAACTTTTTACATTGGGCTTGAGTTGGACAACTATTCAGGGTGGGGAGAAACATTTAGGCAGATCAGGTATGTGCCAAGACCCATTGTGTCACTATGCTGGGGCACCCTCCATTGTACTCCACAACATTCTGAGCATTTCCGTGTCCTTGCATGTATTGCTGCGGTTTTTTTAACTTATGTAGGGGGATGGCTCAATCACGGTACCCAGGCAACCTTGCACATTTCCACTTAGGCCAAGTAAGCGAGGCTTGACCATGACCTGACCCGAGTCTTGGCAAAGTGCCCTGTGATTCCTCCTGGAGTGATGGGAGATGAGCCTGTTGAGGAACCACCACAAGGCAGGTTCTTATGTCTTGTGGAGCTGCTGTAAGGCAGTTTTTCATTATCTCCTGGGTTTCAGTTGAGCAAAGGACTTTGCACCTCCTTTCCTGCTCCCCCTCCTGTTCGAGTACAGCTGCAGGCTTCTGTGCCAGTCTGTCAGACTGCACGTCCGTAGCTGAGAGGTGGCTCCTCTGTGGCAGAGCCACCTACCACTCTTGCCATCTGTTGTTGGTCTCTCCAGCTTAGTGTCCTCCTGTGGGAACAGGGATGCGGGGAGCTGACACCATGCTGCTCTTGCTTTGGCTGTCTAAGTAATCAAATGTCTCAGTCCATTTGGGCTTGTTTCCTTCTTATTATACAATTCCAGGGATACGAGCAAGCCAAGCTAGCAGCAGCATTTGTCATTGCCGCTAATGACCACTCATCCATTTAACAACTTCCCTGTCCCTGCCGCTAGACTCTGAGCTCATCTATATTCCCGGGACTTAGCAGCAGGTTTTGCACAGTTGCTTAATACGTGTTTTGATGGAGTGAATCAAAAGTGAGTCCCCCTAGCAAAGTTCCTGTGTCTGGACCAGAAGGGAGTGTGGGAATGGGTAGTGGAAGAGAGGTTGCAAGGCTGAGGCCAGACTGTGGAGGGTCTTATACCCCGTGCTATGGATTAGGCAGGGGGGTACCCTGGAGACTCCACAGTAAGAGAATAACATGAGCATAGCTGGTGTGTCAGAGACTCTTGCAGTAGTGCTGAGATTGAAGATAGGGAAACCAATTAAATGACAGATTCAGGTGAGAAACGATGAGGGTCTAACTGAACAACATGGCAGTGAGATGGAAAGTGAGGAACTTTATCACAGAGGGGTTCTGTTTTTGGTTGGTTGGTTGTATTTTTTTTTTCTTTTGGTTTAAGCAGTAGAACTAACTAGTGCTTGATTTGATGTGGAAAAAATACTAAGATCAGTAAATGTAATTTCATTTGATGTTTATTTTGTTTTGTCTGTTTGACTTTAAGAAGTACTTACTAGTTAATTACTTGGCTTTTTTCATAATGTTTAAAACTCAATTTTCTATTTAAATAATTTCATATCCAACCTCTTGAACCATTCCTATTTTAAAATCTGGGTTATACATTTTGGCAGCAGCCAGTGTGTTTAATCATTCCACTAACTTGTATCTGATCGTATCTGATAGTGGCAAAATCTGCCATTGGACATAACTAGATTATAGGCACCTCGTGGACAGGAGCCATATATTATTTATAATTTTGTATTACTTGTAACACCTAGCATGGCATTAGGCCCATAGTAGATGTTTAATAAATACTTATTGAATGATCAGTTCACCTCTTTAATTCTGTAAACGTCTTATCTAAAATATCAAGACTTTTTTAACGAACCACAAATAGAGTAATTTAGGTGCAGCTGTCAAAGACCTTCATCTTTATTTTTATCTTCTCCAATAACAGTTACAACATACTTAATCTATTCCTAAACATATCCTAGGCAATTCAGAAATAAATGAAGTAAAAAAGATCCCTTTCCTGTAGACGCATGGCCTTTAGTTGGAGAGGCAAGACATATCCTTGTGTGAAGCCGCTAAATGACAAAGCAAAATGAATCTTAACGACAAGCTGAAGGATCTCAAAGAGGACAAACATTTTATGATGGCTTCTTAGGAATAGATTTTGCAAAAAGGTGGAGTTGTACGGTATTTTTATTAAACTGAGCTTCGTGCTAAGCATGGATTTTTTCCATTTTATTTTAGAGGAAAGTAGGAAGGCCTTTTAGGTGAGGGAACATCTGAACACACATCCACAAAAGATAAGGGAGAAAGTGGTAGAGGCCAAATTTTATATTCAAAGATACTGAATTACTGTAGTTGAGAACAATTTGAGAGCTGTGCATTTAAAAACTACCACTAAAAAATAAATGTATATTGTCTTTAATGATACATAGTACATTGCCAATCATCACGTAAATTACTGAAGGGCACTCAAGTTGCATCCACCCTCAACAGCTCAAGAAAATAGACTCTCCTTCAAGGAAGGATCACTGAAACTTCATTTGAGAGCCTCCTAAAAAAAAAGCAAAAAAACACTGAACTCACCCATTGAGCTTCAAGTAAAGGAAAACTTAATGAACAGTTAAAACTAATAAATAGTTTTCAAATAATGCTGATGTATTATTAATAATATTGGGTCACTTTATCTCCTATTCTAGGGATCAGAAGTTGGCACATATGTACCCCAGCCTTGGAAAAGTGGTTTTAGGAAAGACTGTCATCTTTGGGAAGGTGTATTCAAGCAGGAGCCATGCAAGTTATTTAACTGGCCAGAGCTTATTTCTTTATCTTTTTAATGGACTACTAATAATATAATCCTCTGTTCCTGGTTTCTTCAAGGCTCAGTAAATATTTTTCCCCCTATTTTATTAATCCCACCTAAAATCATTAGATTTGTGTTACCTGTGTGAGGCAGAAATGTGTCCTATGCTTAGATGCTTCTAATACTGTTTAGGTACCTGATAAATATCCCCCACTGATGGACGGATGGACTGACTGACTAAAAAGCCTACTTTCTTGAAACTGTTCGCTCTCAGTGGAGGCCACAGCTACATGCAGATGCCCATTCTTCTGGACGTTGTGTAAAAATGGTTTATACTCTCTAGAAGGTGGACAGGCAGCAAATACAGAGGAGACTGTTACTGAAATTGTAGTTATGTAGGAATTCTGGTTTTATGGATGATGTGTTTGTTAATATTTAGAATTAATACCTCTCCTACTTCCAAAAAATGTGTCGGGCTCCTTAATATAATATAGAAAACAATTACATAAGAATAAACTAAAAACTAGTTAGGGACAGCAGAGAGCTTGATGTCACTAGTCAGCCAGGGAATCTGGACACAGTTGCCCAAGCTTCTTACTATTCAATCAGAGTCGCAGAATCTGCTGATCTCCTGATCCGTACAAGTAAACAGAAATACAAGGCATTGTAAAATTGGGCTGTGATGCATTTAAACTCTGAGATGGCTGCATGGTCTGCACAGGAAGAAGCAGCAATCTTCTTGTCAGCCTTTTCCTTCTGATTGTGACCACCCACCCGCGGGGAGATGGAATACTGGCCTGAAGGTGGCACATGCCATGTGGTTTCCACACAAAGAGTGTTTGTTGTGTAAAATACCTACTAGAATAGGTTCCGAATTTTCTTATAACTAGATCAGAAAGATGAAAATGTGCTTCGCGCTGGTAACAGTGGCCTAGATCGGTTGTGCCTTATTGTTATTTAAAATACTCCAGAGGAAGGTCTTGAAAAATGCTTAAAGTTGGGTTGGTTGCTCTAGCAACAAAGCCAAGCTCCTGAAGATGATCCTCCATGATTGCAGCTTTGGCAGCAGAGCAGTGAAAAGGAAAGGTAATTAGTCCTGGAACTTTGCTTTTCCAACTTGGCTTTAAGTAACTAGACCAGCAACAGATAGCAATATTTATGTGCTTTGAAATAAAGTTTGCAAATCATTTTAACTTTCAGTTGGAGCACAGAACATGTTCTTCATCGGATTTCTGTTTGTAAGAAGAGCAGTTTCACTGATATTCAGCCCAAAGAGAGATGTAGCTATGAACACTGGCTTCCTGGGCACGAGATAAAATAGACACGAAGCTGGGGTGGATAGGAGTTTGGACGTACCAGGTGTTTTTGTCTAAAGGAGAATTTATTATTTTTTCTGCCCATTAGCAACTTGTTCATGTGACTTTTGAACAAAGAACAACTTAAGACAATTGAATCAGACACGGTGATTTTTATTGAATGTCGTCAAAATGATCTAAATTATGGGCAATATGAGGGGAGAGCTGGCTAGTGAAAACAAATGAAGGGGGGAAAAAACGGGGGAAAAAAAAAACCTCTGTGCCTTAATCTGCAAGTTTCATTTAGCTTAATGGGAAAACTGGAATGTCTGGGGATTGTTAGAGTCATCCTAGTTCCTCCTTTCCCCAAATTGACTTAATGGCATTCAAACAATAGACCAGACATCTTATTTTGTGGACTCTTAAGTAAAGCACCAAGAGGCTGTATTACAGTCTGGGCTTTTCAAAGTCGGGGAGTTTAAGAAAGTCGATTCACATGATCCAGAATCCTCAGCATCATGACTCGCTGGAAGAATGGATGAGTTGGATGTTCAGGTTCTGAAACTTTCTATTCACATTATGATCACAACCCTCTGACTTGTGCTGTTTGTTGGTTTGTTTGGTAATACAAGAAGATAACTTTTTTGGTCATAGTTTTAGTAAAGGTTCCTTAGGTCCTCAGAAATGTCCTCTTTTATGGTTCTGATAACATGCTCCTAGACACAAAGGATAACGTGTGAACTTCAGAAATGGTCTGACATATATTGACCAGCAGAATCTGAAAATCAACAGGAGAAACTGGACTTGGTAATGTGGAGGCCAGTTCAATAACTAAACTTTTAACCTTGGGAACTTGAAGTAGTAGGAAGTCGCCCCCAGGTTTCTCTCCTTGGGGCCTGGATTTTCACTACTCCTTGAGCTGCCTGTTTCTTTACTAATCACAGTTACTCAGTTCTTTGTTCACTTCCATGGTGAACTTTTTAGTTCAGCTCATCTGAAGGGAGTCACTTCTGTGCCCACCAGTCTACTAGACACTGTAGGAGTGTAGAAACAAAATACCCCCTAAGGACGGGCGCCTGGGTGGCTCAGTTGGTTAAGCGACTGCCTTCGGCTCAGGTCATGATCCTGGAGTCCCTGGATCGAGTCCCGCATCAGGCTCCCTGCTTGGCAGGGAGCCTGCTTCTCCCTCTGACCCTCCCCCCTCTCATGTGCTCTCTCTGTCTCAAATAAATAAATAAAATCTTAAAAAAAAAAAATACCCCCTAAGGAGTTAATAATACAGCAAACGAGAAAGAAAATCTATGTTACTAATTACAATGAATACAAAACAGAAAACTTAGGAAAGGAGTTGAAATCTAAAGGATACGTAGAAATAAAATGAGGGGACAGGGTTGGGATGATCTAGGCCAAGAGAATGGTGTGTACAAAGCGTCTAAGGCTGGGTGGGGGGAGCATCACAGGTGTTAAGTAAAGGAAAGAAGGCATGGCGGGAGAGCTGCCAGTGGGACAGAGGGGGCATGAGATAAGGCTGGAGAGAGAAGCAGGGGCAAGATCAATTCCTTGTTAGGAATTTCAGTCTTTGTCCCAGGAGCCATAGGAAGCCTTTGAAGAGTTTTAGGTGGGAGATTAACAAATGAGATTTGCGTTTAAAGATAATATTTTTACTACACTAGAGGGAATGCATTAGGGAAACTAGTTATGAGGCTTCTGCAGAAATCCAGTGGAAGAGAGCCTACCGTGGGAACAGTCAGTAACAGACTGATGGGAAAGAGTGAAAGTATCCTAGTTTGAGATAGACTGGATTTTGGAGGGAAGGAGGATTGAGATGTCAGAGACATCCTCTGGGATTCTTTCTGGCTTGTTCAGCTGAAGGATGATGGCGCCATCCCTGGGATAGGGAACTGAAGGAAGATCCGTATTGGAACTGGGGCTTTGGGGATTTTAGACACGTTGAGTTGGAGGAGATACTCAAGTGGCGTGGCCATGTGGGAAAATGTACGGATGTGTCTAAGGCTCCCAGCAGATGGAGTCATCACCTGTAACTGAAACAGAGGACTCAGATACGGTTAGTTACTGTGAGACTGTCCTAAACAAAGGGCCAGGTGCTAAACCTTGGAGAGCTCCAGTGTTTCACGTTTTTTATTTTTTAAATTTCTTTTTTATTTTTTAAATTTTTATTTCATGGTTTTTAGATGATAGGTTTGCAAAGGAGATTGGGAAAAGGCTGCCATACAGGAGCCAAACCAGGGGAATCTGAAGCATCCTGGGACTCAAAGGCAGATAATACTTCTAGAAGGGAGTGGTGTGTTAGAATCATGGAAAGAAGATACAGTACACAGTATTTTTCAAACTTACATGACCATGGAGGCTATTCTCCGCTGAATATTAGGGCAACATAATCCCAGTGCCTTCCAACCATCCGTTTCCCTACATAAATTAAGTTGGAAATTTTATGGAGTGATAGGCAGCATTTATCTGAACAGAGTTTTGCATAACGAGACTAATTTTTAAGTCAAAATACTTAGGGACCAGGTTTATTATAGTAGATAGAGAATCTTCTTATATTTGTTAATAATTTCTTTGAGTGTGAGATGTATATGACTTGTAGAGGACATTAAAATTGAGCTCTGATTTGAGAGTAAATATTTTTTAAGTAAAAGTGTGAACTAGAAAACTTTCATTATTTCTGTGGTTATCGAATGGATTATGAAATGTGGCTTTTTCATTAGGAAATACAATTGTCCAGTAGAATATTTTAGAGCACAAACATAAATCTTAAACCCATTGCTATAAAAATATGTGTTATAGTAATATCCCAGACAGATGTAAAGAGTCTCCAGGAGATTTTATGATGTGCTTTCTTTGACTGCCTCTATTACTGTATGGAATTCACACTTTGTAGTGACAGCAACATACAAATGTGCATATGTGTGTTTTTCCCCCATTTCCTTTGCCATGTAAAACTTTCGTCTTCTCTGCAGAAATGTACAAGGAGAGATTGTTGCTCTCATCTATCCATCTTGCCATATAATTTTTACAGCTGTTCCAGTTGTTAATATATTTCTGTGGAATATGTGTAAATAGACATGAGCAAACTGTCTAAAAGTTATTCAGCTAGTCAGTGAACCATGTAATCTGTTGGTTCAGAGACAACAGATAATAGAGTGAGATATTTGCTTTACCATCCACACACTCCATGTAGCATCTGGACTCCAAAAGTCAATTTGTGTTCTGTTGGGGCATGTCTCATCACACTATATTATCACATCAGGGATAGGAAATTTGGATAATGACTATCTGATTTACAAAAAAAAGGAGACTATTTAGTGAATTCAATGTCTGTGAGGTGGGAATTTTGAACTAGAAGCTGGTTCCATCCTTGGTTAATTTGATGCTCTCGGTGTTTCATCACTGTTTTCCTCTCTTTTAACAATGTAAGTTAGAAATAACCTTGTTAATTAGCATCTATTTTTAGGTTGATGACATGACACAGCCAAGACAGAGTGGGAATATTCCAGGACTACCATAGCACAAGCAATAAAACTCCTTTCTAAAGGGAAGATAGAGGATCACAGTGAAAATGAAAGGTATCCCTTGCGGGCACCTGGGTGGCTCAGTTGGTTGAGCGACTGCTTTCGGCTCAGGTCATGATCCTGGAGTCCCGGGATCGAGTCCCGCATTGGGCTCCCTGCTCGGCAGGGAGTCTGCTTCTCCCTCTGACCCTCCCCCATCTCATGTGCTCTCTCTCTCTCTCATTCTCTCTGTCTCAAATAAATAAATAAAATCTTTAAAAAAAAAAAAAAAAGAAAGGTATCCCTTGTAGGTATACTTAGAGGATGCACTTGTTTTGAATGGACAACTGTTAGGTAAGAGACCCATTTGGTAGACATTTCTCTTTTTTGGCACATGCAAGTAAACATTGGGTGGTAGCATGTTACTTCCCCTTCCCAGGAACTTTCACTGCCTCCCAACTATCTCAAAAATGAAGTCCAATTCCCTCTGCGTGAGGTTACAAGTATCTTGATCTCTAACTCTCTGTCCTCCTACCAAATCAAACTGTTATAACTCCTCTCTCTCTCTCTCTCACTTCCCCCCTGTCATGCCTGTGTGTGTATAAAACATTTTTAATCTGCTTTGACAATACTGTTCCCCCATCGTTTCTACCTGTTCCTTTCCTATCTCTCTCATAAGGCTACATCATATTTTCTCTTACTGATGGAGCAGTTACTGACTTCTGGCTAGAAGTGATCTCCTAGCACTTCATCTGCACCTCTCATAAGGCAATTAACACCTTCTTAACTTACTTTGTGTGTATACATATTTCTCCTTTTAGACTGAAATCTCCTATTTGTGGAATTGATAGCTGGTTAGTTGAATCAATGAAAGGATGGGATAAAGAGAAATTCTCAAACAAAAGGGAGGGGATCTGTCCAAGGTCTAGGTCCTAGTGCACTTGAACTTCTGGAATAACCTGGAATCCATCAGTACTCTCCCTAGAACCACCCCTAAACTTGGTAGCCTTCGATAAGTATGGATAAAGGGTTGTATTCTGATTTTTAGTACATAATTATAGCTTTCCTTGTGCAGGAACAGTTATGTGTGTGGCCTCAGTAGATGGGTTGACTGAGTGGATTGACCTGGGGCAGAACCTGTATACTGGGTAGGCAGAAGTGGGGGGAAGCCTGGTGGGTGGGCCTTGAGGATGTGGTCTCTGGCTAGAGAGCAGATGCTATTTTAGAGTTGCTTTGTATTCCAGTCTATGTTCATCTTTCTCATCTCTGAGTTTCTATTTCCATTATGTCAATATGATACAATTTAGCACATATTTGGCTCATTTGCAGTAGCTTTGCCTTCCTATCAAGCTGGAAGTTACTTGAAAGGAGGGACACTTTACCTCCATTTGTTGTTGTTAAGACCCAGCACAGTTCCTGGGGCCGATGGACACTCAGAAATCAGTTGATTTATTCATTGATATGTCAATCTATTAGTTGGATCATTTGCATTCATTCAAGAGTTATTTATTGGGCACCTGCAGTGTTCAAGGCACTGGGCTGCATGCCTCAGCAAATAGAAAGGACAGCTAAGTTGTGGACTTGAAGAGTAGCACAGTCTAGTAGCTGTTATTCAAAGAAGAGTATGATGTATATCCTAAGAAAGGTACAGTGAGGGGCCATGAGCCCACAGTCTTCTCTACCAAATTTGGAAACATTTGGATTTTAATTAAATTCTAGGCCCTGAGTTTTTTCGGGCTGGTATTGTCCATGGCACCACAGTAAACCAGCAACCAGGTAGAGGTTAAGTGCTGCTAAATGTGTGCCTGAATGTGAGCATGGTTGGGGAACTCGGGTGAGGCTGTTGGAAGAACAGATGCAGAAGCATTTATTTGTAGGCTTTCTGGGTACGGTCACTTACACATTTCACATTTCAATTTCTTTTTTCAAGGAATTTCTTTCTGATCATAAAAGTGATAGGCATTCATTGTATGAAATTTGGAAACTAGATAAAAGTCCAAAGAATAAAGTTAAAATCTTCTAACTCCTCATAAATAACCATTGTTAACATTTTTGTGTATAATATTCTAGTTCTTTTCCAATACGTGTCTATTCATATATGTTACAAATTAGGGTCATACTTGAACCTGGAGTTTGATAATCTCCTTCATTTACCAATATCTGGTATGAACATATCTTCATATCATTAAATATTCTATAGCATGATTTTAAATGGCTGCTTTATAGTCATCATATGTATATATCATAATGGATTTAAACAGTACCTTACTATTGGACATCTATTTCCTTTAAAACTACTACAGACTAATTTTTAGGATAGATACACTTAATGTTTTCCATTCCTATGACTTTGGTACTAGGACTGGGAGAGGAGAGGTATAGCAAGAAAGGAGATTGTAAAGGTGAGCAGGGTCCACATTTAGAAGCTGAACTTTTCCCATGCGTGGTCAGGAGCCATCAAAGAATTTTAAAGTATTGACAAGATTAAATTTGCATTTGAACATGTTTCATTTTTCAAAAACAGTCTCGTTGCTGGTGGGCATCATGTGAAGATGTGTATTTTGGGTGGTTAATAAGCACATCAGATGATATGAGGCATAAGTCCCAGGGCCTCCAGCCACCTGGCAATATAATAGCATGAAAATGACCCATTGTGGTGGTTTTGATTTGTTTTTGTTTTTATTTTTTATGTCTGTCTGCAGTTGAATCTTCTTCATGTATCATTTGGCCATCCCACGACTTAGCACCTGGGAACTGTCATTTTCATAACCAGAGATGGAACTATTTTCTAGGTCCATGGGCATAGGAGAGGCAAAACTTTTTGCCAATTTTATGGAAGGAGTTGCATCTGAAGGCAGGATGTGTAGCTTCAAAATAGACTAGTTCCCAAGGAAACGTTTCAGTGACATAAATGAATGTGTCTAAATAGTGTTTGGCTTGGGGAACAACTAGGGGCTTAGCCTTCATTACATCACTGTAGCAAACAGTGTTGGCTGCCTACCCAAAATGTGTCCACTTTCCACACACATTGGCTGAAGTGGCCCTTGCCTGTAATTCTCGTTGGGGTAATCTTGACTGGTCCAGGAGAGTCTTGAGAAATCCATTCCCAAGCAAGTGTTTCATTTAGGGTTGCCTGTTTACCCTGGTTCCACACAATGGACATCAATATGAAGGGAAATCTGCTGGAGACTTCTGGATATTGGTGCGTTAAGATGGGATACTTGCAAACCTTTGGCCTTGCAGGTTGCTTGCCAACCCATGTTAAGGATGACAGAATGGAAGGAAAAACCTGGATCCTTGATAACAAAATTGAACCTCTGAATTAACCAACTCTGGAGCCTCCCTACCTCAGGACTTCTTGTTATGTGTGAGCATCCTTTAGTGAACCTCTCTGTTATTTACAGGCAAATACCACCCTATCTGATGCCATCACCATATCTTTTTATAAATCTCGTTAAAGCTTGGCAGCCCACAGCAGTGGCAACCATGCATGCCCAGTGCTTCTAGTACTTGTAGCATTCCTGTGGCAATGATAAATCTAACAGTTGTATACCAGGCATCTGTTGGTGCCATGCTTTTATTGCATTTGGTCCTTAAAATAACCTTGTGAGGTGGGGTGTTAATATGGTACTAAGTATCAAGGTTCCAGAACGGGTACTAATCTCATGCTTACCTTGGGGGGAATCTGAGGTGGAGAGTGTGCTGTTTATTGAAGATCTGATAGATCTCCTGGGAGTCAGGAAAAGTTCGATTGGAACTAATGGTTGGGCCCTCTTACCAAACCATGGTACAAAGAAGATGAGAGGAAGGGCCACTTCTGGTTTCTCAAGGAGGATCTGGAGTGGGTAAGGCACTAACCCCAACTCAGGACAATGAAATGCCAGAGCTCTGTCCTGGGACACTGATGCTTTTCTTGGGGGAAGGATCCTTCAGATGCAGTATGTGTGGTACTTCACTGTTCTCCTCCCAGCCTGTGGGTCTTGACCCCAAATTGGAGAGAAGGGGAGATAAACTGAGTTTGTTAGATAAGAGAGTCTTAACAAAAAAGTACTATAAAATATCAAATCTACTGCATTCATTTTGGGGGATCCTGATAAACAAGTTGCAACATTGGTAGAAAGGGAGATGTTTTCTATTTCAGGGAGAACGATGAGGGCTGCCGAGTAGGCACTGGGCACTATTGGCCAAAAAAACTGGGTGACGTCATAACTAATTAATTCAACAAACATTTATTGAACAATGACGAGCAAAACAGTTAAGCTTCTTGTGTTAAAGATGAAGGGGGCATACATTCTAGTAGTGAAGATGGATAATAATGAAGTAAACAAGGAAAGAGGAAAAGTAGGTAATTACAAATTGTGATAACTGCTGTCAGGGAGGAAGAAGAATACATGTCAGAATAGTGGGGTGAAGAGGCTGTTTTTTTTTTTTTAAGACTTTATTTATTTTGAGAGAGAGAAAGAGATAATGAATGAGAGAGAGCATGAGTGGGGAGGAGGAGAAGGAGAAGCAGGCTCCCTGCTGAGCAAGGAGCCCATTGTGGGACTTGATCCCAGGACTCTGGGATCATGACCTGAGCCAAAGGCAGATGCTTAACTTACTGAGCCACCCAGGCGCCCCAAAGAGGGTATTGTATATTGGGTGGTCAGTATGGGCCTCTGTGAATAGATTACATTCAAGATTAGAAGGATAGGAAAGAGACAGCCATTCAAAAGGTTATAGTAAGGTTGGTGTGGGGAGTGGAGAGAGCAGGTGCTGGGCATCAGGAACAGCATGTGCAATGGTCCTGAGGCAGGAATTAGTTGGTGTTTCAGGAACTGATTTTCTAGGTCTGGTTCTTGTACCACATCGTGCCATAGAGATTTATTGGACTTCTCCCCTGTGTCCAGTATCGTGCCAGAAATTGTGTGGGATGGAAATATATATATATATATGTAGGTACAGACTGGAATGTTACAGGACTCTTGACGAGGGAGATGGGTAGGATTTAAGTTGGAATGCAAAAACTGAGTAGAGGGAGAAGGTGGGAAGCAGCGTGTAAAGATAAGGAGTGGAACTGAGCATTTGTGGGGCAGTGAAGAGAGTATGTTTCTGAGAGGGAGAATAGTAGATAATCTTGAATTAATTCTTCCTAATTGAGGGTTAATAAGCACCCATATGAGAGTCACAGGATACCATGACTTCATCCACTCCCTTTTAAACTTTACCACTCCTGTCCAAACAATCACTTAAATTAATTAGATCAGCCCAGTGATTCCTAAAGAGCAAATAAACTCCATATCCTCTCACTGAGACTGACTTTCAAAGCACACAACCACCAAATTTTCAGTGGCAAGTGTTCCTGACCTCCATGTTTCCCTCTCTAAGAACCTCTCCGTATTTTCATTGTGTGTGTTATCACACTGCAGGCCTATTAGAACGTTTTACACTGTTTGAGCCTCGCACGGACGGATGGTGTTTTCAAACGCTTTGCTGCCGTAGGTCACTCCCTCTCACGGCTCCACGGAGGTGGGGAGGGGCAGGTAGCATTGTGTCTGTGGAATGAATGAGGAAACAGAAGGGCAGAGAGGTTAAGTGACTCGTATAAATCACACAAGGGTCAGAGGCTGTGTGTGAATAGGACTCAGCCTCCAAACTTGTAGTCCAGGGCTCTGCCCACTAAGCCCCCTTCCCACTGCAGGAAGCTCTGAACGTCAGGGGAGAAAAGTAGTGTTTCAGCAGCCTGGAAGGAGAAACTAAAAAGTGAGCTGGTCTATGAAAAAGATTCCTTTCGTTTTGGGTCTGAGTTGCGGAATAGTTCAACTCGTTACCTATTTTAGAGCATCCTCCGTCTCGAGGTGCCCACATTGCTACAGGATGGTATCGGCAATGTGGGTAGTTAGAACTAGTGGGAAGCTGAGACTCAAGAAATGAGGGGCTTGTGTCACACCATCACACCTGTCTTCCTGGTCCTCCTCCTCCTCTTCCAGAGAGAGCAGGTCCCATTCCGCTGGGGCCCATCACAGTGCGCCGTCTCGGCACCCACATCTCCCTCCATGTGAGCCTGCTAGTTGTGCTGCTTTCCCGATCACTGTCGTTTATAGTACGCTACAGCTTTACGAGCACCAAAAACGGTAGAAGATGCCAGGTTTGATGCTTCAGCCCCACACAGGCATGTACTGTTGGTGACTTTGTATGTGGGTGCAGGAGGAACGTGCACAGATGCTCCTCCTTCCCACCCCCCCAACCCCCTCCCGCCCCCCGCTCAACGCCCGGCAAGACCTGTGTTCGTAAAACCTCTTCTAGCAATGCAGTCTTGGAATCCAGTCTTGAGGACAGCGTTCCTTGAAATAACAACTTTCCCAGCAAGTTTTAAGAGTCTGAAAAGTAGTGAAGAATGAAAAGTGTGTCGTTTCAGCCTAAGCTCTTATCCTACCGTTGTGCCACTCTACAGTTGGATTTTTTTTTTTTTTTTTTTTTTTATCTTGACCCTGCATCTTCTTTAAATCTCGACCCTATGGAGGAGTTCTGATGAAATGGTGAATTGGTTTCTGCCCCACTAGAGAGAGACAATTGAATATAAGTTGTATTCAATTCAGGGAAACTAAGACCTATCCTGTGTGGGGTTTTCTAGATAAATCTGCCTCTGCCCTCTACATTTTTAATGACAATGTGGTTCCAAACTCCGTGTAATTCAATACTGAATCAAAGCTGACTCATGGAGAAAAATACTGTTTGATTCTATTTAGTCCACGTTTCCCTCCCCACTTTCGGGTGTCTGCCTGTGCAACTGGGAGGTGGGGTTGTGTCTAATGCCGTCTGAATACATTCTTATAAGTATTAGAAGTATGGAAACACAGAGCCCTCCGTGACCCGCAGAGCCCTCTGTTGATCACTGGTGTTTGTTGTAGGAGGAAGGCAAACATAAGCATAGAAGTGTTATTGAACAGAAACCCCTTCAAAAATGTCTCTGGGCTTTTGTTCTCGGGGTTGCATAGCAGTAGGGGGCCCCCCTCCTCAGAAAGCATACTTATGCAAGTATTAAGAACTGGCTGAGATAAGAAGTGAAGCTTAAGAGACCTTCATCATTAGCTGCTAGTGGTAGAGATTAGTGATCCTACTACAGGATTACAGACGGAAAGAGTGCCAGTGTTGGTTAATTGTTCATTAATGCTTGTAAAATAAGCCAGCTGGAGGAAAACTGACCATTGTCTGCACTCTCAGAGTGAAACTAAATTGCTTCTGCTCATCAATGGCAGTATTGATGTCAGAAAAAAAAATACACATGTAAACTTCTTCCCTGTGACTGTCTGTCAATTTTAAATATTTAATTAAAAACTGTTACCCTAATAAGCAATGATTAAGTTTTCAATGCATCTTTCTGTTTGTGGCTGACCTTTGTCTTAACTGAGGACAGCTTCCTTAACACACATTTGCTCTGTTGATTTGGCTCTGAAACAAACGAAAACTGATTTCCTAAAACGGCTTGTGGATACAAATAAGCCTTGATGATTTGTGGTTATAATTTAGAGACCTAGTAGACCTGCTACCTAAAAATCCCGGGGAACTTGAGGCCCTTGGTTTTTCCTGCCTCCCTCTTTATTCCCTTCCCTCTCCCCGCTTAAAACCTGTCCTGAGGTGGTGAGGCTCTCCTGCTCCCACTCTCAGGCACAGGCCAGGTTCAGTGATTCGCCCAGAATCACACGCTGTCCGAGTCAGGAAAAGAGCCAAGTACGTCTGCCTTTTTTTACCTTATTCTAGAACATGTCACTGTAAGGTCAGAGATGATGGTTAACTGTTTCTCAGTCCCCAAATGGGAAACATTTAAACCTGTTTCTTCCAGCCCTTTTATTTTAAGTAACGGTTAGAGCTAGTTGATTCACAGGAGAGTATTTGAGTTTCCACCATGTGCTACAGTGACAAACGAGTTGACTCAGCTCCTGCCCCGAGGGCGCTTACAGTCTGGTGGGGACAGATAATTCTTACCAAGCGGGGGCTGAGTGTGATGAGGGGAAGGCAGTGGGTACCCGTGGGAGGTTATCGCAGACGGATGTCTGGGGAGGAGGCACGGCCCCTCCAAGCCAGGAGCTGAGGGTTTATTGAGAGGGGGTACCGGCAGCCGCCCGAGCTCGTGTGAAGAGCCGATGAGCAGAGGAGCCTCACTGTGTTACAGGCGCTGCACGAAGGAGAGGCTCCTCCCTCAGACTGGGAAACGGGGTCAGGTCAGCCATGTGGGGGGGAGCCCTCTTGACCAGGGGTTTGCGAATACGGGCTGCTGCTGAGCCTCGGGTGCCAGTGTCTAACAGGAAGAACGGTCTGGCCCTGCTCCCCTCTCCTGCGTCCCCTCCTGCCACTTCTTTCTTTGCTCATTGTGCTGACCCACATTGGCCTTCCTTGTCTTTCTCTAGTCCCCCGGCAGTGCTCCCGCATGCATCCACCTCTCTCCTTTCATGCACATTGTAACATGTGTGAGCCCTTCTCTCTGCTCATTCTTTCACTCAGTCATTCAGCAAAATATTGATCATTTACTGGATGCCAGTTCTAGGCACCGTGGGTTTATCGGGAGACGAGAGAGGCAAAGACCCTTCTTTGATGGTCAGTTCTAATGTGCCTTCCTCAGAGGCTTATTTCCTCCCCCTCGATCCCATTGGGCTTTTTATGGGTTACTTTGATTGTAGGTTTCACACTCTGAGGTGGCCCTATTTATTTGTTACATGTTTGTTGTACATTTCTCCCCCTACAATGCAAGCACCGAGAGGGCAGGGACAGTGCAGGACCGCCAGGACCTGGAACAGTGCTGGGCACACAGCAGACACTCTGTAAATAGTGACCAAATAATACAGGAAACATGTGATTAAAGATGAGACAGCAGCTGATGGAAAGTGCGGGAAGGGAAATAACATTCAGGTCGGACTGCTTTTTTTTGTTGTTGTTGTTATGTTAATCACCATACATTACATCATTAGTTTTTGATGCAGTGTTCCATGATTCATTGTTTGCGTATAACACCCAGTGCTCCATTCAGTACATGCCCTCCTTAATACCCATCACCAGGCTAACCCATCCCCCCGCCCCCCTCCCCTCTAGAAGCCTCAGTTTGTTTTCAGAGTCCAGAGTCTCTCATGAGAGCCCAGGCTGCTTTAAGAACTGTCGATCCTTAACTGAGGGGGGGTGGGGAGAGGGGCGCCACGTTGTCACCACCCTCCACAGCCACACTGCCGTGCTAGCTCTGAATACCCCGCTCTTACTTGTTTGGATGCTGAAAAGCTTTACTGATTTGGTAGAGTTTGATGTAGGATTTGTTTTATAACAATGCATTTATGTCATCAGTGATCGAGACACTATGAAAACCTAAAATTTCCTCCAATTCACTGGTTAAATAGGTATCGTGCAGAATTTAAGGTCACTACCACAGCAAACGAAGCTGGTGTCTGGTTGTTATCTTGCATTTTACCTCATGCTTGAAGGAAAGGTACAAAGTCCTTCTTTTTAGATCTTGTGTTCTACTTCACAGGCATTAATTTATTTATCCTCAAAGTATACAGCAGAGGAGATTAGAGGCAGACTTTCATAATGATTCCCTTTCTTATTAATTGGAAAATTACGATATAGAAATGGTAGGTGCCTTGTCACTATCAGGCCATTTCAGGATAGACTGGCCCTGACAAGTTGAGGTTCTGCATCAGATCTGTGTCAGGGATTACCAGATGGGGGGTGTTTTGTTCCATGGCCGACTGGCAGTTTTCGGGGTTGGTTATTCCAGCAGGAAGTGTATATGAAGTTTAAGTAGAAGGTTAATCTGGTATCTAGGACTCTTCATCACCATGTAGCTGTTCTCCTGCCCTGGGCTGTGGTCCCCACCAGTTCCTTGTTTTTGCCTGCCTTGCTTCTGACCTGAAAAGCCTGATGAGTTCAGCTGCTGTGGGTTAGAATCAAGGCAGCAAACAAAAACCCAAGCAGGAATTCACACCAGAAATAAGGACCACTTCTTACCACGTTCTCCCTCGATGTTGCAGTCTGTTTGTTTATTGATATGAAAAATTTTGAGGATAACGGAATCAAATCCAGAATGCTAGTTTCAGGTTGGTCTGTTCTGAGTCATTTGAGCTATAACTTTTAGTTGAATTGTGCCCTGTAGTTGTGAACGACAGCATGATTTCCGGAGACCCAGAATTGCAAGGCATTGTGCTCACACCACTGGAGCCGATGGCTTTGACTATAATGTACTATTTAGAATGGTTCTTTTATAGTGGAATAATATTATTCAGAAAATCTCTCTCTCGGCATTGGGGTTGCAAGAAAAGGAGAGATTTTATCATTCAGACTGAAAGAGGACTGCTAGAGAGGAGAAAAAAAGGGAGAGCAAGAGACCCCCAAGTGTATGTGGTAACCGCCAGGCTGACCTGGCTCTAATTTGGAGGAGGAGGCCCGGTGGTGATATGTTCTGGAGGGCTTGTGCAGGTCTTACATGTAGAGGTTTGGGGAGAAAGGTAATCGGTCCTGACCCAGCTCTCCTTGCCGGTGGTGGTGGCTTGCATAAGCATCCAACAGATTGAAAGTGGCACTGTGTATTGTTAGAATCAGTTTTAGCAAGTTATAGGGATGATCTTAACTCCCTACACCTTTCATCTTAAAAACAGTTTTTAAAAAAGCTTTTCCTCACCTCTTTATAGCAGTGACGAGCAAAATTCAGCTTGTGACCATCTAAATATATCAAATTCCCTATTGCATTGTCTAAGTCTTATTTTTATATCTTCATAACACTGATGAACAGGACCAAGGAGTCTACTTAGTATCTGCATTCCTTCGTTCTGCACACTGGGCTCCCACAGCTGAGAACAGAGGCCCTAGGCTGAAGGGAGTGGTTTCCTAGGGAAATCTGGGCATTCACTTGGTCTTTGCCAAGGTGTGTCAGTTAAACCATTTTCTTGAGAGCTACTTTGAAGCACAAAGCACTTTGAGGATGCACAAACAAATATAGGGGAGAGAGAGAGAGTCTGCAGTCTGGAAGGTGGGATTTCCACATATTAGAACAAACTACTCATGAGTTCATGAAGCTTCAATGGGCAGATGAAATATTTTGAAATACTTCCGTCTGGGCACTTTTGATGGTTTATTAAGGGCTTTTTATCCTACTCTGTTTTGGGAATTAGTATGAAGGGGAAGAAATATATTCCTTTTTCACAGAGCCATCCCACTTTTTACCATATGGGGAAACTTAATAGTACAGCTAAAGTTTATGATGCTCTGACACAGAGGCAAGTGTCCATTCTTTCAATAATCTATATAGTCATAAAAGGTAGCTCTAGAGCATAAATCAGGTCAGAGCATTTCTTCCTTTAAGAATAACTTGTTGGGCGCCTGGGTGGCTCAGTTGGTTAAGCGACTGCCTTCGGCTCAGGTCATGATCCTGGAGTCCCTGGATCGAGTCCCGCATCGGGCTCCCTGCTCGGCAGGGAGTCTGCTTCTCCCTTTCCCGCTCCCCCCTCTTGTGCTCTCTCTCTCTCTCTCTAATAAATAAATAAAATCTTTAAAAAAAAAAAAGAATAACTTGTTGACCTCTCATAGCAGAAAAGGTTCAAAGTAGCTTATCAGAGGAATTGAAACCATCAAGAAATGGCTTTATCTTTTTCTACCATTGCCATCACCCTTGATGATATTTCGGGCCGCATCTTTTCATTAATGTCACTTTTGGGTTTTAGAAGTCTTCTTTTTTGGTATTAATTCCATTCCAATATACATCAGAACTTCTGTTTCCTGTTTAAGTAAGGTCTAGAACTAATGGTAGGAAAGGGGGTCCTGGCCATTTGTTTTCTGAATCCAAATTCTTTTTCTGTTTGGACCTTCTGAAGTACAGGTGGAGAGCAAGGGGGAGAGAAAACGGGTACTACTTGCAGCTCTATGGGAATTGTAATGCTCTGGCATGGCAGCATTCCAGTGTTGATGCCATCTTCGGGAGCACATTGATGTCCTCCTTGGAAGACCCCGTGTTTGTCCTCTGCACTGCACTGTTCCCTGACTCAGGAGATGCTTACCCACCTCTGTTCCTGCCTTCCCATGGCACATCTCCTGTCCCTTTTCCTTGGGGTCTCCTCTTCCCAGCAGAGTTCATTAGAGATGACTGGAATCAGGCTGCCTTCTTTAGCATCCATGTGGCCCATGGGAAATCTTCTGCATCCTTGCTTCACCACATGGGAGTACCTAATAGCCACCTGTCTCTTGTTCCTGGCCTTGCCTTCACTGGCAGCTCTAGCCAGCCTCAAGCAGGCACCAGCCTCTGTCCTCCTCAGGTGGCCCCTGCTCCCTTGGATACATGCCTCAGGCTTGCCCAAGAACATTTATGAGTTCTGCTGTGACAAGAAGCATGGGAAGACCTACTAGTTCCTATCTCTAAACAAGCATCTGACTTGAATTTGGGAATAAAATATTTTCTTCTGCAGGTACTTCCAAGTCCCTTAAGTGTTCTTTTGGGGTTTCCTTCACTTGGCTTGAGGTCAGGGTTAGTGAGAAGGGAAAAGGTCACTGCACTCCCTACTGGTATTCTCCCAACGCAAAGGATCTCAAGAAATGTCTAGCTGTTACCTACGGCGTTGATAGTGACAGAATTTGGTTAACTCTGAATAAGTGTTACATTAAAATATCTAGGACCTCACTTTAAAATGTGGCATGTTTAGCGCCCATTGTTCTTAGCTTTAAGGTCTTAGCTGAAACTCAAAGGCAACAAGAAAAGTTTCATTCCACTTAGAACCCAGAGCACTGGATGTTATACACAACTAATGAATCATTGAGCACTACATCAAAAACTAGTGATGTACTATATCCTGGCTAACTGAACATAATTAAAAAAAATAAAGTCCTAAATAACCCTATGAGAACACTGTTTTCTTACACATCTCTGAGCACACCTCTCCTGCCTCTCTTCATAGCCTCCTCTAGTGTGATTTAGCTGTAACTCCCCTGTTACCTTTCTTCTCTCCTTCCAAATGCAAGGGCTATTTTTGTTTCCTTCTCAGTGCTTTGCCCCATCATTGCTCGTCGAAGTTTTACTTGTCCTTGAAGGTCTTGTTCAGATGACACCTTCTCTGTGAAGTCTTTGCAGATCTGACCAATCTTATTAAATCTCATCTACCCCAGTACTTGCTTAGCACATTTTTGCGTTTCTATCACTGTAATGATACTGTTATAGTTGTCTTTGTATTGGATTTATTTGTGTCTTTCTGGCACACTAGCTTGTAAATTTCACTCCATTTATTCCTTCATAACTATCATTCACCTTCTAATCACCAGAGAATGTATTAAATGATTGGGATAAAAAGATGAGTAAGGCACCGTTACTGACCTCAAGAAAGTTATTTTAGGAGGGCAGACAGAACACAGACATGAGAAATTTAAAATGTCAATTCAGTGGAAGTACTGGGGGTGGATGGAACGATAAAATAGGAGAAAAATACCTCTTGAAGGGACCCAGAGTTTAACTCAAGAGAGAAGGTAACAGTTGACACTTAGAAAATATTAATTAATTCATTCCACAAAGATTTATTCCATATCTTCTGTGTGTCAGGCACAGAGGTGAACAATGAGAACGTAGTAGAGAATAAGAAAAATCCATGTTCTCACACAGCTTAAATGCCAGCAAAGAAAAGAAGTAACAACAATTACAGGAGGTAAGTCTTATGAAATGGGAAGTGTAGGATTTAATAAAAGGGGTCAGAAAGATACTTGAAAATGCTGTTGAATTTGCATTTATTGAAATCTTATTAGGAATTTAGGATGTATTTATTTATTGGATTTATTGACATCTCATTAGGAATGCTAGGAAATTATAGGGTTGGAAAATGAGTTTAACTTAAGGCAATTAGATAACCTATATGTAATTGTCTCCTAACTCATCAACTTGCCCCACTGTCTTGACAAGGTCTTTGAGACACTTGCACTGAATCAGAAAGGGTTGTATAAATAACGCCCATAAAACTTTGAAGCCTACTCTTTCTAGTTCACAAAAGTGAATATGTTATTTAGCATAGCCATCACTCAGTCTCCGTACTCATCTGAGCCAACACATTTTAAAAATATACACAGAATGACCTCAGCCTATAAGCATTGCTGGTAAACAAAAACTAAGTACTCTGGTAGTCCTCATAGTGTCATGCAGAATTTGGCCAATAGCAGGCCCTTAATAAATATGTTAACCTTGAATCTTTCTTGATTCAGATACCCCTCCAGTGTTATAAAATGGGAAACCTGTCTTTTCCACTGATGAGATCCTATCACAGAAAGCGCTGGAGTAGTCTCAAGAATGACTTGAAAGAAAATGTTAATTTTAGTTTTTTTTTTTTAAAAAAAAGGCAAATTCTTGGGCACACCAAATTAAACACCCTTAGATGCTTATTTTAATTTTCACAACTAATTTATGGACAAGTCAAGGCATGTATGTATCTGTCTACCTGTACATGTTCTTGTGTCTATAAAGCCTGGATTGATTTCATGCAGAACACTTTTTTTTTGGTGGAAAATATGGATGTTTTTAGTGGGTGCACCTCTCACCCACCACAGATGTATAAACTCTCACCAAAATAAATGTTTCCGGATATCTCGTCATGACTGGGAAGAGTGAGGAGATTACACTAAGAATAAAAGTATATTCCCTGGGCTCTCAGAACACTTGAACAATGCCTGGGATGTAGTGATAGAAAGCACTCACCACAAAAATGTTTTCTTTCTGGAAAATGAAATTATCGTTTAGAGTAACCATTCTTTCATACATCCATAGTGAAATCCACAAGTCTATTTCAGAAATGATCTTTATGAACAACAGCTAAAGAAATGTTAGAGGAGCTCAGATAATCTCTCAAGAAGAATCCATCTCTGGCTTGTAGCATGTATATGAATGACTCTGTTAGGATGACTTTGATTAATAATGCAGTGTTTCTCAAAGTATTTTCTGAGGAACACTAAGTCTGTGGGATATTAATAGGTGATATGTCCTCCTCCCCCCCCATAAGGATTTGTCAAATACATTCTTTTGGAAACATTGAGTTAAAACAGATTTGACTTCTTAGAACCATTTAAATCTAATAGGCTTTGTGAATGTACAAATGTTTGGGATAGTATGAAGTATTTCCTGCGTGCATAGAACGAGGGGTCCTGGGACTATATCAGTGCCAGTGTTCTGAAGAGCACACTTTGGGAAAGACTAATGTAGTATTTGCTTGTATCTAGGCTAACTGCTTTTACTTCAGTTGGAGATGCTAAGCAAGGAAACACAAGCTAATGAAGGGAACGTCAGGCATCTGTTCCTACGAGTAAATGGCTGTGGCATCATGTTTCTCACATAGAGCTGTCACTGAGGTGCCTCCAGGTCACTGTGCTAGGCACTGGGGATAAAGCTACATAAGACGTTTTGTATGTAATGAGATTATGGTCTAGTTTGGGGAAAAGTACAAAAATCAGTCATTTCAATATATTGATGTCATTGCTAGGACTGAGGCGTGCATAAAATAGAATGGCAGCCCAGAGAGGGGATGCTTCACTCAGCCTAGGCATTCAGGAAAGACTTTCTGGAGGAGGTGATTCCCTAACTGACTCTTAAAGAAAGAGTAGGAGTTCACCATGTGGGTGGTGGGGGGACACAGCTTTCCGGTAGAACACTGTGACCATAAGCATAGGTGAGGGAAACTGGGGAAGTACAAGCATTTGGTTTATGATACTAAAGAGAGATGAATATAAAACGGTATCTCTTTGGAGGAAGAGACTGTAATATTTGGGAGAAGGGAAGTCTGGGAAAGTGCTTACATTATAGCACAACCACTTCATTTAACCACACTGATAACTCTTGGGCTATGACCAACGTCAGCCTGGGGGGTGACCTTTAGATGGAGGAGGGGTGTTTTGTGTTTTGTTTTGTTTTTTAAATCACATCAAAGCAAAACACACCTAAAAGGGCCTCAACCAACTAAATTTGGGTCTGTGACAAAAGAGAAAAAGAACAGTGATGGTCTTCTGAGCAAAGAGGGGCTTCTGAGAGGAAGATCACGCCTTTCACTCCACCTCATTATACTGTAGCTAGCGGACTGAGAGGAGAAACGCTTCTCTGTGTAGCAGCTCATTAGCAAAAGAAGAACTCTGACATTAGTTAAAATGTTGATAGATGTGACAGGTGGTGTGAAGACAAGATGGTGTTGTCAAATTGGAGCGGGAGCCCTCCAGCCTCGTGCCTTGCTTTATATAACCGGTTTATGCAGCATATATTAAACTGCTAAAAAGAGAGTCTTTGTTGAGTAAAACATACCGAGAAAGTACAGATTACTGTTTTGTGGACTGAACCAAGCTATGCTATTCTACGTCAAAACCTTCCTTATGCTTAATGTTTATAGATATCCAAATCTGTTACTTGCCTTCATCTTAGGCCTTTTTAGTTATGTGTTAGCTGAGTTATCCTCATTCTATCTCCTCTCCAAATGCTCTATTTGATCTCTTTCTTCAGTCTAAAAATGCACCCGGGGCTCCTCTATGGGGGACAAAAGAAAAAATAAAAACAAAGTAGAAACAGTAAGACAATCTTTCCCCAACCCAGGAACTCTTTTGAGTTCCCACACAATCTTCTCTTCCTTACATCACCACACTCCTGGCTAGAAAAGGTTTTCATTCACTGTTCATCACTTGCAAACCACCCACTCATTCTTGAAACATTTGCGGTATAGTTTTAGTTTCCAGCCCTGGAAGGAAGCAACTCAGTGACTTCCTTGTAAGCAAATCTGGTAGCCATGTAGGTGGTTGTTTTCTCGGTGTTTATTCTCCTTCATCTCTACATACATGTAGCGCTACTGATACTACAGCATTCTTGAAACACTCTACTTCTTTGTATTTAGTGATAGAGGCCCACCTGGTTTTCCTTCTAAGGACTAGCGTGGGAATACCAGGTCTGCCACTTACTGTGTTACTTGAAGCGCATCATTTAACTTTTCTGAGCCTCTGTTTTGTCACCTCTTAAAAGGGGGAAGGATAAGACCTACCTGATAGAGTTGACTTGAAGGTTGAAAGTAGGCGACCTATGTATGTGTTAGCCCTAGCACAGTAGTTAGGTACTCAACAAATACTAGTCTCTCCTTCCTCTCATCCTTCTAAACTATATCTCTGACTCATTTTCTGGATCCTATTCTGACTACTTCTTAAAGTAGTTACTTTCAAGGTTCAATTCCTGGCCTTCTCTGTGTTCCTTGGAAATCTCATCAGTATTCATTACTCTAAACATTAGCTTTATGGTTGACCTTCCGCCCCCCACCAGCCCCCCATGTGTATACTCTTCTCTCCTTGCTACACATGACACACCTTCGTGTGGATATCCCACTGTTACCTCACAGTTAGCGTATCTAAGTGAACTCGCATCTTTTCTCCTAAACTTGCCTTTTTCTCATGTCCCTTACTTTTGTTAGTAACACTATCATCTCCTAACCCCTAGGTTAACAATCTCAGTATTGTCTTGAATTTCCCCTCTTTTGTCTCTCCAGTCAGTGGTCAAATCTCTCAAACCTCCTAACTTCTTTCCACTTTGTCTTTCCTTATCCTGTTATAGGCCTTCATTATCATTGTGGTTGCAGTAGGCACATAGCTAGTCTCCCTGCTTGCCCTATTTTCTGTACTCCAGCGTTAAATAGAAACAGATCGTGTTAGTATATGTTACTGGTCTTGCCGTCCTTCACTCTGTGCAAAAACCTTTCCTTGTTCTTCATTGCCTAAGGAGTCCAAGTTCTTCAATTAATGACTTTCTTGTGTAATCCCAAATAAAATTTCCAGTCTTATTTCCAACTTTTTATATTGTCCATTTAAATTGAACTCTTTATTTCCCCCATGTGCTTTTTCTCTTTGGGCTGACTCTCTGGTCTGTGTTGCCTTTCCCTCTCCATATCTATGTATCTAAACACTACCTGTGCAGAAGCTTAGCTCAGATGGGCCTTCTACTTGAGAGAATCACAAAAGTTTACTGAACTTTACTAGGTGCATCTTTTCCCCCTCTAAACTCCCATAATACTTTATCTGTGTCTATTTTATGGCACTTCATATGTCATTCATAGGGAGTCAGTGAAAGAATTTGTATTATTAAGTTGTAGGAGTGGCAGTTGAGATATTAGGGTCTCAGTTGCTACCTATGTACACATTAGACCAGGATTTGGCGAACTAATTTGGCCCACCACCTGTTTTTATACAACCATGAACTAAGAATGGGTTTTATATTGAAAATTTTTTTTAATTGTGGTAAAATACACATAAAGTAAAATTTACCATCCTAACCATTTTTACATGTACACTTTAGTAGCAGTAAGCACATTCACATTGTTGTGCAATCTCCAGGATTCTTTTCATCTAGCAAAATTGAAACTCTACCCGTGAAACAATTTCCCATTTCTCCTGACCCCTCACTACCACCATTCTGCTTTCTATCTCTATGATTTTACTACTTAGGTACCTTATATAAGTGAAATCATACAACATTTGCCTCCCTGTGACTGGCTTATTTCGTAGCACAATTTACTCAAGATTCATCCATGTTATCAAAAATGGCAGGATTTCTTTTTTTCAAAGCTGAATAATAATACATTTTATGCATTTATCAATATAGTTTATCCATTCACCCATCAGTGGACATTTGGTTTGCTTCCAGCTTTTGCCTATTAAAAATAATGTTGCTTTGGATATATGAATATATGCTATATATGAACATAGGAATATAGAACTTCTTTTTTTTTTTTAAGGTTTTATTTATTTATTAGAGAGAGAGAGAGAGAGAGAGCACAAGAGGGGGGAGCGGGAGAGGGAGAAGCAGACTCCCTGCCGAGCAGGGAGCCCGATGCAGGATTCGATCCAGGGACTCCAGGATCATGACCTGAGCTGAAGGCAGTCGCTTAACCAACTGAGCCACTCAGGTGCCCAGGAATATAGAACTTCTATTAGCTGTATTATTTTGGACTCTGAAAATCATCATTTTCGCTTAAAAGAGACTCAACCCAAAATATTCTTCAGGAGAATAGGATAAAAATTCCAAGCATTTTTAATGTATTGAGTCAGAAGCAGTCCATTGAGGTCAGGGACTTTTTTTTTTTCCCCCTTCCATTTTTGCACACCCCACCTATCATAGCATCTCATAGAAGTACATGCGTAAGGTAGATACTCACTAAGTGCTTGTTGAATGGAATCCTCTTTTTCAAAGTAAGGTTTTTGTGTGCCTTGTTTTAAAAAATGTAAACTACCAAAGTTTCTGCTCTAGTTTGTAAAAAAATGTTGGTTGAGCATGCAGCGACTTGAATCCCAAACAAAACCTTCCACGTATCACCCGCGGAGGCTTGGTAAGTCCTGTGTGCTGTGCGGAAGGCATCCTCGGTCTCACCGCCCCTTCCGTGTAAGGGAGACTTTTCCATCAGGAAACTTCAGAGTTTTCTCTAACATTTAACTTCTGAGCAGGAATCACAGTGCCTTTAACCTCATGTTTCACACTTTTCTCAGTGATTTTTTTTTTTTAAACTTAAAGTCAACATGCTTGAGATTCTGGAAGTTCTTTTTAAAAAATCTCCAAACTCTAACAGAATGGAAAAAACAAAACACAAAACTGGGCAAAGCAAAATAATCAATTGCAAGTTGGTGAACCTTTAAAGAGTATTAATTCAACTGGATAAACTACAGTTAAATAACTTTTATCAAGCAAACTGGGTTAGGTGGTTAAAAGCAAGAAAAAAAAAATCTAAAACATACAGTGGGTAGTAGTTTATGTGTCAAGAAAAACTGAGAGAATTTTTGAAGCTCTGATGTCTAGCAGATAGCACTTAAATCATTTTTCTCCAAACTTCAGTCATAATACTTCAAAGAGTTATAGCCATAATACAAATTTTTAGACTAAGAAGTGGTGTTTGAAGTTATTTTATAGGATTTTGCTGTAAGGGCTCCAATTGATTTGTAGTAAGATAAAAGAAGAAAACTTTATTTTCGAAGCTTTGTCGGAAAAATCTTACCTTCCATTGGTTGTTCTGCCAATATGCCTGCGGGGCATGATGATGTAGACACTGATATTATATGCCTATATGAACTGAGCTGGGTTTATACCTCCTGCTGTTTGTGTTATGGCTAAAGTCTGTCACAAAGCTGGTGGTGATTTATTAAATGTTTAATGAAGTCAGACAAAAACTTCAATATCTACAAACAGAAAAGTAGAACATCACATTAAAATATGATAATACATATTACATTTCTATTTTTCTTCCCAATTTTCACTTGCTAAAAATGATAAGGGCACATTTGGAAATCCAGACAGCATAAAAGGAATACGGAGAAGTACCTACTCACGTGAACAAGGGAGATGCTTTAGTTTTATGCTTTGCTTTCTTTTTGTTCTCCATAAGAAAGAAAGAAAGAAAGAAAGAAAGAAAGAAAGAAAGAAAGAAAGAAAGAAAGAAAGAAAGAAAGAAAGAAAGAAAGAAAGAAAGAAAGAAAACCTTCCAGAAAAAAACAGAGAATATGCAAACCTTGCTTACTAATAGTTTCTCTATGAGATTTTCTATTAATAATATACAAAATACTTCATGATCCACATAGAACTAGATGACAAAATTAAATGTGCTGCATCTCTTTTATGGAATTCTACTTAAATATTGCTCTAATGAACTTTCTCCAGTTCATAAATACTGAATACTAAGTCAATAAACAATCACAGGCATGTCTGAAATTTGTCTTTTTAAAATAGATTGTTTTTCCCTCTACTCTAGAATCTGAGATGCCATTTTAATAGAAACAAGGGTGTTTTTATATTGCTCATCTAGCTGCCTGTATGTCTCAAGGTAACATCCGGCATGTGTGTGTGTGGGGGGAGGGGGGAGGCCTGTGCACATGTGTGCATGTATGTATGTATGCATGGGGCAGTAGCTATTTTATTGCATTATTATATTTATTACTGTCCTCTCAATTATATCTTTTACTCCCTCCCTTCCTTCCCTCCCTCCCTGCCTCTCTCTCCTCTAAACTATTTAATGGCTTTGCATCAAGTGATTCCTTATGTTTATTGATTCTGATTTACTTAATCCTTGCAATGGAGATTTATAGACTAAGTGAAGATGGAATTTTGAAAATGCAGAAATATTGATTTTGTTATAAGCATAAAATTCCAATATGACTATATGAACATCTTGTTTGCATTAAAATTTCTAAAAGGTCTTGCCATTTATGTTATTAGATACAGCCTGGCTTACTAGAGGGTCATTTCTCCATGGATTTGGTTGATATGAACTCAATGGATATATCATGCAATAAAATAATTAAGTGATTGATTTGAGTGAGGGCTGACCTAACAACTGGTTGATTGGCTGAATTTTTCACTTTTTAACTGTTCTCTCCCATATTTTATAGACATAGGCTATATAGTGATGTGATATAGTTTTAGCTTCTGAAGTTGTGTTTCATTCACTCATGCCTTCATTCATATTCATTCATAGAACATTAACTGAATACCTGCTCTACGTGTCCTATAGATAAAGCCCTGGGAAAAGAGCAATGAGAAGAAGTCATGTTCCCTGACTTCATGGAATTTACACTCTAGTTAAAGAAACAAAAAAACAAAACAAATTGTTGCAGTAAGTTCTATGAAGGAAACAACTGCTTTTATTATAAAAACTTGGAATTCCTTCAGATCAATTAAAATAGGGTGACTCATAAAGGCTGATAATTGAACAAAGTGAATCATTATACAGTTATATTTGACTGAATAACTCAAATAATTTTTATGAATCTGATTTTTTTCTGTTATCTTGGCATATCAAAATTAACTATGGGGCAAGATGACCAGTACATCACCTATTGATCTAAAAATTATTGGTCTGGTTTAAATTTTGAAATGTTGAGCCTGTTTATTTGCTGGAATCAATATTTCTTGATATTTTTAAGTTTCACCATTTTAAACGATTTGATTTTAACTAAAATTATTCTTACTTAACAATTAGAACTGTAGTTATTTGCCATTTAGAAAATGAACCTTGGAAATCACTTAAAAGTAATGATGAATTAGCATTTTTCTCTTTCACTCTTCCCCAAAGACAGAACTCCTTACTATCTATGGGGAGTTTGGATTTAATCTAGTATGTTTACATATATATAAACTTTACATTTGGAAACATCATCACGTTTGGTCGTTGTGTTAAATAGTTAATTCACATATCAACCTAGGAACAGCAGTGTGTTGGTAGGCCTGACTTTGAGCATTGACTTTGCTACAGGTCTGAAAACCATAAGGAAGTAAACTCATTCAATTTAACATACTCAACAAGAGTTTACTTAGTACAAGCCATTGGAATCTTTACACAAATGGGCCTATCCTTAAGAACATTACTGTTTATTTATGAGGAAAACTGATTTCATTAATAATGTATGCTGGAATAAAATCAGAGTCCTAAAGAAGTGTCAACTATGAATTATCATTGTTCAAATGATACATAAATCAGACAGAGATGAGTAAATCTGAAAAAGCTCTACGCAGGAACAAGTATGCAAAATGGACCTTGAAAGTTGGTAAAAGATGTAAGCAAAGATGAATAAATGGAGGTTTCCAGGGAGAGAGCTCACCATGAGCAAAGGAGCAGAGGCAGGAAAGTGTCCATCAGCTTCAGTGATTCGGAATTATTCACCCTGCAGAATGCCACACTTTTATCCTTTTCTCTCGCCTGGTACTTCAACTTTCCCTTTTCCTCCTTGTGTGATCAATTTTAAAAAATTGCTTTTTGGATTTTTCTCTGAGTCTCATTGTCCTGTGTGAATGCAAGGGAGTATAGAACCAACTTGGGTAAAACATGCCACACACAGGGGCTTGATAAATATTTGTTCAGAAAAATGTATGAAAGAATGAATCTCTGTCTCCCCCCCGCCCCCGCCTTCCAGGCTCTTCTCTTTGGCCCTAAGAAATCAGCTGAAAGGTCTTAGAAACAGGAAGGTGATTCAGAGAAGTCCTCTTTAAAGCAAGACCTCTTAGCAGCCCCAGTGGAAGGTGCCTAATTTGTGGCAGCTGTGGGTTATGTATGCTAAAGAAGGTTTGTCCCCTTGTTCCTGAGGTGCTTCTCGGTGAAGCTGAGAAAGTTTGCAGTTCATCACAACTTTTCCCTTTGTCTCGGCCTGTGGCTACTGGGGAGCTAGTTAAGGGGGCTGCGGCAGTGGCGAAAGCAAGCTGGCCAAGGGGGACAACAAAGGCAATTGTCTTGGGAGAGTTGTAACCCACTCATTTGAGAGAACATGCCTCGTGGGGTTGCAGGGTTACTTGTTCCTGGAATCTCATTCATCAGCTTGGTTTCATGTCCTCCCTATGTCTGATGGGACACCTGTAAACCCCGGGGAGGCCAAGGACACTTCAAAAAAAAATCTTGTTTTGGTAATAGGCTACAGAGTTTCTAAAATTTCAAAAATAATTTCATTTGCTTTAATTTTTCCCCTCAGAAATGGTTTTCAGCATATTTAATCAAACCCCAAAAAAGAGTACATTGGGGAATTACAGACTTTGGTGATGATTATCCCCAGCCTTGGCATCCGTGTCAAGGTTCCCCCTCCTGCCAGCATATCCCAGGGCTGCCAGGAGAGGCATTTGCTGTTGGCTTTATGTCTGTGGGGTTCTCACTAGGCACCATTGAGAACAGCTTGTTCCTCCATTTCCTTTTCTGTCAACACTGGGGGTTTGCATGGATGCATTGTCAGCCTTATACTGAGTGCCATACTCAAACAATTGGAGCTAGAGACCCCTTTCACACCACATTTTGGCACATGTTATTGGTATCTGCAGGTACTTGAATTCCTTGTTAGGAGGTGCAATTGGAGAAAGGCATCACATTGCTTTTAAATACCTTCTGTACTTCACAGATTCACCATAATAATCACCGAAATTGACAGACAGTACCATTTCAACTTTAATTTGCTTAGCAGTCCTGGAAGATAACATGGTGTGAATGGCTCCCTTGAATAAACTATAATTGTTTTGCTATCCCCGTATTACCCTTCACAAAAAAGGAAGGAAATCTATCACAAGACAGCCTGTTGAGCCTGCTAAATGAGGAAAATGAAGCTTAATTAAAAGATCTACCTTTGCAAGAAGGGAGTTATATTGGTGTGTGTGCGCTTTCCTCATTATGAAAGATTCTGAGATAAATATTTCAGTCATACTTTTATAATTCTTGGCAAGCACAACAATGGCACCCTGGGCTTCATTACATAACCTGCATCACTGTAGTTTATTTGGCCTCTGTCAATAGAAAATGTAGCCGAAAATGGTTGACTAGGCTATTTTGGAAATCCAGAGCTACATGATTAAAATCAGAAACCTCCATTGCTGGGATAAGAATGCAAATATATGCACCAGTGTTCTTGCTTAGTCCACAGGACATCTAGTGGTAAACCGTGCAGTAGCAGCAGCTCATGAGGCCCCTGCCAGCATTTTCCATCCCTTGTACCTTTCTTGAGGGATGCTTCTCTTTTCTTTACTGCGCTTGTGGGGAGCCAGGACACGAGCCACCTGCCCCCACTGCAGTTATGTATGGTGAACAAGGACAAACTCATCAGTCAGATTCAAACAATCCCATGGCCACGCTGTGATTTGAGTGGAAAGAGGATTTTGAAACAAATGTGTTCATAATCTACAGATGATCATTATAGCAACAAGTTTTGAATTTTGATAATGGCGTATGGTTCTCATGGATAACTTCTCTTTCTGGACATTGTAATGGACTTTATAAGCGATCTCTCTCTCTCTTTTTTTTTATATAGTCTCAGCATTTTGTTTTCAAAACTTTCTATTCCTGTGAATTGTGTAAGCCTCATGAATCACAGACCTGTACCCCTGAAACAAATAATACATTATATGGTAATAAAAAAAAAGCCAAAAAAACCCCCAAACCTTTCTATTCCTACTTGGGTAGGATTTTAAAAAAATAAGATAATATAAAATAATAAATATAGTTGATATAATTAGTACCAGTTATTTAGCTTTTGCCCTCAAATTTCTGGAATATTGCCTCACTATTTTGTTTCCCAGTATACACTTTCAGTACTTAATATGTAGATAAAAATGGGGACTCTAAGGAATCACCCATATGCTGCAACAAAGAGTATCCAATGGGGAGGGCATTTCCTCTGTATCAAATGCAACAATCAGGTTTCCCAGATAGATTTTGGAAATCCATAGGATCACATTCCTTTAATAGCTTTTAAAGCCAATATTGAAAATAATTATAGACACAAACGCCTATGATGTGGCTATTAGTAGGTTAATTAGGTAATAATGAATGAGATGCCATAGGTTAGCATAGAGTTACCACAATAGGATTTGTTTCAGCATGAAATGAAGTTGAGTGTTAAAAATTTAATCTTTATGTGCTAATATGCATGGGCATACCTTGTTAATTATTGCCAAAAGACTCTTTCTACTTCTGAACACTAACAAGTGGGTAATTCAGAAATAGATTGTATTGTCCACACAGATTGGTTTGATAGAGTCTCAAGACATGTGAAAATTATGTAGCATGTTGGTAGGAATACATCCCATATATAACAGGTCAGTTGTAAACATTGTAGCATGGGACACGGATGTCTGAAATAAACTAAGAGATTATTTTCAGTTTTTAAACTTATTTTAAAGCAAAAAGCATTCATATCCACATATAAAAGTAGACATATTTACTGTGTGTAAAAATATACACCTCTTACTATGGTTGCCTTCTTTGTTTCTGTTTAATCATCATTGAAGGAAAGGCTCATTTTCTTTTGATATCAGTAGTTCTGATGAAACTTGTGATGTTTTTCAGAAATAGTGCTGTACAAATGAACTAGTAAAAGAGATGTGCAAATATAATTACTGAAGTAGCATCTAAATACTGTGACCTTTTGGTGTCATCCATACCTATAAAACAAAAATTATAGTAAAAATGAGTTGATCTGCTTCTTTGTGACTCTAACTTGAAATTAATAGCCAAATGTGAAACAAGTTGCCTCAATGGAAACTAAATGATGACTTAATCATCTCTTTTGTGAAAATAAAACACAATTTCACAGTCAGTATTTTTTTAATTTTAATCTTCTTTCATTGAGGTATAATTGACATACAACATTGTATTGGGTGTACAGCATACTGATTTGATCAATATACATATTGTGAAATGATCACCACTGTAAATTAACATCCATCACCACATATAGTTAGCAGTTTTGTGATGAGAGTTTTTGAGATCTATTCTCCTAGCACTTTCAAATGTACAATATTGTTAACTGTGGTCACCATGCTGTACGTGACATCCCCAGGACTTACCTTATAGCCGGGAGTTTGTAGTGATTGGCCACGGTCTCCCATTTTGCCACAGTTGCCTCTGGCAACCGCCAATCTGTTCTCTGTATGAGGTTTTCTTTTTTTTTTTTTTTATTCCACATATAAGTGATATCATGTAGTATTTGTCTTTCTCTTCTCTGGCTGACTTACTTCCCTCAGCATAATATCCTCAAGCCCCAGCCATCTTGTTGTCAATGGCAGGCTCTCCTTATCTTTATGGTTGAATAATATTCTATTGTATATTCTTCCTTGGGCCAATTTCTTCATTCATTGGACCCTTAGGTTGTTTCTGTGTCTTGACTATTATAAATAATGCTGGAGTCAACATGGGGGTGCAGATATCTTTTGGAGTTAATGATTTTGTTTACTTTGGATAAATACTCAGAAGGGGATAGCTAGATCATATAGTAGTTGTATTTTTAAGTTTCTGAGGAATCTCCACACTGTCTTCCACAGTGGCTACACAAACTTAACAAAAACCCACATCCTTTTCTCTACATCCTTGCCAACACATGTTACTGTCTTTTATTTCTTGTTTTTTATTTCTTTTTCTGACGGTTCGTATTAGTGTCTAAAAATGCAGGTGATTTTTGCATATTGATTTTTGTGTCCTGCAACTTTGCTGAATGTGTTTATTACTTCTAACATTTTTTTTTGGTGGAGTTTTTAGGGTTTTCTATATATAATATGTCATCTGCAAGTGGAGACCGTTACAATTCTTCTGTTCTGATTTAGATACCTTTAATTTTTTTCCCTTAGTGGTCTGGGTAGGCCTTCAGGACTATGTTGAATAAAATTGACAAGAGTGGGCATCCTTGTCTTGTTCACAAAGTCATTTTCTGTGAAACGGTATTTAAATGTCTGTAGCAGAAATGTTTCTAAGAACTATTCAAGTATACTGTCTTGGATATTTTATATTATGTAAAAGGTGAGATATGTAAATATGTTATTATGGTATGAGGAGGCCCAACAAATAGTATCTTTTTCCTTTACTTCAATTCAGAACCAGTTAAGAGACAGATACGGGGATCCAGGCAGATTGCGCTCAGAATCTTACCTCTTTTTTAAATTAGCTGATAAAACTATAGAGGAGAAGTTTTGGACATCAGTTTGCTAATACTGTATCCTGAATGAGTCAGGCTTATCTCTTGGATCATAGAGGTCCTGCTTCCCCACACACCACCTCTTTCTAGAGGAGCAGAGACGGTCTTGCTGAGTTTACCACTCGGGCAACAGAGTGGACGAGAATGCATCTTGCCAGCAGACAGACAGAATCGAAGAACAGAGGGGAGGGTCGAGGTGAGCTGCACTTGCTCCGTACCTCTTGGTGGTTGATCACAGCCAGTCTTCTTTCATCGTGGCTTTTCTGGACTGAATTTTGTCTCCTCTCTGCTCCAATTCCCATGCTGAAGCCCCAACTAACCCTCATTGTGACTGTATTTGTAGATAGGACCTTTAAGGAGATAATTAAGGTTAAACAAGGTCAATCCAATAGGACTGGTTGCTTTATAAGAGCGACACCAAGGATGCCGGTACACGGGAAAAAGGTCACGCTGAGATCACAGTGAAAAGTCAGCTCTCTGCAAGCCAAGGAAAGAGGCCCTGGGAGAAACCGGCTCTGTTGACATCCTGATCTTGGACTTCCAGCTTCCAGAACTGTGAGAAAATACGTTTCTGTTGTCCAAGCCAGTCCACATGAGGTATTGGGTTACGGCAGCCCAGAAATGACTAATACGGTGACCCAGAGTGTTACTCTCATGAAGGTGCCTGCCCGTGGAAATGCCAAGAGGAGGAGATGAGAAACATGAGCTGTTATTGCACATACTTACTCATCCTGTCTCCTGAACTAGATTATAAAGGTCTCAGGTCCAAAGAATGTGTATTCTACTTCTTCATCTTGGCCAAGTAATTGGCACATAGATAATAAATACTTAAAAAGTAATAATGCTTTTGCATTTATAGACTTCTTTGCGTTTTAAGATTGATTATTTTCTCCTTTGCTCTAAATTCCATGTATTACACTAACTGTGACCATCTTCACTAGCAGTACAAGAGAGCCAAATCTCCAACTGGAAAGCTCTGCTGCTTTGTGAGGATATTACTTACTGTGTATTTATGTCATGTCACTTTGATACATATAAAGGTTTCAGCTCAAGAATTGCAAAGTGAAAGTTAATCTCATTGCAATTGTTTCAAAAATAGTTATTTGAAAATTTCAGTCTATAACAAGAGCCCATTTATAGTTTTAAATAACTTTAATTTGTAATATTTTTAGATAAAAAAGTTACAAAAACAGTACAATTGCCATATTGCCCTCACCCAGATTCCTCTAATGTTAACATATCACATAGCCATGGTGCAATTACAGAAATAAGGTTAATATTGATACAGTGTATTAATGAATCTACGGATCTTGTTAGAATTTCGCCAGTTGTCCCACTAGTGTCCTTCTGGACAATTGCCATGTTGCACTTAGCTTTTCTTAATTTCCCCCAGTCATAACCGAGGTTCAGTCTATCTTTCATGACTTTGATGCCTCTGAACAGAACTGATTAATCATTTTGTAGAATATTCCTCAGTTTCTGTTTGAGGTTTTCTAATGATTAGGTGGAGGTTATACATTTGGGGCTAGAATACCACAAGTAAAGTGAGTGTCTCAGTGCATCTTAGGAAGAAGTATGCTGTTGTTGTAACTGATTACTGGTGATTGTAACTCTGATCACGTAGTAAAGGTGTTATGTGCTAGCTTTACTCATTGTAAAGGTAGTATTTTTTTCTTTTTAATTAATAAGCGGGGCAATACTCTGAGACTGTGCAAATATTTCACTACTCATCATACTTTTGCCTACTAATTTTAGCATCCATTGATGATTCTTGCCAGCAATAAGCATTTCTGTAATGTTTGCCTAATGGTAACTTTCTGCTTTCATCATTCCTTTGCTTGTGTTCCCTCTCTTACTGTGTCTCTCTCTGTCAAATAAGTAAATAAAATCTTAAAAAAAAATAAATAATTGGAATTCTATAGTAAGAATGAGCTGACCTTTCTCCTTTTCCCTCCCCTCTCCCCCTCCTTCCTTCCTTCCTTCCTATCATGGATATAAATAGAGGTTCATGGATATTTCTTTTACTCTATTTGCTGTAATTCAGTACTATCATTTATTTTGTGGCAAGAGCCCATTTCAAAAGCATCCAGTGGTTTTAAACAGACAGATTTTATAAGTCAAAGTCACTCTTCTAGAACTAATTAATATCAGACATAGACTGGAAATGATGAGGCTGGTACATTCTGATGTAAGTGTATTAGCTGTAAAAAAATTAAAATGGTACAGTCAGTCTAGGCCCTTAAGGGGATAGCATAATAATTGGGGAAACAGAAAGACACTCCAAAAGATCCAATGATGTTACATTTTACGTAACAGCTCAAGGAAACAATAGAAGACAGCAAGAAAGTCTGTTTGATTGCCAAATGAGGTAGTAAATGTTATAGATGACCATGAAGGGCCTTTGCTGCATAGGACCCATGCTACTCTGACCTGGAAGAAATTGTAAAGCAAATACCATATTTTCTGGAAAAAAATAATATGAATATATATATATATATTGTGTGTGTGTGTGTGTTTATATATAAAAATATAAAAACATATGTATGTACCCACCTTCCTACACCATCTCCCCTCTCACCAGTTTCCTCATAGGTGAATGTTGAACATTAACTTATGCATGAAAATACAATGAAGTTACATTAACTTGTACTTCTTAATACTAAGGTATTAACAAGTTAATACATTAACTTAATGTATAAAATCTCATAATCTGACTTGAGCTACCTTTTGGCCCTACTTTTTTTCTTTCTCAAAATGTACAATCTTATCTTGTTCCAGGCATGTGCAACTTAATTTTCCTGACTTAACACGCTTTTGTGCTTCTGTACATGCTGTTCCCATAACCTGGAATGCCTTTCAATATGTCCTTGGAAAATTTATTCTTACCCTTTAAAACACATCTCAAATATCACCACCTCTCAGAAAGAATTGTCAACTCCTTGATGCATACTCATTTTCTTTTTTTTTTAATTTAAATTCAATTAACATATAGTGTATTCTTAGTTTCAGAGGTAGAGTTCAGTGATTCATCAGTTGCATATAACACCCAGTGCTATATCATGTGCCTTCCTATTGCCCATCACCCCATCCCTCCATCCCTCTCCCCTCCAGCAACCCTCAGTTTGTTTTCCCTGATTAAGGGTCTCTTATGGTTTGTCTCCCTCTCTCATTTCATCTTATTTTCCTCTCCCTTCCCCTCTGCTCCTCTGTTTTGTTTCTTAAATTTCACATATGAGTGAGATCATATGATAATTGTCTTTCTCTGATTGACTCATTTAGCTTAGTGTAATACCCTCTAGCTCCATCCACATCACTGCAAATGGTAAGATTTCATTTTTTTAAAAGATTTTATTCATTTATTTGACAGATAGAGCAGGAACACAAGCAGAGGAAGTGGGAGAGGGAGAAGCAGGCTTCTTGCTGAGCAGGGAGCCGGATGCGGGGCTCGATCCCAGGACCCTGGGACCATGACCTGAGCCAAAGGCAGACACTTAATGACTGAGCCACCCAGGTGCCCAAGATTTCATTTTTTTGATGGCTGAGTAGTATTCATTGTATATATATACCACATCTTCTGTATCCATTCATTTGTCGATTGGCATCTGGGCTTTTTCCATACTTTGGCTATTGTGGACATTGCTGCTATAAACATTGGGGGTCAGGTGCCCCTTTCGGAATACACTTGTTTTCTGTCCCAGTGCTGCCATGGTTCTTTCTTCACGTACCTGTTGTCGACCTTAGCATGCAGTTGCAAGTTGCCTGTCTCTGCTAGTCTGTCTTCTCCTGTGCAGCGAGACCTCACTGAGGGAGAGGCTCTGTCTTATGCAGTATTATGCCTCAACATCTAGCTGGAACGATGTGTGGATTAGAACAGGTGCTTGGTAAATGCTTGTTGAATGAAGGACTTAATGCACATTTGAATAATAGAACATTCTACAGGCGTACTTTCTAAGACCAAATTTCAACATACTTCATGAATTGCCAATATCATAGATTACCTTATTGGTGTGAGGTGTCTTAGGCTTTTGTCTTAGGCCATTTAGTCATATCATTGAAGCAGTTTATTCCTGCTTATGAATGTTAGTTCTGGAAATGATTGAATTGAATATCCAGTTAGTCACCACTTTTCCCTTAAAAGAATTGAGAGAGGGGCGCCTGGGTGGCTCAGTCGTTAAGCGTCTGCCTTCGGCTCAGGTCATGATCCCAGGGTCCTGGGATCGAGCCCTGCCTGCATTGGGCTCCCTGCTCCGCGGGAAGCCTGCTTCTCCCTCTCCCATCGCCCTGCTTGTGTTCCCTCTCTTGCTGTGTCTCTCTCTGTCAAATAAATAAATAAATCTTAAAAAAAAAAAAAAGAATTGATAGAGCACACAGGCTTTCAGCATAGTGAGAAAGCCAAAAATGCATCACTTCCCCTTTTAAGCCATTCTAGATTGTATCAAATCTGCTGGTGTATTTAATACAGAGACCTCTGAGTCTGGGAAGAAGTAAGTCAATAGATAAGTGCACTTTATTTTGTAAAACACTTTTATCCTGAAAATGTCTAACATAAGTGTAACCTAAATTATGTCTAACATAAGTTTTGTAATTGCAGATTTAAATGCTTTTAGAGTCAACTCTGAGGGGTGTTATTTTGCCAGCTGAAAATGCTTTACTAATTCAAATATCTTTTAATATATCTGAGTTTTATGTATGAGACTTAGTATTCCAGGTTTTCTTAAAATCAGCTTGCCTAAATTGAAAATGTTATTTGATATATTTCTAGAAGCAAAAATCATAATGTAGACGAATTCTCATGAGAACAGGCAATGACATTTTTAAGACATTGGGGGTAATTGGGAAATTTCAATTTCAAACTGTTTCACTGGAGACAGTTTGGGATCTAAGACTCATCCTTAAAATCCAGAACCCACATTCTCTACCCATAGGAAAACAGTTTGTTCTTGATTAAGTGAGCCATTTTTCTTTGAAATTAATGACTGCTTTATTACTTTTAGTCTTTATGAAGAGATAAAAACATAACATGCAAGATATTAAACCATTCTCAACACCTCAGGTACATATAATAGTTAAATTTATCTGAAAATATTTTCCACTAATTGCCCAGCAGTTGCTTTAAGTACATTGATTCTTTGTTACTATATATGTACTGCACTGTTGACGTTTTCTCCCCCAAATTTTTAAAATACCTGTGTTATACTGTTTCATAGCTAAGGCTTCCAGCAGATGATCATGTCTAATACGTTTATTAAAGTTATTTTATAAAGCTTCCTTGCAGTTTACTGACCCAACCAGACTTTTAGAAAAAAATCAAATCATCCTCTTCCAAAATTGTATATGGGTGTGTTTCTGCAACCAGAAACTCGGACAGGTCCTCTCCAGCATC
The DNA here is from genome assembly GCF_029215605.1 of Mirounga angustirostris. Lineage (NCBI taxonomy): Eukaryota > Metazoa > Chordata > Mammalia > Carnivora > Phocidae > Mirounga > Mirounga angustirostris. The sequence goes on from NW_026991712.1 coordinate 115,191,918, forward strand.
TTGCCTGTGTGCAGTTGCACTTTTGAACCTAATGAATACCAGTGGTGAATTCACACAAAGGAAAAAATCTGTTTAATACATGTCGTCATAGAGGAATGGGTATGTTTCACTTAGAGACTAGATGCTATATTCTGTGCTTGATACATGAACAGAAGTTGGATTTTTTATCAGTCACAAAAATTGCACTTTCTTAAAGATATGGGACATTCATTGAAGCTGTGTTTAGTTATCTCTGAGAGGCCTGGACAGTGTCCATGAGGTCCATGGTCTCCTCTCATCTATTTGCATCTCATGTCATGTGGTTACACTATTTGCAGAAGGGTAAATGGAATATGAGACTGTGTCTCCAAGTAAGCCAAGCCAAATAGAGGTGACTTGCCAATTTTCATCATCTGGTACTCTCTGCATCTGTTCTTTCCTGAAGATATGCCTAGTTTACTATTTTCCAGAGTAACTTAGGATGAGCTATGAATGAAATGAATGCTATGATCAAGAATTGTAAGAATTACAGGGGCACCTGGGTAGCCCAGTTGGTTAAGCATCTTACTCTTCTTTTGGCTCAGGTTGTGATCTCACGGTTGGGATATCCAGACCAGCATTGGGCTCTCTGCTCAGTGGGAGTCTGCTTGGGATTCTCTCTCTCTCTCTCTCCTTCTGCCCTTCCCCCCACTCACATGTGTGCTCGCTTCTCAAATAAAAATAAATCTTTGAAAAAAAGAAAGAATTGTAAGAATTACAAAGGGAGAGCTAAGGTATGTATATATTATCACATCGATTTTATATTGATGTATATACATACATATATATGTTTAGATAGAAAAGACCTATATAGACCATATTTATATATACACATATACAAATACATGTACCTTCACAAGTATAAATATGCATACACAAATATATAAGTGTGTGTTTCCTGTGATGGTGGTAGTGGTAGTGAGGGGGTTGTGTGTGTGTGTGTGTGTGTGTGTGTGAGGCCAGCTAGTCTGGAATGCTGGAAAGGGCATGGGACACGACACCAAAAGATCTGGATTCCACTGTCACTTCTGCCACTTAGAAACCAGGTCACTCTTGGTAAAAGACTTCAAATTCTGAGTCCCAGTTTAATGATATATAAAACTGGTATTGTTATGTCTGTCCCAGCTACATCCTCTTACAGAATTACAAGAATCAAATGAGATTTTACATGTGAAAGAGTTTTGAAAAGTGTAAAACTCTTAGGTTGATGTAAGTTAACATTCATTGATTTTTTTATTTAAGCAACTACTATGTGCCATATTAAAAACACGTACAGGATACAGCCCTCACAGATGCTCCTGCAGGCAACTTAGTCTAAATGGAGGTGGATCAAAACCCAGAAACTTATATGCAGTATTATAAGCCTGGTTATTAAACTCATGTTGGTACAAGCTCTTTTGGAAATACAGAGAAGGGGCCTACAGCCCAGTGTGTGGGGGAAGGAAAGCCCACAGAAGGTTTCTTGAGGGAAATGTTGTGTGGGCTCAGTTTTAAAGAGGGAAAGGAGTTAGAAGGGTAAGGGACAGTAGGAATAAAAAAGGCATTTTGAAGAGAGAAACAGCATGAATACAGATAAGAAAGACACAAACTAGGTGGGAAATCTAAAAGCATTTTATTATTGTTGGATAATAAAGAGGTGAGGAGAGTCAGGAGGTGGGGAGATGTAAGTAAAGAGCTGCACAGGGTAAGCCTTATCCCAGAGGAGAATGTAAGCTATTGGAGAGTTGTAAGCAGACAGTTGTGTGGACTGATTTCCACTTTAGATAAATCACTCTAGGGCTCTGTGTGATAGATTTAAGGGGGATAAAACTGAATGAAGAGAGACCTGCTAAGAGGCTGTTGCCATAGGCTGGGTAAAGATTTCTTGGCATTGGTACCATTAACATTTGGGGACAGACAATTCTGTGTTGTGTGTGTCTTTGGGTGGGGGGCATCCTACTGCATAGTAGGATGTTTGCAGTATCTAATACTTACTGGATACTAGAAGTACCCACTCCCAATTCCCAGGTGTGACAACCAAAAATGTCTTCAGTTTCCAAGTGTCCCCTGGGAGCACAGTTGCCTTGGTGGAGAACCACCAGTGCGGGAAAAATTGTGACAGTAACTCTAGCACTTTGGTAACTGGTCACTGGATTAGAGAATAGGTGACAGACGCCAAAAGAACTTAGGAGGTAATGTTGACAGTTTTCAATGATTGAATTGTTGGAGCTGAAGGAAAGGAGAGAAGAGTCAAGAATGACTTAGAAATTTTGGCTTTGTTGACTGAGTGGATGGTTATGTCTCCAGTCATGATGCATGATAAAAGAGGACAGGCATCCAAGTGAACATGACCTCTCTGAATATTTTGGCAACAAGGATGTCACTGGTATCCTTCCTTATATTCAGCATTAGTGATTTGATAAATATTAAAATTTATAAATCTTACATATCAACTATGGTAAAGGTGAGGGGAAATCGCTGGAATGTGGGGAGAGGTAGAGAATGAATGGATAGCCATATTTAATAGATAAGTAAATCTTAGTGTTAGAGAAGGCTGTGAAGTTGCCTGATGCCAGAGAATAAGAGAAAGAGATAGTTGCATAAGCCCTCGCACTTATGTGGGAACCCAGTGTAATTCTAACTGGACCTTTTCCCTTGAGCAGAGAGTTTTGTAGATCAGGAAAGCAGTGAGCTGAGAATAGCCCCACTGATACATTTGGTTGCTCTAGGGAAAGTTTTCAGCAGTGAAGTTGGGGGAAAGCAATGAAACTGCAGTGAGCTGAGTATAAATTCAAGATATGATAACCGTAAACTAGATTTTTATTTTGTGGGTTTTTTTTATGGCTTTAGTTGGCAAGAGGGAAAAGGGGGTTTTATGGCAACAAGAAAGTCTTGAGGCTAAGAGGCTAATGTTTTTCTCAGTGTGAGAGATCTGAGCTTTTTGGGGACCAAGGGGTAAGGGCACTTGGTGGGATAAAACTAGGAATCCCAAGAATTCTGAGAATAAGATGGGTCAAAAGAACAAATGAATTTATTCTAGAGTAAGAGGAGGGACATATCCTTTGAAGCGGGAAGGAAGAAAGAAGGGGAGAAGCATCTATGGTTCTCCTGTTTAAATTTGTAGTTAGGCGTTCTGGAAGCTAAGGAAGACGATGAATGATGGCTCGATTTTTGTGCTGCGGAGGGACTCTGATCATGGGTTGAGTGAATGCAATGGGAGTCACAAAGAGGAGAGTAACTGTGGGAAGAACTAAGGAGGAGCTGACTAAGAATAAATAAAGAGGCAGAGTGGAGGCACATTTAGAGAACATGAATTTGTGGTTTTATGGTTTTTCTCAAGCCACAAACTGAAGCCTTGGTGTGGAAGCAGAGAAAGTAAATTTTAATGGTGAAAGGAATTGGGCTTTGCTAAGTAGTTAAGGTGGAAATGCTGAAGTGTAAGAAGAATCAAAGGTATAGATGAGACCATTATTCAGATGATTAGTCATGAGGTTCAGGATGGGGGAAGAAAGATGAGTCTAGTTCCATATGGACTAGCCATTGGAAACTAGGCAAGTTGCTAAAGATATTATTTGTAAAAAGCTTCTAACCTGGTGCCTAACACATAATGGATGGTCACCAATGCTAGTTTCTTCTCTTTTCCCTTCCGGGAGAAGTAGAAAAAGTAGAGAGGCCAGTACCACCAAGCAGATGACAGAGTCTCAGTCTTTTTAACTGTTAAATAAGCATGATAATAATAATTGCTTTCCCTCCTCTATCTCAAGGAATCATTGTAAGTTGTAAAATAATTTAATCAGTGTGAATTATAAAGTACTAAAAAATGTGAGTTATTATGGTTACAAATGCACATTATATAGTAGTCATGTAAATTTCATGACCTTAATTATAAGATACAGTTTAATATCTGTGAGTGAAGACGTATTCTCCAATGTTATATCATATTGTCAGAAATTGTTACCATGGTGGAAGTAATAGATGTAGCATGTATTTCATTCCAGAATGATGGAAAAGATATGATTATCATGTCATAACACTATTAATATAAGCATTATAATATATGCTAGAAAGTGCAAAATGTGATTTGGGAAATAGATGAAAAGTTAATGGGGATTGGTAGACGGCTGACTTATAATCAGCTAGCTTATTTGTTGGGGAGGCAAAAGGAGAAAACTGCCTGCCAAAAAGACCCGAGTCAAGAGAAGACTGAATTCATATTTAGGAGATGCTTGTGACAATGGGACATAAATTCTTCTACCTCAGTCCACTCTTAGGAATGGTCGCCAGACCCTGTTTTATCCTTCCAAGGGAGGAAGTTGCCATCTAAAGGGCCAGGAGTAGGGAAAGGATAGATTATTCCTCTGACGGGTCCTTACTTACTGCCTACATATAGCTAAATTAACTTTAGATTCCTCACTGGCCTTGTGTATGATTTTAGGAAATCCAAAAACATTTTTCAACTTGCTTGATGATGTAAGAATCATCAAAGACTCAATTAAGATGAAAAGGTCTGGTTAAAACAATAGGTTGAAATTCATCTACACTAAATAAGTGAATGTTTAATTTCTTCTTTGATGGAGGGAAGGTTGGGCATAGAATATCTGAAATGGGGAGTAAGGAGAAGAGAAGCCAGCAATGAGAGGGAAAGGACCACAGAAAGGGAGATGGGGGATGCTGAAGACAAACTAAACCTGATTTCAAGGTTGGTCCTTCGTAGCAGGGTGGGAACGCTGGAGCCATCACGTGGCTCTGAGAACCCCACCCAGCACACTCTGGGAAGCCTGTCTTTGTTATTAGAGAGTTTCATTACCTGTGAATTGATATTATTTCTATTATTATTTCTATATTCTACCCAGAGTGCAGTTCTACCAGAGGATAATCTTAAAAACATATTTAAAGTTTATTGCCAATCAGGCTAATTGTTAGATGACAAAGAGCCTATTCTATAATAAAAATAACTATATTGATTGTTGTCAGGAAAAATGTATGACTTTGGGCAAGTTATCTAATCTTGGTTTCTATACCTCCCTGCAAAAGTACTGGATGAGTTGATTTCTAAAATCCCTTCTAATCCTAGATTTCTACTTTTCTATGTTACGGTGTGAAAGATGCATTAGACAATGACAAGATGCGATTTATTCAGTAGTTCCCAACCAAACATAGTGCAGCATATCGATCAAATCAGCCTCAATCCAAAAGATAAAAGATAAGAGGATATCAGAAAAATATAGTCAAAAGCTTTTCCTCAATCTTAGGATAACAATGAGCCAAATATAGCTACATTGGAAAAAAGTAAAAGATTCTTTCTGAATCAAGGTCTTACCTATGAAAGTTAGCTTAGTTCTTCAGGTACAAGTCAGAGTTTTGGATTCTCGGTAATTAAGATGTTATTATAATGGAGAAAGTCATGAAAATATTTTGACTCATCTCAACAGAATCTTCAAACCCGGTAAAATCACTACATATTGAGAATTTCAGGATTGTGATTTTGGGTTTTCCCTGGTTTTGGTAATCTGATGGCAAGTAACCAGTCTAATTTTCAAGCCATGTCTGTATGTATCACTGGTTTGAAAAATTAAATGAAAAATATCTAAGTATCCAAGTCTGTAGAGTGAACATTTGTTTTTGGTTTTTGTTGACCTAAAACCCACTAACAAATCAAACATTTTTAACTATTTTAACAGGTCCTAGACACAGACTTGTTCATACAGTCATAAGTACTTCAAATTATTTTCCTTTTGAGGGCTCTAAAAGTATTTTCTTGTTGACCTCATGGGTCTCAGAAAACTTTATTTTCTTGGGTCACCATAGAAGCAAGGAAGTCATTTTCATTTCCACGTACAATAAATCAATCAACATTTCTAGAACACCTATTTTGTTCTGGGCCTTAGGCTAAGCAATGTGGTGGATACAATGATGAATAAGAGATGATCTCTGCCCTCAAGGCAAGCCAGGCTCTTAGATAAAAGATACCAAACAGACAATACAGAGCAGCATACGATAAATGCTGAATGAGTGGCTTGGGAAATAGGAGTTTCTGTGTTTAAGAGGTGGGAGAGATCATTTTGGCCTGAGGTGGTCCGAGAGGCTTCAGGGGCTGTGTGGGAGATGGCTTGGGTCTCAGAGGACTGATGGCTGATGACAGCAGAAGGGGAGAGTGTGGCCTGCAGAGGAGACGGAGTGAGGCACGAGCAGCATGTTGGTGCTCTGAGCAGGGAAGCAAGTAAGCAGCCTCGCTAAGCTGTCGTCCGTGTCAGGCCAGGCACAGGGCCCAGAGCCAGCCTAGGCCTTGATGGAGAGCAGGCATGAGGGTGATAGCAGATGCAACACGGATCTGCAAATGAGATACGCCGTAGTGGGCTCTGGTCCTCTGGCCCACAGAGAACCACAGGGACCCAGAGATGCATGGTCCCCTGGGTGCCTCCCAGGAGCCGTTCCCCTCAACGTGGAGGCAGGACATTGGGGTAGAAGTAGGGCTGGCATCCGTGCTTGGCTGTGAACTAATTATGTAAACTTCATCAAGTCAGTTACATAACTGTGCCTCAGGGTCCTCCCTTTACAAATGAACTATTCGGGCTAGGTGATCTCTGGAACATCTCCTCCAGTGTTTATGTTTCATGTGTCTGTTCAGTGACCATATTGTAATCCTCTACAGTGAACCCAAAGTACTCTGTCTTAAAGAGTAAGCTGACGATCAGGCCTTTTTCATTGTTAAAAACAATGTGATTACCTATTTTTTATTATTCAAAACTAAGTAAAGCCTCTTGACGTGTGCGCCTTATTAAATCCAGGCGAAAACAATATAGGTTGATGATTAAGTCCACAACCTGGGTTCAAATCCTGATCTTTTCAGTTACTGGCTTTGTGATTTTTGAGCAAGGTATTGAATTTTTCTAAACCTCTCTTCTCTTTATCTGCAAAAAGAGGATGACAATAGCATCTACAGATTATGATTTACTCTGAGAGTATTCATGAAAGCACTTAGCATGGTGCCTGGCATATAAAAGCATTCAATAAATGCTAGCTCTTTTATCATGACTAATATAAAACTGTTAGCTGTTGTTGGCATTTATTAACTTCTTAAAGTGATTTTGAAGAATTAAGTAACATAGGAGTTGTATTATCAGGTAATTATAAACCTTGCAGTGTTATCTGCATTATAGATTGACAAGCAATAATAGATGAAACCCAGTGAGACTAAAAAATGTGGCTCAGAAAATAACTAAAGTTGAAAATAGGAAGGAGCTAAGTGCCTGGAGATAAATGAGGGGAAACAGAGCTATCCAGTGAAAGGCAGAAATGCCTCAAAAGCCCTAGAGTCACAGTAAACAGCACCTGGAAACTGAACCTGCAAAGTGATAAGATGATACAGTTCTGGACACCTGATGATTAGAAAGGTGTTAACCAATAAGAAAGAATGGAAAGCAGAAAAAGAGGGCTTGAGGGAGTAAAATTTGATTGAAGATTTTTGAAAATGAGACATCCATATCATGAAGTAACAGATCTGTCTCACAATATGCTCGTCAGGCTTGCAGATGGGAAAGGTAGAAACATCAGGAAGGGAGGTGAGATAAAAGAGTGGTGGGCAAATGTTCTCTCTGCCTGTAGTGGGATCAATTCAAATAAAGAAAAACATTGCTAATGGCCAGGCTCCCTGGGGACGAGAGAGAAGCCATTTACATCTCGTCAGGACAGAGCCCTGGAGAACACACTGTGGGGAATTGTCAGCAGTGGGAGGGGGGACCAGACAAGGCAATGTTGACAGTTAGTGTGGAGCCATAGTTACTCTCTGTGTGGGGACACCCCCCAGGACTCCACAGAGAGAAGGGCCTGTCAGATTAAGAGTTAATATTTACATAGCATTTAGAATAGTGCTTGGCACTAATTGTGATATGTTTGTTAAATAAGTGTATTTAGAATTTCTGAAAATATTTGGCAACGAAAAAATAAATCAGTAGTCTTCCTTCAGGGATGAGCAGATCCACTGGCCAACTGAGAATGCAATCAATTATAAAATAAAGCCGAGAAAATTCTTAGGGAAGCAGTGTGGTTGCTGTGCTGTGACTTACCAATGTTACTGAAATGGGAGGTCAATTTTGTAGAAGAAGCCCCTACCTTCAGCTAGCAGGCAGAGCAAAAAGTTTGAGGAAGACAGCTATACACAATTTCACAAGATTTCTGTTCTGAAAGATGCTTAGTCCCTCCCATCTCTGTTAAACTTTCTCTACACATTTGTTAACAGTTTACCATTGAACACAAACCTTTGGTTGCTTTGCCTCTGCTCAGCTGCTAATAAACATTTGTATGCTGTCTGCACCATTGCCCTGGAAATTTAAGGAGATCACTGTCCCTGGCACCACCAAGAAGCTCTGCTCTTGCCCATAGGAGGCTATGGTGGACTCTACCTCTTGATCACTGCCAGATAGGTATCCACCACAGAGGAAAGTTTGGTTATTAGTATTATAGGTTATTCTCTCTTCTTCCTTTCTTCCTTTCTTCCTTTCTTCCTTTCTTTCTTCCTTTCTTCCTTTCTTCCTTCCTTCCTTCCTTCCTTCCTTCCTTCCTTCCTTCCTTCCTTCCTTCCTTCCTTCCTTCCCTCCCTCCCTCCTTCCCTCCTTCCCTCCTTCCCTCCTTCCCTCCTTCCCTCCTTCCCTCCTTCCCTCCTTCCTTGTAAGCTCTACCCCAATGTAGGGCTCAAACTCACGACCAGGAGATCAAGAGTTGCATGCTGTACCAACTGAGCCAGCCAGGCACCCCTGGTTCTTGTCTGTTGTAAAGAAGCTCTCTCTGTTACCTTCTTTCTTCATCATTTTCCTCCAAGAAAAATGAGAAAGCTCTGTTCAGGCCTTCTTTTTCCTCATCCTTAATGATCATTTATGGAAATCCTAATTCTTATTGGTGATTGGACCAATTTGGAAGTTATGCTGATAGTGGCTCACTCCCCCTAGCTAAGGCCACAGAATATCAACGGTGATTCTGTTTCAGACTCAACTTCCTGAGGAGGTTGGTGTGGTAGAAACTTAGTCTAAGTAGGAATGGGGACAAATGCCCATAGCCATAATACTTGGTTGACAAAAGACTTTCATTTGTGTTATCTCGTATAATTCTTACAACTATATCAAGTGGTGAGTCAGGGCAGCATTACCATTATCCTTCTTGTACAAATAGGTAAACATATCTTTAAGTAATTTGCCTGATACTACACGTATATTAAATGAGAAAGCCAGAACTCTAATCTAGGATTTTTTAATGAAACTTATGAGCTCTTTCTCCTTCTTAGGATTGAATCTGATGTCCAGAAATGTACAATGTATTATAAAATTTTGACGAAATTAATCACTTTTGATGTTCTGATGGCCAAATTACAAACACTTCCCTCACAACCTCACAACCTCACAACAGTTGCTTCTGCAGTTCTTAACTCCGTGATTTGTTACTCCATTATTTTAACCTTTGATAACCCAGTAGAATCAATACTTCTATTTAGTTCATTATAAAATAATAAAATATTACAAAAAGCTTAGGAAACAGAAAAATTATTCGTAAGTCTTTGACCTAACCTAATTTAACATTTTTCTTTAGCCCCTTCCAATCTTTGTTCCTAAGCACAAGTGTTTTGTTTTGTTTTGTTTTGTTCTTTAATAAAATAAGATTTTAATTCTTCAGGGCACCTTTCACAATTGAAAATTAGGTTGAGATATAATAGACTAAATAGTACCTTTATCATGTTACATTAGCCACCATACAGTACTTCAGTAGGTTTTGATGTAGTGTTCCATGATTCATTGTTTGTGTATAACACCCAGTGCTCCATGCAGTATGTGCCCTCTTTAATATCCATCTCCGGGCTAACCCATCCCTCACCCCCTCCCCTCTGAAACCCTCAGTTTGTTTCCTTGGAGTCCATAGTCTCTCATGGTTTGTCTCCCCCTCTGATTTCCACCCCCTTCATTTTTCCCTTCCTTCTCCAAATGTCCTCCATGTTATTCCTTGTGTTCCACATATAAGTGAAACCTTATGATACTTGTCTTTCTCTGCTTGACTTATTTCACTTAGCATAATCCCCTCCAGTTCCATCCATGTCGATGCAAATGGTGGGTATTCATCTTTTCTGATGGCTGAGTAATATTCCATTGTGTATATGAATCACATCTTTATCCATTCGTCTGTTGAAGGGCATCTTGGCTCCTTCCACAGTTTGGCTATTGTGGACATTGCTGCTATGAACATTGGGGTGCATGTGCCCCTTCTTTTCACTACATCTGTATCTTTGGGGTAAATACCCAGTAGTGCAACTGCTGGGTCATAGGGTAGCTCTATTTTTAACTTTTTGAGGAACTTCCATACTGTTTTCCAAAGTGGCTGTACCAGCTTGCATTCCCACCAACAGTGTAAGAGGGTTCCTCTCTACATCCTTGCCAACATTTGTTGTTTCTTGCCTTGTCAATTTTTGCCACTCTAACTGGTGTAAGGTGGTATCTCAATGTGGTTTTGATTTGAATTTCCCTGATGGCTAATGATGTTGAACATTTTTTCATGTGAACTGTTAGCCATTCGTATGTGTTCTTTGGAGAAGTGTCTGTTCATGTCTTCTGCCCATTTTTTGACTGGATTATTTGTTTTTTGGATGTTGAGTTTGAGAAGTTCTTTATAGATCTTGGATACCAGCCCTTTATCTGTAATATCATTTGCAAATATCTTCTCCCATTCCGTGGGTTGCCTCTTTGTTTTGTTGATTGTTCCCTTTGCTGTGCAGAAGCTTTTTATCTTGATGAAGTCCCAGAAGTTCATTTTTGCTTTTGTTTCCCTTGCCTTTGGAGACATGTCTTGAAATAAGTTGCTGTGGCCAATGTCAAAGAGGTTACTGCCTATGTTCTCCTCTAGGATTTTGATGGATTCCTATCTCACATTGAGGTCTTTCATCCATTTCAAGTTTATCTTTGTGTATGATGTAAGAGAATGGTCAAGTTTCATTCTTCTGTATATAGCTGTCCAATTTTCCCAGTGCCATTTATTGAAGAGACTGTCTTTTTTCCATTGGATATTTTTTCCTCCTTTGTTGAGGATTAATTGGCCATAGAGTTGAGGGTCCATATCTGGGCTCTCTATTCTGTTCCATTGATCTATGTGTGTGTGTTTATACCAGTACCATACTGTCTTGTTGATCACAGCTTTGTAATATAGCTTGAAATCAGGCAATGTGATGCCCCAGCTTTGTTTTTCTTTTTCAACATTTCCTTGGCGATTTGGGGTCTTTTCTGGTTCCATACAAATTTTAGGCTTGTTTGTTCCAGCTCTGTGAAGAATGCCATTGGTATTTAGATCAAGATGTCATTGAAAGTATAGATTGCTCTGAACAGCATAGACATTTTAACAATGTTTATTCTTCCAATCCACAGGCATGGAATGTTTTTCCATCTTCTGGTGTCTTCTTCAATTTCTTTCATGAGTGTTCTGTAGTTTCTAGAGTATAGATCCTTTACCTCTTTGGTTAAGTTTATTCCTAGGTATCTTATGGTTTTGGGGACTATTGTAAATGGAATTGATTCCCTAATTTCTCTTCCTATGGTTACATTGTTAGTGTATAGAAAAGCAACTGATTTCTGTTCATTGATTTTTGTATCCTGCCACATTACTGAATTGCTGTGTGAGTTCTAGTAATTTGAGGGGGGTCTTTTGGATTTTTCACATAAAATATCATGTCGTCTGCGAAGAGAGAGTTTGACTTCTTTCGTAAGCACAAGTTTTTAACCACAATTGCAATCACAGTGTAATTTAATTTATTCTACATATCACTTTGATAACATAACAGTTTTTTATACTACTGTACATTCATAGCACATTTCATACCACAGTTTAATCATTTCCACTTTGTTGGACTTTAAGTGGCTTCCAATTTTTCAATATTACAAAAAATGTTATAGTGAAAACCTTTCATCTTTAAGTTATTCTTTCATCAGAATATATCCATAGGATAAACATCTAGAAAGAAGCTCCTTGGTAAAAAAAAAAAAAAAAAAAAAAAAAAAAAAAAAAAAAAAAAAAAAAAGGTATGGGTCTTGTTTCACATTTACCTAACATTTTTAGAAAGAAATTTGGCATTTTTTACTGCAACTAGCAAGTTTAGAGCATATAATTCACTGTGCCCTTGCTTGCATTTGGAATTATTATTCTTTTAAGATTCATTTGTTTATTCCAGAGGGAGAGAGAGAGTGCATATAGGGGTGTAGGGAGAGAGGTGGAGAGAGACGTTAGCAGACTCCAACCAGGGGCTCCATACCGTGATCCAGATCTCACAACCTGACCCAGAACCAAGAGTCAGATGCTCAACAGACTGTACCACCCAGGTGCCCCTGGAATTATCTTTTATTTTTTGTTGATAGTTTCAGGAGAAAAAAAACCTCCTCAATGTTTTCATCAATGCTTTTCTGACTACCATTAATGGTGAACATTTTCTCCTAGTTATTTGCTAGTTGTATTTTCATCTGTGTGAATTTTGTATCTTTTAGTTTCTGAGTCAAGAGATAACATGTTATATCTTGAATTTTATATAGCTAGACTCTCTGGAAGGATCAGCAGTTATAGAGTATGGATTATTATTATTTTTAATGCATCCTCTAATTTCCATTAGAAGTGTCTCCAATTCTTCTCTAAGGTTACAGAAATTTCTATGGGGATACCTGTGTGCACTAGGGGTGTCTAATGCTTGTTTTTCTAAGCTTGATGTAAATGTCTGGTGCTAAGGAATGACCTGCTGAAGTAATCTTCTGTATCCAAATACTGATGTGGCATTGGTAGTGGTCGGGGGCAGTGACTGGCAACAGTTTGAGTTTTTCAACCTAGATTTGGAAAAAAATTTTTTCTCTTAAATACACATTCTAGAATGCCTATGCAACCAGAGAAACCACGTGACATTACAAATAATTTATGGCTCTCAGAAGTTCCTACTTTTAATTCTGTCGTAATTTGAACTTCTAATTTTGGGGAGCAGTTGCATTGTGTCTAACTTGGAGTGAGTCTATGCACTGAGCCTGCCATGAATGATTTACCCTGCTTCCATGTCATTGGCATTTATCCACCTAACAAGTTAAGACTTGGAACACACCCCCACACATCAAAAAAGCAAACACTAACCCCTCTGGTGTTCTGCTGTTGACTGCAACTCAGCATTGGGACCCAGCAAAATCTTGGCCTAGCCTCCCTCTGCTGCCATCAAGGCTCTGAGTCTGTTGACACATTACTAAAAGACGAAGGCCCAGATATGCATTGACGTAAGGTATTGCTCTTTTTTTTTTTTGTTACATATATTTATTTCTTTATTTTTCCCCCCATTTGATGTTAATGATTACACCTCCTTTTTTTCTTCTATGTACTTAAAAAAAATTAAATACACATTCTAGAAAGCAACTTCTATTTTTTCCTTTTGATTTTGGCTCAGCCTAGCTTTCCTCATGTTCAAATGGGGAGAACTTTTGGAAAATGTTGCATTTTCTCTATAGTATTAGAAGATCTAGACACACTGTAAAGAAATTTTTTTAAATGTATGTTTTCTGTGATTCATGGTATCTGTAACACTGATTAACAAGGCCTGTCATGTGTGTCATACTTCATTCTACCATAGTAACTTTGTGCATGCTGTTCTCTCTCCTGGAAAGTACTTCCCTCCTGGCTTGCCAGGCAGCCTCCTGCTCTTTCTTTAAGACTCCCTGAGTTAGTGTTCAATTGTAATAATAGAAACCACTGCAGCTAGTTTAAGTAGAAAGGAATTTAATGAATTTATACATCTGTGTAATCACCTCCACAATCAAGATGTACATTTTCTTCATGAACTTCCCTTGTGCCCTTTTCCACTCACTCCAATACCATCAGCTCAAGACAACTGGTCTACTTTCTGTCACTGTAATTAGGTTTGTCTTTTCTGAAGTTTCAGGTGTGTAATCATATAGTATAAACTCCTTTGAATCTTCTTTTGCTCAGACTAACGTTTTTGAGATTTGTCCATGTTGTGCAGTGTATCCACAGTTAATTTCTTTATATTGTGGAGTAGCATCCATTTTATGCAAATACTGTGGGTTTACCCAATCACCTATTGATGGACATTTAGGATGCTTCCTCTTGGAACTATTAAAAAAGGTGGGAAAAAAAAAAAAGGTGCACAAGGCTAATATACAAAAGTCAGTTGTTTTCCTATATACCAACAATGAACAAGTAGAATTTGAAATGAAAAACACAATATCATTTACATTAGCACCCCACAAAATGAGATACTTACGTATAAATCTAAGAAAGTATGTATAAGGTCTATAGGAAGAAAAGTGCATAACTCTGATGAATGATATCAAAGGAGAACTAAATAAATGGAGAGATAATCCATGTTCATGAATAAATGGGAAGACTCAATATTGTCAAGATGTCAGTTCATCTCATCTTGGTCTATAGATTTGATCAATCCCAATTAAAATCCCAAAAAATTGTTTTATGGATATTGACAAACTGATTCTAAAGTTTATATGGAGAGCCAGAAACCCAGAAAATGCTGACTGCTATAGAGTTTTTAAAGAATACATAAGTAAATGGAGACTTAGTATAAAGCTATAGTAATCAAGACAGGTGGTATTGGTGAAAGAATAGAAAAAAAAATGTGCCAGTTTTACATCACAGTTTGTTGAAAAGACCATCCTTTCTCCATTCAATTATCTTGGTGCCTTTGTTAGAAACTCAAATGACTGTAAATGTTAGGTTTCATTCTGGACATCCTTTTCTGCTTCCTTTATCTTTTTGTCTCTCCTTTTGCCAATACTAGAGTGTCCTAACTCTTGTAACTTTATATCAAGTCTTGAACTTGGGTGATTTATGTTACTTACTTTTGTTTTCATGTTCAAAAAATTTTGGCTACTGTAGTTTATTTTGCATTTCTGTATAAATTTTGAATACATGCTTATTAGTTTCTACAAAACCTTGCTGATTGGGATTACATTGAATCTACAGATAAGTTTAGGGAGAATTTATATTTTAAGAATATTGACTCTTCCAACCTATGAATAGAGTATATCTCTCCATTTACTTATCTATTCTTTAATAACTCTCAATAATGTGTTGTAGTTTTCAGTATACAGCAGAAACATATTTAAATTTATCCCTATATATTTATTGTTATATGTTTATCCCTATATAGTTCTGACCCTATTGTAAGAGGTAAATTTCATGGTCTAATTGCTCATATATAAAGATAATTTTTGGGTTAAACAAAAAAATTTGATTTTTATAGATTGAATTCCTATCCTGTGACCTTGTTAAACTCCTTTTTTTAAAAAATTTAAATTCAGTTTAGTTAACATACAGTGTATTATTAGTTTCAGGGGTAGAATTCAGTGATTCATCAGTTGCATATAACACCCAGTGTTCATTACATCAAGTGCCCTCCTTAATGCCCATTACCCAATTACCCCATCCCCACACCAACCTCCCCTCTAGCAACCCTCAGAGATTCTCTACAGTTAAGAATCTCTAATGGTTTGCCTCCCTCTTTGTTTTTATCTTATTTTTCCTTCCCTTCCCCTATGTTCATCTGTTTTATTTCTTAAATTCCACCTGAGTGAAGTCATATGGTATTTGTCTTTCTCTGACTGAATTATTTCACTTAGCATAATACACTTTAGTTCCATCCACGTCTTTGCAAATGGCAAGATTTCATTGTTTTTGATGGCCAATAGCCCATTGTATATAAATACCACGTCTTCTTTATCCATTCATCATCATTCGACATGTGGGCTCTCCATAATTTAGCTGTTGATAGTGCTGCTATAAGCATTGGGGCACAGGTGCCCCTTTGAATCAATATTTTTGTATCCTTTAGATAAAAATGTAGTGGTGTGATTGCTGGGATGTAGGGTAGTTCTATTTTTAACTTTCTGAAGGACCTCCATACTGTTTTCTGGAGTGGTTTTACCAGCTTGCATTCCTACCAACAGTGTAAGAGGGTTCCTCTTTCTCTGCATCTTTACCAACATCCGTTGTTTCCTGAGTTACTCATTTTAGCCATTCTGACAGGTATGGGGTGGTATCTCATTGTGGTTTTGATTTGTATCTCCCTGATGATGAGTGATGTTGAGCAATTTTTCATGTGTGTATTAGCCATCTGTATGTCTTCTTTGGAGAAGTGTCTGTTCATGTCTTCTTCCCATTTCTTAACTGAATTATTTATTTTTTGGGTGTTGAGTTTGATAAGTTCTTTATAGATTTTGGATACTAGCCCTTTATCCAATATGTCATTTGCAAATATCTTCTCCAATTCCATAGCCTTTTAGTTTTATCAACTAAATCAACTTCACTGTGCAGAAGTGTTTTATCTTGATGAAGTCCCAATCATTGATTTTTGCTTTTGCTTCCCTTGCTTCTGGAGATGTGTCTAGTAAGACACATCTTACTGCAGCCAAGGTCAAAGAGGTTGCTGCCTGTGTTCTGCTCTAGGATTTTGATGGGTACCTGTCTCACATTTCGGTCTTTCATCCATTTTGAAATTATTTTTGTGTATATATAAGAAAGTGGTTTCATTCTTCTGCATGTCGCTGTCCAGCTTTCCCAACACCATTTATCGAAGAGACTCTTTTTTTTCTATTGGACATTCTTTCCTGCTTTGTCGAAGATTAGTTGACCATAGAGTTGTAGGTCCATTTCTGGGTTCTCTATTCTCCATTGATCTAGTGTCTGTTTTTGTGCCAGTACCATACAGTCTTGATAATCACAGCTTTGAAATATAGCTCGAAGTCCAGAACTGTGATGCCTCCCACTTTGGCTTCCTTTTTTTTTTTTTATTTTTTATTGTTATGTTAATCACCATACATTACATCATTAGTTTTTGATGTGTTCCATGATTCATTGTGCATAACACCCAGTGCTCCATGCAGAATGTGCCCTCTTTAATACCTGTCACCAGGCTAACCCATCCTCCCACCCCCCTCCCCTCTAGAACCCTCAGTTTGTTTTTCAGAGTCCATAGTCTCTCATGGTTCGTCTCCCCCTCCGATTTCCCCCCCTTCATTCTTCCCCTCCTGCTATCTTTTTCTTCTTTTTTTTTTCCTTAACATATTGCATTATTTGTTTCAGAGGTACATATCTGTGATTGAACAGTTTTGCACAATTCGCAGTGCTCACCATAGCACATACCCTCCCCAGTGTCTATCACCCAGCCACCCCATCCCTCCCACCCCACCCCCCACTCCAACAACCCTCAGTTTGTTTCCTGAGATTAAGAATTCCTCATATCAGTGAGGTCATATGATACATGTCTTTCTCTGATTGACCTATTTAGCTCAGCATAACACCCTCCAGTTCCATCCACGTCGTGGCAAATGGCAAGATCTCATTCCTTTTGATGGCTGCATAATATTCCATTGTATATATATACCACACCTTCTTTATCCATTCATCTGTCGACGGACATCTTGGCTCTTTCCACAGTTTGGCTATTGTGAACATTGCTGTTATAAACATTGGGGTGCACATACCCCTTCGGGTCCCTACATTTGTATCTTTGGGGTAAATACCCAGTAGTGCAATTGCTGGGTTGTATGGTAGCTCTATTTTCAACTTTTTGAGGAACCTCCATACTGTTTTCCAGAGTGGCTGCACCAGCTTGCATTCTCACCAACAATGTAGGAGGGTTCCCCTTTCTCCACATCCCCACCAATATCTGTTGTTTCCTGACTTGTTAATTTTAGCCATTCTGACTGGTGTGGGGTGGTATCTCATTGAGGTTTTGATTTGGATTTCCCTGATGCCGAGCAATGTTGAGCACTTTTTCATGTGTCTGTTGGCCATTTGGATGTCTTCTTTGGAAAAATGTCTGTTCATGTCTTCTGCCCATTTCTTGATTGGATTCTTTGTTCTTTGGGTGTTGAGTTTGATGAGTTCTTTATAGATTTTGGATACTAGCCCTTTATCTGATAGGTCATTTGCAAATATCTTCTTCCATTCTGTCAGTTGTCTTTTGGTTTTGTTGACTGTTTCCTTTGCTGTGCAAAAGCTTTTTATCTTGATGAAGTCCCAATAGTTCATTTTTGCCCTTGCTTCCCTTGCCTTATGTTCCTGGGAAGAAGTTGCTGCGCCTGAGGTCAAAGAGGTTGCTGCCTGTGTTCTCCTTTAGGATTTTGATGGACTGCTGTCTCACATTTAGGTCTTCCAACCATTTGGAGTCTATTTTTGTGTGTGGTGTAAGGAAATGGTCGAGTTTCATTCTTGTGCATGTGGCTATCCAATTTTCCCAACACCATTTGTTGAAGAGACTGTCTTTTTTCCATTGGACATTCTTTCCTGCTTTGTCAAAGATTAGTTGACCATAGAGTTGAGGGTCCATTTCTGGGCTCTCTGTTCCATTGATCTATGTGTCTGTTTTTGTGCCAGAACCATACTGTCTTGATGATGACAGCTTTGTAATAGAGCTGGAAGTCCGGAATTGTGATGCTGCCAGCTTTGCTTTTCTTTGTCAACATTCCTCTGGCTATTCGGGGTCTTTTCTGGTTCCATTCAAATTTTAGGATTATTTGTTCCATTTCTTTGAAAAAAGTAGATGGTATTTTGATAGGGATTGCATTGAATGTGTAGATTGCTCTAGGTACCATTGACATCTTCACAATATTTGTTCTTCTAATCCATGAGCATGGAAGGTTTTTCCATTTCTTTGTGTCTTTCTCAATTTCTTTCATGAGTATTTTATAGTTCTCTGAGTACAGATTCTTTGCCTCTTTGGTTAGATTTATTCCTAGGTATCTTATGGTTTTGGGTCAGTTGTAAATGGGATTGACTCCTTAATTTCTCTTTCTTCTGTCTTGTTGTTGGTGTATAGGAATACCACTGATTTCTGTGCATTGATCTTATATCCTGCCACTTGACTGAATTCCTGTATGAGTTCTAGCAGTTTTGGGGTGGAGTCTTTTGGGTTTTCCACATAAAGTATCATATCATCTGCAAAGAGTGAGAGTGTGACTTCTTCTTTGCCAGTTTGGATGCCTTTTATTTCTTTTTGTTGTCTGATTGCTGTGGCTAGGACTTCTAATACTATGTTGAGTAGCAGTGGTGATAGTGGACATCCCTGCCATGTTCCTGACTTTAGGGAGAAAGTTCTCAGTTTTTCCCCATTGAGAATGATATTTGCTGTGGGTTTTTCATAGAAGGCTTTTATGATATTGAGGTATGTACCCTCTATCCCTATACTCTGAAGAGTTTTGATCAAGAAAGGATGCTGTACTTTGTCAAATGCTTTTTCTGCATCTATTGAGAGGATCAAATGGTTCTTGTTTTTTCTTTTATTAATGTAATGTATCACATTGATTGATTTGCAGATGTTGAACCGACCTTGCAGCCCAGGGATAAATCACACTTGGTCATGGTAAATAATCCTTTTAATGTACTGTTGAATCCGGCTAGTATTTTGGTGAGAGTTTTTGCATCCATGTTCATCAAGGATATTGGTCTGTAATTCTCCTTTTTGATGGGGTCTTTGTCTGGTTTTGGGATCAAGGTAATGGTGGCCTCCTAAAACGAGTTTGGAAATTTTCCTTCCATTTCTATTTTTTGGAACAGTTTCAGAAGAATAGGTATTAATTCTTTAAATGTTTGGTAGAATTCCCCTGGGAAGCCATCTGGCCCTGGGCTTTTGTTTTTGGGGAGATTTTTGATGACTGCTTCAATTTCCTTAGTGGTTATAGGTCTGTTCAGGTTTTCTATTTCTTCCTGGTTCAGTTTTGGTAGTTGATAAATCTCTAGGAATGCATCCATTTCTTCCAGATTATCTAATTTGCTGGCATAGAGTTGCTCATAATATGTTATTATAATTGTTTGTGTTTCTTTGGTGTTGGTTGTGATCTCTCCTCTTTCATTCATGATTTTATTTATTTGGGTCATTTCTCTTTTCTTTTTGATAATCTGGTCAGGGTTTATCAATCTTGTTAATTCTTTCAAAGAACCAGCTCCTGGTTTCGTTGATCTGTTCTACTGTTCTTTTGGTTTCTATTTCATTGATTTCTGCTCTGATCTTTATTATTTCTCTTCTCCTGCTGGGTTTAAGCTTTATTTGCTATTCTTTCTTCAGCTCCTTAGGTGTAGGTTTAGGTTGTATATTTGAGACCTTTCTTGTTTCTTGAGAAAGGCTTGTATTGCTATATACTTTCCTCTTAGGACTGCCTTTGCTGTATCCCAAAGATTTTGAACAGTTGTGTTTTTTTCTTTGTTGCCATGAATTTTTTGAATTCTTCTTTAATTTCCTGGTTGACCCATTCATTCTTTCGTAGAATGCTCTTTAGCCTCCATGTATTTGAGTTCTTTCCGACTTTCCTCTTGTGGTTGAGTTCTAGTTTCAAAGCATTGTGGTCTGAAAATAGGCAGGGAATGATCCCAATCTTTTGGTGCCAGTTGAGACCTGATTTGTGACCTAGGATGTGATCTATTCTGGAGAATGTTCCATGGGCACTAGAGAAGAATGTGTATTCTGTTGCTTTGGGATGGAATGTTCTGAATATATCTGTGAAGTCCATTTGGTCCAGTGTGTTATTTAAAGTCTTTATTTCCTTGTTGATCTTTTGCTTAGATGATCTGTCCGTTTCAGTGAGGGGGTGTTAAAGTCCCCCACTATTATTGTATTATTGTCGATGTGTTTCTTTGCTTTTGTTATTAATTGGCTTATATAATTGGCTGCTCCCATGTTAGGGGCATAGATATTTACAATTGTTAGATCTTCTTGTTGGATAGACCCTTTAAGTAGGATATAGTGTCCTTCCTCATCTCTTATTATAGTCTTTGGTTTAAAATCCAATTTGTCTGATATAAGGATTGCCACCCCAGCTTTCTTTTGGTGTCCATTAGCATGGTAAATGGTTTTCAACCCCCTCACTTTCAATCTGGGGGTGCCTTCGGGTCTAATTATATATATATATACATATATACCAAAAATAAGGTTAACTGCTATATATAGAATATGACTCTAAAAATGAAAAATAAGGTTTTTTTTTAAAGGGATTGATAAGATGGTTGAAAAAGGGAAAAAAAATTTTAAAAAAAGGAAAATTAAAAAAATTAACTTTGAAAGACTAAAAAATCATGGGAATAAAGGCATGAATTCTATGTGCAGTATTCCCCTAGCGCTGGAGTTCTGCCGTTCTCACTGATCAGTAAACTTGGTCTTGGCTGACTGTTCTTGCTGATCTTCTGGGGGAGGGGCCTGTTGCTGTGGTTCCCAAATGTCTTTGCCAGAGGCGAAATAGCCCCGCCCTTGCCCAGTCTAAGTAATCTGCTCGGGTTTGTTCTCAGTAGCTTTTTTCCCTGCAAGCTTTCTGTACAGCTTTGGAGGAGGAGAGTGGAAATGGCGCCCTCCCAAGCTCCCCCGGAGGAGCCAAGAACTCGAGGCCCTGCTCCTCAGTGCACCCCCAGAGAAAAGCAGTCAATCACTCTCGTCTCTCCGGTCTCTGGCTGCACTCCATGCTCACCCAGCCTGTGACCGAGTATTTCTATCTCTGGCACCCGACCCCGTGTGGAGTCTCCAAACCCAACAGATCCCTGTGGTGCACTCCTGCGCCACTCCTTCCAGGGGAGGAAGGGGAGTCTCCCCGGATCTGCCGCTTGTTGAGTCCCTGCTGGAGGAGCAGTGGCCCGACTGTGCCACGGATCACAGTTTATGGCAACCCCGAGCTGAGAGCCCGCGCCTCGGCTCCGTCTCTGCAGCTGGCTTCCCTGCTCTGATACCTGGGAGCTCTGTCGCACTCAGGCATCCCCGGTCTTTCTGTGACCCCGAGGGTCCTGAGACCACACTGTCCCGTGAGGGTTCCACCCCCTGCTTAGCCACTGGAGTGACGTCCTTCAGCGGAGCAGACTTCTAAAAGTTGTGATTTTGTGCTCCATGGCTTTATCACTTGCCAGAAGTGGCCGACAGAGGCCCCCTCCCTCACTGTCTATCCTCCCAAATATCGCCTCGGATTCACTTCTCCGCACATCCTACCTTCCAGAAAGTGGTCGCTTTTCTGTTCAGAGAGTTGCTGCTTTTCTTTTCTTTTCTTCGATCTCCTGTTGAGTTCATAGGTGTTCAGAATGGTTTGATCCCTACCCAGCTGAATTCCTGGGACCAGACGAAATTTAGGTCTCCTACTCCTCCGCCATCTTGCTCCTCCCCCTAATTCCACTTTCTTTTGATTAGTGTTAGCATAATATATTTTTCCCATTCCCTTACTTTTAGTCTATGTGTCTTATATTTAAAGTTGTTTTCTTGGGGCGCCTGGGTGGCTCAGTCGTTAAGCGTCTGCCTTCAGCTCAGGTAATGATCCCAGGGTCCTGGGATCAAGTCCCACATCAGGCTCCTTGCTCTGCGGGAAGCCTGCTACTCCCTCTCCCACTCCCCCTGCTTGTGTTCCCTCTCTTGCTGTGTCTCTCTCTGTCAAATAAATAAATAAAATCTTAAAAAAAATAAAGTTGTTTTCTTGTAGACAACATGTATTTGGGTCTTGTTTTTGATTCACTCTGACAATCTCTATTTTAATTGGTATATTTAGACCATTGATATTAAAGATGATTATTGATATACATGGATTAATATCTACCACATTTCTTAGTGTTTTCTACTTATTGCCCTTCTTCTTTGTTCCTATTTTTGTACTCCACACTTTTTCTGCCTTTTGTGGTTCTAATTGAACATTTTATATGATTCCATTTTCTTCCCTTTCTTAGCATATTGATTAAACTTAAAAAAAAAAATGTTTCTTAGTGATTGCCCTAGAGCAAAGCCATTCAGTAACCAAATGCTCTCTACTCTCCCTGTTGTTACATTAAGAGAAACAAAGGACAGGTTTTCAGAACATAGACATAGACATTGCCTTCCCTCCAACAGACAAAAATTGAGAAAAAAAGTGATACAAGCCAAAACTAACAGTCTAGACTCATCATCACCTTGCTGAAAGTTCCATGCAATAAAAATGACTGCCAACATGGAATAGCCTTATTTAAAACATTGACTGTGTGGTATATGCTTGATTGAAGTTCTCTTTGGAAGCCAGAACAGGGGACCTGGGGTACAAGGGAAGGCAGGGATATCTCCTAACACTAAAGTACATGTCATACAAATTAAAATATCATGGTCACAGAGTAATCACCATACTCAAATCAAAGTTAAAGGGAAGAGGAAGATATTTCAAGTATTCAAGGTTACTTGAGTGGCTTTAAATAGAGATAGATTTTGATCCTGAGAATGCCATGCATTTGACAGGAAACTGGCATTTATAGGGCCCAGGCCACACGTTTATGAACATAAAGAGTTAGGCCTAGAGGTATTTTCATTATAAATTCTTGCAACTTTAATCTACCCAGTAGGGATCAACTTTAGAAGTCTGAAATTAACTGATAAATCTGGATAAAGTTGTTGGCAAGAACTCTTTATGCCATGCAAAAAAGGCTCTTCAAAGGGTTATTTCAGACCATTGTTTCTCCTGGTACTTAAATCTTTGATTAGATTGTTGTTGGTTATGGCCAAACCAATTCCATTCTGGTATTGTCTTCGAGCTCTTTTTTGCTAAGCAGACAAATAATACAATTAAAATAACGTTCAGGAGTTTTCTGTACACCTGAACATAGATAAAATATTTTGGCAAAAATTAAGCAAGTTTTATTAAATTAGAAATTATTAAACATTTTTTTATTTGGGTATATTTGACACAATGTTACATTAGTTTCAGGTGTACAACATAGTGATTCAACTTCTATGTTATGCTCTGCTCACCACAAGTGTAGCTACCATCTGTCACCATACAATGCTATTACAACATCATTGACTATATTCCCTGTGCTGTGTATAAAGGGATTTTTTAAAAACATTGTATGCTATAACAGTTATTATTGATTATTATTTTGATGATGATGATACTTATCAGATAATTTTTGTACTATTGTGAGAATGGCTTGTGAATAATTAAAAGAACTTGTCCTCAGCATTTATTTAAAAATAAAAGATGAAGAAACTGCTTATAACATTCCTCTGCTAAGATTCTTCATACCTTTTATTAATGGGATATTTAATTTCCTCATAGACTTTGGAAAGGGAGTTGTGTTACTGCTGGACTGATTTTTAACCAACTATATCTAAAATATTTTTATAAGTAGTAATTAGGATAATCTGGATGTGGTTTTTAAAGATTTTAAAAGTTTGGAGACTGTTTCCAAGGCAGCAATTCATTAGAAAGGCTGAATTTGGTGCTAGGATGCTAAAATAAAATTATCTTGATATTGAAACTACAGTTCAAATGTGACTTCTCCAGAATTGGGTCTTTTGTACTTAATGGTAACTGACCAGTCTATCCAAGTATTTCTCCAGGTGGGATCTACAGATCACTAGTTATTTCAAATACTCCTTAAAAAAGGGATTATATGGTCAAGAATGTTTAAGAAATGCTGTGAACTATGTTTTCCTCTTACTGAGGTTCACTGTGTAAAATATACTAAGGGAGAAGTCTTGTATTAGGGAAACATGTTTAATTGTATGCAATTCAGTATTTCCACAATTGTCCAAAGCAAATAATTTCATATCCCACAGCAGCAATATTCCACAGAATAAATGTGCATATGTGAAAATTTACTATGTTTTATTGATTTATAAAAGCAAAGCTTTTTACTTAATGGTAAACAGATTATATGACAGGAATGATGGTCATTATGTGGCTTGCTTCATTTATTGAGGTTTATTGAGATAAAATTGACATACAGTAAGCTGCACTTATTTAAAGTGTACAATTTGATAAGTTCTGACATGTTTATATACCTGTGAACCCATACCGTCACTAGAATCAATGTAATATTTCTTTCACCCCTAAAAAGTTTCCTTGTGCTTCTTCTGTCATCCATCCCTCCAACGTGATATTGAATACAAATGTGAAAGTGGACAACCTTGTCTTGTTCCTGACTTTAGGAGGAAGGCATGTATTAATTATTTTACCATCAATTATGATGTTAGCTACAGGATTTTTCTGTAGGTACCCCTTATCAGATTGAGGAAGTTCCTTTCTGTTCCTAGTGTACAAAGTTTTGTCAGAATAAATGTTGGATTTTTGTCAAATGTTTTTTCTTCATCTATTGGGTTGATCTGTTGATATGGTAAATTCCATAGAAGAATTTCCTAATGTTAAACCTATCTTGATATAATAAAATTAAAAACTACAAAAAACAAACAAACAAACAAAAAACCTATCTTGCATTTCTGGAGTGAAATGGCACTTGATCATGATGTTTTATCTTTCATATATGTACTATTGAATTCAGTTTGCCAATATCTTGTTAAGAATATTTGCATCTATAGTCATGTGGGTACTGTCTTTGTCTGGTTTTGATATCAGAGTAATACTGATATCATCATCACTGATATCAGATATCATCTGACCTCTTAGAATGAGTTGGGTTGCACACCTTTATGATTTTCTGGAAGACTTTGCATAGAATTGGTATTATTTCTATCTTGGTTCTTTGGTAGAATTCAACAGTGAAGTATCTGAGCTTGGTGTTTTCTTTGTGGGATCATTTTTCACTACTAATAGAGGAGGAATATTCTTCTTGGTAGTTTGCACCTATTCAGTAGTTTGTATCTTTCAGGAAATTAACCCATTTTTTTTAAGTTGTAGAATATATTGGTAAAATGTTGTTCATAATATTACTATTTCCATATCTGTAGAATCTAGACTAGTGTCATCTCTCTTGTTCTGCATACTGGTAATCTGTGTCTTTTCTCTTTTTTTCCCTGATCAGTCTGAATAGAAATTAATTACTTTTATTGATCTTCTCAAAGAGCAGACTTCTGCTTTTATTGTTATTTGTTTCTTACTTCATTGATTTCTTCTCTGATTTTTATTTTCTTCTGCTTGCTTTAGGGATTAATTTAACTAATCTTTTTAGTTTCTTAAAGTGGAAGCTGAGATCACTTATTAGATACCTTTCTTATTTTCTACTATAGACATTTTAGAGCTATAAATGTCACTTTAGCTGCATCCCACAGATTTTAATATTCTGTTTTCATTCTCATGTAAAACAGAATACTTCCTAATTTCCCTTTTGATTTCTTTGACTTATGAGTAATTTAGAACTGTGTTATTTCATTTCCAAATATTTGTAAGATTTTCCAGGTATTTTTTCAGTTATTGATTATAAATTTCATTTCAGTCAGAAAGCATAGTCTGTATTGCTTGAATTCCTTTAAATTTGTCAAGACATTTTACAGCTCAGAATCTGGTCTATCTTGGTAAATGTTACATAATGCATTTGAAAAGAATATGTATTTACTTTGTTCAGTAAAATGCACTGTAAATATTAGGTCAAATTAGTTGATAGCATAGCATTATTGCTGATATTATGTCTACTTGTTTCAGTAATTATCGAAAGAGGGGTGTTGAAACAGACAACTTGAATCATGGATTTATCTGTTTCTCTTTTCAGTTTTACCAGTTGTTCCTTCCTTTTTATAGGTGCATAAACATTTAGGATTTCATAAACTCTTCATTTATTTACTTTCTTTCTCTTTCTCTTTCTTTCTCTCTCCTTCCTTCCTTCCTTCCTTCCTTCCTTCCTTCCTTCCTTCCTTCCTTCCTTCCACAGAGAGAGACAGACAGCACAAGCAGACTCCCCACTGAGCAGGAAGCCTGACATGGGGCTTGATCCCAGGATCCTGGGATCATGACCTGAGCCCAAGGCAAATGCTTAGCCAACTGAGCCAACCTGGTGCCCCAACCCTCTTTTTATTATTAAAAAAAATTCTTTTCATTCCGGATAAAAAAATATATATACATATATATATAAACACAAATATATATAAATTTGTATTTATGTATTATATGTATAAAATATGTATGTATTATATGTATCAAATATATATGCACAAATATATATGTATATGTATATATAAAATAGGTATAAATATTTTATATACATATATTTTTTGCTGAGAAATCTTTGTCTACTATTAATCTAGACACACTAGCTTTTTTTTAAAGCTTTCTTTCTCTATTCTTTTACTTTTAACCTATCTATGTCTTTATATTTAAAGTGGATTACTTGTAGGCAGTGTATAATATGGTCTTGCTTCTTTTATTCCATCTGACAATCTCTGACATTAATAGAGGAATTTAGATCATGTACATTTAGTATGAATTACTAATATGGTTAGGTTAAAACTACCATTTTTCTATGTTTCTTATTTATTCATCCATGCTTTTGATGTTTTTTCACACTTTTTCTCCTTTCTCTTGAATAAATTGAATTTTTTTCTGATTCCATTTTATTTCCTTTTTTGGGAAAAATTAACTATAACCCTTTGTTGGATTCTTTTAAAGGATGCTTTTGCATTTAGAGTATACATCTTTAACATTTCACAATTTATCTTAAAGTGATACTATACCACTTCAAATATAATTAAGAATTGTATGACAGTGTACTTGCATTTCTCTTCTCCAGGCCTTTCAGCTACTGCTGTTATATGTTTTACTTTTACATATGTTATAAGCCACACAGTAGATTGTCATTATTTTTGCTTTAAATAGTTGATTTTATTTTAAGGAGATTTAAGAGTAAGACTTTATATTTACTCACATGTCCCTTTTCTGATGCTCATCATTACTTTGTTTAGATAGAAATTTACATCTGGTGTCATTTTTGTTCGCTTGAAGGACTTCCTTTAACAATTTTTGTAGTGCATGTCTACTGGTGATGTATTCTTTCAGCTTTTG
This sequence comes from Mirounga angustirostris, assembly GCF_029215605.1. NCBI lineage: Eukaryota > Metazoa > Chordata > Mammalia > Carnivora > Phocidae > Mirounga > Mirounga angustirostris. Next base: position 115,219,649 of record NW_026991712.1, read on the forward strand.
AATGTCTTAAAAAGTTTTTTTCACATTAATTTTTTTCTGTACCAAACTTTGTTTATTCATTATTCATTTCCGTACAATTAAAATTTCCAGAAACACTAACAACTTTCACATTTATTTTTGAAAGATATTTTTAGTGAGTAAAGACTTTTAGGTTGAGGATTTTTTTCTTTCATTGCTTTAAAAATGTACTGTCTTCTATTTTGATTTGTTTCTGATGAGAAATGTTCTGTCATCATTATCTTTGTTCCTCCATACATAATGTCTTTTTATTTGGTTGTTTTTAAGGTCTACTCTTTATCATTTGTTTTAAGCAATTTGATCATGATGTGCCTTTATGTTTCTTTGCTTGAATTCATTGAGATTCTTGGAACTGTGGGCTTAAAGTTTTCATTGACTTTGGAAGATTTTTGGCCATTTTATCTTCAATTTCTTCAGTTTCTGTCCCTCCTCTCCTCCCCTTTAGAAATTCAAATAAAATGGGAACTGTGCCACAGTTCACTGATAATTCTGCTTATTTTAGTCTTTTTTTCACATTTCAAAGTGAAATGTGTTTCATTTTGGAGTTTCTGTTGCTATGCATTCTAGTTCCTTAATCCTATGCAATGTCTAATCCATTGTTAATTACATCCAGTGTATTTTTCATGTCAGAGATGGTATTTTTTTAAAGATTTTTTTTTTTTAATTTGACAGAGAGAGACACAGCGAGAGAGGGAACACAAGCAGGGGGAGTGGGAGAGGGAGAAACAGGCTCCCTGCGGAGCAGAGAGCCTGATGCAGGGCTTGATCCCAGGACCCTGAGATCATGACCTGAGCCGAAGGCAGACGCTTAACGACTGAGCCACCCAGGCACCCCAGAGATGGTAGTTTTTTAATTACTAGAAGTTTGATAGACTTTTTTGTAGCTTCCACATCTGAACTTATTATGTTCAGTCATTCCTCTAGCTTCTTGAACATAAGGAATTGAGATACAGTAATCATTTTAATTTCTTGTATACTGATATTTTTATTTGTGTCATTTCTTGGTCATTTTTGATTCATTGCTTTTTCTTGTTAGGTCTTATTTTTCTGCTTTTTTCATGCCTGGTAATTTTTGATTGGATGTCAGACATTGTGAATTTTATCTTGTTGGCTGCTGTATATTTTGTATTCTTATAACGTTCTTGAACTTTTTTTAGGATATGGGTAAATCACTTGCAGACAATTTGATCCTTTTTTTCTTACTTTTAAGCCTTTAAGGTGGAATCAGTCTAGAGTTAATTTTCTTCTCCTCCACTACTAAAGCACTACTCCCCTTCTGATTGTTCAGTCAAATTAAAAATTATGGTTTTCCTTTCTGGTTGCTGGTAACAGGCATTATTCCTACAACTGTATGAACTACAGATAATATTCCTTATAATGTTTCCTGTTGTTTTTTTTCTTGGTATTTTCCTGACATACATGAATGGGTCATTACTCAGCTGGATACTCAAGAAAGCCTCTAAAGATCTCCTGGGCTTTCTTTCTGCACAGCTCTCCCTCTGCTACTCTGCCCTGCAAGCAGTGGCTGCCTTGGCCTCCCTGGAACCCCAGCTTTGTATTTTCATCTCATGAAGACTATCATGCTCTAGCTGAGATACCCCTCCACCCCGCACTATAGCCAGGAAACCCTTCCAAATTCTAAACTCAGCCAATCATAGGGTTCATGTCGTTCAAGTGTCACTCTCCTTCATTGTGTAATATCTAGTATCTCATTGCCTTGTTTATTTTTCTTGTTTTTATTTGTTTCAGTTGTTTCAGGCAGCAGTGTAAGCCCAGACTCTATTACTTCTCTGGCTGTTGAAGAATATATTACTCGTTTGTCTGCATCTCTTTATATGCAAGACACATGGTCACACACTGGGCACAGACTATCAATTAGGTAGAAAAAAATCCTTTAACCTATAGGTTTTGTTTTCTTCATTTTATAGGGAAGTCATATAAGATGAATAATGCCTAGCCTTTCCTTTTATCCTATAAGCATTCAAGCCAACCCTGGTCTGATGCTGACTTACTTGCTTCTGACACATCAAAGTAAATTTTAGCCCTGAAATCTGGGCAAAACCGACTTTCCTGAGCTGGGTAATGTTTTCCCTCTGCATTTCTCTGAATTTTCTAGGTCCTATTTTTCTGCTACACAGAACAAATCTCTGTAGGTGAGCATAGAGTAAGGATTCTGAGTCTTTTGTTGTGCTAAGACATAGAAGCGGACACAAAAGAAATATAATGGATTGGAGCAAATGCCTATGAGAAATGTAAAATAGCTTGGTTTCCTCTTACAAAGCCATATAAAGCCACAAGTTAAAAAGCAATTTAAATTTGGGGAACTAGGGTGTTTGGCCAGTTTTAGGTTTGGCTATATGTAACTTTTGGTGATGCTATTGGTTTTTAAATTTTTCTTTTAATTTAAATGAATATCTCCTAAAGATAAGTCTGAACCATTCTGCGTTTTCTTTTCTCCCTCTCTTCAGTCTCCACCTCTGATTTGTTTTCTGGATGAGCATATGCTTAGATCCCTCAAGCATAGTGATAATTTCTCCTGGCCAGCAGAGCCAGTCATTATTTATTATACTTTGCTCTCTCTCCTTCTCACTCTCCTAGTGGGAACATTGCAGTGGCTGCTGGCTAGCAAATTAGCCCAGGGAGCTCCTTCTGTTGGTCTCTTTCCTCATTATACTAGTAAAAAATTTAACTGTGACATTCTCAATCCCTTCGTGTATGTGCATATGTATGTGTGCACGTGTGTGTGTTTGTAGACACACTATATGAATATATATAGATAGGTAGATGTAGATATAGATAATCTCCACATAGGTTGGAAGACACTGTGGGGGCTAATAGTGAGTAATTTAACTGTGGCTTTCTCACACATTTTACTCTCTTTCTTTCTCTAGAGTGGCTGCAGAAGTACAGTGTGCTCATGTATTGTTGCCTCACATTATAAGCCGAGCTTGTGGGTTTATGTGTCATCTCACTGTTTCTGCTGGGTTGTTTTCTGGCTGGATGTGATATCGTTTCATCCACTGTCAGGGGGCTGCCCCAGATACCTGGGATGCTCAAGAGATGCGACACTTACTTGCCATGTGATAGCAAAGGCTTCTGTTGATTTCTGTGGCTGCTTCTCCTGCAACCCTCTGTGGGATCCATGGATATCCAAGCTGATGGGGAAGCTGAAAACCACACAACCTCACTGAGGCTTTAAGGATTTTTGCTTATGGGTATCTTTAAGTAAGCATCAGGCAACCGTGAACTACAATTTGCAATGACTTCTTTCTTTTTTTTTTAAAGTGTTCTTATTATTTTAAGTCTCCTCTGGGTCACAGTTCCACAGTTCCACAGTTCCATGAGCCTTTAACTAACAGTCCTGTTAGTACTGCACAGCTTAGCTCTGGAAGGGTGACTAATAGTCACTCAAATAGACTGAAAGCAGGGGCCATGTGTCATACCTCCTGTGTATCCTCAGCAGCATCTAGCTTGGTAGTGAGTGATTCATTTAGGACAAAATAGCCTGTCTTCTTAGGATAGAGTTTTTGATCCTGACTAAAGACATGAGCCTTTGTCTTTTGTAATGTTTGGCCTGCTTAACAGAGTTCATAGCTTTTAGGTGGGGGTGATGAAAAAAGGTTAATCCAAAATGGTCTGTTAATTTCTGCAAATGGTACAATCTCACTATTAGTTTCAATTAATAAGAGCTCCCTGTCTATCTGATGTTGGAGGAGAAAAAAAAGAATGATGGAAGAAATGTAGAAACTAATAATTTAATTTTTAATTTTTATGTGTGTTTTATTTTAGAGAAAACTATTCTGTATATACCTTTGGTTCTGAAGAGGCACAAATGCGTTTTTTAGAAGCAGTGTTGTCAGTAGTGACCAAAGCACAGGAATGTGGGATTCATTCAGCTTTAGGGAGAAACATATTACATTTTCCATGTGCCTTAAAGCAATTCATTTAATTGACTATCTGACTCTTCAGCTTTCTATGGTTTTTATGTTGTTTTAACAAGCCTCTCTATAATTAGGTACAAGTGGTATGAGACAGTAACTGGTAGAGAAGCTACAGTTATTTTATATTTGTATCTCATTAATGAGCCTTTAGATTAACATCACCAATTCATTTACAGGGAAATGTCACTATGGCCCATAAAAATCCTTGTTTTCCAGCTCCTCAAGCAAAGCATGTGTAACCCTTAACCTAAAGCAGTGTCTTCCATTGGAGGCATGTGTGAACACCAATCCTGTCTTTGGCTGGCCTTGTGCCTGTGAGTGGGAGGTAAACCTTTGTGTGACCAGTTCCAGGGCATGTGATGGTAAATTCCTGGAAATGGGGAACATGTAGCTGATCAAATGAGCATTTCTGATTGTATCTCCCACGTTCCAGCTACTCTGGGGGAAGTCATGTCACCCCATGATGTGTGATGCTGCTTCAAACTATTTGCAAGAAATAATCTAAATGTCAAATTGTGGGTATCATGGGGCACTGCACATGTTGAGACAAACCAGAGTGTCAGAAAACTTAGAGTGAAGCTGGTTTTGAAGGTTGTGCAAAAAGAAACCCTAGTCATCAGGCACGAGGGAAATGCAAAGAGCCAGAAGAATCTTTGTTTCAATTATTGCACAATCCAATCCATAAAGAGCAAAATCATTATTCTAGGTATTTATATATTTCTTTAAAACAATTCAGTACATTGATTCAACAAGCATTTGCTGAGTGTCTCCTATGTGCCAGACCCTGTTCTAGACATTAGGTATGTGGCAGTGAACAAACCAAAGCTCCTACTTTAATGGAACCCATCTTCACAAGGGGAATGAAGATCCTCTCAGGTGGTGATAGGTGCTATGAAGAAAAATAAAGCGGGAGAGGGGATCCAAGAGTGCAGGAGACAGTGTGCTATTTTACACAGGGGGTTAGGGAAGGTTTCTAAACAGGTGACAGTGAAGAATATGAGCTCCTTCAGGTCACAATCCCCATTCCTTCCCAACCAAAACAGCCTTCTTCTGAATTATCACCCTTGTTTTGCCTGTGTAATCAAAGTTGTGACAATTGGGACATTTCTGTCAAATTCATAATTGACTCCATGACCAAGGATCAGTTCAGCCCAAATTCTCCTGAACACAATGGAAAGTTAAGTGGTGTTCTCTCCTCTTCCCTCTGCTCTCCAAGCAACAAAGCACAGGCTATAGTTGACTCAAATGATCGAGGAACCAGGAAAGGAAAGGAATTCTGATGTCTTAGAGGGACATTACAGGAAGTAAGTTTTAGGGAGAGAAGACCCCTGGAAGGAGCACAGGAGCCAGCCTTGGATTTTAATCTTGGCTTCTCTACTTACCAGCTGGGTGATTTTGAACAAACTTTTTAACTTCCCTATGCTGCAGAGGATAATAGTGCTTACCTCAGTGGGGTCTGCTAAGAATTAAAATGAGATCTTGCTGTAAAGTTCTTAACATGGATCCTAGGAGATGATAGGCACTCAGTGTTTAAAATGATTATCATCATTATTGTGGTTAGCCCTATCATTTATTTGGCACAGCTATCTTCCTGTATAGTCAAATGTTCTATGAGTATGTGTAAAAAATTTCTGGCCAGCATTATTCTTTACCTTGTTTCATTAATTCACTGAACCATTCAATTATTCAAGAAATAGCTATTCTATGATTGGCATGTTGCTGAGCTCCCTGCTAGATTCTGTAGGGAGTAAAGGATATACACATGCGTTTTGAATTGTAGAGAAGAGTGAAGCCTCAAAGAGGACTTGTTCCAGATGACCTTTAAAGTCCCTTGCAAGTTGGATTGCCCGTGATTCTAAGGCACTTACTATCCAACAGACAGAGAAGTGGAAGTTCTGGGAGTGCTGAAATCTGTATGGGGCCCTAAGAACTCCAGCACAAGCCAGGAGATGCCTCTTGGGGCCTCAGCCAATGAAAGAAGTAGTACCTAGTTAATGACAACCTCCATTCCCTTCCAGTTCCTCACATATTAAAAACATAATAAGAATCCCTTACATTTGCACGCTGATTTTTAGAGTTTGTCAGGCATTCTCACACATATACTCTCAAATGATCCTTTTACTACAACTGGATAGGACAAGTGTTCTTATCTTTATCTCAGTGAGGACACTGAGGCTCAGAAACTAAGTGAATCACCTAAGATTCAGTGTTAGAGCCAGAATTCCTACGAAGAGCTAAGCTGGGTTAGGAGTTCCAGGATTCTCGGGGGCAAAGTGCTCCTGAATGTCAGAGCGGTCCTCCTCGATTAGGGAAGCCCTCTTACAACCAGTCTGCCTCCCTGGGGAGGCGGTTGCTGGCAAGAGTAAGAAAGGGGCATTTACCTGCCCACAAACCAACCCTGGTTGTCCAGTATGAAGAGAAAAACAGGCCTTCTATATCAGGTTCCATACTTTTTGCCCCCACATACCTTGCTAATGACACGAATATGGAATTTTCTTTTGGAGCCATCAGGAGCAGAGGCCCCAGAGACGGTGCCACCCTCTCCCTTCTCCCTGCCCAGCTCATGTCCCAGAGTCTGAGTGGCTGGCATGTAGCCTGTAACTGTGCATGATCATCTGGCTAACAGTGCGCACCTACCTACCCAGATGTCAGATGCTGCCATTGCCCCAAGGAAAGGAGAGTAAACAGAGCCCTTGCCCTCCTCCATTTGGGGATGCCTCTCTGAGTTGCAGTGGCAGCGCTCTGAGCTAGGAAAGGAGCTGGCTGTTTCCAGCAGCTCACAGAGGTGCTCACCCCCACCTCTCTGATGACTACTGGGATAATTCAAAGAGAAAGAGGAAAAACTTACCCCAAGGTATGGAAAGTGAAAGTGTTTCCTACTGCAAGAGGTCTGTGCATGTGTTCTACAGTATGACAAACTTCCCGTCTCCACTACTTCACCACTTTGCCTCCCCTGGCTCACGTGACCCCAGAAGGACTTGGCCCTCCTTCCTGAAGGGGCTTTGCCTAGGAGCTCACACTGGAGCCTCTTCTCTTATCATGTCACAAGATGGCACGCCGCAGTTTGTCCCACTATATCTTGCAAGAAGCTGATATTCCAATGATGTTATTAAAAAGTGGCACCTTTCGCCATACTGTGAGAAAATCTTTCTGGTGGGGGCAAGGAGATGGTGATACATTTTCCCCAAGGAGCTCACTTCAGCCACAGCATTTGATGTATGGTGACATCTCCCCACACACTTATACACACACACACACACACACACACATTTCCTAGCTGAGATGGATAAGGAAGTTAAGGGACTCGTTCAAGGTCACACAGAGGGACAAAGAGGTCAAGTCGTTTACACAGGGGTATAAAGCATTCAGCCCAGTGCTTTTTGGCTTTTAGTCCTTCTCCCTGACCTCCGATCATCCACCACCTCACCTCCTTTTCAGCTGAATAAATGTGTAATGCACACTAGAAATGCCACTGCAATTCAGTATATCACTTATGAACAGTGGCTTTTAGCTAACAAGAATGCTGATAACTCTTACTCCCTATGGGTATTTCTCAATTCTGGGTTGTGTGTTTTTATTTTTGCTTCCTTGGAACTCAAATCTATGCTCAGCTCCGCATAATATCCAGGTCTGGTGTGCTGAGGAAAGCCTTGGATGAGGAAGCATCAGGTCCTCATTCCAGTCTCATCTCCCCTTCGGACTGGTCCCAGGCCTTGAGGTCATTGTTCAGTATCTCCAAGGCCCAGCTTCATGAGAAGTACAGTGGAAATTGTAATACCTTCCCTGCCAACCTCACAAGGATATTGTGAAAAACAAATGAAATTATAAGCTTGCAAAGTTTTGAAATTACCAGAAGGAAAGGGGACTTTTTCGGTTTAGAGGGACCATGAAAGAGAAGCTAGTGGGCAGGAGTCAGGCAACGCTAGGTTCAAATGCTGTTCCAGTTGTGTGCTCTTGGGAAAGTTACACTCTCTGAGAGTGTATAAAACAGGGAGGTAAACCCCACTTGGCAGAGTTGTGGGAAGGATTAAGTGAGAGAGGGTGTTGAAAGCTCCTAGCGGAACACCTGGCCCGAGGATGTTTGTTTCTTCCTCCTTCATGCCCCATGCCCCGTTCTTCCAGCACCGAGACTCTGAGACTTGCGGGGCGTTTCATGTCTGTCTTGTCTTTGAGTCCCTGGCACTTGTAACTGGGTCTGCCACATTATAGGAGCTCAATAATTATATTGGTGGCTACGAGTGCATATATAGATGAGGGATGGAAAATTTATCTGATTTCAAAAACTCATGGTAACGTTTGATACTGTCAGTGGATTGTCTTCCTCACTGGGAGCGTGGGAGTGAATTTGTCAGTTCTATTCAGACTGGAACGATTAGGTGGTAATTTGTGCATTTAACTCTTAGATCGGCTTAGGATGATCCAAATCTAGCAGCAGTTTTCTTCACACGAAGCAAATCTGACTTATCATCTGGCCCAAGTCAACAGTGCAACTAGTTTCACAGCAGGAATTCACATAGACAAGTAAACACTTGGGGGGAAATTCCCCTGTGAAGTAACCACATGCCTCAGCAGAACTGTCTCATAATTTAGGAGCCAATTTTTAAAATAACTGTCAAATTAAGGTGGCTAATTGCTCTGGTCTCCATTTCCTCGACCACAGGTGGAGGGGACTGATCTCAAAGGTAAAAGGGAGATAGGCATAAAAGAGACCCCCACAGTGCCCTGAATGAAATGTTATTTGGCAATATGGATGACAACATGTTTTCACAGAGTCCATTTTCCTATCAGTTTTCCTGGCATTTTTGGAAAGTGGTTATGTATGGATGGATTTGTTTTTATTTGATTATACATGTATCATTATTTTTAATATTACTCATAAAGTTGTCAAACATAATTCTTTACATAAGAATTATTATTTCCTATAATAACTAGCTTCAAATAATCTTGGTTAAAAAAAAAAAAGAAAAAAAGAAAACATTGTACCAAGCAAGACTGAAGCCAAAGGGTTGGATATATAATGTAGGAAAAAGCAAAGGGGGGAAAATATCCTCAAGCTTTGAGAACTTAGGCTTGAATATCTTTTTTCTCCTGCTCCCTGAGAAATTAATGAACAGACAGCCCTGAAACTTCAAAGCCGTAACACCCTGCTTTGGGAATTACAGGCTCCATCTTGGTTGTTTAAAAATGAGCACACATGGAAATGATGTATCAGCATATCTTCTCAAGATTGTTTTTTTTTCTGTTGAAAATTAATCAACAACCCTCCAGTTATTTGTGGCTTAGTAAATGTATAAGAAAAAATTTAGATTTAAAAAACTCTGAAATATGTTTAATCACAGTAGTGAAACATGGCCATGGTTAAAATTATAACTGGACAGAATAAGGTGAAAAGCCTACCCAGTACCCCTGCAATCCTCACCTAGTACTACATTGCAAAGATTAAGAGTTTTTTGTTTTTCCTTCCTGAAAGTATTCATGCCTATATATAAAATTTTATACATATATTTTCACATATATTTCACATATGTAAAAAATTATATGTGTATATCTTTCCTATCCCCTTGCATTTAAGGGGTGGAATTCAAATGTGAGTGCTCAGGTCTGAGTTGCCCCTCTTCATCATTTTGTATATCAAACAGGATATGTGTGTGATGGTAACATGATCAGATGTTGAAGCCAGATTGCCCAAGCTTATAAACTGTATGACCCTAGGTAAATCACCTAACTTAGTTATGTCACCTATGAAGCACAGTGACAATACTACCTACCCCACGTGCTCAGTTGGGAGCATTCAGTGAGTGAATATAGCAGTGTCCAAACAGCACCTGGTTCAGAGTAATTTCTCAGTAATGGTAGCTATGATCATAGCCAGACCTCTCTCCAAGGCTCCAAAATATTGCCTTTATTCCGATCACATAGATTCTCAGCTTTATATTTCCTCCAATTTAACATACATATATATTTTAATATGGCATAAGAAGTAGGGTTATATATTTCCTCCCTAGCTGCTCTTTCCTCCAAAGCACTGGTACTTCAAAGGCTGTAACCGCTCTCCTCGAAAGCATTCAGAACTTGGAGTGAACTCAATCATTTCTCATTTGGTATTGCTCACATGCTCCAGATGTGTATGGCCTATTTCCGACTGATGAGCTTCTATCTGAGCTGCACTGTGTTTTGGGAATCTTCCAGCACAAAAAGAAAGACTTGGCTTCAGAAGGGATCATGACTGGCCAGTTTATCTGTTAAATAATATGCCAAATACTGTGGAAATATCAAGGAGGAGAAAATTACATTCACACTTCTTTATTGGTGCCATTAACAGTGTTTTGTCGTCCAGCTGATGAAGCGATGCCATCTCCCCAAAAGCACTGCACTGCAAGACTACCTGGGGCCTTGTCCAACCCTTCACCCCCATGTCCCAGCAGGTCCCACAGCTCCCGGGTTGGGGGAGGCTGTGTGAGGACATGTTAGTTCAGAGGAAGCCAAAGGACCAAAGCACTTTCCATAAGACTCTCCAAAAGTGTGTGTCATCAGAGCAGTGGTGAGCCACCTCCTCCCCTCACTGCTCCGCAGGTCAGGGGACCCCCTGTGAGCCAGGCTGCAGTTCGGCCTGTCTCCTGCCTTTCATTGTACTTGCTGCTCCGCTGCTGGGACCTTACCAAGAACAGCCCGTCCCTCCCCCCCGCCCCCACTGTCTTCTCCCCACTCTGCTTATTAAAACAAACACCTCTTTCTTATATCAGGCTGACTGGGGAAGGGGACAGCTCTCTTCTCCCGTCTCTTGTCTCTCTCCTAATTATCTTTCCTAGTCTGAAGCTCATTTCTCTCTCCACCCCTCCCTGCCTCCCTCCATCCATCTCTTCTCAGCGTCTCTCTAGGATTTCATTATGTTCCAACAACGGATAGTTGTCTGGATGGAGAATATTCCCCCCGGATGATAGGAGACCTCTGTAAAGTATAAATTGAACTAAGTCACTCCCTAGTTTAAAGTACATCATAGGCTGTAAGATCCAAATCTTACCAAGACTTTCAAGGCCCCACTGATGCAGCTATCCTCCAGCCCCATTTCTTTTACTCTTTGGCTCACCACATTGGAGCTACTGGGGTTTTCTTTCCATTAATAATAATAACTATCATGAACCAAGCACTCTCAGTCCTTATACATGAGAAAACTGAGACACAGAGACGTCAGTAAGACATGGCTAGTAAGGGATAGACCTAGGATTGAAATCCAGAATGCCTCCACTCTTGGCCAATACATTGTGCTGTCTCTCGCCAACATTTCAAGCCTGCCAAACTCTTTGCCTCAGGACTTTCACACATACTATTCCTTTATTAGTCTTCTCCCAACCCTTCTACTGGATAACTTGGGGTTTGAGCTGAGATGCTACTGTCTCAGAGAAGCCTTTCCAGAGCTGCCAACACCACCACCATCAGTCTAAATCATTCTCCACTGTTATTCTCCATCACAGCCCTCTCTTCTTTTCCCCAGAGCTTTTATTATCATTAATTAACATTTTCACTTGTAATTTTTGGTATACTTATATTACTTGTTCAAAAATATTTGCTGTGCTTTCTACCAGGCCATCTCTGTTAGGGGAATTAAACTTCCCCACTCCATTGACATCAAGTTTAGCCATGTGACTTGCTCTGGGCAAAAAAAAAATGTGCTCTGAGGGAAAAAATGCTAGAGCCATTGTGTGGTTCTTTTCCTCTGCCGCAAGGGAGGTATGTCTCAGAGAGGGGCTGCTCCTTCAGCCTTGGTCCAAAGTGAAGAGGGCAGGATGCAGAGCCACAGCAGACCTAATGTGAACAAGAAGAAAACCTTTGCTGTAGTAAGTTAGTAGGATGTGGAAGTTACTTGTTACTGCAGCATAACTTAATCCAGGTTGACCAATACATGTGACATTTTCTCTCCACTACGCTAGCCATTTCGTGAACCAGGGACTGCATTTGTTTTATTTTATGCTCTTTACTCAGCATCTAGCAAAGGACCTGGCACATTTAAGGACTCAGCAAATATTTGTTGAATGAATAAGGGAGCAATGCATTAATACGGGAGCCAGCAAATGAAGGCTACCTTTTGGTGCATGTTGTTTATCATGCTGAGCGAGTAGTTTTTTATAAAGCTAATCAACTCTTACTTTCCACTCCATTGTACACTACCCTTACACACCCTCCACACCTCTTCCCTTACTTCATCTCCCAGCAGACACATAATTTTGACACTGCTTTTAATACATATGCAGTTGTTATGTAAGGTTTAAAAATTCTTTGGAGAAAAGTCCCTTTATTTAGTTCCCACACACACACAAAAAAAAACCCACAAAGAATTCCTTAAAATGTCTTATTTCCAGTAAAGAATAGCTTGTCCCCAAATGGTCAAGGGACTATCATAGCTTTGAATCTGTTTGCTCTTCATTCAGGCAAGCTGAAATAAAATACATATATTGCAGAAAGATATTACTGAATATATTTTGAAAATATAAGAAAATGCACTGTCTTTCTCTGAGGTAGAAGATATTTTTCTGCATTTAAATTACCCCTAACTTCTATAGGTGGATTCATGAGCACTTTTTTCCCCCCTACAAAGGACTTTGCTAAAGATCGTGGGTAGTAGAGGATATATGGACAGAGGAATGAGGTTCTCCTCTGAAAAAAGTCCAAGAAATCTGTCCATTTCACCACATACCATGGAAGCCAGTTGTACTAGAAGCCTCCCACCTGACCCTTGTCTTTGCAGATGAGAATAGGACTAGGTCTTATTTATGTTTGCATCCCTAGCACCTAGCCTAGTGCCTGGCACATACTCCAGGCACATAAGAGAGGCTTAGTAAATGTTTGTTCAGACTGTGAACAGTTTTGTTGAAAAACTATGAGAAACTGGAAGTGTTAGGAAGACATGGGCCCCTTCTCATTTACCTCTTCCAGAGAACTTGGAATCTAGTGGACAGGGTGGGCAGTGCACCGACATGCAACACCTCCTTTCTCCTCCAAACTCTTCTCTTGTCGGGGCCTGGCTTCCAACCTCCAGTCGGTGCCACTGTTTCCAATTATTTGGATCCTGTCAATCCAATAGTGTGGATATCAGCCAACCAGTAGTGGGCTGAGAGACAAGAAGGAACTACATTGTAGTATTGCTCTGCCACCAACCTTCTGTGAGCCTGGGCCTCATTTGCAAAATGAGCCTGTAACTCAAATGATCCCTACAGTCTCTTCCACCCCGGATATTCTGTGCTCTTTCTGTGAAACACCCCGGACTTGAAAGGACTCTGTCTCTCACCACTGTTTCTTACCACCCAGTCTTCAGAGCTATACGTGCACGAGACCAATTAGCTGGGTAATTGTTCCCGAGTACAAGCTTATTCCTAATTAGATAGTGTCTGGGTTCACACTACAGCAATTAACCCCCAAATGGAATAATAGCTCTAGAATGAGCACAGCATAATTGTTTTGAAGTTCACCCCATCCTTCTTACTGACTCCCCTAGGGCTACAACAGGAGAAGAGCTGTTTGCTGTGGGTTGGACACTTTCTCCTTGACCTCTGAATGCTTTTTGCCATGCGGTCCTTCATTTATCTTCACGACTGACTCCTAGCTGCCTGGGTGTTATTGTAGTTTGCTGTCAGGCCACTCCCTGACCTATGACATTGCAGCTCCTGTGGATTCAGTGACAGTCTCCCTTCTGTACCTACAAGCCTCCCATAGATCACTCAGGACCAAAACTCATGAATAAAAATGCCACTCAGAAACATGTAGAAAAGAGGACTAGGAAATTATGAAGTTTATTTTCAGTCTTCACAAGATAGCAGCATCTGGGTTGCACAAAGTTAACTGCTTTTGACTTTTTGCAGAACTTATGAATACATGGGTAAGAGAGAAAGCATTGCTAATACAACCCACAATTACCCAACCACAAGCTTCTCAAACAAGCTACATTTGATACAGCACAAAGAGAGCAAGCAGTGAGAATTTTCTGTTACTAAATTTGTTAAAGTGATTCATAGGTATTTAAACTTGAGTATGTTTTTACAGTTTGAGGTAATTGGCCTATTTTAAATAACTGGCACTGTACTTTTTTTCCCCCTTCCTTTCGCCCTGCTAAATGTTTCCTGGCATGCTGACAGCTCCAGCCACACTCAGCATCAGGGAAGCATACAATAGACCAGAGGTAACATGACCAGAGATTTGTCCTTTGCAGTAGAAAATTTGGTCTAGCAGCAGGAAAGGGGACCCAAGTCTGTGCTTGTGACTTGACACCCAGTTCAGGGATGGGTGAAAGCTTTGTCTGCCAGCAAGAAAGGCAGGCAGAGTAGAGCAGAGTGGCTCACAGTTCCATGTCAGAGATAGGACCAATGCATGAAAACTCCTGCCCAGCCAGTACTTAGCAGCTATGTACCTTGTTCTGTTAGCCTCAGTTTCTTGATGTATAAAATGGGGATATACCTGTCTCACATTCTGTGAAACAAATGCAATAAAATACGTAAAGCATTTCATATAGTCCCTGGCACACAATAAATGTTGGCAATTATAAGTAGTAAAATTAATAGCCTTGAATATGAGTATGTTTAGTCCTGCCACCAGCTAAGTGTGCAAATTTGAACAATATACTCCTTAAAATAATTTACTTCCATAAAGAAAAAAAAATCATGATAAACACATGTATCTATAGCAATCAACCTTAATGGCATCCCCTAGAGTTGGATAATGCACAGGTGTACAATCCACCCATCTAGGAGCAGCAACCTTGAAAAGACTTTTAGCAGTGGTTGGCCCTATGGTTTTATTATGTTACCCTGAGCCATCCTCTCCTCTAGAAATGTTTAACAGGAATTGCTGCCTGCTGTAGACTGGATTATATCCCTTCCAAGTTCATATGTTAAAGCCCTAACCTTCAATGTGATGGTATTTGGAGATGGAGCCTGTGGGAGTTAATTGGGGTTAGATGACGTCATGAGGGTGGCGCCCTCATGGTGGGATGAGTGCCCTTAAAAGAAGAGGCACCAGAGAGCTCTCTCTCTCTCCACCACATGAAGATGGTAGCTGTTTGCAAGCTAGAAGGAGAGGCCTCACCAGGAACCAAATCAGCCAGCACTTTGACCTTGGACTTCCCAGCCTCCAGAACTCAGAAAATGAATTTCTGTTTTTTTCAGCCACCTAGTCTATGGTATTTGTTATGGCAGCTGGAAGAGACTAAGACACTGCTCCTTCGAAACCTTACACAGTACTTCTGCTCTAACATAACAATAATTCCATTGAATTTGAAATGCATGCTTATTAATGTTCTATAGTGGACTGTGACCCAATTAAGGGGTAAGGACTATATATTTTCACTCTGTACACTTCCATATTTATCTAAGTAAAAGTTTTTCATAGACATTTGTTGAATGAAAAATGAGTTCTGCCCCTTCCAGCCTAACCCAACACTACTTGGTGAGGGGTCAAGAGTGTATCACACAACCCAGACATCCATTGCTCCTTGAGTTGTTCTCAAGGACAATGGCTGCTACTTGGTGGCCTTGAAAACACGAGGTCATTGAAATCACCTGTATATCCTCCTGGGTGAGGCAGGAGAAAGTAAATGAGTGGGAAAGGAACAATACAAATATTATTTAGGGGCCAATATTCTGGTCTGTAAAAATACATTCAGGAGAAAATACTATGTTGATACATTTGGGTATCTGTCATCTATATAGTCCCAGTTTGTAACAAGTTAGAATAATTGCTTTATTTTCCAAGTATTTCACATGTATCATTTCAAAAAACCTCAAAATTAGACTGTCAAGCATAGGTGTGGTAGACACCAATTATATTGTCTGCCCATTATGCCTTGCCCTTTTGGGGGGAAAGTTTCTCTCTTATGTTAAAGAACATTCCTTGCACTGACTGTCAAGGTTCTAGGGTGGTTTGTAGTCTTAGAACCCTATACCCTTGACCACAGAAGGGCACATGACCCAAGATAGGCCAATAAGAGCTCTTCTCCAGGATTATTCCCATGGGAACTAAGGAAAGAGAGCAACTTTAACTGGTGGTAGAGTTGGAGTAAGATAGGTAGGTAGGAGTTGCCTGTGACAATGGGTCTCATCCCATAGGGCACTCTACTTGGAGGGAAGGAGGCCAACATATTGAGAGAAGCAAAGGCAAGTACGTCACCCTTGGTTGTGAGTTACAGAAACTCAACTTGAAACAGCCTGGGAAAATAAGGCAATTCATTGACATCGACTTATTTTATTGAAGTTTAATTAACATACAGTGTTATTTTAGCTTCAGCTATACAAAATAATAATTCAGTAGTTCTATACATTACTCATTGCTTAGCAAGATAAGTGTAGTCACAATCTGTCACCAAATAACATTATTACAGTATCATTAACTATATTCTCTATGCTTTACTTTTCATCTGTGACACATTTTATAACTGGAAGATTGTGTCTCTTAATTTATTTCACCTATGTCCCACCCACCTCCCCTCTGGCAAGGGTGTTTTTGGTCTCTGTTTCCTTGTTTATTCAATTGTTTTGTCTTAGATTCTGCATATGTGTGAAATCATATGGTATTTGTCTTTCTCTGACTTATTTCACTTAGCATTATACTCCCTGGGTCCCTCATGTTGTAACAAATGGCAAGATCTCATCCTTTTCTATGGACAGTTTATTGTATATATATTCCACATCTTTTTTAATTCCAGTATAATTACCATAGTATATTAATTTCAAGTGTACAATATAGTGATTCAACAATTCCATACATCACCCAGTGTTCATCGTAACAAGTGCACTCCTTAATCCCCATCTCCTGTTTCACCCATTCCCCCATCTGGTAACCCCTCTGGTAACCATCAGTTTGTCCTCTGTAGTTAAGAATCTATTTCTTGGTTTCTCTCTTTTATTTCTCCTTTTATTTCTTAGATTCTCCCTATGAATGAAATCATATGGTATTTTCTCTGACTTATTTTGCTGAGTTATAATACTCTCTAGTTCCATTTGTGTCATTGCAAATGGCAAGATTTCATTCTTTTTTATGGCTGAAAAATATTCCATTTTGCATATATACCACATCTTTATCCATTCATCTGTTGATGGACACTTAGGCTGCTTCCATTAGTTGGTTATTATTAAATAATCTTACTATAAATGTAGGGGTGCGTGTATCCCTTTAAATTAGTGTTTTGCATTTTTGGGCTAAACCTAGTATTGTGATTACTGTTTTGCAGGGTAGTTCTGTTTTGAACTTTTTGAGAAACCTCCATACTATTTTCCACAGTGGTTACAGTGGTTTGCATTCCCACCAACAGTACACAAGGGTTCCTTTTTCTCCACATCCTTGCCAACACTTGTTGTTTCTTGTGTCTTTGATTTTAGCCATTCTGACAGGTATGAGGTGGTATCTCTTTATAGTTTTGATTTGCATTTCCTTGATGATGAGTGATGTTGAGCATCTTTTTATGTGTTTGTTGGCCATCTGGATGTCTTCTTTGGAGAAATGTCTGTTCATGTATTCTACCCATTTTTCAATTAGATTATTTTTTGGGTGTTGAGTTATATAAGTTCTTTATATATTTTGGATATTAACCCTTATCAGATATGTAATTTGCAAATATCTCCTCCCATTCCATAAGGTTGCCTTATAGTTTTCTTGATTGTTTCCTTCCCTGTGAAGAAGCTTTTTATTTTAATGTACTCCCAATGGTTTATTTTTGCTTTTATTTCCCTCACCTCATGAGACATATTTAGAAAAATGTTGCTGTGGCTGATGTTAGAGACATTACTGCCTGTGCTCTCCTTTAGGATTTTTATGGTTTCAGATCTCCTATTTTGAATTTATTTTTTGTATGGTGTAAGAAAGTGGTCCAGTTTCATTTTTGTGCATATTGCTGACCAGTTTTCCCAACACCATTTGTTGAGGAGACCATCTTTTTCCTGTTGGATATTCTTTCCTGCTTTGTCAACCATATAATTGTGGGTTTATTTCTGGGTTTTCTATTCTGTTGATCCATGTGTATATTTTTGTGCCAATACCATACTGTTTTGATTACTACAGCTTTGTAGTGTAAATTGAAGTCTGAAATTGTTATACCTCCAGCTTTTTCTTTTTCAAAATTGCTGTGGCTATTCATGATCTTTTGTGGTTTCATATACATTTTAGGATTTTTTTGTTCTAATTCTGAGAAAAATACTGTTGGTATTTTGATAGGGATTGCATTAAATGTGTAGATTGGCTTTTGGTAGTATAGACATTTTAACAATATCTGTTCTTCCAATCAGTGAACATGGAATGTTTTTCCATTTTTTGTGTATTCAGTTTTTTTCATCAATGTTTACTGTTTTCAGAGTATAGGTCTTTCACCTCTTTGGTTGGGTTTATTCCTAGGGATCTTATTGTTTTCAGTGCAATTGTAAATGGGATTTTTTTCTTAATTCCCCTTTCTGCTGCTTCATTTTTAGTGTACAGAAATGAAGTTTTCTGTACATTGATTTTGTATCCTGCAACTTTACTGAATTCATTTATCAGTTCTAGTAGTTTTTTGGTGGAGTCTTTAGGGTTTTCTAAATATGGTATCATGTCATTTGCAAATAGTGAAAGTTTTACTTCTTCCTTACTAATTTGCATGCCCTTTATTTCTTTTTGTTTTCTGATTGCTGGGACTTCCAGTACTATGTTGAATAAAAGTGGTGAGAGTGGACATCATCATCTTGTTCCTGACCTTAGGGAGAAAGCTCTCAGTTTTTCACCATTGAGTACAATGTTAGCGATGAGTTTTTCATATATGGCCTTTATTATGTTGAGGTATGTTCTCTCTAAACCTACTTTATTTTGAGTTCTTAACATGAATGGATGTTGTATTTTGTCAAATGCTTTTTCTGCATCTCATGATTATATTGTTTTTATTCTTTCTCTTATTGATGTGGTATATCATGTTGATTGATGTGCAAATACTGAACCAACCTTGCATTCCTAGAATAAATCCTATGCTCATGGTGAATGATTTTTTTTTTTAAATGTATTGTTGAATTTGGGTTGGTAATATTTTGTTGAGGATTTTTGCATCTATGTTCATCAGAGATATTGGCCTGTAGTGTTTTGTTTTGTTTTTGGTAGTGTTTTTGTCTGGTTTTGGTACTAGTGTAATGTCCTCATAGAATGGATTTGGAAGTTTTCCTTTCTCTTCCATTTCTTGGAATAATTTGAGAACAACAGGCATTAACTCATCTTTAAATGTTTGGTAGAATTCACCTGTGAAGCCATCTGGCCCCGGGCTTTTGTTTGTTGGGGGGGTGGTGTGTGTGTGTGTGTGTGTGTGTGTGTGTGTTGTAAATACTGATTCAATTCTATTGCTAGTAATTGACTGTTCAAATTTTCTATTTCTTCCTAATTCAGTTTTGTGAGGTCATATGTTTCTAAGAATTTATCCATTTCTTCTAGGTTGTCTGATTTGTTGGCATAAAATTTTTGTAATATTCTTTTATAATCCTTTGTATTTCTGTAGGGACCATTGTTATTTCTCCTCCATCATTTCTGATTTTATTTATTTCAGTCTTCTCTTTTTCTTGTCTGGCTAAAGCTTATCAATTTTGTGTATCCTTTCAAAGAACCAGCTCCTGGGGGTGCCTGGGTTGCTCAGTTAGTTAAGCGTCTGCCTTCAGTTCAGGTCATGATCTTGGGGTCCTGGGATCAAGCCCTGCGTTGGGCTCACTGCTTGACAGGGAGTCTGCTTCTTCCTCTCCCTCTGCCCCTCCCTCCTGCTTGTTCTCGCTCTCTAATTAGTAAATAAAATCTTAAACAACAAAACCAAAGAACCAGCTGCTGGTTTCATTGATCTGTTTTATTATTTTTTTAGTCTCTGTATCATTTGTTTCTGCTCTAATATTTATATTATTTCTCTCTTTATACTGGCTTTAGGCTTTGTTCTTTTTCTAGCTCCTATAGGTTTAAGGTTAGGTTGTTTATTTTAGATGTTTCTTGAGGGTAGCCCTGTATTGCTATAAACTTTCCTCTTATAACTGCTTTCACTGTGGCAAAAGATTTTGGACTGTGTGTTTTCATTTTCATTTGTCTCCATGTATTTTTTTCTGTGATGTTGGTTGTTATTTCTCTCTCATTTGTGAATTTATTTGGATCCTTTCTCTTTTCTTTTTGATAAGTCTGGCTAAGGGTTTATCAATTTTATTAATTTTTTCAAAGATCCAGTTCCTGGTTTCATTGATCCATTCTACTGGTTTTTTGTTTGTTTCTATATCATTTATTTCTGCTCTAATCTTTATTATTTCCCTTCTTTTGCTGGCTTTAGGCTTCATTTGTTGTTCTTTTTCTAGCTCCTTTAGGTGTAAGGTTAGGTTGTGTTTTTGAGAATTTTCTTGCTTCTTGAGGTAGGCCTGTATTGCAGTATACTTCCCTCCTGTGATGGCTTTTGCTGCACCCTAAAGGTTTTAGGTCGTCATGTTTTCATTTTCATTTGTTTCCATATATTTTTTTATTTCTTCTTTAATTTCCTGGTTGACACATTCATTAATAGGATTTTCTTTAACCTCCATGTATTGTGGTCTTCCCAAATTTTTTCCTATGGTTGACTTTCAGTTTCATAGCGTTGTGGTCAGAAAATATGCATGGTATGATCCCAATCTTTCTGTATTTGTTGAGGCCTGATTTGTGACCCAGTATATGATCTATTCTGGAGAATGTTCCATGTGCACTCGAAAAGAATGTGTAATTCTGCTGCTTTAGGATAAGATGTTCTGAATATATCTGTTAAGTCCATCTGGTCCAGTGTGTCCTTCAAAGCCATGGTTTCTTTGTTGATTTTCTGATCCCTGTTACTGTAAGTGGGGTGTTAAATTCCCCCACTATTATTATCAATGAATTTCTTTGTTTATTAATTGATTTATATAGTTGGGGGCATAAATATTTACAATTGTTAGATATTCTTTTTGGATAGACCCCTTTATTATGATAGAGTGCCCTTCTTCATCTCTTGTTACAGTCTTTGGTTTACAGTCTAGTTTGTCTGATGTAAGTATTGCTCCTCTGGCTTTCTTTTGATGTCCATTGGCATGGTAAATATTTCTCCATCCCCTCACTTTCAATCTGCAGGTGTCTTTAGGTTTAAATGGGTCTCTTGTAGGCAGCATATAGATGGGTCTTTTTTTTTTTTTAATCCATTCTGACACCTTATGTCTTTTGATTGGACCATTTGGTCCATTTACATTCAGAGTAATTACTGATATGAATTTAATGCCATTTTATTACTAGTTTTGTCATTGTTTCTGGAGACTTTCTCTATTCTAGTCTTTGTTGCTTCTGATATTCTTTCCCAAAGAGTCCCCTTTAATATTTCTTGCACAGCTGGTTTAGTGGTCACGAACTCCTTCAGTTTTTGTTTTTCTGGGAAACTCTTTATCTGTCCTATTCTGAAAGATAGCCTTGCAGGATAGAGTATTCTTGCTTGCAGGTCTTTTTCTTTCAGCATTTTGAATATATCATGGCCCTCTCTTCTGGCCTGCCAAGTTTCTGTAGAGAGAAGCTTCTTCTAACTTTATTTGTATTCCTTTGTAAATCAGGGACTTCTTTTGCCTTGCTGCTTTTAGGATTTTTTCTTTATGTTTTGCAAATTTAACTACACTATGTGGTTGATTTTGATGGGAATTCTCTGTGCCTCCTGGATTTGGATGTCTGTTTCCCAGATTAGGGAAGTTTTCAGCTATAATTTCCTCAAATAAACCTTCTGCTCTGTTTTCTCTCTCTCCTTCTTCTGGAACTCCTATGATAGTAATGTTATGTTTCATGGAGTCACTGGGTTCCCTAAGTCTACTTCTGTAATCCAAGATTTTTCTTTCCCTCTTTTTATCAGCTTCATTATTTTCCATAATTCTATCTTCTCTATCACTTATTCATTCCTCTGTTTCTTCCATCGTCATGGTCATTATATCCAGTTGGTTTCAAATCTCAGTTATTGTATTTTCCATTTTGGCCTGGTTGGTTTTAAGTTCTTTTATCTCTGTGGTAAGGGTATCCCTGATGTCTTCTATGCTTTTCTCAAGCCCACCTGGTATCCTTATGACTGTTGCTTTAAATTCTGGATCAGGCATATTATATCTGTTTCGATTAGATCCCTGGCCATGACCTTTTCCTGTTCTTTCTTTTGGGATGAATTCCTCTATCTTCTTCTGTGTGTTAGGAAAGCTGGTTATGTTTCCCGCTCTGGAGAGTAATGGCTTTATGAAGAAGAGGTCATACCAAGTGCAGGGCCTGGCACTTCAGGAAACGTCTCTGGTATATGCTGCATGCACTGTGCTGCAGGGTGATGGCTGCTCTATCCCTCAGGTTGGTCCTCCGCAGAGTTTCCCCTTGCCTGTAGTAGGGCATGTTTGGACCTTGGGCATAGTGTGGCGAATTTTAACTAGCTATGCTCTGGTCTGCTTCTTAAAAGAGACCTGATGCTATTTCCACTAGAGCTGAAGCTTTGCAGAACTACGGTCAGTAGATGTGGTGCTTGCAGGGGTTTGGGCTGGTCCTCTGGGGGAGAGGCCCACTGTGCTTATTCTCAGTCAAACTTGCCTGAGAAAAGCAGCACCAGCAGAGTGCAGGAGGGTGGGGCTTGGTGTAAGCAGATTAGGCAGCCAGTGTTGGTGCTGTGCTGTTTATTGAAGTTAGTTTATGCTGAGGGGCAGGGGAGGGAAATGGTGCCAGCCAGCTCCTTTGTCCCTGGAGAGGGGAGTTTGTGCTTGCTACTTTCAGGGAAGCCCTCCCAAAAGAGCAAATAATTTCCCCTAGTGTATCCTAGATGTGTTTCAGATTGCTGTTTTCACACTGTGTCTGGGTCGCTTGCCTGCCTGGAGCAACGCAGTGCACTTTGAGCTCTATCTCAGCCAGGTGGGCTGAGTTTTAAAACTCCAAACTTTAGGGACCTGGTGTGGTGGGGACTTGCGCTGATCTTCTGGGGGAGGGTCTCGTCACACTGGGATTGATGCAGGTTTGACACACAAGGGCAGTCACAGCAGAGCACAGGAACGTGGGGTTTGGAGCATAGCACACTATCAAGCCAGTGTCCGGGTTAGCCACCCTCAGCAAGTATCTCAGGCAACCATGCTGGAGGAGAGGGCAGGGGAGGGAAATGGTGCCCACCAGCTTCTTTGTCCCCAGAGAGGCAGTGCCACCTCTCTCAGATGCACTCCAGACAGGGGGCAACCGTCTCTCCCAGTGCATCTCTGGAGATCCTCAGAGTGTGCTGTCTGCCCCTGGGTTACCGGTCTTTTCTCTACAGGAGCACTGCAGCATCCTCAAGCATCTATTCCAGCCATGCTGGGTACCTCTAAAACTCCATTCTTGGAGCCCACTGGTTGTAAAAACTTAGGAAAATCAGCCCCTCTCATTTTCCCAGGCAATGGCTTTGGGAAGTGTTTTCCTTGTGCGATCCCCTCGGCCCTTCTCTCTCCGTGACCAGGACTCCCACAGTATACACGATCCTTTTTCTCCCCCAAACTATGTCTCTGCACCTCCTCTAGTTGTGTTTTTTTCTGTCAGTTTTCAGATTGACTTCTTGGGTATTCAGAATGATTTGATATAGATCAAGCTGTGTTCCAGGGACAGGGCAAGCCTAGGGTCCTTCTACTACTCTGCCATCTTAGCCCCCACCCACCCCCATCTCCACGTATTTTTTAAATTTCCTCTTTGATCTCCTGGTTCATCTATTCATTGTTTAATAGCATGTTGGTTAGCCTCTCTGTATTTGTGTTCTTTCCAGATTTGTTCTTGTAATTGATTGCTAGTTTCATACCATTGTGGTTGAGAAGGATGCATGACAGGATTTCAGTCTTCCTGAATCAGACTTGTTTTGTGGCCTAAACTGTGATCTGTCCTGGAGAATATTTCATGTGCCCTTGAAAAAAAAATGTGTTTTCTGCCATTTATGGATGGAATATTCTGTATATGTCTGTTAGGTCCATCCAGCCTAATGTGTCATTCAAATATACGATAACCTTTTTGATTTTCTGTCTGGACAATAACACTCCACTTACATCAATGGATTGAAAGTCCCCTACTATTTTTATATTACTGTCAATTCCTCCCTTGCTGTTAATATTTGCTATATGTATTTAGGTACTCCCATGTTGGGTGCATAGACATTTACAATTGTTATATACTCTTGTTGGATTCTTCCCTTTATCTTATGTAATGCCCTTCTTTATCTCTTGCTACAGTCTTTATTTTAAGGTCTATTTTGTCTGATTTAAGTATTGCTACCCAAGCTGTTTTTTTTTTTTACTTCCACTTGCATCATAAATGTTTTTCTATCCCTCACTTTCATTATTTATTTTTTTGAGACAGCACAAGAGGGGAGGAGGATCAGAGGGAGAAGCAGACTCCCCACTGAGCAGGGAGCCTGACATGGGGCTTGATCCCAAGACCCTGAGATCATGACCTGAGCGGAAGGCAGACATTTAGCAGACTGAGCCACCCAGGTGCCCTTCTGTCTTTCACTTTCAATCTTCATTTGGCTTTAGGTCTGAAGTGAGTCTTTTGTAGACAGCAAATAGATGGGTCTTGCTTTTTTATTCATTCAGTTACCCTAGGTCTTTGATTAGAGCATTTAGTCCATTTTCATTCAGAGTAATTATTGATAGGCATGTACTTACTACCATTTTGTTACTTATAGTTGTTTTTATAGTTCTTCTCTCTTCCCTTGGGGTTTGATGGCTTTCTTTAGTGTTATGCTTGGATTCCTTTCTCTTTTTTTGTGAGCATATCTGTTACAGGTTTCTCATTGGCATTGACTTATTTTACCAAACTGTGAAGACTCAGATATAAATACTGAGGCCCACAGAAGTTAGTTGTGTCAGGCAAATTAGAAAAGAAGAAATAAAAATTAAATTTAATGAATACTTACTATTTCATGTTTTATATACTTTTTTTATAAGAAAGTATCATTCCCCCAGAGGTCACACAGCTAATATTGGTGATCTGTCTTTATACTAAAAGCCAGATATCCCAAATATTGGGCAAGTCCTCTTTCCAGTGCATGATGTTGCCTGTTCCCAACTCTTTGAGACAAAAGTCAGTCCAGACAGATCTTTATAATTCACCTGTTAAAATATATTATCCAGACCTCTCCATTTTTTTCTAGTACAAAAAGACACTTTTGTAACCAGTCCTCACCTGTTTACTGATTAACATGACTACATTTCATACCCCTGGGGAAGGGGTTTGCTGCAAGCAGTATTGATTCTGAAATGAAAACCTAAGTTATCATTCCCATGTCTTGCCAAATATGATAAAAATAGAACATCACAAAAATCTCCAATTGATGCTTTGGCCAAGCCTTCATCAGAGTTGCTGAGAGACCACATGTTCCCTTTCAGGGCAAAAAATCAGCTAAAAGGGAAAGCGGGGGAAGGAAAGAGAACTCCCAGAGAAAAGACAAACACACAGAGTAGAATTAACATTATGAGGAGGAATGGCCAAAAGAGGATGTGATCCAAGACAGCAAGTGACATGAACAGAGATAAGTGTGAAGAGCAGGCATCCTGCAACAAAGGAAGAGTAAATAAAACCAAGGATCATGGAGGACATTAGGGGAAGGGGGGAAAATCAGAGGAGGAGATGAACCATGAGAGACTCTGGGAAACAATCTGAGGGGAGGGGGTGATGGGTATTAAGGAGGGCACGTATTGCATGGAGCACTGGGTATTATATGCAAACAATGAATCATAGAACACTACATCAAAAACAAAAAAAATAAAACCAAGGATCACTTTAAAGAAGAAGAAAAAACTGAGTAGATGAAGGGTCCCAAAACAGTAAAGTCAATCATTGGTATTTACCTAGAAAGAAGAAAATCCTGAACAGCAGGCAGTGACCAAATCATTTGCATACTGCTTTGAAATGCACTTTTGCTTTGGAGAAGAGATTCTGGGAAAGCTAAGACATACTCCAAATGTACTTAATTGCTCTATTTCCTAGCACATTCTACCAGGTGGAGGTGGGACATGCTTCAAAGAATCCCTTTCAATTCCATTCCAATTACTCCACTAAGTTGATAAGGAATCTGCAGAAAACTTACCACTTGGATTATATAAAGAAGGTCAACCTGGTAAGTTGTGACTGAGGAAATAAAAAATGGAGAATATTATCTAAGAAAATAAAGTTGGAACCGTGATTGAAAAGTGAAAGATCATGGATATGAAGAATCATGTATCAACTGAAGGTGAATTTTTAAAGCTGAAAATTGAAATCAAAACCGATTTGGAGTGTGGGGAAAAGAAGAGACCCATAGACTGGAACTGTGCCCAGAAAGTAGACAGAGGCAGACCACACAGGATCACAAAGCAAGTATTAAGGATGATAAAGTATATCCTCAGATCACCAGGAAGCAACTACTGATTTTGGAGAATGAGAGGATGGTAAGACAGATGAATAATATAACCAAATTTACATTTTGTAAAGATTGCTCTAGCCAGTAGGTGGGGAATGGATAGTAAGAGGCTAGATTAGATGCCAGGAGACCAGGCAGAAAGTTACTAAAAATGGTCTAGATAAGAGGTAATGGCTGCTTGGACCATGGTAATGATAGTGAAGGAGAAAGGTGGAAGGATTTGAGAAATATTTGAAATAAAACACAAGGCTTCATGATGCCTTAGATATAAAGAATGGGAGAGAAGTTGATAAGGACTGAGGTGATGTTATTAGAAGAGTTTTGTCATCCTGTATTAAGTTGCAAAGGATACAGATTCTAAACTCAACCTGACTTAGACAAAAAAACAAAAGTAGTTGCTGCTTTAACTGATAAGTCCAGAGATACATCTAAAATAAGATGCTACTTTATTCTGGGGGCTAAAATGATATTACTGGACTTGACCTTTTCCCTATTCTTGGTTCTGCCTCCCTCCATTCTCAAAACCCCCATGTGGTGGCAAGTTGACAATTAGTAGTTCCAGATCAACAAGTCCAAAGACAAAGAAGAAGGTTCTCTCCACAGAAGATACCTTAGAGCCTTGAATCCATTCTCAATACATCAACATGAAAAGTGAGGGACGGGGGATGAAGATTTTTCCCCAAAGGAAATTCAGGGTACTACTACCAAAGCAAGGGGAAAACAGATGCTGGTGGCCAACAGTGATGCCTTTCATTACACATTTCCAGTAATGCCACATCAGTCTAGACAAATGCTTCTTGCTTTGAAATCATGCTTATTTATAAACATACCCACATTCAGTTGAATAGAATGGATGTATTTTTTTTTATTTTAGAGAGACAGAGCATGCAAGTGTGAGGAGGGGCAGAGGCAGAATCCTCAAGCAGGCTTCCACTGAGCACAGAGCCTGACCCAGGGCTTGATCCCAGGACCTTGAGATCATGACCTGAGCAGAAATCAGTCAGCCACTTAACCGACTGAGCCACCCAAGCACCCCAAGAGTGGGCATAGTTTATAGCCAGACTATTTACCTCACATAGTATGAGGCTACTTAAGGTTTTCAAAACTTTCTGACATTGTGAAATTATTTATAATTTGGTTCTGAGCAATTGATGAGATCCATCATTTTGTGATCTCTTTGTTACTCAAGCAAAGTAAAAGCTTTGAAATGATTTTGAGGCATTATTTTATTCTTGAAGAGGAATAATTAAGTTATGCAAATAAATATGTTTGATGCCTAAAATATTTGGTAGCTATAGTGTATATCTGACTCTGCAGGCAAAGATGCTGAAAACAAAGTAAGCATGTGGTAAATCAGGGGGCCTGGCTTAGATATTACTTACGGATTGTTGATTAGGTCCAACACATGCCTCCGCTGCTGCGGTAGCCATGCATAATACTTCATGGGTTCACATCCTGCCTCTGCCATTTGCTAGCTGTGTGACCTGAAGCAAGTTATTCAACCTCTTATCTGTAACATGGGAATGACAGTGGTACTGCTTTACATGGCTGTTGTAAGGGTTAAATCCGTTAAAATTTGTCATATGCTTAAAATAGTGCCTGGTACATAATAAGTGCTACCTATGTGTTTTCTCAGTGCACTTGAGAGGTTTTATTAAACCTCTCTGATCTCGGTTTACTTATCTGTAAAATAAACACGATGGTATCTGCAATTTCCCAGGATATTAAATAAGATAATTGTACATAGAACTCCTAGCACAAAGCTTTGCATAAAGCAGCCATTCAGTAAATATGGTTCTTCTTTCTCCTTTCAAAGACTTAAAGACTATGCAGGTTAATAAATATTGGAAGGGAACCTAATTCCATTCCTATCCAGTAATTTTCTCTTTCTGCATCTTTCATTATTTCTCTGTAGCGCTTACCAGCACACTCACACTAGGCCATCAAGTTTACCACCACACACCTAGCACACATCAATTGGCACACAGGAGATGCTCAATTTAAATAGTTGCTAAACAAGTCATTATTCAGCTCTTCACTTGAATGTACTTTGTCCACCCAGTGGTATCTTCAAATATTTTGAGATAGACTTAGCAAAATGAACAACTCCTGATCCAGACACTTTTTCTCTTTCCGTTAAAAATTCCATTTATAGAAAATAACTGAGCAGGGCAGCAACCAGCTGTCACTTCGTGTCGACATGTGCAAGCGCACAGCCCTGTGTGACAAGCATAGTTCTTGAGTTGTGCCGTGTTACACTCTGTCAAATGGAATATGTTAGGAAAAGAAGTGTTAGCCCACAACTTTAAAGTTACAAGTAGGTATTTTGCAGATAGAAAAATAAGGGATGTGAAAGATATGTACTTAAAAAAAAAAGCCTTTTTGCTTTCAAAAAGTTAATTAACTTAAGATAGGACTGATCTTAGTCTAAACCATTATACCAGAGGAAACTTTAAGATGTTCCTCATCTTCTCAGTCTTCTTCCATTGTTTCTATTGTCCTGGGCAATAAATTTCAGTATTTGATCAAATAATGGCAGATTTCATGGTATCCCATTCAGGTATCCCCAGTTTATCTATAATGATTTTCCTCTTGTCAGCTCATTTCTTAAACCTTTGCTGAATCTGGTTTCAGTGGTACTATAAACAATCATCATTGCATTGTAAAACTGGAAACTCTCCACTAAAATAGTGTTTTGATCCAGGTTGCCATAGTAATAAGTGTATGCTCCCCTCTTTGGAGGCCTTGTTATATGAAGTATCTGTGATTTGCTCAGAATGGCCCCAGTTCATCTGTCAAAAATGGGTTTTTCCTTTTTTAAAATAATGATCTAGAAAATCCCACAGCGGCCACAAATATTTTACAACCATAACGAGGAGCATTGGAGTAGTCAAGCTTTATAAATCTATGCCATTATTACATTAGAATAAATCATGTTTCTTAGGTAAATTACATAGGCCTGTGTAAGCCTAATTTCAGGTTTGCTATGCAACAAGGGTGCGGTTGTTTATAAGGAAAAGAGAATTATTAAGTGTGACTTCAAAAATGCATTATATGTCAGTTCATGTAGAGAGACCCTGGAGCAAAAAAATGGAAATTACTTCTTATTTCTATCAAAATACTGCAAATAGCTATTCAGGTTCAAACTTAGTTACAATTAGAATGTGATGAGCAATGATTTTTTATAACAGCATGAAATTGTACATTCCATTCACGTTTGGTTTCAAATTATTCATTGGTAGGAGGGAGAAAAAAATGAGAAATCCTGCAAATTTATCAGTGTCACCATGAAAAAAAATGTGATGGTACATTATTTGAAATAAAAATGTTCCAGTCAGTTACAGTAATTTGATACAAGAACTATGGTATTTTTTTTCCTGCAGGAATGAGAGTAAACAAACACTATATCAACAAACCAGCAATAGAATCCACAAAAAGGTGTAAGATCGTTTTTCATCTAAGACAAATGGTTAACTTGGTTACTTTCTGTAAGTCACTACCAGCTACAGGGTTATTTTATGTAATTCACTGCTGGCTACTGCCTCATAATAGCTGATGTGGGAATATTAAAAACATCAGTGGGCGAAAGAACAGGAAGAATCCATCTGTATTCAATGAATTCTAATTAAAAAGTACTTACAGCACAATGAGGTAGCTGCCAACTTTATTCCCTCTTCCTAACCACACACACGGAGTATTAGTCTTCTGCTATTTGTATCCTGCTAAACAAGCAGGAAGCCAGCCAGGAACCAGACACACATTTCCTTGCATTTTTCAGGTGACTTAGTTTTAAACAACAGCCCCAGAAGACGTTCAGGGGCAGAGGTGGTGCACATCTTCTGTTATAATTGACCTGGGTTTTGAGATTTCTCTGTCATGATGTATCCCAGAATGTTGCATGATGGGAAGACCCTTGTTATTCCTCCACCAGCCGAGCCAAATGGACAAGATCAAGTAGGCCTGGGACTTGGGAAAAAAGGGAAGAAGTATTGACAGATAAGTAACCACTCCAGGAAATGACAGGCAGCTGGAGCAGGGTCGGGACTCTCAGGATTCAGATGTAATCCTTTAACCTCATGCTCAAACTCTGTAATCTTTCAATGAGATGGAAGAGAGGAAAGAAAAAAGCAAATTGCTTAATCAAAGCCCTTAATATGTGACCAGGATTAGTAACTAAGTAAGAATGACAACCTGTAGGTATAAAAAGCCTTCGTAAAATAGACTCAGTACTAATGAAGTTGTGTCTGCAGAGCTGAGAATAAGGAAAAGGTAACCTGGCATTTCAGTTGGCACAGATGCCTTTCTCTGTGAGAAGCAGGCATTCAAAAGTGTTTTCCTGACTTCCACAATTTTTCTTTGACTGCCAAGAGGAAGGGCTGTAGCCTGCATTCTTTCTGGGTGGCAGAGCTCCCATTTCACCCACATTGTATAAAATCTTCTTTATCTAATAGACAACATAACAGGTGTCAGTAGGGTTTCTGTCTAAAGAAGAAGAATAGGCTTTGGCGTAAGTCATTTGCTGCTGGGGGCACTAAAAGATGTCGGGGTTCTTCTTCAGAAAGGAAGTGCTAACAGGCTAAAGTGGCCCTTGTCAATTCACATTAAAAATGGAAAATAATAGCACACTGGATTTATACAGCATCCTTGGAGGCAACCATCCATGTTATGAGTTTTTGTATTAACCTTCAGAAATGGTGGGAAGTGTGCATCAGTAACTCCATTATAGGACAGGGCATTTTTGTTATCACCATAATCATAGTTAAGTAGCAAGAGCATTTTTATTGAAAACAATGTATTTCAGCCATTTTGCCTTCCTTCTCCCTGATACATTAGCAGTCTTTCATCAGGTAAGCAACCAAAAATGCTTTATATTACTCTGACAGGCTGGTCCTGGCTGAACTCCTGGAAGAGTAGGTATATGGGGTCTACAGTTGACCCTCCCCCCCACTGCCTCTTTCCTAGTTTTGTATCAGTTATCTAACACCCAAAATGTAGAAGCTTAAAACAAGATAAATTTACTCTCTTA
The DNA here is from genome assembly GCF_029215605.1 of Mirounga angustirostris. Lineage (NCBI taxonomy): Eukaryota > Metazoa > Chordata > Mammalia > Carnivora > Phocidae > Mirounga > Mirounga angustirostris. The sequence goes on from NW_026991712.1 coordinate 115,251,000, forward strand.
CAGTTCTGAATATCAGGCTTAGTAGGATCTTTTCCAAGCTGCAAAAGAACTGTCAGCCAGGGCTACATCACATAAAGGTTTCATGGGGGCTGGAAGATCTGCCTCTAAGAAGGCTCACTCACATGGCTGGTGGCTACTGTCCTTAGTTCCTCATCCATACCACCTCTTTGCAAGGCTCAGGACCTGGCAGCTAGTTTTTCCTGGAGCAGGTGATCTAAGAGAAAGAGAGTGGGGGACAGTGTCCTTTATAAGCTAATCTTGGCAGGGCATATTCTTGTGTCTTCTGTATGCCTCCTAACACAGACTGACCCTGGCATAATGTGGGAAATGACTACTGCATGAGGGAGTGACTACTGCACTAGGAGACAAGACCCATTGGGGAACAGCTGGAGGCTGGAACAATGTATACTACTAAATACGATGCCTTTGGTTATTTTGGGATAGAAAAGTATGTGTATGGTGTGCTGGATTCAGAAAGAACACTGTGATGTCCACTCTCAGTTCATGCTCCATAGGAAGTCCATAGACCAAAGCTGAGAGGCCCTTTTCAAAATGGACTTTGTGAGACTTTGGACATGAACAGTGTTGATTCTGTACCCACATGATAAAGGGTTACTTACAGTGGGAGAGGACCATAGGGCAGCAACACATGGCTGCAGTGCCTGCTATGTCCACCAGGAGGTCAGGGATGAGAGGTACCCCCAAAGGATTGGGGCAGCCATGGTGAAGAGATGCTCTTTGAAAGGCCTACAGAGAAGACCATGAGCGGTGGGATTCTCCTTAGAGAATAAAAATATTTGGACAGGCAAAATGCTGCCATTATGCAGATGGATACTAATCAATCAGTGAAGTTCATCAATAGTTATGTGTTCTTTTTTAATTTAAATTCAATTAGCTAAACATATAGTACATCATTAGTTTCAGATGTCGTGTTATTTGAATTTTCAACAGTGAAGTTAAACACTATATAATTACAGATCTGCAGTACATGCTCTGAGTGGGCTAGGGTAACTCAAATGTCACAGACCTTGTCACATCAAAGATTCCTAAGCCACACATTCAGCAACAACTGAGCATACACTCTGAATTCTTTGCTGAGCCAGCTTTCAACATATCCACCTCTTCTTTTGTCTCTGACTCTCTCCTTTCTAATCCCTACTACATCTCTTTTCTCCTGCTCCATCCCATAATGAGCAGACTTAATATTCTCCATCCAGATAGAGCATCTGCTCAGACAGACATCCCTGGAGCATTTTCCCCTGGAATTGCCTGTTTGTGAGCTCCATGAATAGATCACTAATGGAGGGACCATATTCCATTTTTTTTTTAATCTCCAATACCTAGTATAGCATCTGGAATATCAAAGGTCCTTACTCAATGTTTAAATCTAATAGAATTATGGCTCTACTCCTGACTTATCAAATATCTCCGCTAATGCCAAAGCAGTTTTAATTTTCAGGATATTCTTACTAATCTCCATTATTCTGTGCAAATACCTAATATATGCCAGATACAGACTAGGCGCTGGCTTTGCAGTGATGAGCAAACCTACAGGACGTTTTAAGAGAGATGCTAAACTGCTATTGAGAGGACAGAATTGGGCTCTGTGAGTGGCTTTTACCAGGACATAGAGGACACTTTAGTTCTGGGGTTGCTGAATACTGGGAAGGAATCACCTTGGCCTATAAGTTGCTTTCCAGCACTAAAAGTCTGGATGACCATTTGTCAGGAGTACTATATGAATAATAACAGTAATAGTGGCTAACAGTTACAAGGTTCTTACTATATACCAGGTGCTATGCAACACTATGAAGGGAGTACTACTATCACTGCCATTTTGGAGACAGCTGTAGTTCTTTAGGAGCGTTTCCATTCAAGATGGCAATGTAAGAGGACCCTGAACTCACCTCCTCCAGGGACGCACCTTCCTAAAGAACTGAGGGCTGACTAGCTTCTGCACAACAAAAAAATAAAACAGCAAGAGAGAGGATGAAAGGGTCCCCCACTCCTAATGCTGCAAACTGCAGTAGGGAGAGATAGTATGGAGAGACCAGGAACAGATTTGTCTGCCCTGGGCATGGAAAATAGTCCTGATTTAGAAGTGCACCTAGAATGCAAAGGACCCAGCCCTAGAACCCCACCAAACAACAGGGGAGCTGCTGGAACTCTTTCCGGGTCAGAGGAGCTGGCAAGCACCATGGTTTACGATCCCCATCCACCTCAGGTGCAGATGGGAGCAGGGTCCAGATGCCATAGCTGACCTGCAACCTCAGTGATTCCCAAGCCCCTCCTACACCAGCCCCGGAGGCACAGAAAAAAGCCACAGTTTAAAAGAGCCAGCTCTAGAACTCTATCAAGCAGAGAACAGGTGGGTGAGCTACTGGAACTCTCTTTGCATGGGAGGGGCTGGGGACCGCTACAGTTTACATTCCTCCTCTACCTTGATGCCATGAACAGGAGCAGCTTCTGGGTGCCCTCACCAACCTACCACCTCAGTGATCCCCAGCATAGCACACAGAGCCACCCCTGGTCAGCACTAAACACTCCAGGCCTGTACCACTTTGACTCCAGACAGCTTGCTCAGATACTCCTGTCACAGAGTACTCTGGGACCTCCCAGTTCATGCCTGCTTTAGCTCAAGCCACCCCACTAGGGTGCCCTCTGCATGGAACACCCTGGAAACCCCTGACCCACTTTGATTTCATCCACACTATCATGGCACCTCTTATGCTTAGCACCTCAGGACACCCCAGCCTACAGCCTACACCCATTTCAGCTGTCCTACTATGGCACCCTTTGTGCAGAGAGCCAAGAGACTGTCCTGGCCACTTCAGCTCCAGTCACTCTCCCATGGCATGCTCTAAGCAGACAGCCCAAGAACACTCCTGCTTAAATCCATTTCAGCTATCCTGCCAAGATACCCTCTGCATGTAGAGGCCTAGGACTCCCACAGCTTGCACTCACTTCAGCTATTCTGCAAGGGTACATCCTCCTTAGAGAGCCTCAGACTACCCTGGCCCACCCACTCCAGCTCTAGCTATACCACCAGGGCAGCCCCAGCACAGAGTGCCCTGTGAACCTCCATCCATACAAGCCACAGCACCAGCCAGTGAAAGTCACCAAGCACACAGAGTCTACATGGGACAACCACATCCAAGAACATTCCTCAAGTTTAGGAGGAATAACTGTTCCACCTAATTCGTAGAAACAAACACAGACAGTCAAGCAAAGTGGAGAGAGTGAAGAATATACTCTAAAAGAAATAAATGAAATGGAGATAAGCAGTATAACTGAAAAAGAGTTTAAAGTAAATCGTAAATGTCCTTGCCCGGTTGGGGAGAAGAGTGAAAGAACTCTGTGAGACCTTCAACAAAGACATAGGAAATATAAAAAAGAATCAGAGTTGAATAATACAATAACTACAGTGAAAAATTCACTAGAGGGAATCAACAGATTAGTGGGTGCAGAATAACAGATCAGTGATCTGGAAGACAGGGTAATGGATAGCACCCAAGCTGAAGAGCAAAAAGAAAAAATAATTTTAAAAAGTGAGGGTAAGTTAAAGGATCTCTTGGACAACATCAAATGAACAAACACTCTCATTACAAGGGTCCCAGAAAGAGGGGCAGAAAACTTCTCTAACATAGGGAAGAAAATAGACATCCAGTTTCAGGAAGCACAGAATTCCAAACAAGATAAACCCAAGGAGGTCCATACCCTGACACATAATTAAAATGTCAAAGGTAAAGACAAAGAGAGAATTTAAAAAGCTAACAATAGAAAATAATTATATACAAGGGCAACCCCATAAGGCTATCAGCTGATTTTCCAGCAGAAACTTTTCAAGCCAGAAGAGAGTGGCATCATGTACTTGAAGTGCTGAAAGGAAAAAACCTATAACAAGCAATATTCTATCCAGCAAGTTTATCATCCAGAATTTAAGAAGAAATAGTTTCGCAGACAAACAAAAGTTAATCACCACTAAATTAGCCTTACGAAAATGTTAAAAGGACTTCTTTATGTGGAAAAAAAGGAGGCCATAATTAGATGTAAGAAAATTATGAATAAAAAGATGTAAAATATGACAACATATACATAAAACGTGGAGGAGGGGGGCACCTGGGTGGCTCAGTTGGTTATCATATGCCTTCTGCTCAGGTCATGATCTCGAGTCCTGGGATAGAGCCCCATGTCTGGCTCCCTGTTCAATGGGGAGTCTGTTTCTCCCTTTGCCCCTCCCCATAGCTCATGCTCTCCCTCAAATAAATAAATAGGGCGCCTGGGTGGCTCAGTTGGTTAAGCGACTGCCTTTGGCTCAGGTCATGATCCTGGAGTCCCGGGATCGAGTCCTGCATCGGGCTCCCTGCTCAGCAGGGAGTCTGCTTCTCCCTCTGACCCTCCCCCCTCTCATGTGCTCTCTCTCATTCTCTCTCTCTCAAATAAATAAAATCTTTTTTTTAAAAAGTGGAGGAGGAAGTAAAAAATTTTAGAATATGTTCGATCTTAAATAATCATCACCTTAATATAAACTGCTATATACTTAGGATGTTGTATATCAACTTCATGGTAACCACAAACCCAAAACCTGTAATAGATACACAGAAAAGAAAGCAAGCCAAACTTAGCACTAGAGAAAGTCATCAATCACAAAAAAGGTAAAATGAGAAGAAAACAACAGAGAAGAACTACAAAAACAACCTGGCAAGAAGTATGTACCTATCAATAATTACATTAAATGTAAATGGTCTAAATACTCTAATTGAAAGACACAGGGTGGGTGGCGAAATGTATTTAAAAACATGACCCAGCTGTATTCTGCCTACAAGGGTCTCATTTTTTTTAAGACTTCATTTATTTTAGAGAGAGAGAGACAAGCAGACTCCTTGTTGAACACAGAGCCCAAGGCAGAGCTCCATCTCATGACCTGAGCTGAAATCAAGAGTCAGATGCTCAACCAACTGAGCCACCCAGGCACCCCAAGGGACTCATTTTTACCTAAAGACACACACAGTCTAAAAGTCAAGAAATGGAAAAAGATATCCTATGCTAATGGACACAGGGGAGGGGGACAACCAGGGGTGTGATGTTAAAATCTACTTTGATGTAAAAACAAAAACTGTAGCAAGAGGCAAAGAAGGGCATTACATAAAGATAAAGAGAACAATCTAACAAAAGGATATAATAATTGTAAATGTCTATGCACCCAACATGGGAGCACCTAAATACATTTAGCAAATATTAGCAGACATACAGGCAGAAATTGACAGTAATACAATAATAGTTGGGGACTTTAACACCCCACTTAGAGCAACAGAAAGATCATCCGGGCAGAAAATTAATAAGGAAACAGTGGCTTTGAATGACCCATTAAACCAGATGGACTTAACACATATATAACAGAACATTTCATCCAAAAACAACAGAATACACATTCTTTCCATTCTTCACATGGAATATTCTCCAGGATAGATCACATGTTAGGCCACAAACCAAGTATCAATAAATTTAAGATGACTGAAATCCTATCCTTTATCTTTTCAAACCACAACAGTATGGAGTTAGAATTGCAAGGGAAAAATTGGAAAAAAAACCTACAAATGTGTGGAGGATAAACAACATGCTACTAAAGAAGAAATAAATACATGGAGACAAATAAAAATGAAAACACAACAGTCCAAAATCTTTGGGACATAGTGAAAGCAGTTATAACAGGGAAATATACAGCAATATAGGCCTACTTCAGGAAATAAGGAAAAGTTCAAATAATCTAACCCTACATCTAAAGGAACTAGAAAAAGAAGAATGAACAAAGCCCAAAGTGAGTAGAAGGAAGGAAATAAGATCAGAGCAGATATAAATGGCATACAGTCTTAAAATAATAAAATCAGGAGCTGGTTCTTTGAAAATATAAACAAAAGTGCTAAACTTTTAGCCACATTCATCAAGAGAGAGAAAACCCAAATAAATCAGAAATGACAGAGGAGAAGTAACAACTGATACCACAGAAATACAAAAGAATATAAGAGAATACTACAAAAAATCACATGCCAACAAATTGGACAATGTAGAATAAATGGATAAATTCCTTGAAGCCTATAATCTTGCAAGAAAGAAATAGAAAATCTGAACAGAGCAGTTATTAGTAATGAAATGAATTGGTAATCAAAAAACTACCAAAAAAGAAAGAAAAGCCCAGGACCAGATGGCTTCACACGTTAAATCTACCAACACATGAAAAAGAGTTAATATGTATTCTTCTCAAACTATTCCAAAATAGAAGAGGAAGGAAAGCCTCCAAATACATCCTACAAAGCCAATATTATCCTGATACCAAAACCAAACTAAGATACCACACACAAAAAAGAAAATGGTTAGCAAGTTGCATTAAATATGTTAAAACAATCATTCACCACAATCTAGTGAGATTTATCCCAGAGATACAAGGATAGTTCAATATTCACAAATCAGTCAACATGAAACACTACATTAAGAAAACAAAGGATAAAAATCATATGATCATCTTAGTAGATGCAGAAAAAGCATGTGACAATTCAACATCCATTCATGATAAAACCTCTCAAAAAAGTAGGTTTAGAGGGAACATACCTCAACATAGTAAAGGCCATATATGAAAAACCCAAAGCTAACATCATATTCAATGGTGCAAAACAGAGCTTTCCCCATAAGTTCAGGTCCAGTGTCACCACTTGTATTCAACATAATACTGGAATTCCTAGCCATCACCATCAGACAAAAATAAAAGGCATCCAAATTGATAAGGAAGAAGTAAAACTTACACCATTTGCAGATGACATTATACTACATATAGAAAACCCTGACAACTCCACCAAAAAACTATTAAAATAAAGTCAGTAACATTGCAAGATACAAAGTTAATAGGCTGAAATTGACTGTGTTTCTGTACACTAATAAAATAGCAGAAAGAGAAATTCAGAAAACAATTTTATCTACAATTGCATCAGAAAGAACAAAATACCTGGGAATAAACTGAACCAAGGAGGTAAAAGACCTATACTCTGAAAACTGTAACTGTATAATTTATATTTCATGCTCATGGATTGGGAGAAAGTCCATACTTTCCAAAGCAATCTACATATTTAATGCAATCCCTATCAAAATAACATTTTTCACCAAATTAGAGCAAATAATCCTAAAATGTGTATGGAACCACAAAAGACCCCAAATGGGCAAAGCAGTCTTGGAAAAGAACAAAGCTGAAGGCCTCATAATCCCAGATTTCAAGATATACTACACAAAGCTACTACAATAATCAAAACGGTATGGTACTGGCACAAAAATAGACAGATCAATAGAACAGAATAGAGAACCCAGAAAATAAACCTATGCTTTTATGGTCAATTAATCTATGACAAAGGAGACAAGAATACACAATGAGAAAAAGGCAGTCTCCTCAATACATGGTGTTGGGAGAACTGGAAAGCTACATGCAAAAGAATGAAACTGGACCACTTTCTTAGACCACACACAAAAATGAACTCAAAATAGATTAAAGACCTACATGTGAGACCTGAAACTATAAAACTCCTGGAATAGAGCACAGTCAGTAATTTCTTTCTATAGCCGATGTCAAACGTTTTTCTAGATATATCTCCTAAGACAAGTGAAACAAAAGCAAGAAGAAACTATTGGGACTATACCAAAATAAAAAGCTTTTGCACAGTGAAAGAAGCCATCAGCAAAACAAAAGCAAACAAATGCATCTTAATGAATGGGAGAAGATATTTGCAAATGATATATCTGATAAGGGGTTAATATCTAAAATATATAAAGAACTTATGAAGTTTAGCACCAAAATCATCATCATCATCATCAGTCATCATCTGATCAAAATAATGGGTAGAGGACCTGAATAGTCATTTTTTTCCAAAGAAGACATACAGATGACCAACAGACACATGAAAAGAGGTTCAACATTACTAATCATCAAGGAAATTAAAATCAAAACCACAGTGAGATATTTCATCTTATACCTGTCAGAATGGCTAGAATCAAAAAGACAAGAAATAACAAGTGTTGGCAAGAATGTGGGGAAAATGGAACCCTCATGCATTATTGGGGGGGGAGCATAAATAAGTATGACCACTGTGGAAAACAGTATGGGGGTTTCTACAAAAATTAGAAATGCCATATGATCCAATAATTCCACTACTGGGTATTTACCTGAAGAAAATGAAAACACTAATTCTAAAGTTACGTGCATCCCTATGTTTGTTGCAGCATTATTTACAATAGCCAAGATATGGAAGCAACCCAAATGTTATGAAAAGATAAGGAAGATGTGGTATACATATAAAATGGAATATTAGTCATAAAGAAGAATGAGATCTTGTCATTTGCAGCAACACAGATGTATCTAGAGAATATAATGTTAAGTGAAGTCAGAGAAAGACAAATGTCTAAGATTTCACTTATATGTGGCATCTAAAACACAAATGATTGAACAAAGAGAAAGCAGAATGAGACCTATAGAGAACAAAAAGAAAAGCAGTCAAAAATTTATTTTAAAATACTGAAAAATACAAATTAAAAATCATCTATAATCCTACCACTTAAAGATTAATCAAAGAAAGAAAAAGGCCTCAGCTCCTCTAAGTCTGCCCTCCACTGTTCATAGCTTGGCTAAATTCATCAAAAGATAAAGGCAATGGATAATATTAATGAGAATTAATAATGAGAAGAAATATGTGACATGGTGTTGGTTGACATATTTGTGTGTGTATTTTTTTTCCTACATACACACACAAACACACACATATATGTAAGTACAATTTTAGAGTTGACTGATTTAAATCATGACTGAACTGCATCTGACTCAACATTAAAAATGGAAACTGGCTTTTAAAATAAAACATTTTATGATTTTTTTTCTTCCATTTCTTCTTTTGCCTAAAGGCTAAATACAGGTGAGGGTTTTTGGATTTGGGGAGTATCTTCTATTCACCCTCCCTTCAAGGTAAAACAAGGCAGAGTGGGCCTGGGAGTGAGTGTATCCTCACTGGATGCATGGAAAGGTGGCAATAGTGCCTCACCCCCCAGGATGCAGGAATAATCGACAAGAGCGCTCTCAGAGCAGTTACTTGCTGTTCCTCCCCATAAAGCCATTCCTCCTCCTGTCTCCCTCATCTCAGGAAATGGCACCTTCCATGCAGCTGTACAGGCCAACAACATAGGAGTCATCCTTGATTTCTCTATTTTCCCGTACTCTCCACATCCAGCCCATTAGCAAGTCCTTGGGATGCTGCCTCCAGATAGATCCCAGAACTGACCACTTCCCTCCACCATGTAGGCAACCAGCATTTCCTGCTGAGGATATTGCAGTAGTCTCCCTGCCTCCTCTTATTAGCTATAATCCTTTTGCACGTAGCACCTGGAGTGGCTTACTTATTAAATATAAATCCAGTATTGTCATTCCTCTGCTTAAAACCTTCCAGTGGCTTCCCATCACATTTAGCAAATACTCCAACCTCCTTACTTTGGCTACAAAGCCCTCACTGACCTGACCCTGACTGCCTCTTCTATACCCTTTCTTACACCCTCCCAGCCACCCTGGACTTTGGTCTGGGCCTTACAGGCACCATGCTGGTGCCCACCTCAGAGCTTCTGCATTAATGGCACCCTCTGCCTCAGTGTCCCTCATACTGACTGCATGTCTGTGTCCTCCTTTTGATTCAGAGCTTAGCTTATATATCCCCTCACAGAGAGGCCTCCCTTGACTGCCTCATCTGAAGTCATTACTCTGCATCCACTCACCTCATTTTAATTCTTTGTGTAGCTCTTATATGCTGATTTATTTCTCTTTTGTTTTCTCTCTCTCTTGCTTTTTACCTGTCTCCCCCACCAGAATGCAAGATCCCCTTGTCAACCCCTGAGTCTTCAGCTCCTAGAACAAAGCCTGTATATGGTCAATGCCCAATAAACATTTGTTGAAGAAATGAGAATGTGAATGATTAGTGGCATCAGCTAGTGAACATCCACTCCACTGACTTTTGCTTGTACCCAAGCCCTCCTGGTCCTAACTGGATGATGTCAGGCTTTGCATGTTGTGGTAATGAGCCCAGCTCTGAGGTTTTGGAGCCACTGAATAAAAAGCCTAACTCTCGGGGCAGATTTGTGAACATGTGTGAAATCAAGCATGAAAAAGAAAGCAAGACTTTCTTACATGGGTCTAATTTGTGAAGATAACTGCTAAGAAACTAGAATAGGTTGGAAGGAAACATCAAGATCAGGCAATTCCCCATTTGCTCTCAACACCATTAGCTCTCCGTCTGTTCAAATGCCATCACTGATAGAGGCAGCCAGAGCCAGAAAGCTCAGGCTCAACTTTTATAAATTAACACTGAGAGTGCCCTGTGTTCTTGTGGTGGTTATGACTTGTATTGGTGTTGGCCAAATTGAGAGGGATGAACGAACCCTTTCTTACCAAAGTCACTGTCCTGAACAAAACTCCAAAATGGTTCCTACTGAATCAAATAATTTAGTCAGCAGGTCATTAAGTACCTACCATATTGCAACCATTTTCCTAGGCATTTTTACAAAAACATCATTTAATTCTCACTCTATCCGTTTACCATTCTGTAGATGGATTGACTTTGTCCCAGAGAGGTCAAATCACTTCTCAAGGTCACACAGCTAAGCATAGATGGAGTTGGAACCCTGAATTCTTAGCTTTAATTAAGCTCTCACTTCCCTAGCTTGCCCCAAATTTCTGGTCATCATTTGGCATGTTGTTTATAGACCTGCCAGCAGGATTATAATTCTTTTGATGTAAACTACTTATTTTGCATTCTGATGTGGACAGCAACTACTAGAGCATCCAGTCATCGTGGAGCAGCCCCAAGAAACAAATTACCTCTAGGGACCATGATGCTTCAGAATTTTTGGACACACAAAACTAAAGACCAGACCTCATGACCCCCCTGCAAGCCAGCCCCGGGTGCCTGGCTCTAGTGGCCTCCCAACCTCCTGAGGTGACATTATTTCTGTACCTGCACTACAGATCAGGTTTCATTGCTAATCTGCCCATACCACCTCCGTCCCCTGACAGTTAGTGGATCTCTGCTCATGTGGAGTAACCCTCATGCATCTTTCCTACCTGTATCAGTCTCACAGTTTAGTGTTTTAAAAAATAAAGCTTTCAAAATGTGATTTTTTTCAATCTCTCTCTTCTGAGACCAAAGTAGTGCCATATGTCACAGAGGTGAGGGCAGTGGTGGAGAAGGGGCAGAGGGTGAGCCCTGTGACTTGGGTTGCTGGCACTGTGATAGGGACCCCAGACGAGACAGTATTGATCAGGCTTCACCTACCCTGGGCCCACCACACCCACAGTCTCTCCCAGAGAGTTATAGAAGAAAAAGAAGATTTGAGTGGTAATCTTTTTTAAAGCTATTAATTTTACACTTTCTCAACTCCTGTTCCACCTGGCCCTTTGGCAGTTGGCTAAAACTGCATTTTAAAAAGTACACATTTCCCACAACTGTAGAAGAAAATCTTTGAAAACCCATCAGCTTGCAAACTATAGAAAAAACAATCTTCTGTTCACAACTGTGAAAATATTAATTATCTTAAAGGCAGTTTTACAGTTCAAACACTGATAATAAATCATACTTTAAAAAACAGTAACCATGTAGAGAGGATTTTAATGATAGGAAATACGATTAAATGAGAGGATTTTAATTGAGCAATGCAAAAGGGATTAAGATTTCTACATGAGTCACCAAGCATTGTTTTCACTAGACTATTTTAATTTCAAAAAGTCATATCTTTTACTCCTTTGCTAAAATTTAGATCTTTTTCATTCACCTAAAATAAAATGGTCAAGTTCTATATAGAATTGTTTAAAAGGTACAATTCACAGCGCTCACCATAGCACATACCCTCCCCAATGTCTATCACCCAGCTGTAATTCAGTTCAACAAAAGTATATTATAGATGCAAGGGTGGTTCAACATTCGCAAATCAATCAGTGTGATAGAACACATTAATAAGAGGAGAGAGAACCATATGGTCCTCTCAATTGATGCAGAGAAAGCATTTGACAAAATACAACATCCTTTCCTGATTAAAACTCTTCAGAGTATAGGGATAGAGGGAACATTCCTCAAGTTCATAAAATCCATCTATGAAAAACCCACAGCGAATATCATCCTCAATGGGGAAAAGCTGAGAGCCTTTCCCTTAAGATCAGGAACACGTCAAAGATGGCCACTCTCGCCACTATTGTTCAACATAGTACTAGAAGTCCTAGCAACAGCAATCAGACAACAAAAAGAAATAAAAGGTATTCAAATGGGCAAAGAAGAAGTCAAACTCTCTCTCTTCGCAGATGACATGATAATTTATGTGGAAAACCCAAAAGACTCCACCCCCAAATTACTAGAACTCATACAGCAATTCAATAATGTGGCAGGATACAAAATCAATGCACAGAAATCAGTTGCTTTCTTATATACTAACAATGCAACTGTAGAAAGAGAAATTAGAGAAATGATTCCATTTACAATAGCACCAAAAACCATAAGATACCTCGGAATAAACCTAACCAAAGAGGTAAAGGATCTATACTCTAGGAACTACAGAACACTCATGAAAGAAATTGAAGAAGACACAAAAAGATGGAAGAATATTCCATGCTCATGGATCGGAAGAATAAACATTGTTAAAATGTCTATGCTACCCAGAGCAATCTATACCTTCAATGCCATCCCGATCAAAATTCCAATGACATTTTCAAAGTGCTGGAACAAACAGTCCTAAAATTTGTATGGAATCAGAAAAGACCCTGAATCGCCAAGGAAATGTTGAAAAAGAAAAACGAAGCTGGGGGCATCACATTGCCCAATTTCAAGCTATATTACAAAGCTGTGATCACCAAGACAGCATGGTACTGGCACAAAAACAGACCTCTAGACCAATGGAACAGAATAGAGAGCCCAGATATGGACCCTCAACTCTATGGTCAAATAATCTTCGACAAAGCAGGAAAAAATATGCAATGGAAAAAAGTCTCTTCAATAAATGGTGCTGGGAAAATTGGACAGCCACATGCAGAAGAATGAAACTCTACCATTCTCTAACCCATATATAAAGATAAACTCAAAATGGATGAAAGACCTCAATGTGAGACAGGAATCCATCAAAATCCTAGAGGAGAACATAGGCAGTAACCTCTTTGACATCGGCCACAGCAACTTCTTTCAAGATACATCGCCAAAAGCTAGTGGAACAAAAGCAAAAATGAACTTTTGGGACTTCATCAAGATAAAAAGCTTCTGCACAGCAAAGGAAACGTCAACAAAACAAAGAGGCAACCCACAGAATGGGAGAAGGTATTTGCAAATGACACTACAGATAAAGGGCTGGTATCCAAGATCTATAAAGAACTTCTCAAACTCAACACCCAAAAAACAAATAATCAAGTCAAAAAATGGGCAGAAGACATGAAAAGACACTTCTCTGAAGAAGACATACAAATGGCTAACAGACACATGAAAAAATGTTCATCATCACTAGCCATCAGAGAAATTCAAATCAAGACCACATTGAGATACCACCTTACACCAGTTAGAATGGCAAAAATGGACAGGGAAAGAAACAACAAATGTTGGAGAGGTTGTGGAGAAAGGGGAACCCTCTTACACTGTTGGTGGGAATGCAAGCTGGTACAGCCACTTTGGAAAACAGTGTGGAGGCTCCTCAAAAAATGAAAAATAGAGCTACCCTATGACCCAGCAATTTCACTCCTGGGTATTTACCCCAAAGACACAGATGTAGTGAAAAGAAGGACCATATGCAACCCAATGTTCATAGCAGCAATGTCCGCAATAGCCAAACTGTGGAAAGAGCCGAGATGCCCTTCAACAGATGAATGGATAAAGAAGATGTGGTCCATATATACAATGGACTATTACTCAGCCATCAGAAAGGATGAATACCCAACTTTTACATCAACATGGATGGGACTAGAGGAGATTATGCTAAGTGAAATAAGCCAAGCAGAGAAAGTCAATTATCATATGGTTTCACTTATTTGTGGAACATAAGGATAGCATGGAGGACATTAAGAGAAGGAAGGGAAAAATGAAGGAGGGGAAATCGGAGGGAGAGATGAACCATGAGAGACTATGGACTCTGAGATACAAACTGAGGGTTTTAGAGGGGAAAAGGGTGGGGGGAATGGGTTAGCCTGGTGATGGGTATTAAGGAGGGCACGTACTGCATGGAGCACTGGGTGTTATACGATAACAATGGATCGTGGATCACCACATCAAAAACTAATGATGTATTGTATGGTGACTAACATAACATAATAAAAGAAAAAAAAAGAAATAAAATTAATAAATCTTTGAAAAAAATAAAAATAGGAAAAAAAGTATATTATAGTTACTGTGAGGCACTTAGATACAATATTTGATAATAATAGCATTTTTCAAGTCAAGAATTTAATTGGCTCCATCTACTATTTTTTAAAAATAGTTTTGGAGTAGGAGTCAAGCTATGGATTCTGGTGGTGCCAGAAAGGGGGCCAATTTGACTGTCAGTCAGTAGATAAAGTGCAGATATACAGAGCTCACCGACTTTTCCCTCCAAAAACAAAAAGTTCACGTGGACTATATTTGTAAATGGAATCACTTTGAGTTGCTCACTGACTACCACAAAACCTATTTGCTGACCCCTAGTATTTCCTAGAGCATGCAGGAAACACCAAGACAGGACACAGGAAAAAGTGACCCTAGGAAATTACTCTAGGCCTTGCTCCTTCCTTGTTGGAGTCCAAGGCTGGGCTGCTTTTGTTGTTCCCCAAGCCCATTACAAAATCAAAGAATGATATAAAATGAAGCAATGCAGAAAGAAGTAATAATAAGCAAGTTACTGATTGAGTGGGGTGGAAATTAACAATGCAAAATGGTTTTTAAAATGAGAGTGGGGAATAAGCCTTAAACAGGGTGTCTCTGTTGCAGACAAACTTGCCTAAGTGTTAGCATTTAAATGCTCACACCTCAGCTTTGAACTTAACACTCCATTAAGGGGCTGAGGGAGCTCACACCTCTGGCTGTGGTGCCTTTCACTCTTGTTGCAGCCCAAGGAAGAGAGGGGGAGGAGAGGTGGAGGAAGGGGCGGGGCAGCCACAAAGGGAGGAATGGCAAGGTTGTTTATGGAGAGGGTGATGATCCTGGTTATACCTGCTGTCCGGCTGCAGTTATTAATAGCATCTGCCTTCACTCCCCAAAGTGCCCTGATTTGGATAATAAATTGTATGGTCACCCAAATAGGGTACAGAATGTCTAAAACAAGAGTGGCAAGGCAAAAGTCTTTTTATATTTGTAATAAAAATGGAAATCACAACATCTGTTCCTTGGGTGGTATGCTTCGGTTCAGATATTTCTGTGTCATTTTCACATGCTAAGGCTAAGTGTTCCTGACTACATGAGTAGCACCAAGGAATTAAAGAACCCTGCAAAGGGATTCTGGAAGCTATGTGGTTGCCATTTCACAACTGAGAAACTGAGGCTTAAAAAGATTGACTTGCCGAAGGCCACGCTGCTATTTAATGGAGAAGCTGGGAATAGGATTTCAGTCTCCTAACTGTAAATTATACGTTTTCAGTGTGTTAAGTATTTTTTTTTAAAGATTTTATTTATTTATTTGAGACAGAGAGAATGAGAGAGAGAGAGAGCACATGAGAGGGGGGAGGGTCAGAGGGAGAAGCAGGCTCCCTGCCGAGCAGAGAGCCCGATGCGGGACTCGATCCCGGGACTCCAGGATCATGACCTGAGCCGAAGGCAGTCGCTTAACTGACTGAGCCACCCAGGCGCCCAGTGTGTTAAGTATTTTTAGGAACGTAAATAATGTTCTCAAATGGAGGAATAAAGCTGTGGTAAATTGTATAGATTCCCTTTTCTAGGTCCAAGGGCTCAGAGATCAGTCGGAGGGGTTGGGGGACCCAGAGGACAAGCACTGGCTCGGGGGTAGGGGTAGTTTCTGATGTTCACTGATGATTTCAGCTGAGGAGCAGACGGAGCATTCTCTTCGAATGAGCAAAAGCCAGGGATCAAATTGGTTTCTGGTTTAGCAATTTAATATCTGATTGATCCTGGTCACCGTTACTGACTGTCTTTCAAACTTCCCATATCCTCATCTATAAGATGGATATAAAATGAATATTCATCTCAGATGACTCTTGTGAAGGTTAAATAAGACAGTATGCATAAAGCGCCAGGCCAATGCCTGGCACACAGTTCTAGGTTTAAAAATGTTAGCTGTCGCCCTCCTCCATCCTCTCCGTCTTGACCATTGGCCCCAGCAGTAGCATTTTCCCTCCTCAACCCCTAGCCTGGCCTGCTTTGAATCGTCAGCTGATTTCAGAATTCAACTCACTCCTTTTCTCTTATGGAAAGTTCTACCTTCACCTCATTTAGTTTCACCAAGATAGGTATTGTTCCTTTGTAACAGATGAGGCAAGAGGCTATGATTAAATCCTTTGTTCCTGATTACACAACCAGTAAAGGGTGGAAGCAGAATTTTAAACCTAACTTTTCTTATCTTTTCACTTTGTCTGTCTCTGGTACGAAATTGTAGGGTGGACCATGGAGATGAAAGAGTGAGGAGAGGGGAGGGCAGCTGCCAGGTGGCTCTGCCTCAAGGGTATGTGTGTCGGGACAGGGACATGAGGCAGACCATTCTTTTCTGGGCGGTTCTATAAGTGTTAGCCACATACAATCAAGATTTTTTTTTTTTCCTCTACATAACCAAAGGAGATGAGCTTAAAATCTGGAAAAACAAGAAATGCTATTTGTCTCAACAGAAAAACCCCTAATAAGACCCAGAAGAGAAAGTCAAGGTGAGACAGAAGCACCAGTGCTTCTGAGATGAGCACCTACACTGAGACATGCCGCATCCCAGCCAGGCAATGTGGGCACTAAGGAGATGCCCAGGACTCGGAATGTTTCAGACCCTTCACTTAGGTGGAAAACCAGTGTAGGGACCCAACTTCTCTGTGGTTCATGCTTTCTTGTCTGTTCTTGGGATATTTGGCACTAATTTGGTCACCATTAGGACCCTTCCTGTGAAATGATCCTTTGTATTGTCACAATTAGTTGATTTGGAGTGATTTCTAATCACACAATTAGGACTTACAGTGAGGAACAGAGAAATTCTACTTATAAAAACTAATTAGTAAAACACAAGCCAAACAGAGGCCAAAGAGAGATCCTTCTCTATTCACACACCTCAGAACATGCACAATGAAGAGACCAAGGGTCCTCACATTCCCTGGGACTTCCCAGGGGTCTCTGGTTCTGTCTCTGTATGACTAGACAGTAACTTCCAATAGGTCAGCAATTAAAACTACATGTTTTGGAGTCAAACAAACTTGAGTTTGAATTTTGTCCCTACCCCTTCCACTGTGGAATGACAGGTGATTTCAACTCTCTAAGCCATCATTTCCTTACATGTAAAGTGGTGGTGATAATACTAAGCTCATAATGTATACAATGTACTTAGCTCTGTCCTGGCACATAATAAATGCCCAGGAAAGTGGCAGCTATCCTCTTCTGCTTACATCCTTGCTGAGAAGTGTTCTAGCTATGGCAAAAGAACACCCCCCCACACACAACTCTCCCACACCCTTCAGTCACCTCTCTCTTTGGGGTATACCTATTGGATTAGCCTTTGGCCCACCTGTAGCTTTAGGATTAGGTAAACATATAAGGTAACATTCTTTCTTTTCCTATTACCTTGAGGGTCCTTTCTTTGACTATACCCTGTTGTATCAGTTAACTCACGGGAACTGTTCATCAAATCTGCAAATTACATTAAGCCAGGAGAAATGGCAAACACATTTAAAGAAAGAATTTGAACCAAAAAAATCTCCATAGGTTTTCAAAATGAATAGAATCTAAAATGATAGAACATGATCGAGACAAGTATAAGGTCCTCATTTGAGTCCAAACAAATCCCAAATGCATGAAGATCAGCTGAGGGGAAAAAAAAAAAAACCAACAAAAAAACCCTTAAGACTCTTTATTTGAAATTAAACTCAATTTAGTTCATACTATAATATTTCTACCAAAAGAATGGAGACAGTTTGCCTAACATAAAGACACATGGCTTATAGCCTAGAATGAGGGCCACGGTCCATTCATTATTGCTTCATTGGCCAGACTACCAGATCTGGCACAAGGTGATAGCTTTTAGGCTTTTATCCTTATTCAAGAATAAAAAGAGATAGTAAATTCTGTTACACTAGGGTTGTTCAGGTGTCAACTAAATGAAGACTTGACTGGGGGCATTCATTGCTAAGGAAACTCAAGTATCAGATGGATATTTGGATCAGATACCATTAAGGTCCTTTTCAACCAGAAAGCATCCTTCTGGTAATTTGCTATCTCTTAAGGCCAAGAATCTTCTTATCAGAGCACCCATTTGATCCCTTTAGAACTTCTCCAGGAAGTTAAAGAATAGATAAAGAATCCAAGGTCACAGATGTAGGTTTCTTTATTATTTTGAGTAACAAGCTTCCCTGGGTCTGACTACTCTCATTGCCCCCAAATTTGGTTCTTTCTCAAAGAAGATTGTTTTCCAAAAGGAGGTATGACCTGGCTTCTCTAGACCCTGCAGACATCTTAGTCATTTCCTCCTCTGGGCTTGTTTTCAGCTACCCCTGCCCTTTTGAATGCCCCAATGTCCTCTTGGTACCAGTCCATCACCTCTTTCAAAATCTGGCTTCATGCTGGCCTCCTCTAAGAGAACTTCCTGGTTTCCTATATTCTTCTAAGCTTCTCAAGCACTCTCTTTAGTACACCCACACTTGCTTACATATTGCCTATGGATCATTCTCCAGTTGTTTTATGTTTCTGTGACTTTCCAACTGAACTCTAAACTCCTAAAGGGCAGTGAACCTCTGTCAATGGAGATAAAAAGGAGAAGAGCTCTGGATTTTCCTAATGAGCACAAAACACTGGGCACAAAGCAACCACTGGGGGCCTAAGACCCATCAAACAGCAGTGAAATTCCACTAGGATTAAGGTTAGATGGGGCAATCCAAGTTTTGAAAGATCAGAGACATTCACATTCTGTTCTGAGTAGTTCAACAGTCCTTCCAAATCACCAGGACTGCAGACATAAAAGTTTCATCTAGCCACTAGCTCTAGCTGAACATATAACAGGTTACTTAAAGTGCAATTTATTTTTAATAGAAAAATTGATTCTGGAATGAAACATGAAGTCGTCCTTTTTTTTTTTTTTTTAAGTAGTAGACTAACCTTTTAAAGAATAGCATTCTTGCCCTAGAGAGGGTCATAAAAGTTTAAAAGGTTATTTTCCACATTACACGTAACCCACATGCTCACCTTTCCTATTTCTTTGCTGGATCTGTGCTCAGGGTGCCTGTGGTGCTAACTCCCTGAAAATATCGGCTCCATTAATGCATGATTTACTTTTCTTTACTTGGCAAAGTACAGAGCCTATCTTTCAAAGGAAAT
This sequence comes from Mirounga angustirostris, assembly GCF_029215605.1. Classification (NCBI taxonomy): domain Eukaryota; kingdom Metazoa; phylum Chordata; class Mammalia; order Carnivora; family Phocidae; genus Mirounga; species Mirounga angustirostris. The sequence continues at coordinate 115,270,520 of NW_026991712.1, forward strand.
TCAAGCTTTTGTAATTCATTACCTACTCCATGAAACATGGTGACATGGAATTTTCTCTTCAAAACAAAAATGAGAAAAGCAAGTGCATTGCTGAAGAAAGGTCTCTCCTCACCTACCCAGAGGAGTTGGTTGCTCCCTGATGTGAGTTCCTATGGCATTTTTAACTTACTGCTCTCCTTAAACTTATCATGGCTGATCATAATTATTTGTTTACATGTCTGTTTCACCGATTTCAACTGTCAATTCCAAGAGAACAAAAATTCTGTCGTATCCATCTATTTGTAACCTCATGTTGTGGGTGCTATGGTGTGCCATCCAGATCCCTCTCAGGACAAGGCTCCCATTTCTCTAGCTTCTGGGATTGCTGCCTGCTGTGAGCTCACAGCTGAGTCTCTTTTCTGGAATTTCACATAGCTGAACAAAGCATTCACCCTCATCCAACAACTGGTCATTGTGAACATACAAAGGCCTAACCTCACTACCTCAGTTTAGGATAACTCTGAAGGCTTTCCCTGCCCCCAGTCTCTTTGCTATCAGCCAGGTCCTCATTTGCAACTGTATCACAGCTCAAATTCTGTCCAGCTCTTCTGCCTAGCCCTGCTTTCCCTATTCCCTCATAGATATTCCTGGAAACCCTCCCCCCAGATTTCCTGTGCACAAGTCTCCATCTCAAAGTCTGTTTCCTCAGAGATCCAAACTTAAAGACACCCAGACCCCAGCACAGTGTTTAGTGCACAGTGGATATTCCATGAATACTTGGTAAAAGAATGAGTGTATGAAGTACACAGGAAATTAACAAATAACAACAATTATACAACATTTCACTCCCACTGCTCTCTCTGCCCCATCCTCTCTAAGGCTGTGATACTTAGCAGTTAATGTAGACAATATCAATCGAGCTTCTATGTGCTAAGTACTAGTGAGTCAGAGACAACTCAGGCTCTCCTTGACTATCAGCACTATCGTCCATGGCTGGAAGGATACTGCCCCACATGCAGCACAGCCAGGTTTTATGTTCCTTGCAGATGAGGACACTGTAGTAGTGATTCCGTTTACATCTCTGATATGGAATTACATCCCTAAGCATTTTATATTTACTTCTAGCTTTTCCTGTGTAGCATCACACGGAGACTTTGAGAATGGAATGATTATGATTCCTTCACCTTCAAAATAGATAAGTGATTCTTAGTTTTCTTTTTAGAAAATTATAGAAGGGGAAAGGCCAGCAGAGTATCCTAAGAATGAAGACTGTATTTGGCACATAGAAGGGCAGAGTAAGCTATTCAAGAACTTCCAGGGATAACATAGCCTTATTAGTTAGGAGCTAAAAAAATCCAAAAATCCAAATGTTATAGTCAAGAATCCCTATATGCAGAGACCAGAATATTTTTGAGTCAAAGCAGGCTGTGCAGGTTCCAAAACTCTCACCAAGGCAACACTCAGTGTGAAAGAAAGTTATAGCCTAGTCAGTGGTGTTAACGTATATGGAACAAAAATATGGAAATAGGAGCGGAAAAGTCTGTGTTGAGACTAGAAAAAGGAAAGCCACAAAAGAGGTATCAATGAAGGCCTAGTGAGAAGCCAGAATTCCCACACCCACCCAGCAGGATTAAGAAGACCATTCCCTGCCATAGATGTTAATGGAGGCCAAATAGGGAGCCTGGACTTCTACCCCTACTTAGTAATAATGAGTTTCCCATGGTTCCATGAAGCTAACTTTTAAATTTGAATTACTTTGGGGGCACCTGGATGGCTCAGTCGTTAAGCGTCTGCCTTCAGCTCAGGTCATGATCCCAGGGTCCTGGGATCGAGTCCCACATTGGGCTCCCTCCTCTGCAGGGAGCCTGCTTCTCCCTCACCCTCTGCTTGCCTCTCTGCCTCCTTGTGCTCTCCCTCTCTCTCTCTTTGTCAAATAAATAAAGAAAATCTTAAAAAAATAAATTTGAATTATTTTTGGCACATGATAAGTGTACACTGGACTTCTTTTAGTCTGTCACAGTGGTGTTGAGAGACTAAAACAGTTTTAAGATCCACAATCTCACAACAATAATAAAAATGTCTAGGTTTCATTTAAAAATCTCATATCAAGAACCAGGAATACATGAAACTGAATGAAAAAGACAATTAATGGAAGCCAACACCAGGATTAAAGAGACGTTAGAATTACCTGGCAAAGATTTTAAAGCACATATAATAAAAATCTTCAATGAACAATTATGAACACATTTGAAACAAATGAAAAAGTCTCAGCAAAAAATAGAATGTCTCAGTAAAGCAATAGAATATGTAGGAAGAACTAATACAATAACTCAAATTTAAAATGCAGTAAATGGGCTTAACAGCAGGATGGAGGGGAAAGAGAAAAGAATCAGTGCACTGGAAGACAGAACAATAGAAATTACCCAACCTCTACAACAGAGAGAAAATAGATGGAAAACAACTGAATAGAGTCTCAGGGACATGTGAAACAATAACAAAAGATCTAACATTTGTGTCATCAAAGTTGCAGAAACAGAGCTGAAAAAGTAATTAAATAATGACTGAAAACTTCCCAAATTTGTCAAAAGACATAAACCTACAGATTCAAGAAGCTAAATAATTCCCAAACAAGATAAACCCACAGAAATCTATAAGACACATCATAATCAACTTTCTACAAACTAAAGACAAAGAAAACTCAGGGTGCCGGGGTGGTTCAGTTGGTTAAGTGTCTGCCTTTGGCTCAGGTCATGATCCCAGGGTCCTGGGATCAAGCCCCAGGTTGTCGGGCTCCCTGCTTAGTGGGGAGTCTGCTTCTCCCTCTCCCAGTGTCCCTCCCCCCCACCCCATCCACCCCACTCATGCTCTTTCTATTGCTCTCTCTCTCAAATAAATAAAATCTTAAAAAAAAAAAAAAGACAAAGAAAACTCTTAAAAGTGTTGAGTAATGAATGCTATGTGAGGGAATAGCAATGTGAATGATAGCAGATTCTTATTTGAACCCATGGAGGCCAGAGGAAATGGTGTGGCATTTTTTAAGTGTTTAAAGAAACCAGAATCCTATACCCAGTAAAATAGCCTTCAGGAATTAAAGGGAAATCAAGACATTCTCACATGAAAGAAAATTAAGAGAATCTTCCTCTAGCAGATCTATATCTTAAAAGAATGGCTAAAGAAAGTTCTCTAAACAGAAAGGAAATGATAAAAGAAGGAATCTTGGACATCAAGAAGGAAGTCCACGATAAGCAAAAATAGGGCTAAATACAATAGCCTTCTCCTCTTGAGTTTTCTAAATTAGGTTACTGGCCGAAGCAAACATTATAATACTGTCTAATTCAGTTCTAAATGAACATAAAGGAAATATTTAAGACAATTATATTATAAATGGGGACATAGTGGTACTTTAATCAGTTTGGCATTCAATATTTGCACAACATGATTTTCTTCATAGAAATCTCAAGGAATCTACAAAAAAACAAAACCAAACCAAACCAAAACAAACAAAAAACCCACAAGAGCTAATCAGATCATCAGGATAATCAGTTTCAGGATACAAAATAAGCGTACAAAAATTTGTGCTTCTATGTACTAGCAAAGAATATGTGGACACAAAATTAAATATACAATACCATTGACAGTCAAAAAAAATACTTAGGTGTAAATCAAACATTTACTGGATTCATATGCTGAAAACTATAGAATATGGTGAAAAAAATCAAAGATCTAAATAAATGGAGGGATATATAGTTTTCATGAATTAAAAGACTCAACATAGTAAAGATGTCAGTTCTTCCCAAATGAAAGACAAGTTTAACTCAATTCAGTAAAAATCCCAGCAAGGTTTTTTTCTAGTCATAGGTAAGATTATTCTAAAATGTATTTAGAAAGACGAACTAGAATATCTAAAACAGTTTTGAAAAAGAATAAAGTGTGAGGAATTGGACTACTGGGATTATAAGACTTATTATATAGCTCTAATAATCAGCTTTATGGTTTTGATAGAGAGAGAGAGACACAGATCAAGGGAACAGAAGAGAGAACCTAAAATAGACCTACCCACAAAAATATGTGCACTGATATTTGGCGAGGGTGAAAAAGCAGTCCAGTGGAGGAAGGGTACTCTTCAAAAAATTGTACTCGAGAAAACAACAACAGCAACAACAAAAACACTTCAACCTGGGCCTCACACCTTATACAAAAATTAACTCAAAATGTATCACAGATTTTAATATAAAATTTTAAACTACAATACTTTTAGAAAAAAATTGTAGAAAATCTTTAGGATCTAGGGTTAGGCAAAGAGTTCTTAGATTTGACACCAAAAGCATGATCCATAAAAGGAAATGATAAATATGACTCCATCAGAATTAAAAACATTTGCTCTGTGGAAGATCCTGTTAAGAGAATGAAAAGACAAACTATACACAAGGAGAAAACATTTGCAAACCACATATCCAACAAAAGACTTATACCTAGCTTATATGAAGTATAGATGGTCAACAGACATACGAAAAGATGCTCAACATCACTAATCATTGTTAGTGGGAATGTAAAATGGTACAGCCATCTGGAAAATAGTTTGGCAGTTTCTAAAAAGCTAAACATGCAACTAGTATATGACTTGGCAATTATATTCCTGGCATTTAACCCAGAAAAATAAAAATGTATGTTCACAAAAACCAAAGCCATATTCATCATTATATCAGCCATAGTCATCATAGCCAAAAACTGGAAATAACTCAGATGTCCATCAGTGGATGAATAGTTAAACAAATCCTAGCACATCCACACTGTCAAATACTATTCAGCAGTAGAAGGGAACCAACTAATTACACACATGACAACCTGGTTAGGTCTTCTGAGAATTTTGCTGAGTGAAAAAAGCCAATCCCAAAAGTTGTACACTGCAAGATTCCATTTATATAATATTCTTAAAAGGATAAAATTATGGAAATGGAAAAAAATAAGTGGGTTCCAGGAGTTAAGGAGAGGTGGGGGGAAGTGGAAGAAATGGATGTGGCTATAAAAGGACACCTGGGGATTGGTGATGAAAATGTCCTATATATATATTTTTTAAAGATTTTATTTATTTATTTGAGACAGAGAGAATGAGAGAGACAGAGAGCACATGAGAGGGGGGAGGGTCAGAGGGAGAAGCAGGCTCCGTGCCGAGCAGGGAGCCCGATGCGGGACTCGATCCCGGGACTCCAGGATCATGACCTGAGCCGAAGGCAGTCGCTTAACCAACTGAGCCACCCAGGTGCCCAGAAAATGTCCTATATTTTTACCGTATCAATGTCAATATCCTGGTTGTGTGTTGTTCCATAGCTTTGCAAGATGCTATCATTGGGGAAAGACATGAGATTTCTCTGTACTATTTCTTACAACTACATGTGAACCTACAATTATCTCAGAATAAAGTGTCCAATTAATAAAGGGGAACAACATTGGATTTGTTAGTGATTTCTTGGATATGACACCAAAGGCAAAGGCAACAAAAGAATAGACAAATTAGACTTAATAAAAATTTTTAAATGTTGTACATTAAAAGACACTGTCAAAAGAGTAAAAAGGCAACCCAGAAAATGGGAGAAAATATTACAAATCATATATCTGATAAGAGAGGATTAATATCTAGAATATATAGAGAACTCCTAAAACTTAACAAAAAATAGTAACCCAATTCAAAAATGGGCAAAAGGCTTGAACAGACATTCCTCCAAAGAAGATATACAAATGCCCAACAAGCACATGAAAAACTGTTTGACATCGTTAATCATTAGAGAAATACAAATCAAAACTAAAATGAGATACCACCTCACATCCATTAGGATTACTATCAAAAAACAAAAACAAAAAACAACCAAACAAGAAAATAAAGATACAGAGTAATCAGGACCTTTGTGCATTGGTAGGACATGTACAATAGTATAGCTACTATGAAAAACAGTATGGTGGTTCCTCAAAAAATTTCAAGTAAAATTATCATATGATCCAGCAATTCCACTTCTGGGTATGTACCCAAAAGAATTGAGAGCGATGTCTCAAATTTTGTAAACCCATGTTCATTGCAGCATTATTCAAAATAGTCAAACAGTGGAAGCAATCCAAGTGTCCATTAATAGATGAATGGGTGAACAAAATGTGGTATATAAAACAATGGAATATTATTCAGCTCTGAAAAGGAAGGAAATTCTGACATATGCTACAAAACATGGATAGCCTGAGGACATTAGCTAAGTGAAATAAGCCAGTCACAAAAAGACAAATACTGAATGATTCCACTGATATGAGGTATCTAGCACAGTCAAATTCAGAGAGATAGAAAGTAGAATGGTGATTTCCAGGGACTGGGGGGAGTCAGGAGGGGAATGGTGTGTCATTGTTTAATAAGAACAGAGTTCCAGTTTTACAAAGAGTTCTGAAGGCGGATGGTGGTGATGGTTGCACAACAAAATTAATGTACCTAACACTACTGAACAATACACTTAAAAATAGTTAAAATGGTAAGTTTTGTGTGTATTTTACCACAATAAAAAATTGAAAAATAAAATGGGGAAGTCCCAGGCCTTGTTAGTGTTTAGTCATAGCCATCTAGACATGGAGGAAAAAGTATACTTGAATGCACTTGGCTAAAACTGGGGTATATTATCAGGCTTTTCTGGAGGTGTGATGACCAGTCCCTCCAAACTATCCCACTCCCTTTTGCTCTTAATGCATGTTCACCATGCAGTTGTTTTTCTCTCTCTGTTCCTCCTTTATCTTTTTAAAGAAAAATTGTATATACTTTAGGTGTACAACATTATTTGCCATATATACAGTGAAATGGTTACTATAGTCAAGCTAATTAACAAATCCTCTCCTCACATAGTTTACCATTTTTTGTGTGTGATGAGAGCACCTGAAATCCATTCTCACAGCAAATATCCAGTGTTCAGTATAGTATTATTAACTGCAGTCATCAGGCTGTACATTAGATTTCTAGATGTATTCATCCTACAACTTTGTACCCTTTGACCATCTCCCCATTTCTCTACTTCACCCCCCCTAATAACTACACTGCTCTGTTCTATGTATTTGTTTCCATACCTTGGTTATTATGAATGATGATGCAGTGAACATGAGGATGCAGATATCTCTTTGACATCCTGATTTCATGTCCTTTGGTTGTATACTCAGAAGAGGGATGGCTGGATCATATGTATTTTAGTTTTGTTTTTGTTTTTTAAAGATTTTATTTGATAGAGAGAGAGACAGCGAGAGAGGGAACACAAACAGGGGGAGTGGGAGTGGGAGTGGGAAAAGCAGACTTTCTGCTGAGCAGGGAGCCTGATGCAGGGCTTGATCCCAGGACCCTGGGATCATGACCTGAGCTGAAGGCAGACGCTTAGCAACTGAGCCACCCAGGAGCCCCTGTATTTTAGTTTTTTAAGAAAACAGTAGAGAGGTTGTTGCTATTGAGTTGTGAATTCATATATATTTTAGATATATTTAGATACTTATCTATATATGGTTTGCAAATATCTTCTTCCAGTCCTCAGGTCACCTTTTCATTTTGTGGATAGTCTCCTTTGCTGTGTGGAAGCTTTTCAGCTGCTATAGTCCCACCTGTTTACTTTTTACCAGGTGAGCTTTTCCACAGGGAGGAGACTGCCTGTAGACCTAAGTGGCCCAGGCCTCATGGCAGTTATGAGTCTCACTGTAAATGAACATACTGGCACATTCTGTATGTATGTAGCAGCCTCTTGGGAGAGAACTTGAATGCCCACTGTGCCCCCCTTCTGGGTGCCCTGAAGAGCCAGGGTCTGGAGCTGCCAGCTGAAGGCCACCACTCGGACCACAGTGCCATCAGCCCAGGGCTACTGCTCCTGCATTCTGTATAGCCAGCCACCCTTACTCCCTGCCTTTCTGTCCTGGGTTTTTGGCTTTAACTGATACAATAATGTAGAATGTTGGCCCTGCGGGAACACTGCAGACTACAGCTTTTATCCTAAAAACAGAGAAATCTGCCTTTGAGATAGTAAGTCACAGCCTATGGCTTGCTTATTCATGATTGATTTGTGAATTCTTTGCCATAGTTATAATTCTTTTCTATTCTGGGTTACCTGGCAGCCAGCGTTATGTCTCACATAGACACATGCATATATCATACATAAAAATATATTTCCTTATTTCTTTATCTTTTCCTTTTTTCACCAATGTCCTGACGTATAGAGACTCAGAGTCTGATAATGCTCAGCACTTGCCAATTAAGTAATTGGCAGTAATTCTTATCTTTCCAGGTCTATATATTAAGTTCAAATTTGGCAACTCTCCTCCTTGACACCTACTGATGTGTAAGTGACTCACACAGAAACCAGAAAGAGAGAAGTGGCACTGGCATTTAAACCTACCCTGCCCAGTAGCATGTGCTAAGCAGGCACTCCAGTGCCTGGGGACTGACTCACAGACTGAGGCCTTCTGGGGCTTTAGATTTTTCTTACCCAGAAAACAGGATCAACACCACCACCACCATGAATTATTCAACACCTGCCTGGGCTACTCCTTGGTGAACAACAAAATAATGGAAACTGACAAAATTGATTTGTGGTGAATTTGTAGTGAAGCCAAGTTCATGGCAAGTGAGCAAGGGCAAACAGGGCTCAGAGGAACTTGACCACAAGAACAGTCAGCCCACAATTCCCTTGGAACATCACTACCTGGCCAGTAGCACAGCCAGGCCAGAGGACTTGCACAAGGCTCGTCTTCCTCTGAGGGCTTGGGAGAGATGAATGCTGTCTCCCACTGAAAAAGCACAGTCACTTGGGCTCACCAAACCAGCTCCTCAGCCAGAAGGATGGACAAGACAAAGCATTTCATGAAGCACTTGAATTACTAGATAATTAGAAACTCAATAACCAAATCTCTAAACATAATTTCAGCTGCTTAGCAGAGTGCTAAGAAAGGCAGGCTTCAATTCAGCGTATTTTGAATTTTGCATTAGGGCTTCACTAATTAAAAGGAAAAAAAGTATTGGCACCGTGTCTAATACTTCCATTAATCTTCCTCAACATATATTCTGCTGCCTGTTATTATATAATCATTAAATGTAAAATATTAAACTGGACATTTGACTTTATTGATCACTTTATGGGCTAAGGATACAGCAAGTAATTATCTGCCAAGACAGATTCATTGATTGGGCTGTCATTGGAAGAGCTGAAATTGACACATAGTTGATTATTATTCTAGTGTACTGTTTTTATCAATTATTTTGTCTCATTCTCTTTCTCATCAAGAGTTGTGTATTTATAGTTTGTTTCTACTTAAAAATTCAAAAAGCATACTTTTTACCCTGAAACCAGATGGGTGGTTTTCTATGTAAATCAGAAACTCTGCATTTAAGTATACAGACTTAGTTTTGTAGACTTGCACATTTTACCTATTTTAATACTAGGCAACTTTGGACTGGTATTTTATCTCTCTACATCTCAGTTTTCCTACTTGAAAAATAACCTTACCTCTTCTGGATGTTTTTTCTCCCTTACTCTGCTTGTTCCTTCAGCATTTAAATTCAGTACAGTTTGCTAAAGAGTTGTGGGGCCTTTCCAATGTTCCAGGCATTTTACAAGATGCTGAGGATACCAAGACAGGTAAAACAGAGCCCCTGCCCTCAGGCGAGCTTATAGTCTGGTGTAGGAAACTGGCCTGCACCTAAATAGAGGGCATGGAAGAGTCTAAGAAGGTGGAGGCTGAGTGTGAGCAATAATTGGAACAAAGCAGCCTTCTGGTTCATTCTGATGCAGGGTAAGATGTTTTTAAATTCTGTGCTGGCAACAGGGTCAAAGTCACCTACCATATTCTGAGCACGGGAGAATGGGAAAGAAGTAGGGATTATCTTTAAATGCCCTGTGGGACATGCAAGATAGCTGTTCTTAGGGTTCACCTGTTTCAGAACTTAGTAGCTGACTTCATGGATGATCTCTAACACAGACCAGAGTTTCATGGAATTCCTTTCTTGGAACTCATTTGTAGAGAATTCCTAATGTAGTGTTTTGCCTCACTCCCATTTGTTTAGGTCATGGATATACAGTTGAGCAATAGAGCTTCTGACATATAGTTCTTTCCATTGTTAATTTTATACTTCATATGGGCAGGCAACATGACTTCAATTTTTTTTTTTAACTTTCTTCCCACCTCTTTGTTTTTCTTCATTTAGTAGGTATTTAATAAAATAAAAGCTTCTTGTGAGGTAGAGGGTAGTGGCCCACTTGAATGACCCAGCTTCCATGAAGCTGAGTTCTAAATTTCAATTAGAACAGTTTTGGCACATGGTAGATGTACTATTAAACTTCTCTGAGTTTACCTGGGACAAAGTATCTCAGGTCACCTTCAATAATGGGGGCTTGATGGTTGATGACAGTAATGAGTGAAACTGAGGGCGCCTGGGTGGCTCAGTTGGTTAAGCGACTGCCTTCGGCTCAGGTCATGATCCTGGAGTCCCGGGATCAAGTCCCACATCGGGCTCCTTGCTCGGCGGGGAGTCTGCTTCTCCCTCTGCCCTTCCCCCCTCTCATGCTCTCTCTCTCTAATAAATAAATAAATAAATCTTAAAAAAAAAAAAGAAACTGAAATCAATTTCACTGAGCATCTTTCCAATGTTGACATGGGACACAGCATAGTGTGGAAACACCATTGGACACAAGTTAGGTCTCAGTGGGTTTTGGTCTCAGTGGCCCTAGGAAGTGACCTACCCTTTTTCAATGAAGTGGTTGTGCCAGATACTCAGGGAAGGCACTTCTCGTTCTGAAATTATACCACTGTGTTTTGTCTTGAGTTAGGTAGACCTAAAAGTTGTTAGCATTCACAAGATATTGCAATTAAAAGATAAGGCAATGGAGTCAAATTGTATTTTTCAAGATCTCAATTTCAGGAATTCACAGACTACACAAGAGCTTAAATCTCTTTGTTCCTACCCAGCCCAATCAACAGATTTGGTGGCTTCTTGCTTCATGTATTTGGCAAAGGAAAGAAAATGATTTGCTATTAACTTGTCATGACTTAGGCTTTGGAAAGTACTTGGGAGTGGGAAACAGTTTTTTTTGAATTTTCAACTAGATCTGTAGTATGTTTTTCTGTATCATTACAGAAATGTGGAGAGGATTTTTTAGTCTAAAACTCCAGTATTTTTAAGGTACATGGCCTCAGTCTTTTTTTTTTTTTTTTTTAAGTCTACTTGGAACTGTGAACTATTTCCTAGAACAATGATGGAGCTCATAAATACAACATTTTGCCTACAATTTCAGGGTAGTAGGAAGGGTACAGGTGGCTGTTTCCAGGTTAGGAATCTCTCCCCAGGCCTCTTGTAGAACCAAGTTTTGCTCTAATGTGAATACTTTTGTGCCACCTGCCAGCTGTGCCACCACAAACAAGTTGCTTAACCTTTTCGATCGCCTTTGGAAACAAAGGAATAGTAACAGCTACTTGCAATTGGTTGGGAGCATTAGCATTATTAGCTAATATAAGTAAAGCACCTTGCACTGTTCCTGTTTGCTCACTACATGTTTTCTTCCTCTTTCTCATTTCTTTTCCTAATCTCTGTCAAACTCACATAACTATGCTTACCTTTTGCATTTTGGAGTCCTAACTCTTTTTTGTATTTCCCACGTTCCTCTTTACTACCACCTCCAGGTTTCTACTTTAACTTACTATTTGTATTGTTCAATCTTATATAATACACTGGATTTCTTCCTTTTTGTTTAAAAAATTTCTACTATTTAGAAACAGCACCATTGTGCTTCTTTTGCCAAAGTGAGGTTCATTTTTAATTCTCTAGCTTTGCTACTTCTGAGGTAAAGCCTTAGTCACATTAGCATGGCCCAGAATTTCCCATTTTAAATCTTTCCTGGGGCTGAAAATTAATCTTTCCTTAGGCAGTACCTAAAGGGTATGCGTATTGAGTGATCTAACGATCAATTAAATACTGGCTGAGCTTCAGTAAAAAAACTATTTCTCTACACAAAAAGAGGCCATGGTAATGCAGGTAGACTCTAGGAATGTTGTGTTAAGTTTGCCTGGGCTCCATGAGGAATACTGGGATAACCAGGGAAGCTTCTGGGACCCAAACTGAGTGGGTGACCTTGGGCCCCCAGAGTGCAGGAGACAGAATGGAAAACTAACACTTATTGAGCAACAATTATGTGCCTGGTGGTAGTCAGGGATTGCAGTATGGAGGCCTACAGCCCACAGGTGTGGGATTTTCTCTGTGTTTTAATAAATCATAGATCTGTATTTAAACTGGGTGATGGGCACGTGATGTGATGAGCACTGGGTGTTATATGCAGCTAATGAATCATTGAACACTACATCAAAAACAAATGATGTACTATATGTTGGCTAATTGAATTTAAATTTAAAAAATAAAAGCAGGAAATTGTATGTATATACATCACACACATACACACACAAGGATCTTGTGACTTCTGAAAAATCAGAATATTTGGCAACACTAGGCTCAAATTCTTACATGGCAACAAGTTAGAGGAAACTGGGAGACCCTATCATTAGAGAGGTACAAACTCTGAATTCACAATTCTTACCAATCACTTAAGGTATGTGTATGTTCATTTTGCACCTGGTCCTCTTGCTTCTCGTTTACTTACTTTTTGGTAAACCATTGAAAATCTGACTCTCTCTTTCCCTATATATATTTGTGTGTATGTATATGTGTGTGTATATATAGTATGTGATATATATGTATGTGTGTGCATATGTGTGTGTAATAAATAGGACACTGTGTGTGTGTGTGTATGTTAATTTCTTTGATGCAGATGGTGTTGGCTCTGTTACAAACAAGAAAATGTGAAGATCCTCAACTGACTTAGGGCACAACTGAGAGGAGACAGGAAAGAGTGTTACATGTCACCTGAACTTGCCTACCTAAAGTAGCCCTAAAGGAGTAGTTCTGAACCATTGACAATTTTGGTTCCCAGAGGATATTTGCCAATATGTGGAGACATTTTTGGTTATCACACATGAAAGCCATCTAATGGATGGAGGCCAAAAATGATGCTAAACATTCTATGATGTACAGAAAAGCCCACTCACTATAACAAAGAACTATTTGGTCAAACATGTAAAATCATCAATAGTGCCAAAGTTGAGAAACCCTGCCCTAGAGGGCTTTGGCCAAGCTTATAAAAGCATCTAGAGGGTCTTGTCACTGTCTTGGGAAAAACAAGGGGCTCCTGTCACCATCTGTAGTAGTAAAGGAGAAGTTTTGAGCTGTCAAAATTCCCCTTCATTGGTCCCTCTCTCCCACCCCAGAGAAGCCAATTAACATTTTAGGAGGTGGGAGACAAACTAGAACTGAAAGAATGGACTACCAACAGATCCTCACTACAGAAATTCTCAAAGACTCTTGGAAGTACTTTGGGAAGAAGGAAAATGATTCCAAAAGGAAATTCTGGAATGCCAGAAGAAATGGTAGGAACATTAAAAAGGTGAATATCAATACATACAACAGTAACAATGGTGTCCAATTTAGGGAGTTTAATAAGTTTGAACAAAATTTCTAGACAAGAGTAGCATATACATGGGACATGGAAGTGGAATGTAAATTCTAAATTCCTTATATTGTTTGAGATGAAGATAAAGCTACCGATTGAAATTATAAATTTGTTAAGATATATAAGCATATTAAAATTTTAGGTTAATAACTAAAAGAAAAAAAATAAAATATATAAATTGCAAATTAATGAGGAGAAAAATTCAATGAGGAAGGGATCTCAATCCAAAAGAATGGGGAAAAAAAGGAAAATTTAAAACAATTAGAGCAAGATAAAGCAAATCACAATAGAAGGTGGTAAAATCCAAATATATGAGTAATCATGACATATGTAAATAGACTGGAATTGTAAGTTTAAAGTTAAATTATCAGACTAGATAAAACATACAAATCCAAACTGTATAGGTGCTATATACAAGGAACACATTATAACATAAACAATTAGAAAAAATTTTTAAATGAAGATATAATAAGCAGAAGAAAGTTAATGTAGCTATATTAATACTAGACAAAATAGACTTTAAGGTAATAGAATACTATAGATATGGATGATTATTATATATTGTTTAGATTTACCAGGAAGACACAACAATTCTAATTTCTGTGTACCTAACAAAGGTAGTTTCAAAACATTTAAAGTAAAAATTGATAGAACAATGAGGAGAAATTGATAAATCTATCATCTTGGTGGGCAACTTTGTCACCATTGATAGATCAGCCAAGGAATCAGTAATGATATAGAGTATTGAAACAACATAAGCAACAAGTTTAATCATACATATAAAACAGTGCTCTGACAGCTGGAGAATACATAGTCTTTTTGAGCACACAAGGAATATTTATAAAAGTTGGCTAGACCTAATGTGAATCTCAACAAGTTAAAATAAAAACTGGTATCAACTGGTATCACACAGCCCACAATACAATTAGATCAGATATTGTTATAGCAATACAAATTCCTGAAAATTAAAAATTACACTTCTATTTACCTCATGGGTGAAAGAAGAAACTAAATAGAAATCAGATGATACTTAAGTTTTTAAAATGCTACACTTCAAAATTAGTGAGAGGCAATTAACATGATACTTGGAGGAAATTTATATCTTGAATGCTTATATTATGGTTTCAGAAATGGTTGAAAAAATAAGCCATGAACAAAAATGTTTGGAGAAAAAAACCACAACAGAATAAACCAAAGTAAAATATTAAAAAGGCAGTAATAAAGATAAAAGCAAAGATTAATGGAATATAAGACAAAACAATAATTGAGAATATCAAATCACAAGTTGTTTCTTTAACACGAGTAATAAATAAACTATCAGGACTGAAGAAAACAGTAAAAAGCACAAATAAAATATTAGGAATAGAAATGGGGTATAAATACAGAGGAAGCAGAGATTTAAAAGGTAACAAGGAGTATCATGAACAAATTCAATAACACATTTGGTAAAATGTGCAAATTCCTGGAAAAATACAAACTACTGTAACTGTTTAAAAAAGAAAGAGGAATTCCAAATGGTCTCATAAAAAAATTGAATCAGTACCCAAACAAAAAAAAATTTTTTTTTAATTTAGAGAGGTGGGAAGGGTGTGAGGGAGAGAAAGAGAGAATCTTAAGCAGGTTCCACACCCAGCACAGAGCCCAACTTGGGGCTCAATCTCACAACCCCATGATCATGACCTGAACCAAAATCAAGAGTCAGATGCCTCACCAACTGAGCCACCCAGGTGCCCTCCCAAACATTTTTCCTACCAAAAAAACCTTTAAGCTCAAGAGAATTTCCAGGTGGGTTCTAACAAATGTTCAAGGAACAGATGGTTCCAATCTTACATGAATTATTCAGCAAATTGAAAAAGGAACCATTCCCAACTCATTTTATGAGGTGAATATGTGGGTGGGTATGTGTGTGTGTGTGAATATGTGTTTTTCTGTTTTCTCCTAAAATTGTAAGGTTATATGTTTCATTATGTCCTTACTTTACCTGAAACTAATGATTTATGTGTGTGTAGATATGTATATATATTTTATGTGTATATTTTATGTGAATATAGTCTTAGCACCAATTTTTGAATATGTGTGTGCACACACATGTTTATGTTTGCATGCATGTGTGTATGCACACATGCATTTATGAAGTGCTATGAATCGGAGATAAAGAGTAATAAATCCTTTTACTGAGGGGCACCCATATTAGGGGGAATGCAAACAATAACATCAATAACAACTGAAGATGACTCATAATCTCCCTGGAAAGGCTAGAGAAAGTAGCCTTCAACAAAGACAAAATGATTCTTTATGGATGAAAAGGGTTTTGTCAAATGAAGAAATGGAAGAAGCAATAAAAAACAAAGGAAGACCTGTTTTAAAAGCACATACTTACAGAGGTTTTATCCAGTACCTAAATGGAAAGATGTATGTCAAGAAATGTTGCTGGGAAAAAAAGTGACAGAGATATTCACTGTAAATTAAGTTCTCGCTCTCTCTTCTCTCTGGGTCTTGGAAATGACTCATTGGCTCTGCACTGAGAGCAAGGACAAGAATACTCTTTATGGTCAATGGAGAGGCTCTTCCATAGACATATGGAAATATTCCAGAGATTTGGGTAACCTGCTTTGGCTTAGATCATATTCAATCATTCTGTGTATTAGCCCATTAGACACTGTCACCAATGTGTGTGCTTGTGTATGTGTGGGCGGATGACTATCAGTTTTAAAGTTCTTAATTTCACCATCTGAGACAAACAATCATATTTCTGAATGGGATTTCTGTTTAGGCATCTCAATAGTAAAAAAAATAAATAAATAAATAAGTATTTGTGAATTTAAAATCCTTTGCTTGTATTTGCAGTATTGAGTTAATTTACAGCTCTTTTATGCAACTCATTTATGAAATTCAAACCCTTGTTCTCATTCACTGACAGGCTCAAGTGACCTGTCAGAAGACAAAATGGTTTCTTGGTAAAATAGATTTGATAATATAATAATTTTTTAAAGTACTAAATTAATTATTAATTTATTGACTATTCCAAGCTGTGGAAAGCAGGAAAATCTATCTGTAACCAAGAAATGTTTCTCTACTCAGATTGTATTTGCCATGATACGTCAAATGGTCAATATAAACTGAGCATCTTTAACATATTTATATTCTGTCACTTGTGTATTATTTGTTACACATCAAAAATAAATGTTTGACGAAATAAGACACACTGTAAAGAGTAACTGTTTACAACTGACCATAGGTGTTAAATTTTTCTTTAACTGGTGATTTTTTTCCTTGTTAAAACACTCATAAACCCAAGGAAGCTTCAATATTTACTACATTCCTAACCCCAAATTCATGAGTACATTGCTGGTATTGGACTAGAATTTGCATTTATACTATTTTGAAAAGGATTTGCTAAGTTGTTTTATGGTGTAAATAGATTATTGGGCTGTAAGTTAATATGTTTTTAGAAAATCAATATAAATTATATGGCACTAATAACATTTAGATCAATAATTAATATGGTTATTATATATGTCTCATCAATGTATGAATACAGAAACAGAATTTAAATCCTTTCATTCATTCATCCAGGCATTCATTTTTTCATTCATTTATTTATCAGAAGTGGGTCAGAAACTTGACCGGGTACAAATGACAATTGTACCAAATTTTCACTGTTACCTTAGACTATAACAAACATTTTTCTCATAGGTATTTTCATGGCACCTTGACCAAACATTAGGTCAAGATCAGTGTTTCCACAGTGGCTGTGGACCTTCTGCAACAGAATTATCTGAGGTCTCTGTTAAAATGCCAATTCCTGGGCCAGCTCCTCTCTCTATTAAGATAGGTCTGTTAGTGGTCCATAGAAATTTAGTTTAATGGGTTTTCAGATGATTCTTAAAGATTTCAAGTTTGAGACAATTTCTGGGAAAGATGGCAGAGTAGGAGGATCTTAGGCTTACCTCATCCCACACCAGTGTAAACAACGCAGAAAATGACTGAAGAATGGCAGAACAGACCCTCCACAGCTAAATGTTAAGAGGCCACATCAAAGATGGTAGGAAGGGCAGAGATGTAGTCAGGAGCCAACCTGATCCATGGGACTGTCTGTGGGAGGGAAGAATGCCATGGGTGCAGAGACAGGAGAGGAGCAGATTCTATACCAGGTATAACAGGTACACCAGATACAAGGCTTAACTTCTCAACTTCTTATAATCAGTGGGGCTTAACACTGGAACTTTAAAAGTCAGTGGGCTCAGCTCTGAGAGAGCCAGGGTGAGAGGAAACTGAGCCCCTGCCCTTGAAGACACAGCACAAAAAAACAGCCCAACTGAGATACAGTACAGAAGCAGCAGTTTGAAAAATGCCTGGAGTATATGGGAAGGATATTTATTTACTAATCTCAGCACTTGCTGGAGAGGCAGGAATCTTTGGAAGACTTCTCCGAAAGAGCTGGAGGGCACCACTTTCTTCCCCCAGCCCCTAGCCTAGATATGGACACCTGCAGCAACCAGTGCAGCAAGAGCATTCTCCACCCCAAGTGTTTCCCTGTGGATCACCCCCTCCAGCCTGGCACTGGCAGCTCTCCAAAGCAGCTCCAGGTCCCCTCCCACAGTAGACCAATGCAAACCTTTCTAACACCATACACCCCACTGCCGTGTTCTCCTGCGGACCTGCCCCTTCCAACAAGCTGTCAGTAGTTCATCCAAGGCAGCGCCACAAGCATGGCAGTGTGCCAGCAGCCTCAGCATGGGTCAGCATCACCCCAAAGTGATTCCTACCCTGGGGAAAGAGGAAGAAAACCACAAATGCCAGTATGACAGTCCCAACAGTGGGCTGGAGACAGACATCTGGCCTGACCACAGGCCCCAGCCACCAATGAAAGCTTTTTAGGGGACAACACAGGGAGAGCACAGTTTAGTGCTGCAGTTCAGTGCTACCACAACTCTGATAAATAGCTGGTCTAACCCAACTCAAGCCCAAGGTGGCCTAGACTAGCCCACTAACAACACAGGGACCAAATCCTGCCTGCAAGAGGCAAAGAGAGCCATTGCAGATAACTGGACTGAAGGCAAATGTCACTTAGCCATAACTGTAGGCCCCATATAATGCATGTAGGAGACACCCCTGAAATGCCAGTTTCTGGTGAACAAGGGACATTGCACAGCAGAGCACTATAGACCTCTTCTTCATAAGGCCACTACTTTCAAGAGCAGGAGATGTAGCTGACCTTTCTAACACACAGAGAGTTACACAACATGACGAGACAGAGGAATATGTCCAAATGAAAGAACAGGATGCAATCACAGCAAGAGAAATAAATGAAACAAACATAAGTAATATGCCTGATAGAGAGTTTAAAGAAACGGTCATAAAGATACTCATTGGACCTGAGAAAGAGTGTAGGACTTCAGTGGGACCCTCAACAAAGACATAGAAAACATAAAAAAGAACCAATGAGAGATGAAGAACTCAATAACTGAAATTAAAAATATACTAGAGGGAGGGGTGCCTGGGTGGCTCAGTTTGTTGAGCGTCTGCCTTCTGCTCAGGTCATGATCCTGGGGTCCTGGGATGGAGCCTTGCATCAGGCTCCTTGCTTGGCAGGGAGCCTGCTTCTCCCTTTCCATTTGTCTACCGCTCCCCCTGCTTGTGCTTTCTCTCTTGCTATCCTTGCTATCTCTCTGTCAAATGAATGAATAAAATCTTTAAATATATATATTAGAGGGAATAAATAGAATAGAGGAAGCAGAAGAACAGATCAGCAGCCTGGAAGACAAAGTAATGGAAAACAATCAAGCTGAACAAGAGAGAGAAAAAAAGACTAATAAAAAATGAAAAAAAGACTTAGGGAACTCGGTGACACCATCAATTGTGACAATATTTGCATTATAGGGATTCCTGAAGGAGAACAGAGAAAAAAGAGGGCAGAAAATGTATTTGAAGAAATAATAGCTGAAAACTTCCCAAATATGGGGAAGGAAATAAAAATCCAGATCCAGGAGGCATAGAAAGCCCCCAATAAAATCAACCAAAAGAGATCCACACCAAGATATATAGTAATTATAATGGCAAAAAGTAGTGACAAAGAAAGAATTTTAAAAGCAACAAGAGAAAACAGTTACATATAAGAGAAAGGCCAAAAGGCAATTAGAAACTTTGCAGGCAAGAAGGGAGTAGCATGATATATTCAAAGTGATGAAAGGAGAAAAAAAAACAAAAAACAAAAAACCTGTAACCAATACTCTATCCAGCAAGGCTGTCATTCAGAATAGGAGAGATAGTTTCCCAGACAAACAAAAGTTAAAGAAATTCATCACCACTAAACCAGCCTTATAAGAGATGTTAAAGGGGATTCTGTGAATGGACAGGAAAGACCATAAGCAGAAGTAAGAAAAGTAGGAAGTACAAAAGCAGTAAAATTAGTTAAGGGATTAACTAATATAATAAAAATCAGTTAAGGGATTCACAAAATAAAAGGATGTAAAGTAGGACACCATATTTCTAAAATGTTGAGGGGAGAGAAGTAAAAATTGAAAGTGAAAGAATGGAAAAGCCTTTATCATGCAAATGGATGTCAAAAGAAAGGGTAGCTATACATATATTGGACTAAATAGACTTTAAAACAAAGACTATAACAAGAGACAAAGAAGGAAACTATATAATCATAAAGGGGACAATTCAAGAAGAAGATAGAATAATTGTAAATATTCATGTACCCAACATAGAAGTACCCAATACATAAAACAATAACAACATAAGAGAAATAATTGACAGTAAAATAAAATAATAGTAGGGGACTTAACACCCCATTTACATCAATGAATAGATCATCCAAATAGAAAATCAACAAGGAAACAATGGCTTCGAATGACACATTGTACCAGAAGGATCTAACAAATATATTCAAAATATTCCTTTCTAAAATAGCAGAATACACCATCTTTTCAAGTGTACATGAAATATTCTCCAGCATAGATCACGTGTTAGGCCACAAAACAAGTCTCAACATATTCAAAAAGACTGAATGAATTTTTTCCAGTCACAATACTATGAAACTAGAAATCAACCACAAGAACAAACTCTGGAAAGAACATAAAAACATGGAGGTTAAATAATATGCTACTAAACAATGAATGGGTCAACCAGGAAATCAAAAAGAGAATACATGGAGACAAATGAAAATGAAAACACAACAGTTCAAAATCTTTGGGACGCAGCTAAAGCTGTTCTAAGAGGGAATTTTCTAGCAATACAGGCCTACCTCAAGAAGCAAGAAAAATCTCAATAAACAACCTAATTTTACACATAAAGGAGCTAGAAAAAGAACAAACAAAACCCAAAACCAGTAGAAGGAAGGAAATAGTAAAAATTAGAGCAGAAATAAAAGAAATAGAAACCAAAAAACTCTACAGTAGAATAGATCAATGAAACTAGGAGCTGGGTTTTTGAAAAGATCAACAAAATTGATAAACCTCTAGCCAGGCACATCAAAAAAAAAAAAAGAGAGAGAGAGAGGACTCAAAATCAGAAATGAAAGAGGAGAAATAACAAACCAACACCACAGAGATACAAAGGATTGTAAGAGAATATTGTGAAAAATTATATGCCAATAAATAGGACAAATTAGAAGAAATAATACATTCCTAGAAACATATAACCTCCCAAAACTAAATCAGGAAGAAATAGAAAATCTGAACAGACTGAAAACCAACAATGAAACTGCATCAGTAATCAAAAAATGCCCAAGAAACAGAAGTCCAGGACCAGATGGCTTCCAAATTCATTCTAGGAAGCCAGCACTACCCCGATATCAAAACCACTACAAATAAAAGAGAATTTCAGGCCAATGTCTCTGATGAACATAGACAAAAAGCCTCAGAAGAATAATAGCAAACCCAATCCAACAATACATTAAAAAATCATTCACCACAATGAAGTAGAATTTATTCTTGGAATTTATTCAAGGATGGTTCAATATTTGCAAATCAATGTGATATATCAACAAAAGAAAGTATAAAAACTGTATAGTCATTTAAATAGATGCAGAAAATGCATTTGACAAAGTACATACAACATCCATTCATGATAAAAACCCTTAGCAAAGTTGGCTTAGAGGGAACATACCTCAGTGTAATAAAGGCCACATATAAAAAACCTATGGCTAACATCATACTTACGGTAAAAAAAAAACTGAGAGCTTTTCCCCTAAGATCAGGAACAAGACAAGGATGTCCAGTCTCACCACTTCTATTCAACATAGTACTTGAAGTCCTAGCCACAGCATTTAGACAAGAGAAAGGAATAAAAGGCATCCAAATTGGTAAGGAAGAAGTAAAATTTTCACTATGTGCAGATGAACAGAAATCCTAAAGACTCCACCAAAAAACTGTAACTGATAAGTGAATTCAGTAAGGCCACAGGATACAAAATCAATATACAGAAATCCATTTGAACAGACAACTGCACTTCTCCAAAGATATATGGTTTGCAAATGGGCACATGAAAAGATGCTCAATATCAGCAGTCACTAGAGAAATGTAGCTTAATATTGCAAGTCATCTATTAGGATAACTAAAAAGACTGACCATACCAAGTTCTGGTGAGGAATTTGGAGGAACTGGAACCTTCAAACATTGCTAATAGGAATATAAAATAGTACAACCATTTTGGGAAACAGTTTAGTAGTTTCTTAAAAAGTTACATAGACCTACCGTATGACTCATCCATTATGCTCCTAGATATATACTCAAGAGAAATAAAATCCTACGTCCACAAAAAAACTTACACACAAATGTACATAGCAGCTTCATTTGCAACAGTCAAAAAACTGGAAACGAGCCAAATGTCTATCAACAGGTGAATGGACAAATGATATTATATTCGTATAATGAGTACTACCCAGTTGTAAAAATGAATGAATTACTGATATACATAACATGTATGAATCTCCACACAATTATACTGAGTGAAAGAAGCCAGGAAAAAACAGAATGCATTCTGTATGATTCCATTTATAGAAAATTCTAGAAAATACAGACTAATCCAAAGTGACAGAAAGCAGGTCAGTTGTTGCTTGAGGGACCAGGGCAGGATGAGGGGGAGCAGGAGGGAGGAAGTACAAGGAAACAAGTAAACATTTGGAAGTGATGAATGTGTTCATTATCTTGATCCCGGTGATGGTTTCACAGGTATATACATATGTCAAAACATCAAATTATGCACTTTAAATATGTGAAGTTGTGTATCAATTATAACTCAGTAAAGCTGTTAAAATAATTTAAATGGTGGGAAGAGAGCAGTGATAAATCAGGCTAAGTGATTACTATTAATAACCCCTGGGACCTGAAACAAAAGATTAGAAATGAACCATTTTGTTGCTCATGTCAAGTGGTGCTGTTTCAGTCCTAACATTTTAAAAAAATAGTAATCAATGGCGGGGGCTGTCCTCTGATTCTACTGCTATCTGAACATTGGACAGTAAAAAGTTTTAAAGACTTGGGGCACCTGGGTGGCTCAGTTGGTTAAGCTTCTGCCTTCAGGTCAGGTCATGATCCCAGGGTCCTGGGATCGAGCCCCGCATTGGGCTCTCTGGTTGGTGGGGAGTCTGCTTCTCATCTCACTCTCCCTCTGTGCTCTCCCTCTCTCTCTCAAATAAATAAATAAAATATGTTCTAAAGACTCTATTTTTGTCATGCTGATCAAATAAGTAATCCAGAGGCCTTCCACCTCTTCTCTCTCAGGCTGGGAGTCTTCTAGCAGGTACAAAAGAACAAATGTGAGACTACCCTTACCTGGCACGCTCAAGGAAAGCTATAATGTTCTCAAATGTCTTCAGAGTCTCTAAGTCTAGTTAAGCTCTGAAAATAACCGAGGTTGTGAGGGAGCGTTAAAACAAGCTATTTTGCATATGATAATGCCCATACAAACTGTTCTTGACTTCTGGCTTCATGCACATGCTCTAAATGGGAGCAAGAGGTTTCTCCTAGTAGGGCCTTCCACTCTTCGTGGCTAGCTCTCTGCCTTTAAACATAGTCAGAGGGTTGGTTTGCCATAGAGCAATCCACTGTGTCCCCAAAATCCAGGGACACAGAACAAGCTCTCCAGGTGGCCTTCAACACTCCAGCATTCCAACAGACAGACTTTTTCTCCTCATTTCTTCCACTTCAGATGTTTTATATTGTCAGGGTGTGCAATGAGCTAAGGTTTGTGAAGCTAGTTTTCTGGGAGGCTGCATGCATGGTCTAGCCCCTTGCTTTGGCATCTGTTGCTTTGGTCTCAGCCTCTATCCCTGAGTCTTTAGCTGAAGCTGAATCAGAAAGCATTCCTATTAATATTCTTTTCGAGAATTATAGATTGTTGACATTTTATAGCAGGAAGGAGGCAAGAAGATCATATAATTCAGGTGGAAAACAGGTTTTATCTCTTACTCTAAATTCAGATGGTTGGTAGTGACTGCCTGGAATGAAATGAGGAATGAGCCTCAGGATCAAGCTAAAGAACCCTGTCTGAGAACCTTGGCAGAGGTTGGCCAGGCTGAGGGACAGGGCAATGGTAGCTGTCTGCCACATTCCAGTTATTTTCAGGACGAGGAGTACATACAAGAGGACAAGTAGAGGTTTCTGCTACCCTTTCTATGGCTTGTGATTATGTGCAAAATAAGGCTTACACTTTCTGAAAGATCAAGACTACGAAATTTGGCTCTGGTACGTTTGTCCAACCTTACCTTGTGCTACCTCCCTGGCCCTCTATATATTTTGAGATCAGTAACAATGGACCACTTGTCTTTTCTTAAACTGACAATGAGCTTCTATCTCTCTGTGATTTTGCTTATCATTCTTAAAGGCTGTTCCCTCCCAATATCCTCCTACTAAAATGCCAGGTGTTCATGAACCCCTCCCTAAGCCTCACAGCCCCCTCCCTTCTCCCACCGCACCCGATGACGCTTCTGCCGCAGCACAACCACACCTGCCAGCTCCTTTGGGGGAGAGATGTTTCTGTGTTTGCAACGCCCTCTGTGATGGAGAAGGCCATGTCTCTCCCCAAACCACTTCTCTGTTTCCTCTTTAATGTAAAATCCCCAATCTTCAGCTAACTACGTCAGTGCTAAAATAAAAACAAGATCTCCACGTCTCTCTTTCAGCTAGATGTGTGGCCCGTGACTGAGATCTGCCCCTGTGATAGAAGCAGACGCTCCATATGCAACCTTGAAGAACTACCCTTAGAGGGAAGGCTTGTGCTCTTTTTCTTGCCTTCATCTTCCCCTCCCTCTGGAATGCAGTTGTGGCCCTGGAGGTGTAAGCAGACCTCCGAGCTGGTGAGACGGAAAGCCACGTGTTGATGATAGTGGAGTAACTTGATAGAATTGCCAGACAAGTCCAGGCCTGGACTGGTTATCTCCTGACGTTGTTTACCTAAGGGAAAATAAACTTGTCGCCTGCTCAAGCCATTGTTTGAGGTAAATGGGACTGTTGCACCTCTCCCTCCTCCCCATTGCACCCCACTCTACACACTAGGCCATAAGCTCTTTGAAGAAGTAAATTCCAGCAAGCATTTGCAAACCTGAAAATCTACAACAACCAGGCAGGTAGCATTAATGTGTGAATGGTTGGGGCCTGGAAAGAACCATGGAGCAATGAGCCTCATGGCAAATGGGACTCTCTACAAACAAAACACAATATTCAGTTTGATGTCTTGCACTTGTTCAGTGGACTAATAGCTTTTCTGGAAAGACTTTTTTTCTCCTTGATACAGTATTTCCTCTTTTGAACATCCACAACACAATATTTTAATAGTATTTTAACCTCTCCCTACCCTTTATTATGTTGGTTTAAAAGCTCACCTCATACTCTTAACTATTTTTTCAACTCCTTGAGGTCAGGGGTCACTTTTTATAGATCTTTGTGTCCTCCGGGTCGCCTCAGGTGCTGGTCGGCATTGCTAGATTGCTTCTGCACTGACAGAGGTAAGGAATGGCTCAAAAAGCGACTTCAAATCCATATTCATTTTTCAGCCTAGCCCTAAGTCAGGTCTAATCTCCATAGGTGGTAATACTTTCTCTAATTTACTCCCAGTTGCTGACAAACATCAAGCGTGTGGACAGTCGTCTCGGGATACAGATGCTGCAGCTCGCCAGGCTGAGGCATAAGGCTGACAGGGGTTAGCTCACTCAGGAGGGGCTTTGGTGCCAGCTTCATCCTGCAGAAACCCTGCTTGTTTCTTTTAGTTGTTAAACAAAGTAAAAACCCACCTGCTCAGCCTGAGCAACTGTTTTCAATCAATAATTAAGTAACTTTAAGGTCCCGATCTATACAAACTTATCAATATTTTCAGTGAAAAGGAATCAATATAGACAGAGGGAAGCATCCAAATAAACCCTTCTAATGGCCATGTTTGGGCTGTGAGAAGTAAATGAATTGATTAAATGAGTGGCCAATATTGGCCTGCCAATGCAATTCTTTCTTCAGTTTCATAAACATTTCCAAAAACCCAGTTCAATGCTCTCCCTTGGTGTTACGTTACTTTGATAAAGTTCTGCTCTAAATGTTCTACTCAAGAGGGGGCATTTGCTAATATTAAATGTAAGAGAGTTTCTGAGTTAATAATTATTGATAACTAAGGTGCTGTGTTAGTGCTTTACACAAATCATTTAATACTGACAGAGCCCTATGAGAACTGTATTATCATTATTTCCCTTTTTACAGATGATGGGACAAAGGCTTTTAGAAAAATGAAATACAGCTGATCCCCCAACAATATGGGTTTGAATGCCGCTGGTCCACTTACACATGGATTCTTTTGATAAATATTAGTACAATACTGTAAATATATTTTCTAGTGTTTATGTTATGTGTTTTCTCTAGCTTTATTGTAAGAATACAGTATATAACAGAAAATATGTGTTCATCAACTGTGTATGTTATAGGTAAGGCCTCCCCAGTCAACAGTAGGCTCTCTAGTGAAGTCCTTGGAGGTCAAAACTTACATGGAGATTTTTGACTGCGTGGGAGGTCAGTGCTCCTAACCCCCGAGCTGTTCAAGGATCAACTGTAAATACTTATCCCCAAATCATAATAGCTAGTAAGAGTTAAAGCCATTGCTTTCACCTTGTTCAAGTATCCCCTGCCCTACTCAGCCTCCTGCCCCACCACATCGCATGCTATCACCATGCAATCTACCCTTCTCAACACTGCAAGCCCCGCTAAGGGTCAACTCTGACACAGAGTGTAATGATGGGTTTGGGGCTCATGGGAGTGTGGCCATAATGTAAAATAAGTAACCCCTTTAGACTCCATTCACTTCTTCCCAGTTGGGCCAACTTTTGCCATCCTTCTGAACAGTCCTAGAGATTTGTCCTCAGAATCCACAGTAGCCACCAGCTCTGCAAACTCTGTGAGTTGGTGTTAAAATCCCAGCTCCATGACTTTACTGGTCATATAATCTTGGGCAAATGATTTCCTCTCTCTGAGCCTTAATTTATGTGTTTTGACATTGGGGGTAATAGTAGGTGTGTTGTAAGGATTAAATGAGATTATTCAGGCAGAGCATGGTGTGGTACATATTAGTTTTATTCATCTTCCGAGAGTAAATTCTATTCTGCAAGTTACTTAGAAATAAATCTGATGAAGAAAAGAGGATGATGTCGTTTAGGGTCAAGTCAAAAACTAAGTGTGGCTCTAAAACCCTCCTGTTGGTGTGCGTGACTGCCTTGCCCGCTGGCTGTGAAGATTCTGGGGTGAGTTTCCAGACATCCTAAAGCATTGCCACAACCTCAGCCCAAGTTTGCAGCCTCCCAGGATGACCATTTCCAAGGCAAATACACATTTGAATAATTCATTTGGGGGACTTTTTTAAAAATAACATCTCATAGGCAATAAAACAGATGAATCTCACAGTCAAAACGTTGAGTGAAAAAGCCAGAAAAATAGGAGTATATGCTGCACACTAACCTATGGTGACAGAAATCAGGATAGTGGTTACTTCTGGGGAAGTGGTATTGAGTGAGAAAGGGTAGGAGGGAAACTTCCAGGGTACCTAAAATATTCCTAATCTGGAATTAGGTGGGGGTCATGAGCACGTACACACAGGTGAAACTGCATTGAGCTGAACACTTAAGATTAGGCATTTCACTGTATTTATGCCATGCCTTAAAAAAATTTTTTTTAAAGTCATACTTTCTGTTTTTCATCCCACTGAGTGGCTGTCTCTCCAGCTGTCCACTCCCACCGCACTCCTGACATTGAGCCGGACTCACGGAAAGAAACCCGTGGAAAGCACTGTTTGTGAGGAAACACTGAGTGTGGGCCCTGCAATAGAAGCTGTTTACCTAGTCTGCTAGTTTCTCAAACAGTGCCAACCTTCACATTTGGAACTTATTTGTAGATCTCATATTTGCGAAAAAGAAGTGAAGACCCTTTGTCGGGCCCCAATTTCAAGGGTGTGTGTGTGTGTGTGTGTGTGTGTGTGTGTGTGAACGTGGCCACACAACCTGGCCTTCCTTTTGTACTTGGAAGAAGCTTTTCCTAAACGCGTATGCTGTCAGCATTTACTAATTAGACCATATGTATGAAAGGATGGGCCTGCATCTTTAACACTTAACTAACAAAAAATGAGAGGCCACAGCTTTGGAAGGGCCCTTAGCTGTGCAGGTCATTCAGCTTGTCTTCCCTTCCCTCAGAAATCCTTTCCGCGGCATCCCTGACTGAGGGCTGTCTTATTACAATGAAGTGTAATTAAGACACCCAGAGAGTTTCTGTCCTGTTGGCCACTGGGTCATTTGAGGATGTGAGAGGCTGAAGGGTGGGCATGGCCAAGAAAAGAGAAGAGCTGACAAATAGCTTTTATGTGTAATCAATATGGAACAATTCAGCAGCGATAAGAATTGCGACATCTCCCCCCTTGGGCTCTCCACCTGGTCTTCTAAAGCAAGCCACATTAAGTTTAGAGCAATTCAGGGCTTGGATTGTGGGAAATAGGCATGTCAGAGAAATGCAAGAGCCGCGCTGGCATTTTAGGTCCGCTCTGCCCTTTAGCGGCAATGGGGATCTTGCCTCCCATTACATCCGCCCAGGTCACCAGGGACGCTTCGGCTGCCCTCAGCTGTTGGGAGTCGCTGCCCATGCTTGCTTTCTTTGTAAATATTTTTTTTTCAAAGGTTTACTTTTTTGAAAGAATAAATACACATCCTCATCCATAAAGGTTGAAACTGCCCCTTTCCATCTCTCTCTGCCCTTCTTGGAATTGCCTCTCCCCTGCGGGGTGCGGCTGAGAAGTGCTCACTTACACCCCGCAGAAAAGGATTTCCGTGTGACAGAATGGAAAATCTCCCAACTACAAAAGTGACCTGAAAATTGCACAAAGCACTTAGTAGCTGCTGATGGGTCCCAGTCATGAATAATTATTGATCTGAGGCGTCTGGAAGTTGGGTAATTAATGCTGGGAAGGGAGCAAAGACATACTTTTAGAAGAAAGTAGATTATTTCTGTGTCTCTGAACTATTCCGTCACATTTTAAGTACTTGCCACTGTACGTTTCTTTTCAAAAGAAAACAACCTAGTTAATATTTATATAGCAAAAGGTAACAACTGATAATGTGCATCAGTTTTAAGCAAATCTCATACTTTGTCCTTGTTACAAAGCCAGCTAGAGCAGTCATTAGAAAATAAAAAGCTAACTAAATCTCTACAGAGAGGTATCAGAGTCGAAGTGTATGTTAAAGTAGAGACGCCCTTTGTCCCCAAATTATATGTGAGGTATTTGCCTGAAACGTTTCATCACCCCCCCCCAAAATATGTAATGCAATATTCAGTGCCCAAGCACTGAAAAACATTATCAGCTATTGTTTCTGTATCTGGTGATAAATATAATAAGAAAAAATCCAAACAATCATAGTAACACAGGACAAAGAGGGAAAAACCAGCATTTCCCAGGTACCTACTATGAGGGAGGAATCATGCCAGGATTAGAGTAATATCAACCTTTTAAGATGTTGTAAGGATTAAATTAAATAATGGGCACAAAGAGCATAGCACAACACCTGGCATTTAGCAGAAATTTAATAAATTGTAGCTATTTATATCAGGTTGTACATATATACACACACACGCAGACACACACACACTCATCCACGTATGTGTGTACATGTATGTGTGTATATGTATCTTTTTTTCTTTTTTAAGGCAGCAACAACCCTGCTATTTAAGGGCTCTCAGCCAATAGAGTAATTGGTATTTGGGAAGATAGAAGGGAAAAAGCAAAGGTCCCCCAAGGCCAGACTCCATCAACATTTGTGGAAAATTCTCCCACACCTTTCTCTTTCTATACACACGTGTGCGCACACACACACAAGTTTATATACGTTGCCTCATACTGCTTATGTGTTTTGATCTGCCTCTTGAATTCAACAACATGTCCTGGTGCCTGCAAGGAAGATATTATAATTTCATTTCGGGGAGAGTTGGAAAATCCAAGGCTCAGAGAGGTGTGTACATTGTCCCAAGGTCAGTCATTTTGCTACTAAGGGAGCCGAGCTAAAACCCGAAACTTCATTTATCTAATCCAAACCCATGCTCTTTCACACAAAGAAGAAACATACAGTTATGCCTAGTAATTGCAAATTTCCCTTAAGAAAAATTCAGTTGTATACAAATTTACTTCTATAAACCTTTTTAGCAACTTGGTTCCAGTAGACATGAATGGCAAGCCAGTCCTGTTGGGAGTAATTTTAAAAAGAGAGAGCTGGGGTTTGGGAATAGAAGGGGAGGTAAAGCAGATGGCAAAGAAAAAGGAGGAGATTTTGCACTGCAGCCTTGGGAAACATAAGGGGAGATGAAGGGAAATCAGTCCAGCCTTAGAACTGCACCTCTCTCGGAGGATGGATGAGGAGGGCCGGGTGGCAACAGCTGCTGAGCCTAGGAAAGAAGTGAGCAAAAAAAAAGGAGACCTATGCGATCTAACCATCCCAAGGCCATTCTGGTAGGGAAGAGCGCTGAATACCTCCTCAGCAGAGCACCTTGCGGCTCTTCAATCCCTTTCTGTCTCCAGCAGCTGAGTTCCTCTGACTGCAGGTGACATCAGAAAAGAGGGCTCCCAGCCCCAAAGTGAGAAAGGTGTGGAACATTTGGGTGGAGGATGAGAAAGACACATAAACATGCTTGCAGGCACATGTTACCTTTAACAAAGCAAAACAAACTCACAGCTGTCCTAGTGAAATGGTGGGAAAGATCCTGCAAAGTTGCAATGCAGCTAAATATGGTAAAGGGAAATACATATGCCATGCGTTACTACTAATTTCAGGGGAGATCACTGATTGACTGTATTTAGTATTTAGATTTATGCATTCATTTTTTTTAAATATAAAAACATTTACAAGAGCTTTTATATGAATATTTCTGATCTTGTCTTCATAATTCTGTTAAGGTCTTCATTTCCTCGAAAGTGAATTCCCTCAGCACGGTGGTTTTCCAAACCCGAAGTCCCACTGTTGAGGCATTCTCCCAAGTGGGAAAATATTTGTCCACACTCTACTCATTTGGAATTTACAATAAGCACATGAGTGCTTTGAAAGTTACTTTTGTACTAGCCAAACAATGAAGAAAACATAAATGAATTTGTATTATAGATAAGCCTGGAGAAGGCACAACTCTGTTCCATCAAAGGCAGTCAATAAATATTTATCGAATGAACATTGTTGCTTAAACTGTATTATCCTTACACTCTTTGGCGATTACTGCTAATTTCGAATGAGCTTCTGCTGTACATTAGAATGAGCTGGATCAGATCTCTAACTGGTGACCCCAGCCCTTAGCTGGCAGAGCTAGCTTCACAGGTGTGCATCCTGTGCAGCTGCATAGTGCTTGGTCTAATATCCTGCTGTCACCTTACTGCAATTCCTAATGATTTTATCTTTGATCTTGTGTTTTGTAAATCAAGTCCAATGGCACTATGGAACATGAGCACGAGCAGAGGTGTGATGCTCAGTAGGCATGTTCTCCTTCCATGTCACTCCTATGTGATACCCCATGGGCACGGAATTCCAGTGGGCCCACGATGTGTGAGAGTTCAGTGAGACTCAAAGTGAGTACAAGGTAAGTGTGTTCAATCCATGACTGAGTTGAACCAGGAGTTGTTTCAAATGCAGAGAGAAGGTCATGGCATTTTAAGAGGCACACATGACCAACAGACCCTACCATATCTTTTCTTACTTCCCTGAGTTAGCCAACCACTTGGGCTGGAAGTGGTGGCATCAAAAGGGAAGGGTGGCAATCCACAATTCCCTTTTCCGTCAGTCTTTCCTTACTCATCCGTAAGCCAAAGGTAGAAAACATTGGTAGAATGCACCCACATCACGAAGTGAAAAAAAAGTGAATTTTGTGCAGGGCTTCCACTCTTCCAAT
The DNA here is from genome assembly GCF_029215605.1 of Mirounga angustirostris. NCBI lineage: Eukaryota > Metazoa > Chordata > Mammalia > Carnivora > Phocidae > Mirounga > Mirounga angustirostris. Next base: position 115,302,429 of record NW_026991712.1, read on the forward strand.
AAGAGCAAAATACATATGCATGTATGAACTACAAAATACAAATTGAGTAATTTTAGTTATTCTGCAAACATGTTAAATGTTCTTATGCTTGCCTTTAAAATGGGCCCTGCACAATAGTAAAATTCATACTCTTTAATTTTTAATTTTTTCTTTACATAGAATGACATCAAATAGCACATAAAAAAGGACCACGACAAACTGAGACCACACATAAAAGAAAAGCTTTATGTTTTAGTATCTTTAACAGTGTTTTTCCCCCTGCATTTTGAACTGAGCCCCACAGTTTTTGTAGCCAACTCTTTCTATATTCAGCTGACAGTAAAAATAGTTGTGTTATTACTTTTCACTGGCTCACTCACTGTTCTCTTCATTTGACCAGTATTCAGCATTTACTTTGTATGAGGAATGTGCTAGGGGCTAGGCACACAGTAATGAACAAAATAGGATGTTCTCTACTCCATTGGGCCTCAGTCTAATGTATCTGTGCTTTATGTTTTAGTGTTCTCTAATTCAGATGACATTTTTCCTGCTGGGTCTAAATTAGTGACGTTTAGTTTCCTATTAATTGAGAGAGGAAACCTTATTAGTATGTCTGAACTCCTTCTGCACGAGCAATTTTACCACTCAGGGTAAATCAGCAACCAGAGTATGGGGATCTGGGATGAGAATCCAGTGAGACAGGATAGGCTGAGAGTCCAGGTACCTGGGTTTCAACATAATCCTTACCTTTGGGTAAATGTGTGCCTTATTTGCACCTGTTCCGATGTCCCCACCTGAGAAGTGAGAATGTGCTGGTCCTACACCTATCGAGTGTAGACTGACATTGTAGCCAGAAGGAGCTGCCTTCTTAGTGGAAGAGTCCCTGTATGCTTTCCAGGTGTCTACATTTGCTGTGTCTCACAAAGATGCCAAGAGCTGACAAAGGGAGAGCAATGTGGTTCCCTGACTGGAAGATGGGGGGAGTGGTGCAGGAAGGCGCAGAAGCCTGGAGAAGGAAGGAATGAAGCACCACTGGGGAAATGGCCCTCTTGGGCCAAGCTCTGGCCATTTTTCCACAGCTCCGGGCTTCCCTGGAGAGGATGCAGGCTGGTCCAATTAGGAGAGCCGGCAGCCAGCCCTCCAGTCTAAACTGTACTATATGTGTACAGAGTCCAATCACATACAGTAACTCTCTTAATACGGTTAACCAAGGCCTGTCTGGTCCCTGGTCACAGCCCTTGGAAATCACTTCCAAGCTTTCTCTCCTCCATGTGGGTAGCATGTGGGAAGGGACCGATATGCCTCATGGGGGAGGGCTGTAAACGCCATGCGCTCATCCTCACCCACAGGGAGAATGGGGCTGCAGGAAAGAGTGCTCTGCTTCAAAACAAGAAGCCAAAGTTCAGGGGCACAGACACGGATTTCCCCCTAACTAGCCTGTGCGCCCTCAGCAAGTCACTGAGCCTTCTAGGGCTCCGCTTCCCCATCCCTTCCATGAGAATTGAAGAAGCAGATTGCATCTATCAACTAAATCTCCAACAGGATGCTTTTTCTTTATCGTTTGTCTACTGTCTTCTCCAGTCAATTCTTTCCAAAACCATGCCACGGCTCAGAGGTTAGGGACCTCATCTCCTTTGTCCTTAATCCCCTAAGGCATGATGTGCGCACGGCACACAGTAGGTTACTCGAGAAATGTCTCCTACATGAATGTTTCTTTAAACGATCCCTGTGAATGAATGTTGCTTCCTATTATCTTGTCGCAGAGAAAAAGAGGCAGAAATCTGTGGTAACATAAGAGGGGGAAAGCATTCTAATAGTTGATGACACAGAATACATTAAAGCAATGCTCAGTCATCATACATTAAGTCTTTTTAATGTAGCTTTTAAACAGCTTTTCTTATTAGCCAAATGAAATACAGTAATCCTTTAACTCTCCTGTGTCAGATTATCAGCTATTTCAAGTAAGTGTTAACATTTCTGTCACTGGCAAAAGTGAATTATGTTTTCCTTCCCAAGCTTGCATCAACATGCCCAACAAGCGGGCTGCACACGCCTCTCTAATGGACAGTGTGAGGTGCCACTGCTTGGTGATTATGAAGTAGCTCGACATCTGGGGGAGGGGGTATGTCAGCCCCACCCGGCAGCCCAAGCAGGGCCAGGCAGCCTTGGCAAGGAGTGAATGAATGAATTGGGATGTCATCCTGGGTGAATAACAGGGTTCTTAAAACCTCTCTGGCTTTGTTCTGTAAATAGCCTGCACAGAAAATTCTAGATGTTATCTCTTGTGTATTTCTATGTCAGCGACTCTAACAATACAGGGGAGACCAGTTACTTTATGAGCAAACTCCCAATCTTTAGAAATCTGGAAAATCCCTCCACCAGGAAAATTTACTTGGGTGACACAGAGTTCTCGTTTTGCAAACCAATTGATCACGGTATATCAGAGATTAAACTAAGAGAAAAACCGCAATATAAATTCAAATTTCTTAGCAGGTGTTAAAAACAAGACAACAAGCCCAAAATGGAATTGTTTATGCTAAGCCCCACATCTCTAAATCGAGACTTAATTACAGTTTCGGCTCTCCCAGAAATGGAATCTTAAACCAGCAGATCAGGAATCACCTGATCAGCATTACTTAGGTAATCTGCCTGATAGACCCCTGCCATCACCTGTGTGGAAAGCAACTTTGCAAAAACCAACCTGCTTTTTTTGCCTAGTATACCTTGTTCCCGCTCCCTTCTACTGATAAAAGTCTTTCATTTTGTACAGCTCCGTGGAGCTCCTTTCTGTCTGCTAGATTAGACGCTACCTGATCCATGAATTGTTGTATAGGGTCAGTAAGATCTTTAGAATTTACTCAGTTGAACTGTTTTGTTTTTGTTTTTGTTTTTTAAACGTGGGTAAATGTGATCTGGCCCTGGAGCACGTTTCTTGTTTGCCTCTCCTCCCGCTCTGAGTCCCACCTGGCCGACCTCCCTCCGCTAGCCCTCCAGTGAGCTGCAATACACCTTGTCCTTCGCTTCTCTTCCTTCTGCTTGGAATGACCTCCCCTATCTCAGCTACCTGGAGAAATCCCACTGTCCCCAGCAGCAGCTGAAATGCACCTCTTCTCTTCTCCCTAGTACTTGGTACCTACCTCTGCTAGCACTTCCAAACCTCATTCTATATGTGTATAACCTTGTGTCTTCCATTAGATACTGAACTTCTTGAGATCAGAAATTACACTTTATGTTTTGAATTCCGAGTCCTCTGGCATATACTAGAAGCCCCAAAAAAGTTTGTTGCATCAATGATAACAATACCCGTTATAGTACCTCCATGATTTACACTGTAACACTGGAAAGCAGGTACCACTACTTTGATTTTAAAAATAGGATATAGGATAGGAGATTTTAAATAAGTTGCCCACAGTAATGAGCTTGTTATAAAATATCCTCGATTCAAAACCAAACCAAGTATCTGTGACTCCCAAGTCTAAGCTCCTTCCCTTGCACAATGCTCTGTCTTCTAATGGCTAAGATTTTCCAACAGCTACGTCACTAGAGAAAGTCTTTTCATATGCAAATTCTCATCGAATCCTAGCAACCACTTTCTGAAAAGCTGTCCTCTCTTCCTTTTATGGGGAAACAGAAGCTCAGAGAAGATAAGTAACTTTCCTCAAGTCCAGAGCAGTGTTACATCTACACCCAGGTCTTCTGACTTCTAAATCCTGGATTATTACAAAGAAATCTCAGGAAGGAATTATGAAGGGATGTGTGTGCAGCAGGTGAGGAAGCCCAGGCACACAAAATCCCACAGGACTCCACAGATCCTCTGCATCCACAGACAACACTCAGGTCAGTGATGAAGAAGCCCCAGTCCCTGCTGCACTGAGTAGAGACTACTCTACCTTCCTGCACTGCAGGGCCGCCTTCTGTTTCTCCCGCCCAGTGTCCCTCCTAGCCTTCTGGGGCACTTTCCACTCAGCAGATGTCAACATGGGCCCCTGCCTCCTCATCTCCCTCTGATCAGTGAAAAAAGCTCTTTTTACAGTGAAATAATCAAGCTTAAAACCAAAAATCTAGCTTTTTCTTCCTTCCTCCTTTCCTTCCCTCCCTCCTTCCTTCCTTCCTTCCTTCCTTCCTTCCTTCCTTCCTTCCTTCCTTCCTTCCTTCCTTCCCTCCCTCCCTCCCTCCAACCCTGTAGCATGTACTGCTATGTGTCAGGCTAACCCTTCTCAGGACCTGGAGTCCCTCTCTCCCTGGAACAGCATAATCCAAAGACAATATGGCCCTATTCTCAGATAAGACATTGAAACTTCTCCCCAACCTTGAGGATTCTTCTTTCCCATAGCCGCAGAGTTGTAGGTCTCTTCTGCAAAAGATTACTTATTGAATGGGTCCAAACTGGCAAGGGAGGCAAGACATCAATGTAAGTGGTTGGGTCTTCTGCTTATTCTAGTCTCTGGGTGAGTTTGGTCCTCCATGGTGACAACAAAGAGCAGGAAGGAAATTGAAGCAGCTGATACACAAAAACCACCTCAAATCCACACAGACGTGGCCATGAGCAGTGGCTATGCAGGTGAAACTGTGTGAATCCATCAATACCTAGTTTGCCTTTACTATGACGGCCAAAATTCTTGAGGTTATAGGCTCAGTAAATACCACTTATTTAAATAATTCCAGACTGTCCCCCCCCCTTGTAATTTTATCCTTCATTCACTGACCTAAATTCTTCTCTAGACTCTCCCCTAAATTGGCCCTAATGCTTCCCTAGATTGGACGTAAAAAGACCTTGTGTTTCTCTGTCCTTAGTTTCTGTTTATGTACTTAGAAAAGGTTTTTCACATTGTGACTTCGATTCACTACCACTCCGTGTGTCTGGGTCAGGCACCTCCATCTTGGATACCAGCTCTGCCCTCGACCCACTTCACACTTGCAGTCCCAATGCTGTAACACACTCCTGTCTCCCCCTCAGTGCCTTTCTGTTACACCCACTGCCTTCCAAGTACTCATAGACTTAGCATCTCGTATTTCTATGAACTAATGTATTTCCCTCCTCCAACCAAAGGGACTTACCACTGATCGATCTTAAAGAACACTAATAGTCCTAATACTGTTAGTATTACTAATAAAATTACCAGCATTTATGATATCCTCACCATGGGCCAGGACTTGCAATAAGTATCTTATGTATATTACCTTACTTACTTCTCACAATAAACCTTGTGGTAAGCATTATTTTTATTATTTGCATTCCACAGATGAGCCTCAGTAAGGTTGAGTAACTTATCCAAAGTTATGCCAGTTATAATTATGCCTGTCTTCAGATCTAGGTCCTTGTAACTCAGAGCTCATGCCATTTGCTGGTTCCTTCTAGCTTAACCCCTAATTACTATCCTGGAGCACTGGACCGTAGTCAAAACACAATGGTTATGAGTAGCAAGCATTGGTCATTAGCCCCAATTTTAGAGAAGTTGCCACCTTTCAGATTCTAACTCTTTGTACTTTTGTGGCATGCCTTCCTAAGAAAGGGAAAGATCAGTGCTCAGAAATTTTGCTCCATTTAAGTAAAATCATGCTTGTGTTTTTCAAAAATTTTTTTTAAAAACCCTCATTATCTATATTAGATGAAAAAAATCCAGCTGGATTGAGGAGCATTCTGTCTTAGAAAGAGAGGGATATCACAGAAAGAGAATTAGAAGCCTTGGGTCCATTTCCCAGCTCACCACTGAGAAGTCCTGTGATCTTGATCTTTCTGACCTCAATCTCCTCATGTTTAGAAAAGGGAAATGATCACCCATCCTCCAGAACACTCCTGAGGACTAAGTGAGACCACGCTTGGGAGAGCACTGGGCACAGGCCTGGCACGTAGCAGATGCTCATGTTGGTTGTGTCCGAATTTGAATTTCCTAAATTCCCTGGGATATGTGAGCACAGGTGAGATCTGAAATCAGACCCTCCTCTCTTTATACATCCTCCATTTAGCCTCAGGAGATACCAGAACTTCACATTCATCAGGCTTCTTTCATCACTGTGTATGTGTGCATTGCAAAGTGTGTGGTGAAGAAATTCTCTTTCCCATCCTTATCCTCTGGGTCATCTCCCTGCATTAACCTCCATTTGAAAATACCGGAAGCTAAATGTGAATGGAAAATACAAAGTTCGCCAAACTAGAAGTCAGGTCAGTGTTTGGGAACCAAAATCTTGCTTTATTGATACCTACAGAAAATTCCTGGGATATTCATGGCAGTTCTCCAGTGCTTGCTACATCACACAAATGCCTGTGACCCTCTGACCTTTTGATCAATTGCTCGTCTACCATCTAACAACTTCTGCTAAGTGAAGAGCAGGGTATCCCTAAGAGTAGTTATTAATTATTAAGATGTATTAATAATACATTGCATTACCCTTTCACTGGAGTGCTGGCTTTTGGATATAGTCAAGTTTTATAAATTGTTGTCAGTTTGAATAGAGTTTTGAATAGGCATGGCATTTCTCAATAAATCATTGCAATCTGGATCAGTTTATCCCATATACCCTCTGGTCAACTGCCTAGGGAAGAGAAACGCCCACATTGGGGATCTGATATTTTTGTTTATCCTAATTCTATTACATCTTTTTTTTTTTTCTTCTGGTAACAGCACCCATATCTTGTTGGCAGAGCTCAGCCCAAGTGAATCAATTAAGTAAGCTGATTCTTCTTCTGGCCCCAGAGGGGGGCATGGGACTCAGGCCTAGCCAATCTGAGTAGGGCATCCCCATCCCCTTCAGGGATGGGTATGTGACACAATCAGAGATGATCAAAACTACTAACCCCAACATGTTTTCCCCTGGGCTCCTGCCCTCACCTGAATGTGCGGGGCCAGGGCATGGGGGGCAGACGGGGTGGCATTAGGTGGGACACAATTCATGTGGGTCCAGGTTAGCTGGGTCAGGAGGGAGGCATATCTGCCTTATTAGGAACAAGATCCTTGGTCCTTAAAACCATGAATAATTATTTGTCAAGATCTTTGTTCCTCTTCAAGATCTTTATTCCTATTTATGAAGGATGTTAATTTGTACTAAGCACTGTGCTAAGCACTTCGTATGGATCATCTCACTCAATTCTCACCATAACTCCGGGAGGGAGACTGTAGTATTATTATCCACATTCTGCGCATTAAGGAACTTGCCCAAAGTCACACAGATAGGAAGTGAGTCAGGATTTGAACCTTGGTCTGTCCTTCTCTAGCTCCCAGCTCCTACTTTCCACAAACTGGTTATTCATCTATCTGACAGACGATTTACAAAGGGTTCCTAAGTTTCCCATGATGTAGATTTATTAAATCAAATTTATGTTAGATAAGAAGGGAAAGATATTTGGGCGCCTGAGTGGCTCAGTTGGTTAAGCGACTGCCTTCGGCTCAGGTCATGATCCTGGAGTCCCGGGATCGAGTCCCGCATCGGGCTCCCTGCTCGGCAGGGAGTCTGCTTCTCCCTCTGACCCTCATCCCTCTCATGCCCTCTGTCTCTCATTCTCTCTCTCTCTCAAGTAAATATATAAAATCTTTAAAAAAAAAAAAAGAAGGAAAAGATATTTAAGTCATTTTACTCTCCTGATAATTGAAATATTTTGATTGTTGTGCTTTCACAATGGGTCTTTTGAAGAGACAGATATGCAAATTAAGGCCTGTATTCTTTTTCCTAGCCCAACTGGTTTCATGCCTGTGTGGGACTTAAGCTATGGAGACTGCCCCCTCATCAAAGGAAAACTGGCGTTATGGTGGCACTTCCCTTCATTGATCAAAAATAATTGTAAAAAAAACTTCAGAATTAGAAAGGTCTTTAGAAATTACCTTGAGATGTGACTTTGAATTTAGAAAAACAGAATTGTAAAAAAAAGTGATGGGTAATTTCTCATGACATGAGTGGACCTATGAAATATGCATTTCTCTTCTTCCATCTTGCCTCAACTCATTTGGTATTTCAGTGTGTATAATAGTTAAAACTCCTGGCAGAACAGAAGGAGTAATTGCAAACAGCTGTAAAGTATTACTCATCTTGCTGATCAAAATGACTTCCTGCTAAATAAACCATGAAAAAAGCTTTTCCACCCACAGAGAAGTGAAGTATAAATGATATATAGACTCCACCATGAAGAGATCAACAGATTGCATTTTCCTATAACTATGGTTTTATATAGCTGCAGTCACTTTCAAAAATGGCTTAGAAACTCAACTATGTTCAGGAAAAAGAAATTGGATAATAGCATTAACATGGCAGTAAGAATCCTGAGAAGTACTTGAAGCTTCAAAGCCTTTAGGAAAGCTGTCTTGCTTCTTTTAGATTTTCCAACTTGATGAAAGCAACTTGCAATGCAGCTTTCCATATGCTTATTTTGGACATCACTGTCTGTCTTCCCCTCTGAGACACTGCATCTAAGGAAAATTGGCTAGACATATACATCTTGGTCTTCCTATCATGATTCTGAGGGTTCAAGGAAACGTGGTGGTGATAGCATTGGTAATTGTTACGACTACAGGAATATCTCATGCATTTTCATCTCTTTGATGGAGGAACAGTCTGGCGCTCTGATGTCACTCCAGCTCTTGGCCCAAACTACACTGCCTGCTCTTTGTGACTCTCTCAAACTAGGGAATTTGCTAGGCTTTATTCACCAAATTATAAAAGCTAAAATGGTCTCCTCCACGCTCAGACATATCTGTCCCCCACCTATCTTCTTTCCCCAAATCAATACTCATATAAAAATTGCTCCTAACCCTGTTTCCAGTTGGACTCTTTAAACCTGCCCAGGTCTATGCTCATAAACTCACGTCAAATCCATCCTCCACTGCTGATTCCACTCCATCCTGAGAGTGTTTGCTCTACACTTCTCCCCAGTTATCTACACCCTATTTGACTCCATACTCTAGCCTCAGGCCTTTCTATACTATGACCTAATTGGGGCAGTCAATGTTTATTCAGCCTTGGTACTTTTTGGGGGGGGAATTTGTGAAGTGGTTTGGATATGGAATGTTTTACCACCATGCTACCTCAGAGTTTATAAACCCAACATAAAACCATTCATCTTCTTGCCCAAATCAGCTCTTCCTTTCACAGGCACTGTCCTCTCCATGCCACCACTCTCTCCCCAATCGCATAAGGAGAAGATGGGCAGACCATCCCTGGTGCAGTAACTGTAGAGGTATTCAATAAGTATTTGTTGAATAAATGAATAATGAATTTTCCAACAATACACCCTTGTAACTGGGCTGACCATGACACAGGTGTAAGTTTCAGTCTCTAAAAAGAGAGTGACTAAGAGTTTATCCCATGATTGTAAACATCCCTCAAGGCAGACTCAGGATATATAGTACAGAATTACTGAACTCATGGACTCTGCAGATGTAATACTGAAATTATCTAATGCCTGGTAAGACTTCTGCCAGCAGGAATCTGACGGCATCAACTCTGAAGGGTTGTAGATAATAATGCAATGATAATATTGTTTTTGCTTTTCTCATGAGAAACTGAAGCTCAAAGAACTTAAGGTCAGAGCTGGCACTCAAACCCAGCTGTGTTTACGGGACTCCAAGCTCAGTGTTCTTTCTCCTATAAACAATGTCTCCGCTCAGAGATGACTTCTGTCAAGCCCAGTGCTAGGGTGCCATAGAACCACAGCAATGCTAATGCTTCCACAGCATGAAGGAGAAAAGGCCAAAGGTCACCATTTGCCCAAAGCCTTTTAGGGAGTTGTATGAGTGTATGAGTGTATGAGTGTATGAGAAAAACTCAGGAGTGTATGGGGAGTTTTTCCCCATGCAGAACAATTCTCTAACACAGGTGAAGTGTCCCATGATTGAATTCAGTTCTGACACCATTTACCTGGAGTTCCAGTCAGATCCTACAGGTTAAGGGCTCAGTCCCTCAGGACTGCCCCACTTCAGATGCTGTTTGCAAGTCCCAGGTTTTCATCTGTACCTCTGACCAACTGGCTGGAGACCAAGGTCTCCAACATCAGCGATAAAAGGGGCTCCCACTGACAGTTTCACAACCTTTCCCAGATGGTTAAGAAAATGAGGACAAAAGAATATGAAGAAAAAAAAAGAGGGGCTGCCTGTGGAGCTCTTCATAACTTCTCTCTTCTGACTATTCCTTTGCTATTTCTTTTGAAATTTTGAAGATGAAATTTCCTGTTTTGAAACTGATTTTTTTTTCTTTCAGACTTCCTTCCAAATAAGCTTTGACCAAAAATAAAGCATTTCTCTTTCCTAAGCATCTGCACATTGACCCTGCAGAAAGTAGACAGTGATGGACACTTTTGTTTTAAGCCTTCATCCTATGTATATTTCACAAATCTTTAAAAGCCTTAATGACCTACCTGGTCTTTTTATTTTGACCAACTTCATTCTCAAAAGGATGTGAAGTGGCTTATAATAAATTCAGAGGTATCAGAGAGGCAAAATCTATTAACATGGAATAAAAGACACATGTAGTAAAGAGAACCAGTAACACAGAAACTCCTTTGCCAGCTACTTTGCTATTTGCTGTATACCCCAGAGAAATTCTTATATACATCTACAAAAAAACATGTCTACACCCTGGAGAAATTCTTGCACGTGTGTAAAAAAGAACATGTAAAAAGATGTTCATAGTACCATTGTTTGGAGAAAAATCAGAAATAACCTAAATGTTGCTTATTGAGACAAAAATAAAATATGGTAAATTCATATGAAGGATTACTCCGTGGCATCTGAAAGGAATGAACTAGATCAATATGCCTCAATGTGAGTAGGTCTCAAAAACATTACATGCAAAAAGCATAACTGTATGTACAGCATATCATTTATATAGAAGTTTAAACCACACAAAAATACTTTATAAATGCACACACTTGTGTGCAAAAGTATAGACAGTGAACTCCAAAATACACAATGAAGTCATCTTAGTGATTGGTCCTGGGGGACACTGAAGGAGAGTGGGCCTGGGGTGCTGGGAGGGGGACATTAGCTAAGTGGTAATGCTTTGTTTCTTTAAAAATAATTACCAAAAACAAAGACCATAAATTACTAACAGGTGTTAATTGTGAGAATTGGGAATATAGGTTCTTATATTCTTTGCATGTTTGTTTATCTTATAAAGGAAAGGCAGAGAAGTAAAGGGGAACATTTGTCAAAATACAAAGGTGTGAGCCATTGAAAAGTAGGAAACCTCATTCTGAGCATCTGTGCCTCCTAGCAACCAAACAATTGATTAGAAAATGCAAAGGGTTAAACAGCTTCCAGTGCCCACCATGTCACCAGAGGAACAGACTTTCCCATGTGGTTCTGTTGAAGATGAATGGTTTTATGTTGGGTTTATAAACTCTGAGGTAGCATGGTGGTAAAACAGTCCATATCCAAACCACTTCACAAATTCCCCCCCAGACTAGTCAAACCCACGTTCAGTGTTTTCTCATAATGATCTCTTTGGTGTCAGGTGACATTAATTTGCCACAAGGATCTTGAATGACATATGTACAAGGTCTTTGCCAGCAACGCTACCTAAAGTGCAAAGATGTTCTCCTCGTGCTGTAGGTATCTTGAATTAGCTCTCAGCAAGTCATCTGGACACACTGTAAAATTATTCTGTACAGACAGTTCAATCTAAGGGGTTAGAGTGATGTCATACAAACAGGTGGCTTTTTTCTGCTCTGGCTTAATGTCAATCTGGAAGAATCTGGAGGAGCAAATGCCTAATATATCTTCAGTTCTCAACCACTTGCCTTCACACGTAGATGACATTGCATGTGGGACAGCCTCCCAAGGGTATACTCAGAATTACGCACAGTTCCCACACCAGAAAGCACATCCTAATTAATCCCAGTGAGGTTAGTCTCAGAAAATTAATCACACTCACGTACATAGTTGTACGAATAGGAGTATAAATCATTCACAAGCAATAATTCAAATGTTGGTTATAATAAACTATTTGCGACATTCCTTTCATCTGTGACAAAATTTTTTGATGCCATGGTTGAAACATCTGTCTTCAACCAAAGTTCCACACTATCTGTTGTTTTCACCAAGCCTTTAAGGGGTGTCTTATGTAGGCAATACTGGAGCATGGGTAGGGCAAAAGGTTGATGTCACCCTCCCTTCCTGTTTCAAAGGAGGAAAAAGTGTGAGAGAGAAAGCACAGCTGTCATGCCCAGCTATGAGGACCTTGTTCCCGTGCTCAGGAGGTGATTTTAAGATGGCGGTACAGGAGAAAGAATGCCCAAGTAGTGGGGAAGAGAGCTGGCTCCAGCTGCAGCCCACCTCTAACTTTCTGGGTAACCCCAGGCCAGTCACCCTAGTGACCGCTGTGTCCTTCTCTGTAAACTGCCAGGGTCAAACCTGACAGCGGCCTCCAGCATTCCTCCCAGCTCCCCTACCCAGCATGCCAGGAAACCCAGCTGTGCTGGCAGGATGGGCTACCTAATTTGTGGGTCCCAGTACAAAATGAAAAGGTCAGGCTCCTTGTTCCAAAGTTATTAAGAATTTCAAGATATGACAGCCCTTGCAGGACCCTTCTGTGCTCAGGGTGCTCTGGGACTACACTGGTCTCAAGCCCAGGAAGCCGGCCCAGGTGTCAGCTTCCCAACATGGAACTGATCTGTCACTCAGGGGAAAGTGGGAGGGAACAGAGATTAGGCTGGCAGCGGCCAGAGACACAACAAAGGGCAAGTAATAAGAGCCCCACATGATGTGCTGTGAGGGAGAGGGCAGGGCTGCAGAGGAGCTTAACACAAAGATGCTCCTCTCCCGGGTCCCCTTTCCAGCTCTCAGTCAAGGAAGAACTGCCCCAGATTTCACAGCCTCCTTAACTTGGCTCTGAAACCCAGGCAAAGTCCATCCGGGGGTATCAGGTTGCACAAAAGCTTGTTTTGGGGACAGGCAGAAGACAACCCTGCTGGAGATGGTCCAGAAGCAGGTGGGTGCCGGTTGCTCCCTTCTGCTGACATCACAGCTGCTAGGGGTCAGCATGACAAACCTCCATTAAGGCCCCATCTCCCACCAAGAGTGCTCCCTATCAGAAGGCTTGGCCTGGGTAATTTTCTGATATGTGGCCGGATGTTATCAGCAGACTAGTCAAACCCACGTTCAGTGTTTTCTCATAATGAGCTCTTTGGTGTTAGGTGACATTGAGCAATGAGTGTGGTGAAGAAACACCTCTGGGGAACCACTTCCAATTATGGAGAACGTGGCTTTCAAATCACTTGTTACTAGGCTTAAAGAAATCAGGGTGGCTTTGTGAGAGAGAGGGTATAGGGCCAAAAACTGGAGGATCACTGCATGGCCACAGAGAAGTCATTTGTCCTGCTGTGTTTCTGTTTTCCCACTGAAAAATGGCAAATACCTGCTTTGGGGGGACACCAGGGCCATACAGTGAGATAACAGATAAAATGGACATTTAAGAATAAAATCACTCTGCGACCATATGACCTGGGTATAACCTGGGTTTCTTGAGACACTAGAAGCTTCATGGAGCCAATCAAGTAGGTCATGATGAATACTAATAATCTTTAGAGCTAGCCCCCAAGTTAGAAACTGCTAAAATTCCAACCCCCCGCCAAGTCCCATGTGAGGTTCTATGTTAATCTATAGAATCTAGAAAGGGAAACACACAAATTAGCCAAGTCACATCAAAATTTTGGAGAAGAAAAAAAAAAAAGAAAGAAAAGAAGTTTAAGAGATTTACCCCACCAATGTCTTAGTAATTTTCGTGCTCATTATCAGTAAGCTGTGTTTTTCTTGTAAAGGAACTACTTGGGCGTGCAGTGACTTGAGATAATTAAGAATGCATTTACATTTTATGGAGCCACGAATGCCCTCAGCATTCAAGGATTTTGCATTAGTTGCTCATGGTACTTTCCCGCAATCAGTGAATATTAAAATATTTAACCTGTGGTCCAACAGTAACCTCTGAAGACTACTAGGACTTGATTCGGCAATGTTAAGAAGTCCAAAGGGGGTTTGTCAACAGAGAGAAAAGATAGCGACCCTCCAAATTCCACTTCCATCAGTGTTGTTTTCTCAGTTTTAATCGCTTTAAGGATCTCATTAAAATTTCCCAGTTAGAACAGGAATTAGAAGGGCCACAGAGTAATTTAGGAAAGGATGGCTTTTAACACACTTTCCAAATGACAACTTAAAGAAAGGGACATTGCAAATGTCTCTCTGGAAAATGAGGATAAGAAAGTGGGAATTTGGCCAGCTGACCTTCTGAGGTCCTTTCCAACTCTGACCTTTATGTGATGTCAAAGCTTAGAATATGTGATTGCCTAGTGTCCTGATCCTCTGAAGTCACCTGGAACGTTCAGATTCAGACTCCCTTTAGCGCCATGGAATTGTGCCTGGAGCCCACCTGGGAAGAGAAGAGTCCTGCCACAGGTAGCTCCTAAAAGTTGTGTTTTCCAATGGCAGCAGATGAACCCCCCCTTTGCAAATCTAGCCAGCCATCCTGCCAATGGACATATGACCTGGGGAATCAGATGGGCTGAATTGTAAGCATGTGTTACATTGCTACCCCCTCTTGTTTGGGCAAGTGCACATAAATAATTGAGCAAAATAAATTGCAGCCCAACACAGTCCACACAACATCAGGCAGTCAAAACCATCTGGGACTGGATCTGTGAAGAAGGGAGTATAAAAACAGAGTATTTAGGAGTCTGATCTGTCTGAGGTTCTAATTTTCAAAGTCAGAAGAGACGAGTCCCCTAGGAGACTGGACCCTGCTTAGAAAGACATCTGAACTAGGCAATAAAATAATATGAAAATACCAAAAAATAAAAATAAGGAAGAGAAATAGATATGTAACTTCATCACGGGATTCCTGTGGTATCTCGCAACACCATGCTTCATGAACCCCAAAGAAAGCAAAAAATCCAGCTAGTGTTATAAATCCTGGTCAGCTGAATTATTTCACATGTTGCAGCCTGACTTAAGTTATTCATCGCAGAGGCTAGCAGCTCCCTGATGCATCCTTCCGTGTCACTGGACAGGGTAAAAATAATAAATTGGCCATTGTGAGACACTCTGAGTTTCGTGGGGTTGAGCAGAGCATATTTTATATTCTTCTCTTGGAACTGCCTCTTGTTGGTAGTAAATGGTTGCTAGCGCTGCTGTTTCTCAATAGACAAGTCCGAGAAGTAAAGATAATTCAATTTTCATTCACTCCTAGGTCTCCTGCTACCCATGTTCTTCCTTGACACTGACAAGGCTATACCTGTCTTCCCAGCCTGAGGCCTGAAGTAGCGCTTGTATGTTTGCCCCTTGCCAGAAAATTCCATGAGCCACTCTGAAGAGTCTCTAACCCAGTGCATCCAGTGAGTACAAATTGTCTAGTGGTCTTTTTAGTTGGTTTTTCATCCTTAGCTCATTTCCTCCGAAGAACAAAGATATCAAGGTGTTAATTCAGCAGCAGTTTCATTTGTCCTGAAAGACAACCTAGTTTGATTTCAATCTTTAAAGGTTTCCATTACAATGGGAAATAAAACAATGGTTTCATCCACTGTTAGACTGAAATTAGATGGGTACTCTCAGAGTGTTGGTGTGGCAAGTGCAATTCCTACAACCTCTTTGGAAAGCAAGAGAGCAAGTGATTAAGGACCACTAAAATGTCCCTACCTTTTTGAACCAATAACCTCATATATGGAAATTCATTCTTATGGAAATATCCAACAGTAAAAAGCATGTGGGGTACATGGGCATGTTCCTTCCTGTGGAAACAATAATATGTAATTGAGTAAACAAATTTTGATACAGCCAGCTATGTAGAAACATGGAACAATGTGTTCCCTATCATGTTAAAGGGTAAAAGCTTAGGGAATATATTCTATGACTGTAACTGTGAGAGAAAACATAGATCTATGTAGGGACAAAGATGATAAGTGTGCAAAAAATGGGTGTTAGGGCAATGGGATTATGCATAGTTTTCCTACATTCAAATTTGTCTCAAAATGGCTTTTATATTTGTCAAAAAAAAAAAAATCTTAAAGACACCCAGTATGCCTCTGTTAATGTTTGACACTTATCCTGAAACTGGGTCTGGATGACACAATCTGTTCCTATTTTTTGAATAAGATGGGTGAGGAAAGTTACCTTTTTCATTGTTTTTAAATGGCTGGGTATACGTCTTTAACTGCACTGTTGGCTTCTTTGTTGTGAATATGTTGCTTTCAAGCATTTTTATGATCCTTCACATGATTTACAGAAGTGGAGAGGTGTGCTTTGGTATTTCCATGGTCTTGCTCCTCCACCATCATGGGATTCTTAATTAAGTGAGTTTTTTAAAGCGCCATCATTCTCCATTTACAAAGGTAGATTGCAGAAACAAGAGCTGGGATTGTGACAAACTGCCAGCCAAGAATTCAAGCCACAACACACTACAAACCACTCAGATAAGATGCCACCCATCAAAGGCTGTCATTGGACAACATAAAATGTAAACCACATACCCCAAAATAGCAAATATTATGGGTGGCCGTGGCACCGGTAGTCAGAAAGACGAATAAATGCAATTAAGAAACCAGGCAAAGAAGTAAACATGCCATGTAGCTTATAAAAGGCCAGCCACATTGTGTTTATTTTAATATTGTTTAACCGTAACACCTAATAAAGAGAGCATCATGATTGTGTGAACTAAATTTTCAGTCATAATGAATGCTACAAACTTAACCTCCCAAGTTTAAATAGGCTACAACGTCTTGGGAAAAATGCAAGAAAAATTATTTGATAAAGGTGACGGTTTTTCACACCTGAAAATAATGTTTTTCTTCCAGCCTATCTTGATCAACAGTCGGCAGCAACACATTGCAGATATAATCTCAAGACCTTGTGGCATGTACTTGTCACTACATGCATAACTTACTATGGACAGAGGATCACGGAGATTTTGAACATAATTTCCCACACGACAGGAGATTAAATAGACCACATTGGAAGAAGGCAAGAAGAAGCTAGGTCTCTGGAGTACCAAAAAGTAAACTTCAGCCAGTTCTGGAAGCAGATAAACAGCAGGAAATATACTTTCTGATGGGCTACTTTCTCAATAGTTCCTGCTTTCTCAATAGTTCCTGCTTTCTAGAACTCTAGGGAAGGATGAGTTAGTGAGTAAGAATGTAAGAGAAAAAGGGCCTTTCCCTGGAAAGATTTGGAGTGGAAGAAAATCAGTGTCTCCTCATTTATGTCTGACTTTCTCCTCTCCCTTTGGAATGCCCCTTTCTTGGAGAATCCTCTCCCTGAGAATACCTTGCTGATCACCCCCATCAGAACCTGCTCCTGAGACTGCATTCCTGACACCTGTAGTGAGGGGTTAAGTCAACTGCCCTACCTCTCAGTGTGTATGTAAATATCAAGCTTGCTTTCTCGGCTGTGTTTTCCAATGAAGAATTACCGGCCTTCAACAAACAAATAGAGAAGACATTAGCGTCCAAAAGCACTTTCTCAGTATCCCAGAAACCATTCTACCCAGCATCCTACAGCATGACCTTGGACCTGCTGTGCCTAGTTTCCTTACTTGTGAAAACAAAAGAACAGCAGAACCTCACAGGATACTTGTGAAGATGAAATGAGTTCACCCTTGGAAAGCTGTAGAGCCTGACAGACACATTTGTAAGTGCTTGGTATGTATTCATTATTGGTATTTGTATTAGTATTTGACATAAAAGCCTCTCTGAAACAAAGAAATCACATGAAATCATCATCAGTCAAAAAATATACATGAGTGAAAGCTGTGGAGCTGGTTTATGATGCAGAGTGGCATAGTGGTTAAGAACACGGGTTTTCATATATACAATGGAATATTACTCAGCCATCAGAAAAGATGAATACCCAAATTTTACATCAACATGGATGGGACTGGAGGAGATTATGCTAAGTGAAAGAAGTCAAGCAGAGAAAGTCAATTATCATATGGTTTCACTTATTTGTGGAACATAAGGAATAACATGGAGGACATTAGGAGAAGGAAGGGAAAAATGGGGAGGGGGAATTGGAGGGACAGATGAACCATGAGAGACTACAGACTCTGAGAAATAAACAGGGTTTTAGAGGGGAAGGGGGAGGGGGGATTGGTTAACCCAATGATGGGTATTAAGGAGGTCACGTACTGCATGGAGCACTGGGTGTTATACGAAAACAATGGATTGTGGATCACCACATCAAAAACCAATGATGTATTGTATGGTGACTAACATCACATAATAAAATTAAAAAAAAAAAAAAGAACACAGGTTTTCAAAGTCGACCACCTATACCCAAAACCTGGTATTGCCACATGGCCCCTATGTGACATAGACCTCAGATTTCTACACTGAAAAGTGGGAAACGTCTATTACACAGAGCTGCTGTGAAGATTAACCCAGCTAAGAATATAAGACACTGAACAGTGCTTGACATAAAAGAAACACCCAACAAATGAGAGCAGAGGGAAAAAAAAGAGTGCTCCTCAACCAAGATTTTACCTTCAGAATTTGTTTTAAGAAAAAATGAGTGTTTGTGAATCTTACTATTGGAGCTGGAGGACTATAAATAACCCTGAGATGTGAGCCAGTGAAGAAATTAGGTATCAGAGTCAGCCAGTCATAAATGTGGGAGCCAAATGGACTTCTCAACACCACAACCTCAAATAAGGCAGACTAGTTCTGCATTCCTTGGCCAAGCAGCACTGCAGGGCACTTCAAAGATGGAAATGAAAAGAAAAGCTAACAGAGGTTGAGTTTCACCAGCTCAACTACTTCTTCCAAACACAGTCCTCAGATAAATCTCTTCTTCTCAAGAGGAGGACTGGGTGAGTTTATGGTGTAAGGTTGGAAACTTTCCTTATTTTTTCCTCACGAAGAGAGGAGTGGAAAAGCCATGCCCTCTATGGGAACTTGCAGATAGATTATATAAGCTTCCCCCAACACTTGGCCTTGACTAAAATATTCATTTGTTTCTAGAGCCACATGGTCTATATGGAGAAACTAAGTGGGACTGTCCTCCCAAGTACGCTGATAAACACACTGTTAAGTATAAATACTGTGCATTTTCTTTGGATGGTCTGTCTTCAAGATGACCACCTACAATTCCTCCTCTCTCCCATGTACACGCCATTCCTCCATCTAGAGTTGATGAATCTCAGTATCTGATGATACTGAGGGAAGCTGGATCTGGGCCAGCTTTGACTGGTAGGATACATCAGAAGCAGTGCTGCTTGGACTCCCAGGCTAGGTTGTATGATATCTTGCAACTTCTGCCTTGTTCTCTTGGAATGCTTGCTCTCCTGATTTCATAAAAGTAAAAATCTAATTGCCCTGAAGCCTCTGGGCTATGAGGAAATCCAAGGTAGCTACGTGGAGAGAGAGATGCCCAGCCAGCCTCCAGCTGTTCGATCCATCCGAATTGACACATGGGAATGAAGAATCCATCTTAGACAACCTACTCAGCCAGTTCTTCAGATGATCCAGCCCCAGCTGCAAACATATGAGAAATTCCAAGTGAAGACCACCCAGCCAAGCCCTTTCAACTTATAGAACTATGGGAGATCATGAGTAATAATTGATGATTTCAAGAAACTAAGTTTTAGGATGCTAGTTATGCAGCAATTGATAACCAAATACTCCCTTACATGACTGTACCAAATTTCTCACTGAACCTGCTGTTTTTTGTTTTGTTTTGTTTTGTTTTGTTTTGTTTTGTTTTGTTTTGTTTTGTTTTTGGATCTCACTCAAATGGCACTTGAACAACTGAGACTAATTTTTATTTATTCAAGGGACTTTAACATTAAAGATAAGTGATGCTTGGTTTTTGCTTTGGTGTTTTCTGAACAAAACAGCAAAATTCTCCTTCTGCAGTCTTCACAAAAGATTGGTCCTTAATCCTCAATTAAAATCCTGTAGAAAAAGAAATGAAATCGGGTTCCTTCTACAAGGCTAAATGTCACATCTCTAATGCAAATAATAGATTTGAGAACAAAGAAAACGAATATTTACCATGAAACTAATTTTCTATCATTTGATGCCAATTAAGATTATAATTGCTTCCCTCAGTATCACCAGATCGTTCACAGTTTCAGGAAGTAGGAGTATATTTGGTTACATTTATCTAACTTGTGTAAACTCTTCTGTGATTTGTTATTTCCAAAAGAAAATGGAATTTGAAACCAGAAACACTTCTGATGTAATTTTCTGTAGACTAGACTTTAAAATCAGATAAATTAGTTAAGCTAGTCATGTAAATGAGTCTCTGCTCACAAGCTTGATATTCAAAAGAACTTGGAAAGCTAATGAAAAATACAACCAGGTAGTAATTTATTCAGTTTTCCTTGCCTCTGAAAATCCCATTTATAGATTTGATGGAATTATTTTGTGAAATGCATTCTCTTAATAAATGGCTATGATGTGGATTTATATAGAGAAGGACATCAGATGTTTTCCTGCTAGGGTTATTTTTCTAAAGGTTGAAGATATTCTGTCTGCAAGACTGTACTTATTTCCCTGACCTAGGAAACCAGGGTACCTGGGACTTGCAATCTTTCATCTCCTTGCTCAGGGTTAGCCTCTTTACTTCGCTGAGCTTCTGTTTACCCTCTTGGACCAAAAGAAAAAAAAAAAAGGATGTGTAGGATTTAGGAATTAGGCACATGAACTCATTCATGTAAAAGTGACCAACTTGAATTCTGACTTTTACAGCAAATGATATATATACATAAGAACACATAAAAAGAAGAACTTCAATTCCTGAAAGCCCAGGCCACTTGGTTGAGCACTCTAAATACCACTGGAAGCAGCTTATGTTAACTCTTATGGACAATAAGTAAACTGCCATATTGATGTAGCTTCTACTCAAGAGAATCTTGCCAGGATCAGATCTGTGTTCAGAGCTGATGTTGGTCTTTCTGTTCCAGAATGCATTTCTGCTGTTTTAAACAACTCTACCCTCAATCCTACCATTCTAGACCATCTCAATCCACTATCCAACCAAACATAGAAGGCAGGGTAGCCCTGTCTGAGTCACGGTAGCTGATAAAGTGACTAGGCAAGTGTATGAGAGATTCCTCACTTTGGGCCTTATAAATGGAAAATGTGTTTTATTATTATTATTATTATTTTGCATTGCACTCTGGGCATGTTACTGAGTTTTGGGATAAAAGGTATTGAGCACTGCTGTAGCAACGGACATATCAGACTTTGGTGAGGATCCATGAGTTACTGTCATTGGTCCTGAAGAACTGTAGTTGATTGGTTTTCCTAGCCCTCAAACATTTAGGACTGCTTTCAGACCTCTCCCAAGAATTCAGAACCACAGGAAGGATAAGGTGATGAGGCAGGGAGGTGGGAAGCATATTAAGGAGGAAATATAGACAGGAATGTTGAAGAGGTAGTCTCTAAGAGATTGATCTCTAAAGATACCAAAAGAAAGGCTTTTGACATATGTTTGAATTATCACTGTTACCAAAAATAGTACCTAATCACAGACTGAGAGAATTGAATTTGAATTTTAAAAATTGGTGTTCTGAGCGAGTCTAAATCCAACAAATACTGACATGAAACATAAGTTCCTGCAGGAAAGTAAACATGACCCAAGCCAGGTAGACATGATATTGATGGTAGGGGCAGCCCATAGTTTTCTTTGCTTTTATTCTCTACACTGATGGAGAATTTGTGATTTTTTTAAATCCAATAACAAAATCAATAGAACTTTGACTTAAATCTCACAATTTAAATGGCCAATTTATATACTTTTGAAAATACAATCCTATTTTCTACAGTTATCCTTTTTTCTTGTTATGGAAAGTTACAAGGGGACATATCTCAACATTTCTCCAATGCTTTGTGAATGTTGTCATCTCTAATGATTTTTCTCTAATTTCTCTGAGGAGCCCCCATAACATCTAGGCTTTACCTTATATTGCCTTTAAGCAAATGGAACTCAGAAGGCAAAACAAAATATAGAGTCGTCAGAAGTTTGAAATCTTAAAAAAGCTTGTGGTGGATAATTTACGTGGAAGCTATTTGACTGTCACTGAAAATAACAGTTGAGTCCCATGCTGACATGGGTAGTTCCATAAGCCCTTGGCGATTGTGGATTTAACATGCATGGCTTTGAGTGTTCTTAAATGATCCTGAAAGCCCATAACATGTAGTAATTTGTAATTTTGCTGAGGCATGAATCTGAGCTGCCCACACTGGGAGGCAGGTGTGAGTCATTTAACTAGCTACCATGACTTTATCCTCCACTTCTTTTCTTGTAGGAGTTTTATGGTTTGGGAGATTTGCGAAGGTCTCAAGGACTCCTTCATAAACACTCTCATATCTAATACAATGTTTAAAAAAATAGTAAAGGGGTAAAGGGGACAAATACATAGACACTGTTGAAGGAATAGGATTCTAGTCTATAACCCTGAAATGTTGTGAAATCTCAATGAATACTTATTTTATCGATTTCTTAGTAACTGGAATAATGTATGTTAAGCATTTGCCACACTGTCTGACACATAGTGGAGTGTTCTTTATGTGTTCCTTGCTTCGCTTCATGTAGGTCACTGAAACATTTAGATGGTAGCTTCTACTTATGGAGAACTTCTTTTAAACTAGATAAAGGAAGAAAATAGCAGAGGCTAGCACTGCTTTTTTTTTTTTTTTTCAGTATTTGAACAATGTTAGTGCAAAATCTGCTTAAGCTAAGGAGTCTCTTATAAAGCCCACACTTCAGTTAGCAGTCTATATTTATGTGCAGCGACAGAAGCATTGTTTATACATTCTCTTAATCTGTAGCCTCACAGTGTGACAGGATTAGGAATCTGGGCCCATATGCAGATGTTAGGGTGTGTAGCAAAATTGAGACACTTCAATAAATTTGCTTTTGAAGATTAGAAATGGGGGCTTGATACACCCATTTGGCTTTTCTCGGTGTCTGAACACAGAACCTCAGTAATCCTTCTGATGGAAATCTCATTAACGTGTGTTTCAGATCACATTATATTTATACACATATCATGTCTGCTTAAAAATCAAATAAGGCTTGTTTTTCATTAAGGTGGTCTTTTTTAAATGAGTGAATATTTCAACAGATGACACCAAAATAACTTCTCTCAGATTTGGTAATTTACATGTTTTGTAGATATTCAAAAGAAAGATGATCCAAAGTGCAGCCATCATTGTTCCAAAGCTCAGAAAGCTGAGTGTCATTTGATGCATTCTTGTAACAGATTGTTATAATGAGAGGAACCTAAGATTTTTATATCTGTGTTTGGACATTTTTGGGGGGATAGAGTATTTTTAATAACATCTTCCCCCCACCTGGGTTTCTTAAGTACTTCACTCTCATAGGAGTGACAAAAAACAGAAATCAACCAATTGTTTGGTCATCAAAAATATGAATATGGTAATTCACGCCAAAAGGAATACTGAGCTACCTTCCCTTCAATCAAAATAATGAGAAAGCGGCTATACATTTGCATGAGAATAGAAACTTAGGGGGGCATTACAGTTCTCCAGTTGTAATCTGCTCTTCCATCACCACCACCCCCCCTTAACTGCCTAAGGTTTGTAAACTGCTTCAGCAACCATCAGCCAAGAAATGTACATGTCATCTGCAAATCACAGATCTTGACTCGAGTGATTGCACAGGGAAAAGTGCTGAAGGGTTCATAGTGGCCAGGACAAGACTTAAAAGTGATGTGAAATAGGGAGCAAAGAGGGCTGCAATTGCCTTGGAGCCTCAAATAGACTGAGCTTCAATGCCATAGAAAAAATCACCAGCTTCTCCATCATTTCTTTAAAGGTCAAAATTTTTGTAGGTGGACTGGGAGAGCAGCGGATTGCAGATGCGTTTAACAGCAGGATATTTTCCGCTGCCATGACCAGTTAAGGAAGATTTTCAAAAACACATCTGCTGGTAAACAGTTTGGCCCTACTCTGGGTCATCTGCCTTCTCTGGTCTCCTTGCTGCATGGATTCTTACCCGGGTAGAGTCCCAAACCTCACATCAGTCAAAGCTAGGCTTTCAGTACAGTCCATTACATTTTTTAGAGGTACCTCAGTGGCTTTCAGGGAGGTTTTATGAGGGGGGGCTGCCTCTTCCCAAATGCACAAAGCACACACATGAGGCATACAGGCACAGAGCATGGACTCAGCACCATTTCCTCTTCATGCAGCTGCTCAGCAGGTGGGCACCCATGCCCACCCCTCACTGCCAACCATCCAGTGTGAGCAAACCAAACTCAGCTGCTCCATCCATGGAGCTCCCCAAAGGAACCTGAGGGGGCCAGCTGTTTGGGGGCCACTTATGGAGGTCAGCCAATGCTCTACCATGTTCCACTCAACTGTTGGCTACTATAAACCAAGAAGCCATTTGGCAAACTCAACCTAAGCCCACAGTTGGAATCAGACTGAGTAGTGGGAAATCTTTCATGTCTGCCTGTATTTGCACCCTGGTCTCCTGGGGTGCTATATCAACAACAATAAAGGCCCAGGAACTCCTTCACAGAAATGGGAATGATACCCGTCTCACAGGTTCCCCATGGAGAACACATCTCCAGGAGGGAATGTTGGAAGGTAAGGGCCCAGTGCAGCTGAATTCCCCAAGTTTTTCCCCTGAGCCAAAAACATGTTGGAAACCACAAACTTGCTCCGTCCCAAATACCTTGGGTTGGAATGAGATCCCAGGACTGGTTAGAAATGATACCTTATCTGACCCTCCTGCCTGCAGCGACACGTGGATGAATATGGCCGTAAGTGGTACCCTGGGAAGAAGGTGTGTGGTAAAATCTTCCTGTTTACAATTCTTAGAGATACTGTTCATAGTATTCATGCAGCCACATATTCAGGTTGGGATGGCAAAGTATTTAGTGTGACCTCTCTGGGCATGAGCTCCCTGGCAATGGCACAGGGTCTCACATGTTCCAAAAGGATGTTATCAGGCCACGGAGGCTTAAGGTTATAATTCCTTCCCCTTAGAGGGGGCATAAGATGTCCACCCTCCAACACTTCCCAATACCTACTCTTCCTTTTGGCAAAGAAATAAGAGAAATTAACACTAACCCCTTTTATAGGTTCCTTATGTGATCCTTTACAAAGTTACCCCAAGGAGAAGAGTAGTGACTAAGAAGGAGACACAGGTAGTCGTATATCCTTAGTCAGGTTACTTCAGCTCTCCATGCTTCAGTCCCTCACCTAAATGGAAGGAATAACAGAATGTCCCCACAGGGATGTTGCAGGAATTAAATGAAGGTATTATGAAAAGTGCTTAGAATAGTGCCTGGCAGGGCGCCTGGGTGGCTCAGTTGGTTAAGCGACTGCATTCGGCTCAGGTCATGATCCTGGAGTCCCGGGATGGAGTCCCATATCGGGCTCCTTGCTCAGCAGGGGGTCTGCTTCTCCCTCTGACCCTCCCCCCTCTCATGTGCTCTCTCTTTCTCATTCTCTCTCTCAAATAAATAAAATCTTTAAAAAAAAAAAAAAAGAAAAAGAATAGTGCCTGGCATGGAGTAAGTTTCAGTAAAGAGTTCAATTTCAAAGATTGCTGCTGTTGTTATTTTTTCAACATTTTATCTGCCACCCTTCCCCGTAGCCTGGCATGAGTAAAGATTATGGCCGGGAGGAGAGGGGGAATGGCAGGAGGCTTCCAGGTTTTGCACAGGGAGCAGATCAACAAAGAATCCCATGGGCTTCCTTCATGTGCAAGGGTTGCTGTAGCTCCTGCTTTAGCTTTTCAACTCCCATAAGCCACCTCCTCTTTTCACATGCATCCAGATCTTTCTTAGGGACAAAAAAGGATCGCTTCAGGAGCTTTCAGATGTCCATGCAGACATGAGAACAAATAAAGCCAGAGCAGGCCGATGCAAGATCTAACTGGACCAGAGAAGACAAGGTGGCAAACCAGCGCTCAGGGTCCCAGGGTTTTAGCTCACACCAGGAACTGTGATCTTGTGAATGAGAACATAATAAAGGGGAGGGGGGTACTCAGTTTGGAATCACTAATCCACTCATGCCGCTTTCTTAGCCCTTAATCATTAAGGGATCCAAGCAAAAATGCTTTCAGCCATCCTGTGAGATGCCGAGTGGCCCGCTGCTTTTGCCAGGCCGGCCTCTGCCTCCTGCTTTAAAAATGCCCAGAGCCCAAATCTGGGAGGAAAGCAAGTGGTAGTTTATGCTAAACTGCTAAAGCCATTTGAAAGCAAATGCATATAATAGAAAGAATTTAAGCAGCTGGTGGATGTCATTACATTCACTTCTCAAGGAGGCCTGTCTTATGGTGACACCAATCAAAGAACTGGGTCATCTCTCTACAGTAATTTTCTTGGAGGCCATGAAATTCTTGCATTGATTTTATCCCCCTTTGGCTGAACATGCACTGAGAACAGCCAAGCTGGTGAGGACTCAGGCAGCCCACGGGGCTGTCATCAACTCCATCTGAAGGGTTTATACCCTTAATGGGATCAGAGGTCTTATCGGTGATTCTTCGTAAGTGCAACAGAGAAACTATCTTTCTCTCACCACTGATTCCACACCTGACAATTCCTCTATTTATCAGTTAACAATTATTGTCGGAAAGGAAGTCAATTACAAAGAGGAATTTATGAAGTTCTTAGCAACTAAGAAGCAACTTGATGGAATCTACCCATACTGTTCAGAAAACTGAAATGCGAACTGTCTGAAGACAGGACTGACTTCACATCTATTAGCACCACATCATAATACAAATCATTAGGACATTAATTCTTGTGTTTCTGTATATACCCACCAAGTTACAACTATGAACAGGAGGAAATAAAAGCAAACAGCTCCTGTACATGGTGGCACGAATCGTGGCCGCCCATCTTCTCTGTGCATCCTTCCCAACACCCAGGAAGAGTTGGCTATGCTCTCCTCACTCTCCTCAAGTCTGTGATAGGGCTCAGAACTTATTTTGGTGTTATTTATCTCTTTACTGTGACACTCAACCTTCAGGCATAGAAAGGAGGGAACTATTTTTAATAGTCCTTTGTGAGGGATGTCTGATGTCCCCTATCTGTCCCTCATTCTGGACATTGCACAACCCAGTGGAGCCTAACAGCATCTTGCCTCAGAGGCTACACTGCTTTCTGTCCTCGATTTCCCTGCCACCAGAGACTAGGACACTGGCTGGAAACCACTCAGCCATTCCAGGACAAGCTGGAGAAGTCAATACTCCCTGGGGACAACTCTTGACCAATGGTGTGTGAGGGCCAATGAATGATGCAGCTCACTAACAGTTTTAAGGCACACACATGAAGTTTCCTAGGCTGTCTGAGAGGGAGGAGCCCCAGCCTCCCAGAGTGGTACTCAGTTCAATAGCACACCCTGGACTGGTCTTCCTTCCATGTTTCAGTCTTCTCAGTTCCTCACTTTGTCTCTGGCACTACGGCTCTAAAACAAAAACACCTGCATACATGCCTTTGTCACAGGATCTACTCTTTGGGGAAACTCAGGCAGAGTCCAGGCCATGATGTGACTAATCCGTCGATAACATCTATTTAAACGAGTACTTTGACTCGCTTCAGGATTGATCATGAGGAGAAATAAAATGAAAGAATGTAATGCTTTAGTCTATATCCTCATAAAATATAGGGAATATGTAAAGGATTACCATAATTAAGAGTATAAAATTAACCATTCCACAAAATTTTAACTGTCCTTTAGTAATTTATATTCTTCTTTTGGATTGCTACAAAAATCAGGCCAATGAAACATGTTTTCCTAAGTACTTATCAATAAGAGTAAATGAATAGCTATTTCCCAAGACACAACGGACTTAAATTGTTACTTTATCCCATGAGACAGAAATAGCTTCATCCAGGCTAAAGTAAAAGCCACATTGACTTTGTCTAGGTTTTTCTACATGTCTAGCTCCCCTTTCATGATATTCATCACATTTGAGATTATTTGCTTATTACCTGTCTATTCCACTAGCCCGCAGCTCTCTGATGGTGAGAGCTGTCTGTTTCATTTAAAAGCCTATCCTTAGCCTTTGGCTTTCCATTTGGCACACAGTGGGTCCTCAATGAATGTTTATTTAATTTAACTGTACAAAATATAAAATGCCTGAGAAAATCCATACCCCTCACATGAGGACTCAGAGACCATCCCATACAGTATCAGTCATTTGGTTCATGTTACTTAAGGAAAGCTCTGGCTGAATCTGTCCACAAGCCCCTTCTACAGTGGAGACTTAGCAAAGGTTCTGACAAGAACAAAGGAACCTGATTTTCTTTACATCTAATAGGACTTCCTTCTCTCTAGCAAAGTCACTCAGTCTCTCTTTACCACTAGTAAAATTAAAATAATATTAAATCTTGGGTTCCTGAGGTTGAAGAGCAAAACTGGTCAAGCAGCCAATGGACCTAACTGGATCTTATAGCTGAGAGTTTGTTGCCACTTGGATTTCAAAAACCTTAAGACTAAGATATTTGTCAATAATCTTTAATGGAATTTAAACTACTATCCAAAAGTTGTTTGTGTTCAGATAAAATTTTTCCTGCGACATTGTCTGTACAGTCAGTCTGCCTTTCATGGAAAAAGAGAACAAGTGGAACCTTCTTATAAAAACTCTTTTTCTCCTCCTCTTTCTTCTCCAAAATAACTCCCCTTCATCTTTAAAACTCATATAACACATATCCTACCTCGGTCATGTAATCACACTAGGCTCCGTTAGCTCTTTTCATGTTCACTACATCTTCTCTTTCTTGTGCTGGGAAATCACTTCTAAAACCACCATTTTAAGAATACCATGATAACTAAACTGGATTATTAGTCTCAGAGTTGTACATGGTAGAGGAAGTGACACACGTCCAAAGACTCCAGCTTTAGTCTTTGCTCTCTCGTTAACTGGCTCCATGGCCTTGGGCAGGTAATACACATTTTGAGCTTGACTTTGCTCTACGGCAAAATAGGAGGAAAGGGGATTAATTTCTAGCATACTCTGCAGCTTTAACATCTGAATATTTTCAGAGGATTCTTGGTAGATGTTTTGTTTCATAAATCGTACTGTGTCTGTCAGGTATTAATTGGTATGTACAGTTTGGTGACACTAGTGACTGTCTTCATCATAAATGATCAGTATTTTGGAAGTCAGTGTACTTTCAGCAAGTTGATGGCTTTACCCCCTTCAATTTCAAGTAGCAGGTGTTCTGAATTGGTGCTGCTCTGTCTAAAAAGAATATCTAGCTGAAGTCTGAAACCTGCAAGGGTCTAGACTCTCCTCTCTTTGCAGAGCCAGAGGTGACTTGCAGAGGGCTCAGCTCATAGCTTGTACTCACTTTCCCTCTTAGCCCTTTCCCCTGCCTTTTTAACTGCCAAAGTCAGCGAGCAATAGAAACAAAAATCTTATCTTTATCTCTATACTAGAACTGCACTGTACCCATTAATGATAGCTTGTAAAAGTTACTAACAAGATAAGGGCAAAGGGATGCTTGTGCCATCATCCGTGAGTCATGGAATATATTTTGAAAGTTCAGAGAAGAGGTAAAAGTTAGAATAAAGGGGGCGCCTGGGTGGCTCAGTTGGTTAAGCGACTGCCTTCGGCTCAGGTCATGATCCTGGAGTCCCGGGATCGAGTCCCGCATCGGGCTCCCTGCTCGGCAGGGAGTCTGCTTCTCCCTCTGACCCTCCTCCTTCTCATGCTCTCTGTCTCTCATTCTCTCTGTCTCAAATAAATAAATAAAAATCTTTAAAAAAAAAAAAAAAGAATAAAGGGGATGAAATAAATCCTCCAACTAGTAATGACATGTCACTAAATCCCAATATGCATCTTAGAAATGACCACGATGCCACGGCCTGTGATTAAAGATAAGAATATGTGTCGTATTGTAAATGGACCATGCCAAATCATATAATCATCTCACTTTTTTCCCTAAATAATGACCATAGCATAGGAAGGAATCTATATTGTGATTCTGCAAATCGTCCAGAAGATGGAGATACTGAGGCCACAATATTCCAGTCTCAGGAATTCAGAAAGAAGTTAATTAGATATTTGGGGGCACTTCCTCTCATGAGGGAACCATGATTTGCTTTTTATTTAAATATTCATTTTAAAGAAATTCAAAGCTGTTCATCAGAAACCAAGATTTTTAAAATATTCACTTGATAGTTATAAAAGAATAATAATTTGAATAATCTTTCCTCCTTAAAGACATACAGTTGATCCTTTAGGGTAGATGTGTGGGTCCATTTGTTGCCAAATTAAGCTCCAGGGCATTACATCCTGACCTAAGTGCCATTAATAATAGTATGTACTCAATTAATCAATTAACTTTAATATTAATGTATATCAATTATTAATTGATGTGTTATTAATTATTAACATATTAATTAATAATGTGTTGTCTAAGAAGTGAAAAACTTCACAAATGACTCAAAAACCAAACAGATCAAAAGGCAGACATTTTCTAGAATTGCACTGAATACTATAGAAATGATTCATTTCAAGAATGCATTGTCCATCTGATGGGTGATCAAATCAATCCATTTTTTTTACATTACAGCAATTCTAAATCATCTGAGATATAAATCCCTATACCATTAAATAAGTTATTCTGGTATATTTCACTAAACCTTATCTGTTCTTTTCCAATATAAATGATAAATACTCTTTAAAAGTTATTTTTATGGAATATGTCAGTCACAAATGATGTAAAAGGAAACAACAAATTCTTTAGTACATGCCACTAGGCTTAAAAAATAATACGTCACAACTCCGATTGAAGAACCTCTGTGTACCCTTCTTCCTTCCAATCCCCTCCTTCTCCATACCATCAAACACTCATCCTGTGCATGTTTTTATACCCTTGCTACATGTGAATGTATCCCTAAAATATATACTGCTGTTTCATGTGTTCCAAATCTTTATAAAAATGGCATCACACTCTAAGTATGTGTCACCAACTTACTTTTATTAGTTTAATATTATGTGTTTGAGATTTATTCATACTGATCTATGTCATTTTTGTTTATTCATTTAA
The DNA here is from genome assembly GCF_029215605.1 of Mirounga angustirostris. Classification (NCBI taxonomy): domain Eukaryota; kingdom Metazoa; phylum Chordata; class Mammalia; order Carnivora; family Phocidae; genus Mirounga; species Mirounga angustirostris. The sequence continues at coordinate 115,333,356 of NW_026991712.1, forward strand.
GCTGCTGGATAGTATAACTTTATTCTTTCTGTGAATATTAAGATTTGTTCTAATTTTCACTCTTACAAGCAATGCTACAGTGAACATTCCTCTATATGTGACTTTTGTAAGAGTTTCTCTAGGGTATACACCTAGGAAGAGAATATCTAGAACACTGAGTTGGTATATTCAACTTTATTAGTATTACCAAATTGCCCTCCGAAGTGTAAATTGCCCTGATTTATACTCCCACCAGCAGTGTATAGTTCCCACTGCCCCACCTTCTCTCATCACTTGATAGGGCCAACATTTACATATTTGCCACTCTGGTAAATGTGAAGTGACATTTTACTGGTTATTAATTTGCATCTATCTCTCCAACTCTTATTTTTATGAGAATACAGATCCAAGCATAAGATATTCTGAAAGTTTTGTCTCCACCATCCCACTCCTCACCTATCATTCTGCTGGGAAACTCTGAGAACTTATCTATCAGGGGACACGTCTGATGTTTCCTTCCATGTGGAGGTGTGACAGTTATGACCTCTCCTCCTCAGTGTTAAGTCAGAAACTGTGAAGGGTCTGAGATTTTACCCTACTTAGAAGCTAACAAGTTAGAATGCCATAGTTTTATATACATAAACTGACAGAAGACACAAGACCCCTGGGTCAGAGAAACAGACCATTTATTACTCACAGCATGACTCCTGTCTGACAGAATTACTCGGTAAGTCACATACACAAGACGGTACACTAAACTGCCCACTATCGCCTCTTGTTCCTTCATACTTAGGATAAATTTCAACCTCATGACCAGTACCACAATCTTTATTTGCTTTTCGAGACAACTGGGAGAAATACACCATGGTGGATTTGTCCCTTTTTATTTCTATGAGAGCCACGCATACCAACAGAGAAATTTTTTGGTATAGTATTTTTAGTCCCTTGTTTTTAGTTTAGCCAATGACAAGCTCACCATTGTGGCACATTCCGGCTAAACACAGTTTGATTTACTTTGGAATACCAATTCTGTCATTTTATACCTAGTTGGCTTTTGCCAAGTTTCTTAATTTCTCTGAGATTCAATGACTCCATTTGTAAAATAGTAGTAATAGTGCGTGTATCAAAGAGTTGACAGGCTTGGATGAGCTAGTGCAAGTCAAGCACCTGATACATAATACACATCTTGGTGTTAACAGCTAGTATTATTCTACAAGTCAACGTCCTTTGGTAGAAAGTCATTCCTTTCCCTGAATTTAGCAACAACCTTTGTCCTGATATTATTCCATAATTATTGCTCCCAGAGATATTTCAGATTTGGCAGATAATAGCCACTGCCAATATTGAGTATCTATACAGTAGTGTTTTTTTTCAAGGTAGAAATTATGCTACCCATTTTACAGATGAGGATATAAAGCAAGAGAGGTTAGGAAACTTGCCTACAGTCATATAGGCCAGTAAATGTCAGATCCAGGGTTTGAATCCATGTCTGTTTACCTCTTAATCCTGGGCTCTTGTTTATTTATCAACAAAAAGTAGGATGTATGCATTCTAACAAAGGATCCAGATACTAGAGTTCTTGACTCATTTTGCTTAGCCATGAATATGAATGTAACAGTAAATACCATATCACAGGTTTGGGGTAGAAATTGTGCCAAATTCTTTTGTGATCTTCATTACCAAAGACATCTATCTCTACCAAACATACACAAAGTGTTCATAGGTTGGTAATTAGCAAAGCCTCTTAAGAAAATGAAATAGCCAAAAATCAGGAATGTTTTTCAGATATTTCCTTTTATCCCACTTAGCTGAAAGTATTTTGGAAGCCTAGCAACAATTTTAAAGAAGATTCTCTGACACAGAAAACAATCCCAGGCCAGAGACACTTGAACTTGGGCACTTTACAACCAACTTACTTTATACTTTTCATGTTTTATGATCCTTCTGCTAAGCAGTAAAATGAGTCAGAGCTATACAGGAGTATCATAATTTTTAGTGTTTTCAGAATCAAATGGAAGGCTTTACCTGATCTGAGCAATTCTTTAACTATGTTAACACAGAAATACAGCATCAACAGAGGTGGCTTAGATATAAAGAAGCATACTTAGGATTGAATGGCATGTTTAACTTCTGTCTTTATATAATCTAAAGACTTATCTGAAGTTATACAATAAGAAAAATCAATGTTTAAACTCTAAAGGACTATTACATTTAGAAATCTACCCCCCAAAGTCCTTCATTTTCCACTGGGTCACTACTTTAATATGTGATTAAAGCACTGTAATACCATAAGTGATCATGTGAGATTTCCTGTGGGATTAGTCACCAACACTTAGCTTTCTGTCCTTTGTTTCTAGGTTGAGCAGAATCTTGCAGTATCACCCCATCTCTGCCTGTCTGTCTGCTCCTCCAATTGGCGTTTAAAGTTAATTTCAAAATAAATAATTCTAAGAACCTATCTGGGTTATCACCCATTCTATACTTTTTCTTCTTTCCAAAAAATCATCTTTCTCTTTACTGCTCAGATTGTTTTCCCAGGAAATTCCAAACAAATGCTTAGAAATAGAAGCTCCCTGAGAACAGTACACTCAGTCAAAAACCAGCCTGGAATACCTATGAATCCAGTAGAAGGCAACCCATTTCCCTAGCTATTTAAGGTATGGATGAAGACTAACGTAATTATTCTTTTTCACTTTAGGCAGACTCTTGGACTTAACTTTTAATTACTTCCTAGGAATGACTATCTCTACCCAATTCACTTAAGCAGATGTAACTACAACCGCAAAAACACTGTTGGCTGGTGTCCTCCAGAGACCTGTTCATTACCTGTCATTAAATGTTTTAAAAGTTTGCATAATTGATCCAGCCAATAAGTCATCATTGATTTATGGGGTTCTGTGCTGAAGAGTTGCTCTTTAAAAATTCATAACACTGGTATGTGTCTTTACAATCCATTAGCTGTTTACGTACCCACAGTCTTAGCATTGATTGACCTTGGACTGAGATTCTCATGGACTTCTCTTTTTTTGCAAGTCCTCAGTATAGAAAAGCAATACTTCAGCCTTCTCCCTTGACAGCTATACTTTGATTTTTTTTCTCCATCAAAATAGAAACTTTACTTGAAATGATGAATAAATAAAGAATATTCCATAAACAGCTCTTCACTATTATTTAAGCTTATGGGTTGCATTGTGTGAATCTCCTTTCCCCATCATCAAATTGAAGTGTGTAAATGTTCTAAAAGGCTTTGAAAGTTTTATGATGATTTCAGGGGATGGAGGAGTAATAGCTGAAGAGTGAAGCTATTAGTTTTAATATTTATATTGAGTGCTCTGAAACATTAATGTGACAAGATGTAAGATCAGTGCAGTGGGATATATTTACTTCACAACCACTGCCACGTGACAAAAAAAGGGTGTGTGCGTGTATATGTGTGTGTGTGTGTGTGTGTGTGCGTGTTTATTTTCTAAAACTTAGAGGACAAGGTTCAAATGTTGTTTGCAGGTTATTATTTTTAAATCTTTCCACAAGATTTAAAGTTCCAATTGACAAATACATTAGCTTTCTTGAACTTGAGCTATTTTTAGGAAGCAAGAACGGACTGCCACACTAAAGCTGCACATACCTTGACACATAGGTTTGTTAATTTGTGTGGGTCTGTGTTCAAATAGTCCTCCCACCCTGTCATGGTGAATACCATCCACGAGATGGGTAACAGTTTGTCCTGCCTTCACTCCCAACTGTGTCTTGGGGAAATAGAAAGAATGATGATTACTAATCTGGATTGAGAAAATCTTCATAATGAGAGCTGCTCTTAGTGACTTCATATGGAGAAGAAATGAGGCAAGGAATTTCTGAGCTCTGGATTCCGACAGTTCTGGTTTCAGTCTCAGCCCCACCCTGACAGGATAAGCTGTGTGACCTTGTGCATGTGCCTTTACAATTTTAAGCTTCATTATTGATTTTTAAAATGAGCATGATAGTTTTAACAACTCACAAACTTCTTGTAATGTTTAATGCAATAATCCCTATAAGGACCTGACACAATAAGTATTCTTTATTATTACCACAATCAAATGAGCAAATGTTTTAGAGGGCCTGTAGTGTGCAAGGCACTGAATTTGCACCAGTTACTGGATTTTTACAGTATATGGTTATTGTTCTCAAGGTATTAACAATCTATTGAGAAAACAAAAACACCTGCCCACTTAAATCAAAACAAGGGCAGAGATGTTCTTTCGGAACTGGAAAAGACCTAAAAGACTGGAGTTTGAGTCCCAGCTCTGCCATGAGCTGCCTCACAACACTAGGCTTGTGACTTAATCTCTTTGGGACTCAATTTCCCTACATGCAATACTTTACCTCACATAGTTGCAATGAAGATATGTTAATATATATATTGTTTTTTATATATATATAATATATATATAATGTTTATATATATTTATATATGTTATATATTATATATTAATATATATATATAATAATGTTAATAATGCTTGTGGTAACAACCTGGTTAAAAAATGGGTAGAAGACATGAACAGACATTTCGCCAAAGAAGACATACAGATAACCAATAGACAAATGAAAAGATGCTCAATATCACTCATCATCAGGAAAATGCAAATCAAAACTACAATGAGATATCACCTCACTCCTGTCAGAATGGCTAAAATCAAAAACAAGAAAAACAACAAGTGTTGGCGAGGATGTGGAGAAAAAAGGACCCTCATGCACTGTTGGTGGAAATGCAAACTGGTGCAGCCACTGTGGAAAACATTATGGAGGTCCTCAAAAAATTAAAAATAGAAAAAATAATTAAAATGAAATTACCTATGATCTAGTCATTTCACTACTGTGTATTTACCCAAAGACTATAAAAACACTCATTCAAAAAGATACATGCACCCCTATGTTTATTGCAGCATTATTCACAATAGCCAAATTATGGAAGCAGCCCAAGTGTCCAATGACAGGTGAATAGATAAAGAGGTGGTATATGTACAATGGAATATTACTCAGTCATTTGCAATGACATAGATGGATCTAGAGAGTATAATGCTAAGTGATATCAGTCAGAGAAAGACAAATACCATATGATTTCCCTCATATTATGTGATAAGGAAATCAAGGAATTGGTAGAAAGTTAGGATATGGAGCATTTGGACTCCCAGGCCCACTGTCCAGTCCAGAATAGCCAGGAGTCTATTTGTCTCCCCTCTCCCCTACCTCCCACAATCCACTGCCCCTCCCCCACATTCACCACACAGAGCAGAGATTTAATCTCTGGAAAAACTGAACCAGGGAGGCTCAGGTTTAGGGAACGTGGTCATGCCAGAAGGCAAAGGATGAGATGTAGAGACAAAATCCAGGGACATTCCATGATAATTCGCATGTTGACTAGTAGGGACCTTAGCATGCTTTCCCTCCCTAGCTCACAGACTAGATGAACTCAGTCACATACAGTACTCGGGCAGAAGTCTAGAGGAGTCTTCTCTTAAGAAATTGAAGAATCCCAGAAAAAAGGCCTATGGATATTAACATTTGAGGAAACTTCAACTAAAAATTCAGCTCACCATTTACTTACCTACAGCAAAGTTCAACAGTTGCAAAGAGATTTTCCATAATCTGTGCAAAATATGCGCAAAGCAATTTTCCATAATCTTTTCACTATCTCATTCTTAAACATGAACAGAGGGTCAGAGATTCCCACACATCTGAGGAAAGCCTCCAATGTAAAAGAGAGGTACTAATATATGGAAAACAGAAGATAGAAGTTATGGCCTTTAGAATATAGTCCCTGACTTACAACGTTTCAGCTTAAAAGTTTTTGACTTTCCGATGGTGTGAAAGTGATACGCTTTCAGTAGAAACCATCCTTCAAACTGTGAATGTTGATCTTCCCCTGGGCCAGTGATAGATGTACAATCCTCTCTTGTGTTGCTGGGCAGGGGCAGGAGCCACAGCTCCCAGTCAGCCACGTGATCATGAGGGTACACCACCGATACACTGACAACCATTCTGTACCCACACAGTCATTCTGTTTTTCACTTTCAATACAGTATTTAATAAATTACATGACATATGCAGCACTTTAGTATAAAATGGGCTTTGTGGAAGATGATTTGTCCAACTGTAGGCTATTCTAAGTGTTCTGAGCACACTTAAGGTAGGTTAGGTGTATTGAATGCATTTTTGATTTATGATATTATCAACATGTGATAGGTTTATCATAACCTCACCAGAAGTCAAGGAAATCTGTACCAGGCTAACGGGATTGGTGGGGTTGAGCAGAGGAATAGCTCTAGTAAAAATGGATACTTTATTATTTTTTAAAAAGATTTTATTTATTTATTTTAGAGAGATTGTGCAGGAGTGGGGGAAGGGGTGGGGGGCAGATTTTAAGCAGTGAGTGTGGAGCCTGATGTGGGGCTCGATCCCATGACTCCAAGATCATGATCTGGGCCAAAACCAAGAATCAGACACTTAACCAACTGAGCCACCCAGGCACCCCTAAAAATGGATAGTTTAAACCAGTGATTCCTAACCTTGGTGTACCACAATCTGTTCATTTTTTTACTGGTATTATCCTCTGCAAGGACTTATATTTTAACTTCCTCAGCTGAATCATTTGCCATCCATGTATTTTCTAACTTCCAATAAATGTCTTAGCTTCTCTTGTTTGCTGTTGTCTTCTTTCCTGCTTCTTTGTTCCTGTGGGTTCATATTAATTTTGGTTTTGTTCTTTGAATACTATTATAATGAAAAATTCAATGTGAGAGGAGACACATACATGTGGTCAATCTACCAGGTCTAAACAGGAGTCCCAGGGGAATTGGGCAGGGGCCGGGGATTCAGGGGTGGGGGGTAGTTGTTGTTGGTGGTGTGTTCACAAATACTATGCAGAACTATGGAAAAACATTTAAAAGTGGAATCACACTCCATATAAATGAAGGGTAGAAGAGTCAGAGTTCCCCTTCCCATTTTCTCACTTTTCCTCAAAACCCAGACAAATTCAGAGAACACAGACAAAAGAAAGACCTGGTGTAAACAGAGAATGGTTAAAGGTGAAAACTGATCTCCAATTCTTGCTCTTCTAGATCCTTCTGCCAAAATGTGACCAAGGAGCCATGAAGGAATTATCTTGTTTCCTACTATGATTTGGCATGTTTCTTTTGCAGATTCTGTTACTCAACAAAGGTTCCTTACAAACTTTCTTCCTAAAGATCTTAAGATTGTGTGGGGGATACAAAGATCAGCAAAACAGTCTCTATGCTCAAGTAATTGATAAGCTAGTAGGAAAACTGGAAGGAGCGTAACTGATCGCACATGTCCTTTCAAAAGCTCTGTCCCATCTTACAAGTCCACCAAAGCTGAGAGGGCCTCCTATCGTTCCCCACATCTCATCGCCTCTTTGTCAAAAACCACTTATCTCATGGCAGTTCAGAGAGAGCACAACTAAAACAGTGAACAGGTAGGTTTTATCCCTACAATCTAACCACACTCCAATTCCCACTTCCCTCCTCAACTCCCCAGCCTCAACAGAGACCTTGAAGAATGAACTCTTTAGGCCCATGGCTATTCATATCCTCATATTTCATAAGTGTTGTCCACGTTCCAAATTCAAAGTGGGAAATAAGGTGTCAGCAGATGGATATTCTCATTTTTTTTTAAAGATTTTATTTATTTATTTGAGAGAGAGAATGAGAGAGAGCACACGAGAGGGGGGAGGGTCAGAGGGAGAAGCAGACCCCCTGCTGAGCAAGGAGCCCGATGCGGGACTCGATCCAGGGACTCCAGGATCATGACCTGAGCCGAAGGCAGTCGCTTAACCAACTGAGCCACCCAGGCGCCCTGGATATTCTCATTTTTAACTTATTTTCTCTCCTTTCTCTTTTCTCCTACATTCTTACTTATCCTTTCTTCATTTAAAAGATTCACTTTGAGCACCAGCCCAGATGCTCACATGGAGGCAAGTAAATATGCTTTGTTGGTCCCTAGCTATGAGTCCTTTAGTGTAAAGGTTACATGGTAAATATTTTCTATCCCAAATGTCAAAACAACCATGGACTTCCTGAGGGGACTGTTTTTCAAAAACTCCGTGAAATCAGGTTGGCAGGCCAGGAAAGATACAATGCTGCCACCACACGTATCCCTCACAGGAACACGTGGGAACACCCCAAAATGGGGTTCCTGGGGGTTTCTAAGGGATCATAGATGGCAGGTACAACCACCTACCCACTCCCAGGTAAGGCCTTCACACCATTTCCTCATTTTTCCTGACAAAGAAAATCTCCAGATGTTCACACTTCACTCAAAAGGAATAGTTAGGCTTAAAAAAAGAGAAAAGCTTCTGTGGGGAAAACTCACACACATTAGTGGGCTTATTCTCAAGCTCCACCACACAAACACAGTAACAGCAGCTTTCCTACCAATGCTCTTCCCTTTGCAGAATCCCACCATGCTGCGCCCACCACAGGACAAACCTGGTGCAGTCATTCAGATTGGTGGGCAGACTCTGGCATTCTTTCCATGCAACCTTTCTCTCCCTTCTTAGAAAGGGAAAAGGAAGAAGACAGAAAGGAGGAGAGAAAATATGAGAAGCTTACTAACTTGTCCACAGCTTTCCCCTCCCTCTGCCCAACTCAGAGGGTTTTGGTCTTGCCCATTCTCCCTTCAATAGTATTCTGGAAAAGGAAGGGTAAAAGTCATACTGGAAGATTCTACAGAAAAAAACACTAACAATAAAAGAAAAACTGGGGGTGTGTGAGAGGAGGGACATGTGGCATACTGGGAAGTAAGGTACAAAAGAGGGAACCTGGAGAAGAGGTGACTTAAAGACAAATGAATGCAAGGACAGTAGTTCAGTAATCTTCCAGATTAGGTGAGTGAAAAATTCCTGCAAGTTTCCTTAAGCAAGACAATGGAAGACAATGGTTGATGTTAGCGTACTTTATCTCAGTCTATGTACTTGAACCTCCTTAAGTGATTGAGATACACACAAAAGGAGATTTGAATTTTTATTGGCGCTATGATTCTTTAATTATGCTATGTTGTAGAAGTGTTCTAAGCCTGTCCATAGAGTAGCTTCATACATATTTGAGCTACCTACTCATCTCTTCTGAGACCTCCAGTGATATTTTGTCCCATTCAGCTACCTCCTGTGGACTGTCCTTCGATGCTATCTTTCCCTTCTCTTCCTCAGAAAATGCACCTTTGACCTTGAATAGTTTCTATCCAGAGCACTTACCAAATGGAGACTTGGCCAGTGAATGGAGAAAATTATTTGAACCAATGAAAAGTTAAGGACTCTTTGATTGATGTACTTACCATCTTTTTCCTACCCTTCCAGATTTACCTTTCTCCATCCTGGTCTAGGCCCTTGGGGCTGATTAGTATGGCCTGACTAATGGAACCCCTTGCCTTCTGACTTCTAGTTGAGTTTGACCAGTGGAGAGCACCAGAAGGAGATCTAGGGATAAGAGTGGGGCTGATTATTCATTACCAAACTTGTTTCCTGCTATCCAGGACTGGCCCTCAATCAAAAGCAAGCCTCAGTCAGGAGATACCCTCCACACAGCTCTCCTGCCCAGATTCTGGTAGCCACTCTTCCCGGTAGTCATTCAGGCCTGGGGTTCACTAGCTCTGGAGTTTGGTGCTATTCCTTGTGGGTTTTCCTTGCTCCTCACCCATATCCTTGCAAACAGTCTATTAGACTTTCCTCAAATTACCCAATTAGAGTCTACCATCTGTTTCCTGCTGGGACTCTGACTGACACAGTTGGCAGAATGAAATTTAGCCTATCCAGTCGGTGTAAATAAAATAATGTGCTTTTATTAAGCTGTCATAAAAATAAACGTGGGCTGAGAAAAAATCTTGTTTGACTTAAGATATATAAGTAAGCATGAAATTGTAACAAATAAACCATTACCAGTAATACGGGTTTCCTATACTTAGAAAGCCTATACTTCTGATCACTGGGAATATTGCAAGAAACCCTGTTAAAAACCTTGTACAATCATCTTTCTTTTTAAACTCGTAAAAAAAACTCAAAACACTGCTTTCAGCAAAGGAGCTGAGAAGGGTATAAATTATAACCCTAATAGACTGAGATGAAAGGGATCTGGGCTAAGATAAGTATAGATTATAAAGAAACAAAAAATGAAATAGAATAATTAAAATCTGCATTAGAAGCAGTAAAAAGCAGAATTGTCACTGAATATAGTGGATGTAAAAAAATTCATTTGAGGAGCTTTATCATAACACAGGAAACATATGCAGAGTATCAGCTGAAAATAAGCTGATAATCTGAAGTTACTAAACAGGCCAGAGATAAATATTCAATAGGCAAAGCTTTCCAATATATCAGAATATTTAGAAAATATAGTAGGAAAAGATTCCATTCATGTTAAAAAGAAAACATTGTATTTAATTATATTTGTTAATTAATACATTTGTTTATATTAATAAACTGATTTATGGGGTTGTATGAAGAAACCTGCAGAGATTTATTTAGTTATAACAAATAAATGGAATGATGTTATTTTATTGGATAGGAAAATTAACTATTGTAAAGATATTCACAAATTAATGTGGAAGTTTAAATGCAATAATATTCAAAAATCCTAAGGGGACTTTTGTTTGGTATAGGATAAAAAAGACAAGGACTTGACAAAGAATTCTGAATTTATATAAGATGTGCAAAAAAATAAAGAAAATTTTGAAAAACAAGTTCAAAGAAAAAAGACTTACCCACTGTTATCTTATAAAGTTATAATAATTAAATATTATATTGCTTTCACAATAATGGAATAGGGCAACATGAAACAAAACAGATATTCTAAAAACAACAATCTCTGTAAGTATATAATGAGATGGAACCAGAAAGCAATGGAGAAAAGAGATTATTCAGTAATTGGTCCCGAAAAAAGTGGATTAACTTTTTGAAAAAATGTGTTCAACTTTACCTCGTGTTACACCAAAACCAATTCCAAATGGATTAAAGAATTACACTTTTAAAATTATACTATAAGAAGGTAGAAAAATTAATAAATAGCCATAAGATATTGGATTGAGAAAGAATTTTCTACATAAAAGTTATGAGAAAAGTCTTAAAGAAATAATTTAATAAGTTTAAAAACTTAACTTCTGTATGATGAAAGTCATTAGAGTAAGGGTAGATTGCTGTAACAAAGAGTCAATAACTTTGACTTTACAAGTAACTTTGCTTAAAGAACAAAGTATTTTATGTACTGTCACCTAAGAGTCCAAGGTCTGCCATTCAAGATCACCCAGGTTTTTTCCAGTCCCTTGCTCTGCCATCTTCTAGGGCACCTGCTGTTGGCTGCATGGTTACAGCTGGGCCTGTGCCACATCTGGGTTTCCAGCCAGTAAGCAGGGGGGAGGCTATGAAGGAAGCACTCCCACTATCTTAAAGGTATAGTCAGACAATGGTCAACATCACTTCTGCTCACATCTCATTGGCAAAGAGTTAGCCACATGGTTCCATTTAACTGCAAAAAAGTTGGAACATGCATGTAGTCCCTAGCAAGGGAGCCACATGTCTGGCTATACTAAACTATGGAAAAGGAGAGAACAAATTTAGGTGGAAAACAGAAATATCTACCACACCACTCTAAAGACAACTGAAAGAGAGCAAACCAAAGAAAAATATGTGCACCAAATATAAAAAATAATTGTCATCATTATAATACAAAGAATTCAGTATCACTAATCAAAAAAAACCAGAGCACCAATTTTAAAAATGGGCAAAAGACATACACAAACAATATAAATGTCCTATAAACATGAAAATTAGACAGCATTGCTTATAATAAAAGACATTTAACTTGGGACAATTAAATGCCATTGTTTATTAATCTTCTTGTCAAAATCTTTCTTAATGGTCATTCTCAATAGTGGCAGAATATGGTAAGACCACTTTGGTGGAGTATAAATCAGAGCATTCAGCCTTTGTGAAATGCACCTGGTTAATATATACCAAGAGCTTTAACCATGCTCTTCTACTGGAACCCTGAGTCCACATGAGAAATCTACCCTAAGGAAGAAACCCAAGATGAGGTCAAAAGAGGCATGCAAATGTGTTCACAGTAGAGCAACCAATTAGAAATAACCTAAATACCTGACAATAAGAGAATGGTTAAATGAATTATGTGTAGGGAGTAATACTATTGCTATCTCTATGTTCCCATCTTGCTTTATGGACGATTTCTGTCCACCTCCCCATGTGGGAAGTGCTGGCAAGGACAATATAGGAATTTCTTTGCTCCTTTCTTATTTCTTTCCCAGAGAGAAACAGCTGATTTGTTTCCAGAGAGCATCATATCCATTGGGTCATATTCCACATAGACAGAGTTGGCAGGAAACATGCTCTATCTTCCCTCATACTCAGGATTCTTAGGAAAGGTCAGGCCTCCACCTCTGCTTCTTCAGAAGTGGTATGATCTGTACCAGAATCAAGACATGCACTCTCCCAGATTCTCCATTCTGCCCCACTTGGACTTAGGAGGCAGGTCTAAAACTTCCATGCAGGTGGCTAGTTAAGTGTCTTGGAATTCACTTTAGTAACTCAATTATTCAGACAGAGCATCTAATATTGGAGATGGGGAGTAGAGAAGATTCAGATCCTAGTTTCTTTCTACAAGCTAAATTCTCTAGGAACTTCTGAATTCTGGGAATTTTGGGGCCCTGACTGATAAGGGTTCTTTGCTCCCTACATGATTCCCTGTGCCCATTTTCTACTGGTCAGAACATGCAGGGAGTAGAACCCTAAACCTCCAACACTGGGGGACATCTGTAAGTAAAATAATATTTATTTTATTTGAGGATTATGTTTATTTTTTTTTAAAGATTTTATTTATTTATTTGACAGAGAGAGACACAGCGAGAGAGGGAACACAAGCAGGAGGAGTGGGAGAGGGAGAAGCAGGCTTCCCGCCGAGCAGGGAGCCCGATGCGGGGCTCGATCCCAGGACCCTGGGATCATGACCTGAGCCGAAGGCAGACGCTTAACGACTGAGCCACCCAGGCGCCCCGGATTATGTTTATTTTTTTAGGAAAATGCTATATGATAGCTAATGGAAAAGCAAGTAACAGACTTTTCATTCCAACAACATAGCAAGCCAAAAAAATCTTTCAAGAGAAAAGCATATAAAAATGCTGGATAATTTTTTAAATATGTTCAAGCTATAGATGAACTAGAATGAAAATAAGTGAAGTTCTTACAGGTCAGGTCCTATTGGACGGAAGAGATAAGCACTTCATAAAGCTGGTGTTATCGGCTTTCATAGGCTATCTGGGATTAAAGGAGAAAAAGCTTGGGCTACTTATAAAGCAGGGGTTGTAACAGAGACCCTTCCACATATAGCTGGCAACAGAAGGCAACTCTTCTGATAGGTAAACATGAAAATTCTCTGCCACCACCCATAAGGAGGTGATTAAGAAAAATTTCCAATCTCAGCCTTGGCTTGTAGGGGAGCAGGCAAAAACTTCCATGAGAATTTGTAACCACAAGCCAGTCTTCACATGGGTTTGGGGCTGGAATTCACATGATGGTATAGCCCCAAATACGTAAGCCACTAATTTGGTTTAAAGTATTCCCAGGTATCTCTCAGAATCATGCACAAATCCTCTCTAGGGAATCATACCACAGAAAAAAGTTTGAAGGATCATGAGTTCTCTCACTTTCAGGCATGTGTGCACTTACAGGCAGTCGGGCACACACACACACAAATATGTGTACACACACATATTTGAGAACTTAAGCCACCATGAACAATTATTCATAGAAACAAAAATCAGGCAATTAGATCTACAAAGATGGCAGATATTCAAATAATCAGATTTGAATATGAAATATATGTTTAACATTTTTAAATAAATAAAAGCAATGGATAAAAGCATGACTAAGGAATAAGAGACTATGAAAAATGAGCAGTCGGGCAGATTAGCAAGAGAGAAATAGAACTTCTAGAAATTAAAAGCACAGTGAATACAATTAGAAATGTAATGAATGGGTTAAAAAGATTAGAGATTCAGCAATTCCAATCTTAGGAATGCATCATAAGGAAACAAATTAACAGAAGCAAAAAACCCTATCACTGACATGCTCAATGTGACAATTTCTACAAAGAAAAGCATGGGAATAATTTGTGTGATCAATAACGTTTTCATTAAATAAACATTTATTAAGCTTTCTTAAAAAGCAGATTAGACATAGTTGAAGAAAGAATTAGTCAATTAACTTGTGTTAATATCTTCTAGTAACATCTACAAGTATGTTTTTATATTTAGTATTTTATGTCTATATAATTTACCTTTGATTTCAATTTACAAAGCACATTTATGAAGTCATATTATCCTGACAGTAACCCCATGGGATTTTCGGGATAGACATTAATTCCCCAAATAGATTGTAAAGTCTTTGAAAGCAGACACCAAAAGGTATTGTTGGTCTTCTACAAATGATTACATGCAATCTGATGAATAAATATAGTTAAATCTATTCAATGCTTCTCCAATTTGTAATGTAGTTGAACAAATTATCTATTCTTTCTTTAAATATCCCTAGTTTAAAAGGTTTTTTTCACAAATGATTTTGAAACCCTGAAATTGACGTTTCTAGAAAGGAAATATGTGTAAAGACCACTTTTTTGGTGCCTAGAGTCCCAGATGTGCCCTAACACAGTATTTGCTTCTGGGCAAAGGAAGGGGTATAGGTGAATTAGGTAAATATTGATTGTCTACCAAGTGCTAGACATTGTTTGGTAATTTACATATTTTATAATCTCATTAGTCTTGTGAGAAAATGCCCCAAGTGATTTTTGTGTGTATGACACAATGGGTAAAAGAATCATTTATTAGGTGCTGTGTTTTGTGTCAGGCACTGTGCTGGTTACCTCACATATATATTTTTTCTTCAAATAATTACCCAGCTTTCCAGCATTTATGTGGATTGTTCTCACAGAAATTTCTCCTGTAGGAGGCAGAATGCCATTAGAATAACACCTGAAGTCTGCTCTGACCCAATAACTTCTCCAAGATTCATGGTGGCAGGAGAGGCCATAATGGAGGGTCCAGCCAGCCTTCCCCACAGCCTGTGTTAGATGAGAATAGGGGATCAATAGACTCTAGTCCCCAAAATAAATGTGACTAGCAGCAGTTCAGTGGGGGCTTCCAGGCACTATCTTAGAAGAGAGGCAGAAACTACAGACGAAGGTCACTATTTTAAGAGCCTATAATGGATCTGTAGTATTTTGCTCACCTCTTGTTTGAACTTCATTAGTGGAAATTATGTATTTAGGGTCTACCAGAATCTCCTAGAAAAATCCAAGTAAGTCATTCAAGAAAATAAAACCTAATAGATTGGGGTGGCCAAGAACAATTTGGAACCCAAGCCAGGATAATGGTAGGAGTCCAGCACTGAAGCTGGCCTGACTTGGGTTATACAGTATACAGAACAATGAAGTCTGAGTGGGGACAGCCCTCCCTTTCCTACAAATCTAGATAACAGTTTTAAAAAGGGTAATAATAACAACAAATATCTGTGTGGTACTTACTTTATTCCAGGCACTATTCTAAGTGACATACACACATCAAATCCTTTTTGGTGAGTACCATCATTTGTCCCATTTTAGATGAGGACACATCTGCTAAGATCACAGGTAGTCTGTGACACAGCAGATTCAAATTCAGGCAGTCTGGCTCATCACCACTAGCTCTACCGCCTCTCACACACCAATCAGACAATCTTATCACAAGGATTACAAAGGACTTTGGTGACTAAGACATAATATGTAACATGGATATTCTATATTAGTTGTACAGGGTGCTTACAGAGTGAGGGCTCCTGAGAGAGTTCAGTCTGGGGGCCTTATTCACCTTACTTGTACAACTAACTTGGAGAAGTATGACTCTCAGTCATTAGAGTTCAGTTTCTGTTCATGCCAGATTAACCTCATTCATTCAGGTATCATTACAAAAGAGCCAATGCAATGTCCACAGTAGCCAAAATATGGAAAGACCCCAGATGCCCACTGACTGATGAATGGATAAAGATGTGGCATGTATACACACACACACACACACACACACAACTGAATATTACTCAGCCATCAGAAAGAATGAAATCTTGCCATTTGCAACAACGTGATGGAACTAGAATGTATTATGCTAAGCAAAATAAGTCACTCAGAGAAAGAAATACCATATGATTTCACTCATATGTGGAATTTAAGAAACAAAACTGATGAACATCAGGGAAGGGAAGGAAAAATCAAATAAGATAAAAACAGAAAGGGAGGCAAACCATAAGAGACTCTAAACTATAGGAAACAAACTGAGAGTTGCTGGAGGGGAGGTGTGTGAGGAGATGGGGTCACTGGGTGATGGGCATTAAAGAGGGCACTTGATGTAATGAGCACAGGGTGTTATATGCAACTGATGAAGCACTAAATTCTACCCCTGAAACTAATAATACACTAAGTGTTAACTAACTTGAATTTAAATAATATCTAAAAAAGGGAAAAAAAGCCAGTGTTCTGTACAAATCTCTCCCATGATCACACTGTGATCTGTGCCTGTGGTTGCCTTCCCCTGACCTTGGATCAAGCATCAGAAGCTAATTATCTGACTTTTTCTTGACCCATGGTTTCAAATAAGAAACCCTTTCCAGATCTGCAGGAGTGGTAGAAGATCATTCACTTTGTTTCCCTAGAGCTCTACCTCTTTTCTGTAAAATCCTCTCCCTCTATTCCCATTGCCCCTGGTCCTTTAAATCCCTCTAGGGTATACACCTCTATTATAGTCATGTTAAATCCATAATTGCCAGCAACAAAGAGTAGGAGAGCCCTTAAAATGTAAGGAATGTGGGAACTTGTCTCTGATGACACCAGAGAAAGGGGCAGCAGGGGAGAATGGCCAATGAGCACTGTGATTTGGGGAAGAAAGCATACAATATATACACAGTGCGCAACAGAAGTAACCAAAGGAGAGTAAATCAGGAGAGTTCCCAGACCTTCCTGCAAAATGGTTTGGGCCTGGGAAGTGTCCTAGAGGCCGAAAATCCTGATAATCTCTTTACTGTCTCACCTTTCCTTTCTTCAACCTGGTTTCTTCCATCTCTTCTACCTCTAAAACCTCTATTTTGGTAATCAGAGCAGGAATTTAGGGCCAGATGCTCAATACCAAGAAGTAGATTGATTCCTTCTTCATGTTCTTTTAGCACTCAGAACCCTCATCTTACCACAAAGTTTGAGCATTAAAATATAGTCACTTCTTATATAAAGAGAGAAATCCATTTGGAAACAGACATATAGACCATCCATCAAGCTATTGCCTAATTCAAACCTGCTCATTTAAATCACGACGGACTTCATTTTCAAGACACTTCTCAGTTTGTAGTCAATGAGAAGTGGGTCTCACCATGCAAACTCTTCTGATGGTGAAGAAGACATTGAGTGTCATGTCAGAGAAATTAAGTTTCATCCCCACACTGCCTTTCTGCCTTCCCAGGGAGAACAATGCTATGAGTCCCAAATGATGTCTGATATGTTTTACCCACTCCTTCTGTTTGTGGTCATGATTGATTTTGAACTAAGTGCTAGTGTCTGTCTCATTACGTTGGCCTCAGAGTACTGTCAAGTTTGTTTTCAGAGGAAACTTTGCAAACTATGTAAAAGGTCCCAATAACAAACAAAAAAAGAATGTTGATAGCCAGAAAGAGAAGCAAGGTGCATTACTATGGCATTGGCATCCTTCTTTAGAGATCAGGAGAAATATGACAAGCGTGACTCCTATTATTGTTGTAGCATATTGCATTCAGCTATGATGAAGCGGCCTGTGGAAGTGTATCCTGAGGTATTTCCACTTCATGCATTTGGCATTGTTATTAGTTATTGCACTTAAGATACATTGGTCTGTTTACTCCTGTTTCCTCACAGAGAAAATGTTAACCATGGAAAAAGAATATTTGATGTTACAAATTATCTAGCTTGCTAGACTCATTTCCCTTTTAGTATGCAATTATTTGTTTAGCTTCCCTTAGCAAATGAAATTTCAAGGGCATTTCAAGGAATATAAATAATATAAAAGGGAAGTAAAGCTCCAAAGAATGTTTCTTTCCTTTTTTTTTTTTTTTTTTGTATTCAGGAGCAGCACTGAATCATGCATATGTATGAATCAACAAAATCAGGTTAGCTAAGAAATTGGAAATTGCACTCCACTAGAACATTTGTCTTGCTCTAGAGATCTTTGTTACGGATTTGAAGGACTAATAAAAAATCACCAGCATGACTGGAACAGATGTTTTTTATGGACTTGGGTTGTTAATAGTCTTTTTAGCTTCTCCTAAGGACTTAAGCAGATTCCTCACTTGTCCTCAGTACCTGAAATTATGTTAACATTGTCCAAAATGTACACTAACAAGGTATATTTAAAATGCCATAAATTGGAATGGGGATACTGGAGACTAACAAAACAGAATAAATTTTAAAAGCAGCAAAGAGAGATAGGTGTTAGATTGACGAATAGATCAATGAATAAATAGAAGATATGGGGATATAAATAAAGATAGATTTCAGATGGATCAATAATAGCATGAAATAGACAAAACAATAAATAATTAGCTAATCACCATTTTCTTCTTATGCCACAAGGTAATCCCTTTCTCCAGCAGAAATTACCAGGATCATAGGAAGCCTGGAGCATAAAATAAACTCAAAATGCTGTTTCTATATTTACCTTGATAGTGTGCCTAGAAGTGCTTTCCCTAAGAATTCATATGTAACACTCTTTCGAAGTCCTTACAAGCTACTCCCAGTGGAGGCCAAAATTGATCAATTTTGCAGAGACCAAAATAGGTAAGAAACAGCAGCTAACAAGTTTCCTGGTGTCACGGAGATGCCTGTTTGTTGCCATCTTTTAAACTGCATGAGTAGGTGCAAATGGGGCACCTGCCCCCAGCCTTGCCCTCTCTGCCCATCTCAGTTGGAACACACTCCTGCTGGGCATGCCC
Source organism: Mirounga angustirostris (assembly GCF_029215605.1). Taxonomy (NCBI): domain Eukaryota; kingdom Metazoa; phylum Chordata; class Mammalia; order Carnivora; family Phocidae; genus Mirounga; species Mirounga angustirostris. The sequence goes on from NW_026991712.1 coordinate 115,352,368, forward strand.
AGTCCCATTCAGCTTAAGGCCATGTTGCCATCTGCTTCCTCAATTCCTGGTATTGCTCACAATTTATTTCCTCTCATTAATGAGTGATGGTACAAGATGAGAGGCAAAATAAAGTCTAGTAGTATAGGACAATGCTGTGCACTTTCTCCTCCATCAATTACAAAGAGATGGTTTCGATGCTGCTTTAAAGGCCAGCTCCCCACCGGAAAGCCATGTAGACTTGAGCAAGCTTACTGAGCTCTGAGCCTCAGTTTAACTCCTCTGTAAAATCAGCGTATGTATTTGCTCTCTCAAGATTGTTGTGAGGTAGGAATGAGTAATTCACATGGAAGTGTCTTAAATTGTAGTGGCACACGGTAAGCAGTCAATAAATGGTCATCACTACCAATCATTTATTCATCAATTCCACAAACATATTTTGAGCTTTTCCCAAGTATATGTTAACTTATATGAAGTTACAAATATGGAGAAAAATAAAGACAAGACACTGACCTTTCAAAAAGCTCTTATTCTAACAGAAGAAGCAAACATGTAGACAAATATCTTTTCTCCATAATACATAATTAAATGTGCCAAGAAAAGCATTAATAGAGTTTGAAAATAAGGGGGGGGGGCAGCAAAAAACTACTTTAAAAAATGATGGCTGCCTTTCTTGCAAGTTTTTTTTTAAAAGATTTTATTTATTTGACCAGAGAGAGACACAGCAAGAGAGGGAACACAAGCAGGGGGAGTGGGAGAGGGAGAAGCAGGCTTCCCGCCGAGCGGGGCTCGATCCCAGGATGCTGGGATCATGACCTGAGCTGAAGGCAGATGCTTAACAACTGAGCCACCCAGGCACCCCACCTTTCTTGCAAATTTGATGAAAATCATCAACCCACAGATTTAAGAAGAACCTCAACCAAGCCCAAGCAGGAAAATAAAGAAATAAGGAAAACAGAAAATTATGCCAAAACACATTATAGTCACAGTGCAAGAAATAGAAAAAAAAAAAGAAAGAAAGAAAATCTTTAAAGTATCCAGAGAAAAAAAGACATTACAGGGGAGCAAAAATAAGAATGATTTCTGACTTCTGATCAGAAACAATCCAAGCCAGAGGACAATGAATCATATCATTAAATTGCTGAGAGAAAATTAAAACTCTCAGGTAAGAATTCTATATCCAATGACAGTATATTTCAAAACTGAAGAGGAGGGGCACCCGGGTGGTTCAGCGGGTTGAGGGTCTGACACTTGGCTTCTGTTCAGGTCATCATCTCAGGGTCATGAGATCGAACCCCTCATCCGGCAGCGGGCTGCTCAGCACTGAGTCTGCTTGAGAGAGTCTCTCTCCCTCTTCCTCCCCCCCCACTTGTGCTCTCACACATGCAGGCTCTCACTCTCTCTCAAATAAATATCTTTTTAAAAAAATAAGATGATATAAATATAGGTTCAAATAAACAAAAGTAGAGAGAATTCTTGGCCATCAGAGTCACACTACAAGAAAAATTAAAGAAAATTCTTCCTGCTGAAGGGAAGTAATATCAGATGGCAAGACAGATCTGTAGGAAGAAATGAAGAACACAAAATGGTAAAATTGTGGGGAGGGCGGCTGGGTTGCTCAGTTGGTTAAGCAACTGCCTTCGGCTCAGGTCATGATCCTGGAGTCCCGGGATCGAGTCCCGCATCGGGCTCCCTGCTCGGCAGGGAGTCTGCTTCTCCCTCTGACCCTCCTCCCTCTCATGCTCTCTGTCTCTCATTCTCTCTGTCTCAAATAAATAAAAATAAAAATCTTTTAAAAAAATTGTGGGGAAATATAATAGACTATTTTCTTTCTTTAATTTCTTTAAAAGATAAAAATAAGGTAACCGTTGGACTAGTAATTTATTAATAACATGTCAAATATTGGGGTGCCTGGCTGGCTCAGTCAGAGGAGAATGCAACTCTTCATCTTAGGATCATGAGTTTGAGCCCCACATTGGGTGTAGATATGACTTACATAAATAAACTTTAAAAAAGAAATACATGTCACATATTTAACAACAGGTGTACAAAGAAAGGGAGGGAAGTAAGTGGACATATACTTGTCCTAAATCTCTCACATTAAACATGAAGTGGTATAACAACTTAAGATAGACTGTGAGAGGTTAAGGAGAAAAACTGTAATTCCTGGAGCAACTACTAAAAAGCAAATAAATTAAGCAAAGTAGGATAGCTAAAAGTTAATAGTGGGGACAAAACAGAATAAGAAAAATATTGATTAATCCAAAAGAAGCTAAGAGCAGAGGAACAAAAACAGAGGGAACAAATAGAAAATAAATAGCAAAATGGTGGATTTAAACTCAGCAATAGGAGTAATTGCATTTAATGTAAATGGATACACACAACAATTGAAAACCAGAGACTGTCAAACTAGACGAGGAAAAACATAGCTACAAGAGACATAGCTGAAATATAAAAATACAGATGATTGAAGGTAAAAGGGTGGAAGAAGATATACCATGCAAATGTAAACATGCAAAAGCTGGTGTGACTGTATTTATATCAGATAAAATGAAATTCAAAACAAGGGATGTTACTGGAAATAAAAGAAAGCATCTGATAATGATAAATGGGTCAATTCATAGGATGCATGGGTTGCTCAGTCAGTTAAGTATCTGCCTTCAGCTCAGGTCATGATCTCAGGGTTCTGGGATTGAGTCCCGTGTCAGGGTCCTTGCTCAGTGGGGAGTCTGCTGCTTCGTCTCCGTCTGCCCATCTCTCCCTGCTCATTCTTTTTCTCTCATAAATAAATAAATGAATAAATAAATAAATAAATAAATAAATAAATAAATAAATAAATATCTTTTTAAAAATGGGTCAATTCATTAAAAGACTTAACAATATTCAATGAGTATGTATCTAACAGAGCTTCAAAATACATGGAGCAAAACCTTATTACACTAAAAGGAGAAATAGATAAATACATGATTACAATTGGGAATTTCAGTACCCCTCTCTCAATAATGGATAGAACAAGTAGACAGAAAAGTAATATGGCTATGGGAACACATAGAACATTTCATCAAAATGAACCATATGAACCAAATCAAGTCTCTGTACTTGTGTTTTGAAGAAACAAAATTACACACAGTGTGCTTTCTAATCATAGTAAAATATAAAGTAGAGCAACACCACAGCTTTTCCTTTGAAAAGATTAATTTGATAAGCCCCTAGAAAGATAATTAAAAAAAAAAAAGGAAAGCAATGAGCTATCAAGCTACAAAAAAGACACAGAGGAAACATAAATGCATATTACTCAGTGTAAGAAACCAATTTGAAATGGTACACACTGTACCATTCCAACTACATGACATTCTGAAAAAGACAAAACTGTGGAGACAGTAGAAAGGTCAGTGGTTGCCAGGAGTTTGGAGGGAGGGAGCAATGAATAGGTAGAGCACAGGATTCTTAGGGCAGTGAAAATACTCTTTATGATACTGTAAGGGTGGATACATATTATTACTCATTTATCAAAACCCACAGAACGTGCAATACATAGAGTGAAGCCTAATGTAAACTTTGGACTTTTTAAGTCAACAATAATACATCAATATTGGCTCATCCTTTTAACGAATGATACTAATGTAAGACGTTAATAACGGGGAAACTAGGGAGAGGGGTATGTAGGAACTCTACTTACTACTCAGTTTTTCAGTAAATCTAATATTGCTCAAAAAGTAAATAGTCTATGTGTTTTAAAAGGAGATAAAACTCAAATAATCAGTATCCTAAAAAAAGAGACATTATAGGTTTTATACATATTTAAAAGATACCAAAGGGATATTATGAAAACTTTTGCCACTACATTTGACAGCATACATAAAATGGACAGATTCCTTGAAAGATACAGCTTGCTGGAACAAGAAGAAATAGAAAATATAAATTGACCTATATCTGTTAAAGAGCTAGAATCCATAATTTAAAACACTCTCAAACAACTTTACTTGCATGTTCTATCAAATATTTTAAAAATAAACATGACCAGTCTGACAGAAAACTTTTTAGAAAATAGAGAATGAAGGAACACTTCTCAGCTTGTTTTATTGACAAAGACATTACAAGAAAAAATTACAGGCCAATAATTCTCACAAAATACTAGTAAATGAAATCTAGTAGTATTTGAAAAGAGTAATACCACATGATCAAGTGGGGTTTATCCCAGCAATGTAAAGTTGGCTTAACATACTCAATCAATTCATTACACTAACAGAATAAAGGAGAAAAGCCAAATGATCATCTCAATCGATACAAAAAGTTTAAGTTGACATAATTCAACATCAGCAAACATAATTCAACTCAGTAAATAGTAATAGAAAGGAGATTCCTCAAACTGATAGAGGACATCTGTGAGAAATATTTAGGTACTGAATGGTGAAAATCCTCTCCCCAAAGAAGGTCAGCAACAAGAAAAGAATGTCTCTTCTCACCACCACTATTCCACATTGTACAAGAGGTCCTAGCAAGTGTGGCAAGGCAAAAAAAAAGAAAAGAAAAGAAATAAAACCACTCAGACTGTAAACAAAAATATAAAATAGTTTTTAGTCACAAACAATATGATTATGTATATAGAAAATCCTAAGGAATCCACATACCAAAAAGGCTACAAGAATCATTTTAGCAAGTATCAGTTATAAGATCAACATGCAAGAATTTATTAGTTTTTATATACTAGCAATTAAGAATTAAATTTGAAAAAATGTTAATAATAGCATCCAAAACATTAAATGCAAATGTTTACATATAAATGACCATGGTATGTGCAAGACCTATACACTGAAAACTACAAAACACTGAAAGAAATTAAAGATAACCTAAATAAATGGAAAGATATGGCATGTTCAAGGACTGAAATTTTTAATATTGTTAAGATGTTGTTATATGCATACACTGAAGTCCTAACACCATTACCTCAGAATGTGACTGTATTTGAAGATAGAGCGTTTTAAAGAGGTAATGAAGATAAAATGAAGCCATATGGTGGGCCATCATTTAATATGACTGGTGTCCTTATAATTAAAAGAAATTAGGACATAAACACACACACCAAACCAGAGGCAACCATGTGAGGACACAACAAGGAGGCAGCCATCTGCAAGCCAAGGAGAGGGGCCTCAGAAAAAAGACAAACTTATAGACACCTTGATCTTGGACTTCTAGCCTCCAGGACTGTGAGAAAATAAATTGTTATTTAAGTCACCCAGTCTGTGGTATTTTGCTATGATAGCCCTAGCAAACTAGTACAGATTTCAATTCTCCATGAGTTGATCTATGGATGCAATGCTATTGTAATCAGAGTCCAAGTGGGCATTTATGTAGAAATTAATAAGCTGATTATAAAAATTATATGGAGAGGAATAAGAAATGAAGCATTCATGTGAAACCCAAAATGATCTTGAAAAAGAATATAGAAGATGTACATTACCTGATTTGAAGATCTACCATAAAACCACTGTAATCTAGGCAGTGCATAATAGGATAGAAAAATAGAACACAGGAAACATAAATAGACCCATATATATGCTATCAGCATAGGGAAACAATCAAAGGCACCAAGGAATTCAGTGGGTACAGGAATTTTCAACAAATTACTCTGGAACAAGTAAATAATCATATGGGGAAAAAATTCATTTCAACTCCTACTTCACACCATAGACAAAACTTAATTTGAGATAGATCACAGACCTAATCACACAAGCAAAAACTACAAAGCTTTTAGAAAAAAAAAATGGAAGAATATTTTCATGATCTTAGAGTGGGCAAAAATTCCTTGAGCAAGACTTGTAGAGTATTAGCTAGAAAATTTTAATAATAACAAATTGAACCTTACCAAAATGTAAAGCTTTGTTTGTCAAGACAAAAAAAAAAGAAAATGAACAGTCAAAGCAAAAGTGGGGAAAATATAACACGTGCATAGATCAAAGAACTTATCAGAATATATAAAGACCTCCCACTAATCAATAGTAAGAAGACAGCTCAATGAAAATATCAGCAAAAGATTTGAACAAACTCTTCCAAAACAAGGCATGCGAATGGCCAATATTCAATGAAAAGATGCTCAATGGGCTAGGAGACTATTTCAGTGGCTTGGACAAGAGTAGTGTCAATGGTGAAGAGTGATCACAGTCTGGATATATTTGAAAGTAGAGCCAAAAGGATTTGTTGGTAGATTGGATGTGAGGTACGAGAGAAAGAAAGAGGTCAAGAATGATTCTCGGTTTTTAGCCTGAGCTCTGTTAGGATTTTAACCCAGTCAGTACTGCTCCAGAGCTAGCAAGTACTTAATAGCCGCCTTCCTCCCCTAGAGATCTACTGATAGTCATTACTGATGCCTGTCCAATCCAGCTTAGCATGCTGACTTCCAGCCCTGCAGCTTCATGAATCACTGAGGCCCACCTGCCACCTTCTCCTTAGAATCTGCCTTTCCCACCTCATTGTCTCTGGTCAAATCTAGTTTGTGCCTTTCTGCCCAGTTCCTTTGGATATGATGCTCATTTGGACTCTCTGGTCTTAAACCATACCTCTGTCCATAGACTTCTTTTTGGATCCCACACTCTCCCACCCTCCATGCTCAAGTCTTAGGTTACTGCAAACTCACACCTTTGCAACAAACCCCAGGTCTAGCAAGAGCCCACGACAGCTTATACTGACCAGGAGAGAAGTTCCAAAAATCATAAGGTTTCAAGGGAAGACTAGGTAAACCCATGTCCTGCACAACGTACCCAGCCAAAGGGTCAAGCTGGGGCTGAAATCCAGCCCATGCTCTAGTCTCAAGATCTGAGCCCCAGTGCTAGGCTCAACCTACAGGAAGCAGTACCTTTTTCCTAACTGCTTTACTCAAAGAAGAGGTCTTTTACATAAGGCACTTTTTTCTAATTTGCCCAAAGTCTCCATTATGTACAAAAGAAGTCTCTATTTCATAGCCAGACAGGCATGACTCTGATTCACGAAGGCTGGACTTTTTTTTTCTAGAAACAACAATGAGAACCTTAATAGCACACTTTAAACTGCTGTCTCTCTTGCTTAGAAATTTTTTTTAAAATTTAAGTTGAAAGAGGAAACTAAACTTCATTGATATTGACATATCAGAAGGCAGTGTTCCAAGGTAGCATCTTTGTTTTGTCCCACATCGGCACATCACTGTTTCCCCTCCACTCTAGAAATGCAAACAGCTTTTGTTTATTTCTACCGAACATCATTCCTTTTTCTCTGATATTGTCTCAATTGAACCTGAGAAGCTGACATAATTGTGTGACTCATATCTAGTGAAAGTTGAACTTTGAACAGTAACTGGAGATCTGAGCAGATAAAGGCATCTGACAAGAATTTGTACTTGACAACACTAGCATCCCTTCCCTTTTGAATAATAATAAAACTAGTTCAACACTCAATATTTTCCTGCTGTTGCAATGGTGAATTCAAGTGTCAGTATGACCTGTTTATCTGGTAAAAACTCAATTAATTTGTGCTCAGACTCATTAATTGTTCTTAATTCACATTTGACCATTGATTGTATCTGGTCCCTGACTTCTGGTCCCATTTTTGCGTGGAAATCTCCCTCTCGGTAAAAACACATCATGCTCTGGCTTACAGCCACTTACTGCTGATTGTCACTAGGACTTTTCTGTCACCACAGCTGCTGAATTTCCATGAACATATTTCAGCAATAGGTTCTGGGAGGCTTCCTTTTTAAGATAAAAAAATTTTTTTTAATCTGTCTATAAATCCTGATAAGCTCTTTCCACATTATTATAATTCATGCAGGAAGGCCTGTGATGGCATAAATAGCACCAAACCAGATACGATGCCCACACTAGGTACTCAGTGAGTATTTGTTAAATGAGGAAGTAGGCCTGACTCTCCTTATAACCAGGCTGTGTGAGGTCCTGTCATCCCATAGGGCCTCAGTCTCCTAGTTTAACATCCAAGGGCTGGAAAAGGTAAGGTTCTAAGATCCAGAATGGGGGCCTGTGAAATTCCCATTTCTCCTATCACAGTTTTCCCAAAGTATTCCTTAGGCAAGTTGAAGACAAAGGCTGAAAAACAAGCTCCTGGAACTCAAGAACTGTCTGTTGAGTCAGTCCCCCATAAGTGGACAACTTCAGAGAACAGACATTCAGTCCAAGGAGGTTTTCTCAAATAGCTCAAGCAGTCTGGAGATTCAATAAATCCAACCAATATGTTGCAAGACATCCCACCCCCCTCTTATTTTTTTATCTTTTTCTCTCAACTCCATATAATTTTTAAAAGAAAATTCACCTTTAGGGTCTGGTTTGTTTTTCAGGAATTCAGTTATTTTATCTCCTCATAACTCATTGGGGTATTAAAAAAGCACTGGTTGGGAAAAATCTTAGGCCCTTTAGTTTTTTCCTATCTTTTGAATAAAATCACTGATCTTACCAAGGCTACGATATTAATACAGTTGAAGACAAAAAAAAGTCTAAGTAGATACTCTTAGAACAAAATCTTTGTAAGTTCTACACTTAGCAAATATTCTCTCACTCAATCTTTTAAGTTTCAATCTCTTCCATAGCCATTTTCATGGATAGTTTAATTAAAATCGAAGAGGCAATTTTAAAGATTAGTCATAGACCTGTCACTAACCTGAGACTCACAAGAACCCATCTCTACTTCAGCTCTAAGTAGTAATATTTAGCTATGAAACATTGCTCAAAAGTACCCTGGAATTTGATATTTGGGAGAAAATACAGAGGTCAGCCTAGCAATAAGGAATTACTTTACAAAAAAAACCTCTCTTGTATATTCTAAGTAATTATTTCCTGTGATTAAAAACAAACAAGACTTTACTATTTCCCACCTATTTCCACTACTGAGTAGGTATGGTAGAAAGACTGAACGACCACTTCCATCTTTTGGTCATAGTTCTGCCTTCTCAAACAACAGGGGAAATTAATAATAGCCTACATATTTTAAGCATTAACTATATGTATGATTACTTCATTTAAAGGTCACAATAGCCACTATCTTTGACCAAAATGCAGTACTCGAGTCCTGCATTAAACAACTAGAAAAATAAGATATATATATATATATATATGAAACAAAGCTTTTTGACATTGAAAAATAGGCAGTATGGGACTATGCTCCCCAAGAAAGGGGTAAGAGAAAAGGTAAGCCTTACAATTCTGCAGCTTACTACCTGGAGACAGTTTCTAAGCCACAGCACAGGAAAGGGTACCTAAACAGAGACCAACAGTCTCATTTAGATGAAGAGACAGATATGGAAGTTCAAGAAGATAAAACAGCTATAATCTGTGGAATAGAAAGTCAGGGGTGGAGAAGCTGCGCTGAAATAGTGTGTGAGAAAGAGCTTGCATGCATGCTCTGCAGATCTACAAAGGGATTCCCTTAAGTCTTTGGATAAGGACTGATCTATATGTGCATGAAAGTAAATTCCCCAAAGCCCAGGGAAAACCCTCTGGAAAGCAAAAGATCAAACAATGCCCAAAGCTTGTATCATGTTCCCTCTAGAGTGGACAAATCTCAGAATACATAGGGCATCAGGCAAAATCATCAGAAGGGTATGACCTTAGTAGCCATATTAAATTACCCATAAAATACAGACTGCCCTAGACCTGCTATAACAAGCTTAAAGCAAGCTCCAAAAAGATCCAACTGATTCCAAATAACTTAATTGCATACCAGAACAAGTCCAATGCTATTTAAAAGAATACACCAAAGTCAACATCCAACAACATAAAATTCACAATTCCAGGCATCTAATCAAAATTTACCAGACATGCAAATAAGCAAGAAAATATTACACCAAATCAGGAGAAAAACATCAATTGCTGGACTTAGACACTGAAATGACAGATGATATAACTAGCAGATAAAGACACTGAAACAGATACAGATGGTCCCTGACTTACAATTGTTCGACTTATATGATCTTTCAATTTTACAATGTCACAAAAGCAATACACATTAAGTAGAAACTGTACTTCAAATTTTGAATTTTGATCTTTTCCTGGGCTAGTGATATATGGTATGATACTGTTTTGTGATGCTGGGCAGTGGCAGCTCCTAGTCAGCCCCACAATCACCGGACTAACCAACCAATACACTGACAACCATTCTGTACCCACATAGCCATTCTGCTTTTCACTTTCAGTACAGTCTTCAATAAATTGCATGAGCTATTCAACTCTTTATTATAAAACAGGCTTTCTGTTAGATGATTTTGCCCAACTATAGGCTAATGTAAGTGTTCTGAGCATGTCTAAGGTAGGCTAGTCTAAGCTATGAGGTTCAGTAAGCTAGGTATACTGTATTAAATGCATTTCAGCTTATTATATTTTCAACTTACAATGGTTTTATTGGAACATAACCCCACTGTAAGTCAAGGAAGATGTGTATTATCAATACACTCCATAGGATTAAGAACATGAAGGAAAATATGGGTATGATGAAAACACAGAAGATATTTTTCAAAAAGACCAAAATGGCACTGAAAACTAAAATGTCTTAAATGAAAATAAAATATCTTTTAGCAATAGAAACTAAAATGTCTCAAATAAAAATACCTTGGACAGGATTAATAGCAGACAGATTAGACAGAAAGAAAAAAGTCAGTTAACTTGAAAACATTGCAGTAGAAAAAATCCCAAATGAAGAACAGACAGAAAAAGTAAAAAAATGAACAGAGCACCAATGCCCTGCAGAACAATACCAAATAGTCTAACAGACATGTCATTGAAATATCAGAAAGAGAGTAGGTGTAGACAAAATATATTAAGATATAATAATGGCCAAAATTTTTCCAAATGACTATAAATCCACCAATCCAAAAGGTCAAACAACTTCAAGGTAAGTATGACCATAAAGAAAGGTATGCTTACATACAATATAACCATATTGCCTTAATCCAGTGATAAAGAGAAAATATTACAAACATCCAAAGGAAAAAATAGGTATATTACAAACACAGGAAAAAAAAAAAATACTGGAAATTTTGTCTGAAACTATTTGAGGCAGAAGACAATAGATTAACATCTTTAAAGTACTGAAAGAAAACCTGTCAACACAGAATTCTATACCCAGTGAAAATAACTTTTTAAAATGAAGGCAAAATAAAACTCTCTTGGGCAAACAAAATCTAAGGAAATTCATTGGCAGCAAACCAGCACTAAAAGAAATAGTAAAGCAAATTCTTCAGGTGGAAGATAAATGATACTAAATGAAAATTTGGATATACACAAAAGAAAGGAAAGACTTAGGGCAAATGTGTAGGTGTAGGTCTGTTTGGGTTGCTATGACACAATACCATAAACTGGTATTTTATAAACAACAAACATTTTTTTCTCACAGTTCTACCATCTGAGAAGTTCAAGAACAAGGCACCAGCAGATTTGGTGTCTAGAGAGACCTACTCCTGGTTCGTAGATGGTGCTTTTCCATCGTGTCCTCACATGACAGAACGGGCAAGGGAGCCCTCTGAGGTCTCTTTTATAAGAGCATTAATCTCTCATGACCGAGTCACATCCCAAAGACCCCCACCTCCTAATACTATCTACCTTAGGGGTTAAGTTTTAATATATGAGTTCTGGAAGGGCACAAACATTCAGACCATAGCAGGAGGTAAATATAAAAAGCGTTTTTCTCACTTTTATATCTTTAAAAGATAAATAAATATTTAAAGCAAGAATATCCTGGATGGCTCAGTCAGTTAAGCATCCAACTCTTGGTGTTGGCTCAGGTCGTGATCTCAGGGTCATGAGACCGAGCCCCACATCAGGCTCGGTGCAGAGTCTGCTTGAGATTCTCTCCCTTTCCCTGCCTCTACCCTGCCCCTCTCATAAATAAATAAATAAATAAATAAATAAATAAATAAATAAATATTTTAAAGCAAGAATAGTAACAATATATTATGGGGTTTGTAACATGAGAAATTAAAATGTATAACAATTGCACAAAGGAAATAGAAATGGAACTAGACTGTCATAAGTTTCTTATATGTGAAATGTCAGGTCATTATTTAAAGCACACACACAATATAAGTTAAAAATCTATGATGTAAATCCGTGAATAATCACTAAAAGCAAATAAAACAAAAATGCATAGCTACTAAGCCAATAATGGAGATAAAATGGAATAAAAAATACAATCCAAAAGAAAGTAGGTAAAGAGGAAAAGGGGAACAAAGAAAAGATAAACAGAAAACAAACAGCAAGTTAGATTTAAATCTGGCAATATCAATAATTAATTTCAATGTAAATTGTCTAATACTCCAATTAAAGGCAGAGACTGTCAGAGTCAGTTAAAAAGACCCACATATACGCCATCAATAAGAAACCTTCTTTCAATATAAAGATACAAAATAGGTTAAACATAGAAAGCTAGGTAATGATATACCACGTAAACACAAAAAAAGGAAAGCGGAATGAAGGTAACTAGAATAACCATATTAGTATCAGACACAGTAAGTAAAATAATAAAAAGGGACATTTCATAATGATAAAGGGGTCAATTCACCAAGACGACAAAACAACTGTAAAGAAGTAGGCACTTAATAACAGTGTTCCAAAATATGTGAAGCAAAAGTGAGATAGCAGAGAGGAGAAATAGACAAATTCATAATTACAGTTGGAAAGTTCAAGACTCCTCTATCAGTAATTGAAAGAAGCAGTAAACAGAAAGTCATTAAGTATATAGAAAACTTTTCAGAGTTAAACAAGAAGCAGTCTTCACATTTCTTGATTACATTTTGACTGATACCTCCCTTCCCACTACATATGACATTATATGGACTTCTTTCCCAACCAGTCATGATTCAGCATGGCAAATTGTAGATAAAGAGTATGGTTCCAACTACTATCAGAATGCATTAAGAAGCTTCCAAACATGTAGGTATAAAAATACAAAGATAGCAAGGTAACTAGGGAGAAGAAGCTATTTTCTGCTCACTAGATCAAAAACTCAAACAAAAAACCTCAACATGTTTGCTTCCATTCTTCTTCTAGTGATAAGCAGACTGTATCCTTGCCCCTTCACAATACATGTGTCCAATTATACACTGATCAATTCAGCCATCCCCAAGCATCTATTTCTACATATTTATATGTGTGTATGGGTTGATGGTGTCAGACATTCTAAAAAGTATCCTTCACTGCCTGAGCATTGTTGGCAGACAGATCCCATATCCAAGTACATACTTGTTCCTTCTAGCTACAATAGTCCAGATTCTTTTCACACACTATGATGAATACACCAACCTCAAGTAGTAGCTTCTCCACAGTAAGTTAATTAACACCGTGCTTAATGTAAATTAGTAAGCTGCCCAACTGGTTTTCCAGAAAAAGAATGGCTTGTGTTCTCTCTCGTTCTTGCTCTAATTCTTTCTATACTGTCAAATAAAATCCTAATCTTACCTTAGTGATTATCTTGCAGCTTTGAATTGTTCTGCATAAAATGTATCTATTCATTAATAATTAAATCATGGAACTGTAAAGGTAAGATTGTCAGCAAGTCTCCTACCTGATGGACTGGCTTTGATGGGCCACAGCTCAGGTGCTTGCCAGCAGCTGACTTAGAAAAATCTCCAAAGGTTCTTGGACAACTATCTCAGGCATTGCTTACCCTACAGTGCATCTTTTTTCCTCCTAGGGTACCCAGAACAACTTCACATGGGCAAAAATTGAGGTAATAGAAGGGAAATGGAGGGGTATAGTGGAAAATTTTAAGTTTTCATTTTTTTTAAGTCTCCGGTATTATGTAGGATTCCTTGCATACATTACAATTGAGCAGCAAGAGAAAGCTTCTTGATAAAAAAAAAAAAAAAAATTGTTTTCAAAGAAATTTACTTTCCTACTCCCTTTGACTTCCATGTCTATAAATGAAATAATTCCCTTCTTAAACCTCAGCCAGTCTCTATCACATCATATTCCCCCATCCAAAATACATCTTCCTAGTAAAGTAAGACACAAAAAATATGTGCTTTGCTAACTACCAAGAAATTCCTCACTTACTATGAATGGTTCTACTTTCTTAAAGTTCTTAATCATAACTAGTTTTTTTTTAAGTAACTAGTTTTTAAACTAGCTATCAAATTTTCCTAGGGCCATGAATTTCCTAAATTAAGTCTATTTTTTTTTTTTTAAGATTTATTTATTTGAGAGAGAGAGACAGAGAGTGTGTGTGTGAGTGAGCAGGAGCGGGGAGATGGGAAGGCAGACAGAATTTCAAGCAGACTTCCCACTGAGCGCGGAGCCCGATGCAGGGCTTGATCTAACGAAATGAGCCACTCAGGTGCCCCCAAAATTAAATCATTTATAAAATAATTTTTAGAGACCAAATATTGGGCTCAAAAACTACAGAAAAATGTTAAAGGAAAAGCTATAATTGTCATAACAAGGACCACATATAAAACCAAACACTGGACTTGGACTTGACAAGGTGTTTGGAATCACACAGCTTTTAATCCTATAACAACTATGAAACCTATTCTGCCCTGGGAGGGGGAAATCAGAGGCAACTCTTACTAAAATGAAAAGCACCAAGTTCCACCTTTCCTTTCTGATATGTCCTATTTCATGACAATAGTGAGTATACCTATTCTTTGAATATTTCACAATTTATCAAGTGTTTTCAAGTAGCCCACGCTAAAGGTTTGAGCTTCTGCAACATGTGGAACAGAATCCATTAGCAGAGTGGGAAAAGCATGGGAGATTTAGAGTTCTGGAGATAAAACCACAGTGAATTATCATAGAGTGGCAGAATTTGTTCAACAGGCTATTAGTCTTAAAACTATGCCACATGTTCATAGAGTACCAAGGGTACCGGGTTGCAATTTGTCACTGAGGACAAATCGAATGTTATTATCTATTAACTTACTAATTATTATTATAGAATTGGATTTAAATTGACTTTAGAATTATAGCATGTAAACTGTGGAAATGGCAAATTGTCAGGCAAACCTAATGTATAGGTAATTTTTCAAATTGCATCAAAAAGCCCTTTGCTCTTGAAATGATAAGGTAAACACCAATTTTGGCCAAGCAAAAAATTCAAGTGACAATCATGCCACAGAAGAATTTGATATATCCATGTCTGTGGAATTTAACATTCATTCAGTGAATGGGGAAAGTATACTCTCAGTGTGCCAGAGATTAGCTATAACTGATGTCCAAGAACAAGAAACATTGGCTCTTTAAATCACTTTTTACAACTCTTTTCACAATGACTTTTTTTTTCCTCTCCCAACAGAATTCACATTTTTTTTAAAAGATTTTATTTATTTATTTGAGAGCGAGAATGAGAGAGAGTACATGAGAGGGGGGAGGGTCAGAGGGAGAAGCAGACTCCCCGCTGAGCAGGGAGCCCAATGTGGGACTCGGTCCCGGGACTCCAGGATCATGACCTGAGCCGAAGGCAGTCGCTTAACCAACTGAGCCACCCAGGTGCTCCAGAATTCACATTTTTGTGTAGTTTAGAGAACTAAGGAATGAGGTGGGGGGATCAAGATCTGTGGGGGGTTGATACCACGGAGGCTTTTTGTGACCCACTCTGTAGCTTTTTGTACGCTAGTACTATTCCCTCATTGGTATTTATTTTCCTATTAAAATAAGATGTGACAGGGGCGCCTGGGTGGCTCAGTCGTTAAGCATCTGCCCTCGGCTCAGGTCATGATCCCAGGGTCTTGGGATCAAGCCCCACATCGGGCTCCCTGCTCCGCGGGAAGCCTGCTTCTCCCTCTCCCACTCCCCCTGCTTGTGTTCCCTCTCTCACTGTGTCTCTCTCAAATAAACAAAATCTTTGAAAATAAATAAATAAATTAATTAATTAAAATAAAATAAAATAAGATGTGACAGGGAACAGGACATTTTTACCTGATCATAAATGTAGGTTTTTATATTTAGACCCACATAGGTGAGGCTATAAATGAGTTGGTGTGGGAGTAGGATTGCTAATTGTTTTAGAGGGTTGGAAAGTATGTCAGGAAAGAGGGGATGGGATAATGCAACAAAAGTAGACAGCTGTTGTAAAAGAAAGAAAATGAACTTTATCATTACAAGACCCAAATTCAAGTTCTAGTTCTAATTCTTACTGACTGTGAGACCTTAGACAAGTAACTTAATGCTTTCCAAACTTTAGTTTCCTTATCTCCAAATTGGGATAATAAGATTATTAGGAGGATTCATTTTGCCATCTAGGAAACATGTTACAAAGTGGCAGGTAATGGCTTTGGACCCAAAAATCCAAGCCCCACATCCAGAGAATCAGCAAACCTATTAACAAAAGACTCCTTATGTTCATTCAATCACTAAAAAGAAAAAAAGAAATAAAAGCAAAGCATTATGCACCTTCTCGGATACAGGCAACCTACAGAGCTATGCTGTCCTTGACTTCTACCAGTTCACGGTCTCAGGAGCTGCAGAGATACTTAACAAGTAGAAGCCATGAAATGTTTATAGGTATTTTAAGAGAAGCAAATGTCTTCTATGGATATCCTTTGCATGCCTTTGTTTTGGACACAGACCATTAAAGAGTGAGACTTGAAATCGAGTCTCTGAACACAGTTTCTTTTGCCCCAGAGTCAGCTCCCTGTCATTGTGTGTGTAAGTAATTGCATGTGGCTTAGTTAGGTGCCCTGGATTCTGGGAGTTAGGGAAATTATGCATAGATCTGCCATTAACACTAATGGGGGGTTACGTGCACAAATCCTCCACACACCAAGAAGAGAATAGACTCTTCTCATTCATACATAATAGATCTGTAGAAAAATTAGCATGTACGCTTTTAGGACCTGAACTCTGAAGTTGTACCTTTTATGGGAAATATGTAAATAAGGAGAGAGGATACACTGAAGGACAAGTGCTGTAATGTGCTCCCTTTCTGATGCCTGAGCACCTTGTCAATTTTGCTGCTGCATAAAGTGGGACTAGAGTTGCCCGTGTGGAGATTCCCCAGCACATCTGTCTTCCCGGTGCATTACCGAATTTTGCCAGACAGAGTTTACTTTGCCAAATTTGCCAGTTCCCCTAGGGAAAGGGAGGTGGGGCAGTGCAATGGATCAGTCAGTAAACAAGTACAAATATAAACATTTTTCACGGAAGTATTTCTTTGTTTCCTTAGAAGCTTTCACTACCTCGCCTCATAACTTAAGCTGTCTTGGAAATAAGGAAATACGATATTCATTGTGGAAGTGCTGACCCTTCCAGTCAGCGGGAGTCACCCCTGAAAACCACAGAGATCTGTCATGCTGGGTTTTATCTAGGGAAGGGAGGAAACACCTTCCCTGTGCCTTTCACTTTTCTGCCTCACTCATATAGAGGAAGGAAATTATTTTCCCAGCTTCTCCATCTACCTACTCTTAGCTCCTCCCTACCAGGCTGATCTGACAGTCATTGGGCCACATTTCACCAGCAGGCAAAATCATGACAGGGAAAGGTGATTCACATTCAGATGGATGAGAACACTCTCCTCCTACAAACGCACACTTCTCAGGCCAGGCCAAGGCCAGCCTCATTCTGCCATAGCAGTCTAGCATTCTCCCTGTGCTCCCCCCCAGGGCCCTAACCCCTTCTTTCTATCCCCTTGGGTGCTGCATCCAGGGCAGGGCTGTTCCACAGGCCCAGCCTGCCTCCTAGCTACCTGTTCTAGATCCCTGACCAGCCAGTGGTTGGCTACATGGACCTGGAGTTTGCTCTGTATGATTCATGAATGAGTAGAAGAGTAGAATAGGAGTCTTTATTGGGAGTCCAATCCCACTTACCATAGAAGCCCCTCATTTGGAGGGTGGTCCAGAGGCTTTCTTTAGTTTCTATTGAAAGCCACTAAACTTCCATACCTTATGTATATAACTTCCTGAGTGTGCCCCAGAAGGAAAGAGTATTTAGGCACCAAACTTCACCCTGAATACCTAACAGTTAAAAATGCTAATAATTATTACAGTGCCTTATTTATTCAATCATTCACTCATTCATCAGTGTTGTCACTCTTCCTAATTTTAGGCATGGCCAAGGCCAGAAATACTCTTGAAGAAAATGAGCAACACCTTCCCTTTGAGGAATGCAAAACCTTTTGGAGGAGAATGAAAAGCAAAAGGAAATTTCCAGACAGTGTGAAAAATATGATGATAGAGGTAAGCATAGGTGATGTAATGGTAAAAGTCCAGAGGCATGGGGCACGTGGGTGTCTCAGTCGGTTGGGCGTCCAACTCTTGGTTTTGGCTCAGGTCATGATCTCATGGGTCATGGGATCAGCCTGCATCAGGCTCCCTGCTCAGCTGCTCGAGGATTCTCTCCCTGTGCCCCTCCCCAGACTCATGCTCTCTCACACATGTGTGCTCTCTCTCTCTAAAATAAATCCATCTTTAAAAAAACAAAAAACAAAAACCAGGCATGAACCCAGGCTTTGAGGCTTTGTGTACCATCTTTTATGGAGCAAAACTCTTGAGATATGTTGAACAAGACACCATAAAAACCAGAGTCAGCCGTCCTTAAGGTTTTGACTACTGGCAATGGTCCTCTAGGAAGTCCTATCAATGGAGAGAAAGAAACGAACCAATTGTGTGTGACCCATGATTTCAAGGTTTTGTGTCTTAAGAGGTGGAGCATTTATTTCAACTCCAGGAGAATGCATCTGTTAAACAGGGAATGACCAGACGATTCCCAGCCAAGGGCTAGGCAGTCACCTGAAACCAAGGTCTTATAAAGAGGATGGTGGAAAAAATGTTTGAATGTAATGCTTTATCTGATCCAAGACCTCTGTGACTTGACTGACAGCAGTAAACCCTATCCTGCAGATGCCCATAAAGCTTGCTTTGTAACAAGGGCAGATCAAGAAGCACATAGGCAGACACAGGGGTAGCTCTTCCCCTTTCAAGTGTAGAATTTATCACCACCAAGATATCACCAGAATTCCCAGTCCCATCTCAAGCCCACAGCCCATGCCATAACATCCCTTGCTCTAAAATGGGGCAACAATCCCAAAATTCCTCTGAAATGCCTATTATCTGGATATAAAGTAGCCCATGCAGACACACAGAGCACCATCTTCTCATGAGTCCAGGGAAACCAAGTTGGGACCTCCTACTGCCTTGTGAAATCACAGCCATGAAGCAACTTGGACCACCAGCTTTGTTCTTTTAAAAATCTAATTTAAATGTCTTTTCCAGAATCGTCATTTAATTTTTCCTAAAAGCAGATGTGCGCCGGGGTGGATAAGAGAAAAAGAGACAAGAGGGGAGCCTCCAAGAGACTATTGCAACTAGGATAAAACTGGAGATCTGATAACATAGAAAAACCGATTCCTCCATTAGTCAAAGAAAAAGGATTTAAGTGTCACCATGATAAGTTTGCTCCTATCAGGTATATAGCATGGAAATTGACATTTCTGTAAGGAAATTAAGTCAGAGTCTAGAATTATATCTTTTATGTAGCTTAAAATCTCAATTAGAATGTTTTTGCTGCTATCCAATTTTGTCCTGAATGACAGCATTTGGAAGGAGAGAGTTAAAGAAGGAAAAAAAAAAAAGCTGAGAAAGATTGAGCTGGCATTGCACATGCAAATGAATGCATTATGGTAGTGGGGTTTTTTCCCACTGAATAAATTTACATTTACATCAGTTAGAGCTGATGTAATTCTGCAACCAATGGAACTTAAATATATACATATTTTGTCATGAAAGCCCTCACAGCTACAACCTTTTGATTAAAATCTATTGCAAAACTAAGAATAAATTTCAGTCGACCAACTTTAGATTTGACAACTTTTATTACACATTTTACCCAGAAGTACACTTTAACTGGTATTTTAGCAATACTCAATAGAAGAAGTCTCCTCCAGTTTTCCTGCTAATTCTCTAGATTTTGTAACAGTTCCCATAAACTGGTGAAATTGTATAAACTCCCACCATAAAGAATGAATACTATAAATTGCCTGCTCTTGGCCAAGGACACACTTATACATGGGTGATACATGGCTACCATTTACATTTTCCCACTGGACTGAAAATCGATCACAAAATTAAAGGAGTGGGAAAAACTGATGGAGAAATAACTTCCTTTGGGTTAAATTGTCACCTGCTCCTGTTTTCTGCTTATGTTAGCCACTGAAAAACTGGTAAGCATGGTCCGAAGCCTTTCGCTTGGTCACTTAAGGAGGTGCAGGAGAGGAGCACGCAAGTAAGACTGTGTAGGAATAAGCAAGAGGAACAGCGCTGATGTTCTAAGTGATGAGCCAGGGTAAGTATGATCAGTGTCATCAGGGTCATTACAAATGGCAGATTAGTGAAGCTGAGCTTAGGGGGCTTTGTATGGTGGGACTGTGACAAGATCATCATAGTGTAACCTGCCACTAAGTTATCAAATTTGGGGGAAAGATAGAATTTCAAGGACTAGTCTGACAACCATTTGTGGAGAGCCTATGTGTCAGCCACTGTCTGCTGAACTCGTAATTCTCCCAGCAGCCTTATAAAGTAGGCACTTCAGTTTCCATTTTACAGATGACAAGACTGAGGGGCAGAGAGGAAAATTCCATGTCTCACCCCCACAATTCGTAAATCACAGAGGCAGGACATAAGCCCAGTACTGTCCTATGAAATCACAGCCATGAAGCCACTTGGGCCACCAGCTTTGGGTTCATTAAAAATCTAATGGCTCAAACCTTTTCCAGAACCATTATTTGCATTTTTTTTTTTAAATAGATGTGCAATGGGTTGGAGAGGAGAAAAAGAGACAAGAAGCGAACCTCTAAGCAACTATTGCAATTAAGATAAAGCTGGAGATCTGATAATATGGAAAAACCCATCCTTCCATTAGTCAAAGAAAAAGGATTTAAGTGTCTTAAGTGGTCCGTCTCTGAAATCTGAGCTCTTCACACAATGCAGTCCCATCCGCAGGAAATTAGAAAAGAAACAGATACTACCAGCAAAAAGATCACAGCATTGCCTTTTACTAGCAGCGTGGGGCAGGAAGAACAATGGCTGTGCTGGAGAGAATTTCCTAACAAGCCCACTGAAATCATCTTTGAAGATATTCAAATTACAACAATTGTATTACCATAGGCTTGACAACATTTCGGTATTTATAAGGCTTTTTTGCCTTAGATGGCTAACACCTCATGATTCAATTACAAAATTATATAAAATAACTAATGGTAGTTACACCTAATATTTGTATTGCATTTTACCATCTAACAACTGCTTCCTTACACATGGTGTCATCTGAGGCACCCAGGAAGGTTACACGGAAATCACGGCATGGAACCACACAGGAGATCTCGAAAGGAGAATTTACATCAGTCTTCAAATTTATTGTGAGAATCTCCTGTTTTCATTAAAATACAGATTCCAAGGTCCTGTCCCCTAAATTCTTAATCTGTGGTTTTGCAGCAGGTGGGCCTAGGAATCTGTATTTGTATCAGGCATCTGGTGATTCAGTTACATGAGGGTGAGGAGGGGATCCTGGTATCGTACTTGAGAAACAGTGGTATGTATCAGAAGGATAGGACACAAACTGCCCCTGGATCCTGTCCCATGTGGTGGGAGGTTGGGGGAGAGGGTTCTTTTCCCCACTACCTGAAGGAGATGACCACTTGCCTTAGCATCGAGCTATTTTTACAACAGGTGACCTCAAGCAGTAGATGATGGGTGCATGGTTCCCAAATTTCATATCCCATCTTCAACTCTTCAGACTTTTTACCCTGATAGTCAATCCTTTCACCTTATTTTCCCAGTCTTCTTTTCCCCACTCTCCAGGTGTTCTAAACCCTCAGTGGGATCCCACGCATTAAAATAAGGTTTTGCCAACAATAAATACACCACATTGGAGTCCATCCCCGGTCTCAGAGCATGTGCCCAGCAGTTCAGCCGGTTACTTTAAAGTGTTTAAGTTAGGATATTTTGTACCTCTCTATGTACCTGGGTCACATTAGGAATCCATCAGAGCCCTAACATACATAAATCTCTCTTCTGGTTCAGGATCCAGGACAGAAAACATCAATCTCAGAATCTACATACTCAGTCCCAGGCTCTCCAGGGGAAGCGAGTCTCCCCCCAGCACCTCAGCACTGTGGTTCTTATTTTCTCTTCCGTCATGCCCGCCTGCCTCTTTTCACCTAGAGCACTTCAAGAACACGGGCTGTGCTGTATTCATCCCTGAAGTCCCAGTGCTAGGCACATAACAGATGCCCAAGAAATGTTTTTAAGTTACATCTAGGAAATTGACAGCAAATTGGAGGGAGCAGTTGGGGAGGCAGCCCATCACAAAGCCAGTCTCTGAGTTTCTACACTTGTCTCTCCCTCTTCTTTACACAACAGGAACCAAATGGACATTTTCTCCCAGACACACTTACTGTAATGAAATCCATAGACTGGACCAGAAGGATCCTTTAGGTAGGCTCTTTATATAGTAAGTGGAAACTACTCTTCTGTGTATTCTTTTTTTTAGAGGGAAACACTGTCCTTCCCTGTGTATGGAAAGGCTTCACCCAGACACGGAGAAATAAGGGTTGGAGGAACAGAACTCTTTGCTGTGTGTGCGATGGGTGGGATTTATTGCACCTTCCTTTAACGCCTGGAAGCTGATGCAGGGGGCAGCTGAGGTGACATGACGTAGGGTCATTACTGCACCCTTGGGCAGCACGGGTGTTTTCCAGGTGCTCTGTAATCACTTATTTACTATCCCTATGGCACCTCCAGGAAGGAAGGTCAGCATTATCATCCTGGCTTGGGAGGAGATGGATTTGAAACCCAGAAGGGTAGGAGGCAGGCCATGCTGAGTCACTGTCGAACCATCACCTCCAGCCACGATTGCAGAATCCATTCCTTGTGGAAAGGTAGCACTTTCCATAGCCTCTGCAGACATCTGGGTGGGGAAAAGCCAGGGGACAAGCTTCAAGATGCCAATTCAACCTGGCTATTTCAGGAGAAAAAGTGAATGGAAACTGAACTTTAACATGTATATTCAGGGGATCCACAAACTCTCTCTAGTGGTGAGGAACTAAAAGCAATGCTTAAGCTACACGTAGAAGTTGTTCACGGAGTATCAAAGTTAATTACCACATCCATACTGCTTGTTAGTAGTAGGGTAGCCCGTACCCGGTGGGCAGGCAGGAGAACAGGGCCACAGTTCCCACAGGTACCGTAGCTGCTCTGAGCTGCCCTGCTTTGTGTTCTGTAAGGGAATGGGCAAGGTAGGTGTGTTTACTTGGAGCAGTAACGTGGAACACAAAGCAATGCATTCTGATTCACCTCAGCCTCCCTCGCCCCCAACACATACACATACACATACACAGAGAGAGAGAGAGAGATTGAGAGTGCAGAATTTTAACCTGCTGGATTCACTAGAGAACCAGAGGATGAGACTTGGGTTTGCAACCTCACAGAATGAGGCAGGGTCATCTCCCTCTCTGCTGGAAGAGAGATGGAGGGGAGGTAAAGAGATGAAGCCCAGAGAAAGCCTCACACGTAGTGGGGACGAGTGTGGGCCTGGGGGTAACTGTGAGGCTGGCCCAAGGACCGGCAGCGTCAGCATCACCAGGGAGCTCATTAGAAATACTGGAAATTGGCTCCCACCCTGATGTACTTGATAGTCAGACTCTCTGAGGGCAGAGTCTAGGAATCTGTGTAATAAGTGCTCAGATGATTCTCATGTGTGCCAAAGACCGAGAAGTATTGGCCCTGGGGTCACACAGCCTGCTCCAACACTCTTTGGCTCTGTGACCTGAGACAAATCACATAACCTCTCCAGGCCTCCATTCCTACCTTTGTAAATTGGGGACAGTGGTAATGCCTACCTCTCGGGGTTGTTGGGTGGTGAGGATCACATGAGATATTGTGCGTAAAGCACTTTGAGCAGGATCTGACACATAAGAAACTCTCACTAAAACATACAGGAAAAAAAAAATACAGACTGTCCTTTCTTCACTTGAACTCTTAGACCCCACTTCCACCCAGAGCTCATGCCCCTGACAACCACCCAACGTTAACGCTTGGTCCACAGTCAACCGTAACTGACAACAAACTCTTGGATCCTGCCTAAGTCATCCATGACCCATTCGTTCATGGATCACAGGCAGACCACAGGTGTTATCCTTTAGTCCCCCACTAAAACCCCTGCCCCTTCAGCAGCTATGGATTCTGACACCCTTAGCTTGGTGTGTCTTCCCCAGAGGACAGAGACTTTCAGAGAATCACCCACAAAGTCTAGAGGGGCTTGGGGAAATCGTGGGCTTGGACTCACTTCTCCTCTTGGGTTTGCCGTTTAGTATGTGTCTGTTGAGTAAATGAATGACTACCATTCAACATGGCAAATACAGTCACAGGTTATGGTGACAGGAGACCAGACTGAGTTCCTGCTCTCAGTTGATCGCAGAGCTTTATTTATGGTTCACTGATCCATTTAGAGGTGCCAGGGCGGCGTGCTTTACTGTGGCATCCTGCCAGGTTTGCATGCCTGCCAAACAAGCTCCGTTCCAGATAAAAATTACCGCAATTTGTAGCACAAATTTAAAACAAAACTTTAATTTATTCCTAAGAAATGCATTACAGAAAAACAAAAGTTAATAAGCCACGGATTCATTTGGTGTATTGTTAGAGAAAGTAGAGTCAAATCTCAAGACTAATGAACCTGGTAAACATAAATTGTGCGTGTATGTGTGTGTGTGTGTGTGTGTGTGTGTGTGTGTGTGTAAACAAAGGAAGGCAGCCAGGAGGGAGAAACAGATTCCCACGGGGGCGCAGGGCGGTAGACAACAGACAACATATATATGTAGTGATATACAAGAAAAGGTCTAACAACCTTTTTCCTTTCTCCAATCCTGCTCAGACCAAGGAGTGCTCTATACTAGTGCTTCTCAAACTATCCATGTGTGAAGGACAAGCTTTTGTTCTTTTGTTTCACTTTATCATT
This sequence comes from Mirounga angustirostris, assembly GCF_029215605.1. Taxonomy (NCBI): domain Eukaryota; kingdom Metazoa; phylum Chordata; class Mammalia; order Carnivora; family Phocidae; genus Mirounga; species Mirounga angustirostris. The sequence continues at coordinate 115,377,258 of NW_026991712.1, forward strand.
TCCTGTCATGGACTAATATTATAAATACAACAAAATGAATTATTTTGAAAATTATATAAAATAAAAGCACACAAAATACATGGCACTGTCCTTGCAGAGAGATCATTCCCTCAGCTCGCCCTCCTCTCGAGGGAGGGAACTAGACATCATTGAAGGACACACTGCTAAAATTCTAAGACTATCACATGAGCAAAGAACAGGACATGGTTGCCCCAAATTGTGGGTGACCATGGTAGCAGAAGTAGCCTAGCTACCCAACCTCCTCACCCCTGCCAGGCGATCCCGCCTTCTGGGAATAGCCTGCTGGTTTCACCAATGAAGAAGGTTCCTGCTAGAAATCTCAGCAGCTCAGCAGAGGCCTAACACAGGCAGGAACTACAAGCAAACCTCCTACTTCCTCCCACTTTCCCTTTTTTCTGGTTGACTGTGTCATAAAGAGTCGCGTACACCCAGTGGAGATGCAGATTTGACAAGGCTGAGTATGCATATTTGTTATTTGTTTTCTCTTTTAATTATAGGTATTTCTTTAATCTTGTGCAAATAGTGCTTGCAAGAAGTGAAGACTGAGGGACCGGGCTTGCTGTAACATGTGACTTTCCAAGTGGGCAAGGGCACAGTTATCAGAGGGGAAGAGAATGCCTGGGCCCTTCTCAGTGGCAGCATCCCCGGAAAGGGGACTTTGAAACCATTTTAACTTCCCAATTATTGACGCTGCTCGTGCACGGATTTGGATCAGGATGGGGGTCAGAGTGGGAGCAAATGACCCAACACTCTCTCATGACCAGAGAAATCTTTGTTCCCCACTTCCTCCTGCCAGGTGCTCTACGGCTCACTCCCCTCTGCCCCTGCTTCAAGGGCACCATTTTATTCCCAGGACAGACCCTGCCCACAGCCTCTGCCCCGCCCCCCCACTCCATTTCTGCCCTTCCTTGGGGGGCTTATTGTCTCTATGACCTGGGGCTTTTGGGCTGTAGGCTTTTCTTCTCCCAAATATGTCCCTTAAAAGGTATAACATGTGAATAGGAAGTAAGTAAACACGGTAATAGTAACAACAATGTGGTATCTTTTGAGAAATCTCCCTGATTCAGTGAGATACCTCAGACCCCACAGAAAAGTATGCCCTCCTTCGAGCCTATGGGGGTATGAATATTTTTATAAAACTGTCCCCACTTGCTCTAAACCACGAGCTTCATTCATTAGCTTGATCCCTGTTGGCTACAGCAATCTTGGCTAATGCCTTGCCTAGCTCATGATTCGTTCTCTGAGCTTGGATCTTGAACTGCCTTCTGGTTGGGTTCTTGTGACTGCTCGGCTCAGCGCGCACACGGGGCCTTCAGGGAGCATCCTCGCCCCTTAGAAGCACAGACCTCCAAGACTAGGTTCAAGCCCTGGGTCTGCCAGTTAGCAGCTGTGCGAACTTGCGTAGGTTATTCAGAGTCACAGAGTCACCTCAGGTGACTGATCCACCAAATGGAAAAATAATGGTGTGCTTGTAAGGACTAAATGAGACAGTATTTATAAAGCAGTTACTACAGTGCCTGGGACATAGTAGATACTAAATAAAAGCTATTATTTTCATCTGTCCTTGTGGACAGGATCCGGACCATGTCCTTCCGTGGGTAACAAGCCGTATTGGAAGAAACTGAGCGTGAGAATAAAGCATAAATGAATATTACAGTTAGATCCCCTAAGCCTGCTCCTTCATTCAGCTTATGTTTAATTCAGGGCCTGCTTAGTGCTGGGAACTCCATTAGGTTAGGAAGGCAGGCTCCTCTAATAGGATGCTAAGGACATATTAGAAGAAACACACCCACAAAAACCAAGTACCAATTCTTGTATCTTTTTTGCTAGCTACACAAAGGTCTGAGGGTATGTACTCATGTGATGTAATATTCTTGAGGAAACCGGAGTCCTCGTAAAAACCTACCCCAGAGTAATGGCCCCCCTCAGCTCTGGCTCATATTCGAGGCGGCTTGGAGCAGAAGCAGAGGAAGGGTGAAGAAGGACGCAGGGCTTCCCGTGGGCCTGGCCTAAAAAGACACCCCAAACCCAAAGGGGCACGTCTGTCAGTGACAGTGGCCGTGGCAGAGGCGGCCACGCCCCTCAGAAAGGCAACCAGCAAGCAACAGCCCAATGCCCCCTCTCCCTTCCCAGGGCCTTTCTCCGCAGGGCGCGCACTCCCCGGCAAGGCCCCGCCGCTGCCTTCCTTCCCGCTGCGCTTCATAAAACCGGAGACAGGAAGGCAGCACCGGTCTCAGAGTCATCTGCTCCTCAGTCCAAAGGGCTGGAGCCTCGGGTCCCCCATCCCCGAGCCAAACCTGGCGCGTTTTCTCTTGCACCAAGAGCATCTGTGCGCGGCGGCCTCACCCCTTACCCGGTACCGGTTCCCTGGGGCGGGGGAGGGAGTCTGTGTCGCAGCCCTGGCTGCAGCGGCTTCCTCCCTTTCTTCCTTTTCTTTCCTTTGTTTTGGGGGATTTTTTTTTTTTTTTTAATGCCTCTTTTCAAGGCAGAAGAGGCTCTCCTTCGGAGAACACGTCTTGGTTCGAGGGAGGGTTAAGTAAACAAATGATAACAACACCAATCAACTCTCTTTGCTTACAGCCCGCAGAGTCAATCTGCCTCCTGGCTCTGGAGCTACCAACCAGCAAAGGCAAACTAATTAGACGCACACAAACACTTAGGCAATCACACCTTGTGAATGGAAGCGTCTTCCTGTCATTTGGCAAGTCTCTCAGCTGCCTCGGAGCGTGAGACAACAAATCCCCTGCAAACAAGTTCCGCGCTCTCCTGTTAGTGAGACCTAACGGATCACAATGGCGGGAGGTGAAAGGTGGCAGGCCCGTCAGGTAATGACATCTCTCCAACAGCCCATATTAAAACAGCGACACTTGTTTAGACTAGCCTATTTGCACCTACCTACAGAGGGCCTTTTTAATGTAATTATTAGCCTCTGCCGCCCTGCTTAGGATCTGAAAATATCGTTCATTTTCATCTTGCTTTCAGCTACCGCTGCTACTTCTTCCTCACTCAGTCACCTCGTCTTCCCACAACCAAGTGCAGAAACAGGCACGAGCTACCAGAGCTGAATTAACAAGAACAAGCTGGCAGGTGAGCTGTGTGACAAAAAAGAAGAAGAAGAAAGGAAGGAAAGAAAAAAAAAAAAACCCTAAGAGATTTTGACAAGATATTCTAATCACTACCTGTCTGTGGAAATCTCGAAAAAAATCGAAATGGCTTTTCTCAAAGAGGACCAAAAAGTTATTGCAATCATTGACCGAACTCGAAGACGCAAGAGCAAAGAGGTTGGGATGTAATAAGAGTGTGCAGCCAATAAACAACTGCGTGTTGCTTTAAAAAAAAAAAAAAATAGAAGGAGGCTGGAATCTATTCACAGGCTGGCTCTTGAGTTCTGATAACTGCTCATCATAGTGCAGAATTTGGCCTTTGACATGTTAAGTAGCTGGAAGGGATGGTCCCACCTGACCTCACTCTGTATTATACAAACAGATGCATCACCATGTAAAAGTTTGGCTGATACATGACGGACCTGTAGGTCAAAGACCAGAATTTATAAGTCCCCCAAATGGTTTCCATCTCTGCTTGTAAGTATCCAGGTCATATTCGGGCAGAGCAGCGAGGCGTTTCATCAACCCACTATTAATTGTTAAGTATCTGCCGATGCTTGGAGCTGTGCTCACTTGAAAATGATGCAGTTGACTTTCTGTCGAGATGGTTTTCAGTCTTGCTCCTCAAACCTTATCGGCGCCCTGGTTATACCGTACATTATGGCAGTCGCTCATGAATGGTTATATACAGCGATGATTTTTTTTTTTAAGATTTTATTTATTTATTTGCGAGAGAATGAGAGAGAGCACATGAGAGGGGGGAGGGTCAGAGGGAGAAGCAGACTCCCTGCCGAGCAGGGAGCCCGATGCGGGACTCGATCCAGGGACTCCAGGATCATGACCTGAGCCGAAGGCAGTGGCCTAACCAACTGAGCCACCCAGGCGCCCAGCGATGATTTTTTTTTTTAAAGACACTAGATTAGACTGCTATTAAGGAGAGACTTGTGTACAGAGCAATGCACATCTTCCTGTTTTCTTCCTACATTTTTCCCCTCTGCCTCTTCACTTCATCTTCTTCCCCACCCCCCTGGTGGAAAAGGTAGATTTTATAGAAGTCCATTTCCCGGAGAGTCATGAGGGTCACAGAAGCTCCAGATATAGAGAACAATCTGGGATAAACCTCCAGGAAAGGAAAAAGACCACCTGGAAAGAGTGGCCAGCAAGGAGCCCTTATTCCCTCTTTGTCGCCCTGTCACCTGCGCTAGGCGCCGTGTGGGAAACTGGAACAAGAGGGAAAATGGGAAATGGTCCTTGATTCAATCTACTAAGGCAGAGAGGACTAACAACAATTAATTAATTAGTCCTCTTAATTAAGAGGATCCCATCCTTAACCTTCTGATCCCAAATGAGATGCCTAGCAGTGCGTTGGCCACGCTGTCAGCACAAGATTCAGAATCACCAGCAAGAGGCTGCTGCTCACAACTGAAAATGAGAGCAAAAATTCAAATTCAAGACAGCAAATGAGAAGAGGTTAGAGGGAAATGACATTGTTTCTTCCAGTAAAGGACAGAATTTTAACAAAAGCACTTAAAGAGGAAGATAAAAGAAATAAGTATTGCTTATTTTGCTCTACTCTCTCTGGCTCTCTCTTCAAAGCAGGGACAGGGGACTTCTGTACCAAGATGGTAGCACAAAGCTGTGCCTGTGATGCCTACCCAGCCTTCAACTTCTGATCAAAATACTCAAGGATATTCGCAAAAGGACAAAAATTGGTAACAGCCCTGGAAGCTAAAGATGGCACGTAATCATAGGCCATAGTCAAGGGGAAGGTGTCACCAAGTGCAAATATAAATGACGATAAGTTAAAAACACATTCTTAGAATACACACACACACCATCCTCTGAACCCAAACAACATGGAGAAAAATGATAGAAAAAGACTTTGATCCCAGTGTCAGCACCCACACCCCCCAAGATGCAAGGTGTGCTATCCAAGAGAGCACAGGTGGCCACTCCTCAGCTGCACTGGAATTGCCTTCCGAGCTTCCAGAACACTGTTGCCCCAGCAGTTCCTGCCTTTGCAGGACCATTCAGAAGGCAGCCATGCAGGGACTTGGGGGATAAGCGGCAGTACCTTGCATCTTGGGATGTAGAGTTTCCTACAGAAAATGCATTATAAGCAAGGGAGGACTCAGGAACAACTGTGGAGCAAGCCATGCAGAAGGCCTTGGCCCCTGGGAATTTACCATGTCACAGGAACCCTGCAGCCCCCTCCTCATTTTCCAGCATAGTCAAAGACCGCACAGAGATAAGTGGAGAGAGATTTTAAGGAATTCAAATTATATATATATATATCTCACTAGGAATGAGCACTCCTACTGACAGAATGTACCCAAATCACTTGAACTATTCATTGGAAAACCCATCATAGGGTGAGAGACCACAAGTCACTAGGACCCCACAGTTTTAAGAAAACTCAGATTGGAGGAAGAGATGTCCAGTTGTTGGGACTTCCAGGAAAAAATTCCCCAACATTCCTGGAATGAGCAGCCAAGGCCAGGGTCATGGGAACAGCACAGAGACAGGATATTCTAGAGGTTGAAAAAGCTTTAGCCTCTTTTCACTCATTAATTATTCTGAGGAAGCCACCATCCTACCCTACCCAGGGGTTCAGGCTGCTGCCCTAGCTTTGCCTGGCTTTTGCAAGCATCAGACAATCAACGAAAGGGCGACCAGGCCTCAGGGACCTTTCAGAGCAAGTTACAAGGACTTCTTGAGTCAATCCCAGTCAGCTTTTTGTCTACATTATCTAATTCTGAATTTATAGCTCTGACTAGAGACACAGAGCATATGATGAGGGTAGAAAGGAAAATTATGTTTACTACATATTGCTTCAGAAAGCAGGGAAGCACAGTATCTTTTAGAAAGATTTCCATCAAAAAGCCACCTAAAGATGTCAGTGCCTGAGGAGGGGTTACAAACCCAAATGCCTTCGGGGCCCAGCATATGACACAGCTGCGTGAATCAGGGGAGCCTGCCATCAGAGGGAGCGGTATGAGCCAGTGAAAATTCTCCAGGTGCATCTACAGCCCAGTTTGGCCCTTTGTCCTACCAGTTTCTGTCTCACGGCTTAAAGAGTTAACCTCGACTATCTCTAAATAGAGGTTTTTGAAATAACACATTCCGAGAAGGCTCTGTGATGCTAAAGTCAGGCTAAACTCTAATTATAAAAGGTGTTCTAGGATCAGACACCAGGGCACTCCTTGTATTTTTAACCTTTCCCTTCTGAATGAGAGCAGTAGGGAACACCGGTGGCAACCACGTGACCCAACGGACAGTAGGATTTTGGCAGGAAAAGGTGGTCTCAACTAGGGAGTGAGATAGAATTATGCAGTATCCAGGGCTCCATATGGCCCCTCAGTCAGGGGTACCATTAGAGTACATCAAATGCATTACCTTCTCTCAAAGAGCTGGCTGGGGGCCTTCTCATTCCATCTGACCACCTGTCCCCCTTTCCTTCTCTGTCACAAAGACTCCTTCCTCTCTTCATACTGTACTAGGACTGGCAAGCTCGGCTCTTACCAGTCACAGCGGGCGGGGGCGGGGGAGGGTGGTGGCTGATATCAGGGGACTATCAGCTTGATCAAGGCCGCCCCCCTACCCACTGCTCTCTTAGACTAGAGAGAAGTCAGCTGACCCTCCCGGAGAGGATCTGAGAGAGAGTCCTTGGTTCAGAGTCCAAAAGTCAGTAAGGAGTGCTCATTCTTTAAAGAGCCATGAGGCTGCACAAAGATGGGAGAAGCCAGGCCCATAAATGTGTGGGCAGGATTTCTGGATTCCCCAGGCTCTTTGGAACTGTTTGCAATGTAAGGCACAGTGCCTCACACTTGGCCCATGTCCAGACAGAAATATTTTTCTGCTTGTGAACTTGTGTTTGGGTAACAGAAAAATCCTTTTATTAAAACAGGGTAACTCCAGAATAAGAAATGGAGTGTGGACAAGAAAGACAAACAAACAAACAAACAAAAAACCCTCCTTCTAGCTCTGCGTAGAATCACTGATGGTTTTTGGAACAGCCTTCTGCAACACTATCCTGAATGTCCAAACTGAAGACATCATGTTCTGCTCTTCTATCACGACCCCTCCCTCATTTCCATTCATTATTTTTTCCCAGGGGACCTCTCTGAATAAACCCGTCACTCCTTGAGCTTGCCTTTCCCTCACAGCTTAGTGCGACACCAGCCTCCAGGCTTGTGTGGAGGGACAAGGCAGAGCTCGTCACCGTATCTGACACTTGGGGTTGTCGGTTCCTGGTTGCCTTCGAAGAATGGAACTACTTTGTCCTAAGATAGCACAGTATATGGGGAAGACAAATTCTAACCATAATTACCTTTATGCTTTTTAAAAATCTACTTCCTATTAAACATGCTTAGCACAGTTCTAGGCCCAGAGAGTAAGCCCTCAACAAATAGAGTTGATTGATTAGTTGACCAAGCCTCTTCTTCCAGCCCATGTCCAGAAAGACTCCCTATGGTTCTCCTTAAAGGCTTCGCTGCTGCCCATGAACACCCTGCCCCAGAAACCCCTGCCTTCAGGTGAAATCACACCGAGAAGAAGAAACACCTGCACAGCAAGGAGCCAACAGAAGGCATGACTTGAACGTGGCCAGAGGCACTTGAAAACCCAATTTCACTTTTATTCAGTAACTTCACATTTTTAAAGATGAATCATTGATGTGGAAAGAGAACTCCAACTTACTCCGAATTCACCTACCTCCTCCCGGCTGGGGGCAATGGGAGACCTCCCTAATTTGAGTTTCACATTCCATGGTTTGCAACTTCCATTGCCGGCTCTTTTTTGTCACTAGTTAAGGGTTGTGTTCAGGGATACTAGGAATTCACCTTTCTTTTTCCCAACTCTTGTGGTCACTTAGGAATTGAGGTATTTGCCTATATTATATGGTGGCAATAGGGAAAATGGAAAAGATATGCTCCGGGTTGACATCTTTGAGTTTAGATGCTTACATTTCCTTTTCAGTTGGAATGCCAGCTCTTGTCTGCCATGCACACACCATCTCAAATCACTGACATCTTAATCAGCTTCCCAGACCCTTCTCAAGTACAGTCTCCTCCAGAGTCTTGATCCTTGCCACCAGAAGCAACTTCTTCCCACAACTGTGGTGTCACTGCCTGGGATCTAATGCTAGCCCAACATGTTCTTGACCGTGGGACCCTGGGCAGGTAATTTGAACTCCATGTGTCCAAACTCCTTGTCTATAAAATGGGGAGAATAAGGCAACTTACCTCAAAGGGCTGTGAGAATCCAATAATCCCATTCACAAAAAATGCTTTAGCACAGCATCTAGCTTGCCTCACTTCCTTATATGAACAGTATCTTACTCATCTACCTTTTCCCACCTTTTCCCTTACATGTTGATAGTGAGCTCTCATCTCCCCCAGCCAGTAGGGTTCTAGAAGAGCTCAGGGCAAGTTGAAGGTCCATCTTAGAATAAGGTGCTTGGGAAGAGAAACAACATCCTTCTCTCTGTGGCTGGTTCATATACGTGTCCAACAAATACATATTGAAATGAGCCCGTGAGGTTTATACAATGCCTAGCATATGCTAAGCTCTGAGAATATACTTGTTGATTCTTTGTTGACATAATCTTATACCAAGAGGAAGAACCCAAGTATCTCTGTAAGTAAAGTACGTCTCTTTGAAAGCATCCATGTACAACTAAGACACAAGACATGACACAAAGTCAAATTTTGCCTTCTGGTAACCTGACAAGGCTGAAAAACTCTGACAGCACACAAAAACTTTTCCCAACATGCAGAGCTGTCATCCGGTGCTTCCCCACCTTCCCAGTGACATACACATGCTACAGCAAATGCCTGAAGCATCAGCGACTGGATCAAGGACAGTGCCCTGCCCATAGTTAGTAGTCACTCTATTTATTCTCACTCTGATCTGCTGTCAGCTCATTCCTTTCAGATCTATGGGCTATATTGCAAGCTAAGATTGCAAGTCTTCATCATTTGGCTCGCAATATCTATTTTCAAAATGTGCTCTTGTGAATGCAAGGTAAATCTAATAGTTTTCTTTCTGTAATGTTCCTAGGCATTCTCTGCCGTCAGCATAAATCTTTCCTCCATCCCTTTGTACTTTATTAGAGTTTTCCCCACAAGAACTCCTTTTGCCATCTCCCCATCCTGATGCTCCTACTCTAGTACTTGGTCATTTTAAGCTGCTCTGGTCCTTCTCTAAAGAAACAAATCTGGGCTCCTATGTGTGAACATCCAGAAAACTCTTTGGAATGTGATTCATAGATCTGCCACGTCCTGGTGGGCAGCAGAAAACCCAGTCAGATGGTATTCTGAAGAAATGTAAGGAAAGACTATCCACAGAGCAGGGTCAGGGGAGAAACACTGGGAAGCCATTGCCACCATGTTGCTGGAGCTTGGAGAGAGCTGGAGCCATCAATGAGGGGCCAGCCCTCAGAGCTATTGTCTGGGAGGACATGGCTCTACCGGGCAGGAAGAGGGAGGGAGGGTGTGTCGCGGCCAAGGGGTCAGCTGCCTGGAGCCTGCTGCAGCAAAGAAAAGGACAGAGAATGAATCTCACAGGTGAGATGAGGAAGGGAAGCAGAGAACAACCAGCACGATGTATATGAAAGTTCATGTACCAAACCTGGAAATGACATTGCACCCTATTACCCTGCCCACCACAGAAAACTCTGTCCATGCTAAACACTCTCCAGGGAGCTTCCTACTTATTTGACTCTCACTGGCCTTGACTGGTGTTACTAGAAAACAGAGGTCAGTTTAATTTCTAAAGAAGGAAAGTAGCATAATCTTACCTGTGACTGTAATTCTTAGATGCTCCCAAGATTTGTGGGACACCACCCTCTTCTTCTTGCAGAAATACAGTAAGGAAGAAAAATTTCTCTTTTCCAGTTAACAATACCTGAAATAAAGACAGCAATCAATGAGGCATCCACAGATTATACTTCCACTTTAAGTGGGAAATTTTATGTATTTCAGTTGTAGATGTAATGCAGTGGTCTCAACCTGGATGCTCATCAGCATCACCTTCAGAACTGTTACCTAGTACCGAATCCTGGGACCTGCCCCAGAGACCCTTGATTGAGAGTCATTAATTTAAAATTATGGATGTATGATTAGGAAGCTCTAGATAAGAGATTTTTATCCAGACCTCTTTGATCTATTGATAAACTTTAACATGTTATGTTTTTTTAAAGATTTCCATGTTAGTCTCAAGACAATGTACTATTTAGAAGTACATACCCAAGGGAAATAGAAATTAACTTTCACTTGGGCGCCTGGGTGGCTCAGTCGTTAAGCGTCTGCCTTTGGCTCAGGTCATGATCCCAGGGTCCTGGGATCGAGCCCCACACTGGGCTCCCTGCTCAGCGGGAAGCCTGCCTCTCCCTCTCCCACTCCTCCTGCTTGTGTTCCCTCTCTCACTGTGTCTCTCTCTGTCAAATAAATAAATAAAATCTTTTAAAAAAAAGAAATTAACTTTCAGATACTGTCATGCTCTTAAAAAGCAATGAATTTAATTCAAGAACAAGGCTTTTCACATGCAGAATTAAAATTAGTTTGTGATTTAAGGATGGGTTGTGGCCTTTCTGAAAAATACAATGAACAAACTAAACATTGCCTATATAGTTTTCCAAACCCAGCTCAAATCCTTCCAGAGAAGAGCCAGCATTTTGTATGTGAAAAGGCACAGAATTTTTATTCCTCAGTATCTCCAATAAGTAATCTTGTCATCCACTGAATTAGTAAAGTATTCTGCTCCTACCTCCTGTTTTGTTTTTGTTTGCTTACTTGTTGGCTCATTTACTTTAGCACATTTCTTCTTCTGGATTTTTAAAAACACTCATTTGTGCATATATATGTTGGGAACATTTTGAGGTCAGAGATTGTGTTTGTTCATTTTTATATCATCACCCACAGTGCTAGTCCAGTGTAGTCCACTGTAGATGCTCCCTATATGTCTGTTGAATTAATACATTACTTTAAAAACAAATGTATTTCTTTTTTTAAAAAAGACTTTTATTTATTTACTAGGGGCGAGAGAGAGAATGCATGAATGGGGAGAGGGGGAAAGGGAGAGGGAGAAGCAGATTCCCCACTGAGCAGGGAGCCCAATATGGGACTCCATCCCAGAACCCCAGGACCATGAGCTAAGCCGAAAGCAGATGCTTAACTGACTGAGCCACCCAGGCACCCCACAAATGTATTTCTTTGTGGACAAAATGTACCTAGTACTAATGATGTTTTTCACTAACATATATCTTTCCGCATCATGCCAACCTATGGGGCCATTCTCAACTCTTCCACTCCAGGGACAAAGAAGAAAACCTAGATCTCAAATCCAAATACATTATGCTCAATTTGAACACTAACGGCACCCAAGGGGTTTCATATCCAAGACCTCAGAAAACATTCATTTTCAGACAAATGTTTACATCTATCCAGTGGACTTTCTTGATTTTAGTATGATCTCTTGATTTTCTCTTATTACTGAACCTCTCTACAGCTCTGTCCTGATGAATAACAGGTATCCCTCATTTGTTTTTACCCTAAGTCATTTTAAATGAAAGTTTAAAGCCATCTACACAATGAAAGATATCATTTAAAAATAAATAACGACAGATAGTGTTTGGTAGCCAGGAACTTGAGTAAAAGATGTGTCTGGAAATACCACCCTTGAAAATCATGCACATAATGAAAAAGGGCCGGAACTGATGAATTTTAATGCAACCAGGCAAAGACCCAAGGCCTGTCACACCAGCTGGTCATTCTCGCTTTAGCCATTAAAAGTGGCCTTTTTCTGTGGCTAACAACAGAAATGTCGGTCAATCAGGCACAGCTGTAGGTCTGGGCTTGGAGCCCACTCTCAGCTTTGCCCCCTCCCTCTCCTTCCCCCAGGCTAGGCCGGAATGAAAGGGTTAGGATTGGCAGTAGGCATGGAGAAAGGGGAAACCGAGATGCTGAAAGCCAGATGAAAGATTGATTGCTGCAGCATCTCAGGCCTTAGCCCATTAGGTAAAGTTTAACCCTTGCAAAGTAGGTCACTTGGCAAAAATGGATGGAAAATACAAACTTCAGGTTGAAAGACGGGGAGGAGGCAAGGGGAAATGCTCCGCTGCATATGGTGTTCCATTAATAGGTATCACACTCCATAATGGGAACATTTTTATACAAATGTGTTCTTTGGAATCCAGCCAAGATCAGGGCACCCTAGTGAAATCACAATGCACAGCTAATGAGCTACTTTTGGTGAATTTGGCACTAGAGACTAATAGAACCAATTTGTCCCCAAAATGTTAAATCATTTAGCGCTTCTTTGGAGGTGCTAAGTGCATCTAGAACTTTTTGGGGCTGTCAATAAAAATTAGAGACCACTCAAAAGCCTTCGGTCTTGGCTTGCAATCCTTTATCCTTGGATTAGAGGGCTGCTGGGCACCTGAGGAGACTCTGAGCACAGCCTGCTAGCTGCAGGAAGCAAGTGGTCGGGCTGAGCCACAAATGCGCTCCCCTGACTAATGAGAGACTAAAGAGATAGTGAGCGTTCTTTACCAGTCATGCTGTCAGCCCACGGCACTGCTGTAATCAGGCGGACAGGATCATCTCCTCCCCACGCTCCACTGCCCACTAATTCTGTTGCGTCACTGCCATTCCCCCAAGCCCACAATCTTCAGACTCTGCCCTCGCCTCACTTTACCATTTCCCCTTGTGCTTTCCTCCATTCCCTCCACACCAGCCCTCAGCCCTTCATCTCTGGATTTCTGAAATTGTCTGCCTGAACTCCCTTCCACCAGCCTCCCTCACTTCTAGCCATGCCGCATATTGATGGAAGATGAATCTTCATTAACTAACGCTCTCAAAAAGTTACTCGCCTATTTGGAAACTTTCAATGGCTCCCCAGTACCCACCACATCAAATCTGAACTCAGCCATCTGACTGTCACCACCTTTTATAAGATGACCCCATTCAACCAAGATAGCCTTATTTTCCATGAGCTATCTTACCCTGCCTGGCTCAGGAGAATCATTAACCATCGTTGAATAAATAAATCCCTGCTACTGCTCACCCTGGAGCCCACTAGAAAGAGTGACTAAGTTACATAGTGCTGCCAATGTGAGAAACAGTAAAATCCAAAAGGAAAGCCTGCAATTTAAAGCATCAGCCCTTGTGAATTACATTTTAGAGGTTAAAAAATGCTATTTGTTTTCTTGGTCTATGACCAACTCACCCTATTCCCACAAAAAAGCCTCCCTCCCCATGAATCCAAATTTGGGCAAATCCATCAAACTATTTTTTTATGCTGCAGTAACAAATAAAAGCAATTTTATTGAGATGGCTGCCTGCCCAACATGCCTTCCACCCTCATCAGACTAGCTGTGTTCCATGAACGTCCGCATTCATGCTGCCTCTGTGCCTTCATATCTGCTTTGCCCTTCTTGGCATGTTCCTTCTCTCTACTCCATCCATCCAAGGTCCACTCTGTAAGACTCAGTTGCAGCTCCACCTCTGCAAATTTGGCTGCCATACAATCCCTGATCCTCTAGGATTTTGTTCCTGATACAGTATATACAATACTGTTTACTACTAAAGGTTAATATTCTCTCTAGTACTGATTGCTGATCACTTCATGAGAGTCATTCTTGCTTCTTCAAAAGAGTCATAATTTAAACTCAAGTTTCCACGTAATGCTATGGTCATCATAGGTGCCAAATAAGTACCTTTTGATTGGTCAACCCATTCATGCTTTAATTCTATCCCTATCATGCCTAAAATAGTGGTGGGCATAGAACAGGGGCTCAAAAACTCTAGTCAATCAAGAATTAGACACTTTCATGGAGCATTTTTTTAGTCTACTCCAGATATCGGGTTAGAACATTCTCTAATCTAACAGTAGGGCCACTGTGCTAGAGAAGACTAACCATCTTCCAAAAATTTGTGTGCCCCCTTCCATTATATAGAGTTGTCATTGAGAAGCAACTGCCTGGTCAGGCACATTTCCCAGCCCCCTTACATCTAAGTAAAGCCACATAACTAGTGTTCACCAAAAGAACATAAGCCAATGTCATTTCGGCGCCAGAGTGGCCAAGAAGTGGATATGCTTTCTCCACCCTTTTTCTTCCCAGGTGCCACCTGATGCAGATCCCTTGAGTGTTCAGAGGATGGTAGAGCCAGATGTTGGAAAGAACCAGGTGCGTGAATCACCAACCACATGGAGGAAACTTCCTGCCAATTGCATCAGACTGTGACTTCAGGAGAAATAGACTCTTACTGTGTTTAGCTACTGCAAAACCGGGGTTTGTTACAGCTAACTAATCCACATACCTACCTCTGAATGACTGAAGGTGCCACTGAGGGGAAGAGAGGTTCAAGATGAGAATTAACCCCTCACGCATTTATACATGATGAGTTATCAGACTGAAGGCTAGTTGGATTCCAGAATGTGCTTCTGCACATTTAATGAGGAATTTGGGCATGTTCCACTGGTCATAACAAAACTATTTTTCTGTGGGTTCCAATATGCTCAAACATGGTTATGACTATTCTTTGAAGTGGCCTAGATCTCCTATCTCCAGCCCAAACCACTTTCCTGAACTAAAGAACTGTGTAGAATTGCTGCTAGATGTCTTCAGAGGGGTGTTCCACAGGCTCCTTCAACTTGGGATCTCTAACACCAATCTCATCACCCTCTCACACTCACCTCCACCATGTTATTCCTCCAGCTGAACCTCCTACTAAAGTTAGTGGCACCACCACCTATCCAAATGCTGCCTATTCCTCCCCTTCTCAATCTCTCTCATACCCCACTGGTATTGTCTTCTCTCACACCACTGCTGGCTTAAGGATTTAATTAGCTCTTACCTGAACTATAACCATAGCCTCCTAACTATTTTCTAACCCAGTGGTACCTATCTTTTGCAGGGCATTACGATCACTGGGGGGGGGGGGGGGCTTAATTTAAATGCTGATTCATGAGATCCAGGCCACAGTTTCTGATTAGTGGGATGGGGTGAAGCCCGGCAAGGTGATTCTGGAATGGGCGGTCCATAGGATATACTGTCTAGTATCCCTTTTTCAGTCTAGTATCTACACTGCCACCAAAGTTATTTTTTCTATCACACAACTCTGATTTTGCTCACCAACACAAATTCCTCAAAGGCTATATGGTAAAGCCCTTGTGAGTTGGCTTCTGCCTACTTACCAGCCGTACTGCCCTCCCCTCTCTACCGGACCATTGATTCTCTAGTAATTTTGTTCATCCACCTCCCTCTACCTTTGTATGTTCTCTTAGCTCTGCCTGATAGCCCTCCCCAGCATACCACCTGGACGACAACTACCCCTCTCTCAAGTCTCAGGTCCAACATTAACTTCTCTGGACAATGGGCTTGACTCCCAGAAACAAACATGGATGTCTCTGCTCCTTCTACATAGCCTACCTACCTCTGCCATGGTAATAATGTGCTGGGATCATTGTGTATGCATCCATCTTCCCACTAGCCTATAAACTTCTTCAGGGCAGGGACCAAATCTTTTTAACTGTGTATTCACAATACTCAAATGTTTGCTCAATGAAACAATAAATTATCATAGACCTAAATTTAAAAACCCAACTATACCACAAAACTTTCAGAAGAACGCACAGGAGAAAATCTTCATGACCTTGGATTGGGCAGAGTCCTCAGACATGACAACAAAAGCATGATTCATAAAAGAAGAAGTTGGTAAATTGATCTTCATCAAAATTAAAAGCTTTGGAGTTCAAAAAATATTATGAAAATGAAAAGACAAGGAGAAATGATAGAACCCATATCCAGAATATATAAAGAAGTCATATATTCAATAATAGAAAGACAAAGAACCCAATCTAAAAATAGGCAAAAGAGGGGCACCTGGATGGCTCAGTCTGTTAAGCATCTGCCTTTGGCTCAGGTCATGATCCCAGGGTCCTGGGATCAAGGCCTGCATTGGGCTCCCTACTCAGTGGGGAGCCTGCTTCTCCCTTTCCCTCTCTTTCTCTTTCCTCCTCTCCCTCTCCCCCTGCTTGTGCTCTCTCTCTCACTTTCTCTCAAATAAATAAAATCTTAAAAAAAAAATAAGCAAAAGAATAGACATTTCACTAAAGAAGATACATGAATGACCAATAAGCACATGAAAAGATGTTGAACATCATTAGCCATTAGGGAAATAAAAATTAGAACTTCCACGAAATAGCCCATCACTCTCACTGGAAAAACTATAATAAGAAAAGACACACAATTAGAAGTGTTGGCACGAACATAGAGAAACTGGAATTCTCAAAACATGGCTGGTGAGTATGTAAAATAAAGCAGCTACTTTGGCAAACAGTTTGGTAGTCTCCTAAAGTTTAAAAATCTATTTACCATCTGATCCAACAATTTTACTTGTGTCTACCCCAAAGAAACAAAAATGTCATCTACTCAAGAGAAATGAAAACGTATGTCCACACAAAGACCTGTATGTGAATGTTCACGGCAGCATTATTCATAGTAGCTAGAAAGTGGAAACCATCCCAGTGTCCATCAACTGCTGAACAGATAAATGATGGTTGCACAAATCTGTAAATTTACAAACATCATTGAATTGTACACCTAAAACAGGTGAATTATATGATATGCACATTGTACCTCAATAAAGCTATTTTTAAGCAAAGAACAAATGAGAGTTTTGTATTTGTACAGATGTGATGAATATTAGTACAATGGCAACATACATCTGCGTACGTGCCATGTGCCGGACAGTGATCCAAGCACTTTGTACATGCTATGTCTACACTGAAGCCTCTCAACAAATTATACTGCTATTGGTAAGTGCTATTGTGGTCAGTTATTATTACATTAGTATTAATTATTATTATACTATATTCAGCTATTAACAGCTATTGGTAGGTGCTATTATCATCCCTATCTTACAGATAAGAAAACTGAGGTACAGGGAAGTTAAATAACTTGTCCAGCATCACATGCCTAAGAAATGGTGGATCTGCAAAATATGGGGAGGAAATGAAATTGTCAAATCGCCGCAATCGCTACATCAAAAAGATGCTCTGTTTTATTCGAATAATTATGGGAAATAAAAAATGTTTGGATTGTTAATTCTTTCCCCTCAATAACAAATTAAGAATAAAAAATTTAGTCTGAAATTATATAAAAGGCCCCTAAGTATCATTCAATTCTTTCCAGTCATTTTCACTGGGTAAAATGGGCATTTCTGTTAAAATATTACTATGGAAGGCAGGATTTTACATCAGCCCCATTATATGCTATCAAAAGCAAACTTAGGGGATGCCTGGTTGACTCAGTCAGTAAAGCGAGTGACTCCTGATCTCGGGGTTGTGAGTTCTAGCCCCACCTTGGGTGTAGAGATTACTTAAAAAAAAAAAAAAAAAGCAAACTTTGTTCATCTTCATTCTACTGCAGTTTGTATATACATGTTCTGAACACAGAAGGGAGTAAAAGTTTCCAAAACCTGAGTCAGCCTAAACCAAGCTCCCCATTTCCCTTCCACGAAGACATCCTCCCATCCGTGAGGTATGCTCATATCTGCAACCATCTCTCCAAAGAGCCTCCACATAGTCTTTCTTATTTTCAACCCTCCACGTACCCACGCCTCACCAGGGGCTGCGCATGTGACCGTACAGAAAATGTCGAAAGCCCTAGCTTACGCTCCTTATGAGTAATATCAATTGTATGTAAATAAAGAAATCTATTGGTGAAGTCTAGGCCCAACTGTGGGCTAAGTAACACTGAAAATGAACAGAAAACAAGATTAAAGCCATAGGACACTACATGATTTTATTTGGCTAGCCTTAAACTTGGGTTTGTGTCATGCTGGATTGCACATTACCCAATCACTGTGTTAGTCCACTACCCAAGTTAAGTCACATGAGTGACATATATGTAAGAGATATTCCTCACCCCCCGGCCCCCCAAAAAAAGTGAGACAAACTTTTAATTCTGCTACGGGCCACCTGACCCAAATCCACAGTTGATTGAAATGTTTAAATTCTGACATTACTGAAGATAACTCAACTTGTGCAAGCCAAAAGTAAGATTTCTTTCAGGCTTCCACCCTCTTTTGTCTCATCCTGTCCTCCAGATTATAAGCGTTAGCCCTTTTCAGCCGCGGCTGAATCGATCATTTTTCATTTCTTCATTACAAATCTTAAGACAACTGCAGCAAACAAAAAATGGAATTTGACTTGCTGATGTTTAATTACTGATGTGGACTTTTGAAAACATACTTGGTTCTCTGAACCGGTTCCTCAGAACTGTGCTTCATTTCTCACTGGCTCCTATTTTGTTTGTTCTTGGCCTCTGCGCTCCTTTTCGATTTTCCGCAGGTTCGCAAGTGCTGCATCGTCTGCTTTTGAAATGTGTCTTTAGGCGTGCTTTTGTTTGACAAGTAATGCCAAGGCTGAGCTGACACTCTGTTTGAAAATCTTTTTCCAGGTATCCAAGATCAGTGAGCCTGTTCAATGTATACTGTGATTAGAATTTTTCTTCAGATATTTATATCAACATTTCAGTTTTAGGGAGAAATGTTTTTTTGAGCCTACCTGTCAAAGAGAAACTTATAAAAGGTAAGGAACGTTACCATTTATATATTCAAATGCAGAAATACACTGTGGTTGTGGTAGCACCGACATCCACCGCCCCCCCCCCCGCCCCCCACGACTGAAAAGAAAGGAGGCAGCCTACACGCACACAGTCACCGCTTCTCCCACAGGCTGGGACGACCACCTCCTTGGAAGCCCTGGCCCTCAGCGATGGGATTTCAGGGTTTCCCTCGGAAAGACTTAGGAGGTTTTCGTCATATGAGTTCATTTCGTATATACTTTCCTCTCGAGCGTAGGAGGAATGGGGGCAACAGCGTGAGAAAATACAGCCACTGAATGAAAGTTTGTCAACCTGTATATTAGGACACCCGGTCAATAGGAGTTTATAAATATCTGCTTTCTTCGGCTGAGAGCTTCGGTCTTCAACGCAGTTCAGCAAATATTCATTTTATCCCCAGATGTATTTAAAAGTGGAACACATTTTACCTAAGACCTCACAAAACCGGAACATATTACTTCAAAATAAAAACTTACTTTAAGGGGCGCCTGGGGTAGCACACTCGGTGGAGCGTCAGACTCTTGGTTTCGGCTCAGGTCCTGATCTCCTGATGGGATCGAGCCCCACGTGCGGCTCAGAGCAGAGTCAGCTTGAGACTCTCTCGCCCTCTCCCTCTGCCTCTCCCTCACCGTTCTCTCTCTCTCTCTCTCTCACAATAAATAAATAAATCTTTAAAAAGAGGAACTTACTTTAAAAATCTACTACTTTTTGGAAAACCAAGTTTAGCGTGGTACAAGGAAGGGGTGCCACTTTGGCCACTGGCTATCTAGATGCCAAAAGTCAGGTTTCCCTTCATTTGTTATAAAACACCACCAAGGGCAATATAATAAAAAAAATTAGAGTTGAGGGCCATATCAGCTTAAGAGATGAAATAATTCTTAAGTATTCTGGAATGCCAAAATACCCGTGCAAAAAATTAATTTCAAATTTGGCCTCCTGAGTGATGAAATCTATTGATTAAGGTGGGCCCGCCTAAGAAGTCTTTCTTAACCTTTCCAGTTGGCAGGGACACACAATAGAGCACTCGGCAGTTCCTTACCCACGTTCCACAACTCAGACACTTAACTAATTATCCCCAGTTATCAAAAATAGATTTTATTGGCCTACATTTGTCTCTGTTAAATTATATTTTATAAGTCAACCATTTCATTGACAAATATTCATTGATCGCTTATGCTGCACTAGGCACAGTTCCAGATCCCAGATATGTAACTGCAAAGAGCACAATCCCTGTGCTCAAGGAGTTTCTGTCCAGTGAAGGTGGAAAGACAATCAGATTTATTATCAACAAAGTCAAAAACAATAAAAGAACTTAAGGACTCTGACATGTAAATAATAATATCAGCCATTTTAAATTCTCTGCAGAGTAAGATGGTAGAATAAACAGAATTTGCGATCTTATGTAGCTTTCTTTAAAAAAAAAAAATCCTAGACAATAATGCTTTAATTTTGTATAATCTGTCATTTCTCCCAGAGCAACACTGACATAGCTGTGTTCTCTTCTCAACAGAGTCTTCTATCAAGAAAAACAAGTTCAGATACCACATGATTCTGCCACTGAAATGAATGAATGCAAGATGCTTTTCAATGAAGTAACACTGAGGATCGGTAAATCTTTTTGTTTTCAAGTGCTAACCTCGGATGGTAATAGACATCCATCCAAGTTTCTAAATCCAACAGAGGAGGGTGAGGGGACGGAGCCGTTTCCACGTCGCGGAGGTCTGAGTGCCAGAGTCTCGCGTTGATGCCCATCCCAGAAGCACTGGTTCTAGGTGTTGCTATTATACACACACTTAAAAGCAAAAGACCGAAGAATGACATGCTCATTGTGCGGTTAAGCAGCTCATTTTCACACCACACAAGTGATGAGTACTACCGCAAATGGATGGCTGTCCTAATATTCCCCTACGGCTGCTGAAGAGCCATGGCAACAAAGGGGGTGTTTTCCTTTGTGGCGATCCATGGCCGTTTGGTTAACTTGGTGCCGCTACTTCAGAGTCTTTCAGAGGAAAGAGAGCTACCCCCATGCCAGATACCTGGAGTGTTGCTTTAAAAAACGGCCGCAAGATCTCTGTGATGCGGTCCAAGAAAGTGTTAGAATCTGTACTAGTGAAGTGACACAGAAAAAAATAAGTGTCATTTGAAGATGGAGGTGTCTATCTACAACCTATCCACTTCATTTTGCCTTTCTGGAGCTTTAACTGGACACATTATGCAGAATCTCTTATCTTTCTGCAGAAATTCCAGTTAGCCATGAATCCCCAAGGTGAGAATACCTAATACACTTCGGTAGGTGTTACTATGCTCACAAATTCAAATGATAAAAACAAATAGGGCTTTGCAAAACATGTATAAAACCAACATACATGTTAATGCCCACGGTCTACCAGCTTAAGATCGAGGACCCCAGAGAGAAACACTTCAGAATTCCATAACTACACCTACTTCAGGGTTCATTTCAGGAAGGAAGAGGAGATAATCATTTGTTTCGGATGCACAGGAGGTGAGCAGGGAATTTGAAAGGTGAGGGAAGGAATATTCTTATTGGGGATAAAATGGAAATTATTTACTCTAGCAATCCTCATTATCCTGTTGATTTGCATCCTGCTGACACTAAGAGTTTCTCTTATCTCCCACCCACCCCCACCCCACCCCTGCTCTCACAATTCTCTATTCCCTTTGATTTCATGACAAAAATTTGCAAGTCTAAAACTTGTATTTCACGGAAATATTAGTATTCAAGCTCCGTGTATTAAAAGGAGGAAGAGGGAAGGCCCCCACTTTCAAATCCACAGTCAACCCTTTGGTATAAGAAGTTTGACAAGCAGAATTGCATGTCCGATTATCAATGCATTATCAACATTTTACCTATGTTGTTTTCGTTGGCTTTTTTCTAGTGCAGTCATTCTATGCAAAATTCTAAATTCCTATCAAGGTAGAATTAAGAACAGCCTTTTTTAAAAGTGTGCCTAATGTGCAGTAAAAAAATAAAGCCCAATTAATCTTTTTTTTTTTTTTAACCATGAGACTAGAAATACATTTTACTTGTGGTCTATCGTATGGAACAGATCTTCCTGAAAAGAAGATATCTCTTAGACCAGCAATATTCTCAGGGCATGAGGAGGAAAATCCATTAAAGAGTTTAATTCTGCTAAAGTAAGATCCCTAGCTGCCTCGTACCCGAGGCAACTCATGCAAAGGGTGCAATTTGAAAACTTGATTAAGTAGGCTCTGCTACCGTTCCTGAGTTTAGCACCCTGTCCAGTCGTCTATAGCTCCCTAAAACCTTGCCTGATATTCAATTTCCAATTCATCAATACCATACCATGTAGTAAATTTGAGTCAGACTGGTTAGACTCCCAGCCCAGCAAATGTATTAACCACCAGATCATAAGTCTTAACTTCTTTGTTGGTAAAATGAGTAAAAAAAAAAACTGACTTAAAAATTTATCTCACAAAGTTGTCCTTAAAAAATGATTTATATAAAGCCCAATATACAGTAGGTACTCCATCACCCTTTTGCTTCTCCCAAAAACATATCCCTATCCAGGATTTATTTTCCCCTAAATATTTTGGGGAAAAAAACACAAAGGGGCAATCCTACAAATAAGCAACCTATTATAAACCATAACCACTCAAACAAAACCAAATAAAACACTTTTTTTTTTTATCATGTTGCCTTACTAATTACATCCAAAGTGCCTTCCTTTCACTAATTTATCCCAAAGGGGCATTATACTTGTTGATACACGCCCTGGGTCTAAATCAACAAGCCAGCAATACTTTGATTGGTTTCTAATTTGTGTAGTTTGGGAAAGAACCTAAAGAATTTCCCTAAAGCTTCCCTTTCTTATACGTCCTTGGAGAAAATTATAAGGGACTTTCATGCTAAGGTCGAAGACTCTTTCTCAGATGTCTCATGGGCCACAGAAAAAGGAGGCTGTGTAACTAGGCTCTGCTGGCCCCCAAGTAGGCCTTTATTTAGGTAATCAGGACAAACAAGGCATCTATCACCATGGGGCCAGCTCCTTGGAAAATAGAGCTTCATCCCTCTGTCCCAGAAGCTATCGCATCCTTTCCCAACCAGGAGATGAAGTCAAGACCAAGTTGTTCGGGGTGTCAGTAAGACTCTAAAAGACCTCGACACCTGGTTCCAGTTCTGGCCATTCAGAACTCAGTAGTTCTCTACAGTCAAACCACACTGACCACAAGCATCCCAACATAAACCAAGTCACAAGACCTTCCTAGAGAGGGTAACTTCATGCCTCAGTATAGAAGACTCAGAATCCGGCTGACTGGATATCCTCACCTTTCAACCCAATTGGATAAAGGGTGGAGGCCTGAAATGGATATCTGTGGGAACACCAATGGACCAAGATTTATGATGAAGCCCTAAGATCTTTTTGAAGCTCATCACCTACCAAAACACAATAAAAAAGAAAAGGGAATAAAACCACCTGTCACATAGTTTGAGTTGTTCTATTCAAATGGAAAAGCCAAAATGCTCTGTATCACTTTTCTGGTAACAGAAAAAAAAAAAAATGTTTTAGAGTAGTTCTCATTCTACTAGTAAAACAAAATAAGACCCTTGGTCTGATTCAAACCACATTATTAAACGACCATTGACCTAATGTAAAAAAGCAGCTCTTCATCAATTTATCATTAATGAGAGCATTACCACCTAATGTAAGGGAACTACTCTTCCCCGGGGATTCTGTTCATGGGTGGCTTGAGTCAGACAAGAGCATAGAAGCAGGTCAGCCATGGAGGGAATGCAACATACGTGCTCTGTGTTCCCAGTGAAGGATGTCCTACAATGGCATCTAAAACTGATCAGTTTCTGGCATGTTCAAATGGAGGGAGGAGGCTGAGTTGAGGAAAGTTTCAACTTTCAAATGAGTGCCTTCTTTTTATTTTTTCTAGTAATCCATGCTTATTGTCAACACACATTCCCCAGTGGCTCTTGGCTCCTGCCCAGCTTCTCACCCTCTCTTTGTGAGCATGCAGATCTGCAGTTTGGGAGTGATGCCACCTGGAATAGTAGGGCAATGTAAATGAGCATATTTTTCAAAGACTAAGATGCCAAACAGAGGCTCTGTGGGATTACTGTCCAACAATAACACTAGGTGTTATTTAAACCCCCTAATGGAATTAAATAATTTAATCCCTCCTCAAAAAATCTAAGTAGGGTCCTGTTATTTTGCTATTGTACAGATAAGAAAGATGGGGCACAAAGAGGTCTGATAATTTGCTCTTGGTCACAAAGATAATACACGTGGAACTAGGATTTGAACCCAGAAGCTCTGGCCTCAGAGTCTGTGCTCTTAGGCAATGTACTATAATACCTGCCAATCCAGCTAATAATAAAATAAGAGCAGACAAATAAGTATAGAACTTGGACCTCAGAGATAACCAGTGCATAACCAAGCATTCACAATGGTGATGTTGGGTTAATTAGACTGTAGGCACTGGAGTCAGACTAACTCAAGGTCGAAGTCTAGGACCTATGTTAGTCAGTTAAACTTGAACAAGTTATTTGACTATCCCAAGCCTCACCTTCCCAATCTTTAAAATGGAGATTGTAACAGTACTTATTTCAGAGTTTTGAGAATTAAATATTACCTGTATAAGCACACTTGCTTGATTCTAGCCAACACAGGGGTCTATAAACTTTAATAATTATCATCGTCATCATTATGTATTACACGTGTGGCTTTCCACTGTAGGTGAGCATTTGGAAGGAATGTTCCTTCTTCACTCTATCCAGGCACCCTACTGCTTTCAAAAGCCCACACATATGACATGGCTGGTGGGGATTAGGGGTATTGGCTACAGCTAAGGATCACAGCAAAGCTAAGGGGCTCACAGGGACCAAACCCCTCAACCTTGGCTTCATTAGCAAGTTTCTTTAGCTGAGTTAACCCAGCCCATGCCAGTCAAGCATTCCCTTACAAATATAAATCATTACCCAATAAACCACAGACATACAAGACTGTCCATGGCAGATAAAGCTGTGGGTCAGAGCAGCCAATCCCTGAGGCTTCGAGGAAAGGGAGGAAAAGCAACAGCATTAATTATATAAACAGGTCCCTGGAAAATGCTTTAAGCAAGTGTTTTAGATTCCCCTTTAATTAGGATAAATAATTACTGCATTTTCATTTTTCAATGAGCTCTCAAACTCTCCCATGCCCCATCTTCAAATACCAAGTAGAAACACAAAGATCAGGGGAATAAACTAACTGTGTACACTTTTAAAGCCACTTTATCTGTCTGGATCTCGGCTTCACCGTCTGTAAATGGGGAAATTGAACGAGGTAAGTCTCCAAGGCCCCTTCCGGTAGATTTTCCACAACTCCGTGCAGTGCTTTGGGGCTGACATAATGGCTATACCACTTTACTCACCTCGTGTTCTTTTCTAGAGAGCGGCATAACATTTGAAGATATTAACTGCATTTGTTTATTGAGCTTCAAAAACTGTTTTACAAATGTGAACACCAAGCCATCCAGCATTCCTGTAAGTGTGCTGGGAAATAAGGAAACCCAAAAGAGCAGGCCTAAGAAATGTCTGGAGATGAGCTCAAATGAGGAATAAAAGAACTGAAGACGTTTTTGGAAAATGACAAAGTTATCTCTTTTAATTAGATTTATTCTGTATATTTCCAGAACTGGAATCTGGAATTAGCATTGCAGGGAGAGAGATAGTAACTTTTTTAAGAAATAGCTTTCTATCCAAGATAATGGTTCAGATCAGAAAAGAATTATTTATATAGCTATGAGCATCACTGAAACCTATGTGAAGACTTCCCATCAAGACACTTAGAGGACATTTTCCTCAACTGGGACAGTAAGTGGAGAAATGTATGCTGAGCTCATCCTACCTCTGAATCTGTCTGGACTCCCCCACTTGCTCCCGTAGGGCACCCAGATGTGATGTTTTAATATTTCTTTGTTGGCGTCACCCTCATCAAACCAAGAAGGTCTCCTTATCTTTTGTATTTGTCTGGCACAGCTCCAAGCACGTAGTCGATTCTCAATAAATATTGAACAGTAACTTTTTTAAATGACCAAAGAGTTTACAAAGGCTGTCCTTGCCCTCAAAGAGGTTTGCAATCTAGGCAGTCTAAATTAACACAGCTGAACCAAATTTTATAGTTATGTACTATCCTGTACACAGTTGGGACTTAGTAAATGTTCAGGAAACAAGTTCATTTGACAGGAGTTGAGCAGGAGTTCATCACTGAATGAAGAGAAGCTGCTGAGGCTGGCCTAGAACACTGTCCAAAATCTGGCCCCCCACCTGATTGCACTTTCCTCGGAAACACCAGCTGATTCTCACAGTCTCCTAATTATACTTGCATTCTCACTCCTGTACTTTGGCTCAAAATTTTTCTTTCACCTAGGCCACCCTCCCTTCTCTAGAGCACCAAGATCTTTCCCTCCCCAGAATGCTTTATCATTATTACCACTTAATAATACATCTGTCATCCATTTGTTAAGCAAACAGTCACTGATTCTTCAGTATGTGTGGGCTGAGCTAAACTTTAGGTATACAAATGGAGGAGCTATATTTCCTGCACTCAAGAGTTTTTAAATTCCCTGGAAGCCAAACACTATCTATTAAAATGAACAATTTTAATGCATAATGTCATGAAGGAAACACTGAGGACAGCACCTAACACAGTCTGCAGGTTTTCATAGATGGTGAAGAAGGTTGGGCAGGGAAAGCTTCCTGAAAGAGGTGTCACCAGAGCAGTCTTGAAGAAATGCTGGAATTGAGTCAGGTGGAGAGAGGAAAGATCCTTTCCGGCAGAGTAGCATGCAAAAGCCTGCAGGAAGAGAACGCATAGTGAATGGAATATGGCTGGTGTGCAGGGAAGAAGTAAGAGGTGGGCATGGGGAATAGCAGGAGCTGAATAAGGAAGAACATGTTGTGTGGAAAAGCCCATCTTTTATTCTCACACTAATGGGGAATCTTTAAAGGACTGTAATATTACCTCATTAGACTTGCCTTTTATAACGTTAACTGAGGCAAGAGTAGACTGAAAGGAAGGTCGGTCCCTAGGCTTAGGGGCATGTCAGGAAGCAACTCTAGGGAATTATACATAAAGTGAACTAAGGCAGTCTCGCAGTGGGGAAGAAGGTAAGGATCCTGAGCAGGTTGGATCTCCACAGGGTTGAATAAGTTATATTGGAAAGAAGGTGGTCAGGAAGTCAAGGATACCTTCCAGGGTTCTGCCTAGAACAGCTGAGTGGACAGTGATGGCATCACTGAGAGAAACACATAACAAGTAGTGGGTTTGGTGAAAAAAGAAAAAAAAAGGTGGGGGGTGAGTTTCGCTGTAGACCTGATGAGCTTGAGATGCCTTTGAAATAGTCAAGTAAGAGGCAGTTGGATGCACAAGTCAAAAACTCGGAAGTAAGCACTGGGATGGAGATGTGAACTGGGGAGTCAGGAACATACAAATGGTGAAAATCATGAGATCTCATGGAGATCATGAGTGAGGAGGAACCAAGTCACTGTCACCCACCCCAACCTGCTTCTGAAAAGCAGAAGAAACCAAAAGAAAGCTGGGACCACCCCTTGTCCCAGGTCATTGCTTCCCCCCAGGAAAGGAACGGATTTCTAGGCATGCTAGTAGGTCAGCGGTTTGTCTGCTCATGATTATTTCTCAATTCAAATGCTACCTTTTTCGTCTCTAATTGCAGAAACCTTGAAAACTGACCTTTGAGGAAATTCAGTGACCATCGCCAGCCCTCGTTTTGATTGTGCCCTTCCTCCTTCTCATCTGTTTTCCACTGTGTCGGAGGGAGGTAGTGGAGCTGGCTTTAAGTTCTGGAGCTTGTTTTTTAACTGATAAAGACCCCACTTTTCTTTTCCCTGAAGGATGTTTCAGCTGAACCACTTTATTTTGTTGTTTCAATTTCAAAATAAAAGGAAGAAACTGCAAAAGAAAAGAAAAGAAAAGGAAAGCCCCCTAGACCTGTAAGTGAGCCCATGTGCTCCTGTGAGCCCATGAGCACAGAAACCCACCACTGATCGTGCCCTGGGCCCTGGAAAGCCACAGGGTTATGTGCTTATGGATGAGAAAGAAGAAAATATTCCCTAATTCCTTCCCTCCTTTTAGCATTTAGAGAGGCAAGCATGCTGAGAAATTATGGTCACCATCTTAGGTCCTATAGCGGAACATTTGAAAATCTGACTTAGGTAAATAGTGTAGAGTAAGCTGAGTTTTAGTGTGTGTGCGTACCAGTAGAGTGCTCCTTAAAATATTGAAGTAATTCTGCCTGAGTTACTAAATCGCTGCTGTCCCAGCCCCTTGGCTGCCCCAGGCTTTCTTCCCGGGACAGTCCAGATCTCTCCACTAAGTGGTTAATGCCTGACACTAAGGGCTTCAGTGGGCTTCAGGTCCCTGCTCTAGGCTGTCATGACAAGCTGGTGTTCCTATGGCCTGATAAGACTCTTGAAGCCCAAGCATCAGAAGGTCGCTAGGTGAGCATGGAGTTGAGCAAGGGCTAGCCTGGCAGGATATAGGCCAAGATGGCCTTTTCTTTGGAGGCACAAGCTGTGTTTTGGTTTCTGCTCTGTGGGGTCACCTGGCTTCCACTAAATTGTCATATCTTTGGGTAATTATCTCATAAATCTATAATGCATAGGAGTGTGCCCTCTTCCCCCAAACTATAAACCCCTAAGAAGCTACCAGTCCTCAGACACAGGGGGCCCACCAAGTCCTAAACCAAATAAATTAAACCCACACCTAGACACAATTTCAGTACAACTACTGAACATAAAGGATAAGGAGAAAGTCCTAAAATGTATCAGAGAGAGAAAGATAGAACATATATAAAGGAATGATAATTAGTTCCTCAGAAGGCTTATAACAGTAGATGCTAGAAGTCCTAAGTATCTTCAAAATGCTTAGGGAAAATTAGTCTCAACACAGCAATCTTTATGGAGCTAAACTAGTCGTTAAGAGAGCAGAAAAACAAAAGGTAGTTAACTCTTTACAGCCCCTCCCTGAGACACACGTCACCACCACGCGTAAGACACGGTGCAAAGTAAAGCAACTGATAAACTTTTGGTAAATTTGAATGCGAATTGACTTATTAAGAATAATAATGACTGGGCATCTGGGTGGCTCAGTCGGTTAAGCATCTGCCTTCAGCTCAGGTCATGATCCCAGATCCTGGGATCGAATCCCACATCAGGCTCTCTGCTCAGCAGGGAGTCTGCTTCTCTCTCTCTCTCTCTCTCAAATAAATAAATAAAATCTTAAAAAAAAAAAAGAATAATAATGACTAAAATTTGGGGGATTAAATTCAAAGTGAACTAAAATTGCAATAAATATGAAAGGAAATGTTAAGATTACAAGCATCTTAAGGTCTATATATTGTTCAAATAAATGACAGAAGTTGTGTTTCTGGATTTTGCTACATTAAGGACACATATTAAATAGCCAGTGAAAACAATAGAAATGGAATGGATCACTCCCAACTGTAGAGAGGAAAAGATGAGACAAGTAAAGGTAATATGTTCAATGAAATAGAAGATAGGTAAGGAATGGGGAAGAAGCATAATATATTTTTGTAACTAAGATAGTAGAAATGAGTCTAAATATGTCAGTAATCACAAAAGTAAATGGATGACATTTATTATTACCCATAAAAAGTTAGAAACTCTCAGGTATTTGGAATATTGAAAACTAAAATTCCAGCTATTATATAGTGTTTATAAGAGACACATATGAAACATAATGACATAAAAAGTTGAAAGTTAAAAGAATGGTAAAAATATACTGAGAAATTATTACCTAAAATAAGCCTGCTGTAGCAATATTAGTAAGACACTAAATGAAATTCAAAGCAAAACGCAGTAACAGAAAAACCCTATAAAGGCCACTGGAGGTGCAGGGTAGACAGTCCTTCTGGGGCAGGTGAGTGGGTCTTAGTTATGAGGATATGGAGCAGGTCCATGGTAAGAGCCAGGTGGTGGTGATCAAGACCAGTCAGCCAGGACTAATAATGAATGATAGGTCTGGGTAATAGAACTTACACTAAGGCCTAAGCCTACTGGGCCAATGTGTGGGCCTTCATGCTTCATACAACAAACCTACAGTCATCTGATGGTCAAGTGACATGGTGCCCTCAACTAGTACAGACCCTAAGCTCTACAAAGATAGCTCTTATTTAATGATAAAAAGGAAAACCCTGCCAGGAACATATTATAATCATGAACTTGAATGCACTTAATGCAAAACATAAAGAAAAAGTTATCCAAAGAATAGCCTCCGGTCACATGCTACAACATGGATGAACCTTGAGGACATTAAGTAGGACACAAAAGGACAACTATTATATAATTTCACTTATATGTAGTATCTTGAATAGTCAAATTCATAGAGACAGAAAGCAGAATAGTGGTTGCCAGGGCTAGGGGGACATAAGGATGAGAATTTATTGTTAAATGGTTACAATTTGGGATGACAAAAAGATACTAAAAGTAGATAATGGTGATCATTGCAAAACAATGTGAATGTATTTAATACCACTAAATTGTACACTTAAAATGGTTAAAATGGTAAAATTTATGGTATGTATGTTTACCACAATAAAAAAGAAATACTTAAAAAAAAATTTATCCTATCACAAAGGGAAATTTACAAATCCATTATTATATTGGAGGTCTTAATATGCCTCACTCAAAAAATATACATCAAGGGGCGCCTGGGTGCCTCAGTTGGTTAAGCTTCCAACTCTTGATTTTGGCTGAGGTCATGATCTCAGGGTCATGAGATTGAGCCCCATGTCAGACTCCACACTGAGCATGGAGCCTGCTTGGGATTCTCTCTTTCCCTCTCCTTCTGCCCCTTCCTCCCCCACCCATGTGCACGTGCGCACTCTCTCTCTCAAAAAAAAATTATATAGGGGCGCCTGGATGGCTCAGTCGTTAAGCGTCTGCCTTTGGCTCAGGTCATGATCCCAGGGTCCTGGGATCGAGCCCCGCATTGGGGTCCCTGCTCGTGGGAAGCCTGCTTCTCCCTCTCCCACTCCCCCTGCTTGTGTTCTCTCTCTCGCTGCGTCTCTCTCTGTCAAATAAATAAATCTTTAAAAAAAAATTATATATATAAAATTACATGTATATGTAGCAAAAAGAAAACCTACAGAAAAATTGAACTAATAAGCTTATTCCGACAGAATATCACAATCAGCAAAGAGGCTACTTAATGGAGCAGTTATGAAAACTGAGCTAATCTTCATGAACAATCTATGAGGTAGTCACTATTATGTTCTCATTTTACAAGAGGTACAAAGGCTAAGTCACATGTACACAGTCACACAACTGAGCTCTAAGTAGAGCTGAGATATGAATCCAGACATTCTGATTCCAGAGTCCAACTTATAACCATAATGTTGAGTAATAGAGGCAAGAACAAAGAGTTAATAAAATAGAAAACTGAGAAATAGTAGAGGTGCTCAACAAATCAAAAGCTGATTCTCTGAGAAGACAAAATTACAAACTGCTTATGAGATCAATCCAAAAATTGAAAAATGAAGAAGACATATCCATCATGATAGAAATAAGAAGGAAGACATACTACAGATATAGTAGAGCTTCTAAAATACATAAGAGAATACTATCATCAACTTTATGCCAAAAAACTTTTAAAACATAGATGAAATATACAATTTTCTGAAAAGATTGAAATTCCTAAAACTGACTCAAAAGCCTGAAAGCTAATAAACCATTGGAATTAAAAAGATTGACTTAGTAGTCAACTTCTACCACTTCTCCCAACAAGACACTGGTTTTATAGTTAATATTCTCCAAACTCTTTTTAAGATTTTAATTATTTGAAAGAGAGAGAATGAGAGAGAGAGAGAGAGAGCGCATGAGAGGGGGGAGGGTCAGAGGGAGAAGCAGACTCCCCGCTGAGCAGGGAGCCTGATGCGGAACTCGATCCTGCAACTCCAGGATCATGACCTGAGCCGAAGGCAGTCACTTAACCAACTGAGCCACCCAGGCGCCCTCTCCAAACTCTTCAGAAACTACTGTCCCCATCTTATACGATTATTTCATAGAATAGAAAAAGAGGAGGAGATTTAGTAAGAAGACCCAAAGTGAACTTAAATGCAAATGGTGGGATGGGTGTTCTATTATTCTTTATAGTTTTCTGTATTGTTCAAATATTTCATATTAAAAAAGAGGATATGGGGCTAGCTCATCAAACAGGCATATAGCATATCTTTGATTCAAAATTTAATCATTATCTCTGAATCAATAACTTCTAAGTATTTTTTAAGTTTCTATTTCCTAGGGGGTGGGCTCCAATATATCAGACCAACATGTATCTCAACAACAGTCAGCTTGGAGGTAACTTTCTCCCACAGACACCCTTTCTTTCAGAGAGCAGCATACGGGTTCTCTTCTGGACAGTTTCTGAATCCGTAACTGAGTGAATATGCCACCACTTGAGTTTCCAAGAGAAATTTAAGCGATTCCTACCTTGAGAACCTTTATGAGGCTCTGACATTCTTCAGACATTAGTCCTGCTTCTTCTATTGTGAATTATATTTAGAAATAAGTCACCCTAATTCTTTCCCTGTGGGTGCATTCATGTTAAATTTCTTAATCCAGAGAAGAAACCATCTTGGGGAAGAAGTGACCCATGTAATGCTCTGTTGAAGGCTTGGACTTGGAAAGAGCGTGATTAGACTGAGTAATTTCAGCACAAGTTACAAGAGGAAGATTACCTTCTCAGAGTGAAAACCTTGTCACACTGTGTTCCGTGAGGCTACTAGAGGAATCTAGAAAGGTCACAACACAAGTTTTCCATTTCTTCACTGATCTGAGAGTAAATCTACATTCCAGGAAATACATCAGGAAGTTAACAAAGCTATAGTTTAGATGTAGTAATATTAGAAAGAGAGTTTTAATTAGAATCAGGCAATAGGAAAGAGAATTCAACATTAAAATTCAGCATAAAAATATCATAATTTGTGAGTTCCAGTAGAATGGCTTACATACTATCTATGATTCAGCTGAGGCCATTCTAAGGGCTGGAAACTCTCTCATGGAGAGACTTTATGAATTTAGAGATGAGTACTTTCTATTGTCACTCAGACTTTATTCCTAATCCTGGTAATAAATCATTGCACATTATCCTTCAATGAGGTTCCCAAACCCAAATGATGCTGAAGAATGATAATCAGTTTTCTCTACTAAGAACATACAAAGGGCAAGGGGAATCACATTTAAAATTTACCAGAATTTTTATTTAGAATTAACTTTTAAAAGGAAATACGTGAATAATTTTGGGAAGTAGGCACTTCTTTGTAAAGTCACTTTTTAATTTATCTGTTGTTTTTTTTTATGTGGAAGGACACTGTTGCTTCCGGGGCCACTTAATTACCTTTTCTAGACACATCAGTACTGTAGGTCATGTTAGCTACCTTGACTGTAAGTGCATGTTTAAGGTCACACTGATCTGTAGTATGCCAGATCATTTTACAATATATAAAATAAGCTACCCTGTAATGTTACTCTTGATCCCCTAGGATAGGCAGTAACTGTACATTTTTTATATTAATTTCTGTTAGTTTTTTTACTGTACTTTTAACAAAATGAATTGTCTTTATGATGACTGATCATTTTTTCTTAACCTGGGCATCTTTAATTGTCTGCATTTTTCTTTATTGTATTCTACCATACTTTTTTCTCCACTAATGATAACCAGCAACATTGTA
Organism: Mirounga angustirostris; assembly: GCF_029215605.1. NCBI lineage: Eukaryota > Metazoa > Chordata > Mammalia > Carnivora > Phocidae > Mirounga > Mirounga angustirostris. Next base: position 115,410,756 of record NW_026991712.1, read on the forward strand.
CCAGAGTTTCCTTGAAGTTTATTTTTTTGTTGTTTTGCTAGAGTGTTATTGTTATTGCTTCTTTCAATGTTTACATGTAAGATATGCTTATCCAACATCAAAACACTGGATATATTCTATTTGTTACTTTATCCTTCAACAAATATTTGTTTCATGTCTGTCCACTGTGCAATAGGTTCTGGAAATGCAAAACCTAAATAAGACACTTGAGGCATTCCATCTCTCGCTTATTCCTCCCTTTCTTTACCTGGCTAGTTCTTCCTTCAAGTTGGATATTGCAGAGGGGTAGCTTGATGATTGAAAACAGAAAATCAGGGGCGCCTGGGTGGCTCAGTTGGTTAAGCAACTGCCTTCGGCTCAGGTCATGATCCTGGAGTCCCGGGATCGAGTCCCGCATCGGGCTCCCTGCTCGGCGGGGAGTCTGCTTCTCCCTCTGACCCTCCTCCCTCTCATGCTCTCTGTCTCTCATTCTCTCTCTCTCAAATAAATAAATAAATAAAAATCTTTAAAAAAAAAAGGAAAGAAAACAGAAAATCAGAGTTGGCATCAAAGAAGTCACTGGGGACCTTTAACAAAAGCATTTTCAGTGGGGTGGGAGGGGGCAGAATCCAGACAATAGATGACACTGGTAAGGAATCAGCGCCAATGAGGACAGTCTCTTCATTTCTGAAGACAACAAAAAAAGGGAGCAGATACAGCAGCAACATGGAGGGAAGAAATCACCAAATGAAAAAAGGCTGTCTGGGGTCTAGGAGAAATTCAAGTATGTTTATAAACTTAAAAGCAAAGAGCCAAATAGTTTGGGAGAAATTGAAGATACAGGGAAGAATGAAGATAATTTATGTACAAGACTCCAGGGTCATGTAGGGTGTTTTACGGGCAGAGATTTTTGTCTTGGGAAGGAGAATGTAATAGGACAACAATTAGAATCTAAAAGTGAAGAGGAAAGAAGGAAGAATACGTGAAATGCCTCTTATCTCCATTAAGAAAAATGGAGAACCATGCTCTAAGAGGGAGACAGATAAGCAGAGGCAGACAGTTCAAGAAAAATGGCAAAAGTCTGGAACAGTTTCTCTAAGGACGGTGTGTTCCCTTTTAGCCCCCCAGATCCATTCTCCATACTTCTCCACCCAGCTCTGTGCCCTGAGAGGCTGGCAGCTATGGATTGCACCAGCCAGTTTCCTAACCCTCTTGCTTTTGACTGGTTTCAACCATCAGAAGAAAGGAGAGTTTGGGATATTTATTCCCCACACCTGGTGTCTTTCTACCTGGCCATGAGCTGCCCATGGCCAGCAGTTGTGAGGACCATAGAGCCACAATCTTAGTGGGTAGTAGTGCTCTCTCTCTCTCTCTCAGTTGCTACCCCCAGGGTACTTCTCTATCATTTGGTGTTTTCCCATAACCCTGAGCAGACAATCTTCTCATTAAATTCTCCTAAAATTGGAGTGTGACATTTGCGTCCTATCTGGGATCCTAACTGATACAGAACAAGAGGAAACTGAGTGGAGACAAATAAAATGATCACCTTAGGCACAGGTGAGGCTAGGAGCTCTTAAGTCTGTCACGCTTATTTGCCCTGCTTAACCTTGCTGCTCATGAGAAGCAGATGGTGGAACAGTGAAGTTCCATTAGAAAGAGTAAATGTGGCAAAAGAAGAGGGAGAGAGATTGAAGGGGCTGGTGAGTGGGTCATTGAAATAACTGCCTTAGACCTAAAAGCTGTGCTTTCCATGTGCATTTTGAGTTTAAGCAAAACACTTTTCTACTGGTTTCTTAAGTCTCTAGAACTGAATTATGATCTCCCTTGAATTTACCTGTACATTCAATAAATCTCCAGAAAACAGGAATACACACACACACACTTTAGGTCACCAGATCTGAAGATGTTATTGTAATGTTATGGACTGAACTGTGTCCCCCAAAATTCATACGCTGAAACCCTAACCGCCAATGTGACTATATTTGGAGACAGGGCCTTTAAAGAAGTAATTAATGTTAATTGAAGTCATAACAGTAGGACCCAATCCAGTAGGACTGGTGTCCTTAAAAGCACGTGCACATAGAAAGGCCATGTGAGCACACAGCAAGAAGGTGGCCGTCTGCAAGCCAAGGAGAAAGGCCTCACCAGAAACCAACTCTGTTGACACCTTGATCTTGGACTTCTAGCCTCCAGAACTGTGAGAAAATAAATTTATGTTTAGGTCCACCAGTCTGTGGTATCCTGCTACGGCAGCCCAAGCAAACTAATACAAACTAATACATCTAAGTCTTTTAACATAGAAGGGGAACCACACTTCTTTGGCCATGGAATTCAAGGATGCATAATACTCCATTCTGCCTACATGTTCTGGCCCTTCTCCTTTTTACTGAGTATGATTCACTCTTCAAGGCCCAGCTCCAATGTCACCTCCTCTGGGCAATCCCCCCTGGCCAGTTTTATCCTCCCTGAAGGAAGCCACTCCTTAGAGATAAGGTCTATCTTGTCCTAGATGATCACCTGTCTTCCTTATTCTCTCTCCTGGGGCCAAAGTCTTACAATTTTGTGGACTCACCCCTGCTCTTAGCAATGCCGTGTATAGAGCAAGCACTTAGTAAATGTCTGTGGATTGACTGATTACTTGTCCTTGATAATGAGAAGAAAGCTACTTAGTTTCCTGAGTTTCTATACTTAGGACGCACCCTGAGAACAGCTGAGAAGGCAGAGCTTAGGGGCATCAATGTGACTTCCGAACCTTCACTGTATCTATCCCCTTGTCATGTTCAATCGAGACCTCCCATCCCAGGCTGGTGACAGAGCAGATGTGACAAGGCTGTTTGCTTTCACCACAGCTAGGGTTACTCAAGCTGCTGAAGAGCCATAACCGGGTTTGTTCTCATTCCCGAGGCAGAGTGGGCTTGGAATAACTTGTGCAAATCAGACCAAGGAATCCTTAAGCCCCTTGCTATTCTGTCATTCTAGACATTGTCTAAACCAACAGAACCCCAGCAAGGTATGGCCTGCTCTGAAAATACGTCTCAGTGGGAGCTTTTATACCTTGACAGCAACAGCGGCTTCCCCCAAATGAACCTACCTCATTTAGCAGGCTTCTGTGGCAAATGCTATTAAAGCAATTCCCTTTGAACCTTGCATTTTACTTTTAAAGCCACGGGTAGAGTTAACTCTCCCTTTCTCCTGAAGACTGTATCACCTTTAAAACAAGCTCATCATCCTCTAATCCATTTCCAAACCCAGTTCAGGAATCTGGGTTAAGCACAGTATAACAGAGCGAGACTGTGGCTTGATGGAGCAAGAGTTCCTTCTTTATCCTAATTGGCAGAGTCCTCACGAGGGAAGGCAGAGCACCTGGTCCTAACTCCAATTTGTCTTCTTCCCATGAATAATTCATGCTGCCTCTACATGACCAGCCACTACAACAGTAGGGGATGGTCCCTTCATGCGAAATCACCGGCTGAAGCCCGGTCTGAACCAATGGTCCCTGCCCAGCCAGCAGGAAGCTTTGGCTTCTGCAGATGTGAGAGTTCTTGCTCAAGGTCAGGTTGATGGCCACTGAATGTTAAGTTACACTATTGTCAATTTGGTATTAGTGATTCCCAATTTGGTTTACTTAACTAAGGCTGACCTGCCTCGACATTTAACCTTTAAAGGAATGCAGGCTGCTTCCTGGCAATTGAATATGCCGGTGAACATATGGTAAGAATATGTGTATTTGAAGGTTTTATAGGCCTGCATATATCTGAAAATGGAATGGAAACTCAGAGCGGTTTTGTGTAAAAAGAGAGAGGGAGAGGGAAAAAGAGCTAGGGAGGGAAAAGAAACAAAGAAAGAAATCTGATCCCATCACTCCTCTGCTTGAACCTTCCACAGTTCCCATGGCTCTTAGGCTCCACATTGCCTAAGCAACCCTGAAGAATGCACCTCCTGCCTACCCCTCTAGACTCATTCTACCACCCTACCCCTTGTTTACCGCACTCCAGCCACACTCACATTTTTGAGTCCTTGAGTCTGCTCAGGGGCTCCCCGTAGACTTTTCCCTCTTCCTCCCCTTGCCCCCATTCCCAAGCCTCCACCTGGCTCATCCCTCAGGTGGAGGCAGGCGGCTGCTTTTACAGGTTCAAGTGATCTCAGACTGAATGAACTTTCATTGATCTCACCCCACACCATTATGTTCCCTGGTGATATACAACGTCTGTCATCACATAAGCTGTTGTGTCTTTGTGGATTTTACCTCACTTGTAACTAAATTCTAGATTAGACTTTAAGCTCCAAAATACAGGAACCCCATCTGTCAACTCTGTGTTCCCAGAACTTAGCACAGCGCCTGATGCTAGAGAAAAAGTAGCACAAATGAAAGGATAAATGAATAAATGAACAGACTTATGAATGGGGCTCTGCATAAATGGAGCTACACCAAAGCCCAGCTGGAAAATTCTCAGTCCGTTGGCTTGTTTGTCCGGTGAGATTCTTGCCCAAGTAGAGGACCGAGAGTCTCGCCGGAAGGGATAAACAGATGAGAAAATGTGCACATCTCCACCAACCTCCTGCGTCTAGGTCTCAAAGTCTAAAGAGCAGCTCATTTAGTTAGCTCGACTGAAAGGATCGAGAGAACTGAGACCAAAGTCTCTCTCTGCCTGATGCCACTGAAGAACACAACCAATTACCCAGCCGGCAGCGGTTTTGTGAGAACATACCTTGAAAAGCCCTCTAGCATGCCACCCTTAAGAGACCTCTTGGAACCAAAAGACCTACTGGTTGTTCTGTGATTACCTCACTGAGCCTCAGCTTCTGTGTTTATAGAAGTGGGAACGATAGTATTTAGTAGACACTCGTTCCATTTCTTCCCTGCGCTTCCCCAGCACTGACCTCTCCCTCCATTAGACACAGGAAGCACAGCGCCCGGGCCCCAGGATACTTTTAGGAACTCACCAAAATGATTTAACTTCTTTTAAGACCAGAAGATAATTAATAATAATCTAGCCTGGATTACATTCATCATTATTATATCAAGATGTCATCAACTAAAAATGTTACTACAGTCATGAAGAAAGAGGTCTACAAAGTTTAAGTGTTCAGGGCCCACAAAAGTCATGCTGTAGTCCTGTCCCCAGCCCCTTTTTGGAGATCTTCCTCTCCCCCCGCACTGTCCCCCTGGTTACAGCAATAGGTTAAGATTTTACTTATTTGAGAGCGAGAGCACGAGCAGGGGGAGGGGCAAAGGGAGGGGGAGAAGCAGGCTTCCCGTGGAGCAGGGAGCCCGATGCGGGGCTCGATCCCAGGACCCCCGGATCATGACCTGAGCCGAAGGCAGACACTTAACCAACTGAGCCACCCAGGCGTCCCACAGCAACCAGTTTTGTGGGTTTTGTTTTGTTTTGTATTTTTACAGTTCTGTGTATTTATCGAAAAAAATCTGCCTATAAGTGGACCCACACAATTCAAACTCTTCTTGTGCAAGGATCAACTGTACTATGCCTGTTGTCCAAACGTATACCCAGACAATGGGTCTGTAATTGCCACACAAGGTGAGATGCTATGTCTAGTAGGGTATGGGCTCAGCAACCAGTTTTGACTCTATTCTTGTGGTTTGATTGTACCAAGACCTACAGTTGGCCCAGGCTGGGCCTGTCAGAGTCGCCTCCCCTCAGTACTCATCCTGGCTATGGTTAACTAGTTTGGGGTTCGGGGAGGATATTTGGGGATGGGCCCCCTCTATCTGGCTATTTAGACTTGCTTCTGAGATCCAGCCAGTCTGACTATTCCCTCCCCGAGAGAAGATGAAATTTGGGAGCTGCTATTTCCCAGCATATGGACTTAAAGCAGAGAAAGCCAATCTGAGGGAGAATGTGCCCCCAAGGGAACAGAGGACTAAAATCGAAGGTCCCAGACATATTCTAATCTCAGGCTGGAAGCTATTTCTGGGGCTGTTGGCACCCTGTCTCTTGGATCCTCTGAGACATCAGCAGGGCTGAACTGGATAGTGGTTCAGGGCCTGGGGTCAGGAGCTCAGCTGCCAATATTCAAAGCCAGTTGCAATATTCCAGCTCCATCACCCTAAGCAAGTTACTTAAGACCCCTGGGACTCAATTCCCTCTATCATAATAGGGACATGTGAAAATCAAGTGAAGTAACCTATTAAAAGTGCTTAGAACACAGAATAGAAGACAAGACCAGAAACAGACCTATAAATACATTGTCCATTGATCATTTACAATGGTGCAAAGCAGTTCAATGGAGAAAGGATAGCCTTTATGACAAATGATGCTGGAATAATTGGAAATCCATATTTAAAAAAAAATTGACACTTAACCAATACTTTGCAACATACACAAAAATTAACTTGAGGGGCCCCTGGGTGGGGCAGTCCGTTAACCATTCAACTCTTGGTTTTGGCTCAGGTCATGATCTCGTATCCTGGGATGGAGCACCACGTCTGACTGTGCTGAGTGGGGAGTCTGCTTACTAAGGTTTCTCTCTCCCTCTCCTCTGCTCCTCCCCGCCAAGCTCGTTTGCTTACTCTCGCTTGCTCTGAAATAAATCTTAAAAAAAAAAAATTAACTTGAAATGGATCATAGACCTAAATGTAAACCTCAAAACTATAAAACTTCAAGAAGAAAACATAGGAGAAAATTTCTGTGACTTTGGATTAGGCAAAGATTAGATAGGACCTAAAAACCACAATCCATTTTTTAAAAGAGTGATTAATTGGACTTCATCAAAAATTAAAACTTCTGTCTTTTTTTGGTTTTTTGTTTGTTTGTTAAGACCCCATTAAGAGAAAAGCAAGCCACAGATGGAAAATATTTGTAAAACACATGTCAGATAAAAGACAATATGTAAAGAACTCTCTAAACTCAGTAATAACACAAAGAACCCAATTGAGATTTGAACAGAAACATCACCAAAAGCAGATATATGTATGGCAAATAAGTCCATGAGGGGGTGCTCCACATCATTAGTCATTCGGGAAATGCAAATGGAAGCCACCGTGACGTAGCACTGCACCGCATGAGAACAGCTAGGACAGAGACCGAGAAAACCCCCAGCTGGTGAGGACGAGGAGGAGCACCTGGAACCCACACACAGCTGATGGGAATGTAAATCATACAGTCCTTACAGAACAGTTGGGCTGTTGCTTCTAAAATTAAATATGCACGTAATATAGAACTCTGCAGTCCCACTACTAGATATTTTTACTCGAGACATGAAAACATATGTGCACTCCAAACTTATACGCAAATATTTGTAGCAGTTTTACTCATCATCATCAAAAACTGGAAACAACCCAGATACCTTTCAACTGGTGAACGGAGAAGCAAACTGTGGCCCATTCATACAACGGAATACTGCTCAGCAATAAAAAGAAATAACTGATGCAGATATTGACATGAATAAATCTGAATGAAAAAAGCCAAATTCAGAAGGCTACATATCGCATGAAGCATTGGTATTTTTTTTTTATGTTCAGTTAGCCAACATATAGTACACGTCATTAGTTTTTGATGTGGTGTTCAATTATTTTCGTGTAACACCCAGTGCTCATCACCACACATGCCCTCCTTAATGCCCATCACCCGGTTACCCCATCCCCCACCCCCCTCTTTTCTGTAACCCTGTTTGGTTCCCAGGGTCTCTCATGGTTTGCCTTCCTCTCTGATTTCTTCCTATTCAGTTTTCCCAAACAAAATACCGATGGTTCTCCACGGGGAAGGGAGGAAGAACCATTGGTATTTTGTTTGGGAAAAGGCAAAACTATAGGACAGAAAACCGATCGGTAGTTGTCAATGGCTAGGAGTGGGAAGAAGACTGGCTACAATGGGGCATGAGGGAACTTTTGGGGGTGACAGAAATATTCTCTATCTTGCCTGTAATGGGGGTGATACTACTGTAGGAGTTTGTCAAAACACAGACCTGTACACTATGGTGAATGTGAATGTATATAAGTTATATCTCAATAAACCTGGGTTTTACATTTTTAGGGGAAAAGAAAGTAACTTCATTTCCTTAAATTGGTCCCAGGGGGTTTCTGTGACTTATAATCAAGGGTCCTGAATGATAACAAACATCCAGCTCATCGTGCTGTGGGAATTATATGGCACAATGCAGTTTCATCTAAAGATGGGGTTAAATTCTGATATTAACTCATAAGGCTAACTTCCTCCTTGAAAGTCCATTAACTCCCTCATAGAATACAGTGTACATTTTTTATGTACAAACTGTTACAGGAATGCGTATATACGCTAAAGTCAGAACCGCTGAGCTCTACAAAAGGAACTGTACATGCAGGGGCCTAGACTATTAATTCACAGCACAGCGTTTCTAGTCAAATTACCCTGGTTCAAATCCCATTTCTACCACTTTCTAGCCCTGGACAAGTTACGTAACTTTGCTATGCTTCAGTTTTTTTCTTCTGTACAATGGTGATGATGGTACCTAACTCATAGGGTTTTAGTGTAAATCAACGTATGGAAAGCCATCAGGCTCAAGTCAGTAAAGGCTGTATTTGTGTCAGCTGCCAATTGGTCAGATAGACCCGCATTATAATCCCTTCAGTGAGGATCTATTAAGCTCCTACTATATACAATGAATATCTATTAAGCATGCTGTATGACCTGTTGCGTCAAGCTGCCCACGGAGAAAACTGACCCTCTCTGTTTAACATGTGAATTGAGCTGGAGGGAAAGCGAGGCATTCAGGAGCTAAAGCTACCCACCCACAGGGGCCTCACCAATCCTTTTAAGATAATTCCTAATATTCAAACAAAACAATCCATCTGCCTCTCTCAGTACCATTACGGCCTGCATGTTTCAACTAGTTTAGAGGATAATCTGATAACCAAGAAAAAGTCTAATAACAAAGCAGCCCTTATTCGGGGAGCCCAGTCCTCAAAAAGGGGCCACTCTAAATAGCCCACCACTACACCTCCTTTTCCTCACCTCTCTAAAGCTCTCCAATCCTGTTCTCCTGCTGGCCTGGTTTCCCTTCAGTGTGGGTTCTTTAATCTCAGCTCCTTGCCCCTGTTCGAAGACCATCACATTTTATTTAGGTGTCCACTCTGACAAGGCGTCCTGCTTGTTAAGATACCTTGAACCTTTTATTTAGCTTCCTCGTGCCTAAGCTTTCTCTTACATCAAAGTGGCTTAATATCACCTGTTCTAGGGGCACCTGGGTGGCTCAGTTGCTTAAGCGTCTGCCTTTGGCTCAAGTCACGATCTCGGGGTTCTGCGATGGAACCCCGAGTTGGACTCCCTGCCCAGCGGGGATGCTCCCTCTCCCTCTGCCCCTCCCCACACCCCCACCCTGCTCATGTTTTCGCTCTCTCAAATAAATAAAATCTTTTTTTAATATCACCTGTTCTATCTTTCCCCCAAAAAGTGAAATTAGGTAATCAATGTGACAATGCCTTGTCACCCACAGATGTCAAGGTAGAGTCACTTTATGTTTCATGATAGGATTATCTTCCTTTACACAACCATTTTTCTCAAATGTTGCTTGTGAATCAAATCCAGATTTAAAAGGCCTGGGGATGCTCAGAGCGTCAGGAAATCTCATGGTGGGGAATTTTGACAAACAAACCAAATTTGTTATTTGGCCTAACCGCCCCCCCAACCCTTATCCATGGGGATACGCTCCAAGACCCCCAGTGGAGGCCTGAAACTGTGGAGAGTACTGAACACAACATATATACTGTGTTTGTTCTTATACATGCATACTTATGATAAAGTTTAATTTGTAAGTTAGGCCCACTAAGAGATTAACAATAACTAAAACTAGAACAATTATAACAAGATGCTCCAATAAAAGTTGTGTGAATATGGTCTCTCTCAAAATATCATACTGTACTCACCCTCATTCTTGTGACGATGTGAGAGGATAAAATGCCTGCATGAGGAGAGAAGAGGGAGGGGAAGGACGCAGGCATGTGACGTAGTGTTGGCCAGCTACTCACCTGACCAGACGTCATAAGGAGGACCCTCTGCTTCTGGACCACGGTTGACCGTAGGTAACTGAAACCCCGGATAATCACCGCCAACATTCCCAAACCTCCATACTGAGTTAATTCAGAGAACTAGGAGGAGGAGGACGGCAGCAAATGTCATGAAAGCAATCTTAATTCACTTAACAGTTTATGGGTTTTCGAGCCACTTTCACGCACCTCTCACCTGAGGCTCATTACCACCCCCAGGAGACAGTGATCAGATATTATTCTCCCCAGTTGCCAGATGAAGAAGCTGAAGCAGTTAGGTTAATGACTTGCCCAAGGTTACGCTGCTAATGGACCTGGGCTGAAGGCTCGGACATTCTCAAAACTCTTCCCCTTGACCTGTGCAAAACAGCACAAGAACTAAAAGAACCAGGAATCAACTGCAGTCTGCAGAAATGTAAATAATTTTCTTTAAACATTCGTGGCCTCAAAACCCTGGAATTCTAAAGCCAAAGTCCCCAACACATAAAATTCTAAATAAATAGAGGAGACTGCTGACATCGTCAAAGCAGAAAGGCAGTAAATGCAGTATCACCATGATAAAAAATGATTAATTGCTAATCATACCAGCTGAAATATCATCAAATTTTGCATTAACAGCTACAATTAAAGAGTAGACTTATTAGCTACATTATGTTTAAGTGCATCCTGCCAGAATCTTCGTATTTTCCCACCAAACATAAAAAAGACCTTAAATCAACTTTAAGAAGATGGAAAGAAACAAGATAAAATGGCATCACCTACATACATAGTGGGGGAAGGAACCTCAAAGACCCTGGAGGAAACAGCTGAGGCCTGCAGTTTCTAAAGGTCAATTTGGAGGAGAATATTTTAGGCAGAGGTAGCCTTCCTGCTAATGAGATTCTAGATAAAACTTCTATGAAATTCAACCTCATCTCCCTCCACCCCACAAAAATATCTAGGAGGGCCTGCAGTGCAGGCATAGTCCTCTGCCTGGAGGAAAATATCCTACTATGAGCTGATCCAAGCTCCCCTGAAATCTGAAAGATGAAAGATGGCCATTTCTTTATTGATCAGATGGGGCCACCTTTCACTTTGAACACAGGGTGGATGACCTCTAAGAATCTGTTCTTCCTCCAATTTTTCCCAGCTTCTCCCATCTTCAGATCTTCCACCCTCTCCAGGGTGCCAGTGCTGTCCAGGCTTGCCCCACTTGGTCTGGACTACAGAGATCATGATTCTTGCTTCCATTCTACAGAGGGAGAAGTTTTAGAGAGGATTCTCAGACAAAAACTCCTTAAGTTCTCCATAGGCATTGTCTGTGATCTTTCCACTTCTATGTAAAACCACTGCAAGACAAACAAGACTTCCTCTTGGCGGTACAGATGGTTTCTTACTGCCATCTATACTGGCTTAACTAGGTCATGTGTCATTAAGCTAAAAATTTTCTTTCTTACTAGGAGTAAAGAGAAGTGATAAAGGAGGACAAGAAAAACTCACCCTGCCAAACAGACCTAAAAGCAAGTGTACTCTTCCAAACTAACTTTTTTTTTTTTGCATAATCTAATTCAAATTTTCTATTCCCATCCTTCCTCCAGAATATCCTCTCCCACTGGAAGAGATGCTTAAAATAGGCATACCTTATGATTTTCTTTGTTATAAACCACAGGTAGGTCATTTTTTAAATTGCTGTATGTTGCTTATAAAGTCCTCATCAACACCTATTTTATGTTTATTTGCCAAATTCCAATGGCTCATTCAAACCACCATGTGACCAGAAATGATTAGGGCTTTGTTGAGGTCTGTGGTTGACCTGCTTTATGGTGAGATTGTTCTGAAGGTCCATCAGCAATGCACACTCACGGAGAATGGGTCACCTTGCAGTCTATGCCTTTGCAGAGTTCCTCAGCTCATAACAGATTTCAACTTTTGGAAACCTGTTGACATTTATTTGAGAAATTCCAGTTCAAAGGATTCTGAAAATTCAACATCCCCAAATATGATGTCTTTGTTTAAAACTCTGAAAGGAAAGGGAGCAGAACATGTGGGTGTGCACCAATTAAGGGTTCTGAATTCATATATGGTCTGCAAGAATGGAGTCATCTCTTTATTCATTTATTCAATTATGTGTTGTCTGCCCATTATTTGTTGAGGGTGCGAAGTCCTGGGATACCTTGGTGAATAGAGCAAGACAGAGTGTGTACTTGCTCTTGAGGTGCTCCTACTCCAGGGAGAGAGAAGAAAGTAATAAACTAAAATAATTACAGATATTGTTAAGATGTAAGAAAGACAAGTAGGAGACAGAGGTGGAGAATAGAATGAATGAGACACACCAACTTGCAGGAAGGAAAGCTGTCCTGAACAGGTGACAGTTAAGTTGAGCCCTGAAAAATGAGAGGCTGTAGTCCATTGCTGTAGTCCTGGGGAAAGAACATTTTCAGGAGAAGGAGACAGCCCACACCAAGTCTCTGAGGGATGAAAGGGCTTGGTGTATTCCTGGCCTCGAAAGGAAACTTATTCTGAGGTAAATTGGAAGCTGCTGGAGATTTAAAGAGAAGAGTGACGTGACCTGGTCTGTGTTTTATATGGCACTGGCTACGATGCAGAGAATGGACTGCGGGAGGAAATGCTTGGCTGTGGGGAGACAGGAAGCTGTTGTAACAGTCCAAATAGGAGCTCAGGAGAGCGTGGCACAAGTGTAGAAGTAAAATGGAGACAACTAGACAGACTCAAAGCACCTTTCTGAGATTAAAATCAAAAGGACTTGCTTGGAAATTAGATGTGGAAAATGAAGGCAAGAGCAAAATCAGGGATAATTATAAGTTTCTGCCTGGGTGGGTGGTGGTGCCATTCGTTAAGATGACGAAAATTGCCCCGGGGTTTCTTCTGTTCTAGTGTGAGGCCTGCCTGTGGTACACATGTGGGGCCCTATAGGGTTTTCATTTTCTTTCTAATAGAGCTTCCTGTGGGGAGAGCTTTCTTGACTCTTTTGTACTTCTAGGGAGCTAAACACATACACGCACACACGTTAGCCAACAGGGTTCAAAGGAAGCCTGAGACCTGTTTCAGCCCCTAACATCAGGTTTCCCAGCCCCAACTAGTGTGCAGAGTGTTATCAGGCAGGGCCAACTGTAGCTTCGTGATGCTCAAGAGATCAAGAAAACAACCCAAACATAAAATCACATTTTTCCGGGGAATTAGGACTTGTGTATCAAACCTTTGGCATGAGTTGCATTATTGGATGGACTGAGCAGAATTCACACATACACATCCACCAGCCACTGGTATCAAGTTCTTTAAAGAAAACCCAAATCAAAGATGCGCAGTTGTTCATTGGACAGAGGCACTTCCTTGGGAAAGAGCACCGAGAGAATTTAGGGTCTGCCCTCTGAGATGGGCTTCTCCACTGAAATTTGTTGTCAGAGACTCTTCCAGCCCATTCAACTCAAAGCCAGTAGCTTGAAGCCAATGGTTCAGAGACATTCTCACCTCTGCGGAGCATGAGAACCACTTGAAGGCCCTGAGTTTAAGGGGAATTATAAAGCTGGGGTCTAACCAATTAAAATAGCTTTGGGGGCAGATACCATTTATGCTTTATTCCATAGGATTCTAGACACCTCTCTTACTGTCTGTGTGGCTCTTAATGGGAACACAACTGGCATGGAGTCTTTGGCCATATGTTCTCACTTCACCAGCTTACACCATCAATATTTCTGTGCCACGGAAAATGTGCTTATGAGAATTGTTAAGGGAACTCTTGAAAAGATACAGACATTGCAAAAAATAACTCAGTACCTAAAGGAGGAATGAAAGGGATCGCAGAATTCATTCCACTGCTCTGGATCCAAATCCCAGCTCCCCTGTTACTAATTAATAGAACATACCATCAAGACAAGACTTAGGAGAAATGGGAAGCACTTCAATAAGAGATACCTAGAAGGGGGACCAGGCTTTGCTTCACCATTTCCTAATCACCCCATATCACTGTTTTCAATTCTGTTTATTCTGCTTTTTGTTTGTTTGTTTGTTTGTTTAATGAGATTTTTATTTCTGCATTGATTTTATGTTCCCTCATCATTTATTTTTTACTGAGCTCTACCAATTTGTTTTTTTTTTTATTTTCTTCTATTGTCTTTTCATCTCCTTTTCAATCATTTTGTGTGTGTGTGCACCTCCTCCTCCCCAAGAGATGATGCTATCTATAGTAACTTTAAAATTCCTTGTCAAATTCATAGAACAAATGTTATCTGACTTGTGCTTACTCTTTCCTCTTATTCACATGCATATGGCCTAATGTGTTCCTTTCTGGTAGTTATTCACATTTCTTAGGGTAATTCTATCTGAGGCCATCATTTGCTTGAAGACTTCTGTGAAGAAGGGCCACCCAGAGCTTTACATGTAGTGTATTATCTCAAAAACCTCCTCACCAATCGTGCCCTCGGCCCTGAATGCACATTTCTCCTCCTTTCTCTTCAGTTAGGATGTTGATTTGTGTTGCGATCTGGCAAGCACAGTTTCGTCTCTCCTCCATCCTCCTACTGCACACCCCGTTAGCTAGGAGGCTAGCGTGTCCTGCACATGATACAGGGGGAGCCTCCACGTGGCTCCCCTTCAGCCCCGCCCCACCCACTCCCGCGGTTGACAACTGGGTCTGCGTATGGACATGCCCACTTCTCTGGCCACATTTCTCTAGATCCCAGGAAACTGAATGAAGGATCCTTTGGACCTGAAGACTGTAACATGTACTTTTTGAAAATTCTGACTCTGCTAAAACCTGAGGCAGTTTCTGGGTTCTCAGTCTCCACCCTTACTTAGTGTTAGTCTCAATTTCTCAGAATTGGCCAGATTTTGTTCATAGTGAAGTTTCTCTATTTCATCAAATTTGGCGTTTTTGTCTTCCCTTTTTTTTCATTTTTTCCAGAAAATATTTTTCCAAAACCTTTTTCAAGGTTTCAAGGAGGCTTGGTAACAAAATGCTTTTACCTTGATTCTTTAACTGAAGGCCCTCTCATTCATTCCTCAATCCATGGCAAGCTTGCTTCTACCTCTAGTTGATCAGACTGTTTTCTCAAAGATCACTACTGACTTCCTAATTGCTAAATTAAAAGGCTTTCTTCCTGTCTTTTTTTTCCTATTATCACAATTTCCCTTTTTATGATTGAAGTATAATTAACATACAGGTTATATTAGTTTTAGGTGTACAATTTGATTCAGCAATTCTATACATTACTCAGTGCTCATTGAGATAAGTGTGCTTTTAATCCCCTTTATCTATTTCATCCATCCCCCTGCCATTTCCTCTCTGTTAACCATCTTCTGTATCCATTCACCTATCGATGGACGTTTGGGTTGCTTCCATATTTGGCTATTGTAAATAATGCTGCAATAAACATAGGGATGCATGTCTCTTTTCACTTTATATTTCTTCTGTTATGGCTCCTAAATGCCCATTCTCTTGCTCTTTTTCAATTTTCCTTCAATTACAGCTATTCTCCCAGGGTTTTTTGTTTAAATGCTCTTCCTGAGCAACTCCATGCATTCCCTAGGCTTAAACTTCCCACTGTACACTTTACTCGCAAATGTGTCTCATCTATCCTGATCCTCTCTTGAAATTTATACCCAATTTCCAAAGCCTGTTTGACCCCTGCACATGTGCATACCACTGGCACCTCCATGTATGTTCTAAGCCACTATTTTCCAATCTAGTGACTCTTAGTGTTATTTGTTTTAAAGATTCGCACATTATTAGTTTCCTAGGGGGGCAATAATAAATTACCACAAACTGGATGGCTTAAAACAGTTTATCCTTTCACAGTTCTGGAGGCTAGAAGTCCAAAATTAAGGTATTGGCAAGACCATGGTCCCTCTGAAGGCTTAGGAAAGAATCCTTCCTTGCCTCTTCCAAGCTTCTAGTGGTTGCCAATAATTCTCAGCTTCCCTAGGCTTGTAGCTGGGTCACCCCAATCTCTGCCTCTGTCATCACACAGCCTTCTTCTCTGTGTGTGTCTTTCTTGACGCCTCCCTCTTCTTACTCTTATAAAGACACCATTCACTGGATATAGCACCCACCCCAATACAGCAATGCCTCATCTTAACTTGATTACATCTGCAAAACCTTATTTCCAAATAAGGTACTGGGGGTCAGAACTTCAACATATCCTTCAGAGGGATACAACTAACCCACTATCTCATGACAAAATACATTTTGAAAATGTTCTTTTAAGCAAAATCAGACAGATTCCATCACTAAAGAACTCCTCAGAGCTTTAATAGGCTAATGCGAATTGTAGGGGTTTTGTTTTGTTAACATTAGATTCAGGTGTGCAACATGACTCGCTATTTGTCTATACTGCGAACAATCACAAGTAAGTCAACATCCATCACCACACATAGTTACAGACCTTTTTTCCTTGCGATGAGAAATTTTAAGATTTACTCTCTTAGGAACTTGCAGTAGAGTAGTATTCACTATGGTTACCATGCTGTACATTATCTCCCCAGGACGTATTTATTTTATAACTGAAAGTTTGTACCTTTTCACTCCGTTTACCCATTTTGCCTATCAGACACCTCTCACCTTCGGCAACCACAATCTGTTCTCTATATTTATGAGCTTGGATTTGTGTTTGTTTGTGGCATTTTATTAGATTCTACATCTAACTGAGATCATATAGTATTTGTCTTTTTCTGTCTGACTTATTTCATTTAGCATAATGTCCTCAAGTTCCATCCACAAATGGCAAGATTTCATTCTTTTTTACAGCTGAATAATATTCCATGATGTATATAGGCCACATTTTCTTAATCCCTTCATCCATCAATAAACACTTAGGTTGTCTCCATGTTTTGGCTATTGTAGACAATGCTTCAAAGCACAGTGGGGGTGCATTCCAACTGCATTCCAAAACAGCTAAATATGCAGGTCCAAAAAAGGAAAGTACTTTTCCAACTGCTACATTCACTCCGAAGCCCATTCATCTCTTTCAGCATCCCAAAGACCAGACACATGTCTGCTCAGCTATAAAATAAAGTGGCAAACCCATTGCAACACTGACACCACGGGACAGTTTCCTATAAAACCCAACTTCTGATGCTGGGCTCTAGCTGCACTTTCTCGCAGGTCATCATCCTCATCTGGAAGAGCAGTTGTCTAAGCGACCTCTAGATCCTGCTCATACTCTGTGCTGCCAAAGCTGGGCCCACAACAACCTCCGGTGGGGCAGGAGAAGGCATGGTGACAAACTCCAAGTTAGCATCTCCAATTAGTTTTCTAGCAAGCCACAGGAAGGGCTCTTCAAAGTTGTAGTTACTTTTGGCAGAAATGTCATAGTACTGAAGGTTCTTCTTTCAGCAGAAGACAATAGATTTTGTCTTAATTTTCCTGTCCTTAATGTCCACTTTGTTGCCACACAGCACAGTGGGGTTGTTCTCACATACTTGAGCCAAATCTCTATGCTGGTGATGCACATTCTTGTAAGTAACCCTTGATGGTACATCAAACGTTGTAATGGTACACTGGGCCGGGATGTGATAGCCATCTCTCAGCCCACCAAATTTCTCCTGACCAGCTGTTTCCCATACATTGAACTTAATAGGTCCTCTGTTGGTATGGAACACAAGGGGATGGACCTCAAAACCCAAGGTAGCTATGTACTTCTCACGTTCACCAGTCAGATGACATTTCACAAATGTAGTTTTTCCAGTACCACCATTGCTAACCAATACAAGTTTGAACTGGACTTGGGCTTCTCCTTGGGAAGTCACTGTGCTGTTGCTTCCAGAAGTGTCTCTGGCCCATCTGATGGAACAATATTTCATTCTCTTTGATGAAACTGTAAATGGGATTTCCTTAATTTGTCTTTCTGATAGTTCATTATTAGTGGGTAGAAATGCAACAGATTTCTATATATTGGTTTTGTATCCTGCAACTTTACCAAATTCATTTATTAGTTTTCACAGTTTTTGGGTGGAGTCTTTAGGGTTTTCTAAATATAGTATCATGTCATCTGCAAATAGTGACAGTTTTACTTCCTCCTTTCCAGTTGGGATGCCTTTTATTTCTTTTTCTTGCCTAACTGCTCTGGCTAGGACTTCCAATACCATATTAAATGAAAGTGGTAAAATCGGGCATCCTGGTCTTGTTTCTAATCTTCAAGGAAAAGCTTTCAGCTTTTCCTCATTGAGTATAATGTTAGCTGTGGGCTTGTTATATATGGCCTTTATTATGTTAAGGGATATTTCCTCAATACCCACTTTGTTGAGAGTTTTTATCATAAACGGATGTTCATCAAATGCCTTTTCTGCATCTATTGAAATGGTTATATGATTCTTCTTACCTTACCTTCATTTTGTTAATGTTGTGTATCACATTGATTGATTTGTAGATCTTGAACCATTTTTGAATCCCTAGAATATATCCTACTTTATCATGGCATTTGATCCTTTTAAGGTATTGTTGAATTTGGTTTGCTAATATTTTATTGAGGATTATCTGTATATATGTTCATCAGGGATATCGGCCTACAATTTTCTTCCCTTGTGGTATGTTTGTCTGGTTTTGGTAGTAGGATAATGCTGGTCTCATAAAATGAGCTTGGAATTGTTCCTTCCTCTTCTATTTTTTTAAGGAGTTTGAGAAGATTGGTATTAATTTATCTTTGAATGTTTAGTAAAATTCACTAGTAAAGCTGTCTGGTCTTGGACTTTGGTTTGTAGGGAGTTCTTAAATTACTGATTCAATCTCCTTACTATTAATTGACCTGTTCAGATTTTCTGTTTCTTCATGATTCAGACTTGGAAGGTTATGTTTCTAGGAATTTATCCATTTCTTCTAGGTTGTCCAATTTGTTGGCATATAATTTTTCATAATAGTTTCTTATGATCCTTTGTATTTCTGTGATATAAGTTGTAGCATTTTCTCTTTCATTTCTGATCTTATTTCCTCTCTTTTTCTTGGTGAGTCTAGCTAAAGTTTTGTCAATTTTGTTTATCTTTTCAAAGAACCAGCTCTTAGGTTCATTGACATTTTCTATTATCTTCTTAGTCTCTATTTCATTTATTTCTGCTCTGATCTTTATTATTTCCTTCTTTCTACTAACTTTGGGCTTCATTTGTTCTTTAATCTCCAATAATAGTTATCATATAGGTTATCACATAGAGCTTTCCCCAAACTTATATAACCACAAAGCCCTTTTTGATATAGAGTCCTTCAGAAGGATAGTGCCCCAACAACAGACTTTGTATGTTCTTTTACCAGTGTTTCTCAGATCTTCATGTATGTATGAATCACCTGGGGATGGTTGGTTGCAGATTCTGATACATTAGATATGGGATGGAGGTCTGAGATTCTGCCTTTTTTACAAGCTTCCTAGAGCTGCCAGTGCTACTGGTCCTCAAACACACTTTCTAAGCAAGCTTCTAAGTCAAAATCTTTATTTCCACCAACGTTTCTCTTCCTACATTTCCTATTTTGGTTAATGGTGTCTCTACCTGCACCGTTACTCAACTAGAAATTTGGACATCAAATTCCCTTCCCTTCACACCTCCTTCTAACCCCAGCTCAAATCCAACTTATTGCCAAGTTCTATTTGTCTCTTGAATCTAGTCCACCATCTCCATCTCCATTATCTTTGTTCAGGGTCACCTATATAGGCAAAAGACCACCTGAATAAAGTCTTTCCATGGACTATGGGTAGCCTCTTAACACTTCTTCCTGTCTTTGATCTTTTCTGTCCAAACTGTTGCCAGACACAGACTTCACTTTAAAATTGACACTGGTGTCCCACTGCCCACCAAATAAAACCCCAACTGCTCAGCATTGAGACATTCCAGGTCCTGCAAAATCTGATCTCAGGAAATTTTGGAGCTTTACTCCCACTACCAATTCATGACACAACAAGTGCTGTGATCACATTAGGTCGCTCACCCTCCCCAGAACACATCATGCATGTTCCCATCTCTGGACCTTTGTTCAAGCTCTTCACAAGCCAGTATTGTCTTTCTCCTACCTTCTCCACCTAGAGGAATACTCTCATTCTTCCTAGTCTAAATATAATCTCCTTTGCTAAATGTTCCCCAATTATAATTAATTTTTACCTCCTTTACATTCTCAAAGATTTTTTTAAATGATTTTGCTTATAGTTTCTTTAATGTTGCCCTATAACCATTTATACATGTATTTTTCTGGCTAGCTCCTTAAGGGCAGTGATCATGCATGGCACATATTAGATGTTTATTTATTCCTTTATTCATTTTTTTAAAAATGCCATATATATGTGATAAACGAGTAACTAAGCAAATGAGCATATTTGATGGAAGAGAGTCAAATTGCTATGAATTCTTTTCAAAGTAAGGTTGACTCTTAAATAATGTGGGGGTTAAGGGGTGCCAATACCCTACACAGTCAAAAATCCATGTATAACTTTTGACTCCCCCAAAACTTAACTACGAATAGCATACTGTTGAAGTCTTAACCAATGACATTATCCAACTAACACTTTTTTACATTATATGTATTATATGTGGTATTCTTAAAATAAGTTAGAAAAAAGAAAATATTGTTAAGAAAATCATAAGGAAGAGAAAATACATTTACAGTACTGTACTGTATTTATAAAAAAAGAAGAATACACACACAGTTCAAATCCATGTTATCCAAGGGTCACCTATATAGGCAAAAGACCACCTGAATAAAATGCAGATTACTAGAAGAAATCCCAGACCTACTGAACCAGAATTTGGAGGCGACAGGACCATAGTACCTAAATTCTAGCAAGAAATCTAAGTGATTTTTATTCAGGCTAACGTGTGAGAACCACTGCCACCTATAATTTAAAAGTAAACCATTCATTGGTACCAACTTGTGCTCCTAAGGATTTAAAAATATTTGAGATAAAAATTCTCCTGTCACGGTGCCTGGATGGCTCAGTTGGTTGAGCATCAGACTCTTGGTTTCAGCCTAAGGCTCCACGCTCAGCAAGGAGTCTGCTTGAGATTCTCCATCTCCCGCTCCCTCTGCCCCTCCCCCCACCCCCAGTGAAATAAATAAGTCTTAAAAAACAATTCTCCTGGTCAAAGTTGAAAACTCTGTAAAGCAATGAAAAAAGTTAAGATCGTATATTTAGCATCAATAAAGAACAAAATAATACGAAGATTTGGTAAGTCTTTTGAACAAAAAACTTGCTATTGAGCTCATGATAGTTCTTTTTAACATTTTCTGGCCAATGACAATTTAAAGCATGTACATGCTAATTATTTCAGTAAAGCTAGGCTATTCCAGTTGCCACATTTTTCTGAGACACAGAATTGTTTTTAAGTTCTCTCTTTCTTCTCTGCAGTATTTAAAAGCAACTGATTCCTAAATCACAATTGAGATCACCTACTCTTTGTTACTGGGGATCCACACAGAACTGAAGGCCATCTTTATGAATATAAGAGCTAAATGAAAGCTAAATTTGTCACATTCTTTACCATGCTGCACACTTTCAGAGTTTCATGTAAAAAAAAAAAATCCACATAATTAGTTTAGCTTTACCAGGAAAAAAATTTTTTTTGAATGACAAGGTCAGGCTCCTGACCTTTTAGTAAATTAGAGAAGATTGCCATAAATTGCACAATATAATGAAACACCAATTTGCATATTTGCTGCTATATTAAAAGGGATCAGTTTTAGCTCACAAAGCAGAACAAACAAAAACATGCATTTTAATAACTCAAATTACTCCCAGGAAGTGACCCTCAGCAGAAAGCCTGATTATCACTACTTAATTAGAAGCCTTGGAAATCTAAATCCTCCTTTAAATCCTATTCTGGGTACAGTGAAAGATGAAGCCATGAGTTTTGTCTAAGATTCAATATTTACTCTTTACTAATATGTTTGCCAGAGAGACTTCCCAAGCATTATAAAGACACGCGAGAAAAAATTTAATATTCAAAGAAAGAGTGCACAAAACCTGTGTTGGCTTGCAGGTGCAAAGCAATTAACAAGCTGGCATTTACAGTACTTTTAATTAATTAATTAAAAATGCAAAGCTGGCTTTCATTTCTTTAAATGTTTGAACACTTTATCCATCAATAATAAAGCGCTACATACTACTAGGCGACAACAGCTGGTAAATGAAAAAAGTTAGTCCAGTGTTAAAGTACGTGAAGAGAGATTTGGCATTTGCTAGAGCATCTTCTCTTCCTTTCCCCCAGCCTGCCCCCTCTCAGGACATTACGAAACTTAGTGTCAAATGAGAGGGGGAACGGCCTTTGGCTACTCTGAGTCATAAACTGACAGTGACACTATTTGATGTGACATGGTAACCTTGAATGGGAATGCAAACAACAAAGCGTATTACAGTTATGCTCCCCATTAAGGACCTGCCGCACTGTTTCCTTCGGGGAGCGGAGTTGTTTGGAATTGAGGCTACGCACCTCCATCTTATTTATAAAGGTTAAAAACATAATTAACAGAGGGAATTTCAATAATTTGCAAAAGAGGTGGGTAATGGCTTCTTAAGCAATGCTGCTGTGACTAATATTACAGCTGGACGCTGCTCGAACAACGACTTTACTGGTCCCCGTGAACACATTTTTGGTCAGTACGTATTTAAAAACAACACCATTAATGTACTTTAATTAAAACATAAATACTACAGGGCTACCTCGGTAGGCATTCACTCAGCTGGAACTAACTGTATTTGCTTAATCTACAATTTTAGATGTATTAGCAAAAATAAATGTTGGTGAATGTAAGAGCCTGATTACATATCTTGGGTAAATTGGTGATAATGAGTCAAGAGACTTTGTGTTCATTCACATATATTAGAATAAGAATCATTATGAAATTAAAGCTAAGATTAATCCTGCTAATGACACCACAGAGCATCTGGGAATAAGATAACCCAGATGTCAGATTCACTGTGCTACTGTACAGCTATTTGATAGAGTAACCCTTGAAGTGTTCTTCTAAGGCAGATAGCTGCTACCCCCCCCCAGTCCCAGCACTTGAAATGCAAATGAGTGACAAGATAGTCTAATAATGAGAGCAGATTCTAGCAGTAAAGAAAATGAATAAATTAAAAAAAAAAAAAACCCGCTGCACCACTGATAAGAACAAGCAGCAGGCCCCCTGATGTCCTCAATTAGGGTGGATGACATCTGCTGAGCATTTCTCTCTAATAAAGCCCTCACTCGGTATTCCAAAGCACACGATTCTAACACTGTTAACATTTTAATGTCCTGGGCGTGCATGGTAACATTAATTACAAGATGATTTGGATGACTTCTGAATCTCTTTTATGTCTTCCGCAGAAGAGAACACAGCGTTGCGGCTTTGATATCGTAAATAAAATGGGGACGCCTGCCAAGCATGAAAGGTATCCTGAAGTCACTTGCGTCTGCTGTGTTGTCCTGAACCTCCGAGGCCAGGCAAAGAGAACCCTCTGGGCATTTACAGAGGGTCAGTAGCTACGCGTTTTAGGGGGAAGCTATGTGGCTCTCAAGGATTTTTTTCCCTCTATGCTAAAGGTGAACATTTTTGTTGCTGTTTTTAATTCCTAATGAGCTTAAAGTCCAATTAATATTTTTCTAAGCACAGTTTGCCTTCCTAATAGCTATTTTCATGAGCTTTGGCAAATGTCACCAGGGCTTTCTTATTTGCTGGCTGGAATATGGGGGCAGTTTTGCCCCTTATTCAACAGACTAACACAAAGCCCTGGCACTACAGGGGACCCCTGGTGGAGAGGGAGGTAGGGGGGCACAAGAGAAATTTGTTGGTTCTCCTTCTACATAACTGGCACTGTCTCGCCATCATCTCTAGGAAAATGCTATTATTATCTCTATTATATGGGGAGGAAGCTGGTGCACAGAGAGATCATGTAATTTGTTTGCAAGTTATTAAACATGAACTAAGGAGCAGAACCAGGATTTGAACCTGTGTCTGACTGAACTCAAAGTCCATGATCCCACTGTCCCTCTTCACTATGCCCATGGCAGTCACTACGGCTGTTCCCAGATGCCCCGGGTCTCATCCTTTGGGGCTTATGATGAGGTTAGGTTTCCTTCTCCTCCTTTCATAGCTGTGTAGACTTCTTTGACTGATGATATGCAAACAGAAGCTTCAAAAATCACTGTGTGGTTCACCCAGTCCCCTTTTCCCTCATGAATGTCTCTCAGCCTGATCTGAGGATGAGTTGGAGCAGAGCCCACAGCCAACCTATAACGGACGTGAAGAATGAGTGAGAAATAAATGTTATTTAAGCCCCTGAGACTGTGAAAGTATTGGTTACTGCAGCGTAACCTAGCCTATCCTGACAAATATAATACTAAACATGTACAAATCTATAAAACCCCCAAGGGCGCCTGGGTGGCTCAGTTGGTTAAGCGACTGCCTTCGGCTCAGGTCATGATCCTGGAGTCCCGGGATCGGGTCCCGCATCGGGCTCCCTGCTCGGTGGGGAGTCTGCTTCTCCCTCTGACCCTCCTCCCTCTCATGCTCTCTGTATCTCATTCTCTCTGTCTCAAATAAATAAAATCTTTAAAAATAAATAAATAAATAAATAAATAAAAGCCCCAAGTGACCTCAGGAATGGATGAAGAAGGATGGAAAAAATAAAAGTGAGGGGAGATGTGACTGAAAAGGTGGCCCATAACTGTAAGACCTGGCAGGAAAAGACTGCAATGTCTTGTCCTTAATCCTGATTGGTGCCTCTTATATGTGCGAATGGCTCCCCCTAGAGTTTTGTAGTGCCCAACCTGGACCATCGTGAGCAGGGGCCCTGCCATTTCTAGCCCTGCTACTTTGAGAACATGGCTCCCCAGTCTTTTTACAGATTAAGCCAGATTTGCAGGGTGTGCTGGGTATAGAATTCACAGTCAGTCAACGAACACATGCCCAGCCCAAAAAAGGAGCTTTCTCACTCAAAACATCAGGAACAATTCATCAGCACATTAGGGCACTTGTCAATGGATCAAAATTAACCTTGATGCCACATTACTGTCACCAGATACATATAATAAAATAATGTTATACAGTCACAGACATGTGTATCCAAATGTGAAGGGAAGAGGAGAAAAGACCCTTTGGGCTTTTCATAATTAACTCACTGTGGTACTGATTTACTGCCACAACAAAAGGGTTGTCTGAGGGGAAATGAGACACAGAGATGAGACAATACCTGTGAGAATCCAGCCTCTTTTCTCTCTTGTATCTCTTTCCTACCTCTGTTTGGACCACTCCCGTGAAATATCCTAATTCTCTACGCCAACTTAACCCTACTCAAAAGGCCTGCAATTTGCCAAAATGACAAATGACCAGTAGGTTCAAAGTCCCCAGCCACCCATCAAAAGTTCTCCAGGGTATCACCCAAGGTTCCAGAGCTAGTGAACTGGGTAGCGCACTTAGAGAACTTAAGGAAGTAGTAGAACTTTCTGGAACAGAGGCAGAATTGATCTCAAGCAGACAAACCACACACAGCTACAGGTCCCCTCCCTCACTATCCCAGAGGCACCATTCCAATGGCTGCACTCCTCTGCGGAACATTAGAGACGATTCTCGATGAGTCAATCAGCTCCCTGTATTTGGTAGTCCCAAGTTCCACCTGTCCACCTCCACTTACAAGAATGCTGGTTAGTAAGAGGGAGAATGTCTAAGAAAGTTCTTACCTTGATTAGAACTCTAAAACCAGGTGTATAGAGCACCTCAATTTCTTCTAAAGATGTAGGAATAAAGTATACATACATCCACATTCATACTCCAACCCAGCAATTCCCCAATGAAAGGGATTCAGCCCCAATATTTATGTTCTAGAAAATGAGGTAACCCGATACAAATACTCATGAAGCCTACTTGCTATATCACCATGAGCTTTCACTGCATTGTGCCTTAGCCCGGGCCACCTCCTTACCAAGAACGCCTTCCACTGGGACTCAGTGAACACCTACTCATCCTTCAAGATACAACTTAAGGGTGCTTATAAAGCCTCAGATCCACTCAACCAGAGGAGCGCACACCCTCCTTTTGCCCTGCACCTCTCTCATATCTCGGAACACACTCTCCTGTTGTAATAACATCACACGTCCCCTCCTCCACTGGACTGCTGGGCCCCGGGGGTAGAGGTGGGGTGGTTTCCCCAGCCCCCAGCAGGACGCCTGCCACACAGAGGCACTCGGTACCTACTTACTGAATATTGACAGTGGGAGGCAGATTTAAGACACTGTGCCATCTTGGAAGATAAAGAACACCCTATATTTTCTTATGGGGTGCTTAAGGACTGGCTCAGCTATTGCTTCTGATAGACATATAGTACTTTTTATCTCCCTTTCCTAAGGCTTTGGCATCACCTTTATACCTTCCCAGATACTTTTTTAGTTTTTTAATAAGGTGTCCTTAGATGAGCTTCATCCAATTAGCATTATTTTGTGCCCGGCTGTGACAAGATAACTGGAAAATCAATGAAAACAAAGGCTGAACGGCCTGAGTTCTCATGACTGAGTGGGCTCCTAGGTGTCTTTTACACAGAATAATTTATGGAAGCATCCTTTAAGTACAGGCATTTCCATCTGTTTCACCTTCACTCTTGAGGGAAAATGAAATCGGAAGATATTTAGTCTGTTTTCAAACTAATATTTTTAACCTCTTCTCCTCAGCATTTGGAACTCTCGGTACCGTATCTTTGAAAAATATCTCAGGGGTAGGAGATGAAAAACAACAATCCGTGTCTTGTTGGCTTGGTGCCAGGCAACGTGCTAGTGATTTCAAGGTTCAGTGGAATTAGTCTGGTTGGGGAGAAGACATAAGAGGCATTTCAAAAATAAATGCTAAATAGAGGTACAATCAGTCCCTGGGTGAAAAAAAAAAAAAAAAAACAGAAGGATAGAGTTGAGGGGACATTTCCACTCAGCCACAAGGAGGACGGAGAAGGAAAGACCAGGCAGATGATAAAGGGAAAAGAAGAACAAGAGAGAAGAAAGGGAGTCTAGGTGACACGGGACACATGGAGCTGTGGTAGCAGAGGATGTGGTGTGAGGTAAGGCATGAAGGCAGGGGGCTCCCTGTCAGAGGGATCCTGCATGTCATGCTGAAGACTTTGACTTTGCTGATAATGGGGAGCACTTAAAGTTTGGAAGGAGGTGGTGACATAACTCAACCCACATTTTAAAAGGATATTTTTGAAGGATATGGGGGAGTGGAGGCATTGGAGGTATCATTAAAAGATTTTGCAGAAACTCTAAATAAATCATTGAGGGTTGGTTTTTTGTTTTTGTTTTTGTTTTTGTTTTTCTGATGAGAAGAAGGACAAATTGATTGTCTGGATAATGATTTCATTCAATGGAATAAAAGGTAAGTGCTGAATTGGATCCAAATGGCTATAAAAATTAAATCTGAAAAGAGAATTTTAGTCCTTTAGCTTAAAAATGTTGTGAACACTGGGCTTCTCTTCTAGAACATGCTCAGTGTCAGTGGCAGATGGGGCCCCACAGTTGAGCAAGGTAGAGAGAAGTAAACAGAAAAACAGGATGCTGTATATTATGTGCTTTCATAGAGGTTTTTACTCGAAAGGTAGTTGAGGAAAAGGAAGGATTGGACTACTATGTAGGAAATAGGAGGAGTCAGATCGTTTCCTAACAGCAACCTGAGATGGGTTCTGAAGTATGGATAGGAGTTCATCACCCAGATAAAGGAAGAAGACAATCATTCTTAGTTTAAGGGGGAGGGGGAGAAAGACGCTATGGCAGAAGTGTCTAATTCAGAGAGAGGAAGCCTATCCTTCCTGACATCAATCCTGAGGTTTATGAAATATCTCCACAAAATAAAAATCAGTATTTCCTTTAATTAGCTTTCATGAACCTGCCATCCATAAATTTATCTTTACCTCTTTAAAAAGTCATTCCTTTTTTTACCTCTCAGGATTATGAGCTCAATGCTTATCATTAACTGCTGCTCATTTGACTGAAATTTACTTCATTTCAGTTTCAAGGAATATGTCTACGAGTCTTGCTTTTTCAGGAACTGTTGTCGAGTTTATATCACTTCTATTGATACTCCTTATCCTTCAATATCAGGGAACCTTAATTTTTTTGGTCATATTTATTTATATCTGTATTTCTTTTCTGGTCCCAGATCCAGGTTCATCTGGACTAATATAGGATCACTCCACCCACTCTAGCCATCTGGAAACTCATCTTAATGAAATATGAATATCTAGCCACATATTGCCCCCATATCTCTGCCACTTCACCCCAGTGACTAGATATTACTCCTTGTTATAATGCCTATTGGTGTATCAGGACATTTTCAATTGTATGTTAGCTTTTCCATGTTCCTGAAATAACATGTCATACACAGATTCGATCCAAAAATTCTAGAGAAAAAGGGCCCCAAGGACTATATTATATGTGGCATCATAAACTCAAACTTTTAATTATTTGACCTGCTCCCTAAAATTATTTCCCAGTGTTTCTCTAACTATTCTTGACAAGCACATTACACAGTAACTCTTATTTAACCACAGTTGGTTCTTTACTGTCTCTCTTCTTTCTTTCCTTGGGTAAGAGAGTTCCTTTAATAAAAGTGATTGTCTCAAAGGAAACTTAAATCCCACTGCCTCCCTCCAGTGCTGCACTTAATGCTGTATGTTTAACAACACCTTGGGGATTACACTTAAATCCTGGAAAATCTTTAAGTAGCAACACGCTGGCAACGGGAAACTCTCTGTCCCCTGAGATCTCAGAGACAGGGAAGAGCTAGAGAGGTGGGTTGTCTGAGAGAGGGGGACGTCCAGAGGATGAGAAGCTACTTGCAGGATGGAGCAGAAACATGTGCAGGCTCCCCCTCCACACCCGACAGATGGACCAGGCACCAAGGGTCCTCCAAAGTTCTGGGGTTTCGGAATGAAATGAACAGATAAAGCCTCAGGAAGATCCAAGTGGTCTGCACGACCATCTACTTTCGTCCCTGCCTGCAATCAAGATCTGACTTATACCCTCCCAAAGAAGAAATGTTTGCCGATTTTAAAATATCCTCTCTTGGGATGCCTGGGTGGCTCAGTCGATTAAGCGTCTGCCTTCGGCTCGGGTCATTATCCCGGGGTCCTGGGATCGAGCCCCACATCGGGCTCCTTGCTTAGCGGGAAGCCTGCTTCTCCCTCTGCCTGTTCTGCCTGCCGCTCCCCCTGCTGTGTGCTCTCTCTCTCTGACAAATAAATAAATAAAATCTTTTAAAAAATAAGATATCCTCTCTCTAAATGAGATTCACCAGCGCATATACACGCATGCACACACACGCGCGCATCATTGCTCAGTGCAGGATTTGATAAACTTCTCTTCAGCCTTCTTCATCGCCTCTAACCAAATTTTCCCTGGCTAAAGCTAAAAGCTACTTCAGTTTTGCTCTGCCTTCATGGTAGAAGGAAATAGCTGGTCATTCTTTCGGGGGAAAAAATTGTACACAATACTCCTTTAGATAAAATGTATACCTTTTTTTAAAAAAATAAGCCCAGAAGCAACACCAGAAAGCATCATTATAATTAGCTCTTAGACTGAGCCTCACAAAATCGAGGTGCTTTCTTCATCCTTTAAACATCTGCTGGGCACTGACTCTGTACAAAAGCCATGCTAGGTGCAGTATTTTAGCATTGCCTGTTAAATGACCGGCTTTTATTAAGGCTTTAAAAACATCCTCAACCCTTATTGCCTCCTATTACAAATAGGTCACTGACTATTGGCAATGATTCTTTGGACTACCAACAAATATTTAAAAATAAATAAGTTAAAAATTAAAGTCTTTTTTATTTTTTTTTTTTTAGTGATTACACTTTTCATAAAATCCTAGTGGGCACTATCTGCAATGCTTGATCACACCAAATAAGAAGAACTTTTGCAATGAAAGAAGAGAGTCATTTTCTTCCTTCTTCCAAGACAGAAAACCACCTGGTAGTTTGTGTATATTCAGACTCTGCTCTGGCAAGAAAGTTCAAGGACATAAACAAGGAATAAACCAAATAAGCATTTTGCCTTCAAAAATCCATTCCACGTTTTACCACCTGAAGTACCAAGGCTCAAGAAAAAGCAGTTTTAATGTGAAAGAACAAAAGAACAGATGTGCTGGAGTGTATGAGACTGAGTTCAGTCTAACTATGGTGGCACTGGCAAAATGCACCATCCCACTGCATGCCCCACGTTGCTGACTAAAAGCAGGAGCTCCTCACATCTCCTCACTCTTTTGTGACCCTGTAGCATTTTCCTGATTTCCTACTCCATGTCAGAGTTTAAGACTTCCTTCAAAGTTCCCTCTTGAAGTTAGGTCTAGTTAGGTCTCTGGCTTCTCTGTCAAATGCATAGAGAAACACTTTGTGTACTAATATTTAGCGTACTTAGGTGTTTAATAAATCTGAAACGCTGTCCAGCTGAAAAAAAATCATTGAAAATTCTAGTTTTTGAGGCGCCTGGCTGGCTAAGTGGTTGAGCGGCTGGCTCTTGATTTGGGCTTGGGTCATGATCTCAGGGTCCTGGGATCAAGCCCTGCATCTGGCTCCACTCAGCACAGAGTCTGTTTGAGATTCTCTCTCTCCCTCTCCCTCTGCCCCTCCCCTGGCTCACACTTGCACACTCTCTCTCTCCCAATAAATAAATAAAATCTTTTTTAAAAATTATATTTCTACATTAAAGAAACTGATATAATGAGGGTTAATGTTGCAAAATGTTTGCTTTGGTTTGGGACAGTTTATAGTCATTCCCCCCACTCTCTTTAAAGCCATGAACATGGAAATACAAGCCGGCCTTGCTACTAATCCAAGAGGTTTTGAACTGCTGATCTCACAGATAGAACTTTGGTAGAATTTGGCTTCAGTTCCATCTTAAATTAATTATATCGCTGTTAGCTTTTTAATATATATTTGTTTTGTTTTAGAGGGAGAGAGAAGGGAGGAGGGGCAGAGAGAGAATCTTAGCAGGTGCCACGCCCAGTGCAGAGCCCAAATGGGGGCTCATCTCGCAACCCTGAGATCATGACCTGAGCTGAAGAGTCAGACGCTTAACAGATTGAGCCACCCAGGTGCACCTAGCTTTTTAATTTTAAGTGAATAATTAGTTTTCAGAAGAAACTGCATCCTTCTTGTAGAGGTTCTAGAGCCCATCCGTTCATCAGTGATGTCCACGCTGGTGCTGATTGCGAAACCCTTTCACTGTTCCACCATCCAGTCTCCAAAAGATTATAGAGCACCAAGTCTCTGTCTAATTGATGAGGGACACAAAGAAACACAACGATAAGTTGAGTATCTGTCCTCAGGTCGGTCACAGTCTAATACGAAACGCCCAAGAGACTGGGTGCCTTCCTAGAGTACGAATGTGTGCAATAACAAGGCCCACTGACTTGGTTTCCTCAAAAGAAACATCATCTTTCCATCTTTTTGATCCCAGTGTTTTCAATGACTAAGGCAATGAGTGTTTCCAGATGGGGGCCTATCACACTCATAAAGGTATTGTTAAATCCTAGGAATCAAAGGGCTAGAAAAAGATGCAAAAAAAGAAGGCTAATAAGTTCTCTGCTGCCTTTAGGATCTTCAATCCCTGTCCCATCTTATCCCAGCATTACCATTCTAGGTCATGTAATTTTTAAAACCAAAAGCTACTCAGAACCAAATATAGAAATCTCTGGAGAATTATGAGGACCAGATAGCTCTGATCCTTGGCTTTCTTCGAATATCTGTTTTCATGATAACTTATCAGCACACTTCCCATTTCTTTGATATAGGGAAATATCAGGGTTCTTTTCCAATACCTGTTTTACAGATGAAAAAAAATAAAATATAGGGCACTTAGATGGAATGAATGAAGACTTACCTTGCCAACACTAGCACCATTGTCTGGGCTATTTGGAGAAGACAGACAAGCACTTTTTTATACTTAGATGTTGCCTCAGAAGACAATTAGTACCGGTTGTTATATACTGCTAAACACGGTGGCCACAAAATATCTATTCCAACCCAATGGTTATTATATTCAACAGCACTGGCCCAGCTCCTCATGGATTCCTATATACTAATCTCAAGCAATAGGTAGCCTTGATCATTTACCTTGGGGCACATTATACCAGAGTTTATCTTGGGGATCATGACAGACCAGGACACAGGATTGCTAAAGCTGAGCATGCTGCAGCTGAGTTTTGTTTTTCTCTTGTAAAGTTAGGCATCTAGTTAAATCTACTTCAGCATTTCCCAGGCTAGTCTTATTAGATGGAGTAAAACTGTGGGCCTTGATCACACATTTGTTCTGACATTAGAACAGATTCAAAACTCTATTTTGAGTTGAAATCAGGACCTTTCTAGAGATACTGTCTTGGCTCATCATAAAGCAGGGACAGAGCCCTCCATTCCAGGCCGCCTTCCTTCCTCGACTGCCACAAGCTGGCCTCTCTCAATTGTCCGTTAAGACAGACATAACATACCATCTGTGCTGCAACTACTCTTCAAGGAGCACATCCTATCCGAAATCCCAGTCAAGAAGAATGATATTGGAAGGAGAGAGTCAATACACTCCTCCAGGATCTCCGAGTTCCACCCTTGGGTTAATCCAGGTCACAGAGAGTGGGGTGCTGGGACGCATTGTTTCGACCTGCAGCAGCAAAAGGTTTTTCCTGAAATTGCAATTTGGCAGGGTATAACGGACTTATTTTCAGGGACTGGATATAAGTAGTATGGATACCCTTGAAAGTAAAGATTTGAGAAATATTTATGTAATAAAATCTCCTGGTCTTGGTGACTGACTGGATGTGGGCTATGAAGAGAGAAAGGAAAATCAAATTTCTCACGTGGATTTGTAATGAATGATGATGCATTTAATATTAATGGATTGAGGTTCAAATGAGGACACTTAGAGTTGGAGGTGCATGTGAGCCATTTAAGGACTTGTGTCCAGCACACATTAGAATAAATGGGTCAGAAGTCAGAAAAGAGGTCAGTGCTAAAGCAGGAGGAGAAAATCTGCACATCAATGGTCTAACAGACCAGCATAGGAAGAGGATCCAAGAAGGCCATTTAAAAAAGAATTTTGATGGCACATAAACCATAGCATCGATATTCCCAAATATGAAATTGTTTAATGCCAACTGGCATGAAATTGATAACGTGCACATTAAACCTGGAAAAAAAGGAGAACCCAGCAATTTCATTGAGTGTAGGAATAAACAAAGATTCATGCATGACAGGTTAGTTCTCACCAAATATATTTTTGTTGACTTCTACCTCAATGGGAATATTTCAATGAGGAAGAAAAAAAGCCAGACTGTTTGATCAAAACTATGGTTTCAAAGTGGACACCTGCTCTTCACAGAAAAGTATCCGCACAAATACATTAACAAATTAATAGTAATCATCTCTTGGGCTCATGTGTTAAAAGAGACTTCCATTTTCTTGTACATTTCTGTAGTATTGGAAGTTTCCTAACAATCAAGCATTCTTAAGCAGAAAGAAAGCTTAAAGGAAAACCAAGTGGATGCTTCAGTATCTAATAAATGTGTATTCTATCTCCACTGTCTTCTTCCATTCTCAGTACCAATCAAAGGAAAGCTGCTTTCATTTTACCTATCTGTGTCTGCTGGACCAGGAGATGCCAAAGGACTCAGGTTTAAGGGGAAAACTGTGACCTCCAGTATAAGAATTAGAACACAGCCTGTCTTTTGGCGGGCCTGCTGCTTCTCTACAGGGGACTGATTACTCAACAGAAATGGAAAGCAGGCTCCTGGTGAATGCACTATCTGTCACCTACAAGCAACCCTGGCCCCCAAAGCCTGCGAGCCAGGAAGGAAGGAAGCTTTCTGTCCCTTTCAGCACCCGCTTCCTCTCCGCGCCAGGCTCTTCGGAGCTCAGTCTTTCATGCCACGCTCTATACTTATAGCTCCATGGAGACCATATCTGGGACCGAAAGGTCAGCCCACCTGGATTAAGAGGGCATCTGCCCCGGCCTTGCAAGGGCTGTTAGTTCCACATTTGCAGATAGAAACTTACCCCCTGTTGCTCACACTGATGAACCTAATGGTTTCCTGGCATGCCAAGGTTCACGGCCATCTGTTCTGCTGGCAGCATGCCCACGTTGAAGGTGGTATGCTCTGTTCAGACAGGGCGGGCCATGGAGAGCCACCAAAGAGAGGACTGGAAAGCAGGCCCGGCGAATGCCGTCAGTGACGCCTTATTTGCAAGAAGACTTCCCAGTAGCCAATAAAGCCACATGAAGAACACACGACATGCTGCTTTAGGAGGCGGCGAATCTACCCACACTGCTGACATGGTGTCACCGAGACTGCTTTTATTCTGTATTCCGTTTTCTAAGTGGTCATCGAATGTGGAATTGTGAGCTTAGAGGAGGTAAAACCTGGCTGGCCGGACTTCTTCTGAGCGCCCAATCACAAGACAAAGGTTGGAGCCCCATGTGCGGGGGAACCTTCCCTGAGGTATGTAGATGCAGTTTATTAAACCATGCCCAGAGCTGGATCCTGGCCTCCAGTGAGGCAACATGGGTGGGAAATGGGCCTTTTATAGGCCTCTTAGATACGGCTGCCATATATATGTGTCACATGGGACCCACTTACACTAAAAACTTACTTATTGTTTATCAAAAATTCTAATTCAGCTGGTGGCCTGTGTTTTTATCTGCTAGCTCTAATAACCCTACTCTTAGATCAGGCTAAAAAGGCGGGTGGGGGCAAGGAAGCAAACTTAAAGAGACTTGGAACAAGCCTAGGACAGTTGGCAGAAATAATATCTCAGAATCAGAGCAGCTTAGAGAAATCCTCTTTCATCCGCAAATACTCCCTTACCTATGACTACTGAAGTGCCTTTGATTGTTGAAGGATTTCTATAGTTTAATCTTGTTTTAAGTGACAACAGCATCTCTCAAGCTTTATCTTCTACACACATGCACCTCTAGCCAAACTGTTGTCCCTACTGGTCATTCAATGCCCCACACAACCCTGTCACTGCAGCCACCAGAATGGTCTCATTTCCTCATTGGTACTTTAGGTCAGAGAAGCATAGAGCAAAAAAGAACATCGACGAAGGAGCCAGTGTAACCTGGATTTGAATCCCAGATTTGCTAGTTAATAACTGCAAGTCCTTGGCAAGTTTCTTCATCGTTTCTGAAACCACAAATTCTAAGACTTTATTTCCTCATCTTCAAAGCATGAGTCATAATCCTCTGCTCCATTGGGGTATTAGGAGAAGGAAATATGATAATATACTAAAGGGAATTACCTGAACCATAGCAGTTACTTAAAAACAATAGGGCTATTTCTCCTGCTGTTGTTAGTATGTTATTCCAGGCTCAGCCCCCAGGCGCAGGAACCTAGCAACTGACTGTGCCTGGGTCTGAACCCTGACTTTCTCTAGCTCTATTTGTCTCTAGGCAAGTTATTCTGCAGACCTGTGCCTTAGTTTAGCCATAGGTAAAATGAGCACACAGACCATGTCTAGAAAATAGGAAGTGTCATGTAAGCATCGCCCATTATTATTATTGGCTTTCACGAAGCATTCCCAGATCAGGATGGCACAACCCATCTGAATTTCTTTAGCACATTACCAGTCCCATTTGCATTTGGTTCCTAGAATGTGTCTCACCTTCTTGACTGTTCTCCTAACAGGAGCTCATTGAGTGATGATGACGGCAATGGAGGTAAAGCAAACATACAGGGCACTATCTGAGTAACACACAAGCGAGTACTCCGGATGATGCACGGACAGACAGCAGGTTACTTCTATTTACTAGGTCTACTAGTGTGCCCGGCACCGTGGTAGGTACCATACGTGTTCACTCTCACTGCGTGTCCTATCAACCATATGAATTAGGTCACTGCTTTTTGCTTTTACAGATGCGGAAACTCAGTTTAGAGGGTGTCAGTAACTTGCCTTAGCTTGTATAGCCCATAAGGTATTTCAAGATTCATCCTCAGGTGATGTGGAGGAAAAGGAACACTTGTGTACTGATGGTGAGAATGCAAACTGGTGTAGCAACTGTGGTAAACAGTATGGAGTTTCATCCAAAAATTGGAAAATAGAATGACCATTTGATCCAGTAATTCCACTACTGGGTATTTACCCAAAGAATATTAAAACACTAATTCAAAAAGATATCCACAACCCTGTGTTTATTGCAGCATTATTTACAATAACCAAAATATGGAAGCAGCCCACGTGTCCATCCATCCCGTGACAGATGAATGGATAAAGAGGTGATATGTGTATATATATATATATATGTACCCCACCACCATGAAATACTACTCAGCCATAAAAGAGAATGAAATGTTGCCATTTGCAACAACATGGATGGAATAGAGAATATTATGCTAAGTGAAACATCAGTCAGAGAAAGACAAATACCATAGGATTTCACTCATATGTGGAATTTAAGAAACAAAACAAATGAACAAAGAAAAAAGGAGACAAAGAAGCCAACTCTTAACTACAGAGAACAAACAGGTGGTTAGCAGAGGGGAGGTGGGGGGATGGGTGAAAGAGATGAAGAGGATCAAAAGTACACCTGTGATGAGCACTGAGTAATGTACAGAATTGTTGAATCACTTTATTGTACACCTGAAACTACTACAACACTGTATGTTAATTATACTGGAATTTTAAAAAATAAAACTTAAATTAAAATAATTATAAAATTTTAAAAAATAAAAAAAATTTTTCTTTTAAGTAGGCTCTATACCCAGTGTGGAGCCCAGCACAGGGCTTGAACTTATGACCCCAAGATCAAGAGTCAGACACTTAACTGAATGAGCCGCCCAGGTGCCCCTTAACATTTTAAGACCTATCCTCAGGCAACCTGACAGTAGAGCCAATGCTCTGACCCATCCTGCTGTTCTGCCTTGGACAAATCCTCAAATCAGCTGAGCTTTAGTCTCCCTAGCTGTGAAATAAGGGTGATACTCCATATTGCAGTGAGGATGGAATGAGGTCATTCACATGCAGTGCTCAGCCCAGTACCTGGTCCGTGCTCACCACACACCCAGCAAGCACCAGGTATTAACAGCAACTTCCAGCATCGTAGTTGGGAATGTAGTTTCAGTGAGTCTCTCTGCAGCGTCGGAACTCTTAACTCCTGCTAGTCAGACACAGACCCGAAAAACACATACGGAAAACCAAAGCCTCTAATGCCAGGAATGATTCAGTAATGGTCACTTTTAGGTCCTCCCTGGCACTTCCTAAAGGAATCGTCATTCTTTTTTTCCACTGTGGAAAGTTTTCATTTTTATTGTAAGCTTTTATTTAAATTCCAGTTAGTCAATATAGAGTGTCTTAGTTTCAGGTGTACAATATAGTGATTCAGCACTTCCAGACATCACCCTGTGCTCATCACAAGCACCCTCCTTAATCCACATCACCTAGTTAACCCATCCCCCGCCTCCCTCGCCCCCCATAACCATCAGTTCGTCGTTCTCTATAATTAAGTATCTGTTTCTTTGTTTACCTTTTTCCCCTTTGCTTGTTTCTTACACTCCACATATGACTGAAATCACATGGTATTTGCCCTTCTCTGACTTATTTCGCTTAGCATAATACTCTCCAGCTCCGTCCATGTCATTGCAAATGGCACCATTTCATTCTTTTTTATGGCTGAGTAATATCCCATTTTATATCTAGATATAAATATATAGATATAGATATATCCCCTCTTCTTTATCCATTCATTAATCAGTGGACACATGCGCCCCGATGCTTATAGCAGCAACATTATCTACAACAGCCCAATTATGGAAACAGCCTGAGGAGGCTTCATTCCTAACCTACTGCATCCATAGCACATTCCTCTCCAAAAGGTTTGTGCGCACCCCCTCACAGGGAAGGGGGTTTTCCCTGAGAGAGGCGCCCGGCGCTCCTGGGCCGTACTCACGACCGCCAGGACCAGGACCAGGTCCCGGGTTTACCACACTCACGTCTCCCTCCACACAGGGGGGGCTCCCGCTCTGCAAGAGGTCTGGCCAAACCCCAGGCTGGCTTCCGTGGCCCTGCTTGATCCCAGCATAGACCAGAGTAGCTCTGTTTGAAGTAACACTTACCTCTCCCTCTCCCCAGGCGACAGCTCAGAGTTCTCTACCCCACCCCCACCTCCCCTGTGTTCCTGGGCCATTTACCAACTCTTTTTTTAACCTCAGTTTGTTTTTTAATCTGTGAAAACAGGTTAAGAACAGTGACTCACAGAGCTAGATTAAAGATCAAAATGAAGTGAAATCTATGAAAATTCCAGGTTCACAGAAGGCATTCAATATTTTATTTATAAACATGTTTATTAATATGTTAATTAAGAAAGCACAGTTCTAAAAGCTTTACAAACATCAGCTATTTGATTCTCATAATAACCCTACTGACATAGGGATTATTTTCATCCCCCTTTTAAAGATCAAGACACCGGGGTATGGAGAGCCTAAATAACCTTCCCAAGGTGACACAAGCGAGTAAGTGACAGAGGCGAGATTAGAACCCAGGCAGATTTCATATTTTAACCACTACTCTAAGTACTAGTTATTCTTTCTTCCCCTCCATTCCTGATTTTCCTCTTAGATCCCTTAGGCTAAATATATTGTCCCAACAGTGTTTCCCAGGGGTGCCGTGTTGGGAGCTCAAACCACTACTCCCCGTGAGGATAACCAGGGCAGCTGGAGATGTTAGTCTTGAACAAAGCCCTTCACAAAGCTTCTGATCTTCACTGGCTTCCTTAGAAAAGTATCTGTTCCTAAATTACCTCCTCCAACAATTACAATATTCAAGAAATTTAGCTCCTACTAACATAGTCATCAGAAACCCTGTATAGTACCTCAAAGGAGCATTTTAAAAGCTTTTCAATAATTCATCCAAACATAAATTGGAACAGGAAGAGCACATGTCTCTTTCAACGCTATAAGCCCCTAAATATGATCGCTTTCACCTAGAACAAGAATAAATTTATATCAAGATTTGAAAATACAAATCCAATGGCACAATGTACGTATGTGTACAAGTGCCTATGTGTGTATGTTTATGGATGTAAATTTTTGTTGGGACTATTTGAACAGTTTCTTTTGGCAATAATTCAACATGTTAAAAAAAAAGCCTAATGACTATTAAGATAATGCCATTTTCTCCAACATTGGCTTCCACGGCAATGCTCCTATTAACAAATAGCAGGTTGCAGTTTGGTGATTAGCTGTCATATCTAATTTCCATAAAGAGTTGTATATCCCAGATGTCTCCACTGTACATTCAGCTCTAAGCTGGAAAATAAGAGGTTTTGTCCCAACACTGACAGAATTATGATGAGGACCAAGAAATGGCTTACTCTCTTGTCCTTGAAAATCAAGGATGAGGCCACCTTTTTGGGTCTTAAACCTCACCCAGTAGACCAGCCTATGGACATGCTCTCTGGGATATGAAAAGCACTGTTCCTCCAGCATCCTCGAGCATCACATTGGTTATCCTTGAGGCCCAGCTCAAAGGAAGACCACCTTCCATAAGAGAGATCCTCCACTGGCAGCTCTCGCAATCACCGGCAACACTTCTGTAGGGCTCACTCTTAAAAACAAAAATCTAGGTGAGAAAAGATAGTATCATACCAACTAGGAAATAGATGTGATTGGAAAGGTTTTTTAAAAAGAAAGAAAAAAAAAGGGCTGATAAATCAGTAACCCCATTCATGTTTTATTCGGTTACAATAATAAATAGTTTAATAATGTACGTGCATTTAAAAGGCTAGGCAATAGAAGCTCTAGGGTAAGCGTGACTTCCGCAAAGTTATAATATCTATTATCTGTTATAATACCTGTCTAAAAACAATTCGTATTTATTAGTGGAATAAATCCCTAAAATTCCTTTCTAAAGGCTTATCAAACCAGATTGGGTCCCAGCCCAACAAATCAAATTAGAAAGCCATGTAAGGCCGCTAACTGAGTTATTAAAGTGATCTGCATGGATATTCCCAGTTCCCCAGGAAATGTTCTGCTTGGACATTTAGTCAAATGCTGCCCTCTAGTGAGAAAACTTTTTAAAAGGCTCCAAAAGGCCCTGGGATTCTAAAGCACTCACAGGCTTCAGATAAGAGGCCCAAATCATATAATCAAATAGAATCCTCAACTAGAGCCACATTTATTCTAGACAAAAACAACCACTTTGTTTTTATTTTCTTGATACTGCCTAGTTTTCTTTCTAAAATTATGTTAGGCTGGTAAAACATTAAAATTACAGCCGGATACTTTTACCACTGTGACATTTAGATGTTTTAGGCTCTTGCATTTGATAATCTAATAATAGAAATTTAAAGCTTCATGTGTTTTCTTAGCTGGTGGTATAGCTAAAGAACTTACCTAAAACTAAATGAGTTATAATATGGCTTCCCACTCTGTCAATAAAAAAACACAGAAGAGGTGATAGATATTCCACAGAATGTTTGTATTAAAAAGCATTTCTTTACTTCTAGGTGGTTATTTTGGCATAAAAGGCGAGAGTTATAATGTTCTTAAACAATACAGGAAAATTGTTACATCCTCGAATAGACAACTCATCACTTCTAGTTCAGTGAGGGGGGAAGAAAGAAAAATCTCTACTTTCAAACTTTTTCATATAAGGTCAATACATTTTATTTATTTAGCAGTAACGGGCACTTAGCATTTTTAAATTGTATGCCACAATTCGTGTAGAGGGCAAATTTCCTCCTAAGACATGATATTCCTACCAGAGCATGCATGCATTCATTCATTCATTCATTCATTCATTCATCTTTTGTGTCTATTAATAAACTTCTGTGATTGCCTACTCTGTACCCATACTCTGGTAGAGTCATCTAATGATAAAAAGGATGAACTTGGTCCTAAGGTATATGGCTCCCACAGCCAAGTGGGGGTAACAAACATGTAATCAGGGCATGATGAAATGTTGTCATAAATGCTTAAGATGGGGATAGACACAGGGTTCTCTGGGAGCATGCAGGAAAGGAGGGACACCTGATCCAATATCGGGAAGCCAGAAATGCTCTGCTCCCCCAAGGAAGTAAGGTTTGAGCTTTGACAAGGTTCAACAGAAATTGAAAGCCCTCTGAAGGTAATGCTAGCAAGACAGGCCAGTTTCTTTCTGCAGAAGCAATTCCAAAACTGTGACTCTGTGACAGATTCACAATTTTGTAAATATATCATTCCCAATTAGATATGCAGTGAGGACAGTCCCACACTTAGCACTAGCCACACAAATATTTGAATTCAATCGCTCTATAATTGTAAAGTGAAATATTCTGATTTTAGTAGATTTATTTAACAGAAAATTTTGTTCTCCTTTCTTAGTTCTGAACATATCCACAGAACATTATGCCCCTCTTTTCTGGAAAAACAAGAAAACTAAATTATTTGGAAATTATGTAATCCTCCCGTGCTCTGGTATGCTAGCACCCTATGTGACCTTGGGTAAGTCCTGCATCTATGGCCTAACATCCCTTCAGTTCAAATATTCTGTAAGTCCACAAGCAACACTATATAAACATTCTTCTTCATCTTAAAGTGTTGTATTCATTGTTGAGTGCTGTTGACTTTCAGCTCCTCATCCTCCAGTTAACCAGGGTCATTTTTATAAGTAGGAGAAAAATTCTTGCTTGAGAAAGACAATCTTGTCCTTTCTACTCGAATGTGTTAGTCATTGAAAAAGAATATAGAAATTGCAGTTCGGAGGAAAAGTTTATAAAGTCCTGGTCCTGGATTTTAAAAATGTCAGCAATATATCAAGAACACGTCTATAGAAAAAGAATTAAGTTGGGGGGGGCTTGTTATATGAGAGACCTTTAATGTTTTCTCTGAACGTGAATACACATGAGGAAAAATTTATCTGTATTTTTGGCATCTATTAAAATACCTGGTTTTTAGACAGCCATTTTTTAATTTATGTCTTAAAAGCAACTGAATGTAGAAAAACTTTAAAACAGAGCTAAAACTGATATATAGATGTGGATACAGATATGAATATATGTCAATGAGGGAAACATAGGGTATTCTCAACCCAGACTGTGAGCACAAGTTTTAAATGGTCCATGTTTTGAGGAATGAAAAGCTGTATAGAGGGGGACAAGGTTTTACACAAGAATTAAGCAGCCTGTATTCTATCTGAGAATATAACCAACTCTAGCCAAGTCATCCAACCTCTCTGTGTGTGAATTTCCTCACTTGTCCTGTGTTACATGTGTCCCTGGCTTCACATAAGGATCCCATGAGTTCCTCTTTGTGAATCTATATTGAAAAGTACAGCAACAACCTAAATATACACCAGTAGGGGAAGGCTTAAACAAAATGTGTTATATTCAGACAATGAAATACCACACAAAAAAATTAAAAGAATAATCGGGACATATGTATATTAATATATGTATATATTCACACATCATCATGGATATAGCTCCAAAAAGCTATAATGTTAAGTAAAAAGTGCAAGATACAGAATGATATACTATTTTACTGCTTATATCCTTAAAAAGCACTCAACATTATATATTGTTTATGGATTACAGGTTGCAAATATATATGCAAATATGTATACACGCACACACTTTTTCTTTTTAAATCAACAGTGGTTGTCCCTCAACAAGAGGAAAAGAAACAAAACTCAAGGTTAGGGGCTCCTGGGTGGCACAGTCAGTTAAGTGTCTGACTCTTGGTTTCAGCTCAGGTTGTGATCTTAGGGTCTAGGGTCATGAGATCGAGCCCCCATGTCGGGCTATGTGCTCAGTGTGGAGTCCACTTCATATTCTCTCGCCCTCTCCCTCTGCCCCTCCCACTCATGCTCTTGCTCTCTAAAATGAATAAATCTTCAACAACAACAACAACAACAACAACAAAACTCAAGGTTAGAGGAGACTATAGCCAATCATGTAATTATTTTAAGAGGCTGGAAGCAAATGTGACAGAGTTAGCTCTGAGTGCTGGGAATAAGGAAGGCTATATTCCCCTTATTCTCTAGTACTCCCTGTACATTTTAGATTTCTTTTAAAAAAATTTTAAGCTGGGGCACCTGGGTGACTCAGTTGGTTTAAGGGACCGACTCCTGGTCTCAGCTCAGGTCATGATCTCACAGTCCTGAGATTGAGCCCCACACTGGCCTCCCTACTCAGGGCAGAGTCTGCTTCAGATTCTCTCTCCCTCCCTCCCTGCCCCTCCCCCCTCCACTCACATGCTCTCACTTGTGCTCTCTCTAAAATAAATAAAATCTTTTTAAAAAGTTTTTTTTGTTGTTGTTGTTTTTAAAGATTTTATTTATTTATTTGAGAGAGAATGAGAGACAGAGAGCATGAGAGGGAGGAGGGTCAGAGGGAGAAGCAGACTCCCCGGCAAGCAGGGAGCCCGATGCGGGACTCGATCCCAGGACTCCAGGATCATGACCTGAGCCGAAGGCAGTCGCTTAACCAACTGAGCCACCCAGGCGCCCTAAAAAGTTTTTTTAAGCTAACAAAATAAATAGCAAGAGTAAAGCTCTTTGATATACAGGTTAAAACAGGGCTGGTGCAATGACCCACAGATCCCTCCAATCTTTGTTTTATGCTCTTCAGTGGCAGATCAATATAGGAGTCATCTGACTATAAGGTCAACCTACATTTATTTTTTTTTAAGATTTTTTTATTTATTTATCTGACAGAGAGAGACAGAGAGAGAGAGGGAACACAAACAGGGGGAGTGGGAGAGGGAGAAGCAGGCTTCCCGCTGAGCAGGGAGCCCAATGCAGGGCTCAATCCCAGGACCCTGGGATCATGACCTGAGCCGAAGACAGACGCTTAATGACTGAGCTACCCAGGCGCCCCTCAACCTACATTTAATAGGGGATGCAAACAAGTATCTGCATGAATAGATCCAGGGGTGGAGGGGGCAATGCAGAGATGCATTCTACTAAAAGAACAATTTTGAACACAATTTCAATCCCATACAACCTGAAGCTTTTCACTTCCTACTCTGCTTTCAAAACTTCAAATAAAATCAGGACTTTCATA
Organism: Mirounga angustirostris; assembly: GCF_029215605.1. Classification (NCBI taxonomy): domain Eukaryota; kingdom Metazoa; phylum Chordata; class Mammalia; order Carnivora; family Phocidae; genus Mirounga; species Mirounga angustirostris. Next base: position 115,454,662 of record NW_026991712.1, read on the forward strand.
ATTTAAAAAAAGGGAGGGGGTGTCAACCAAATCCCATGTTCTTCATGTTCATATCCGCTACAGAGGTTTTTCCCAGTACTCTTGTCCAAACTTAAAAGAATTGACTGGAATCTCTAATTTCAGATTCCAAATCCATGATTCTATAGAGTAAACTAAAAAAGTGATTGGACTTGTTTGGTAGAAGTGATTTCAGACATAAACAGATTGTTCACAAAAAATGAAACACAAATATCTGTTAAATATTTTTTTCAAATGCTTACTTCAACTCGTAGCAGGAGAAACGGGATTTTAAAAATTATATAGAAGTATCCTCTTTTTTTACCTATCAGATTGACGTAGATCATTGAGTTTGATAAGGCACCGGAATGCATAGTCAGGTGATAGGGAATTAGGCACTCTCATCCAACACTGTAAATCACAACCTCTACAGAAGATAATTTAGCTATGTCCATGAAAATTACAAATGTATATTTCCTTTGACTAGCAATTGCATATCTAGGAATTTATCCTACAGGTATCTTTTACATGTGTATGATATGCCATATATACAAGACTATACTTGCTGCAGTGTTTTTAACTGCAAAATATTGGAAATATCTTTAATTTTTACCAGTTGAGAACTCTAACTTAATTTTATTACAATCATAATGGAATATAGTGCTGTCCGGGGAAAAAAAATGAGGAACTTCCTATGATTTGATATGGAAAAATCTCCAAGATCAATTATTAAGAGAATGAAACCAAAGAACACTATCACTTGTATAAAAGGGGAAAGATCATAAAGGGCAGGGTATTCCTGAAAGAATAAATGAGAAAAATGCTGATACTGGCCACTTTTGGAGAGGAGAACAAAGTGGACATCTGGATCACAGTGCTGAAAGGTAGACTTTTAACTATATACTATATTTTGAATTTTGAACCATGTGAATGTGAGTGTGCTACTTTAAAAAAAATAAAATTTTAAAGACAACCTAATTTTAGCTATAATGGTGGGAGACCTTTGAAAGGGGTCTTCAGTTTTAACAGATGGCGCTAATAAAGGTAAAGAGCACCCTTCCCCCAGCCCCCAAGAAAAAAGAAAAACATGAAAAGAAGAATTAAATCCCAAGGAAGAGCCAGAAAGGAAAACTTCCTCAGAGGACGGACTCATTTTGTCAGTTCTAGCAAATTATCTCACCTGAAGCTGCCATACAAAAATCAATCTAGATTTTTCTTAAAACCATACCCAATTCAAGATGTTCAGCCAACCTCTGCTAAATGAAGCCCCAATTCAAATTTGTAACAAAGCTTAAAAATCCAATAGCATCTCTCCCTACCTGGTTTTCAATTTGATTATGAAACTCAGCAGGTGTAACATAAAATACAGAAGTTATTTTCTCTTTTGGTAAAGCAAAAATTCATCTTCTTAGCTCAAAAATACATCAACATGTGTTATGTAGAACAGCTAAATCTAAACAACGTGAGCCACACATTTCAAAGAGATTAAATCCAGCATATACAGAGCATAAGCCACACAACTGGTCGTCATAGAGCAATAGAGATTGGAATTTTACCTTAAGTAGCCCTGAGGGGAGTTGTTCACCTTAGCAGATAGTTACCGCTAACCTGCCTCTGGTTATTAGCTTATGCTTTATTTTAGCCCATTAACAGGGAGGCTATGAAGAGGTGAAGAAGTTTATAAAAAGACACAATTGTCTCCTTAAACCAGAAACCTCAAAGTGCATATTTCTGTTTTCTGGTATTATATTTGACTACATTTTTATACAGGGGAATCCACTGCTTTTGAAATGTATTATTCTATCTTATTGTTATTTTCAATTTCTTCAGATGCACTGCCGCCCAGCAATACACTGTCACCCGGTACTGGGAATCCAAAAATTATGAGCACTGCCTCCTGGTTCCATCTGCTGCTGAGGTGCTCCCGGCAGCTCTGTGCTGGGGCCGCTCAGCCACTTCTAGGCTCTGGGAAGACCCCCTGACCATCTCGTGCTGGAGTGGGGCAGCTGAGTTTCTCTCCTGCTCTGAAGAGCAGTCACTTCCCATTTCCCGTATGAAGAAATTCCAGGCAGAAAACCTTTCCCAGTGTCTCGCTGAGAAGAGCTTGGTACAGAAAAGGAATGTTCTATGAATTAATCGGCACTGACCTGACACAATGAACAGGAAAAAGAGAGAGAAGAATTTTATCAACTCACCTCAGTGTCACAGAATTCCATATATATGTGTGTGTGTGTGTATATATATATATATATATATATATATGGAAAATTTTCAATACCAAATAAATTACATTTTTCTACAAGTTACAAAATATAATGTCCTAGAAATACAATGACAATTTCCCACACGAGCTCTTCTTTTAAAGATCTAAAAAAAGACTTTTTAAGAACACGTGCCAAAAGGACACCCAAACACCCTGAGAGTTACCCACGGAGCTGGCTTTGTGGTAGGCTTTGAGTGCTTTTTTGTTAGGATGAAAACACTGCTTCATTTTGGCTGGTTTCTCTATCCCATAGGACTTCAAAAACGAGTTTCGCAAGCAGCCTTCGCCAGAGCTCCCGCACCCCCACTTCCTCACTTGCGTGGACCTCACGGTTTCCCAGATTGATGCACCTGGCAGCCTGGGGTAATAACTGTGACCCTCGCTTTCCTTCTTCTGAAGTTGTGGATTCATTAAAAAGCAAGCGTTGCCTTGTGCTCGAGAAGCGGGTAGGTCCCACATTGAATGCTTCTAGGACTTCGTTACAGATGACAAATATAAATTACATTTACACACACGCACACATGCACACACGCACAGCTACGCCCTCTGCAAATTCTACAAATGTGCTGTCTGCCCCAGGGGTGGTGACCCACACTCATGCCCGGAGACTGGCAGCTCCCCCAGGGTCCACGACCAGGGTCCATTACTAAATCTGCATCTAAGTAAAGAAACGTCTCCATCACGTTTATTGACTGCACTTGGAGCTTTTCTGTTCCCTTTTGCTTTTACAACATTCTCCCCAGGAGTCCTTTATAGTTTTCTTTTCTTGGGGTTCACTTTTTGAAAGAAGCTGGAGCTCTGTACACGAAATTGCCTCCCCAATCTGCGCTTGTCCTTTGCCACTGGCCTGGGTTAAAAATGGCCAAACTGACTTTTAATTTGGTTAAATAGGGAAAAAATAAATAAATAAAATGTCCCCAGGTTAAGGCCTTGCATTCCAAGTTCCGGCCCAGAGTGAATTTGTATGGCCAAGTTATAAACCCCTGAAAATAGGAAACTAATGCCATGAGGATTTAAAATAATAGAAAATGTTTCACATAATATAAATCCATAAGCAGTGTATTATATTTAAGTCTTAATATCTACATACTTGGATTATCTTATATCTTGACAATCACACAAAGTAATCTCACTCCCTCACCCCCTTCCTTTGACTCTGGGTTTCATTCCTATGTATTAACAATGCTCTGGGCCATAAAATACTGTATTAATATTAGTTTGTCACAGCAGACTAAATTTAGAACAACTCATTAATATGAGAGAGTTAAAGGCAGTCAGCCAAGAGTACCAGGGACTATAAGCTCTTAAGGCTGTAAGTTATGCAGATATGCCACTTGGACTGGAGAGGCGGTCATTCTTTTTGTGACTAATAAGAGATTCTATTAGTTCTAAGCTGATTCTAATTCTAATTAAGAAATGTGGGAAAAGGCAATTTTGCCGCTGTAGGTATAGTTGATGTGCAGCTGGAATAAGTCTCCTATCCTCTCTCATGGCTTTCCGGTCACGGAAGATTGGTGGCACATGCGTGGAATGAATATTCCTCCTGCCGTCCACATCCACAACATCCACAACAACAACAACTTTGCTGCCATGTCTGCGATGGCGGAGTCATAATCGAGGTTCCTGGAAGAAGTCTGGTCATTGGTGTTCTTTCAAAACAAACCTTTTGTGGCTCAGAATCATTCCAGTTGTACAAAAAGTTTTGACTTTTTACAAATAAAAAACCTTTCAAAAGGATACTTCTGGACCTGTTATGCCTTTCTTTGGGCTTGTCAAATATTAATTTTTTTTTTTAAATTTAGTCCCTTGCTAAGCTACAAATATTCATGTTTAACACCAAGTAGCAGTTCAGGGGCTGACAACTTGGTATGTACCTTTTGAATGATGCATAGAAAGCAGCAGTTAGCACAAAGAAAAAGCCACCAGATTGGTCTCAGGGAAACCCAGTGTCTGAATATTTCATGACTCCTCTAGCACTTAAAGAATAAAAAAACTGGCTACTAGTGTTGGGAGACCAACATCAGGAAGGTCAGAGCCTGGAAACATGCAAGAGATCCCAGTCTTGCCTGGGGAAAGTGAAAGGGGACTTAAGCTGCTTAGGAGAATTAGAAAAAGAAAAAAAAAAATCTTTTGCTTTGTTTTGGTATTTCATAAACACCCTGAGTGGCAAGACAAAAGCTATGAAAGGGTATGCAGTCATACCTCTCTAGGGGTCCTGATTTCCACGTCTCTAAGGACGCCAAAAACTTACCTTTTCTTTTGGGTTATGAGGCTTAGTGTTAAACTTCCCCAAATCAGGCCTTTCCTGGTGCACTTGCTCACTCTTGTGAGTTCTCTCCCCCAAGGAAACTGATGAAGAGGGAAAGGAAAGGCGATTCAATTATTTGTTTCCCTGGACGTGCTTGCAAACATCTCCCATAGAGGCGAGGGGCAAGTGGGGGAGATGATTTCTTAATTACGCAGATGCCCAGTGACTTGGGACTGAAAAATGTTCCCCCTCTGGTGAACTTTTCTGCATTTTACGATGATTTACAGGAAATCTAAATTGAATCCAGGAAAACAAACGAGTAACTCTTACGGAAGGGGGGTGAAAAAGGCAGGACAGCGTTTAAGCAACTGATGACTTCACCTGTCACTGTCTCATTAAGCTCTTAATGAGTTCTTTTCTATTCTTGGTCACATCTGATTTTTTTTAATATAAGTCCCTTTGAACAGCTGGGAGTAAGAATCGCCTTTGATCACTGAATTCTTCTGAATTTTCCGTCAAAGCGAGGCCATTTTCATCCTGACTTGGGGTATTTTTATGAGTTTATTTCCCCCAAGTACATTCCTGGGCATAGCTTTGCAGGCTGAGAAGAGCCTGAACAATTAATGTATACATTTTTACATAAATGTTTATAAATTTAACAAAGGGAGAGAGCTTTGCCACAAGAAGCCTCAGCTCTTTTGAAGGCGGTTTTCTAATGATGACCCTTGGCGTGTTGGACCACATGGGATTCCTCTGAGAAGAGTCAGATGAAAATTAGTCTATTCTCATTTCAAACAGAATTTTGCTGAAGTCCTGATCAGAGCGTCAGCATGGAGTCCGGGGAGACAACACCCGCTACTTGATTCACTCCGCAGTCTCCCTCTCCTGTAATTGTTGCAGGAACACATAGTGACAAGGCTCTAGGATGTGAGCGGTCTGGATGTGCTCTGGCTGTTACGCTCTGTTTAAAGATTTAAACCATCAGGGTATGATAAGGCTTTTTGATGTTCATTGAACACGGAGCTTGGGTACAGAAGAAGGGGAAAGGGCTTCACCAGAAGGCAATCATCTTTCAGAGCCACAGTAAGACAGAGCGAGGTGGGGAAATCTCAGCCTCCGCATAGACACGGAACAAAGGCAGATGAAAGGGGCCGGGTGAGGAAGGGGCCAGCACTGGCTGTGAGGCAGAACTCGCCCTGCCAGAGTCCCATGCCTTAAAATGCGGGGGAAGCGTTTAGTGTTCCTCTTTCATTAAAACACACTTCTGCTCCTGGGGGGAGGGGATGATGCGAGCTGCAAATTTGGGTGGCTTCAGCTGACCCTGGATTTAAAAGAGCCTCCCTGTGGCTCCCATTCGAAATTATTTCATGAGTATTTATTTTGAGTCAGATGAATGTCATTTCCAGTGCTCACCCCCGCAAACCTGGAAGAAGACCTTCTTTAAAGTACGTTTTTAAGCTCCTCGCCATGTTTTCTTCCCCCAAAGGTAAAACCTGAATATTTGTCTTGGAGAACAAAAAGATCGGGAATGCAAAGGGACAAAGGTGGCCTCTCCAGAACCCAACCCAATTTCTTCGTGTTTTCTTCTTTGGCAAAATACCAGCGTTTCCACCCTGTTCACAGCCATATCCTGCCATGGTAACTGAGCCTGCACTAGGAGTGTATTGATTAGACAAGAACCAACGCTTTCCCAGCTTGTCTCCCCAGCCCCTACCACGGGGCTGCATGTACCCACGTCTGAACAAATGTGTGTTCAATGAGTGAATGAATGCATGCATGCATGCCTGCATGCAAGACCCTGGGAAATGACAGGATAGATTTCAATTTCTTTTCTGGGCCTCCATTTAAGGTTTCGGAAAACTTCTGTACAAAAAAAGCAAAGTTATGTTTTCCCCTGTTGCATCCTGCACCAGCAAACAGCATGGCAAGGCACAGGTGTCGAGAGTCGGTGCTTTGGATTCAGACACACTGGTATTGAAGGCTGCTTGGCCACTTACCACAGGACTCTGGGAAACATCTTTCACTTTCCTAAGCTTTATTTGTCCCCATCTGCAGACTTGGAGCATTAAAAAAGAACTCCCTCTCTGGAATGAGAAAATCCATGTGAAACACCTAGCCCAATGTCTACGTATGGGAAAACTCCCCCAAATTTTAACTACTGTTGTATCATTGCTATTATCAGAAGCATTGCTCTCCAGAACATCTTCAGACATGGAAGGAGTTTTAGAAACACAACTTAAACTGAGGAAGTTATAATCACATACTCTACCCAAGGGTTGTCTCCACCCTTGCTGCTATAGTGACATGAATAGAATGTGCTGTAACCTGCTGTCCTCCTCCGATCTGTCAATGTGCTCTTGTTCCCACTTCATATAGGTGTTCTGTAATTAGAGCTCAGACCCCCTTCTCTTAGATCTCAGCAATGGGACTAGAAGTGGGTTTGACCAACCAACACCAGGAAACCTAAGTGGATCCCGCCTGCTTGAACCTGGAAAGCGAAAAGCCAGGCAAAACGACACATACAGCGCTGAACCCATCTCCTCACGAATGTCAGCTCAGCGCGACATAGGGATCACTCCTTCTGAGCAGGCAGCAGGAGATGAGGCCCCAAACTCAATTCCATCCTGTGATGGCCACACCCCACCCGAGCCAAGGGTCCATCCCCAGTGAGCTGTGTCCCAGGAGAAGCTACGAACACCATCACATCTCCAGGAAACCAGCCCTCTCATGTAATCCTCTCAACAACCCTATGAAGAAGCTATACTTTATAGGTGAGAAAATTGAGGTGCAGAATAACGGTATCAAGAAAATGACACTTACTGCCATTTTTATTTTATTTCTCTTTTAACATTTTGCTCAGCAACCTACTGGACTGGACTAGGGCACTCATTCTCTCTGAGACTCTAGGAATCCCTCAGTTCTTCTGGATCTCAGTGATCCAGAAGCATAGGCATCACTGGGGGGTGGGGGGGTAAGGAGTGGAAGGACTTGTCTGTTCTAGCCCTGTAGTCTATGATTCGTGCCAGGAGAGCTGAGCTCCTCTAATGACACTGGAATCTCCGTGGAAACTGTGCACCTTACATTGTGATCTTCCTCTCCAATTTCCGCTTTCCTTCCTCCAATACCGAAAATGGGAGCATGTCAGCCATTATCATTACAGAAAGAGCTCTGGTTTAGCAGAGCTCAAATCTAAGGGAGCATTATGGCCAAATAACCTGCCCCCCAATTGAGCCATACGGGAATTACTGTTTCCTTTTCCTTAGCCTGCTCACACGGAGAAAGTCAATCCTCTAAAAACAAATTGATTGATGATATAATTTAATATCTTCATATGATTTCTAGTGGCAGAATCAATCTGCTGCCAGCACAACCATCCAAGGCAAAGGAAAAGAAAAATTGCACCAGTTGCTTTTCTTCAATTGCACTTCTGGGTGCTCTAAGAAAAAACTCTCTCCAGAAAATCAATAAGGCAGATTTTGATTTCAATAAGGGGACTGTGCCCAGCGGTCCCCCATTACGGAATTAAATCCATATGACAACACAAAACAATGAAGAGACCCAACTAGGAAGGGATCCATTTGCTTTGTTTGACTTTGGCTGCCAGGGAATGAGACCACAAGACTGGCTGTAATTTAATGCAAACCTTGGCCTATCCTGGTTGTGCATATGACTGACCCTTAGGGCACGACCATCAATTTTCTATTAAAGATCAGAGATTTGACATATCAAAGTCAACATCTAGCTGAATAACTGCAGTAACTTGATAATAATTCTTTTGTGGATTTCACAGTGGCTTTTCAGTAAAGTATCAGAAAGGTAGCCGATTTCAATCCTGACCTGGCAAGATCTGAATATGAAATAAAGGATTTCAGCTTGATCTCCCCATGATGTGAGGATGAATGTTCTGGTAAATGTTAACTTAGTGCTCTGAGTAGCTCAGTAATAGATGGGTTTAGGCAGTAATAGGTTTAAAATGTCAACTTATTGAATAATAATTTCATGTTGTGCAAATACTATGTGTAAGAAGGGATTTGTTTTGCAAATTTTGAAATAAATGAATGGATATATAGTGTCCTTGACTGTTTCATTGTTCCGGTCAGAATTTTACAGAAGAATCAAAACTAGTTTTTTGCTTTCTCTGGTCTTGTTGTTTTCCTGCATCTGTCTCGATTCAGTTTTCATAATTACTGGGCCTCTCTGAATTCTGGTCGTTAATGGAGTTCTTCCCTGTTTTGGTCCCCAAAGCCAGGCTGATAGCATTATTTTCTAGTAAAAATAAAAACTCAATTATCCCTCCCTATAAAATGTTTCATGAACACCAATAGCATAAAAACCTTTCACCAACCGAGCTGTAAAACGCTCAACTGGTTCAAAACATAAGAACCGAATAAAATTCTGTTTCCATAACTGAACTCAGCCCTTCAGTCCAATTATAAGCTGACAGCTCTATAAATCCAGGTGGAACACAAGTGTGGGTAAAGCCGAATTGTGATTGGGAGACTGAGGACCTGGGGCAAACACCTACACCACAGCCTGTGGTCCCCAGATTCTACAACTAGCCCCATGCCCTACACACACCACACACACACACACACACACACACACCCAACCATTCTGTATAGAGTCAACATCTTTGCTCAGGGAAATGGGAGATGCCAAAAAACCACCCAGGTAAGTTCTCTGAATACTTTAAGTCCGATCCTTTGGATCCTCAGCTTACCTCAGCTTCCCAGAAAATTCAGGAAGAGAAACCAAAAGGAGCCCATCTTGCAGCCCACCAGCCTGGCAGCCTAAGGAACTCCTTGTCTAATGCATAAAAGACATCTTGATTTCCACAAACCAAAACACCCCATCGGTAGCTTATAGATGCTCACACTTGGGGAATATCTACATTAAATGGTCCTTGATACAACTGCTTAATCGTTCAGCTCAGTGGTTGAACACATCCCTCTCCACCCTGTAGCCACGGAGAGAGTGTGTCCTAGTCTAGGCTGCCCCAGAAGCTGGCTATAAAACAAGGATGTGAGTACTTGTAGCTTATTTGGAATGTAAAGAAAACATTGGTAAGGAAGTAAGACAGGGAAACAAAGGCAGCCAATAAAGGGTGCATCACCAAACCAGTTACCACCTTGGGTAACTGGAACTTAGTCCCACTGGGGACACTCTGACATACTGTAGGAACTGAAGTATTTATACACCAACTCCCCTGTCAGTCATTGGTTGAGGCTGCACCTCAGGGGCACTCATTCCTTGGCATTTCCAGCCTACTGTACAGTTAGGCAGAGGGCTTTAGGGGCCAGTAAAAGCCCTCGGGGAAAAAAAAAATGCAGTTACTAGAAGCTTGAACTCAGGCACTGTGTGCCAAAGTGGAAAGCAATGAGGGATGTGGGCAGGGTACTGACCCTCTGCTATAGACACTGGCCTTTTATTAACTTTTGAAATTTTCCTAACTTATTTTTAAGTTAATATGGCTCATGTATAACAACAACATATTTAAACACTATGGAAGAGCTCAACTACTTTTTTAAAGACCCACTTCCTCCCAGCCACTCAGTCCCATTCTCAGGGTTAACCATTTTTTACAGGTTTTTTTTTCCTATATATAGAACCTATGTATTTAAACACATACACAGCCATAAGAGTTGGATAGCCTTTTTTTTGCTACACAGGTAAGGTCATAATGGACAGAATTTCCTGTGGTTTGCCTTTTTCAGATAATAATATATCTTGGACATCCTTGTGTATTAGTACCTTTATATGTGTATTTGTCTCAAACTTTTTAATGGATACTAACATGAACATATCATAATTCATTTAACCTATTCCCACCTAGTAAACATTTAGGAATTTGTTCCAACTTTTTTGCTATCAAAGATAATGCTGCAACCTTATCTGCAATATATACATATATATATATAATTACACAGTGAACATGATATATACATGATAAATTCCTAGAAGTTAAATTTCTCAAAGAATACACACATTTTAAGTCTTTTTAAAGATTTATTTATTTATTTATTTGTCTGTCTGTCTGTCTGTCTGTCTGTCAGAGAGAGAGAGAACACAAGCAGGGGGAGCAGCAGGCAGAGGGAGAAGCAGGCTCCCTGCTGAGCAAGGAGCCCGATGTGGGACTCAATCCTAGGACCCTGGGATCATGACCTGAGCCAAAGGCAGATGTTTAACTGACTGAGCCACTCAGGCATCCCTACACACACTTTAAAATTCGGCAAATCATGTCGAAGTAATCACTAAACAACATTTCAGCAATTTACACTTCTACCAACAGTGCACGAATACATGTTTTTTTTCCTTTATCTATACCAACATTGGAAATGATCACTTCTTAATCTTTAGCAAATTAATAGGTTAAAATAGTATATCACTGTCCTACTTTGTGCTTCTTTTATGAGTGAGGTTACTCGATTATGTTTCTTTGCAACTTCATATACATCTTTCTAATGTCTTGTTAGCCTTTTCCTTAATGTTTTGTAAGTACTGTTTATAATAAAGAAAATACTTCCCAAGTTTGTATTTTGTTTTTATTGTTGTTTATGGCTTTTTGTGTGTGTGTGTGCTATATAAAAGTTTATCTGTGTTTTCAAATTCAATATTTTTATGATCCTGGGTTTTTGTTTCATAGTGTGATCTTCCTCAGAATTATTAAAAACAAATTCAACCATTAGTTCTCTAGAACATTTACAGTGTAATTTTTATATTTAAGCTTTTAATCTTTTTTGTGTAGGGTGTTAGGTAGAAATATGGTTTAAAAAAATTTTCTTCCAATGGTTATCCAGTGGTCTCCAACCAAATCTTTTGCTAAATATATTTTCAGGATTGATGTGAAATATCTCTTTTATCCATAATCAATTACCATATGGATTTAATTCTATTTCTGGAGTATCCATTTTGTTTTAAATGTTATAGATCTATAATATAGTTTATTATCTGGGTGCCTGGGTGGCTCAGTCATTAAGTGTCTGCCTTCAGCTCAGGTCATGATCTCGGAGTCCCAGGATTGAGCCCCGCATTGGGCTCCCTGCTCAGCAGGGAGTCTTCTTCTCCCTCTCCCTCTGCTCCTTCCCTGCTCATGTCTCTTTCTCGCTCACTCTTTCTCAAATAAATAAAATCTTTTAAAATATATATGTGTGTGTGTGTATATATATATAGTTTATGATCTGATAAGACTTGTCCTAATTCTTAACATTTTTCCCTGCTTTTTGTCCAAATGAACTGTAGTATTTTGTCAAGATCACAAAAAAGTTGGTATTTTATTGGAATTACTTGAATATCTCCATTCACTTAGAGAGAATTGTCATGTTTACAATATTCAGTCTCCTTATAGGATAATAAAATTTCTTTTCCATTTACTGGTGTTCTTTCATGTCGCTAGCAAAGTTTGTTTTGTTGAACTGTGATTTTGTACCTCAGAGGCAGAGAGTTAAAAGGTAATAATTATTCTCAATTATAGCAAACTATTATGTTCTCCCCGAGAAAACTTAAAGTTTTCTTCATGTATTTCCTGCACCTTCCTTGTCGAATTTATTTCTAAGTAGTTAAACACATTCACAGCTTTGGTAAATGAGTTGTTTTATCCCATTATATTTACAACCTTCTAATTGTTACGGTGTTAGCTATTTATTTTTGTGTATTAACTACATACACAGTTACCTACTGGATTCTCTTATTGTGCCTAAAGACCCCCCTCAGTTTATTATCTTGGATTTCCAAGATCTATAATTATATCAACTATAAATAATGACTTCTGAAGTCTATTCTAATATTTACACATTAATTCTTTTTCTTGTCTAATTGCATTTGCTAGTACTTTTAAAATAATGTTAAGCAAGAATAATGATTATTGGCAATTTGTCTTGTTCCTGACTTTAATAAAAATGCTTCTAATATTTAAAGAGCCAAATTCCAATGAAATGAAATTTCTCAAATATACACATATATACAGCCAAATTCATCACTAAGAATGATGCTATTTTAAACTAAAATATATATTTATATCACATTAAGGGAGAATCCATCTATTTCAACCACAGAAAGAGTCTAATTCAGGCAAAGATGTTTAATTTTTCAAATTTCTTTTCACTATTTTTAAAATGTCTTTTCTCTTTTGACCTATTTATGTGGCAAATTGTATTAACAAACTTCCTAATAATAAATTATCCTGGCATTTCCTGGATTGAATCGATTTAATCATATTCTTTTGCTGTTACTTGGATTTCATTTGCTGTATTTTATTTAGGAGAATGCTTTTAATTCACTAGTAAATCTTATGGGTTTTTTCCCTTTTTGTGCTTTCCTTGAAAAATCTTAGGACCAGTGTTTTGTATTTTCTTAAAGCTAGCAGAAGGGATAGTTCCCATTTTAAGAGTTAATCTTAGACCAGCAAAGGAGTCTCTGGAGGCCACATGATTCCTCTTGACATGACCTCAAGTATTTATATGGGCATAGTTCAATACCAAAATATGTACTGAGTACCTATGTCTATGTGAAACTATGTAGGTGGGAATTTGGCTCTTAAAACCAGTATCCAAAAGGGAGAGGGGGGAACCTCACATACTACTATATCAAAATTGTTGAAAAGCATTTTCTAATTACCTTGAAATTTAAACTGAAGCCCAAAACAGAAAATAACAAATATGCATATAGTAGATACAAAAACAATATACATCGCTGAAATACTTACTACAAGATAGAAAAACTAAGGCTTTGACCCAAATCCAGGCTTATAAGAGAATTCAAGACATTTGAAATGAATATTGAGCCACTGAAGTAAAAAGCTGTCAACTGAGTCAGCAGGTCTGTGGCATTTCCCTAGCTCTCCTCATAGGTGACCTCTCATAAGCCAAGTGAGAAAGGAGATTCAAGAAAATCTTTTGTGGAGAATGGGTGTTGTTTTCCAGAGGAGACACTGACACATTAACCTCCAACAGATATGCTGAGATGCAGGGACTCCCCAGTGTCCCTGGATCAGAGGTGAGCTTGGGGCACTTCCTGGGAGATACTGACAATGTCCCCAAGGTAAAGAAAAAAACTTGTGTAGACCATAGTGACAAGAAAAGATAGTAGCATGAGTGGTTTATCCTTCCAGAATTTGGTGGAACAAGGATGCTGTGTTTTCCTCTGAACTAAGGGGTCATCTCATTAGCTACTATTTTGAAAGGTTTCTACTGAAGGAGGCTACCTGCCAGAGCAGAACACCACCAGCAGAATGAGGCTGGAAATCTACCATCCTAAGCAAGAGCTAAGATTTGTAAGAGCTCAGCTAGAGAATGGATTTCCAACACTGAGCATCAGCGGAGTGCCAGAGATGCCCAAGGGGGTCTCCAAAGAACCTGCAAAAACTTCTCAGTTTGAGAGAGCCAACTTTCAGCTATCTGTCACAGGGAAGACACCACAGACAGATTTCATCTCCACCCACCAAGTACATCACTGCCCTTTTAATTCTCATCTGATCCTTGACCTAGTACAGGAGTAGCTAGGAACATAAAGAAGAATAGATGAGTAAGACAGAGAAACAGTGAAAGAACAAAACACCACACATCTTTCTCTGCCGGTCTACAGATTTTTCAGTGGGGCTGAAGCTTGGTGGGAAGTGGAAGAAGGGAGAAGTTTGGAACTGGGAGAAAGAATAAAGCTGTGGTTTGAACTGGACTGGCCATTTTAATGCCTTAACAGGAAACAACTCTAAAGCTAAAGGTGACTGGAAAGGCTATGTGATATGGCCAAATTATTGCCAAGTTGTGAAGGACACCCAACAGTTAATATCTGAAGGCAAAGGTGAGGCACATGGCATAGTCGAGATTACCCCTGAACATCTCTCAGGAGGGTTTACATCGGAGACTGACACCCTCATCTTTCATTAATTCCAACAGAACAAGTATTGCTTCCAGCACTGGAACAGATTGCAGCTATTTCCCTGAGCACAAATGAAGTAGTTGGCAAAGCTTACCAGCCATGTTGTAGGAAAAATATGTACCTTTCAACACAAGAATCATACCCAGCACAGCAAGATGCTCACACTACAAGAGGCATAGAAACACTGGGTCTGTGTGAGAGAATGAAAGATAAAAGATGATGGTCTCCCAAATACTGTGTATTCAGGACCAAAGACTAATTAAATGCAAGGTGACTGGCATCACTTACTTGCCCTAGTTAAATCAATCTCTCCCCACCCCACCCCACCCCACCCTACCCCCTACCCCTGCATCTGGATAGTAAGATTCACATGCAGTACAATTCCACTTACCTCACTTTGAAAAGACCCGAAGGTCAGCACACACTTCTCAATGAGTTCCCAGATAAATGAGAGAGAAAACTATGTAAACAAATGTGTAACAGGTTCTCTAGCAAAGATAAGCTTAAGATCCAGTGGAGATACAAAGGATACATTCTGGTCTTCACCTTGAGGAAGACAGACTTCCCAAAAGAAGGAAAGTGGTCTAGCCCAGCCCCACCACACTGAACAGGCAGTGCCAATGGCCCAGAACAACATCTCTTCCTTCTCAGTTTACTTGGAAAACCACCACTTAAAATTGATAGTAGCAAAAATACCTTTTATTTACAAATGGCCCTTTCAATGGGTTGGATGAGAAAATCCCCAAAGAGGTTGAGTCTTGCACAAAGGCATTAAAGTGGCAGGTTTGGGAACCCAGACTAGACCCAAGCATGCTGATTCCATGCCTCTGAAGTAGAGAGCCATTAATAAAAATTTTAAAACTTATTTCTCCTGGAATAATATTGTATTGACAGTAACTATCATCAGGTACTGACATAACTATAAATAGGTTTTTGAAATGAATTTGCAAAAATTCAAGGATTAGAAGTCCATAAATGAATATTAATAGAAGCATAAGCCTGATGTCAAGGACAACCATGTCTATGGGAATTTTGGGTCTTTTTTGTTTTCAGCTTCATTGAGGTATAACTGACAAATAAAATTGTAAGATATTTAAAATATATATTATGATGATTTGACATACATGGGGCATTGTGAATGGATTGCTCCCATGCAGTTAATTAACACATTCATCACCTCACATATTTATCTTTGTGTGAGAACATTTAAGTTCTACCCTCTTAGCAAATTTCAATCAGTGTTTTCAACTATAGCCACCAAGTTATACATTAGATCCTCAGACCTTACTCGTCTTATGGCTGAAAATCTGTACCCTTTTACCAACCTCTCCTTATTTCCCTCACCCCCCAGCCCTTGACAACCATTTCAGGTCTTTATGTATGACTTGATTCTCAGTCCCAGAAACCAAGTTCAGCAGCACTATGGCAATTCCTTTGCTCTCTTGGAGTTGTTCCTCCAACCACCCCAGATACCACTTCTGCCCGCTGACTTCCCGTTTACAGTACACTTGAATAACATGATCCTGGGTTAGGATTCTCTGGTTAGTACGAGATAGTGTAGTGTGACAAGGCTCTCACCTAGAAGTCAGGAAACTTGGATTCTACCACAGGCTCAGCCTTAAACTAACCAAGTGATTCATGCAACTTCTTGGGGCCTTGGTTTCGTCATCTTTGAAACTGAATTAATAAGCACCAACTAATGGGGCACCTGTGTGGCTCATGGTTAAGCATCTGACTCTTGGTTTCAGCTCAGGTCCTGATCTCATGGGTCTTGGGATTGAGCCCCGCATAAAGCCCTGCATTGAGCCCCACATCAGGCTCCATGCTCAGTGGGGAGTCTGCTTGAGATTCTCTCCCTCTGCCCCTCCCCCCAGTTGCACACACACACACACTCTCTCTCTCTCAAATAAATGAATCTCAAAAAAAATTGGATTGTTTAAAAATAAATAAATAAGCCCCAACTAAGATTTATCATTAGGGTCTCTGAAATCCAGATATCCCACTGATATCTTCAAGGTCTTTACCTGCTGTCTTCAGGGATACAATCAGGAATCTGACAAGGACTGTGCCAGCCTGAGAGCAACATCTCATTACAGGCCCAGTCAGCAGCACTATAGAGAGAGACACCCTTTACCTCCTCAGGTGGTAATTGGTAGAAAGAGCACTAGAAACCAGATTTTCTGACCCTACATCAATTCCTCTGCCCACTCTCCTCCAAACCCCTTGGCATGGCATATAAGGGCCCCACTGATTGACCTTGATTTTCGTGTCCTGCTCTCAATCTGCATAATTTTAAGTTATACTTTTTGGCCTCCATACCTTGTCTCATTCTCTTCTTACCACTCATATGCCTTTTCTAGCTCATTGCTTAAGATTTCCTAATGAAACCCTGATTGTTCTTTATAGCTCAACTCAAATGACAGTTCTTTCATGAAAACTTTCCTGATAGTCTTGAGAATGGGCTCTCTCTCTCTTCATTTTTTACTTCTCTCAAAGCACTTACCACATCTTGCTTTGTGTCACAACTGAGTGCCAATAGATTGCAAACTCTGTGAAGTCCTTGCATCTACCCCAGTACCCAAAAGAAAGCCTTCCACAAATAGTTTCAGTTCCAAGAACACACGGCAACAATCAAGACAGTCTTGGCTATGCCAGAATAAAAAAACCGAAACCCCAACATTTCACTGGTTTTACCTAACACAGAGTTATCAGAATCTCACACTAAATGTCCAATGCAAGTTATTAGGGGAGCTCTGGCATCATCATCTCTCAGGAACCAAGGCAGATGGAGGTTTTATCTCAACAAGAGCTTCTATGATCCCTAAGGCAAGGGGCATGAATGTGGAGAATCGATTAAGTGCTGGCTCTCAAATCTCCCACCCAGAGGTAACCTGTGTGATTTCCTCTGACATTTCACAGGTTAAACCAAGTCATATGGCCATGCTTACCTTTAGGGCAGGATAGAGAAGTGTGACCCTTCATTGTGTTTGCAAGGAAGAGGAAAATCAGAATATGGATGACCATCTTAATGACACCACCACACACACCATGCTGTATCTTGACTTTGACCCATCTTGTTGCCTGTGCTGGGATTCTGCCCACCCTGTTTGTCCCTTTATCTGAAAAATTTCTTCTTGTCCAGATATATCCACTTAGAGTTCCTCTAAAGACTCTGTTGACCATAAACTCAACATACAACCACCATCACCACCGCCACCACCAAACCTGGATAGAGTGTCCTTCCAATGTGCCCCAATAGCACCTATCATTTTAAGGGATCACAGTCAGACTATATCGTAATTTGACTTTTTACTTGACTCTTTCCCACTAGACCAGGGATTGGCAAACTATAGTCCAAGAGTAAATCCAGCCTGCCACTGTTTTTTTAAATAAAGTTTTATTGGAATACCATCATGCCCAATCACCTACATATTGGCCGTGGCTACTTTTACCCTACAGCAGAGGCTGTTTTACCCTGAACAGAGACCAGGCCCCCAAACCTAAGATATTTACTATCTGGTCCTTTAAGAAAAAATGGTCAATCCCTGCACTGGACCGTAAGCCCCTTGAGAACAGGGTTATATTCTCAGCACCTTATGTATCCCAGCACCTAGCAGAATAATTCGTTCATACTAGACATCCAATAAATGTTGTTTAAACAAATAAAGAGTAGGCTCATGAGTGTTCCCTGAATTAAAATCAAGAACAAAGGACAAAGAAACAGAGAGCATCCGATGTGGCAAAATAAACTCTCCAGATTCTCTGTTCCAGCCCCACATCCTATCACTTTTTAGAAAATGAGTAAACACTGGGAACTAACATTAATCTTCCAAGTGTCAAGGCAACTAGAATTTGCCACAGCCCAGTTAGAACAAATTAAGCAACTGTGACACTTACGAAATGCTTTAAAATTACAAAATCACTAAATCCACATCCATTTTCTCTGTAGAATATTTCATTCTCTTTGATTAACAAATCTGACTTAAATGAGGTGCAGACCTTTTCACATAGTATTGTACAGCCTTCAAAAGTACCACGACTGGTACGAATTGCCTCCAAGCTGAGTGGCTATGAGGTAATGTAAGTAAACTGGCTCAGAGCTTCCAGAAGTAAACACACAGTATCTGGGCCGTGGTGATTTTACAGCGTATTAAAAAAAAAAATTCTTAAAATACAAGCAAATCTGGAAAGTACAGCATCCCAGCTTGTTTATAACAGCAATTTCAGCTAGTACAGATCCACAATTTATTTGCAAACAGATTAATTAATGTTTCAGCAGCTGTTTGCAGCCAGTCTGTGATCTCGCTGAGCACAGATGACACTTTTTTCCTCTCCTATTCCATAGGGGCGATTTTAGCAATGCTTAGATTAGGTTTTTACTGTATCAGCCCACATGATAAAATCAGTTGAGTCCTGAAGCAGCCAAACTGGCTTTACAAGATCCCCAGGCCGCCCCGTCTCCGGTGGGTTCCCCCATGCCACCTTCCCTGGGCTTCCTTTTAATTATGGCCCCAAAATGCCAGTTTGCAAACAGATCTGCAAGATCAAAACCTGACAGTTTTTAAAACTGTTTTCTCCTTCTACTTTTAGGTCTCTCAGGATTGGTATTCAGCAATGTGTACCACCGGGTGTAATAAAAGCAAAAGCTTGAATATTTTTCAGTAACCTGACAGAGAATAAACAAATGGGAGAACAAATGTTGAAGAGTCTACAAGTAACGTGCCGCAGAAGCTAGGTGGATCGCTTCTGACAGAGCAATGAGGCTCTTCTGATTCTATTTCTCTTCTTGAAGGAAAAAGAAACAGAGAAGACAAGACAAAATCCCCAAAGCCTCACTAGGCTAAATTTCCTTATTCTCCTTTGAACAGACTACACAGATTTTGTTGACTAATTGAGATCAATCCCAGTTGTAAATCGCCTAGCTATTCTACAGCTTTAATTAAGCTACCAGAGGGAGCTGTTTATCAATTAACACTTGTTACAAATTATTAGTAATTATATGGACTTTGTGTATATACCATAGCCTGCAAGACCAAAACTGCTTCCCAGTTGTTAGGGAAGCAAATTGAATAGCTAATGGACTATTTGGGTGAAGGCACCAGCCATCACCATAATTACAGACCTCCTTTTTTGGCAGAAAGATTTAAGGTAAGTTCCAGCACCATCAGCAGCACTTGAATAAACACTGTAAATGTGTCTTTCATCAGGGCTTTACCAGATCACACTCCACTAGTGGACTTTCTAAGACAGACTTCAGGTCTGTATTTACTTTTTGAGTAACAAACATAATGAAGATGGGAGCATTAGGTAAAAGTTGATAATGTATTCAAGCATTAAAGCTACCTATTGCGGTATGCACTGTATTCTGTGATAATTTTAATTGGCTTAATTGAGATGCGCAAGCCTGATTAATGTTTAATTCCTTTATATTAAAAAAAAGAGTCAAGTAGTTCGACATTCCTTCAATTATGTTAGATCTTTCTAGACTTCAAAGGAATGTTACATTAGACAGCCAGATACAGGGCGAACTGATTAAAGAATAAAGACTGCTCATTATAATCTAAGAGTACAAAATTGGTTTGTGTAGCCTTTGAAAGTCAAAATTATGAGCTAAAACTTGAGCTACAGTAATTAACCCAATTTATAGTCATTCTTGCTTATCTATTTGCTTATGATTAGTAATTTAAAATGATCCATGGGATTGATTTACAGATCTAAAACCCATTCAGGGACCCAAAACGTGTTGTTCATGAATCTTAAAAATGTTAGAAGAATAGATTTAGTAGCATTAGTAAACATCTACCAGTCAGTGAAAAACACCAGCACAAAAAGACTTGATGGTCAACTTCATTATTCCAAATGCAAAAAATACTAAAATATTTGTATGATGTAATCTACTTGCAAAAAAAATTAGCTTAACTGCACTTTCTGTGGCTCTCTGGAAAAACAAAGACAATGTAATGATTGTGGATTTCTTAAGGTGATCAACTCAATTTCTCTGATAAGTGTGTTTTTTTAAAAGGAATATAGATGAAATTCAAAAATGCAGTGGCATTGGTTTAATGATATGCGCCATGACTACTTCTGTGGAAGTCACCCCTCTCTCTCATGTGCATTTTCCAAAATGTTCTAAATTCACCTCAGGACATGGGATCACAGCAGGTTTTGGGAGAAGTTGGGGCAGGAACCCTTAGGGAATCAGGAGATAACAGGTATGTATCTACCAGAAATAAACATTTGCTAAATTTTAACCATCTCTACCACCTCACTGATACAGGGATATGAAAACCCAAAGCCTTCCAGTTGATCAGGGACACATAGCAATTTGGGGCAGAGAGGAAATGGAACTCACACATTTTTGGGGGCTTCTTTTATCTACAGAAAATACAACCACTTCATTACGACTGAGTCCAGGGACTCCGAGCAAATCACACTTTCTGGGACTTTTATGATATTATGACTTTATGTGTAAGTGAATGAGTGTGTAACAGCATTCCCCAAAGTAGATTTCTTTTTTTTTTTTTAAAGATTTTATTTATTTATTTGAGAGAGAGAATGAGAGACAGAGAGCATGAGAGGGAGGAGGGTCAGAGGAAGAAGCAGACTCCCTGCCGAGCAGGGAACCTGATGCGGGACTCGATCCCGGGACTCCAGGATCATGACCTGAGCCGAAGGCAGTCGCTTAACCAACTGAGCCACCCAGGCACCCTCCCCAAAGTAGATTTCAATGGGACACAAATTTACCTAGATGCTCCATGAAAAGGATATTCTGCAGACAAATAAGTTTGGGAAATCTTGCACTATATCCTTTTCTTGTAATCGCAATGCCTGTTAGCATATTAAATGCTCTACATATTTCACTAAAGAACATTTTTAACTGAATATCAATTAATATTAGCCAACATTCTCAGCCCACAGTGGTGTAATAATATGTATCTAAATGGAATACTGATGCTTGCTTTTCCCAGAGTAGTGTTGATCACATATGTCCAAATAAACTTTTCCCTCCCACATGCCTCACTGAGGGAACAAGACCACATGCCACATTAGAAAGCAGGAAGGTTTTATTCTCCTGTTGTTTCTGGCCACTTACTTTGATTTATATTTGGTATTCTATGTAGCACATGTGCTAGACTTCACAAATTTAAGATAGATGTGTGAAATGTGTCACAGGAATTTGGGAGGAAAGAGTGACTCATTTTTAAACTTGGTGAAAATATGAGTCCTAGACATTTTTTTAAGGGCTAACCACACACACAATAGTAATTCCATTCCCGTTGCCCTGTGAACTGAATAAGCAAAAGCTAAGGCCCTACAGATAGAAAGAGAAATGATATAGGGGTATGTGTGCATACGTGCACTAGCTGTATCTGCTGACAGAGACTAGAAGAAATGGCATCTCAATGTCAATGAACACCCCTAGCACCCAGATCTTGGTTTCTAAGTGCCATTCCTCACCAAAGGGAATTAGGGCTCCATGAAGAAACAATCAGTTCCAGGGCTGGGATGGGATATGTACAAGGTGAGCCTAGAACATCTTGCTATACCAAGGAGTGAGGAGCATTCAAAGACTAGTAAGGACAGGTTGGAAGGACACAGAAGTCAGCTTCCAAGTGCTCTCTTTTAGCTAAATCTAGGTTGATTTAAACATCAAAATAAATACAGTAACAAATTATAACCCATAGAATGTAAGAGTATGTGAAACCATACAAATATCAATCAATCAGAAGGGAAAGCTTTTCTTTCTTATTTTTTGGGGGATGGGGAAGGCAGAAAGCTTTTCTTTAAAGTAAAATGCCAACTAATGAACATAGAAGGAATAATGAAATCAAAGTCACCATTTGACAACTACCATGGCAATACTTGTTTCAGGAAAGAATCATTAATGAATACTAATTAGTGGGCTCTACCTAGATGAGAAAAAAGATATCTGCATAGTCTCAAAGTATTTCCCTATAAGATACTTATTAACAAAGGAGAAACAGTAACTTTATGGTGGAGAAATCTGACCAAGTGATCAAAATGGACATTACCATTAATGAGACGTTACCGTCAATGTATCTGACATCAAGTGCCTCCCAATATGAGGTACTGAGAGGGAGACAACATTATCTTGGTCATTTTCCGGTCCAAAATGTATAATCAGAATCCACATGACGAAATTCCAAACAAACTCAAAATGAGGGACTTTCCAAAACAAAAAAAAAGACTAGCTTGTACTCTTCAAAAATATCAAAGTCATGGGGCGCCTGGGTGACTCAGATGGTTAAGCATCTGCCTTCAGCTCAGGTAACAATCCCAGCATCCTGGGATCGAGCCCCACATCGGGCTCCCTGCTTGGCGGGGAGCCTGCTTCTCCCTCTCCCTCTAACACTCCCCCTGCTTGTGCTCTCTCGCTCTCTTGCTCTGTCAAATAAATATTTAAAAAAAATAAAAAACAAAACAAAAAATTTCAAAGTCATGACAAAGAAAAACTATTCCAGATTAAAGAAAACTAAAAAGTCATGACAACTAAATGCAAGTAGTAATCTTGGATCGGATCTTGAACCAGAATTTTTTTCCTTTTTGCCATAAAGGATGTTAATAGGATAATTGACAAAATTTGAATAGGGTTTCTTGATTATGTAATAATACTCTATTGATGTTAATTTCCTGATTTTGAATTACAGGATAGTTAAGATAGTAGCATTGTTTTTAGGAAATACACGCTGAAATACATAGGAGTAAAGCTGCATGCCTGTGACTTACTTTCCATGATTCAGAAAAATGTGTGAGTGTGTGTGCGTGTGTGCATGGAAAGACAATGAAGAAACATGATAAAAATGTTAACATTTGAAGAATCTGGATAAAGGATGTGTAAAAATGTACTGTTTTACAATTTTTCTATAAATCTGAAATTATTTCAAAACTCAAAATGAAATGAAGGGGGAAAAAGTTATGGTCCTGACAAGGGAATGTTGGGAAAGAAGCCCTGAGATTCGTATGCTCAGCCAGCTACATGCAAGGCTGTTCAGTTGGATTCTCCAGGGATGTGTCCCCTGCTACTTGAAGGTTGTCCTAGCTGCTGGCCTCTAAAGCCATCTTCCCATCTGCCCTCCCAACCTCACCCCCACCAAGCCCATGTCCAAGTGACTGCTACAGGACCTAAATCAACCCCCAAAATATCTCTGCACTTTCTTCAAAAAATACTTATTTATAGGTATGTACACCCAGGGCCACATGGCAATCCCAATTGCTACTTGTGAGACAAGGAAAATGAGGGCAGTATAAAACTGCAGGTGAGCAAAGAGCAAAGGTCTTAGACTAATGGCTAGAAGAAAAAGGAAAGTCTTTGAGACTACCCCAAAACCAAAAAATTACTCTCTCCCTTTCAAAAGGCCACTGTGTTTTATAATGTGTCTTATTACAGCAACAGCAGGCTGGGAAAACATGCAAACTAAAGGAACCTGCACGAAGGATACAAGATGGCGGTTGCATGGAATAGCTAAGAAAATGGACACAGAAAAAAAAATAGGCACCAAAAAAATTGGAAATAGCAAAGTTTTGCCATTGGGATCTTTTGAGTGCTCAGCGCAACAAGCTAACAATATCAGGGAATTAATGATGGAGACCTCTGCTCAAAGCACAGATAGCACAGACTTCTAGGATTAAATAACACAGACCTCTGGGATTGAATAATCTCCAGCTCCCTCCCCTTCCCACGTGTATCTTCATAGACTGAGTTACACACACCCCACTGAGAATACAGATTTTTTGAGGTATTAAGCCTTTATAAGTACTCAGCAAATTTAAAGTTTATTATATATTTTCCTGGCAGTGAAATCTCTTTCTCCAACTATGAATGGTTACTGGGTAAGGGCAGAATGTTGCTTATTAAGCAGATATCCCCAGAATCACAAGGAAGGAATAACAGTATGATCCCTAAGACTCGTGCCAAGACCTCAAGGAAAAGTACAGCTGGAATGAGAACAACATCGCTATGTTAAGAAATCAGAATCAAATTGAATTTAACCAGGGAAAGTTTGGGGCTATACGGCAGCCAGAAGAAGAAAATTTTCCCTTAAAAGTGGTTTCTCGTTCTGGTTTTGCTACTAAACCTTTGTAAGGTCTTGAATGGGTCATCAAAACATTCTGAACTTCAACTCCTCTGGCCACTGAATGGAGAACTGTATACGGAAGGACAGGAGAGGGAGGAGGCCAATTAGGAGTCTGTTGTTCTCATCCAGGTGAGGACTAACAGCAGCTTGGGCCAGAGTGGTGACGGCGCAGTTGTCAAGTGAGGGAGCTGAGCCAAAGTCTGCTCCCTCCAGAGAGCCTACGCGTGTATCTGTAGCACCTTCTTCAACTAAAGGCAAGAGGAAAATTAAGCCTACGCCTTAGGCTCTCTAAGCTGTTAATATCAACTGATTCATTCACTCAGCATCTGGCAATAGGATTCATTATACTAGGGGCCAAGAGCTGTGGTAGCTGATAGGACCTATACCGTGGTGGGTAAGAGAGAGGTCATCTCTCCACCCAAGGAGTTCACAGCCCAGCTGTGCACAGAGACAAGCAAATGAGCAACTACAGCGTAGTAAGAGAAAGCTGTGGTGGGGGAGGTCAGGATTTGGGATCACAAATGAGGTCCAAGCAACTTGATCTTGGGAGAATCAGAGAAGATGTGCTGGAAGAGGTGACGTGTAGGCTGAGATCTAAAGAATGGAAATGAATTGCCCAGTAAAGAGAAGTGGGCAGGAGAGGGGAAGGGAAGATCTGTGGGCGGACAGAGCAGGTGTAAAGGCTCCAAGAAGAGAGAGAGATGGCAAAGTGCAGGAGCTGAAGATAGTCTGGGTGGAGAGGAGCGTGGAAAGGAGGGGTGAGGAGGCAGGGGCCTTATAACTCAAGTTCAGGAGTTGGGTCTGTATCCTGAAGGCAAGAAGGAAGGCCTGAAAAGTTTTAGCAGGAAAGGAACAGTTACTTGTTCATTTAACAAATAACTGAGCATCTACCATGTGCCAAAGAGTGTTCTAAATGCTGGGGAATTCGCAGCTACACATGATCAGATTAATGTAGAGAATAATTACTCTACTAAATGGAGAACTGGGTATAGAAGGGCAAGAAGAGAGAAGGGGGTGGCATTTAAGAACTTATTTCTGTTTATTAGATGAGGACCAACACAGGCATCCCTCATTTCATTGTGCTTCGCTTTATTGTGCTTCACAGATACTTTTTAACAAATGGGAGGTTTGTGGCAATTCTGTGTCAAGCAAGTCTATCCTCCCCATTTTCCCAATAGCATTTGCTCACTTCATGTGTCTATGTCACATTTTAGTAATTCCTGCAATATTTCAAACTTTTCATCTTTATCATATTTGCTGTGGTGGTCTGTGATCAGTGATTATAACTTGCCAATAGCTCAGATGATGGTTAGCATTTTCTAAACGAGAGGATGTTTTGATTAAGATATGTACTTTTTTTAGACATAAAGCTACTGCACACTTAACAGAGAGTAATGTAGTGTAAACATAACTTACATGCACTGGGAAACCAAAAAAAAAAGCATTTGACTCACTTGATTGCAATATCGGCTTATTGCAGTGGTCTGGGCCAGAACCAGCAAGATCTCCAAGGTATGCCGGTAGTAACTTGGGCCAGGGTGGCGACAGGGTAGGTGACCATGTGGAAAACTTGGACTTCAAGAGGGAGAGGCTCCCCTAGCCAGGAGTTCTGACTGCTGTGCCTAACAAGATAAGAAAGTTTGGTGATAAATAGCATTTAGCATGCTACACACTTCATCTCTGAGGAGCGCAGACGCTTCAAGCCTCCTCGGGAAGCATTAAATTATTGCTTTGACATGGAGCCCTTCATCAGGTACTTTACTAGATTCATCCGTCCTTACCCAGACAAACCATTAATAAAAGTACATGAAATCAGAGAGAAAATCAGTCTGCCAGCATAACCAGTCTCCCCCTCCATGTACAAAAGTAAATACAACTCAGAAAAATGTCTGCTAAACATAACCTTTTTCTAAGTCACCAGAAATATCGTTGGCAGCTGCTGGTGACAACTTACTTCATTACATTCTAATGATGTAAACTGCTCCCTCAGGATGATTTAGCTTGCTGCAGACAAAATGCTTATTGCTTCTTTACTCGTGTAGAACACAAATGATTGCTGAGGAACTCGAGCCCAATAGTCAGGATTTCAAGCCAACCTCACAGATATTCTAGGGAGGACAGAGGCGGTTTAACAGGAATGCCTTTCAAGGTCCAAATCACTGCCGCGTTGCATTCTACACGTGCAGGCTATTAATCCGGGTCTCCTTCTGAAGCCTGGGCCTTGGGAAGCCCGGGGGATTTCCTGGCATGGTTCCAACCCTTCCCCAGCCAGAACTGGGTAATCAATACATTCATTAGCTAGGGCTGCTGTGGGTAGCTTGTGGGAGTAAATGCCCGCATGAAGCCCGCACGCCGCCTCCAGCTGGTGGGTAGCTTGAAGGCAGTGATTTCTAAAGATCTGCCGGAGACCAGGTGCTTCAGAATTTTCTGAGGTGATTGTTAAAAACATGGATTTGGGCGCCTGGGTGGCTCAGTTGGTTAAGCGACTGCCTTCGGCTCAGGTCATGATCCCAGGGTCCTGGGATCGAGTCCCGCATCGGGCTCCCTGCTCTGCGGGGAGCCTGCTTCTCCCTCTCCCACTCCCCCTGCTTGTGTTCCCTCTCTCGCTGTGTCTCTCTCTGTCAAATAAATAAATAAAATCTTTAAAAAAAAAACAAAAACAAAAAAAACATGGATTTGCTGGAACTACCTGAGACCAACGGAGTCAGAACCTCTGGAAGTACGACCCGGGCATCTGTACATTTAACAAGATCCCGGGGGAATGCGAGATGCAGCCAGGTTTGTCCGCATCTTTAAGGGACCACCTGAGTGAGACCAGGTACATCGAGCTAGTCCGTGTAGCCCACAGAAACAAAAGCATCCTGCTCAGGGGTGTTCACCAGACACCATGTGTAAGCACCTCTTAGGACTCTGGTTCCAGCTTGGGCCCTGCGCTCCAGACCTGCTCTCCTCTTGGTTCCATCTGTGAGACGCCAGGTAACTTACTTAACCTTTCTCGGCCTCCATTTTCTCAACTACAAAAGAGCGATATCACAACTGACTGGACTGTTATAGGAATTTTATTTTATTATTTTTAAAGATTTTATTTATTTGACAGAGAGAGAGACCGCGAGAGAGGGAACACAAGCAGGGGGAGTGGGAGAGGGAGAAGCAGGCTTCCCGCTGAGCAGGGGGCCCGATGCGGGGCTCGATCCCAGGACCCTGGGATCATGACCTGAGCCAAAGGCAGACACTTAACGACTGAGCCACCCAGGCGCCCCATGGATTGTTATAGGAATTCTAAAAGTTAATACACGTAAGTACCTGACACATACTAAGCAATCAATATCTATTAGCTATTTTTCGTTTTTTCTGGCTTTCTTCCGGTCTCACCTCTCCTTTCTTACTGGACACCTGATCTTTGGTTTCTCCTCTAAACCCCATACATCTTCCTCCATCCCACCCTCAAATTTGCAAACCTCCAGATTCTGAATGGGAGCTTGCCTGAAGGCTCTAGTCCTACTACGTCTGTCCTCCTTAGAGCCACAAAACAGTCTCTGATGCCTGTGAGGCAGGATTCTTCCCCTGAGTGTCACTTTGCACCAGGGAGCCAGAATGGTCTGGCACTGCAGACAAGTGGAAACGCAAGGTGACACTCTTTATCTACCCTGGTACGTGGGAACGTGGGAGTCTGTCCTGTTGCCGGCCCAGAAGTGAACTGACTGCTAACACGAGGGGGAGCGCCATGGGATTAATAAGTACCACTGAAGAATAACCCCATCTGGGCCAGGCTCTATGCTAAGGGCTTCATACGAAAGCACCTGTGAGATAGGTACTACTCTTCCCAATTTATTTTTGAAAAAAATGAGGCTTGGGGCGCCTGGGTGACTCAGTCAAGTGTCTGCCTTCTTTCTGCTCAGCGGGGAGCCTGCTTCTCCCTCTCCTTCTCCTGCTCCCCCTGCTTGTGTGCTCGCCCGCTCTCTTGCTGTCAAATAAATAAATAAAATCTTTAAAAATAAAAGAAAAAGAAAAAAACTGAGGCTGGTAGAGGTTATGAAACTTGCCCAAGTTCACAGAGGTAGCAGCCAGGATCCTAATATATGTAGCCAGATTCCAGCGTTTTTGTTTTTGTTTTTGTTTTTTAACCATTACACTAGGAATCTCCCAGAGAGCTTGGAATATATATATATTTTTAATCAGAAAGTATTTGGCATTCCACATGGAAACCTTGCTGCCTCAGACCAGCATTAGCCCAAGTCACATCTCCTTACCCATGAGAGAAAATGTGCTATAAGATAAATACCAGGAAGATGAGATATAGGTGGGTGATTTGGAGTAAAGGTACTTAAACTCTCTGAACCCCATTTTTCATTGTTAATAAAACAGGGAAAATAATACCTACTTCTCATGGTTGTAGATGAAGATTAAATTAGATAATAAATGTAGAAATGCCTTAATGTGATAAATTACAACTGTTAGCAGCTACAATGATTCATTCCACTAATATTTATTCAATACTATGTTCTAACCGATAGAAACTGTGAAACTGTGTAGTCACAGCTGTGCCTATCAATGAGGCATTTAGAGTCTAATAAAAAGACAATCAGAAAATAAAGTAGTGGGGTACCTGGGTGGCTGAGTCGGTTAAGCGTCTGACTCTTGATTTCCGCTCAGGTCATGGTCTCAGGGTCATGAGATTGAGCCCCGGGTCGGGATCTGCGCTGGGTGTGGAGTCTGCTTGAGTCTGTCCATCTGTCTCTCTCTCTCTATTGCTTTTCCCCTCCCCCAACCCCCACTGTCTCTGTACTCTAAAAAAAAAAGAAAGTAGGAAGTGCCAAAACAGAGGATATATATGCCGCAACAAGGACATGCAGGTAGAATGCCTACTCCTGACCTATAGGGGTGAGGAGGGCTTCTTGGAAAAGGGGAAACCTATATCAGGACCTGGAATGCGCTAGGGAAAGAAAGTGGGAAGAGATGATGGGAAGGTAAAAGACAGAGATGTCTACTAGCATTTTGGTTGGATGTTGGTGCCTTTTCCTGGTGTAAGAAACATTGAAAGAAATCATATTTGGAAGAAATGATAGTAAGTTGTTTTAGATATTAAGGACCTGAGGTCCCTGTGGCTAGAGAGAGCTGTCCACTAGGCAGCTGGATAAAAGGATCTGGAGCTCAAGAGATTGATTTTGCAGGAAGCTATAGATTTGGAAGTCATTAGCATGTACATAATACTTGAAAGCGTAAAAGTTATACAGAGTAAGAAGAAACAAGATGGTCTAGTTCAGGTAGAAAAAAAAGTTATGAAAGGCTTTGGATTCTCCTTTTTTCTGCTTTCACATGGACCTCATTCCATCAAGTGTCTTATCCTCTTTTACTTGTTTTCTTAACCTCTCCCTTGCTAATTATTCTTCCAAAGGGCAATTAAATATACTAAGTCTCTATTACCAAAAAAACAAATAGCTTTTTCTGCCCCCTAATTCTCTCTAGTTTCAGTCCCATTTACCCCCTCTCCTTCAGAGCTGAACTTCTCTAAAGGGAAATCTACAATGGGGACTCTCCTGTTCCCCCCTTGCCATTCACTTCTCAACCCACCCCAGCCTGTCTGCTGCCCCTGTCTCTCTAGTGAAGCACTCTTATCAAGGCCCCTAAGAGCCTATTTGTGGCTAAATCCAAAAGATACATCTTTACCTTTATCTTACTTGACTTCTCCATCATTTTAGAGATTGGAAATGTCCATTCACCCTCTTGTTTGGAATGCACTCGTGCCCTGGCTCCCTTAACATGACACTTCCTTGCTTGTCCTCTCCCCCCTCTGACTGCTCTCCCCACCCCACCCCCATCCCTGTGATGGCCTCTTCCTTCTCCATGCCTCTCAGACCTTGCCATTCCTCAGGATGCTTTCCTGGGCCCTTTTCTTATTGCACAAACACATTCCCTCCCTTTCCCCAAACCTGATATTTTAATCCATGCCCATGTTACTAGCTAGGATAGACATAACCTCAACTTTTTTTAACAGACAAGAAAGAAAAAAAGGATAACAGAAGCCAGGAGTAATTTTTTACATTGGGTCGCAAAAAGTTACACCTACGTGATGGTTTATATTTTCTCTGAAAAGTAACAGGCACAGGCATCTGCTGAACATGTGGGAGAAGGTGGTAGGGTCCGAGATATTAGGAAAGAAGTCTTGAAATAGTTGTTGTGGAGGACTGGAAAGAAGATTAAGTAGAGAAACATAAATGGATAACTGAGAAATGCTGAGGTTCTAGTTACAGCTGGAAAGGATGGTTTTTAAAGGTCTCCAATCTGTTTATGACTTCCTCTAGCAATCTAAATACAAGCATGGAGAAAGCCACAAATGGTTTGATCCAAGGTGGAATTTTCCAGGTGGGCTCTACAGAACCTACAAAAGGATAATAAAGGAGTTAAAGATAACAAGAGAGTGGCAAAGTGTTGATCTATGGATGTCTAAGCTGAGAAAAGAGAAAAGTTTAAATAGGAGGGATCAGAGAATGAAAATCTTGATAAGTTTTGGGGTGCCTGGCTGGTTCAGTCAGAAGATCATGCAACTCCTGATCTTGGGGTCATGAGTTTGAACCCCACATTGGGTATAGAGATTACTTAAATAAATAAAACTTAAAGAAAAAAAGAAAATCTTAAGTTTGAAGGAACAGCTGTAACTGACCATAACTGAACAAGCAAACTGGGAAGACTGGTGAGTCTGGTCAGAGAGTTGGATCATGAATCTTATTGTATCAGAGTTGGGACAGTTCTAGATGATGACAAAGCCCAGAATATGGCCATGGTAGTGGCTGAAGATGAATACAGAGGATGGTCATTAGAGATGAAAGGTAAGTTCATACCTGTGTAGGTGCCCAATTAAAATGATGCTTCTGCAAATTCATCATTGCCCAACTCAGAAGTATTGTAGGCTTCTTCTGTGCTCTTTCCTGAAGCATTTCTATTATTGCCCTTATTCCACTGTGTCTACTTAGTATGGTCTCTGTTTATCCTCTACTTGTCTGTGAGCTCTTCAGTGAAAGGTGTCAGATTGTCTTCTTCCCACCCACCACAGTACACAAGGTCAATTAGCAAACAATACTGAATGCATAATTAGTAAAAAATTGTTTCAATGTGACTTCAAGCATGGGCCTCTTTCTCTAATTCCTGGCATATTTCACTGTTTTTATCCAAAAATAAAGATAACTATGCATTTCTTGTGTATTCATTGCTTTTTTACTGATAAAATATTTTTTTTCTCAATAACTTATTTTCTAAAGCTTTAGAGATGCAACCATGATCTTTATTTTTCCCTCAATATTCCTTTATCACTTTTCCTCACATCAGAACCATGCCAAGGGTTTGGCTAATGTGGAAATGCAATCTTCAGATAGATCCTTCATGATATAGAATCATCATTTCATTCCATGAATGATTTATTAGTTGCCTACCATATGTCAGGCGGGCCGGTAACAAGGCTCCGGGGATGGAACAGTGAACAAGACGAGTATTTCCCTCAGTAAGATGTAGAGACAGGGGGCGCCCGGGTGGCTCAGTCGTTAAGCGTCTGCCTTCGGCCCGGGTCATGATCCCAGGGTCCTGGGATCGAGCCCCACATGGGGCTCCCTGCTCAGCGGGAAGCCTGCTTCTCCCTCTCCCCTACTTGTGTTCCCTCTCTCACTGTGTTTCTGTCAAATAAAATATTAAAAAAAAAAAAAAAGATGTAGAGACAGGTGAGGAAGCAGGATGATGGCCCAGCAATGGCTGTATCCGTCAACTGACATTGCAATAACCAACAGGCCCCAAAATCTTTGTGGCTAAAAGGCTACAAAAGTTTCTCTCTCCATCATGGGTCTCCATGGCAGATGTCATCCACATCGTGCTTCACCATTGTACCTCCGTTATCAACACGTGCTTTCAGAATTGCCACAGCCAAGGAAAAGCGAGAAGGATGTGAGCACAGGATAACTGTCAGTCTGCTCACAAATCAACCAAATCGAACCATATGGCCACACCTAACTTCAAGGAGGTGAGAAGGTGCGATTCTCTCAGATGCTCAAAAGTCAAGAAACGGTTACATTAAACAGTGGAAGCAGTACGGCCACAGTGGCAATGCAGAAAGACAGAGGCCATGACAGGTACAAGGGTATTATCAGAGTCCTTGAAGACCTCTAGGAGTCATGGAAGACTTAACAGGGGACATAACATTTAAGCAGACATGCAGAAGATAAATAAGAATTTAGTAAGTTGAACCGACAGCAAAGGGAGGCAGAAGGAACCGTTTATATAAAGAAAGCATGGGAAGTCTATCCCCCTCTCCTGGTCCTGCTCATGCTACAAAAGTGGCAGCCAATGACATGGATGTAAATGGTGAAGTAAGAAGAATCAGGGCTGGAGGAATCCATAATAAGCCCTAGACACACACATACACATACTCATACAATCATATATAAAAAATGGAGAGGTGTAGAATGGCTAATATCAAAAATACAAGAATCAACTCTTGGTGAGGATGTGGAGAAAAAAAAAGGAACCCTCATGCACTGTTAGTGAGAATGCAAACTGGTACAGCTACTGTGGAAAACAGTATGAAGGTTCCTCAGAAAGTCAAAAACAGAACTACCCTGGGGCACTTGGCTGGCTTAGTCAGTAGAGCATGCGACCCTTGATCTTGGGGTTGTGAGTTCAAACCCTACATTTGGTGTAAAGCTTAGTTAAAAAAATAGAATTACCCTATGATCCAGTAATCACACTCCTGGGTATTTACCCAAAGAATACAAAAACACTAATTCAAAGGGAGGCATGATATGGAAGTAACCCAAGGGTCCAGAGATTGATGAATGGATAGAGAAGATGTGATGTATATATATATACACATACATACATACACACACACACACACACACACTAGAATATTATTCAGCCATACAAAAGAATGAAATCTTGCCACTTGCAATGACATGCATGGATCTAGAGAGTGTAATGCTAAGCGAAATGTCAGAGAAAGACAAATACCATGTGATTCTACTCACATGTGGAATTTAAGAAACAAATGAATAAATAAAAGACACACACCAAAAAAAACAGACTCTAGCTATAGAGAACAAACTGATGGTTACCAGAGGGGAGGTGGGTGGCGGGATGGATGAAAAAGGCAAAGGGGATTAAGAGTATACTTATCATGATGAGCACTGAGTCATGTATAGAACTGTTGAATCCCTTTATTGCACATCTGAAACTAATACAACATGTATTAGTATGTTTACTGGAATTTAAAAATTTTTTTAAATTTAATAGGTGCCCCTGAAGTTTTGATGATAATGCCTTCCCTCACTACCCTCTAGGGACAAAAACACCATGATGTACAAAGGAATTCCAAAGTTTCAAACAAAGTTCCATGGAGTCCACTGACAGGGACAAAACTACTTCCCTAGCAACTGGGTCCAAGATAGAGAAGTAATGAGCTGATTATATATCCCAACCTATGTCTCCTGATATCCCCCACCCCAGAGCATCTGTTCTCCTGTACTCTGGGGCCAACCTCAAATGGTTACTCTGAGGATCCAATAGCTCGAAGCTCACAGTTGCTTAGCACATAGTAAGACCCTCAATGAAGTCAACTCTTACTCTGTGGCCCACACTGAATTAGGCACTCTTCGTAAGCTATATACTTTCAAACCTCCCCAGTTGGTAAGAACTATCATCTCCATTTTACAGATGAGAAAACTATGAATGACGGTATAATATCCCCAAGGATACACTGCTAATAGTGACAGGAGCCAAGAATTAAAGCTAGGATGGTCTTAATTTAAATGCTGCTTAAATGGTGTTTAAATTACTACCAACAGAGGTAGAACTGCCAAGTTCATTTAGAATGAGGATACTGTATTTGACTGAAATTTTCTTTATACAGGTATATACATATAAAGCAGTAAGCAAGTATAAACCGTGAGCCAATCATAAAGCCCAGTCAACACTGTGTGTAGTGATGGTGACCCTCTGGCATAGACATCAAAAGACATGGTTCAAGTCTTCCAGTTTAATTTTTAAGTGTCCTTCTCATAATTCCATGACCCCACCAAATTTTTATAGTTGGCTGGAAGCAACTCAACTCTTAGAATCACATATCTCTTTCACTCATCTGAACACACTTGTTAGTGCAGATTAGAACTTGTTAAAGATTAATTCTTAAAGCATCCTCAAGCTTCTTTTCCAACAAAGGAAACATCAATTATAGGCTCACACATAAACTTTGCCCCTTTCTTGAATACTTGCTGCCCTTTATAAATCTTAGATTTCTTCCCCTTGAGTATTCGTTCAAAGGAGAGGTTTTATTGCCTCCAGGGGTTGTTAAACTGATTGCAATACTGCCTACTTAGAGCAGTTCAGTGGGAATTATGCTGGTTCGATGCTGTCAGACCTAGAATATAGCTGTCAAATAGCATTACAAGTAAAACACCCTTGATAAGAAATAATGACCAAATGTCAATCTGCTTTTCACTACCCTTACTACAGACTTGTGCCACACACACACACAAAAAGCAATGTTTTACACATTATAGTAATAGCACATTTCTGATATTTCAGTTAAAATTCTAGCAGTGTTTTCAAGGACAAAAAAAAAATCGTTCCAAACGCAATCTGGGCTCAAAAATTGATGGAGACTTTTTCCTTTTAATGAAGTATTTGGCCATCGGTTTCAAAACTAACAAACTTTATTAATGCAAGTTAATGTGACACGTCTTAAACCATTTTTATACGTCAACTACATTTCGATTTAAAAAAAATTTGTTTCATCATTCATTCATCCCACTGAAATCTGTTGAATTTCTAGGAGTGTGGCATTGTGCTGGATGGTTATCAGGGTACACACATAACGTTCCTTATAAACCACTTTAATGGGTCTAGATTTAATCCTGCCAGCAACTGGGAGTAAATGATCAGATCTGATCTTTAGAAAGACTAATTTGGTTATAGTATCATTCTCTCTCTTCTCTGTCCTTTTTCTTTATAGCACTGATCATAATTCATAATCACATATAGGTTTATACCCATCTTCCAACTAAATTATAAATCTATGATATCCGGGATCATGTCTATTTTATTCATTATTGTATACATAGAGCCCAGTACAGTTACTGGTATAGAAGCCATTTGGTAATTATTTGCAAGATAAAGTGACTAAACACATGTATTGCAAGGGTTTGGCACCGTATTTTAAAAGATCAGTAAGACTGTTGTAGTTTATGGACAGTTCATGGGAACCTAAAATAAGGTAGTGATATTGTGCCAAAATAAGACTTGAATATATGTTTAATATTATATGAGGATGACATAGAAAAATGTCTAGAATAACTCAGAAGTATCTAATTTGACCTAATGAATACTGCTATATCCAAGTCAAAAAAGAAGTATGTAAGAGTAAATGACCATTGGGCGCCTGGGTGGCTCAGTTGGTTAAGCGACTGCCTTTGGCTGAGGTCATGATCCTGGAGTCCCTGGAATCGAGTCCCACATCGGGCTCCCGGCTCAGCGGGAAGCCTGCTTCTCCCTCTCCCACTCCCCCTGCTTGTGTTCTTGCTCTCGCTGTCTCTGTCTCTGTCAAATAAATAAATAAAATCTTAAAAAAAAAAAAAAAGAGTAAATGACCATTTATCAGCTATGTCCTGATGAAATATTTCTAAATTTTAGGTATTATACAAGATTCAGTAGATACAAATAAAACATAGTATGTAGCCCCATAAAAAGGTGTCTATTATATCATTTTAAAATAATTTTGGGGGGGGCGCTTGGGTGACTCAGTCGTTAAGCATCTGCCTTCAGCTCAGGTCATGATCCCACGGTCCTGGGATCAAGCCCTGCATCAGGCTCCCTGCTCAGCAGGGAGCCTGCTTCTCCCTCTCCCACTCCCCCTGCTTGTGTTCCCTCTCTCGCTGTATCTCTCTCTCTGTCAAATAAATAAATAAATAATCTAAAAAGTAGGGCGCCTGGGTGGCTCAGTTGGTTAAGCGACTGCCTTCGGCTCAGGTCATGATCCTGGAGTCCCTGGATCGAGTCCCACATCGGGCTCCCTGCTCAGCAGGGAGTCTGCTTCTCCCTCTGACCCTCCCCCCTCTCATGCGCTTGCTCTCTCTCATTCTCTCTCTCTCAAATAAATAAATAAAATCTTTAAAAAAAATTTAAAAAGTAAATAAAATAATTTTGGGGGCGCCTAGGTGGCTCAGTCGGTTAAGTGTCTGATTTGTCTCAGATCATGATCTCAGGGTCCTGGGATCAAGCCCTGCATCGGGCTCCCCGCTCAGTGGGGAGTCTGCTTGTCCTCTCCCTCTGCCCCTCCCCCTGCTGTGCCCTCTCTCTCAAATAAATAAAATCTTTTAAAAAAATAAAAAATAAAATAATTTTTAAAGCACAAATAATGATTTAATTAGTGATTTAATCCATTTAATCAATTAATGATTCAGTATCACACTGATAAACAATCCTTTCCCCTTTGACCACACCCCCAGTTCCATCCTCACCATCAAGGAAAATTATTTTTAATCTGAAAGAATAGAGTACAAGTTCACTAATAACTTTTCAAATCATTTCCTTTACTGAAAAAGGTTATTATGTCAGTACAATATCATAATGTCCTAGATCTCAGAAAGATACTTGATTTGGTTTCCCAAACATTATTCACTTCCCCTTCATCCATTCTTTACTATACATGTCATTCCACTGCTCAGAAACCTTTAACGGATCCCCCACTGAATTTAAAATTACATTCAAATTCAGTAGCTTTTCAATCCCAGCTTTGAATCCTACCTGCCTTTCTAATTTATTTCACATACATGGCCAATATCACCCTAGGAGCCGGGTTTGGTTTCTTCCCCATCATAAGAAAATTAGTCTCATCACACCGTGACCATGTTTTTTGGTCTTTGACCAAAGAATAGACTGGTTGCTGTTTCACCAGACCTATTTCTCAGGGGCCTTTGCTATTTCTAAAAGCCAAATTGACCCCCCCACACTCCCGCCCAAGAGTAAAATTTTTCCACTACTGAAAAAGGTCACTGTGATGGTTCATTTTATGTATCAACTTGAGTAATATAATTACCAACAACAAAAAGTGCAACAGGCTCCAGAGGAAATTCTAAAGGAGGTGTTCTATAAATAACGTTAAGGATAATCTCATTAGAATAGGGGTTACATTTCCAAGATGACCACTTTGAAGGGACTTACGTGTACTGAAGTTTCCTTTACAGTGGCTAAAACACTGGTTTCTTTTCTTCAGAATTCCCACTGGATTCTTAAAGTCTTTATTTTCCTTTTTAACAAGGCTTTTATTAAACATAGATGGTTGGCTCGAGGTTGACACATTCTTCTTTTTCTCATTTCAATTAATATTTACATTATTTAAGGTACCTTTCAAATAGTTGAAACACAAATAACAAAAATCAATATATTAAGCAAAAGATTTTAATGTGTTCAATCTTCCCTATAAACAAACCAGAATGGAACAAAAAATTTTATTATGAGTCTTACAGAGTTTTTTCAACAGGACATTAAGAAATAAAAAATTTTTTAAAGATTTTATTTATTTACTTGTGAGAGAGAGTGCACGCACAGAGGAAGAGGGAGAAGCAGACCCCCACTGAGCAGGGAGCCCGACACAAAGAACCCTGGGATCATGACCTGAGCTGAAGGCAGATGCTTAACTGACTGAGCCACCCAGGTGCCCCAAATTGTTTTTAACTCTGATGTCACTGCTGAATTTATTTTCCAAAATTAAAACTCTAAAATAATTAAGTATTCCTACTTTTTTGTTTTATGACTTCTAATCTGAAGACAAGAATATTACCAAATAAGAAAAATATTTTTAACTGCAAAATAAGGCGTAAAATATAGGAAACTTTGCTGTATGTTAATGGAAATGCTATTCTCTTGAAGAAAAAATAATATACGTCAACCTTCCGTCATGTTTCCTAGCCTCTCTTGAACATTCTACATAACAGAATAAAAAGAATACAGAACTAAGGAGAGCATGAGACATAAAAATCTCAAAGGTTTTTAAAAATAAAAGGTTTTAAACATAATTTAGACAAAGTGTTATTGTTGATTAAAGCAAATTACTTTCCTCTTCACAGGAAATGAAATGCATAGCTTAAAAAAAAAAAAAAAAAAAAGTTCCAGATCAGGCACTCACAGTTGCTCTCAGCTGTAGGTCTCTTGTCTCACTCTGAGTGTGCTGGGTCCATTACAACTGAATGGTTTGGGGTTATTTAAGTTTATTTAAGTCATCTCTACACCCAACATGGAGCTGAAACTCATGACCCAGAGATCAAGAGTTACATGCTCTACCGACTGAGCCAGCCAGGATCCCCAAGATCTGCTCTACAATCTTTTTCTAATCTCTGGTCAGCAACCTTCCCAAGCTCCACACCTTTATACTTTTAATCAGAAAGCCTGTAAATGACCCCTGCCCCAACATTCTTGGAAGATGGGGGAGTGGGGGTGAAAGGTAGGGAAGGAAACCACCAGACGTTGAAAATCCTTGTTTCCTCTCTCCCCTGGTTTATATAAATTTGAGCCCATCCTCCCCATCAACTCTGAGACTGATCCCTGCATGTTCTCCCTTTCATTCCATCTACCTTGTCTGGGACCTCATGGCATCGATTACCCTCCCTACTCTCCTCTCCTAACCTCTCCCTCAACCTTGCCCTTTCCACCAGATCCTTTGCTTGGCTTATGCAGACATTCAGGTTTTCCTTCTTGATCCTACTACTCCCTTTACCTAGCTTCTTTCCCTTTACTGCCCAAGAAATAGTCTACTTAGCTGTTAGTCCTCAACTGGATTCCCTTCTCAGTTCATCACAATTGAGCTTCTGCCTCCACCTTTAGTCCTAATACAGCACCTCTCCAAGATCACTACTGCAATGGAGCCAGATCTAGGTCTGCTTGGCAGTCTCCATCTCGTCTGACCTTTCTTTAATATCTGACCCACAGAAGAGTCCTTTTCTCTCAGAATTTCTGAACCTTATTTTTGGGCCCCTCTGACAGTCTGCTGAAGTCTATGGACTACTCAGAATATTGTCCCTAAAGACATAAAATGAAATAGTTGGAATTACAAAGGAAACCAATTTATTAAAATACAGCTATAAAAATATTTTCATTTGTGACACAGTAATATGTGTACTGCTTCATTAAAGCATTAAATGAGAAGTCAGTGGATCTAATAACTACCATGATTTCAAAGTAGTGATGAGACATCTGCAACAACTTAATATGGCACAAAGACACCTATAATTCCTATTAATAAAATCCACAGGTACTATAAATACCTGTGATATAAATGGTTTGTTACCAATAATTATACCAAATATAAATGGTTTGTTACCAATATTTATAATAAATTCTATTTGATTTATAGCTCTACATTTCATATTTAGGTCTGTAACCCATCTTGAGTTCAATTTGTATTTGATGTGAAATAGAGATTCAACTATATTGGAGATAACAGTTGGTGAGAAAGCGAGCCAGGGCTTCAATGTTGCTAAATAAACTGTAGTAAACAATCTATCCTCTCCCATCCAATTTGTGATGCTATCATATATCCGTGGATCTACCTGCCCTTTTTTTGTTGTTGTTGTTGTTGTTTTTTTCCATTGGTCTGTTCTTATGCGTGAACCACAAGATTATAAAACAGCTTTGTACATGTCCCTTCTCTTTGTTATTCTTTTTCAAAAACTGGTAATTATTCATGACTTCCATGTAAATTTTAAACGTTTGAGTTCTTTAAAAAATCCTATTAGAATTCTTATCAGAATTACACACATTTATGAATAGAATTAATGAATTAATAGAGGGGAAATTTGGTAGCTTTATAATGTCATCCCAACCATGAACATGTTTAATTACTCCATATGTTGTGATTTTTTTTATGTTCCTTAATAGAGTTTAAATTTTTTCTCTTTAAAGGGCCTATTTATTATTTAATTCCTAGATACTTTATAGTTCTAGTTGCTATTGTGAATAATACCTTCAATCATATTTTCTAGTCAGTCATTATTGGCATAGAGGAGCACTTTTGATTTTTTTTAAATTGATCTTGTATCCAATAACATTGTTGAACTCTCTCATCAGTTCTTATGTTTGGCTACTAAAATGCTGCTAGATTTTCTCTGTTGACAATTATATAATAGGTCCTTTCAATTTCTTTACCTCACTTCTTTTCCTTATCTTAGTCTATTGGTTAGAATCTCCAGTACAATGTTGAAGAGTATAAGGAACATCTTATATTTTCCTGAATTAAAAAATTCATCTTTGTTAAGTATAATATTTGTTGAAGATTTCTGAAATATGGTCTTTATTGTACCATATCCATTCTGTTGACCATTTTCTGGGACTTTTTTTCTTAAGGTTTTATTTATTTATTTGAGAGAGAGAGAGCGTGCGCACAAGCTAGGGGGAGGGGCAGGGGGAAAAGCAGGCTCCCTGCTAAGCAGGGAGCCTGACCTGGGCTCAATCACAAGACCCGATGAGATCATGACCTGAACCAAAGACAGACGCTTAACCAATTGAGCGAACCAGGCAACCCACAGTTTTCTGGGACTTCTTTAAAGAATAGATGTTTAGGGGCACCTGGGTGGCTCAGTCTTGATTTTAGCTCAGGTCATGATCTCAGGGTTATGAGATGGAGCTCCACGTCAGGTTCTACACTGGGCATGGGGTCTGCTTAAGGTTCTCTCTCACCCTCTCCCTCTATTCCTCCCCCTCTCCCCACTCTAAAAAAAAAAAGATGTTTAAATGGTATCAAAATTTTTCTGCATGGATTTAAATTACCATGTAATTTTTCTCCCTTAGTCTCTTAATGTAGTGAATTACTCTGATAGATTTTCAGATATTAAGCTATTTTTGCATTCCATAGATAAATCCTATTTGATCATGATGTATTATTTTGTAGTATAAGGTCAGATTTTTGTCAGCTCATATTCATCTAGGATGTTCTTCATAGTTTTAAAACAAGTCTGTAAGTCAAATGGACATACCCTTTTCTTCTTCTCTTGCACTATCTTTATCTAGTTTTCAAATCAATGTTAATTTAACCTCATAAAATAAATTGAGCACTTCAAAATGATTAATTTTGTGTTTTGTGAAATTCACCTCAATTTGTAAAAAATGATTTGGGCAGTTGTCTTTTGTTTTTTATTTCCTTGCATAACTTGTATACCATAGAGAAGTCCTCTCCTTGAAAAACAGATAGAACTCATTTATAAAACCACCTGGGCCTGGGACTTTTTTTCTGGAGGAAAGAGAGAAAGATCTTTTACTATCATTTCCAATTCCTTAGTGGTCTCTAGCTTATTCAAATTTTCTATTTGTCATTCTATATTATTCTGGAAATTGTTTAGTTTTTTTCCTTGGTTTTCAACTTTTTGGTGGATATGGATCATAATATTCTTTAACAGTTTTCTAATATCTTTAGTTTCTGCAAGTTTCTCCTTTTACACCCTGTATTTTGCAAACTTTAGTTAACCTTTTCTGTTTTATTGCCTCATCTATAAAATGGAGATAATAGTACCTACCTCATAGGGTTGTTGAG
Source organism: Mirounga angustirostris (assembly GCF_029215605.1). Lineage (NCBI taxonomy): Eukaryota > Metazoa > Chordata > Mammalia > Carnivora > Phocidae > Mirounga > Mirounga angustirostris. Next base: position 115,496,697 of record NW_026991712.1, read on the forward strand.
AGGATAAAATGCATTAATAGGGGTAAAAGTTTAGAACAATATGCAAGCACTAACAAGTGTACCAATATAGTAAACACTGTTAGCATTAGCTGTTACTGTCTAGTTTACTGATATTTTCAAAGAATTTTGGATTTATCTTCTCTAGTTTGGTGAGATTCTATTATTTATTAATTTTATCCCCCAGTTTTGTGTTTCTTAAAGTATCTTTTTTTCTTAAGATTTTGTTTAAATTCAAATTAGGTAACATACAGCATATTATTAGTTTCAGGGGTAGAATTTAATGATTCATCAGTTGCATATAACACCTAGTGCTCATTACATCAAGTGCCCTCCTTAATGCCCATCACCCTGTTACCTCATCCCCCTAGCCACCTCCCCTCCAGCAACCCTCCGTTTGTTCCCTATAGTTAAGAGTCTCTTATGGTTTGCCTCCCTCTGTTTTTACCCTATTTTATTTTTCCTTCCCTTCCCCTATGTTCATCTGCTTTGTTTCTTAAATTCTCCAATTGTGATTCTTAATTTATCCTTTTTTTCTCCATAGTTTGTCAACTCTTTTTATTATATCATTTTATTGTTCTTTTTTACCAGTATACAATGCCCCCTCTGACTCTAATGACATTTTTCACCTTAAATTCTATTCTTTAAATAGTGCTTTCATCAAGGTCTTTTAAAAATTTCAGCTTCGTGTGTCTTCTGTTTCCCATGAAGACCCTGATACACTAATATAGAGATTTGTATGTCAGTCCTCCATCTCTCTTAACATTTATCTTATACTTTCTTTTTATCTTTCTTTTTTAAAGATTTTATTTATTTGAGAGAGAGACAGAGCATGGGGTGGGGGGGGGTGGAGGGTCAGAGGGAGAGGGAGAAGCAGGCTCCCCGCTGAGCAGGGAGCCTGACACAGGACTCAATCCCAGAACCCTAAGATCATGACCTGGGCCAAAGGCAGAGCTTAACCAACTGAGCCACCCAGGCACCCCACGTGCCTCTACCTTTTCATCTTCCTTAATGTGTACCAAAAGAGTTCTTGGCCATAATCTACTAATTCACTAATTCATCCTTTGGCTATATCCATTATATGAATCAATTTATTGAATTCTTGTTTTTGACAATTATAATTTTACAACCAGTGTTTACACTTTGTTCTTTTCCACTTCTTCTTACAGCTTTGTAGCTTGGATAAATTCCATATCTATTTGAGAGTATTTATTATGCTTATTTTAAACTCTTATCCTATTGGATAAGAGGATTCTTATTAGATTTAAGAATGATGAAGTATTGGGTGCCTGGGTGGCTCAGATGGTTAAGCGTCTGCCTTCGGCTCAGGTCATGATCTCAGGGTCCTGGGATCGAGTCCCGCATCGGGCTCCCTGCTCCTTGGGAGCCTGCTTCTCCCTCTGCCTCTCTCTGTCTCTAATGAATAAATAAATAAAATCTTAAAAAAAAAAAAAAAAAAAGAAAGATGAAGTATTAATTCTGCTTCATCAGACAGAGGTGGTTTTTTTTTTTGGTCATCATGGTTTTACTCCTTCAGTATTTTCTTCTAGCAGTTCATGTTCCCCTAGGCAGCCAACTCACTGGTCAGCACTCTGCACCTTAAAGAGAGGAGATAAAGGCCAAACCCCAACTTACTCCCCTTCTGTGAGAATTGGAATGCAGAAACAGGTCTTCCACTGCACAGTGGCTGCCGTTAACATCTAGGTTTGGCCACTTCCCACTGGTGTTTGTTGTGTCAGATAACCATGCCTCACAGGAACCTCCACTCTGGTCTTTCTTATTACCTACACCTTGTGGTTTGGATGGGTAGGGGGCAATATAAAGACTTCTGGCTTTTGTTACCTGCTCTCATGCCTTGCGTGGCTCAAGCACAACTCTAATATTATTCCCTACTCCTACCAATAGCTGATCTGGTGATGCAATTTTCTTTTGATGACAAGGATGGTCATGACCTACTCAGGGCAATGGGGAGGAGAAAACAAAACAAAACAAAACAGCACAACTGAAAAGTTTTCCTCTGCCTATTCCTGGTTGTTGGCATACAGCCCTCTTATGCGCTGGGCCACCACTGCTTTCCTATAAAGGGGCTCAACCACATTCTCTCTCTGCAGAGACGTCTCACAATTTTTATGTTGTTCTCTCAGATCCAACAGCCCTCTTTCTGCTCTGTCAACAGCTTCCATACTGAGTTCAGGAGAGGGAGAAATAGCTCATGTTACCTCACCACTACTTTCTCTTAATTATAAAGTATAATCACCCCTAAAAAAAAAAGGGAGGAAGAGAGCACATAACCATAGGATCCACATACAACATTATTCAGAGCCACTGGCCTTGCAACTGAAGGCCATTCTGCTTATATAGAAAGCTGGAAAGAGCATCAGTACCACCTGAGAAGAAAAATCCAGATAAAGGACAAAATCCTAACTTTTCTTAAACCTACTAAAACTAAAATCACATGGCAACCAAGTAGCCTGAAATATAAGGAAAGACAGGCCTTTCTAAGGATAAAAACACAAACGTTGGCTCACTTGTGGCAAAGCATAGGAGAGAATCAAGGCACTGTATAAGAATGTAAGTAGAATTCAACTAAAATTTTTAACAAATTGTTAGGCTGAGCATACACTAGTATGAGTGCATAGAATCACTGATCTCTGCAGACACAGAGAGTTCACACCGCTCTTCTCCTCTGATATCTATTATGTGCATACAACAGGTTAAGGGCAGGGCAGAAGGCCAGGGAAATCTTCGTTCAGTGGTGCAGGCTAGGAACGCACACACACACACACACACACACACACACACACACCCAAGCACATCATATCCCAACCGCTAAAAACCAAAGAAAAAGAGAAAACGTAGAAGGCAAGAGAAAGCTGCAGAAAAAAGATAAATACTAAGGAGAAAGATATGAATTATAGCAGACTGTTTGTCATAAACTATAGAATTCAAAAGACAATACAGTGACATCTTTAAAATACTGAAAAGGAAAAAAAAAAAAAAAACACCCTATACCCGTGGAAAGATCCTAACAAAAGCTGAGAGATTTCATTGGCAGCAGACTTGCACTATAAGAAATGTTTAAAAAAATTCCTCAGTAATAAGGAATAGGACATCAGAAACTTGAATCTACACAATGAAATTACATCTCCAGAAATGATTAAAATAAAGATAAATGTAAAAGATATTTTCTCATTTTAATAGTGCTAAAAATAATTGACTAAATTTAAAATAGTAATAATGAATTGAGGGTTTATAGCACAGTATGCATAAAAGTAAAATATAAGACAATGATTGCACAGAAAATTGAAAGGAAAGAGGGACAGATCAGGAGTATGTTGTTGTAAGGTTCTCATGCAATAGGTGAAGCAGGATGAAATTATTTGAAGGTAGACTGATTATTTAAATATGTACATTGTAAACACTTGGACTCCAACAAAGAAATCTTTAAAAGAAGTATAAACAGTAAGTCCAACAACGGAGTCAAAGTGGATTTTTTAAAAATACTCAATGCAAAGGCAGACAGCAAAAAAAGAGGAGCAAAGATAATGGGACCGGGCGCCTGGGTGGCTCAGTTGGTTAAGCGACTGCCTTCGGCTCAGGTCATGATCCTGGAGTCCCGGGATCGAGTCCCGCATCGGGCTCCCTGCTCGGCAGGGAGCCTGCTTCTCCCTCTGACCCTCCCCCCTCTCATGTGCTCTCTGTCTCTCTCATTCTCTCTGTCTCAAATAAATAAATAAAATCTTTAAAAAAAAAAAAAAAAAAAAGATAATGGGACCAAAAAAAAAAATCCACTAGCAAAATGGTATGTATAATTTCAACCACATAAATTATTACATTAAATGTAAATTACATAAGTACATCATTTTAAAAACAGATTACCAAACAGTATAAAAAAACAAAACCCAACTACATACAGTCTACAAGAAACTCACTTTAAACCTAAAAATTCAAACAGGTTAGGGGCACCTGGGTGGCTCATTTGGCTCAGTATCCAGTTCTTGATTTCGGCTCAGGTCATGATCTCAGGATCCTGGGATTGAGCCCCATGTTGGGCTCCAAGCTTGGCAGGAAGACTGCTTGAAGATTTTCTCTCTACCTGCCCGCCCTGCCCCTCCTCCTGCTCATGCACACGCACAAGGGTGCGCTCTACCTATCTCTTTCTAAAATAAATATTATTTTTAAAATGCAAACATTAAAAGTATAGGATGAAACTACATATATCTTGCAAAATAATGATTAAAAGAAGGCTGGAGTGGCTATACTAAGACCAGACAGAATACAAGACAAGAAATATTGCAAGGAATAAACAAGGACATCACATGACAAGAGTCAATTTATTAAGAAAAAAAATAATTCTAAATGTTTTCACACCTAACAGCTGAGCTTTAAAACACATAAGCAAAAACTTATAGAGGTGAAAGGAAGACAGATACATCCACAATTATAGATGATGATTTCAATGCTATGGACTTCAATAATAATTAAAAAAAAACAAAAAACAGACACTCAGTAAGTATACAAGAGAGCTGAGCAACACTATTAACCAACTTTACATAATTGACACCCAACACCAGCAGAATACACAATATTTTAAGTGCACATAGATCATTCATCAAGAAATATTCCAGGCCATAAATCACACTCCCTAAATTTAAAATAATTGGAATGACATGAAGAATGTTTATTGGCAGGGACAGAATTAAATTAGAACTCTAAACCAGAAATATATTTTTAAAATTCCCCTAAATATTTGGAAATTAAATAATGCACTTCCAAATAACCCACTGGTCAAAGAGAAAGTCAAAAGAGTAATTAGAAAATATTCTTAACAGAATGAAGATAAAAACACAACATAAGCAAAATTTGTAAGATGTAGCTAATACAATGCATAAAGAGAAAGGTATGGCATTAAATGCCTTTATTAAGAAAAAAATGGGCCTCAAATCAATGATCTAAGTTTCCATTTTAAGAAACAAGAAAAAGTGCAAATTAAACCAAACAGGAGAAAAGAAAAATAAGAGCAGAAACCAATAAATTTGAAAATAGAAAAAAAGAAAAAAACAATGAGGCAAAAAGCTAATTCTTTGAAAGGATCAATAAAATTGGTAACACTACAGCCAGACAGATTCAGAAAAAAAGGAGAGAGATGCAAATTACCAATATCAGAAATAGAAGAGGGGATATCACTACAGATCATACAGTCATAGGATAATAAGTGATTACAAACAAACTTACGGCCATTTATTTGACAAACAAGATGAAATGGACGGAGTCCTTGAAAGACACAAACTACGAAAACTTAAGAAGAAATAGATAACTTGAATTTTCCTACTATCTACCAAAGAAAATAAATTTGTAGTTTAAAACTTCCTACAAAGAAAACCACAGGCCCAGATGGCTTTACTGGCAAAAAAATTCTCAAACTTTTAAGAAAGAAACAATATCAAAAATGTAAATTCTACACAAACTCTTCCCAAAAACAGAAGAGAAACGAGCACTTCCTGTCTCATTTTAAAAGCCACCCATTACCCTGATACCCAAACCAGGCAAAGACATTACAACAAACCATTATCCTTCCTGGACATAGCCACAAAGATCTTCACTAAATATAAATCCAGCAGTACATTTGTAAAATAAATATAGCATGACCAAATGCAGTTTATCCCAGGAATGCAAGGCTAGTTAAATATTTGAAAAATCAAACAATGTAATTCATCCTATCAAAAGACTAAAGAAAAAACTGTTGTGATCATCTCAGCAGCAGCCGGGGGGGGGAAAAAATCGGATAAAAGTCAACGTCGGGGGGTGGGGGGATGGGTTAGCCCGGTGATGGGTATTAAGGAGGGCACGTTCTGCAGGAGCACTGGGTGTTATATGCAATGAATCATGGAACACTACATCAAAAATTAATGATGTAATGTATGGTGATTAACATAATATAATAAAAAAAAAGTCAACGTCCTTCACCATAAAGCCCCTCAGCAAACCAGAAACCGGAGAGACATTCCTCACTCTACTAAAGGGCATCTACAGAACACCTGCAGCCTACGTCACCCATTAAGGTCAAAGGCCGACTGTTTCACCAGCGCCCCGGGCGGCCCCGTGGATCTGCGTCTTGCTTCGACGGTGCTTGGACAGGAGGGTCCCAGGACCCCGTCTTCCAGCCTCCCACCACCCTGCAACCCCCTTCCAGCCCCAACCTGGGAACCGTCTTCTCGGCCACCCTCTGCCCCGGGACCGGCCGACGCGGCGTTGTGCGCTTCGCTCCCGGCGGCGCATCGCCCACGAGCCCCCAGACCCGCCAGCGGGACGCCCCCACCCCCCGCGTGGAGGCCGCCCGCCGCCCAGCGCCCAGCGCCGGGTCCGCCCGCTCCCGGGGTCCCGCCCCGCCTCGCGCCACCGCCAGGACGGGGCTCCGCAGGGCGGCCCGCTTCTCCAGGGCTGGCCGGCGCGAAGCCCGGCGACTCCTCTCCAAGATGCGAAGCCAGCGCGGCGGCCGGCCTCCTTGCGGCTCAAGCCGAGGGGCGCAGAGCCGCGGACGCCACGCGCGCCCCCCGCGGCCTGGAGCGGCCCCGGAGGCCGGCCCTCGCTCCGCGCCCGCGCAGGCGCCCACCTCTCGGGCCGCCCGCAGGACCGCCGCCGGGGGCCGCCGCTGAAGCTCGTCCAGAAGGTGGCGACCGCCCGACTGCCCCGGCGGGCGGGCGGCCCCAGGCTGGGCCCGGGCGGGCGGCTCTTCCAGACGCCCACCGTCCAGCACGGCGAGGAGCCTCCAGAGCCCAGCAGGCTTCGAGGGGCCCTCTGGCAACCCCCCGGCGTCAGGGCCTCTGGGTGAGCGTCTCCCTGCAGCGGCTAAGCAGCCTGTTGACCGCCCCGAGCCCTCTCCCAAGCCTGGACCCAGTGGATACAATAAACCTTTTTGCCAGCAAAAAAAATATTTTTTTAAAGAATGAAACTAAACCACTATCATACACCATATACAAAAATTAACTCAAAATGGATTAAAGACTTGAACATAAAACCTGAACCCATAAAACTCCTAGAAGAAAAATGGGTGGTAAGCTCTTTGACATCAGTCTTGGCTATGATTTTTTGGATTTGACACCAAAAACAAAATTAACAAAAGAAAAATTAACAAGTGGGACTCCATCAAACTAAAAAGCTTCTGCACAGCAAAGGAAACTATCAACAAAATGAAAAGACAACCTACTGAAAGGGAGAAAATAATTTGCTAATCATATACCTGACAAAAGGTTAATATCCAAAATATATTTCAAAATGCATACAATTCAATAGCAATTCCCCTAAGATTGTTAAACTACAATTTTCCTAAGTCCTTTCCAACAGTATGATTCCAGTTGTAAAATAGTAAAAAAAAAAAAAAAAAAAAACAACCCAAACAATCCAATTTTTTATTTATTTTTTTTTAAAGATTTTATTTATTTATTTGAGAGAGAGAGAATGAGAGAGAGCACATGAGAGGGGGGGAGGGTCAGAGGGAGAAGCAGACTCCCTGCCGAGCAGGGAGCCCGATGCGGGACTCGATCCAGGGACTCCAGGATCATGACCTGAGCCGAAGGCAGTCTCCCAACCAACTGAGCCACCCAGGCGCCCTGCAAACAATCCAATTTTTTAAAATGGTCAGAATATTTTAATAGATAAGAAGATATACAGATGGCCTACAGGTACACGAAAAGGTACTCAACATCATTAATCACCAGGGAAATGCAAATCAGAATGACAATATCAGCTCACACCTGTTAGAATGGCTATTATTAAAAAGATAAGAAATAACAAATGTCGGCAAGGATGTGGAGAAAGGGAACCTTTGTGTACTGCTGGTGGGAACGTAAATTGGTGCAGTCACTATAGAAAATGGTATGGAGGTTCCTCAAAAAATTAAAAGTAGAACTACTATGATCCAGCAATTTCACTTCTGAATATCTATCCAAAGGAAATGAAATCACTAACTTGAAAGATATCTGCATCCGCATGTTCACTGCAGCATTATTTACAATAGCCAAGACATGGAAACAACCTAAATGTCCACAGATGGATAAATGAAAAAAGAAAATCTGAAATATATATACAATGGAATATTACTCAGCCATAAAAAAAGATGGTAATCCTTCTATTTGCAACAACATGGATGGACCTTGAGGGCATTATCCTAAGTGAAATAAATCAGATGAAGAAAGACAAATACTGCATGTTTTCACTTATTGTGGAATCTATAACCAAAAAAAGAACAAAAACTAAAAAACAAAATTAAAAAAAAAAACAAGCTCACAGACACAGAGCAGATTGGTGGTTGTCAGAGAAGGGAGAGGTTAGGCAAACTAGGTGAAGGGGGTGACAAATTACAAGCTTCCAGTTATAAAGTAAAAAAGTCATGGGAATGTGATATACAGCATGGCAGCTATAGTTAATAATACTATGTTGCATATTTGAAAGTTACTAAAAGAGTAAAACTAAAGAGTAAAAGAGTAAAACTTACCATCACAAAAAAAGTGTGTAACTGTGTGGTGATGGATGTTAACTATATTTACTGTGGTGATCATTTCACATCATATGTATATATTGAATCATTATATTGCATACCTGAAAGTAATGTTATATATCAATTATACCTCAATTAAAAAAAAAGAAGCGCCTGTCTATCCACACACCTTCTGCCAAAGTTCTTAGTTTTTAGATCTGATTCTACCATTTGACCTTACGTTACCCTCTCTATGCCTCTGTTTCTTCATTTTTAAAATAGGATAATAATAGTGTCTACTTCATAGGGTTGCTGAGGGATTGAAATGAGTCAAGAAATGTAAAGAGCTATCAGTTACACCTGGACTATCATAAGCAGTCAATAAATGTTGTATATTATTGGCACATTAGCAAATGAAATAGCTAGAACAGCAAAAAAGCACCAGGTTGGAGTCGGAAGACCTGGCTTCTAAATCCAGGTCCAGAATTAACTCATTGTGTGACATTAGGCAAGTCACTTTACTTCTCTTCATCTTAATTTCCTCATGTATAAAATGAGATTGTTAAACTACAATTTCCCTAAGTCTTTTCCAACTGCATGATTCCAGTTGTATCATGTTCTGAATTCTGCATTAAAGGGACGTTAAAATAGACATATATTAAGTGGGAATCAAGTTTTTTGTTCCATGAGCATTTACCAAAGCAGTGTGCAAAGATAAATAAAGACACATTTCACCACAGAGGAATTCATAAGACGGTGCACAGACTAAGTGTTGTGAGTAGCGCCGGACCCGGGGTTTACCTCAGAAGAATAAAATCTGGGAGCTTATTCTGTGGGCATTTGTTTCCAAATTTAATTATAATGCATACCGTACCACTCTTGGTGAAGTAAGATAAATGCTAGTTAGACAATCAGCCTATATTTACTCTGTCCAGAGACATGAGAATGTAGATACAATGCACACTTATAACAGAAAGAGCACCCTTCTTCCACGTATGTAGAGTAGGGATCAAGGAAGACTTATGACATATTTTTGGACAGGATGAAATAGTCACCCTGCCCTCTCCATATTGAGAGCTTTCTTCTTTTAGCTAGAGCATTGAACGCCTATTAAAATGCAATGGACGGTGACTAACATAACATAATAAAATTAAAAAAAGATGCAATGGACCCTGAGAGGGGCTGCAGTCATTTATTTCTTAATATGAATGAGTTTAGTCAGGGGGTGCCTGGGTGGTGCGGCTGATTAAACCTCAGACTCCTGGTTTTGGCTTGGGTCATGATCTCAGCATCCTGAGATAGGGCTCCACACTCAGTGTGGAGTCTGCTTAAGACTCTCTTTCCCTCTCCCTCTGCGCCGCCCCCCCCCACGCACTCTCTCTCTTTGTGTCTAAAATAAATAAATAATAAATCTTTAAAAAAATATATAAATGAGTTTTGTCAGTTCTTTCTCCTAAAAAAAGGAAGAGAAGAAAGCATGCAGACAGTTTCCCCCTCCAAGTGGAGGAGAAAGGAAAGGTGAGGAGATAACTGGAATAGTGCTCTAATCTTTCCCATTCATAGTTCATTTAAATATTTAATTAAATTATGTAATTATAATTACAAATAAGCAGACTTAGGAACAAGAATAGGGACCCACTGGAATCACACCCCTTACAAGAGAGCAGGTGCCCGTGGAAACCCTGGAGCGCAGCCAGATGACAGGAGGGCTCAGCCAGCTGTGGGCAAGAGCTGGTTTGGTCAAGAGCCTCAGTTGTACTTCACAGTTTGCTTAGGGCGGGGTCTGTCTACCATTATCAAACTCCACCTCTGCTAATTCAGAATTCATTGTAGCACCAAACCCAAATAAGTCACGTCATCATATTGTTGAGCCACATGCTAGGGCAAGTACATGCACTGTGTGCTAAATGCTAGGTATTGTTAGTTGCTCTTGTTTTTATTTTCTTCTTTGGTCCACAGTACAACACAATCTTATGATGGAGGCTTTATTATTCCATTCTACAAATGAGGGGCATGGACAGGTTAAGTAATTTTCCCGAAGACTGAACAGCTTGAAGAACCAGGATTCAAACCCATGTCCAATGACTCCAAAGTCTAAGCTCCTAGTTACGATATTTTGCTGAACTTTGTATGCATTACTGTGAAACACCACCAGCAGCATCTATGCACCTTTCATTCGTTGGAACTTTTGTGGAGCACTAAAGGCCAGGCCCTGGGCCGTGAGTGCGGAATAGGGACAGAGCACAGCCCTAGTCCTGAGGAAACTGGAATCTAGTAAAAAATACGGTATAGTCAGATCACCTGGGTTCAAATGCCAACTCTCCTTCTACCTGGTATGTAAACTTCAGGGAAGTTAATGTCTTTCAACTTCAGATTCCCTGGGCATGGAAGACCATAAGAGCTCCCACCACCCAGGGTTGTTGGCTGGAACCATGAGACAAATACCTTAATAGTCCAGTGCCCAGAAAACACAGTGGACACACAATAAACATCAGCGGGTATGATTACTGGTGCCGACACTGTGAACAGGTAGTGCTCCTGGGAGGTCATCACAAAGCATGATCCCACCAGTCATTTACAATTTAAGCTGAAGGGGGAGTACTTCTACTGGCCCTGGACAAAATCGCAGACATCATCACAGCATTCTTAAGATGCCTAGGTAGTAAGAAGCTTATTCAGGTCACTTGAAGGCATACTAACTGTTAATCCAGCCATGAGAAGGTCCAGTCCTATGAAAGAAATACAACTCGAAGCTGGTTTAACGTTCAGTATCTCTGGAGGGTTTTGCTGAGGGCTGACAGCGTTCCTAGTGAGAAAGACAGGCCTCATCCTCTCCCTTCCCCCCCCCACCCCCCCCCCCAGGTGCCTCCCAGACCTCAGCATTCCTCCCTCCCCCAGCTTGTCACTATGTTTCTCACCCTGCCAGAGGCAAAGAAAGTGGGATGGAGGAGGAGCGGGAAAGAGGGGCCGGAAAGTTCTAATTTGGAGGATTCTCTTTGGGGCCAGTTTCTTGCATTTGGACTCTTCTTTGCTGTGGGCGTTTAAAGATGACGCTTTCTAACAATTTGACAGATTGTTCAAGGCCTCCCCCCTCAAAAGAATTTTTTGAGTCGTATTGGACTACTTTTCCTTTGTCAGAGGGAATGCATTTTGCCCTGGCTGGCCCCCTCCTTTCTCCCCAGCTCTCCTGGAGGGAACTTCCAGGCAGCAATCGTGGGGAACATTGAAAATGACCCCGGCCTGCTTCAGTCTCTCATGTCTCACCCAAACTTGTTCCTGCCATCAGAGCAGCTCCTGACCTGTCTTTACCTTTTACCATTTCCAGGTGAGACTCGAAAAGGAGTCATGTCTCCCTAACTGCCAGAGACCCACTATCTCCATGTAGTCCTTGTGACGCCCTTCCTTGACTGGAGGTGAAGATAGAAGCACCCTCCCTGCTCCTCCTGCCGAGCACGGAGGACTCACAGTGGAGCTCTTTCAAAAGAAATCCTCCTCACCAAAACTTTCTTCATCTCCACTCTCTTGATCCTTCAATATCCTCAATGTGAGCAGGGTTTTTGTTTTTGTTTTTTTCCCTGAGTCAAGAAACTCGTGGAAATTTCCATCTTTGGAAATTTTGTATGTATTCCATCTTGGTGCCTCAATCAAAACTTTCAACTTAAAATTCTGTTACATTATTTTTGTTATCATCTTTATCAAAATATAAAGAAGCTGTCATACAGTGGGGTAAGTGCTATAATACAAATGTACATACAAAATACTACAGTAAAATGGAGGGCAGATAAGCGAATTTTATCTAGGATTGGGAGAAGTCAGACATGGAAAGCTTCGCGGAGGTGATGACATATAAGTCGAGCCTTCAAGGATCCGCTTGTTCATGTAACAAATATTTATTGAGTTGCTATTATGTTCTAAACAGTACTCTGGGTGCTTGGGATCTATCAGTGAGGCAAACAAAGATCCCTGCTCTCACAGAGCTTACATTCCAGCAGGATGTGGGGGACAGACAACGCACATAATAAATAAACTACATAACTTGATAGAAGGAGATAACTTCTATGAGGGCAAAAGAAAGAGTAAGGCAGGAAAAAGAAGTTCATGAAACAGCAAAGAGGAAGGATGTTCCGAGGGAGAAAACAGTCTGAACAAAGGCCCGGAGGTTTAAAGGACATGGCGTAATCAGAGAACTGAGGACAGTGTGGCGTGACCGGGGTTTGGAGCGATATGACAGCGTGTGTGCCAGTCCCTGCCGCAGGCTCATCCCCACTCGGCCCCTGGCACTGAGCACCGGCCCAAGAGAGTTTGTACTTTCGGACTTATTCCCATCCATGGTCAATGCCTGACACCTAGAGAGAGAAGAAGTAGAAGTAAAAAGCCGGGGCGGGGGGGGGGGAGGGGTGCTGTATTTTTTTTTTTTTAAGATTTTTTTTATTTATTTATTTGACAGAGAGAGACACAGCGAGAGAGGGAACACAAGCAGGGGGAGGGGGAGAGGGAGAAGCAGGCTCCCCGCTGAGCAGGGAGCCCGATGCGGGGCTCAATCCCAGGACCCTGGGATCAGGACCTGAGCCGAAGGCAGACGCTTAACGACTGAGCCACCCAGGTGCCCCGGGGGTGCTGTATTTTAAGAGAAATTTTATTAAAAATTCCATATGGCATGAGGTGAAAAGACGTTGGTGCCTCTTCGGCAGCAACAGCAAAACGATCAAGCCCCCGTTCCATCGCCGGCAAAGCGCTGGTGCTGCAGACTCCGCGGTATAGGGCGGTATGCGGTAGACGCGTGTCCGAGTCAGAGAGCGGAGCGCAGGGAAGCAAGCCCGGCCGCTCTGCACGGTGCCCGGCAGGACCGGCACGCGAAGGCCCGCAGTGGGACCCACTGCTCAGGGATCAGCGGGTCCACCTGCTGGGAGACAGCGCAGCCCAGCACTAGAAACAGAAATGAGAGGCTTCTGTGCCCCTGCTTCACGGTGGAGACAGTAGGTGGAGGCTGAGAGGTACAGTGACAGGTTGGAAAGTGCTCGGCGGTACAGCCAGGCGATAGGTCAGAAACCAAAGAAGGCTGAGTTACGTTTGTGAATGTGGGTTCGTTTCCCACCCTTATCCCTCAACCTGAGTGGAGGAAGCCTGCCAACAGCAGCAACAAGGACTGGGGACTATACTTAGCATGACTCTAACAGTAACAGTAAATGGATCTTAAAAGAATGCTGTGGCAATGGGCCTAATTTCTTTAAATTTCCGGTTGCAAGTCCAGCACCAAGCCTTCCACTGAGATCGCATGAGACCATCACCAGTAAAGAAGTTCTTAACTCCTTTCTTTAGAAGAAGTTGTTATAATCAGGAGCGCCTGGGTGGCTCAGTCGTTAGGCGTGTGCCTGGGGCTCAGGTCATGATCCCAGTGTCCTGGGATCGAGCCCTTCATCGGGCTCCCTGCTCCGCGGGAAGCTTCTCTCTCTCCCACTCCCCCCTGCTTCTGTTCCCCCTCTCGCTGTGTCTCTCTCCGTGGGAAAAAAAAAAAAGTTGATATAATCAGCTTGGAGGCACACTCCCCCGAAGTCAGGCTTCAGATCCATACACTGCACCCAAAGACAGCAATTTTGGAATCAAATTACGTTCTCCAACTTTTTTTTTTTTAAGATTTTATTTATTTATTTGAGAGAGAGAGCGAGAATGAGAGAGAGAGCACATGAGGGGGGAGGGTCAGAGAGAGAAGCAGACTCCCTGCTGAGCAGGGAGCTCAATGAGGGACTCGATGCGGGACTCCAGGATCAGGACCTGAGCCGAAGGCAGTCGCCCAACCAACTGAGCCATCCAGGCGCCCACGTTCTCCAACTTTTAAAAAGGGGATATGGTTTCATTAACAAAAAGGGTACAAGTCGGAGAGGTGAAAACTATCTTTCTGAAGTTATGGCCAGACTCTCCTTTGAAAAGTGGGACTCTGCTGCCCCCTGCCTTCCACTGTAAAAATTGCTTAGGATAAAATTGGAAATCACTAAATCATTGAAGGACATATCTTTGTGTCACACACACACACACACACACACACACACACACACACAAAAGCGCGCATGCGCACACGCACATGAACGCACACATGCACACACACCCCAAAACTTAAGGGTTCCAAAAACATCCTCTGTCATCTCAGCCCCACTATTATCTAAACACTGGTCCCCTAGACACAGTGACAAACAGTTAGGCCCTGCATGAATCTGCCCTTCTGTGTTCGTCCTGGAATAATCCGACTCCAGCCATCATGTCCACGCTAAAGGAGAATCACCAACTCGTACCACCCAAGCTTTACTCATACCTGGATATCCCACAATGCCTCTCAACTCAAAAATGACCGAAACCAAACAGCATCTTCCCTCATAAACCAGCCAATATGAGGGCTTCCTTCAGTGAGCTTGATTTCTTTTAATGGCACTACTAATCTCCAGTCATCCAAGTCAAAAAATCTTATTCCATCGCTGATTCCCCCCTCACAGGACTCCCCACATCAAATGAACTGCAGGTACTGTCCTTCCCTCTTAACACCTTTCAAACCCACATCCTCCTCTTCGTTGTCACCCTGGTTCGGCGCTCATTGGGCCGCGGCTATTTCTATCTGGAATGTTCCACTAACCTAACTGCAGGCTCCAACTCATACCAGCTTTTCTTCACTCCAATACAACTTCAAATCGCTGGCAGATTTATCTTCCTGAAGTCCAGCTCTGCTCATGTCACTCTACCATCTCCTGCTTGCCTCACAATAAAATCCAAACCCTTTAGTCTGGCATGGTCTGTGCCATCTGCCACCAACGGCTTCTGCTGCCATGTTCAATGTGCCATGTGGACGCACAGCCCTGGAGACGGCTGTGGTTTCCTTCTGCCTTGCTCCTGATACTGCCTCCTTGACCGCTTTTCCTCCACCACCTCCACTATCCCTAGTTCTTTCCATCCAAGTCATTTGCACCTCTCAAGTCCTAGGTCAAATGCCACTTTTCCCACAAAACTTTCCCTAATTCCTTCAACTGGAGCAAATCTTTGTCTGAAGTCCAATCATCTTCCATCTGTTCCTATCTTCAGTTCATACGAGCAAACATTTATAGAGTTCCTCTTATGTACAGGAATATCCTAGGTCTTGGACATTGGGGCAAAAATAGACATGACACGCCCCCTGTGTATCTTACAGTCTAATATTTACCACTTTCCAACTTGTGTTCTTTCTGTGCATCTTACTTTTCCTCCTAGACTGAAAATTTTGTAAGTACAGCATCCATGTTTCCATGTTCCATTTGCTTTTTTTTTTTTTAAAAAAAAGATCTTATTTATTCAAGTGAGAAAGAGAGCGCAAAAAGGGGGTCAGAGGGAGGAGCAGATGCCCCACTGAGCAGGGAGCCCAATGTGGGACTCAGTCCCAGGACTCCAGGATCATGACCTGAGCCGAAGGCAGACGCTCAACCAACTAGCCACCCAGGTGCCCATTCCATTCACTTCTTATGCCTCTTTCACACATAGTATCTAACAGAGTGTCTGTATGTGTTTATTATTCAATAAGTATTTGAATAAGTTAATAAAAGTATTAAATGTTCCTAGATGGCTGAATTTCAGGGTCATTACTCACTTCCCAAGTTCAAGAAATGGATTAACTCAAACTGAGAGTCTAACAACTTCTATGGATTCCCTGATTTAAAAATTATTCATTTATACTGTACTCAGAACAGATTTAAGTTAGAAGCTTTGGAATCAGAGAGAACTAGACATGAATTACAAGTCTGCTCTGTACCTGTTTACCTGTGTGAACTGGGGTGTGATGGGTCCAGGGGCATTACTTAACTGCTCTGGGCCTCAGCATCCTTATCCGAGGTTGGGTGAAGATTAAGTAATATAATAAAGGCAAGGCAACTAGCACAATCTCTGATATGTCAATATTGTCAATATGTCAACAAATTGAGGTTATTATTGCTATTTATCATGACTGCTTTCCTCTAAATCATAGCATATCAAAACTATTCCCCAGAGTTTGTTGGAAAACTGACTCAACAGTCTTTGCCAACATTCTTCTTCCTTGCCATCTTCCACTACAGACAACTGGGGATGGCCAAGTGACCCAGTTCTGACCAGAGAGAGATAAGCAGAAGCCTGCTAAGAATTTCCAGGAAAATACTTTCTTTCCCAATAACAGAGACAGATATGCCTGGGGACTGCCTGCCCCTTCATCCCTCTTGCTGCCTTAAATGTGGATACATTACTTGGAGCTGCAACAGCATCTTGAGATGACAAGGGAAAGACCAAAAGAACCAAGATGCTAACTCAGATGACATTGAGCAGCTGAGCCAATATCAGCAGTTATCTGACTCCAGAATCCTTGTTATGTGAGAAAAGTAAACCTATTTTTTTAAGCCAACATAAATTGACTTTTGTTACTTGCAGCCAAACACATCTAAAACCTAGTCAGCCTCCTAAAGCAGTTTAGGGTATATGTAAGAGAATATTATAAAAGGTAAATTAATAATAGTTATGTTCTCCAAAGAATCTTCAATGCATAAAAGTCAAATAATTTATCAAACTTTGTATAGGAGGGGTTCTACCTTGAAGTCTAAAAGGGATTCAAATTAAACTAAGCATCATCCTGAAACAATCCTGAGGGAAGAAGATACAAGAACCCATTAAGGAAATCTTGTCAAGGAAGATTTCCGTATGTTTATCACTCAGCTATGTCTCCTGCTCTAGTCTCTATTGGCTCTATCTAAATTGAGAACTGTGAGTGAAAATGGAAAGATCTGTATAATCATTTGGATTACCAGTCAGCAAATATTCAATCCCCTTTACCTCCACCGTAGGTGGTAGATTTCCCTGCCTTTTGACTTTGGTCTTGGTCACGTGTCTTGCCTCAGTCAGTATGTTTGAGAACATAACAAAGCAGAAGTTTGAAATATGCTAGCATGATTGGGCTGGACTTTTTGCACATCTGCTTTTCATGGTGAACATGATTCAGGCAGCCACTGATCCAGAGAGAATGAGAATTTGAAACAGACCTGATCATATCTGCAGCTTGACATCAAACCTAGCCAAGCCCAACCAAGATCAGCCCAATCCCAGCCAAACTGCAGGCACATGAGAAGAAACAAATGAATATATGTATATAGCTATATGTCACTGAGTTTCAGAGTATGCAGCATTAGGATAAAAATAACCAAAAAAAAAAAAAAATGTATCTCTAATAAAACTCTGTAAGAAACAGGTGCACAAGTCTCCCTGCTTTGGATCGCTCTAAAAAGTAGTTTTCAACTGGAAGGGATTTTGCCCTTAAGCAAACATTTGGCAACATCTAGAGACATTTTGGGTCCTCTTAAATTGGGGAGGGGTGTTACTGGCATCTGGTGGGCAGAGGCCAGGGATGCTGCTAAACATCCTACAATTCACAGGACAGCCCCCACAACAATGAGTTATCCCATCTAAAATGCCATTGGTGTCAAAGTTAAGGAACCTTGTCCTAATACAGTATGATACAAATAAGGATGAAATATCTTCTCCCATTTTGCCACATACCTCTGCTCGGCCATTTATGGCATTATTGATTGATTAACTAGGTTAATAAGTATTTACTGAGTGCCCACCACCATTCTATGTGCCAAAGATCCAGTGCTGAATTAAAAGAAAATATTCCTGTTCTCATGGGGTTTACATTCTAATAAAGGAGTGATGAACAGATAAATACAATGATTTTCAATAGGGGTGGGTAGTCAAAGGGTAATGTATGTAAGAGAATGACTACATGGAAAGTCATGTCTGAGAAAGTTGCAGTTTAACACAGCTGAATGATGGAAGACACCCAGTCATGCAGTGGTTTAGGAAAAGAACATTCTGGGCAGAGAAAGCAACAAACACCATGGCCATGAGACAGAAGCAAGTGTGCTGTATCAGCAAAGGCCAGTGTACCTGTGGCATAATGAGTAAGGCAGTAGATGAGGTCGAAAGACATTTGCAGGATCACATATGGTATTGCTGGCGTGGTACCAACTGTAGATTCCAATGAAGTTTTTAGAGATGTCATGCAGAGGGGAATCTTGGTGTCTGGCAGGGACCGTATGCAGTGTGAGCAAATATTCATGAACATATGTGGGACACTTCTTGGTGCATGTGGAAAGCTGGAGTGGGGAGGGTGGGAACTTTACAGGGAAACAAAAAGAATAAGTTAACGAACAGATAGGGATGAGAGTAGGAGAATCCGAACTATTTTTGTTACTATATCCCATCAGCATCCACAGAAAGCTGATGGACCCTAATCAAACTCAGGTATACATCTGTAACTAGAGAAGAAAGCAAGCTATTAAACACTTTTTTTCCCATGCAAAATCTTGTGCTTTCTTGGAATGCTGCCTCTCTAGGTTCCTGCAGGCCCTTTGTTGTGAAGAGACCCTTAAAAGCAGCACTGCCTCATTACTTCCTAATGATAATCCCACTATTGTTGACCCCAAATTTCCTCCTCTGGTGTTCTAGAGCATGGCAAAAGCTGTAAGAAAGAATTTAGGCTCTCTGAAGCAGAAGGCAGAGCCTTCTGAGTGCACAGGCCATCCCTGGATCATAACTGTCTTTTAATCATCTGTAAAATTCCTAAGGACAAGGATTATGTCTGTTTTGTTCGTAACTGTGTCCTCAGCTCCCAGCACTAATGTCTGGCACGTAGTAAGCACCCAATAAATATTAGGTGAATGAATAATGATTTATGAATAAAGTCTCACAGGCTTATAACAATTACAGAGATAACACAAAGCAAAATAAAAGAGCTGCACACATCTATTTTTTAAAAGGTCATTTTATAGATATAAACTTCCAAGAGAAAAGTAACTGTAATATCCATTCATACATCCAGTTCAAAAGAGCCATCCACTGTGCCAGACGCCGGACATAGAAAAAAAGAGGAAGATACAGACCTTTCTGGGAAGCAGAGGCCTATCGCATAGAGTGGAGAAAGAAACATCTACAGCATGGCTTACTGGTGAAGAGAGGGGGAAAAGGTCGAGAAAGCCCAGGAATACTTCCTAGAAGAGCTAAATCTAAGGTGGCTTTTTTTTTTAATCCTATCAAGTAGATCATTTAGAGTTCAATTTCACACCCAACTGCCTTTAATATATCTAGACCAGTGGTTCTCAACTGGGGGAGATTTTGCCTCCCAGGGACACTTGCTAATGTCTAGAAACATTCTGAGAGAATTAGGAAGTGCCCTGCAAATAAAAACATGAGTACAGCTGACCCGTGTACAACACAGGCGTTAGGACTGCCAATCCCTCATGCAGTCAAAAATCTATGTATAACTTTTGATTCCCCCAAAAGTTAACTACGATAGCCTATGGCTGACCAGAAACCTTATTGGTAACATATATAATATAGCATACAAAATATGTGTTAATTGACTACCATATTCTTACAATAAAGTAAGGCAGAGAAAAGAAAATGTTAGTTAACAAAGTCATAGGGAACAAATACATTTACAATATCGTACTGTATTTATTTTAAAAATCTGCATGTAGGGCGCCTGGGTGGCTCAGTCATTAAGCGTCTGCCTTTGGCTCAGGTCATGATCCCAGGGTCTTGGGACCGAGCCCCGCGTTGGGCTCCCTGCTCAGCGGGAAGCCTGCTTCTCCCTCTCCCACTCCCCCTGCTTGTGTTCCCTCTCTCACTGTGTCTCTGTCAAATAAATAAATCTTTAAAAAATAAATAAATAAAAATAAAAATCTGCATGTAAATGGACCTGCCAATATTGCTAAAGGGTCAATTGTGTATCACTTATCCAAGGTTTTTCTAATGCAATTAATATGATAATAGGAATCATTTAATAGCTTGACTCAACTGTAAGTCAATATAGTACGAATAGTAAAACAATTAGGGGTGCCTGGGTGGCTCAGTCAGTTGAGTGTCCAACTCTTGATTTTGGCTCAGGTCATGATCTCAGGGTCCTGGGACTGAGCCCCGTGTCAGCTCCTCGATCAGTGTGGAGTCTCCTTGAGGATGCTCCCCTCCCCATCTCTCCTCCCATTGCTTGCTCTAATAAAAATCTTCAATAATAAAAAAAAATTCAATTTTTGTGATGACCATCAATAAAATACTTAAGTCTCATGTACAATTCAAATATTTATATTAATCAGTCATATTCTTAGCATTACACATCAAATGCAGGGTCTCAGGAACACACTGCCTCATTAGAATTCCAAATTGAAGAATGTCATACTTACAAAGAAATTTGGATTTTTTTATAGGTTTTAGCTCTAGGATGGAAAAGGCTTAGCCCATTCCTTTTGAGTTTAAAATTAGTCATATGATCAGCATCCTTCAGCTGGATACGTTTGTTCCCTGTAGGAAGTTTATAACTAGTAAAAGGAATTTTATGCAGAATACAAATTGGGAGTATTACATGACAACCTCTTGAGGACACTGAGTTGTGCAAACAACATCACTTTATCTGACGTAGTAGCTTTGGATTGGTCTATGTGTTCACCCTAGGGTTGTCTCGAATTATAGATCAGGGACATCACTGTCATACCCCAGCTGCTGCAGAAAGCTACTGGAAGAAAAGGAGATTTATGAGTATTTTGGTTGTACTGAACCAAGGATACAAGAGCTATACAATTGGGAGCCTGGTGGCTCTAAATTGTAGGCATTATGCAAAAAGAAAATGCAGAGTTGGGTGTCAAGGGAGTCCTCCAGAAGCAATAGGACATCTTTGTAAAATCTCTAAAGAATAAATTTAACAGTTATTAAAGAACACCACCCTGTTGTTGCAGGCACTGAACTTTGTATTACAAGAAGAGATACAAGGGATTTTCAGGAAAACATCTGTCATTTAACAGTGATAGTGACCTCAGCACTTACAAGCAATCCAAATCCCAGTTGAGGAGAGTTATTTACCTCTTTGCGGTGGCTGAGTTTGGAGTTCTAACATTAGCAGGTTATTTAATATCCTGGTGAGGTGAGAACGTCTGATGCTGAAGGAAAAAGTTGTTTGGAATAACTATGATTAATTAGTTCTGTTATATGAGACATTCATGAATTATTTCCCTTTCATTACATTAAGTTACCAGTTTGTGATTTTGTTAATTTTGACCAAAGGCCTGTGCAAACCTTATGGAGAAGAGTAAATGTAATGTAATCTTTAAAACACATCATGAAAGATCAAGACATGTTAAAATGAATGTAAAAAAAAAAAGCTAAATTTCTGTATTAATTTTACCAAGGACTTACCAAGTCAGTACTCCCATTTCTCTTTTATCTCTACTTAAAAAGAAACAAATACATGTGCATTGATATATTTAGGTAACAGTAAAAAAACTAAAATTTAAATGTTGAGAGCTAAGCATTCCAGACAGTGCTACATATTTAATTTTGGCAACAATAGCGCAAGGCAGGTAACATAACCTTCATTTTGTAGATAAGAAAATTGAGGCTTTTTTTCATTTAAATGTTTTTCCCAAGATGGACAGATGGACAGGACTAGAAAATGATACAGCGAGGGTAGGGGGTGGGGAACAGCAGGGAAGGCAGAGTTGTTGAATTCCAGGGCTAATATGTCATGTTACACTATGCTGCCACAAGAAATGACATTTTTGTGTCAGACACATGAATATTAAAATCCATCACTTGAAAGGGAAAGCATTAATACTGTAAGTTGATCATGAGCTCGCCCTATGCTCCTCGCCCATATATCCAATTGCTTACTTGACATCACCATTTCAGTGCCCCACAGGCAATGCCAACTTAACACACCCCCAAAATGATTTCTCGTCTTCCTCACCTACACCTGCTATTCCTGTTTCTCTTACCTCAAAGAACAGTGTCAACATCTACCCAGTTGCAAAGAAAAATGGATTAGAAAGAAATACACAAAAACTGTTAATGGTGCTATTACCTGGGTGATTGTACTCTAGGTGTTTATTTTATTCTTTATATTTCTCTGTATTTTCCAGATTCTTTTTAAACATTTACATTATAAACATGACACATGACTATGTCCTTATTATTTAAAAAAGAAAAAAACAGAAATAAGCAGTTAAGAAAAAAAAATTTTCACAATGCAACTTTCCTCCTCACAAGTAAACACTATGTATCGTTTCCAACTTCTCTTCTATGTAAATATATCACTTTTATTTTTGTGCATTTCTATACAAATACATAGTTTGGTGTTTATACATATATATCTCTTCCAAGTAAAACTCTAATACATATATTATAACTCCTTTTTTCTTCTGAACAATATGTCTTGGAGATTTTTCCACGTCAAAATATTTAGGTTCCCAGTTTCTCATTATTACAAATAATGCTGCAAAGTCCATTCTTCTATACTCTTGTTTCAGCATTTCTTAGACACAGTCCCCCCATTTTATTATCCATCAGGCTGGAATGCATCTTAAAATTGATGGCATCTTACCATTGCTTTCAGCCAGGTGGTATTTGTTGTGTTAAAAACCTTTTTTGACACCTTCTGGTAAAAGTAAAGAAGTATTAGCCTCAATACATTTTAGATGAGGTGAAATAAGTAATCTTTGTATTCATGAACATTTCAGGCATTTGTGATCTCAAGCAAATGAATAGCTATTTATAGGCGGGATGGCTGGATCAAATAGTCTGTACATTTAAAATTTTGCTAGTTACTTCCAAATTGCCCTCCAAGTAAGGTGAAACAATTTATTCACCCATCAACCATGCAGAAGAGGGACTTTTTCACCAAAAGTGGCTATTATGTCTTTTTTTTTTTAAAGATTTTTATTTATTTGTCAGAGAGAGAGAGAGCACAAGCAGGGGGAGCAGCAGAGGGAGAGGGAGAAGCAGGCTCCTCATTGAGCAGGTAGCCCAATGTGGGACTCGATCCCAGGACCCTGGGATCATGACCTGAGCAGAAGGCAGATGCTTAATGACTGAGCCACCCAGGCGTCCCTATTATAAGTCTTTGAATGTTTGTTAACATAATGGTTGAAAAATGGAAGCTCTTTATTGACTTAATCTTTGGTCTCTTGTACTGCAAATATTCTTCCCTTTCACTACTCTCTTTCAACTTTGTTTAGAGTGTCTTTCACCCTGCAGTCATTTCTTTTATGTACCATATTTGTCAGTATTTTTCCCTATGTCTGCTGGAGCTTATATCTTACTGAGAAAACCCCAAAATTATAAATAAGCTTCTTACATTTTAATACTTGTGTAGGGGTTTTTACCTTTATCTCTTTAGTCCACCTGAAATTTACTTTTGTGCAAAGTATGACATAGGTAGGTCTTTTCCCAGTGTGACTCCTCTGTCTCCAAACCATTTTTAGGGTACTTTATATTTTATCCATGATTCAAAATTATACCTTCATCATATACTATATATTTAAATAATATTGACTCTTTCTTTAATGTTTCACTTATCTATTTACCTACTTATATTTGATATATTGTTCTACATTTCTAGTAAGAAATGTAAACTAAATTTTCATTGTTTTTTTTAAATTTGTTTTTATTTGCATATGAACTTCTGAATCAGTTTAAATGGCATACACTGCTATGTATATCCATTTTCCCCTTTCCTAAAATAGAACCCCTGCTTTTTAGCTGGAAAGATGTCCTATCGAATGAATACAATTCCCGCCTTCTTGGCAGGTGCATTCATGTGGCTGTTGTAAGCAATGGAAATAATGTACAAACACAGGTGCAATTTCTGGGACCTGTTCCTTCTGTGAAGGTGTGTTCTCTTCTTCCTCTCCACTGACAGAAACAGAGACAGGATGACTAGAGATTAGGGTTTTGAAGATGGCAGACCAATATAGAGTGAGCCTCAGTTTACAACACCTGGAAAGGCACCACCACCCTGGCATTGCCTACCTGAACTTTCATATCAAAGACTGCAATCTTAAGCCACTATTCTTTTTAACCTTCTCTTACAGACAACACTAATTCTAAGTAACAAAATCGTATTGTAACTAATTTATGAATTCATTTGAGGATAATTAACATCTGGACAATATTAAGTTTTTACAAACAGGAACAGAATGTTTACTATTCATTCAGGCATTGTATACCCTTTATTAAAATGTGTAGTTTTGGGGGCACCTGGGTGGCTCAGTCAGTTAAGTGTCTGCCTTTGGCTCAGGTCATGATCTCTGGGTCCTGGGATCAAGCCTTGCATCGGGCTTTCTGCTCAGCAGGGAGTCTGCTTCTCTCTCGCTCTCTGCCCCTCCACACCTCTTGTTCTCTCTCTAATAAAATCTTCTAAAAAAATGTGTGGTTTTCCTCATATGGATCTTGCACTTTTCCCATAAAGTTTATACCTAAATAATAGTTTAGATTTTTATTGCAAGTAAGATTTAAGTTAATTTCTAATTGGCCATACTAGTCTACAGAAAGCTACAGACTTTCGTATGTTGAACTATTAAACAAAAGTACCTTTTATTATTTCTAGTAGTTTTTCTTTTTTCTTGAGAAAGAGTGCACACAAGTGCGTGCATGCCCCATGGAGGGTTGGGGGGGATGGCAGGCAGAGGAAGAGGGAGAGAATCTTAAGCAGGTTCCATGTGCAGCACAGACCCCCCTGAAGCAGGGTTCCATCTCACAACCCTGAGATCATGACCTGAGCCAAAATCGAGAGTCAGGTGCTTAACCCACTGAGCCACCCAGGTGCCTCTATCTCCAATAGTTTTTCAATTAATTCTCTTAGAGTAACTATCTCCACATCACACTGCCTGAAATAATGGCTGTTCTCTCTCCTAATATTTCTATTTCTTGTCATTAAGTGATTCTATAGACAAGAGGCTTGTTTCTATCTCAAATGTGGATGTTTGCTGAAGGTTTCTGTTAGACATCCTCAGCCAAGTTAAACAGCTTTCTTTCTATTCCTAGCCTGATAAGATTTAAATCTGGATTGAGTGTTAAATTTTAGGAAATGTTTTTCCAGCATCTGTTGAGATTATCATGTGATTTTTTTTTAATTCATCTGCCTTTTTTTAATTACAGTAAAAGATTTCCTGATGTATTGAGTTACAATAAGATTATGCCCTATGCTCAGGATAAACCCCATTTTGTCATGACACATACTCTCTTGGATTTAACTTGCTAATGTTTTTTCAATAATTACATTTGTTCCTAAATGAGATGGGCCTATAGTTATCTTTGATGGGCAACATTATGGAATAAGCGTTCTGCTAGCCTCAGAGACCAAACTGAGAGGTATTTCAGATTTCTGTATAATCTGGAAGAGCTTAAATAAAATAGGAATTCTTCCTTAAATTTTCCTAAGTTGTTGTTTCATTTTAAATGTAAGCATTATAGGGACCATGTTTTCTTTTATATCTGACTAGATTTTATTAACCGATTGCTATCCACTTGTTAATTTCTAACTTATTGCATTGTGGTAACAGGGAGGAGCCTGTATGTAATTTCTTTGTGGCCTGCTTTTGGTCATTTTTCATGGTATTTGAAAAGAAATACTCTATAATTCTTAAAGTTTTTGCATTACATGGTTCAAAACCAGTGTCCTCAATTTTGAACTCTTCAGCCAATAATTTCTGATAAAGAGCTGTGTTCAAATACTTAGCTCGGATTGCAAATATGCCAGTTTCTCATCAAGTTTTTCATTATAATTTGATAACATGTTGTCGTGCAGTTTTGCGACAGTTAATTTCTGAATCCATGATCTTGATTTTCTAAAATGTCTCTATTGTGCCCTCTTACTTAAAACGACAGTTTAGGGGCACCTGCATGGCTCAGACGGTTAAGAGTCTGCCTTCGGCTCAGGTCATGATTGCAGGGTCCTGGGATCGAGCCCCACATCGGGAGCCTGCTTCTCCCTCTCCTGCTCCCCGTTTGTACTCCTGCTCTCGCTATCTCTCTGTCAAAAATAAAATAAAATCTTTAAAAAAAAATAAAATAAAACGACAGTTTAACTCAAGATAGAATTCTAAATTCAAAATAATTTTCCCACACTTTAAAAATAACAGTACTTTCTAGCATCCCAACGTACAGATGACAAATCTGAGACCAATGTGATTCTTTCCCCTTATAGGTAAATTGTTTTTCTTTAGAAATTTTGAGATTGTTTTCATTATCCTGGGATTACAGAAATGTTGTCAGGATATATTTTTTCTCCTTTTTCATTATTTTTACTCAGTACTTCAGACTTTTAGTATGTGGTCAGTCTTTCAAAAGAAAAAAACTTTTTTCCTATTGTCTATTTCTTTTCTTCACTTTTTCTGCTCTCAACTTCTGCCCCACCTATGCATACATACATATATTCACTGATTCAAAAATATTTACTGAGCATTTACAATGCACCCAGCACTGTGATAGATGTAGGACTTTCAAAGCTAAACTCTCTATACATATGGCTCCTAACCTCATGAAGTTTCATTTTAAATGGATGGTATTTACCTGGATCTTCTGTCTCAACTTTTCTCATAATTTCCATCTTCTGACCTTTCCTTACATGATTCTGGAAGTACCCCTCAGCTTAAAATTCTAGCTCAATAATTTGATTTTCAGCCATGTTTATTCAACTACTTGGCCTAAAATAATTTTTATTTTAGCAACTATTTTTTATTTCCGAGATATTTTTCTTATTACAGTTCGTGTTTTTTTAAAATTAGTGCAAAAACCTCTAAAATTCTTCGGAGATAATAATATAATGATATATAATACTATATCTAAGGATTACATATAAAAATACTTAGTATAATTACTGCTAATTATTATTACATAAAACACTGAATTTACCTTAGTATTTACTAAAATATTTTAAAGTTTAAAGGTTTTTGTTTTTGTTTAACCTGCATTATATCCCCAGGATTATTTCTGCTTGTTAAGTTTACTGTTTATCTTTTGTTTGTGGGTTTTTTTTGTTTTTTTGTTTTTTGTTTTTTAAAGATTTTATTTATTCATTTGAGAGAGAGAATGAGAGACAGCACAAGAGGGAAGAGGGTCAGAGGGAGAAGCAGACCCCCCGCTGAGCAGGGAGTCCGATGCGGGACTCGATCCCAGGACTCCAGGATCATGACCCGAGCCGAAGGCAGTCGCTTAACCAACTGAGCCACCCAGGCGCCCAAGTTTACTGTTTATCTTTCATGTTGCTCTCTTCCTTAAATGTTGCTACTGCATTGACTATTATGAGTAAATAAGAACTGAACCTAGGGGGTCAGCAAACTTTTTCTGTAAAGGGCCAGTTAATAAATATTTTAGGCTTTGGAAGACACATTAGGTATCTGTCACATTTTCTTTATTTTTGTTTTCTACAACCTTTAAAAATTTTAAATCCATATGAAAACAGGCAGTGGGAGGCTTGCAGCTGGTGATTTGCAAAACTATTAGATTTTTTGGTGTTGTTACCTGGGGTTTATTTTCTCAATTTGAGTGAAGTTCCCTGGCAGATTTTGATTACAAAGAACCTGGCATTTTAATTGTGTGAGGGAGGAGGGGGCTGGAATCAGTTGGAAAAATGGAAAATGGACAGTCACCAGGTTTTGCTGATTGCCTTTTTTCTAAATATGAGGAACCAAAGCCCCTTGTGGTATTCACAAAACACCTAAGGCATTACCATACTTTGATGGCTGCTATATATATGCTCTGGGAGTCTACTACATCAGAAGTTTCACTCTAATTGGCAAACAGTAAGCTGTGTTATGGCTTTAAATTGGAGGAATATCACGGACCAAGATTCCCAAGCCAGGGACTAGCATAACTATTCAATCCTTCAATAACATGGCTTACCATACTAGAGCCACCCACTCTGACAGCTGCCTCTAAAAATGGAGGTGTGGGCATCTGGGTGGCTCAGTCGGTTAAGCATCCAAGTCTTGATTTTGGCTCAGGTTATGATCTCAGGGTTGAGATCCAGCCCCGCGTCAGGTTCCATGCCCAAGTTCCCTCTCTCCCTTTGCCCCTCCCCACCTCTACTCTCTCTCTCTCTTAAATAAACAAACAAACAAATAAATAAATAAGGAGGTGCTTCCTTAACTTTCATCTCTATGTGGACTGTGGCTCTCTGTTTCACCAAGATCTGATTCCTTGTTTTGTATCTTCTAGAAAAGCTTCACAGCAACCATGGTTATCTTTCTAGTGTAGTTATGAATTTATTTTTATTACTGTAATGATCATTGTACAGTTTCTGTAATTTTAATAGAACTTCAGAAGATAATGACTTGAACCCAGTATGTCATTTTGATCTGGATCTCTCCCCAAATTCATAATTTCTATTCATCTAATAACTAAGCTGCTTATAAGTTGTTCCCTTCTACACTCTCGGCCACCAAGAAGGCCATCTCTTATAACCAGCAACTCTGCCTCACCCCTACCTCAAACATAGTCTTTAAAAAATTTTTAAACACAAACTAGGAAAATCAGAAGGGGAAGGGAAATGCAGGAAGAGACCAGCATTAACTGCTTCCAAGGAGGCCCAAATTGGTGGCAACAGGGAGTGAATTTCCCACACCCAACGGTCTACCCCCAGGCTTGCAGGTTCCCTGATTTTGTCTGCATAACAGAGAACCAGCCATCTGGGTAGGAACTACCAAATAAAATTACACTGTTAATTTAAATATGAACTGTAACTGTCACATGGACTAAAACACTTCTGCCTGCATGACTACTCCATTTTCTGTCCATCAGCAGAACTACCACGGATTCCAAATTGTAATCAAAAGTTTGTCATTAATGCCTCTGAAATGTATGCTCAAGAATGGTGAAAGTGTAAGTTTTATGCTATGTGTATTAAAGTTTGTATTCACAGCAAGGACAACTTGGTAGGCAAAGTAAACGTCAAATAATATTAAGTCTGATAATAAGATAATCTGATACCAACTACTTCTAAATAAGAACAATCTTGCCAATAAAAAGAGAACTCTCAAACACATTTTAACATGCATTACCAACATTTACCCTTGTAGTTCTTTTTTCCTCTATGTCCATGACTTCTGGTATACAAATTGCTAAGAATTTTCACCCCATTCTTAGGATCAATGGTTTTTTAGATGTGTTACATAATACTATACCATTATAAAATATTACATTATAAAATATAAGTATATTTTATAATATGCTATAGTATAGTTGTATAAAATATAATAGCTAGATTTTTAACACAGATTATAATTAAATCTTAGCAACTCTAGGAACCATTCTGCCTCCTGAAGCATATCATAAATTCAAATGTTTACAGGCACCGGCAGTTAATATAAATATGTTAAAGACTGAGATACAAAGCTGGAGAAGCAGGCAAGGAACAGAATATACAGAACCACAGAGGCCATATCAAAAGAATCTGGATGTTACACAGACATGTATAAAAAGCCAATAAAGGATTTCAAGTAGGGGAATGATATGAAAGAGCTTGTTATATGGGAAAACTGTTAGTTCTATTATTAGAACTTCAACTTGTAAGAATTACATAACCTAATGGGAGTAAAAGAACAAAAACAAGAACAAGGTCCAGTTTTCTGACTCCCAGAAATTTGTAACAGGTCATTCCAATGCTTTTGTAAAACATTATGAGAATTCCCCAAACCTGTGCCTGTCGACTAAAGGGCAGAAGCCCCTGCTTTGATACAGGAGTTGTATGCACTAGAAAGTAGAGGCCACTGTAAGTGTTCTTGAAATGCAATCACTGACCACTACCATCAGAATCACCTGGGTATCTATGAAAATACATCATCTCCCAAGAATATGGTCTAGTAAATCTGGGGTACAGGGGCCCCAAATCCTTACTTTTACAAAAATTTAAGAACTACTGCTCTTATGTTTCCTTAGAAACACCTCGTCTTAACATTTAAGGTGACCTAAAGGATAAAGAGTCCAAAAAAAGCTGACAGGTATAGATTACAGAAAGTGCAAAGGTCTGGACATAGGGAAGAGCTTCATTTAAAAACTAACAGAAGGCCACCATGGCCAGTGAGAACAGCATGATATAAAGCAGGAATGCTAGGCCAGGCCTGATTACCATGAGTAAACGTACAGATACAAAAAGAAGCAGGAGACTAGTATTATCTTTATTATATTTTTAGAAGACTAGACTTCTGTGTGGAAAACTGAATCTAGCAGGGCAAAACTAGAAACAAGATTAGTTTATAAAGTATTTTAATAGTCCAGAAAAGAGATGATGGGGACTTGAACTGGGATTGGTAGCAGAAGACATGGAAGAGGGGGAAGATAAATTTTGGAAGTAGAAAACACAGACTTTCTGATAGACTGGAGGTGGGAGGTGAGAAAAAGGGAAGAATATAGGATGGTCCCTAGGCATCTGGCTTAAACAACTGTGTAAGTTGTAAATAAATTTCTTTGGTTATTAAAACCACATGTTTAGATTTTTAATAAACAAGTAATACTTGGATAACAGAAGCTGAAATGTTATTAAGGATATCATATAAATTCTTAGCACAAAAGTATTGAAAATATAAACTCAAAGGATCACAAAAATTAATCTGCCTGCAAATTAAACTGCCTATCTACAAATTATCTAATAGGATATACATAAATTTGAATTTCTGAAGTAAGTACAATAACAAAATACCTTTATTAATAATAATACCTTGCAAATAAGCTAGTCTGAATAAAGGTTTTTACATGTTTCCCACCAAAATTACTACTTAGATATTATCTCCTATTCTAAAACATTTATGGGGCACCTGGCTGGCTCACTCAGTGAAGTGTCAGACTCTTGATCTTGGGGTTTTGAGTTCGAGCCCCATGCTGGGTATAGAGATTACTTAAAATCTTTTTAAAAATCAAATAAATAAATAAAATGCTTACTTAGAAGTTGTTCTACAGATTCTTGTTATAGGATTCTTTCCAAAAGTTTCAAATCTCAAATTACTAGGGACATTTTTTTTAAAAAAACACCCTACTTAGTACCAAAAGAACCCACTAATTATAATCCAAAGGGATCTGTTCTCCTTTTACCTTACCCCTACATAAATGTTTTCAAATAAAGGAGAAACTAAATAAGTAAGTGAGAATCAAGACCGCTGATCAAGTCCTATTATCCTTAAAATTTTAACTCCTGAGCACAAAGGCTTTCTGAAGCCTATTTAAGTAAATACAGACTCTTATCTAGGATCCAAATTTCTCCAGTCTTCAACTAACCTCTTATTTGGCTCTAAATTCCTATAAGTGGATACAAAGGACTTAAAGCTTAAAGATAAGCAAATTAGCCCAAAACAATGAACCCATATTGGCCCCCAAAAATGTATTTTTAAAAGCTCTGTTGTATGCAAAAAGAGAAATTACCCGTGAAATGCTACAAATGCCTATACATTCATGTACTTAATGCTTTAAAATTACTTAATATTCCCGTACGTATACTCATCCATTCAATGCCTCAAAATTTTGGGAAGCTAGTTTATTTCACTGAGAGTCCCTCTCTCAAAAGAGGCCAGAGTGAAGATTCAAAGAAATAAGAGCACTACTTTTCAGTGACACAGACGGTCATTTGAAAATAGACTGTCAATCTCATCTTCTCTTTTTCAGTATGTAAGCCTATAAACTACAGAAGTTAAAAAAAAAAAAATTCAAGAGAGAAATACTTTTTTAGAAAAGTGATTGTTTCTTGGTTCTTCAGCTAAAAACAGAGATGACAAAAGAACAAACACAACTATAAAAAATTATTTGTATCCAAATGTATTTTCAAGAAGATTTCAAGAACTGACATAGGCATAAAGAAAAGGAAGGAACTGAAACAAGTATAAACAAGTCAGTTATAGACTGACCTCAACTTGAAATATGTTAAAAAATATTTTAGTAGTACTTTTAAAAAATGTTTGAAGTAAATTTTTTCTTTAATTCAACTCTTCTCAATCATCTTGATATATCTGTGAGCTAAATTCCTACATTAAGGCAAAAATCTCATTTTAAATACTCATTTAATTAATGAATTCTGTTTCATTTAAAATTGCTAATCCAGGGAAAGAGTTTTTGTAAAAATCATTTTATTGCTACAAAGGGAAACATGGTCACAAAAAGCCTTTAAGCGTATCTTAACGCAAATTACTATTCAATGTCCAATGCCGTAAAAAAATACACAGTCAGAGCACAAAATACTTGCCCAATTTATCTCTTCCAGGGTAAGTATTCAAAACATTAACGCACACTTGAATATATACTCCCAACAGCAGCATTTAAGTTCAAATGATTAGAGTAAATATACTAACAATACACATCTGTTATCCTTAACACCAATAAAGTAATAAAAATTAAGCTTAAAAATTATACAAACAATTTATCTAATCTAAGTTTGGTAGCTATAAAAACTAAACTAAAATAGTCTTACCTTTATTTTATTAAACAAATGCCAAACATTTAGAAATTATATAAAACAAATCTGAATGTGTGGAATGCATGCAACATGGGTGTTAATTCTCATATTTTAAACTATTAAAATTCTTACCCTTTTCCATATTAGGAGAGAAATTTAAAGCTTCTTTTAAATCTGACTAATACCTTATATTTAATTTTCTTCAGGTTGGTCAACAGGGAAGTCAACAGGCTCTTCCTTTGCTTCTTCCTCTACTGCCTCTCCTTCTCCCACTGCCTCTCCTTCCCCCGCTGCCTCTCCTTCCCCCGCTGCCTCTCCTTCCCCCACTGCCTCTATGTCCCCTGCTTCCTCTGTGTCTCCTACTCCCTCTACTCCTCCTCCTTCTCCCACTTCCTCTGCTTCCTCCACTTCTTCTACTTCCTCTACTTCCCCCACTTCCTCCTCTTCTTCCTCTTCCTCCTCCTCCTCTTCTTCAATAGGTTCATCAATCTTTTCTTCCTCTTCCTCATCTCCTTCTATTTGTTGATCTTGAGAATGATCTTGAATTTCAAAAGGATTCTCACCCTAAAAAGCATGAGGAAAAATAGCTTTTAAAATCAGTACATTCATTTTTGTTATCAGTGAAATTTTTATTTGCTATAACATTAAAAATAAATATAATTTGAAGCTTTTTAACTCATGACAAATTCACTAAATAATTGTTCAGTACCTATTTCATACCAATGGGGGTATATAAATTACTAAAGTCACTACTTTATATCCCATAAACTGGAATGCTTAAAGGCTGCATTTTCCTAACTGAATTTCTAAAATCATATGTATATGACAAAAGCAAATATGGGTTTTGGTAGAAATTAAGTAGATAAAGCAAAGATTTATGTTCTACTAAATTACACCAGGACTCAAGGTACTACCGTGGTAGGATCTCTTTAAAACACTCAAATGAAAATCAAGTCTTTTTTAAAATTCAAATGAATGAAAATCAGGTACCTATTAGATACACCTTACTTTTACTTTAAAAAAGTAGATAAATCTTTAGTTCACTACGGGTGCCTGGGTGACTCAGTCAGTTAAGCGTCTGCCTTTGGCTCAGGTCATAATCTTGGGGTGCTGGGATCGAGCCCTGCATCAGGCTCCCTGATCAGCAGGGAGTGTGCTTCTCCCTCTCCCGCTGCCTCTGCCCCTGCTCGTGCTGTCTCTCTCTCAAATAAATAAATAAAATCTTAAAAAAAAAAAAAAATCCGTAATTCACTAACATTCACAGATACAACTTTATTATTTTAATTTATATAAATACTTGAATTATGTGTCTGGATTAAGTCTCATAAACTAGACCATATCAGAAGGCTGTATTAATATAGTAAGAAATGAAGAGGCAATGAAGGTTATTAAACAGCAAAGTTAAGCCTGGTGCTATACTTCAAGACCCATCGGTAGGAATGAACAGGATGAACTGAAGTCATAAGAGAAGAAATACTAGTGAAGCGGTTACTCTACTAATCCAGGAAAGGAGTGTAAAAGATGTAGCGGCACCATTAACAGAATATGTAAATTAGGATGGCAAAAGTGGAAGAAGCAGATGTATGCTATATATAATTAGAATTTAAGATGTCTAAATGTCGGGGCGCCTGGGTGGCTCAGTCGTTAAGCGTCTGCCTTCGGCTCAGGTCATGATCCCGGGGTCCTGGGATTGAGCCCTGCATCGGGCTCCCTGCTCCGCGGGGTGCCTGCTTCTCCCTCTCCCACTCCCCCTGCTTGTGTTCCCTCTCTCGCTGTATCTCTCACTGTCAAATAAATAAAATCTTTAAAAAAAAAAAAAAAGATGTCTAAATGTCTAAGAGGCAGCTTTAAATTCACAACTCAAAAGAGAAGAGAGTTCAAAGTAAAGACATTGAGATTTGTGAATTGTTTGCACAGAGTGAATAGTGAGGCCAAGGAAATAAGTAGAATAAAAGGGCCAGGGAAGTAAGCAGAATAAAAGGGCTGATGATAAAAACCCACTGAAAATGCCTATACATAGGGACAGAAGTTAGGAAAAAAAGAAAAAAATACTCAGTGCAGGAGGAAACCCAGGACAGTAAACTATTATCTGGCAAAACAAAGTTTCAAGAATAAGTGACATATTAACAGTATCAAATGATGCAAAGAGGTAATACTAGAAAAGAACTGAAAAAGGTCACTAGAGTTGATAATTATTAAAGTTGAGTGAGGGTACTTGGGGGATTTGTTACACTATCCCCTTAACTTTCACATGTTTAAAATAGTAAATAAAAAATGTTAAAAAAATTTATTTGAAAATTAAGTCACCAGTTATCTTAGAGCAGTTCCAAAAGTATGACGTAAGTGTAAGCTGGACAGCAATGACTGCCCAAGAATGAATCTTCGTAATTTCCTCTAAGCTCTCAAAACCCACAGGCCCAAGTCCCACACTCTGAGACTTTAATTTAGTCAAGTACTAGAGCTCTTGCTAAAAACAAAAGTTCCTGAATCAATTTCAAACCTCCTGAATGAAAATTTTCCAGGGGAGAGACCTGGTAACCTGCATACTTAAGAAGCATTTCACGAGGGGCGCCTGGGTGGCTCAGTTGGTTAAGCGACTGCCTTCGGCTCAGGTCACGATCCTGGAGTCCCGGGATCGAGTCCACATCGGGCTCCCTGCTCGGCAGGGAGTCTGCTTCTCCCTCTGACCCTCCCCCCTCTCATGTGCTTGCTCTCTCTCAAATAAATAAATGGGATCTTTAAAAAAAAAAAAAAAAGAAGAAGCATTTCACGAGATATTAATGAGAAGTTTGGGAAACTCTAATTCAGAAGGTCTTAAAGAGGGCCTAGGCAGCTTTTTGTCTGATTTCAGCTTCACAAGGAATTCTAATTACATGTCTCCAATTGAGAACTACCAAGTTAAAGAGCTGAAGTACAGAGCACAATGCAAGGTAAACTACCTTTCTAAGTATGGTGATAAGAGAAAAGATAAGATTGGAAGGGGCAGAGTAGGAAAAGTCAAGTCATTTTTAGTTTAGGGAACTTATAAGCATGTCTGTTTGTAGAAGAATAAAATAATAAACAGGGAACAAGTAAGATACAAGCAAGGAGAGTTAGAAAACTGATGAAAACAAGAATACAGGTGAAGGGCAAAAAGGGGGTATCTTTCTTCACAGGTAACAATAAAGGTGAGAGTAAGGTACATAAATCTAATACAGGAAGGAAAAAACTTACAGTTCACATCTAATGGTCTCAATCTCCCTAAAGCAAGAGAAGTGATAAGAACATGGGAAGTAAAGAGAGTAAGGATGAAATCTAGATACGGTAAGAGTGGAAAAGCTTTGAAACAGTCACTGTAGGAAGCACATTACATTGAATGGTAATAGGCAAAATTACTGTGAACTGCAGTGAAAATCTAGCAAACACAGTATTGGTACAATTCCATGACATCTATAGCAAGATAGTTAATAAAGCTAACCAGACGGGCACCTGGGTGGCACCTTCGCCACCCTTATCTTCGTTAAGTGTCTGCCTTCGGCTCAGGTCATGATCTCCAGGTCCTGGGATCAAGCTCCAGCATCGGGCTCCCTGCTCGGTGGGGAGTCTGCTTCTCTTTCTGCCTCTCCCCCACTGCTTGTGCTCTCAATCCCTCTCTCTCTCGCCTCAAATATATAAAATCTTAAAAAAAAAAAAAAAAAAAAAAAGCTAATCATGGCATAGTGCTGGGAACTGCTAAGTGGCAGAACAAGTAAGTGAGGAATTTTAGAATGGCAGCACTGCATTGTTATAAGGACTGACCATGAGTATCCAGGCCAGAGCGTGAAGGTAGAACAAGGTGATACAGTTGGAGAATTAGGGGAAATTGATGAATTGATTATTTTCATGGGACAAAGATTTAAAAAGATATTTTGTCAGACTGAGAGCACTTAAAGGTTAAAGAGTTTTAAGTGATGAACAGTGCTGACCATGGGCAGAGGATGTTCTGGGGAATAACAGCAGGGAACAGAGCAGATAGGAAAGCTGAACAAAGGGACATCACTGAGTAATGTGACACCAGTGCTTCTTGAATTTTAACATGTCTATGAATCAGCTGGGATCTTGTTCAAATGAAACTGCATTTCTAATGAACTCCCAGGAGATGCCAATATTGCTGGTCCATGGATCACATTCATAGTAAAAAAATTCTAGAAGAGTTCTCCTCAGTTCAGGCACTTTCTCCACAATATGCACATGAGAAAGACACTCCCACCAGTGATGTCTCTCATTCCATGAAGTGACTCTCAAGTGTAGCTTGAAAAGTCTACACAGAAACTCACATCTGTATTCTTCTCTCATTATTACTTTCATACATCAATAGAAACCATTATTAACTTCTCAAAAGTTTGTGATATAGCAAGGATAAAAATCTAATTTTTCCTCATTTAGCAATTAGCTCTTACCTTTTTGATGCCATATCTCCCCAAAAATTGAATTTCAATTAGGGCTGCAGTCACTATTTTTTTGTTGTTGTTGTTGGACTGCATTACTGTTACAATTTCTGCATTCACCTTTTAAAAATGGTGCCAAGAATGTAGTAAAAGTGACAAATATGACAAATCAGAAAATAGGACCCTCAGGAACAAGATGAAAGAATTGAGATTTATTCAGCTTGTAAGTCACTTGGTTGAGGTGTAAGTTAATGGTCAATCAGGCTTCTTCACAAAGTACCTGTTAATCACTACAATAGCCAAAATAAACAAACTTCTCTAATCCATAAAATCAAGATTTAGTTACAAATGTAAATAATAGACTTACAAATTTTCAACATAACAGCTATCTTCAGTGTAGGATTATTTTAAATGAGGTATTATTTTACAAAGACTCAAAAGCTAACCTCTAAAATGTATTTCTGTTAATTTCCTGAATAATAGTAAATTCTTATTTGTACAATAAGTATACATAATATGTAAAGAATTTTATGTAAAGAAGGATTACCACAAGAGCATATGGCTAAAAATCCTAAGAAGCAGTGTGCCAGGGGTACCTAATTATTCACATCTGCGTTTACTAACATTCAGCACAAACCTCCTCCTGGCCTCCTGATTCCATGAGGGAGCTTTTTCTGAAGCAGCATATCTGACTTCCCACTTTCCCTCCAACTTTTATCCAAGGAAGAACAACTTAACCAATTAATATGCTTCGAAGAAGAAACTGGGCATGTAAAACTTAGTCCTTTCTTGGTCCCCTCTTTTGGGTCTTCCTAGCAACAGACAGGGTGCATTCTAGTCTATTGTAGGCCAGGCCATGTGGTAAACTAGGGGAAGCCTACTGCTGTCTAGCTGAACCAGTAACAGAGGCTGAGGAGAGGTAAGTTTATCTAACTTAGAAGTGAAATAGAAAAGGTCCACAGTAACTACACACGTAAGACATATCCCCAAGCTGTCCTTTCTTTAAAAATCAAGAATAGGGGTACCTGGGTGGCTCAGTCAGTTAAGCATCTGCCTTCTGCTCAGGTCATAACCCTGGGGTCCTGAGATGGGGGCCCGTGTTGGGCTCCCTGCTCAGCATGGAATCTGCTTCTCCCTCTCCATCTGCCCCCTGCTCATGCTCTCTCTCTCGCTATCTCAAATAAATAAATAAATAAAATCTTCAATAAAATAAAATAAAAAATAAATAAAAATCAAGAATAAAGGTGACATTTTGATCTTCTATCAGACTCCTGCATATCTCTCAAATGATCCAGAGTGAGAAAGGGATAAGAGAAGAATGGCTTATTGTTCCCTCACCCAAAAAATCCCAACAATTAGGAAAAAGGATGTTTTACCTATATGCAAGATATTAAGTAAAATTCTTCCTAATGTTGCACTATATTTAGACATCGTAGTTACTATGTCACCATTCAATTATAAAGATACTACGATATAACCTAAAAAGGTTTTGCCGTAAAATCTTACCTTAACAAAACGTTCATATCGTGCCTTCACTATTGGATTATTTAAAATGCTTGTTGCAGTCAAGACACTTTCTCTTTTTATTTGCTCCTTATAAGCCTATGAAAAATAGAACACACTGAGATACTTGAAAACCATACCATGAAAATATTTCTATAATTAAAACAACATTGTATGCTCAAATTCTTAGGATTTAAATGATTTACTTTCTGGCATATTAAGTTATAAAGCAACAACAGCTATTGTGATACAATCTAAATCATCCATGGATTAAAACAATGATTCAGTAAGCCAATCAGACTCATTAAAAAACACTCAGTCACCAAATATGATACACCTAGATCTACTAGATAGCTGCTTTCTCTCCTTCCTATTCCACGTGCACGTCTCCCTGCCCCAACTCTTCCAACTACTAATTTTCATGCTATCAAAAAAGAAAGAATAATTTTTCATACTGCTAGAGTAATTAGTCTTCCTCTGGACTGTAGTTAGCGTAAGACTATATTATATAAAGGAGGAAAGATAATAATATGGAATGTCTAGTTGCCAAAAAGGTGTCAAGGGGATATCAAAAGAGAAGAGAAAGTACAAAGATTTTTAAAAGATTATATGTGCTCAAAGTGGCTAACAAAGTCTGAGTTAATTGAGAATCACATCAATACAAAATATGAATTTAAGACTCAGGTATGTTCTATTTAAAACTTAAGTCTTTGGGGGCACCTGGGTGGCTCAGTCTGTTAAGTAGCCGACTCTTGATTTCAGCTGAGGTCATGATCTTGGGGTCCTGGGATTGAGCCCAGGGTTGGGCTCCACACTCAGTGGAGAGTTTGCTTCAGGATCCTCTTCCCCCTGGCCCTCACCCGCCCCGCTCGCTTGTGCACATGCATGCACATGTGCACGCATTCTCTCGCTCTCTAAATAAATCTTAAAAAAATAAATAAAACTTAAGTCTTTATTATTTGAATTTTTAAATTTGCTTCTCAAACGAGCTAGTTTCCCACAATATAAACACTTCTTATTTTAAATAAACTGGACTAAATAAAATCAACCAATACAAATGCAGAAATATGCCAATCAAAAAGAAAACAGTACATTTTTCCTAGAATTTCTGAGTAAATTCTACTCAGAAATATAACAATAGATAATAACTGATAATAGTAGTTTATTTTTCCCAGCCATCAGAAAAACTTATGCTATAATCAAATCTTTCTTTTTTGATCTAAAACACACATACACACACTCTCTCTCCTCATAAAACTATTTTGTACAAACTTAAAAAAGTGTTCATGAAAAGAACAATTCAACAGCTATGATTTCCTGAAGGCTTACACTATGTAAGCTTACACTACGTAAGGCTTATACTAGTCAGGCACCATTTTAAGTGTTGTTTATACTTTAACTTTATCTTTAAACAGTTATGCAAGAGTAGAATGATTATCCATCTCTATTTTACAGGTAAGGAAACTTAGACAAAGAAAAGTTAATTTCCTTGCTTACCACATGTTATATACTGAACCAGAATTCAAACCCAGGAATTCTTGCTCCAGAGCCCAACCTTAACCACCATGCTTAACTACTATGCTACACTGCCCCTCTAGGTAATCTTTATAGTTTTTTACACAGATTAATAGGCTGTATGGAAGCAGGTTAGGTGTGAAACAATGATCTTTAAAGGACAATAAAGGACTGATGAATAATTCAATGACTTAATTAAGACAGATCAAAACTTACCTGCTTCCCTTTGATATGATCAGGAGATTTTAGGTGCTGCTGCACAGAGCTATGTAAAGCAGGGATATACACACTGCACGCACTGCAGTGAACAGTCTCTACTTTCATCATGTGATCATCTGCAGTAACACCTACAAAAGAAAGCCAGTTATTAATAAGAAAAGTAATGATTTACATATTCTTATTTCTGACAAAACAAGTTTTTATTATTTTGTTTCCATGGTTATTTATAACCCCTTCTTCCCAAAAAAGGATCGAAGTATGTAGGTTATGTTAAGTTTTTCTACCACATCTCATAAATCTACACATATAGTTTAAAATATGGATAACAGATAAAATTAGAAAGTATAATTACATTATATTTCCTAATCATGTTATACAATCATGTTCTGAGGCCTAGAAGTCCATCCCCTAAAAATATAACATAAAAGAAGACAAATGTTGATTTTTTAGTAAGAAAAGAATTTCCATAATAAATGTGGGTGGGGAGGGATAGGAAAAAAGATGTCAAGATTGGATTGACAAGAAACAAAATACATGTTGGATCCTGAAAACTGTGATCAAGATTTATTATAGGTAAAGATGTAAATATATGCAAGGGAAAGGTGTGAGAGAAAATGGCACTTTATGGGAATTGCAAGTAATTCAGTATGGCTGGGGCGCTAAGAATAAAGAAAGGACAAAAGAGAAAAAAGACCAGGGCCAATACCATGGAAATCTTTGCATGCCAGGCATAGGAATTTGAAATTTATCCTGGAGAGGATGGAGAACCAGCTAAAATTCTTAAATTATTAATAAAAGTCATGCAGTAGAATTAGAGATAACACAGACTGGAAGTATGGAAACTAGTTAGGAAAATAATAATTGCCAAGAGAACAGATAGAGATTTGAACAAATGTAATATTTAAGGAGGTAAAGAAGCAGACCTGAAAGATATTTAAAAGACAGAAGTGATAAGATACAATGTTACAGATATAGTAAAATAAAATTACTTAGGGCTAACTTCATACTCCTAGAAGGCTTTGATCATGGGGCCACCTTCCAAGGTAGATAAGAGACAGATCAACAGGGTTTTTGTTATTTTTCCGTATGGGGTGGAGGATGCTCAAAGAGTATACAAATTTTTTTGATACACGGATTTTGTGAGACTGCTAAAGAGAGAAGGCAGTGGGCAGTTGGATGTTCGAGACTAGGGTTCAGAGGAGAGATCTGTGCTAGGGATATAAATGTACAAGTAATCAACATATAGGCGTTAGTTTACTATCTCTGCAAATCAAATCATGAGGAAGGGATAAAAAAGAGAAGATCATGGAACTAAGGAAGAGCAGCGGGAAATACCAACTTGTAAAACCCTCATGGAGAAAGAAAAGCACAAATAAACAACAGCAAGGTAATAAAGATCATCAGGACAGTGATATACCACAGAATCCAGGGGAGGAAGCAGATTCACAAAGAAG
This sequence comes from Mirounga angustirostris, assembly GCF_029215605.1. Taxonomy (NCBI): domain Eukaryota; kingdom Metazoa; phylum Chordata; class Mammalia; order Carnivora; family Phocidae; genus Mirounga; species Mirounga angustirostris. Next base: position 115,538,505 of record NW_026991712.1, read on the forward strand.
AGTAAAAAATGCTGCAGAAGTAAGATAATGATTCAGAAGAACCTGCTGAAGCTGGTGTCAGAAATCTCCATCAGGGCGCCTGGGTGGCTCAGTTGGTTGAGCGACTGCCTTTGGCTCAGGTCATGATCCTGGAGTCCCGGGATCGAGTCCCGCATCGGGCTCCCTGCTCGGCGAGGAGCCTGCTTCTCCCTCTGACCCTCCCCCCTCTCATGTACTCTCTCTCATTCTCGCTCTCTCAAATAAATAAATAAAATCTTTAAAAAAAAAAAAAAAGAAAAAGAAATCTCCATCAGAGCAGTTTCAGGAGACCACTGGTAGCAGAAAGTGTTCTACTGTGGAAAAGTAGTAATGGGCAGTGAATAAACAGATCAGTGTGGACTATGCTTAAAGAAGCATGGTTGTTCAAGGAGAAAAGCAAGTTAATTAGTTAGGGAAACTAGTGTCTGTTTTTCTTTTCTTTTCCTTTGTTTCTTTGGAGAGTTTTTTTCTTTTTTAAAGATGAAAGCGTAGGCTTCAGAAACAGAATCAAAAAAGAAAGACTAAAAAACAGAAGAGTTCACTATTTGAGCAGAAGTCCTTAAAGAGATGAGAAGGAATAAGACAGAAGAAAGATGGAAGAATTCACTTCCATCTAGAGGAAAAGCTGGTTTTTCTTGTAACAAGTGAGAGACATAACGGTAGATAGTGATAACTTATAAGCATGAGAAGAGGAAGTCAAAGGAGTTCATTTCTAATAACCTACTCACGGCTACCACATTTGACTATGAACTCAATCACTCTAGAAGGCATCATTTACACTGAAATAGGGTATGGTATGTAAAAAAAAATGTAAACTTCCAAAATAATTTGTTTAAATACTTACCTTCCATAACATCTTTTTCAATTATTTTAACTACTTCTGTTTGATTATTTGTCTGTTGCTTACGAATAGATGTTTTCTTGAATTTATTCACCATACATTCCTATAAAACAAATAGGAAGAAAGCCAAAAAGTTCTCAGTGAGCACTTAGAATACGCTTAGCAGCAAACTCAGCCTATGGAAGATAACCTCTGTTACAGAAGAACTAATATCTGTTCTCAAGGAGCTTACAATTCAGTTGAAAAAGACTATCATAAAATACAAAGAAATTACTAAGACACTTATAAAAAGTATTTGCTTTCAAAATGTATTTTATATCAACAATAGCCAACCTATGGAAAGAGACCAAATGTCCACTGACTGATGAATGGATAAACACAGTGGAATATTACTCAGCCATCAAAAAAAAGGAAATTGTGCCATTTGCCATGACATGGATGGAGCTAGAGTGTATTATGCTAAGCGAAATAAGCCAGTCAGAAAAGGCAAATACCATGGGATTTCTTTCACTCATATGTGGAATTAAATTAAATTTGGAAACAAAACAGATGAACATAGAAAAAGGGGGGTGGGGGGAGAGAGAGAGGGAAACAAACCAAAAGAGACTCAACAATAGAGAACAACCTGAGGGTTGATGGAAGGAGGTGGGTGGGGGATGGGCTAGATGGGGGAATGGGCATTAAAGAGGGCACTTGTCATGATGAGCACTGGGTGTTGTATATAAGTGATGAATCATTGAATTCTACTCCTGAAACCAATATTGCACTATATGTTAACTAACTAGAATTTAAATAAAAATTTAAAAAGAAAAAAATGTACTTTAGGCATAAAGAACAAGAGAAATCAAGGAGAGTTAAGAGGTCTTCTCAAAGCAGTTGAGTACTTAAGTCCTAAATGACAACTAGGAACCAGTTAAGGAATGAAATTACAGAAAGAAATGTTTATAAAGGTACACAATTCTGCAAGGATATGGAGGAATGAATGATCATTGTATTTCTAATCCCATAACAATTGCATGCTTTTGTCCAAATTAACTTATGTACAATTAGCAGTCTAGCTCTAGTCCCCTCCTTAAGCATCCCTGGCCCCAACTATCCTCCCCTTCTTCAAACCCCCCGCCTACATTCTCACTCCTGGCCCTTCAACTTAACTGTGCCATCTGTGGATATACGAGAGTGTTCTCTTTCCAATTACCGTTAGTTCACAGAGGGTGGTATCTGTGTCTTTGGTCCCTGCACAGCACCTTTTGTTAAGCATTCAAGAAAAACTGTTGAACTGGTGACCACACACTGATAATATAAAGGACACCAAACAGACACTCACTCTCTGGCTCTGAATTCAGACTGCCACTTAACTGAGTCACTACACTGCTTTGAGCATGATCTTTCATGATAAAAAGGAGTTGTGCTGAGGCTCAAATGAAACAATGAATGAAAGTACCCAGCACAGCACAAGGTACAGAGTAGACTCTCAGTGAATGATAGCTGATTCTGCATCAATAAACAGTTGTTAAAGGAATCCTTTTCCTGACACCTCTGCTAGAAAGTAATGTGAAAAACATAAAATCATCTCTCAAATTACAAATCTAAAATCTATTACAGAGGAATTCACATCTAATTCTGAGCTAATTTTTTTTAAGAACTCTTTAAACAGTAAACTAAATTTTTAGAAACTTAAAATGGGAGAGAGATGGGAAACTGAAAAAGTAAAAAATTAAGATATCAGATAAAGTGCTTCTCATTTTAAAAACAGCTACTTACATGCAAAAACTCCATAACTACTTTATCAAATTTGGTTTGTTTCTGAATATGATCTAGTGTTTCCTGGTGTGAAGAACTTTCCAGATGTAGTTCAATATCTTTTTCTTCAAATGTTCGGAATTTACAAAATGAACATGTGAATGCCATTCTATAAAGAAAAAAAAAGTTTTTCTTTAAATATTACCTTATTTACTTAGAGTTCATAAGACCACACCAATAAAACTAATTTTACCAGCATAAATGATTTCCTTTATTCCATTTTATGGTTGATCTAAATTTAGTTGAAGTCAGAAAAACCAGTATTTATTTAAATACCTATTTGGACAAAACTGTTATTATACCACTTTGCATTTCTGGCCCACCCTGGAGCTTCTGGGTACAAACGATGGAATCAGTGGATCTACTTAATCTAGTCCTAAGCTATCCACTTCAAGCCTAGACTAGTTAGAAAGCCAAAGCAAACTTCAAAAAATATCAAGTTCCAAAGTTCCACTACTTATTTTATTTTCTGTTCCACTCTTAGCTTGCAATCCACCAAGGCAGTATCAACAAAGCCAGGTGGAACGCCAGACAACCGTAATTCACTCTCCTGGAGCTCTTGGGTGAGCAAAAGCCTGCCCTCTAGGGACCACTTCAGGATGACTGACCAGCCTGGATTAGGAGCCACTCGAATATGAATTTCCCTTTTTCCTCCCATAAAGTATTCCTGCCTTATGTATTCTTGTTATTTCCTTTTCCTTGAATTATGACAACAGTTTCTTAACTGGTTTGTCTCCAGTCTCCATTTTCCAACTAATTCTTTATACCACTATTCTATTTATTTTCCTGGTTAAGATTATAGGATAGGATTTAGAGCCTACTCCTGGGTTTATATCCTAGTCCTCTTGTGTGATGTTGGGCAAATTACTTAACTTCTCTGGGCCTCAGTTTTCTGATCTTTATGAGATGAAAACCCTTACAGAAGCACTGTGACGATTAAAAAAATTAACATATAGAAAGCCCTTAGGACAGTTCCTGGCACATAGTAATAATTCAATTAATAATTGTCATTTCCTCAAGGAGGCAACAGCACTTCATTGCTCAAAATACCAGCTTCACGGACTTAAGCCTCAAAAAACAAAGTCAAAACACTTTTAGTTACCATTTAAGAAGGTTTTTAATCTCTCCTGTATCTTTTTGGCTTTAACCACTAAATACCGTTAACAGTATCTGGCACACGGTATGTCTTCATTATTTAAATTAGATTACACTTTTCAACCCCCACTAGATTCATTTTCAATCTACACAGCTTTCCATTTCCTGAATGTCAATGAAACATCCCTGTTTCTTTGCTTTGACTTCAAGCCATGGCCTCTACCTGGGCTGCCTAACAGCTCCTACTGCAATCCTACCCTCCCTGAGTCAGTTGAAATACCACCTTCAACCATTTCCCTGATTTTCCTGCACTCCTACTGAGAAGTCATCTCCTGTAAGACACTTTGTACTTCTCTTTTGGCACTCTTCCCCATATACTGTTGTTTGTCTATACCTCTCACACCCCTGTCCTCTTCCCCTCAGGTTCCCTTCTTTATTATATTGAAAGCATTCAAATATCCAAAAAGAACGTATCATAAGAATAGTTATTTACTGTCAATCTCTTATCTTCCTAACTCAAAATAAAACTGCTCTGATAAATTAAAATAAGTTTAGACTATTTTAAATGGTTCTTATCCTAAAATGACAATTTAATTGAACTGACATTCTTTGGCTTATATCCTCAGATTTATATTTAGAGTTATGGAGAAAACAGCTAAATGAAAGTTCAGTTTTTTCATTTTCTCCAAGTCACATATTTATTACATAACATGGATATATCCTATCCAAAGCTACAATTTTTAAAGGGGGAAGTATTCATAGAGTAAATAGAAAAATTAATCTTATAATGTAAAACATCTCCAGATTCCTACACACCTGAAACAGAGTTCATTTCAATTTGTTTCCACCCCTGTCAAAAGAAGGAATTCTAGCAACAGTGGCAGAGATACTCATAAGGACCAAATCTAGCTGCCTCTTAAATACTAGAACTTCTTTTCATGAGTTAATTCTTAATTAACTTAATCTTATTGTTTACAAATTATGAGTAACAAATCAGAAAGAACACAGGAAAAAGTTACTGAAGCTGGACACAAAGATTATACAAGTACAGCTGACCCCTGAACAACAGTGGTTTGAAAGGCACAGGTTCCTTGTGTGCAGATTTTCTACAGCACAATTCTGTAAATGTATTTTATCTATCCCTAGGATTTTCTTAATATTTTCTTTTCTCTAGCTTACTTTATTGTAATAGAGTATATAATACATGTAACATACAAAATATGTGTTAAATCAACTGTTTATGTTATCAGTAAGACTTCTAGTCAACAGGTGGCTATTAGCAGTTTTGCAGGAATCCAAAGTTAGACATGGATTTGTGACTGTGTGGAGGGTTGGCGCCCCTAACCCCCACGCTGTTTATGGGCCAAGTGTAATACCGAGCTCACTAAAATCAAAGACAGTCTAAGCAAACAAAAAAATCTGGGAATTCAGATGCCAGTGAATTTTCTTTTACTACATTTTACATGAATAAAATCAACGTATATATTAAAACCAAGTAGTAACAAAGAATATCCTGTTTAATATGGAAGAAAACACAATTTAAAAAATATCTCCATGGAAAGCTCTGCAGATGCTTGCCTTAAAAATGTTATATTCTGAACTAACATAAAGTTTTAGACTTCTAGAAAATTCACTAATGTGTAATATTTCATTCCCCTCATGCTACACAAAACAAATTAACTTTTAAAGAGCAAAACTAGGGGCGCTTGGGTGGCTGTTCAGTTAAGCATCTGCCTTCGGCTCAGGTCATGATCCCAGGCTCCTGGGATCGAGTCCCGTATCAGGCTCCCTGCTCAAAGGAGAGCCTTCTTCTCCCTCTGCCCCTCCCTCCTTCTTGCACACACACACACACACACACACACACACACACTCTCTCTCTCTCTCTCTCTCTCTCTCTAACTCGATCTCTATCTCAAATAAAAATCTTAAAAAAAAAGAGCAAAACTATATTCTGAATAGAAAATACACTTAATTTACTTTTTAAATTTTATAATCTTTATTTTCCTAGGATAAGCAGTAATTTAAGAGAAAGATGATGGAAAAAAAATTACTGTCCTTAAAAAAATTTTTCTTTTCGACTTTTTCATGCGTATTTTACATGTTGTATATATCACTTTTTTTACTTCGCCTGCATTTTCTCCATGTTACTAAAGGCTTTATAACCTTCATTTTCAACAATGGCCTAAGAGCCCATAAACGGAAGTATCAAAACTTACATACACTTGACCACTTGCTATCACTGGTATTTATTTCATGTTTGGAGCTATTACAAACAATGCTGTAATGGCCATCTTTTTAGATTAAACTCTTTTATACTTTTATATTATTTTCTTCGAGAGATCACCAACTATAAAAAAAATTCAAGACATTTTTAAAAACTACTAAATTGGGGCCACCTGTGTGGCTCAGTCAGTTAAGCTTCCAACTCTTGTTTCGGCTCATGTCAGGATCTCAGGGTTGTGAGATGGAACCCCGCATTGGGCTCAGTGCTGGGCGTGGAGCCTGTTTAAGATTCTCTCTCCTTCTCCCTTTGCCCTTCCCCTCTCTCCCTCTCAAAATAAATAAATAAATAACCTGCTTAATTGCTTCCCAGTAATTATAACCATATTATTTGGTTACCAACAAATTATAATAGTGTGCTTTGACTGTTTCATTGTTAGTAAATCAATGTTTCTTTTCTCCTCACTAATAAAATGCCATGCTATTATTTAAATTTCCAGTTTATCTTACAGTGAGTTTCAACATTTTCCTGAAAATTATTAACTAGCTGGTGTTCCTTCAGCCAATCATGTATTGAGCATCATGTTTTCTTCCTTTTTAAAAAACACTGGTCAGGGGTGCCTGGGTGGTTCAGTCAGTTAAGTATCCAACTCTGATTTCAGCTCAGGTCATGATATCGAGCCCCACATCGGGCTCCTTGCTGAGCATGGAATCTGCTTAAGATTCTCTGTCTGCCTCTGCCCCGCCCAACTCTCTCTCTCTCTCTCAAAAAAAAAAAAATACTGGTTGGGTGATATTTATCTTAGACATTAATCATTTCTTGTGTTTATAGTATTTTCCAAGTCTGTTTGCTTTCAAGTTTTAAATTTTTATTTAAAATAATGTGGTCATTATTTCCTTTGTAATTTATTCTGTAACTTTTAAGCCTGGGGGGGGAAACTTCTGCAGCGATTATTTATAAATATTCTATTTTAGTTTCCTGTTATTTTCCATTTTGTAGGTTCTTTAATCCACCTGGATTTCATCTTCACTGGTATAAGAGGATCTAAACTATTTCTCTTATTATTCAGTTGTCCAAGCAATCCCTCTCCCCCCATTTTTAAGCAAGTCCCCTTTTGTTTGCAACCTCTTCTTTATTATATATTATATTCTTACATATAACACAATTTTTTACAAGTTAATAATTCTATTATACTAATAACCTTTTTCTGGTACCACATATTTTTGACTATTATAGCTTTGTAATGTTTCAATTATCTAGAAAAGCTAGTACCTACTCATTTACTCTTCTTTTACAGAATCTTCTTTGGAATCAAGATTCACAAAACCTGTTACATTTCTAAATATTTACTTTTCCTATCCAAGAATATCACTGTCTCCATGTACTCAAATCTCAAGAAGACTTTGTGGTTTTCTTCATGTTATGACATGTATTTCTTTTTAATACTGTATTTCCAGGTATTTTTTATTTTTGGATTACCATTATGAATGTAACTCCTTTTTCTTATATTTTCTAAGTACTGACTGCACATAAATACCAAAAAATCTTTGATCAAACCTTTTCATTTGACGCTCATGAATTTTTTCATATTCCAATTAATGTATTTGCATTTTCTAGGAAACCGTTTTTAATAAGACCAATTTTCAGACTCTACTAAGCACAAACCTGTATCCATCTCCGTATTTCTCACTGTTTTTTTCTCTTCTGCGCCTTTGTTTCTCTCGCCGAGCCTCAATTCGTCGCTTTTCTTCTTCCTCATTTTTAGGGTCAGTTTTTGCTAGGATAGCAGCAAAAGTCAAAACTAAAAATCATTTTTCCATTCTCCCTTTTCAGTCTCCACTTCAAAAATAATAGACATGCAAGGTTTACTTGCTGACCACAATCTAAGTTGAGCTCACCAGAAAAATCAGAGTTTGAGATTAACCAGTATTTCTGAAACTCCATTCATTTGAATACCATCATCATGAATTCAGTGCTTTTAGATAATTTTTTCATGTTCATATGACAAACTACACAGTAATTATAATTGTAGAAGTTAAACCGGTGAATCACCTAGTATAGTACTAATCAGTCATGAACATCAAAATTACCCAGATACTTTTTAAAAATGCACATGCCCTGGGGCGCCTGGGTGGCTCAGTTGGTTAAGCCTCCAATTCTTTGTTTCGGCTTGGTCAGTATCTCAGGGTTTTGACATGGAGCCTGCAGCAGGCTCCATGCTAAGCGAGGAGTCTGCCTGAGATTCTCCCCTGCCCCCGCTCTACTCCTCCCCCCAGTTTGCACTCTCTCAAATAAACAAACATATCTTTAAAAATGCACATGCCCTGGTCTACCTCTCCTTATTTAGGATGGAATCAGAACATCTATATGTTTTAAAAGGCTTCTCACATGAGGCGCCTGGATGGCTCATTTGGTTAAGCGACTGCCTTCAGCTCAGGTCATGATCCTAGGGTCCTGGGATCGAGTCCCGCATCGGGCTCCCTGCTCTGTGGGGAGCCTGCTTCTCCCTCTCCCACTCCCCCTGCTTGTGTTCCCTCTCTCGCTGTGTCTCTCTCTGTCAAATAAATAAATAAAATCTTTAAAAAAAAAAAAAAAGGCTTCTCACATGATTTTGAGTTTTGTCTTGGGTGTTATATTTATTGTTGGGAGCTATTGTTGAGGATATAGTATTATCCCAATACACAGAATCCCCTTTAGAGGACAAAGGGAAGACATTTTTCATGGTTCCTGATACCAGGAAAAGATGTTTCTTCCTGATACCAGGAAAAGGTGTGTTTCTTCTGGAAAATTAATTTGCTTTTAATCTTGTGGACATGACAACTCTTAGAGATATTCACATTTCCAACTTTACATTGTTAAAAAAAAATTTTAAAAACCAGCTGACCATAGTTTTATGAATTTTTTTCTGGACTCTCAGTTCTGTTCTGTTGATCTATATGTCTGTCCTTGTGCCAGTACCACAAGGTCTTGATTACTTTGGCTTTGTAGCAAATTTTGAAATCATGAGTGTGAGTCTTTCTATTTTGTTTTTCTTTTTAGGATTGTTTCCTCTATTTTAGATGCCTTGCAATTCCCTATGAACTTTAAAATCAACTTGTCAATTTTTGCAAAGAAGTCAGGTGGAATTCTGACAGGGATTGTACTAAATCTATAGATCAGTTTGGGAGTATAACCACCTTAACAATGTTAAGTCTTCAGGTCTATGAACCACTTACTTAGTTTTTCCATTTATTTAGATCTTCTTTAACTTCTTTCAACAACATTTTGCAGTTTTTGAGGTATAAGTTCTACACTTCTTTTGTTAAATTTATTCCTGAATATCTAGTCTTGTTGATGCCAGCATGAATGAAATGGTTTTCTTAATTTCATTTTCAGATTGGCTCTTGATTTTAACAATGTAAAGTTAGAAATGTGACTATCTCTAAGAGTTGTCATGTCCACAAGATTAAAAACAAGTTAATTTTTCAGAAGAAACACACATTTTCCTGGTATCAGGAACCATGAAAAATGTCTTCCTTTTGTCCTCTAAAGGGGATTCTGTGTATTGGGACAATACTATACCCTCAACAATTGCTCCCAACAATAAATATAACACCCAAGACAAAACTGACTCAAAATCATGTGAGAAGCCTTTTAAAACACATAGATGCTCTGAGTCCATCCTAAATAAGGATTTAGGGAAGAGAGGTGGCCCAGGGCATGTACATTTTTAAAAAGTATCTCTGGGTAATTTTGATGTTCATGACCAATTAATAACTACACTAGGCGATTCACAAATCTAATTTCTACGATTATAATTACTATGCAGTCTGTCATATGAACATGAAAAAATTATCTAAAAGCACCAAATTTTTAAAAAATTGGAAGTACCTTAAGCCATAGCAATTATGTTTTCTTACTTACTAGGTGATTTGCTGAGGCTCATCTTCTCCACAGGTTTTGCTAGCTTGGGTTTCTTGATAAAGGTTCCACCAGGCTTATTAAATGGTTGCATCATTTTTCTCTTTATTCCTCTTGCAGCAGCAACTGTCACATTGGTGGGTTTGTTTTGATAGTCAACAACAATTCCAGGTCTATGAATGCTTCCAAAATCACTCATATGCTGCAAATTTGTGAAATCAAGAAATATTAGCATAGTATCCAAAGATAAAGTAGGAATTCACACAAACTTTACGTGTTATCTATCTAATAACTTTCACCTGAAAATTCCCCAGAATGTAACTAAATTTTACATGTCACTCTGAGTAAACACATTGAAAAGCTTTGAATTATTACATGAACTCAAATCCAGTGAATTAGTATTTTTATTTCCAGTAGAACAAATATGGATATTTCCTACTTATTTTTTTATTTGTACCATTCAAAATTACTTGAGGTCATAAACAACATATGTGCCTGTCAGAATATTACCACTTGTACAACTCTCTGACAACTCCTCTTCAGAGTTCCTAATTGATGTTTTCCCATGAAAAGACCTTAAAAGACATCTTTATTTCACTAAAACCTGGCTTAAAAACTAAGATGCATAAAGAAGACCATATCTGAAGTCTGAAGTAAAAAAGATCCAGAAATCCTTTAGGATTTCTCCCTGTTGAAAAAGGGAATGAGAAGGCGAGATGGAACATTAGTATGAAATAGGAGAGTTAAAGCATAACCATGCATCAACTTCCAGGACACACTTCAGATAAAGAATTACATCTGACGTTCCATTCACATTCTTACCTAGAGAAACATATTCTGACCCAGAAGCCCAAGAAGCGAAAGTTTACAGACGAAGAGTCATGCAACCAAACGACTCTTGTGTCCCTTCCTCTTCTCTTGTCATTAACAAAATCCACTACACCAAGAGGCCACATGTCCACAGAAATTTATTCTGCTAATCTTACTTTTAGAAGATAAAGATTGAGGAGTAATCTGAAGAGAAGGATCCAATGGGAATTGTACAAGTGAAGATTAAAAAAGAAAGTCCTGTTGGTTCATCTACTTCATTAACAGGAGAAAAGAAAGAAAAGTCCATTCAGACTAGAATGGTGAACACAAAGTACAGGAATGCCTGTTTTTCTATTGTGAAAACAAAATTAATATTTGAAGTTTCATTAAGAAAAAAATCATTTGCCTAAAGTAATATACAGCATGGAAAATGTTAAGTGTTTTTCAAATTTTCAAACTGGAATTGATTTTCAACTTCAAAAACCAAAGCCTACTACCCCAACAATTTTCAATTAACCTATAGTCACTAATTATGGTAGAATAGCAACATATCAGTTGCTTACATTTATGTATTATGCTTAGGAATCCCTAGCTAACCTAGTAGACTTGAATAGATTAGTGTTACCAGGTAATTTGTAGAGTCACATTAGAAATATCTTCATTAATTATCCATTAAAGGTGCAATGCATTTTACATTAAGTAAAGGGTAACTGTTATAAATGCAAAATTTCTACACAAAAGTGACAAACTACACTCATGTACCAAAGGCTAATGAACAGTTAAAAACGTGTGCCCTACTACATTTTTTTTATCAGAAGTACTTTCCTCTGCAAAGAGAATATTAAGAGTAACTGACTTAAAAAAAGAAAAAAAAAAAACATTTCTTACATTAAATCAAAAATACAGTATCCTTCATATGACCAAACTACAAAACTCCACAATCTACATACACTTACTAGGTAAAATTTCATGTCAGTCAAGTTACCTAAGAACATAAGTCATTATCTTTATACTATGTCCTGAAATAAAACACTTGAAGACTAGTATATTTACTCATGTAAGCAATGATTTACAAAATATTACTTCCTAGGAAGGAGCGAGAGACATGTTTGTACAGGTAGGAACTTATTTCTCAATAGTATAAACTAGTGACACAAGGGAAAACAGAACACCCAGCAATGGGACATATGGCAAGAGAGTGAGTTAGTAATTATACTGACCACAGATCATTCTACAACCTATTAAACATATCAACTTCTTCAACCATGTAAACATGGCTAAGCTACCCTCATCTATCACCAACTTTTAGTCCCTTGTGTTTAATGTGAAATATGGAGCTCTGAAGAAATTCTATGTGCTAGAGTTAGCAGCAAAGTATAAACATTTTATCATACATTGCACCTTTAACCTACTCAAAAACTCCAAAGGGTTCAGTTACCTTTTACAATAATCCAAGAACTGTCCCACCAGCAAAACTGCTAGTGTTTACAAGGAAAAATGCAACTCCTTTTAACCCCTTTTAGACCAAAACCTAATATCCTCACCTTTTTAATAAAGGGAGATTTGGCAAAACTTACGAACAATCATCTCACACTGCCACTTATTTTCTGAAGTGCTGGAAAATCTTTTATAGGCAACCTAAAAATTATGCTTATGATTGAACTTTTGCTTCAAAATACACTGGGATGAACAGTGTTTATTCTAGATGAAAACCATGGTCTTGAAAGGGTTTAAAAGAGTGACTAGTGAAAAGAATCTGAAAAGATTCTGTTGTACTTACTCCTCGGCCTCGGCCTCTGCCTGTTGATGGTCCTCCAAAAGCATCATAGTTTCTGCTTCCAAACGTACTTTCAGGATAAGCAGGCGTTCCTCTCCCCCGAGAGCCTACAGGTGCAGGCTTCATATGGGGTGAAGAAAAACTGCTGTAGGAAGAGTAATTCTCTCTTCCTCTGTCCTCCATAAACCCAGGCCTCAATTTTGAACGGGAGTAAGGTGCTTCCCAGCTAGACCCGCCCTGGTTTCTACCTCCGAAAGAGTCAAGGCTATTCCGGTAGGAGCTCTCAAATCGACCACCATAACTACCTCCGAAGCGGCTTTGTTCGGGTTCATTAAAACCATAGCCAGATCTGTACAGATCTCGCCCACCCAGAGAAGACCTGGAGTCGTAAGACTCATAAGGTCCAAACCTGGAAAAGTTGCACAGTGAGGGAAAAAACAAAAGTAAGCTTACTAATGTTAGACAATTCAAAAGACAAATTATCAGATGACATTTATCAACTAAAATTCATTTATACCATACTGGTTTGCACAGTTCTACTTTTATTCACACCTGATTAGGGCTGGGCAGTTCAACATGAGACCAGATAGAAAGCTATCTGAGTCAGTTTTTAAATATGAATTGAGTTAAGTAAACCTTAGCTTAAAAATCTGCTTTGTAGCAGCTTTTCTATTTTATTAAAAAGATTTGTCTGTTGGTATTTAAGCCCAGCCCTAGTCTTGGAAAAAGTCATTTACTAAAGTTCACAAACTACTCAAACTTTCTTTGAATCCATCCCTAGTATTGGAAAATACCAAATATTTACAATATTTTGGCGTTCAATAGGGACAAAAATTGAAGACTACACTAATATAAGCTATGTGTGACACAAAAGAGATCCTTTTGCACCCCCAATAATCTATATCACAAAACTGCTTCATTGTGTCTATAGCAGTCAAAATTTGGAGAATTATCTCTGGTTATGAAATTTGATATCCTGCCCAGCTTTGGGTAAGGTCAATAATCAACCCTCAGTCACTTTCCACTTGTAGACTAGCAAATCTAACAAATCTAAAAGGATAAGCACATAAAATAGAACATAAAAGTAAAAGACCACCAACATATACCCTCTGCACATAAATTATCAAGGCAGATGAGAAAGAATACATTTTAAGTCTTCAATTATTTAAAAAATTCTTTCCTGGCAGGAAATTATCACATAAAACTACTCTAAAAAAGGGGAGCACACAGTCTCCTCAAGGTTTTAATAGAGTCAACAGAAGAAACAAATCATCTTACTTCTCACAAATCCAAAGCATGGATTACAAAAGTTGCTTGATATCTTACAACATAGTTTTATAAAGGCCCACAATTACACATGAGATAAACAATAACATCTACATAGTTTATGCACAACACATTTACAATGCAATAGGGCAATAACGGATATATTAAAACATTTAAATGTGTTACATTATTTCAATTATTTACAGATCACTAAACAGAATGTACTATTTACTTCTGAATCCTGGTAACCATATAAAAATTATTCCTCTTTCCAACTCTTTTTAAAACATCTATCACATAAGCAAAATTGTTGTATCTGTTCATTTTTTTTATTTTCCTCTACTATAAACCATAGTGGCACACTTGAAGCAGAAAGAAGGAAAGTAAGCATCATTCAGTCCATCCTTAAGGAATCCAGATCCTTCAACTTATGAAGAAGGAGGATAGTTTCAAATGTTACCTAACTAGTTATATTTAGTAGAAATATCTGTGCCTCAAAAGGTATACCGCCTTTGCCTGAAATGTGGTCAACCCTAAAGCCTATACTAGTTCAACTAGTGTTAAGCTTTACAAGGTATCAACAGTGAAATATAAAAACAATCTAAACTCTAGTGCATTAAAATAAAAGAAGGTATAGTATTCATGGCTTTGATACAATGCTCCTAGCTTAGAGCACAGTGTTTTTGGTATAAGTAGTACCTGCCAATAAATAACCTAGACATGAACTTAAAGAACGTTTTATTATTACAATATGTTCTTACAACTTACTCTAAAATTGAAATTGAAAGAATAACTATCTTAAATGTTTCTCAGAAACTGAATGTTGCTAGACTGGTTCAGTTAAACCCATTCCAGTCAAAGACTACTTTGCTGCTTTACAGAACACCCCATATTAGAAAAGATACTTTTAAAACTCATAAAGAAAAAAACTTCACAAATAATATTTCCAATAACATTTTTATATCATTTGTTCAGAACATTCTGAATGATAAGGAGTTAAAAGTAAAAGAAGTAAAAAAAAAAAATCACTACTGAAGACAGAAAATCTTACTCTACTGTATTGAAATGAAAATAGCTACTTGAAGTTTTCCTAAAATAATGTCTGTCAGTGATCCTGAGATAATTTTTAGAACCATTAATTAACACCTTTAAACATTTAAGGTGATTATTCAATACCAAATAGTGAAGTTCAAGTATCATAACATGCGTAAGGAATACTTAAATTAAAATATCCAGAATCTTATAGTCATCTAATTATTTGGCCAAGTGATTAAGCAATTTACCTGCTACCCCCACCACCACCACTGTGATTGTCCATGCCATATGACTGGTTTAGGTAGGAGTCCATGGATCTTTGACCCCCATAGGATCCATGGCCATAGTCACGGTCCATCCCTATAAAGAGTTTAAAAAGAAAAAAATTAAATGATGCTCACCTTTACTGGCACCCAAAAGAAGAATTTTTAGATAAATATCCTTGAATGTCAGACCTCCATAAGATCCGGGGCCATAATCACGATCCATTCCTGAAACAGAGTCAATAACAAAAGGTCAGTAAGATATACCATTCTCTTTGGGAATCTTTGCATAAAACATGAGATACTCATATCAGTTATCTGAGATAATAATTCATCAATAACATTTAAGCTAAACTCACACTAGACATGGACGGAAAAAACTCACAGAATAATCTACTGAAAAATCAGATTTGCTAAGAAAACGTAATTTTTCAAAAAAAAATTATCAACTAAAAAGTTCTATGTTAGAATTATTTTCAATTTAGCCAATATTTACTTGACTAGGGTACTCCTTTAAGGTTCTGTATTAGGAATGATACAGTATGTAATCAATAACAAATAATTCCTACTCTCAAGAAAAGTCAGCATTTAATAATGTCAAAAAGAAAAATTTTTGTTTTAAGTATAGTTTTTGCAAATAACTGTCCTCAAAATGTCTAAAAACCCAGAAGCAGCCACATTTTCAACTAGCCTAATTTCAATTTGTTCATATATTAACTGAAATAGACATTTTTAAAAAGTAAAATCACGGAGTAGGGGGCTAATCTGTGGTTCTACGCCCGTAAATAATAACAACTCAACAAACATTTAAATCCTCAAATACTCTGAATAAAGGGAATGAATGTGAACTCTAGCAATTCAAAACACTAAAAAAAATTCTAATACATTAAGGGTACTGAGTATATTTTATTACACTGCAATTCCACCTATATCCCAACCTCTTACATGAAAAATACAACAAGAGGTAATAAAATGAATTTACTACGATTTTAAAAATGAAAAAATTTTAGAATCATTGAGAATGTGTCCTATAAAGTCCTTTAAAATCCTTTATTACCACCCTCCCCAAATTTTATGCACTAATAAATACAATAGTATACATAGAGCAAATACCTTAATTTGTATTTTTTTAAACACTAAATTTTAATTACAATCACTTCAATATTGCTGGTCCTAACAACAACAATAATGACAACAGCAACAACTTCACAAAGATACCACGCAGAATCTTGCAACTTTAAAGCTGGAAGCAATCTTATTTTATAGATTTAAGGATAAAATTCAATCTTATTTTATAGATTAGGGAGCTAAAATTGAAACAGATGAAATGATTTTCCCAAAGTTCAGTAAGTATCCACCCCTCCAGCTTTATGCTGTTGCTTTTACGTGAAACACTCTCCTCTAAAACCCCAAATATCTGCTTCTTGAAATCTCATCTTTTAAAGTCCATTTCAAATACTAACCCTTTTCAAGAACACTTCTAGTGATACTGTCTCAGTTGATCATCATCTCTTTCTTCTAACTATCTACAAGTCTGTAGCTCTTATATGATGCTTATGATACTCTGCCTTATATTCTGAGACTTGTGGCCTCATCTTAAACGTACACTAGTCTTGTGGTCAGAGTCTGATTTTTATTAATTCTCTTATACCCCAGAGCCACAGTTCTCAAGGAATAGTTGTTCACCACTGGGAGGTGCCAGGGCCCTTTCAGGGATCCACAAGATCAAACAATTTTCATAAATAATACTACAACATTATATGCCTTTTTCACAGGGTACTGGTAGGTAAAACTGCGAGTGCCACAGCACAAATCAAGGCAGTGGCACCGAACTGTACTAGCAGCCAATGCAGTCCTCAACACGGCACACTTGCGGTAAAAAATAATAAAAGAGAACTGCCATCTCCACTTACAAAAGTCCTTGATGAAGCAGTCAGAATTATCAGTTTTATTAAATCGTCACCTTTGAGTACACTTTCTCTCTGATATTCTCTAGTAAAACAAAAAGTACACAGAAAGAAAGCAATTTTGCTGCATACCAAAGTAGCACAGTTTTCTCCAGGAAAAGCCATTGTGCAAGTGCTTGGTTAACTGAATTAGCCACTTTTACAAGGAAGACTATTTTTCCTAGAAGGACAGACCAACATTCAAAAACTAAGGTTGTCCGACTTGAGCATTTGGCAGACATTTTCTCAAAAATGAACAAAGTAAAACTGTCAGTTCAAGGAAAACAAGTAACAGTACGTGCTGCCAATAATAAAATTTGATCTTTCAAGTGAAATTTAGAACTTTATAAAACTTGTACGTACCAATATGCATAACAGAGCACAAAAAGTTTATCAATATGCAGAAAGTACTAATGAGCTCTTTTACACTGTTTTTTTTTTTCATACTAAGACTTCCTATGAGGTACGTAATTTACATTTACAACACATCTCAATTTCAACTGTCTACATTGCAAGTGCTCTATGCGGGTAATGGACCATATTAGACAACACAGTTCTAGACTAATAGAATAGCCAATTATTTGTCTTTAAAGTTGGTAACTTATGCTCATACCATCACAGATAGAGGGCAATTTTGAAATTAAAATAAAAATTTCAAACTTAAAAGCCTTCTTCTAAGCCTCATATTAAAAATAATCTTAAGGAGCAGCTCAGGTGGCTCAGTAGGTTAAGCATCCAATTCTTGGTTTCACCGCCGGTCATGATCTCAAGATCATGAGACTGAGCCCCACCTTGCGCTCTGCACTCAGCACAGAGTCTGCTTGGGATTCTCTCTCCCTACCCTCTGCCCCTCCCACTGTTCACTTGCTCTCTCTCTAAACGAATAAATAAATAAAATCTTTTTAAAATATAAATAATTATAATCTTAAGAGTTAGGTTCAGTTCGGTACACAAAGTAAAAAGTCTTGCATTTTGTTATTTCTGCCAATTTCAATTTTGAGCTCACAGAGGCTGTATTTGGATATTAAATCCTTTTGTTTTTTATTCTGTGTGTTTTTATTTCACTACAGTCATAAATTACTAATATTTCTTGAACACCCACCTTTTGCCAGGCATTGTGGAGTACACAAAAATTAAGAGAGCCACCTTTACATGGCAATGACTTTGGCTTATTGTTCATAGTACTGCTATTATTCAGTTAATTAAAAAGGAAAGAAGGAAAAGTCTTTATACTGTATGTAATCAGTGTGATTATAGGGATATAGATTCTATAAGATGACTGCTTATATATGAACAATATTCTTCCAGGTTACCAAATGAACTTAAAAATCACTTTAAAAATAAAACTGTAAAAATATAACATTATACCTTTACTATTAATATTAAATGAAACTAATTCACTCAAAAATAAAACTGACCTAATGTTTTAAATCAAATCTATTGTTTCAATCACTCTATCATACAAATAAGCTCAACAAATATTAAAACTTAGTTACAATTAAATCACAAGGAATGAGCTGAGGAGTATAATAGGAAAAAACAACTGAATTAGGATCAAAATAATTAATGAGGTGTGTGACACTAAGTCTTGAATGGGACCACTTTTCACCATATCCACACTTCCAGCATCCTGCTACAGGCCACCAGCATCTCTCACTTACATTACTTCAACAGCCTCCTAACTGGTTTTCCTGCTTCCACTTTTGCTCCCTTTGTTTATTCTGAAGAAAATAGCCAAAATAAGTCTGTTAAAGTTTAGGTTTAAATCATGTTCAATGCTTAGTAACTTCCAACGGCTTCCCATCTTACTCAAAGTAAAAGCCAAAGCCTTAAATAATTTGTAAGGCCCTATACAGTGGCTCTGAACCAAGGACAATTTTGCCCTCCAGGGGACATTTGACAATGTCTGAAAGCACTTTTGGTTGTCAAAACCGAAGGGCAGGTGCTGCTCACATCTAGTGCAAAGGCAAAGGATGCAGCTAACCAGTCTAAAATGCACAAGACATCCCCCGCAACAGAGAATTATCTAGTCCAAAATGTCAATACTGCTGAAGTTGAGAAATCCTGCCCTATATAATTCACCCCATCATTTCTTAACTTCATCATCTACTATTCCCCCTTATCACTCCAGGTATACCAGGCCCCTTGCTGTCCCTAGAACACAGGAAGTATACACCCATTTTGGCATCTGCTGCTGCCTCTGCCTGGAATGCTCTTCCTCTGTATCTGTACCTCTCAATCCCTCCACTCTTTCAGGTCTTTATTTCCTATTCTCTCTCTTAGATATAAACAAATTATCTTTGATTTTCAATGCCTCTGGCTACAACTCTTACCACTCTAACCTTGTCTTAAGACAAGGTGGGGGCGCCTGGGTGGCTTAGTCGTTGGGCATCTGCCTTCGGCTCAGGTCATGATCCCCGGGGTCCTGGGATGGAGCCCTGCCCACATCAGGCTCCCTGCTCAGCGGGGGATCTGCTTCTCCCTCCCCCACTCCCCCTGCTTGTGTTCCTGCTCTCGCTATCTCTCTCGGTCAAGTAAGTAAATAAAATATTTAAAAAGAAAAAAAAAGACTGTTCAGCAAAAATCATCTGCTCTAGTCGAAACATTCTTCTTAAGTCTAGGAGAACCTGAGTGGCTCAGTTAGTTAAGCGTCCAGGTCTTGATCTCAGGATCATGAGTTCAAGCCCTGTGTTGGGCTCCATGCTGGGCATGGAGCCTATTTACAAAGAAAAAAAAAAACCCAAAACAAAACAAAAAACAAAAAACCATTCTTCATGAGTCTCTCTGAACCACAATGTACTCAACCCTATCTTTATTCCTGCTTTCCCTCTATCTGGAATGCTCTCCCTCTTTTGTCTGCTATTTATATAAGAAGTTATTATGAAGCAGGAAGGAAACATGGAAACACTGGAAATACAACTTCCTTCCAAGAAGTGGTATGAAGGGAGTTTGGAACTTGACAGGTTTTCCAGTACCTTTTAATTCATCTCAGTCACTGAAAAATACAACGCTAACAATGAATTGTATTGATGGCTTCATTTGGTAACTACACATCTTTTATATTCTAAAGCCTACAGCATTCTTCCTCTAGATAGGCCCATAGCTTGCATCCTCACCTCCTCAAATGTCACCTCCTTAATAAGTCCTTCCCCCAACAAACACACACATACTAACACCACCACCCCTTCCCTCTGTCGTTTTTCTCCTAAGCAATTATTACCATCTAACATACAATATATGTTACTTCTTTATCTTGTTTACTTTCCATTTCATCCCACTAGATTGTACGCTCCCCCCAAGGGCAAGAATATGGGCTGCTATATTGCCAGCTCCTAGAATAGTATCTGATATACAGCATTCACTCAGGAAATATTTGTTAAATGAAGTCAAATTATATCTCTGAAATTAAGCTCCTCATGTATAAAATATAGATAACCTATACCTCAAAATAATGTCAAATAATGATCTTTAACCAGCAGTGCATTCCAAAATCATTCAGAGTACTTTTTCATAACATGCACAACTAGGGACCACTTGTCTCAAATTAAGATTCAAGAGGACTAGAGTATGACCTGAAGAGATATACTTTGAAAAAGCTCTCCAGGGAAATCTAACAATCACAATGTTGGAACTTACATTAAGAGAAAAAAATGAAAGTCATAACATTAGTAAAACATTAATCTAAAAAAATATATGCATCCCCACGTTCACTACAGCTTTATTTACAATAATTAAGATATGGAAACAACCTAAGTGCCCACTGAAGAATGAATAGATAAAGAAGATGGGGTATAGATATACAATGGGATAGGACTCAGCCATAAAAAGGAATGGAATCTTACCATTTGCAACAACACTGATGGACCCTGAGGGCATTATGCTAAGTGAAATAAGTTACAAAGAAAAACAAATACTGTATGGTTTCACATGTATATGGAATCTAAACAAACCAAAAAAAAAAAACCACACAAGCTTATTGATACAGAGAACAGATTGGTGGTTACTAGAGGAGAGGGTAGAGGTGGGCAAAGGGAAGCAAGAGGTACAAATATTCAGTTATAAAAAAAATAAGTCATGGAGATATAATGTATAGCATGATGACTGTACATTAAGAAAACAAACTTCTGGCCTGGTATGATTCTGCATTTCAAAGTCCTACATTTAGACATTAAGTCCAACTCTCTGGTAAACACTACTAGAAACTGAAGCCTTCTATCATTCCAAATGTCTCTCTTTGGTGAAAGTTTTAGTCCTACTCATTCCAGTTTAAAATCTTGGACCCATTTTTATTCATCCTTCTCAATTTTCTACTCACTACTAGTCAGCTTGCAAGTTCTGCTAATTTTCTCTAGAAACTTCTTAATATTTTAAAAATTATTATTGTCAGGTGCCTGGGTGGCTCAGTCCGTTAAGCATCTGCCTTTGGCTCAGGTCACTGTGCTGGGGTCCTGGGATCTAGCCCCAAGTCAGGCTCCCTGCTCAGTGGGCAGTCTGCTCCTCCCTCTCCTTCTGCCCCTCTCCCCCACTAGTGGTCTCTCTCTTACTTGCTCTCTCTCTCAAGTAAATGAATAAAATCTTTAAAAAAAAATTAATTTTGTCATCTCCCAAGTTCAGGGTCTTTAAGTCCTAACACCTAAATTTATGAAATGGTTTCTTAGCTAATTTTCCAGTTTTCTTTTTTTTTTAAAGATTTTATTTTTTTTTGAAAAAAATTTTTTTACTTTTTTTATTGTTATGTTAATCATCATACATACATCATTAGTTTTTAATGTAGTGTTCCATGATTCATTGTTTGTGCATAACACCCAGTGCTCCATGCAGAACGTGCCCTCTTTAATACCCATCACCAGGCTAACCCATCCTCCCACCCCCCTCCCCTCTAGAACCCTCAGTTTGTTTTTCAGAGTCCATCTTCTCTCATGGTTCGTCTCCCCCTCCGATTTCCCCCCTTCATTCTTCCCCTCCTACTTAAAGATTTTATTTTTAAGTAATCTCTACACCAAACGTGGGGCTTGAACCTACAACCCCAAGAGCAAGAGTCGCATGCTCTACCAATTGACTGAGCCAGCCAGGCACTCCTAACTTTCCAGTTTTCAATCTACCTAAATGTGGATACAAATCAAACTTCCTTTGCTAATTTTATTATGTCATTCGGTATTCTTGGCACCTGGGTGGCTCAGTGGGTTAAGCATCTGCCTTCGACTTGGGTCCTGATCTCCAGGTCCTGGGATGGAGCCCGGCACCCACTGGGTTCCCAGCTCAGAGGGCAGTGTGCTTCTCTCTCTCCTTTTAACTCTCACCCTCAACTTGTGCTCTTTCTCTCAAATGAATAAATAAATTCTTAAAAAAAAACTGCATTCTTCAGGGAGGCCTGGCCAGCTCAGTGGGTAGAGCGTGCAACTCTTGATCTCAGGGTTGTAGGTTCCAGCCCCAGGGTGGGTGTAGAGATTACTTAAAAATAAAAGCTTAAAAAACAACAACAACAAAAAAAAACAACTATATTCTTCAGCATTCAATATATACTGACCACTTCTTATATCTTGAGCCTTTTTAGCCCATATCAAGTACAGTTTCTCTAAACTCTTAGAGATGATACAAAGAAATTAACTGGATAGTAATTATTCTCATAAAATGGCACAGCTTTACTTAGTAGTACATTTGCTTCAGTTTTATTTTATGAATGTATTATATTCTGTTCCATTTCTCGGGCAATCAGGATATTTACTTCCACTCTGGGGTCCTTTTTTTAACCTCACTGAATTGTTCCACATTCTTTTTTATGTTATCATCCTGCCTGGCAGAGTCTTAACTTTAATAACTATCAAAACAACATCCAATTGTATTCTGCATACCTCCTATGATTTTATCTAGCTCTGTAGTCACAACTCTAACGTCACACTTAAGTCAATAAATAATCAGGCTTTTTCATGTGCTCCTCTAGACAGCTCTTTATATACTAACACATTTCGACACATTAAAGCAAATGACCTCAAAAACAAGGTCAAAATGAATTACATTAGAAGGAATATAAAATCAAGCCAATAATCCACTTAATCTACATTATTCAATACCAAAGCTTCTCATTCAGCAAAAATAACTCAGCTAGTTTCTTGTAACTCATCACTCAGAATGTAGTCAAGGCCTTTTGGAATAAATTAAAGGAATCATAATTCAAATAAAACAAAGAGTCAAACTAATCTGAATAGCCCTAACTTTTCTGATCACAAATTCCCTAATTCAAATACTATACACAGTATGACAACATTAACACGGAGCAGTGATACATCAAGAGACAACACAATGACTGAAACAAGGTAGAACTGGCTTTTTACATTGTTACTTTATGTGCATGTAGAGAAAAACTGAAATGCATTCCCTTAACATATTTAAGAACAAACGAAAGAGGATACTCACCATTAAAGCCCTGATAAGTATTTCTGCAAGCAGAGTGTGTGTAATCTATGAAGACACATTTAACAGAAAGAAATTAGTACAATATTAGCAAAAATCTGAAATTACATACTCATCTATTCAAATGAAACACAATTTTTAAAAATGCCATTAACTCACTTATCTGCAAAATTGGGGTATAAATAATTACAAATATTTCATATGGGAAAACACAGATCTCTTCCTCTTCACTATCTCCCCAAGAGGCAGGTTTATCATCCAAATTATGATAATGTAAAAATTAGCTTATAACACCTGATCTATAATTGCCAAACGAGGAATCCAGTACTGATTTATACAGGGTAAAAAAGGGAAAGCAGACAGATTAAATTATGTATCAAATATTGCAAAAAGGGCCATCTGAGAATTGATTCTATGTAACATGTAATTTTTTCAAAGTTAATATAGTTCTTTTACCTATTTGCCCTCTAAGGTTTTCAAGATTTTATTGGAGAATGCATATGCACATATGCATCTGTATGCCTGTGCTATATCTATCCAGGAAATGGCATCACCAAAAACCATATTGGCAATTTCCGTCAAAACTGACTTGGCAATCGTTAGATCCTGTAATTAATTTTACTAATAAATACTAAAAGAAAGGTCACTCGGATACAACAGAATCCAGCTATACTACATAGGATTAGCTTCAGACATATTGTCAAGTCAAATTCCACTCCCAAATACAGCAGTATAGGCTAAGAGGAAGCAAGAGAGAGGGGGAGTATTTTCTCACTGACACTGTTTATAATTTTATTACTGACCCTGTTTGGAATTGTAGGCACATGGTGACAATAAAAGCAAACATACTAAGTTTTATTATTGTTTTTCAAGTCTCTACAGAAAATGGATTCTCCTGCGGGGGCGGGGGGCGGGGGCAGAGACACCACTCCCATTGTTCCCTCCCCCCTAGGGAGCTCCCGCTGTACCACGGGTGTTGATACCGTCATCAAACTTTGGCATGAAAATACAATAATATATTTTTTTTAAGTTTCATTCCTAGCCTTGGCACTTCAAATATTCGTAGTTTAAAAGGTATCTGTATCAAAACGAGTCAAAGTCCAACCAAAACAAACAAAAACATCAGTGTGCTGGTCTTAAGAGCTGAACTCCCTATTTCAAAGTAATTTAAAAGGATCCACAAAAGGGTTATTCTAGTACCCTTTCACATACTTAGATTTGGCAGCTTTAATTCTTTGTGGCATGAAATCAAATCAAAGATCAAAAGATCGTCTAGTCAGACTCACACGCTGGGCTCACACTACATGCAATGTTAAAGAAAACCAGGTTTGGGTTGGGTTTCGGACTTACAACTAGTTAGTGAATCTGTTTTATTAGAAACGTCTGGCTACTCAGGATTAAGTCCAGTTTAACCACTCAAACCCTTCTCCACCTCTCCCTAATGCTGTCATTACCGACGCATTTTATCTTGACACCAATTCCTATAAAAGTTAGGCAAGATTTGAAGACAAGGTGAAGACGAAATTAATTTTATTTTGTGAGCCCGTGAAAATGGTTTAAAGAACTAGTGTGAGAGTCAACTGAAAGGTACTGCTGAAATACAGTTTATTTAAACGGTAAGTCCAACTCAAGCGGCTGTGCACAGACCTGAATTTGAAGGGCATGTGATGCTGTGCCAGAATTCTGACTAACTTAAGTCCCATCCATACACAATCCAGAGGGAAAATGCTTTAGTTCACAGAAGTATTTCAAATTAGGGATTAACGACCAGGTCCTTTGGGTGGATAAACATCCTGGTTTGCTAGCCGGTAATATCTTCGTTTCCATTCTGTACAGAGATCTACCCATACTTGTCACTTACAGACGCCCTTTAAACTCAGCTTAAACTAACACAAGAAACATCCACTGGGAACGAGCCTCTGAAAATTGGTCTGGTAGGAAGCAGCCTGGCAGAGGATTTACTAAGCGGACGAGCTGGGTCGCCGCCCTGTGGGGCGAATGCGAGACGAGGCAGGGGAGGCCCCACTCGCCCCTCTGCCCGACCCCGGGGAGTGGGAGGCGTCGGGGCAATTTCCACGCACGGCGGCCGGGGCGAGTCCGGGGCTCGCGTCCGGGGCCCGAGTCCGGAGGCCGTGGTGCTCTGGGCGCGCCCTTCCCCGCACCGAGGCCGGCACGGAACTCCCAGGGCCCCGGCGGCAGCGGGCGCCGGACGGGCGCGACAGGGCGCCGCGGCTGCCCACACAGGCCGATTCCGGGCACTGGGCCCGCGGCGGGCGGGCGGCCTCCGGGCCCGCAGAACAAAGCCCACACGGCCATCTTGAGACCGTAAACAGACCCCCGGGGCGGCCACCCTGCCTCCCGCCCGCCGCGGCGACCAGCCAAGGGCTCTGCTTACCGTCCTCGAAGTCCATGGCGGAGGTTCGGGGCTCACGGGCTCGGCGGCGCTGGGCTGAGCTGTGGCCGGCGGCGAACACCCGGGACCCGCGGTTCCACACCACCAGTCCGCGCGACCGAAAGCGGCGCTACCGGCCCGGCAGCCGCAGGCCACAGTGAGGCTGAGGGGCGGGGCCGGCCGGCGCTGCCAGCCGGCGCAGCGCGGCCTGCGATTGGTTGGCGCCGGCTGGTGGGCGGGCCCTCGGGTGGGGGCGGGAAGCAGGTCCGCTGTCACGCTCCGGGGCGCTGACCCTCTTGGAGCCGCAGAGGAGGAAGGAAGGTGGAAAAAGGAGCGCCAAAGACTGACTAGGGTCACGGGAAAGCGAACTGGGTGTTCGGGAAATTCTGGCTGAGGCCCGCCATGTTTGATCCTGGCAAGAGCGAAAGGATCGGGTTGGAATACCTTCCTCCTGCCCAAACTAATAAACCACGTGCCGACCTTTTGCTTTTTATTGGCTGGTGACGATTGTACAGAAAATGTTAAAAGTATTTATGGACTGTTTTGCTGTGGAGGCGCAGAAGTCCCGGACGATTTTTACAACTGTGTGAGCCGAGGAGAACAGATTGCTGAATAGGAAATAATTATGGGAATGATCCAAGACAAGCTATTACCAATTTCTGAATTTTAAGGTGCAAAATAAAGGGGCTGTAAAAGTACAAAGACAGAGAAGATTTGTGGCAGAAGTCGTCCAGAACTTGAAGAACGACCATACGCAAACCCCCACACATATTGGTATTGTAGTCTTGCCACTTGGGAAGTAGTGTTGGGGAAGTGGGCAGAATTATTCACCCCACAAGGCAATATGGAAAAAGACAATTGTTCGTTCTGACCCTGCAGCAGCTTAACTCCAGGTTGTTGTTATTATTATTATTATTATTATTATTATTATTATTATTATTATTATTTTAGTAGAGCAAATAGTGTCAACAATGAGTTCATCACGGGATAGGAAACCATGAATCAAAACCATTTTCTCTTCTCTGGGGTCTGCTCAGTTGCTGGAACCAAGTTCCAAGACGGCAGCCTGTGGAGATAGGACTAGAGGAAAAATTCACGGATACAACATATGTATTACTGTAGCCCCAAACCTTGACAGCGCATTGTTTCTTCCTCATCGCTTTCCCTCTCCACCCCTATTGATTCACCCAGTTCTCCACTCTTGTTTTCTTCTTTTTTTTCCCCCTCCTATACATGTTTTCTATTCACCTGAGCTGAACATGTTGAAAACTGAACTCATTTCCCTCCTCAAACCTGCTCATCCTTATTCTTTCATCTCTTTTAGTGGTGTCATGAGCAACCACCCACTAATCCTAGCCGGAAGCCTGCACGATTCATCTAGTCAAGACACAGGCTTCTCCTCCCTCCCCCGTCCACACTGAAGTCTTTCATCGGCTTATTACCTCTTAAAACGTCTTAAACTTGTTCCCTTTTCTCCATTCCCACTGCACTACCTGTGCTACCTGCACTACTCTCATTCTCTCTCTCCCACACTATTGCTGTAGCTTCCTAAATAATTTCTCTGCCCTTTGACCTTGACCTTCTCAGGCTTCTCAGGGCTAAACAGGAATCTGAACATGTCATCACGGGTCTCTATTATGGATTAGGTCAGGGCAAAGCTCCGTAACCTAGAGCATGTGCAGCAGGATCTGGCCACTGCCTAACCTGCCATCTTCCTCCACTTCTCCCTCCTCTCCCGTGCTCGCTCCCTTTTGGTGAGCAATTTTAAGTCCCCAAACATCCCTACGCTTCTTCATGCCACTAAACTTTTACTTACGCTGTTCTGTCTGCTTCTTAAACCACCCAGTGAATCCTACTCATTCTCAAAACATAGCTCAGGATTTACTTCCTTAAGAAACACTCCCACATCCCATCCCCGCACCCTAGGCCAGGACTTCTCAAATATTAATGTGCATATGATTCACCTAGCAATCTCATTAAAGCCCAGATTCACATTCAGTCAGTCTGGGTTGGAGGCAGAGAGTCTGCATTTCTCACAGGTTTTCCGGGAGATGCTGCTGCAGCTGGTCAAACCATACTTGCAGTAGCAAGGCCCTGAGCTAACCTCTGTTAGAGCACTATCTCCCTTGCATTAAACACTCTGTTTGGCTTTCTGTCTACCCATATTGAAAGCCCTTTGAGATTAGCACCAAGTCTTCTTTGTATCCTAAGTGCTGAGCACATAAGTTTACCAAATCAAACTGAGCTCTCTTGACGTTTTTAACTTTTTTTTTCTTGGCATCTTGGCAAAGGAATGGTTTGTAAGCTGTGGTAGTCAGGTCTTGTCATGAGTGTAAGGAAATAAATAATTGGGTCACTATTTGTATTTCTGTATTATGTGCATGTGTGCGCACATGCATGCATACACACACACACACTTCTTTCTCTCCTGAAAGAGAAAACTACCAGTCAAGGAACTCCTAACTCCAGAAGAAATCTGGCCTCAGCACAAATGCATGGAGAGCCAGAATACACAGATATCTTCTCCCCTTCCTTCCTCTTTCCCAAATAGGAAGTTTCTGACAGAGACGGCAATACCTGAGTTACCCCACAAGATCTGAGACACCTTGCAATACCTGACAGTCCATCAAGTCATCCCTTAATTCCTGTATCAAACGAATATTGATTGAGCACAGCTATGTGCCAAACATCATTTTCTTCCTTCATTGTTATCTCTTTCCTATTCCCCAGAAACTAGCCATGCTCCTGGGCCTGTTCCCACTTGCTTAGGCTTAGATTTTTATCCCGAGGGGCCAGTGTTTTGTACAAAGTCTTAGGCCATTCCATCCTCCATTCATTTCGCAATAGGCAGCAGGTTAGTCAACACCACACCAGCAAAGCCTATTGGAAAAGAGAGAAGAATATGGCTTTCTAAGTGCAGAGGTTAAAAGGATATATGGGCCGAGGCCAAGAGAAGCCTGCAGGGAGAAGGAGGAAATGGGGGGGCTACACCTAAGACCCAATCCTGAGGGAGCTGTCAGAGAAGCCCCATCATCCCCTTCCCCAGAACCTGAGAAGAGCTGGGTGAGTGGACCCCCTGAAGAACCAGGGGCCCCTGTTCCTCGTCTCCTAAGCCCCCACCTACATACCTCCTGTTCCAACAACACGGGACCATCTGCACAAAATGCACAAGCCATGCATTTTTACAAGCCCCTGCTCACCTTGTTCTCTCTGCTTCTATTGCATTCCTTCTCCTTCTTGCCATTCTTCAAGGTTCAATAATCATGTGGCCTCTTTTTAAACCTCTCCCTAAGCTCTTAGTTAGAAGACCCTTCCCTCTATGTCACCTTAATAGCGGTTAGCACAGTTGGATTCTTGTTGTAGTGAGTTAGTTAGTTATAGCCTTGTCTACCTCTTTGTTCAGACTCTTTGGAGACCCTTCTTTGTACCCTATTTATGTGGCCTGTAGGTAGCACATTGGCACTGTATATTAAAGAGAGGAAACAAAATCACCACTGAAGAAAAGACCTAATGAGACTGAAACTAAATGTCCAGAGCATCATCTGCAAAAAACCACAGCAGCCTATGATTATTTTGGAGAGTAAGTGACAGGAGGGTTACAAAGGGGAGTCCTAATTCCACAATGCTTTCCTAATTTGCTCCAAATAACTCTTTCTTCCTCCCCATGTTCTTTAGGGAATTCATAAATACTTAGGGAGGTCAAGAACTAAAAATGACTGTCGTAAAGCAAAGCAGCCAAACTTAACATAAACAAAGTAATTCCTACTGTGGGCTCTGAGGACTTACCAAAGGAGAGATGGTTACAGAACCATAACAATAGAAAGCTGCTGAAAACAGTTGGTGTTGATAGCACCGAATGGATGTGTTTTATGCATAGGAGAAGATGTCTGTCTCTGACTTTAATATGCAACTTCAAAAAGATGCAGGTGTCTCTCAAAGCTAAAAGGAATAGCAATTAAAATAATAATTAACTTTTAGGGGCACCTGGGTAGCTCAGTCGTTAAGCGTCTGCCTTCGGCCTGGGTCATGGTCCCAGGGTCCTGGGATCGAGCCCCGCATGGGGCTCCCTGCTCTGTGGGAAGCCTGCTTCTCCCTCTCCCACTCCCTCTGCTTGTGTTCCCTCTCTCGCTGTGTCTCTTTCTGTCAAATAAATAAATAAAATCTTTAAAGTAAAATAAAATAATAATTAAATTCTAGTAAGCCCTATATATTAATAAATGGTCCAAAGCCTTTATATGTATTAACCCATTTTATCTGCCTAAGATGACTATGATATTAGGTAGTACTGTTGCCCCCACTTTACCGATAAGGAAACTGAGGCCCAGAAAGGCAAAGTTACTTGCCCAAGGTCACACCACTGAAAAAGAGAGTAGAGCCAAGATTCAAACCCAAGCAGCCTGGCTCCAGAGCCCACAATGCATCTCAATCATGCTCTGCTGAGCAGCTATTGTGTGCCAAGTATTTTGATGGATGTTTTTACATGCCTTAGTTCTCCTCCTTACAATGAGCTAGGTTATATCCTTTCCAAATGAGGGAAATTAAAAAGAAAAATTAAGTTACTTGTCTAAGACTGCACAACAAACAATTGCTGGTTCCATATTCGTGACAAATATTATATAGTCATGCTTAGGTCTATTGCCATATGGAGCCAACCTTGTAGACCCAACGTCATCATCAAGGTGCTCAGGTTAAAAAAAGAGAGATTTTGCCAATCTACAGATCATCTTGCATAATTGTACATAATGTAAAGAGAGTATGTAGTAAAGAAGTGATCATGAATGCTTTAGAGATTCCCCCACTTTGTCCTGTGCTTTAGGCCTTCCTCAGATTAGAAGAACTCAATTAGTTTCACATGCATTTCCTTCCCCCAAAAAGCAAAGTAAAATTCCAAATGCAAAAGTGCTTTCAAAATGTATGGGGTGACTGGGTGGCTCAGTCAGTTAAGTGACCCACTCTAGATTTTAGCTCAGGTCATGATCTCAGGGTCATGAGATCCAGCCCCATGTTGGGCTCCACTCTGGGTGTGGAGCCTGCTTAAGATTCTCTCTCTCCCTCTTCCTCTGCTCCTTCCCCCACCTCTCTCTTTCCCTCCCTCTATTAAAAAAAAAACCCTGCAAAATGTAAGAGTTACCTTCCTTCCTTAGGTATGTATTATATAAAGTATACATTCTAGAAAATGATGTTTATTCCCTTCTAGGGGCTCAATTAAACCTCTGAATTATTGTCACTCATTTTATCTTCTTAATGTGTTTAGTCCACCATAAATTTTAATTTTCTAAATAAATTGAGAACAAGCTATGACATCTGTCAACTCCACTGATTGCCAGAATTGATTTGGTAGATCTGCCCTGCTAGAAAGGTGTCCCCTTTCTTCCTGGCTCTGCTACACGTGTCTCTGCATGGTTAATTGAAGAGGATGATTTTCCTAGAGAGAGGAGAACAAGCGTCTACATGGAATCAAGTTCTCCCATTGGACTGTCCAGGACTCAGTGAGTAGGTTATCCCACCTGGCTGTGCCACTCCCACTAG
The DNA here is from genome assembly GCF_029215605.1 of Mirounga angustirostris. Taxonomy (NCBI): domain Eukaryota; kingdom Metazoa; phylum Chordata; class Mammalia; order Carnivora; family Phocidae; genus Mirounga; species Mirounga angustirostris. The sequence goes on from NW_026991712.1 coordinate 115,569,809, forward strand.
CTAATGAGCCACTTGAAGGTGAAGATCTCATCTTTGTGTCCCCAGCCTGGTAGCACCGTACCTGGCACATGGTAGACTCTAAAATGCTGCTGGATGAATAAGAAAGAAACAGACCCACAGTCAGCTCCTGTATTTAAATAGCTTCAATTCTATATTAGGGAAACAGATGTAAATAAAAATACAAACAACAAATACAAACAAAATTCAGGCATGTACACATGCGATCTAACCCCCTTCTTTAGGGTCCTTGCCAACACATATAGTTTACAAACAGAAAGAGGGCACAGTCCTAGGACACCCAGTAGAGGGCACCACACACCAAATATAGTCAAGGTTTGACTACAGAAATGGAGCATGTGTCTTCAATCTAGTTCCTGCTGGTCTGAAGTGTTCTAAAGGGACATGGGGTAGAGAATATTCCTGGGGACCTCTTCTCTGAAAGTACCTGAATTTCTATTTTGGGCCAATTGTAGATATAAATTTCCCTGTTTGCCTCATTTCAGTAGATTTTGTTTTTAGAGATGATCTTTTAAAACACAGAACAGTGGGAAATGCTTATTATAATGGTAAACTTGAAAAACAAGATACAAAATTGTTTATGGAATCTGATAACAGCAATGCCAGTAATTTTTTAAAAGACAAAGCATAGAGATAAAATGGAAAGAAAAATTGTGAAACATGAACAGTGATTCTTTTTGTGATAACTGTTTACATACTCAGAGGCATACATACTTACTCTTCTATATTCTCCAAATTTCTTTAGCACTTTTTTTTTTTTAAAGATTTGTTTATTTATTTGGGTGAGGAGGGGCAGAGGGAGAGGGAGAAAGAGAGACTTCTAAGCAGACTGCACTGAGCACAGAGCCCAATGTAGGGCTTGATCTCACGACCCTGAGATCACAACCTGAGCCAAAACCAAGAGTCGGACACTTACCAACTGAGTCACCCGGGCACTCCTTTAGCATTTTTATAATGTAAAATATATATTTGATACAAAACAAGATGTAACATCTACTAACAATAGTTCTCCTTAGCCAAATGTTGTATTTCATTTTCTTTGTAGATATAACTATTGTTGGGGATAAGGGAAGGCGCTTTGATTGGCCATTTAAGTCAGTGGTTCTCAAGCCTGGCTCTACTCTAGAATCGTCCAGGGCACTATTAATAAGTGCCAGTATTTAGGCTTCACTTTGGAGATTCTTATTTAAAGATAAACCTAAAACCATTACCACTGTTGATTTTCAAGACACTTACAAGAGATGCTATTGGGATAAATTCACTTCTGGTTCAGTAACTTGTACTTATTGAGATGTCAAGTTTAGAAAAGGAACTTTAGAGATTGAGTAACTACACATTAACCAATTGATCCATGTGTGGGAAATGGTGTAACAACTACATCTGAAATGGGGCTGGTAGAGACACTTGTACATCTTACAGCTCTAAAACCTGGCTTGGTTCCAGTATTCCCCATAACTACCCTGCAGCCCTTGGGAGGTAATTAACTAATGACAGTAAAGGGCTTTTAAACTGAAACATGTTGTATAAATGCTAAACACAGGAAACACACAGAGGATTTCCACTGATTGCCAATACTTTTCAACAAGAAACAGTTGATGCATTTTTCAGCCAATTTCCCTTTTGCAACTGAAATCTTCCTAATCCTTATTTCAAGGGAAACAAAAAGAGGTTTTTTGTTTTGTTTTGTTTTGTTTTTTTGTAATGCCTTTCCTACAAATCAAAGACCTAAGATTACCCTTTTACTTTCTCAGAAGTAATGTTCCTGCCTTAACAAAACACCACGTGGTAGCGTGGTTTGTGTGAATGGCTGGTTGGTTTGGATCACCAAAGGTGGGTTAGCAAAAGGGGTCATATTAGGTGGTCTAGTACGAGTCCTGGCACCACCCTACACATCATCTCTGGTTTTAAAGCAAACAATTTGTGCACATGGTAGCAAATGCAATAGTATAAAAGAACTTCCAATGCAAAGCAACAGCCTTTCCTCTTCTCCTTGCTTAGCTCCGGTACCCTCTACAGGTGAAAACTCTGGTTTCATCCAGGGTGAGATCATTTGTGTTTCCTTCCACTGCACTCTATTATCTCTCTTCTTAGATTACCAACTTTAGTGAATATCAATTGATTCCACAGTTTGAAAATAAGCATGTATCTCATACTATCCTTCTCTTCCAAATTTCAATAGCAATGGTAGCTTTTTATTTCCTCTATTAGAACTAAACTTTTATGTTTTCAAATAAGGACTCTAATTTCTATTTCTTTTAATAGAGTATCTATGCGTTTCCTCTTCTATAAAATGAAGGTATTGCCCCCCTCTTCCCATTGCTCCACTTTTCCTCTGCCTTTCATTGTTGTCAGCACCACTTTACCACCAACAAAGTTGTCAATATTTACATTCTGTACTGCAACCACGAAATATTCTTTTCTACTTTGTCTGCAGGTTGACTTTAGAAGTTAAAAGCCTAGGGGCGCCTGGGTGGCTCAGTCGGTTAAGCGTCTGACTTCAGCTCAGGGTCCTGGGATCAAGCCCCACGTCGGGCTCCCTGCTCAGTGGGGAGCCTGCTTCTCCCTCTGCCTACCATTCCCCCTGCTTGTGCTCTCTCTCTCTGACATGTCGATAGTATGTACCCTTGGTTTGATGTGACAAAAATGGACGATCTTTGTGGTGTTCCCTGCAAAACCCATAACCCCAATCTAATCATAAGGAAAACATTAGACAAATCCCCAATGAGGGACATTCTACAAAATACATGACCAGTACTCCTCAAGCCTATCAAGGTCATCAGAAACAAGGAGAGCCTGAAAAACTATTATAGTCAAATGGAGCCTAGGGAGACAGGATGACTAAGTGTAATTGGAATAGAAGACATTAGGAAAAAAGTAAGGAAATCTGATAAAACATGAACTTTAGTTAATGATAATGTATCAACATTCATTCATTATAACAAATGGATAATACTTACATAAGATGCTAATAATAGGGGAACTCTATTATCTTTACATTTTTCTGTGAGTCTAAAACTGTTTTAAAAAATATATTTATTAAAATATAAAATAAAGGAAACAAGCCAATATGCTGCATGTATTTTATGATCGATATGAACATTGTTTAATATTAATATGCTAGGATGACATTTTCCATGAACCCAGTGTTATAACCCCTGGGTCTCTCAAATTAGGCTATTTCTAGCATCAAGGTCAAATGGATTGCCTTTTCTTCCACTCTGTTAACTGCTTATATTCATGCCTGGATGTAGTTTGCTTCGTGTGTGGCCTATGACTTCATTGTTCAGAATTTGCTTTTTCTCAAGTTTCTAATTGCCATTTTATCTTGTATATTCTCGGCTGTGGTACTTTCTGCCTAATCCAACCATAATCTTCCCCTTTTACCTTTCTATCTTTCAGACATTTTTTTTTTTAAATCTCCACTCCATTGGCTTCTACCCTTTCCCCTCACACACTTTTTTTCGTACTTGTTTATTTTTTTTTTAAGATTTTTTTTTTTTTAATTTATCTGAGAGAGAGAATGGGAGACAGAGAGCATGAGAGGGGGAGGATCAGAGGGAGAAGCAGACTCCCTGCCGAGCAGGGAGCCCGATGCGGGACTCGATCCCGGGACTCCAGGATCATGACCTGAGCCGAAGGCAGTCGCTTAACCAACTGAGCCACCCAGGCGCCCCTGTACTTGTTTATTTTTAATCCAGGGGAATCTTAGCAGGGAGGCAAGTGCACATAGCCTCACTCTCCTGTCTTGAAAGAGAAGCTTCCTTCACCTTTAGTATAGTTTCATCCGCAGTCCTGATGAAGAGTGAACTAGCTGGGATCAGGCTTAAAGAAAGGAAAGTAGCTTCTTCTCCGAGAAAACACCGAATGGATGACACTGGTGCTGGCGGAGGGCCCTGGACGGACTGGGGAACCTGGAATGGGTGGCAGTAGCAGCCCAGCTGAGGTCTCCACCATAGTGGGGGCCCCTGGCAGGGCCGAGGCCAGGACTGCAGAGCTGGCGGAGGCAAGACTGAGGACAAGGAGTGGATCCCTGTCACCTAGCGGGGCCACCTGCTCAAGGACATGAAGATCAAGTCCCTGGAGGAGATCTGTCTCCTCTTCTTCCCCATCAAGGAATCTGAGGTCACGGACTTTTTTCCTGGGGGCATCCCTTGAGGACGAGGTTTTGAAGACGATGCCTGTGCAAAAGCAGCCCTGTGCTGGTCAGTAGACCGGGTTCAAGACATTTGTTGCCACTGGAGATCACAATGGATACCTCAGGGTGTCAGTGCTCCAGGCAGGTGGCCACTGCCATCCGTGGGGTCATCCTCCTGGCCAAGCTTTCCATCATCCCTGTGCAGCGAGGCTACTGGGGGAATACGGTCGGCAAGCACCACACTGTCCCATCCGAGGTGACCCGCTGCTGTGGCTCTGTGCTGGTGCGCCTCATCTCTGCCCCCGGGGGGTTGTCTCAGGCCCTGTGACCAAGGGGCTTCTGATGATGGCCAGTAGTGACCAGTGCTACACCTCGGCCAGGGGCTCAACTGCCACCCTGGGCAACTTTGCCAAGGCCACTTTTGATGCCATTTCCAAGACCTACAGCTCTCTCACCCCAACCTCTGGAAAGAGACTGTTCACCCAGTCTCCCTATCAGGAATTCACTGACCGTCTTGTGCAGAGGACCCTGGCTCCAGCTGTGCCACCACAGTTTTATACAAGAAAAATAAAGTGGGGCACCTGGGTGGCTCAGTCAGTTAAGCATCTGCCTTTGGCTCAGGTCATGATCCCAGGACCCTGGGATGGAGTCCTGCACCAGGCTCCCAGCTCAGCGGGGAATCTGTTTCTCCCTCTACCCCTCCCCCATGCTTGTGATCTCTCACTCTCTCTCTCAAATAAATAAAATCTTAAAAAAAAAAGAAAGAAAAAGAATGTGTATTAAAGCCTGTTGAAAAAAAAACAAAGGAGGCAAGGAAGGAAGGAAAGCATATGGAGTCATACTCTGGCCAATATGTAGTCCTTAAGGAGAAAGAAGTAGTGCATTTGATCAGTCGGTGGCCTTCCTGCCACCAGATATTTCTAGAAGCACATTATTCTGACCAACCAGTCCTCATACCTGTTTTTAAAGAACGCTATGAGTGTAGGAAAGGGAATTGTTTTAAAAGGAAGGCGCCTGGATATTTTTCAACAGACCCCTACAAAAAGCACACACTGCTTTGGATTGTCTTGGATGAAGCAAGTGCAAGCTGTACCAAAGAATTACAAAAGAGAGTCCCAGTTGTCGGGTCTTAAAAGGCATTCAAAGATCATCTAGCTCTAATCCCAACCTTTGACTTTTCAGATGAGGACAAGGGGGGGTACTTCTCCAAGGTCACTTAACTAACAAGTGGAAGCAATAAGACTAGAAAATGGGTAAGGTTAACCCAAGGAGTTTTCTGACCCACACCTATGCTGAGTGTTGAATCGCTGTTTTCCACTCACTTCTCTACAATTTCCTCCCCTCCAACCACATCCTTTCGGGAACTCTAAAAAGAGGTATGGAGACAAGGGCAGGATTGAGTAGGAGGATAAGAGGACTATAGCTGGGAAGGGGTCTGTACCATTTTTTTCCAGGGATTAACTTGCCCTGGCTGGGATCAGTGGGCAAAATTACTAACTCTGGAGGCGCCTCCCCACTTCTTCCTCCACTCCCTCTCCTACTCCAAACCTGCCTGGGAGAGGTAGGTTAGGCTCTAGTTATTTTGACAAAATATGTGCCCTGGCCCTAGAAATGAATGATGCGCTTACAGAAGGTAGTAGATGTCCTGTTTACATAGTACACCATTCTCCCCAAAGTTGTTTTACGACCTAAGTATTCCCACCGATACAAATTATTAAGGGAAGAAAGGTCATAATTTTGTGATTTCAGTTCAGTAATTAATGTAAAACAAAGGAATTTTTTTTTCCAAACCGCTTAATTTCTTTGTTGTTTTTTGCTTCAGGAAACTGGAGAGGAGAAAGAAAAATGTTTACTTGACTTTAATTTTTAAAGCACAAAGTAACAAAGAAGAGGTCCTACTGCATGTCCTTTAATTGTCTTCTGCAACTCTACTCAGACATTTTCCCGCAGGACAACCATTAGAATACCTGTGGAGGATGTAACTGCAGAGCCTAAGAACAAAGCCATATTCAGTCGTCAATGCTCATGGTGCTAATGTGCCATAACACCCCTCCGAACCCCTTGTTGAAAATGCACCACCCCTTCCTAGAAGTCAGCTCTGTGAGGTACAGAGATCTCGCGTCCGCATGGCTCCACTAATTCTCATTCTTTTTTCTGAAAACGCAGAAGGACGGCTGTGACTCAGCAAAATTTCTTATTTATGAGGGACAGCCTTTGTCTCCCTTAGCAACTTCTCTCCAGCCTTCCAGATTCTTGTCCTTTGAGCTATACCTTGCCAGAGAGTTAGAAGGTTCAATACCAGAATCTTCTAATTTTTTACTTAAGAATTTTGCCAAGTGTGAGTTTAAAAATGAAGTCTCTACATTAGAAAAATTCATTTTGAGGTTGAAATGAAATAGTCAAAACTCTCAAAAAGTTCACCCTCCAAACCAACAAATGCCTAAATAAGGATGATGAGACAGCACTCTAAAAGCTATTTAAAAATTAAAATATGTGGTTGACATGCAATAGCTGGTTATTATAGGCCTACTGATAACATCAAATGTGCTATTAATAGGGATTAAATATTGGTGTTAAAATATATTGGGGGACATGTTGGGAAATCAGAATACAGACTGGGTAGTAAATAATCTTAGAGTACAACAATTTAGTTACATTGCTACGTTATGACGGACACATAATACATCTCTTTTAATGCACCAAAGAAAACTCGCAGAATGAGTAAAGGGTGGGTGGTAGTTAAAGCAATAGGCACAGGGGCACATGGGTGGTGCAGTCCATTAAGCATTTGACTCTTGGTTTCAGCTCAGGTCCTGATCTCAGGGTTGTGGGATCGAGCCCCAAGTCAGGCTCCATGCTCAGTGTGGAGTCTGCTTAAGACTCCCTCTCCCACTGCCCTTCTTGCCATCTCTAAAATAAATAAAAAAGTCTTTAAAAAAAAATAAAGCATATAGGCACATATATAGCTAGAGTTTAGATCCTAGCTCTCCATTCAGTTCAGTGAACTTGGAAAGTTTCTTTATCCATAAAGTGGAAACAACAATGGTGACCAATTCATAGGGTCATTGTTCTAAGAACTAAATGAAAGAATCCATTTAGCACATGGTGCCTGATAGTAGTAAGCACTCCATATATGCTTTCGTTATAACTCTTGACAGACTTTTATAGATTACTTATTTAGGGAAAAGGTATTCTGGTAAAAATGGTAAGCAGAAATCTGATGTATTCTTTTTTCTCTACATTTCTCAGTTAAGTTTCTTTAAAAGGGGAAAAGGGTTTAAGATGACTTTCAGAGTCACTGCATGAGGACATATAAATATAGCAAATTCTGTTATCCAAGGCAATAAGAAAAAGGGGTGCTTTGTTTAATCCAATACTCTAACTAACACACAGTTGACAATTTCCAAGGAATTGAAATAATGTATGCACTCGGTATAAAAACTGCACTAATCACTGTTTAATCTCATTCTTTTTTGTGGGGCTTTTTTTTTTTTTGACATTTCAAAAAATAATTCATGGACTTTATTAAAATTTAAATATTTTGCTCTGTGGAAAATACCATTAAGAAAAGAGAAAGGCAAGCCACAGATTGGGAGAAAATATTTGCAATGCACACATCTGACAGAGGAGTTGTATCTAGAATATCAAGAACTCTTACAATGCAGTAATAAGAAGACAACCTGATTTTTAAAAAAAGGGGGAACATATTTCAACAGGTGCCTCCTAAAATAAGATATACAAATGGCCAAAAGCTTATGAAAAGATGTTCCACACCATGTATCACCAGGAAAATAGAAATTAAAATGATAATGATGTACTATTGTGCATCCAATACAATGGCTCTACTTAGAAAGATCAATGCGTCAAATATTGAGAAAATTTGTAGAGTAGCTGGAACTTGGCCACACTGCTGGTATGAATGGAAAATCTTACAAACAACTTTGGAAAACAGTTTGGTGGTTGCTTATAAAGTTCATACCCAACAGAAATAAAATTATATGTCTACATGTAGACTTCTACACAAATGTTCATGGCAACTCTATTCATAATAGCCCACAATTGGCAAAAATCCACATTTTCATCAGCAGTGGAATAGCTAAACAAATTGTGGTATATCCTTACAACGGAATAGGACTCAGCAACACGCAGAAATGAACTATTGATGCAAGCAACTCTGTGGATGAATTTCAAAAACATTATGTGACATGGAAGAAGCCAGACTCAAGAAAGTACGTACTATCTAATTCCACTTGCATGAAATTATAGAGAATGTAAACTACTCTACAGTAGCAGAGAGCAGAACAACAGTTGCCCGGGGCCAGTAGGTTGGTGACCCGTAAAGTGACATGAGGAAATTGTGGAGGTGATGGAAACACTGTATACCTTAGCAGTGGTATCAGTTACATGGAGGGATACTTTTGTCAACACTCACAGAACTGTACGCTTTCAATGAGTTCAGTTTTTTGTATGAAACCATATTTCAATTAAGTTAATTTTATTTTATTTATTTTTTTTTTTTTTAAAGATTTTATTTATTTATTTGACAGAGAGAGACACAGCGAGAGAGGGAACACAAGCAGGGGGAGTGGGGGAGGGAGAAGCAGGCTTCCCGCGGAGCAGGGAGCCCGATGCGGGACTCGATCCCGGGACTCCAGGATCATGACCTGAGCTGAAGGCAGTCGCTTAACCGACTGAGCCACCCAGGCGCCCCCAATTAAGTTAATTTTAAACAGAAGTACTAATACAGTTTATCTTTAAAAAATAGTCAGAGGGGCACTGGGGTGGTGCACTTGGCTAAGCCTCTGACTCCTGGTTTCAGCTCAGGTCGTGATCTCAGAGCCGCGAAATTGGGCCTGCATCAGGCTCTATGCTCAGCATGGAGTCAGCTTGAGATTCTCTCTCCCTCTCCCTCTGCCCATCCTGCTTGCTCTCTCTCTCTCTCTCTCTCTCAAATAAACAAATAAATCTTAAAAAAAATAATCAGAGCACTGCTAAAATGTCATTGCAGAATTAGTTATAATAGCAAAGAATAGGAAGCAACCTAAGTATTCATTAACAGATATATAGCAAATTCAATTATGATGATGGGGTGCCTGGGTGGCTCAGTTGGGTAAGCATCTACCTTGGGCTCAGGTCATGATCCCGGGGTCCTGGGATCAAGCCCCACATTGGGCTCCCTGCTCAGTGGGGGTCTGTTTCTCTCTCTTCCTCTGTGCACTCTCTTTCTCTCTCTCTTAAGTGAATAAATAAAATCTTTTTAAAAATCAATTATGATGAATCTGTACTACTTAATGCTGTGCAGCCATTAAAAAGATTGAATGGGTGCCTGGCTGGCTCAGTCAGTTTAGCATCCGACTCTTGATTTCAGTTAAGGTCATGATCTCAGGGTTGTGAGATCAAGCCCCACATCAGGCTCCACACTGGGCATGGAGACTGCTTGATTCCCCTTCCTCCCCCCTCTAAAAAAAAATTGAAGTAGTTCTATATGTTTAATATAGTTGTTTATGACATATAAACTAAGAAGGTAGGTTACTCAACAGTATGCATAATATGATCTTACTTGCATAAATATATTCTATATACATGTACATATTTATATGCATGAAAATTTCCAAGGGACCTATACTAGTCTATTGAGTGTTTATCTGGGGGATTAACCATGGGGTGAGACATTTACAAAGGGGATTTCCACTTGCCCATTTTTCAATGTTGAATCTTTACAATAAGCCAGTTTTACATGCATAATCAGCAGAAATAGTAATGATATTTCCATCCGGAAAAAATAAAAGACAGCTGGAGATGGCCACAACCTTCCAGGCATCATTAGAACACCAATCATTTTGTCCTCTCCAAGTGGGGAAATGCTGAGTAATGGGGATTTCTAACTAGATACCAATAAGCATGGATTTACTGTATGTTGGGAAGGAAAACATTCCGTTGCATTGTTCCACCAACCAGCTGAAGAAAGTGTGCCATTGAATTTGTGGAAGGGAAAATATGATTATCGAACGTGGCAAGGTAGGAAGTTTCCATCCTAATTACTTGACCTATCTTTCCAAGAGAATCAGTCAACATCTGCTAATCTGGGCAACAAACTGAGAGCGTCTGCCTCGCCACCCCTTATGACGATACTCTCTGAGGGTAAAACTGATCAAGATTAGAGCACTACAGCACAGCTTTCTTTGCAGATCCTTGGAATCTTCTGGAGGAAATGAAAATTTTGACAACCCTAAATGCTCAGACGAAACATCCAAGATTCCCTTTACATAACAGGCAATGTCAGGGCAATCCCAAGAAATACGTCTCAATGCAGCTTTGTTCTCAGAAGCGACTTTCAAAATACTGTCGTCTACATGTGTCTTCTCAACTCTGCAATTAAATATTCACTTACTGCTTCCCATAGTTCCCCAAGTCTAGACACTGTAATTATCATGACAATTTCTCCAATGTCCTAATTAACAGAGAACAGAAAGCCCTGGGAGAAGAAAACAAGGACCCCAGGACTTCGATTCAGCAGTCAGATCTGCCAATGCCAATGAGGGAATTAGCCAAATATAGAGGAGAATGATTCATCTCTTTCCTCACTTCCCTATCTCCCTTGTTTGCCCTTCCTGTATGCTTCCCAAAGGAACATGTCCAAACTTTGCTTCTACTTTTCCTGCTCCCCTATTTAATCTTAATAGGGCCCATCTCAGCGGGCAGAATTAAGTAGATAGCCTGCTGTACCAAGACATTCCAGCTTGCAGTGTGTTTTGGAAAGCTTTGTTTTTATAAATAAATTTTGAATTTTTCCTATATACTTCAGTACGTTTTTATGTGACAACCTGAAAGTGAGCAACCTGAGCCCACTCGAACAGGGCCTAAATTTCCAGTCCAGGAGAGGAGGTCTGCTAAAGAAGGATCTTGGCAGGCGGTTCTCCCTACCTTCCCTCCTGTGCTTTAAGGAGGGATCCAGTGAGCTCAGCAAGTAAAGCCACTGGATTTGGCAGGACCATGCCCTCGTTCAGCTACCTCTGCAGTGAGTCAGGGAGTTCCAGGGGTGCCCAGATGCAGCTCTGGCCAATGTTAGGGCCACTTTTCATACAAAGGGCTTGATACTTACTGGCATCTACAGGATGTTTGCTTATGAGCCAAAATTTCCCAGTTCTGTGGGCTGAACCTCCCAGCCCTTCTGGGGAACTCATACCCAATATCATATGACTTCTGTCTATATTCACTGTCACCTCTCTCTTTTCAGCTTTGATATTTTAATTTCCTGTTTACTTTATTCCTGGTATTTAAAGAAATTTGGAGAGGTTAGTGGCAAAAAAGGGACCATCAGGGGGTGCCTGGCCAGCTCAGTCGGTGGAATGTGTGACTCTTTTGGGTTGGAGCCCCACGTTGGGTGTAGAAATGACTTAAAAATAAAGTATTTCTTAAAAAGGGAGGGGGACCTTCAGCAAAGGGGAAGAGAGGCTCTGAAGAGATAGAAGAGGGTTCTTTAGGGGTACATGAGTGGCTCAGTTGGTTAAGTGTCTGCTTTCAGCTCAGGTCATGATCCAGGAGTCCTGGGATCGAGCCCCACTTCGGGCTCCCTGCTCAGTGGGGAGCCCACTTCTCCCTCTCCCCCTGCTCCCCCTGCTTGTGCTCTCTTTTCTCAAGCAAATAAATTTTTAAAAAATCTTAAAAAAAAAGAGGGTTCTCTATTATCTGTCAATCGTTTTACACACACACACATATACCAAGCATCCAGAGCCTTGTGAGACCCTGAGGACCAGGACTGTGGCTAGCTACCCCTGGACACCCCTTAACTAAGGGTAGCGGGGCATTCCTGCCGACTCCCACCCCGCACTCCCCACTCCTTACATGCTTCCTGTCACTGTTCTCTTTATAGATGAACTGTTAGCCTTTCTGAGAAGCCAAAATGGGTCACAACAGCTTGAGGTTGTCTCTTTCTGATAATAATGCCATGAGTATAATATTTAACAATTTACCCAGCCATTTCACCTATATGCTATCCCACTCAAGCTTCACCACAATCCTGTGAAATAGGTTTCATTTTTATCCCCTATTTACAGAAAAGGAAATCTGAGTGCAAATCTGGTCCAGCAAAGTGGGCATGATACGGCACTGGGACTTGGTCTAAATGCAAGTCCCAGAGACTGTGTTATCTGACACTTGCTTCTAGCATATACTGCCCTGCCCACAGCCCCCTGGATCAGGGAAGTCAGATTAGGCTGATGTCTGTGCATCAGTGATCACTGAGGGGAATAGAGGTGGGCACCTGGCCTGGGGCAGCCTGTCCATCAGCTGGCTAATGGCTCATGAAGATGCCTTGGGCCAAGAGCGCTACCCAAAGGGACAATGTGATTAAGCAAAGTCATTTGGACTAGCTCTTTCTGGCATTTGGATTAGAAGAATTGGCCCATCAATACATAAAGAAAAAGAGAGCAGACATATCTTAGAAGAAAGGCAGAGAGATCACAAGAGGGAGAAAACCCATAGCATGGGAGCGACAAATGGAACAACCAGTCCCTCACACTGCCTGGACCCCCTCATCAGCTTTCTGGTTCCAGTTTTCTATCTGTGATAAATTCTCTTTCCTAGACAGGCTCAGTATTTCTCTGCTCCTTAAAACCAAGGGAGACTTTTCACTTTCCACCTTGTAGTGTTCCTTGCCTACTCTCCCAAAGCAGTGGCCCCTGTTAGGTCCCCAAAAGGAGGAGGAGGGGTGGGACAAATGGGTCTCTCAAATCCCGCTGTGAGAGGTGGATGGTCTTATTTCCAGATCCTCTGCTGCTCTCCTTTCCCTCTGCCCACAAGGCAATGATCTGGCCAAGTCAATAAACACAGTTCACTGCAATCTCTCCAGTTCAACTGGTGAGGCAGACAACACACAGAACACACCACTGAATCCAGGTGGCCAGTCTCGTTCTTTGAAGATCAACTTCACAAAGATCAAAACTTCTGAATCAGAGAAAGTAATCTATGATAAGGTAAACATGTAGTTTTGATTTACGACTCTGAGGCTGTGTTCCAAGGGGAAAGATTCTTATAAACAAAAGGGCAAATTTTTTTCAGTAAGAAAATACTTTTGAAATTACACTGCAGAGCAATGGGATTGCCTTAGAAAATCTGTCTTGTAAATACCTCCCTGTAACTAAAAGATGTAATATTTGGAGAAGGGAGATGTCCGAGGAATTTTCTACCTCAAGGAAAGACTTCCCTCAGGAGAATATATTTCCACTCATCTAGATCTTACCAAAGGGAAGATAATCTGATATACTACTTGAAACTAGTCTTTGTACTTTTGCTTTTTTTCTCTCTCTTCAATTTTTCCTTTTCTATTTTTTCTTCAGCGAAAACTTTTTTTAAAGTTAATGTGCATCATTTTTATTGTGTTTAGACTTTAGGGAGGAGCCACTCCCTGAGTACTTTGTACCTGTTTTAACACGAAGCGCTAGAATATAAGCACCCCAGGGGTTTAAATCAGGGCACTTCAAAAGGCAGCTGGCTCTGCAGTCCGGAGTACAATTGTCTAAACAAATAAGATTCAGCTTTCATTTGTGGTAAGACCTAGAACTTCCCAACCAGGTATATCCTGACATGAACCAGATAGTAGAAAACATCTACAATCTTTCAAAACTAAGGTAGAAATGTTCAAGCCCCTATCAGGGATGTGTTTAGTAGCAAATAAGAACAATGGCGGGGGGTGGGGGGTGCACCTAAACACTGAAGAATGAAAGATTCAGTAGCCTCTCAAACAGTTAAGTCAGGGCATAAGCAAGGCCGACATAAGCCATGAGAGAACCAGGCCCTTTCTTTATATTCGACATCCTTAGCAAGTGGCCTTCCTCTCTGTGATCACAAGATGGCTACTGTACTTCCAGTTCACACGTTTAGATTCAAGACAAGAAGAAGAAAACAGGCATGAATGAGGACAAAGGAAAAAACAAGTGCCAGGTGAATCTGTCCTTTTAAAAAAGTTCTTCCCCTAGGGCGCCTGGGTGGCTCAGTCGGTGAAGCATCTGACTCTTGATCTTAGCTTAGGTTTTGATCTCAGGATCGGGAGTTCAAGTCCCGCATTGGGCTCCACACTGGGTGAGGAGCCAACTTAAAAAAAAAAAAAAATTCTTCCCTTGGGGCGCCTGGCTAGTTCAGCCAGTGGAACGTGCATGCGACTCTTGACCTTCGGGTTGTTAAGTTCAAGGCCCATGTTGGGGAGATTACTTAAAAATAAAATCTTTTAAAAAAGAAAAAATAATTAAAAAGTTCTTCCCGAAACTTACCCAGTAATTTCTGTTTATTGGCCAGAACTGGGCCACATGACCGAACATTCCAGCAAGAGAATCTGGGTAAATAAATATGTTGTTTTCTGGCTTGTATAGCAGAGGGCACTAGGAAAAAGGCTTTCTGTAAGCCAGTCCCCAGTGTCTGCCACAGAAGGAATAGTAGAGGAAAGGAAGGGCCCTAAAGTCACCCACTGAGATGGGAATTTCCTAGGCTTACCTCCTAAGGTCAATGTCCCTTTCAAGACAAGACTTTGAAAATAGTTCTCCGGTTAGTGCCCAGTGTTCTATCTGAACAACTTGTGAATGACCAGGCAGAGAAAAGATGCCTACTCAGAAAGTCTATGCGGAGAAAGGTATTATCTGAGCTGGAGATCGTCTGACTGAAGAAAGTTTTGCACACCTCTGCTTGGCTAACTGCTACCTGATTCTTCAATTTCCAATAAGTTCAGCAATTCCTCCGGAAGGCCTACCTTGATTTCTTAGACCAAATGATACACTTTGCTAAATGACCCCAGATTACCTTGAAGTCATCTCTCATAACACCTCTCTCTCTCCTTTGTAAGCCTCGTTTGATGTCTTCTTTCCCCACTAGCTATGGAAATTCTAAGAGGATAGAATCCATATCTGTCATGTTCATTGATACTTCCCAAGCACTTAGCACATCTAGCATATAATAGATAATCGGTAAATTTTTATTGCATGGAATTAAACTGATCTGGCTCTCCTACTAATATGTTGTGCTCCTCTGTAAGTTATCACATTTATAATGATATAGTTATTTGTGTGATTATTTAAGTAAACTCTACCCCTAACATGGGACTCGAACTCACAACCCTGAGATCAAGAGTCACGTTCTCTATCAACTGAGCCAGCCAGCTACCCCATGTGATTATTTGTTTAAAATCTGTTTGCCCACTAATCTATTAGCCCTACGAGAACAAGGAGTAAGTCAGTTTGATTCACTGATGTATCTCCAGCATCTTTCATATTGCCTGGTATACACATACAGGTATATTTGTTCCATAAATACTTGTTGAATGAATGAATGAATGATTACTTTAGTTAAGATATGCAACCTCCCTGATCCTCAGTTTCCTAATCTGTAATAATAACTACTCATAAGTTACCATGATGATTAAGTATCTGGCATGTATTATTAATTCCTTTCCTCCCCGTTGTGAACCCATAGCCTGAATCTCCAGCGTTTGCTATAAGGATGAAAAAAGAACAGGGAATTCAAGGAACTTATCTGGGATTTGGTCCCAGGAATTTTAATCTGCAAAAGGTCTGTGACAGGAGGAAGAGAGTGTGAAAGTCTGCTAGGGCTGCCTACCACAGATTGTGTGTCTTAAAGAGAGAAATTTGTTTCCTTATAGTTCTATAGGCTAGAAGTCCCAGATCAAGGTGTCAGCAGCACTGTTTTCTTCTAAGGTCTCTCTCCTTGGCTTGTAGCTGGCTGTCTTCTCTCTGTGTCTTCACGTGGTCTTCCTCTGTGCATGTCTGTGTCCTAACCTCCTCTTCTTATAAAGACACCTGTCCCATTGGATTAAGGTCCATCCCAACAATGTCATCCTACCTTAATTACCACTTCAAGGACCCTCTCTACAAATACAGTCACCTTCTGAGGTGCTGGGGGTTAAGGCTTCAACATATGAACTCAGGGAGGACACAATTCAGCCCACGACAGGGAGCAATGGAAAATCTGCTACTACTCTTCTCTCAATTCTAAAAATATCTCATACACAATCCTCCGGTGGAGGTAAGTAAGTTTTAAAATGCAGAAAATCTTAACCTTAACATAGATTGCTTCAAGAAGCAGAATGCTTTCTGTGTTCCATCAGTGACACAGATGGGAGACGAGGTGCAAGGATGAGAAATAAGTAATTTCGCTCACAAGTCGCTACTGGGAAGGGCAGAGGTACGTAGGTCAAAGGATAAGAATAAATACAATTTATGAGACATGTACTATGTGTCATGCTAAGAATGAGTGACATTAGTCCATTTCTTCTATTTATTCCTAACATTAACTCAATGCAGCAGATATATTATCATTATCCTCATTTTACAGTGAAGGAAGTGTAAACACAGAATCATTAGGTCAGAGCAGGGTTCCGAATCAAAGTTGGTCACACTGCTACCATCTGGGGACAGTTTTCAACATGAGGACATAGAGAGCACAAGAATAGGCATGTCAAAAAGAAGTAGGAGGGCAGCAAAAACAAACTTGTCCTGTCTATGATTTTGCAAGAATAAAAATTATAATCGTGTGCATTCATTTGGACATGTGGGCTGGAGGCTGCCATACTAGGAATATAGATGTCAAATGTCCTAGGATTTACCCTCCCACCCCCAACACACCAGCCCAGTTTTGGAGGTGCGACTCTTATCCATGCAGGAAGGCCTGGACTCAGCCCTGGGTGTTCCCCATTCTGGACAGCCTGTGGAAACAGATCCTGTACTTAAACTCCTCCATGACTCAGGGCTTTCTCCAGGGCATGGTTCTCCACCCCACCAGACCTAATACTCCTTTCTTACAACAAATCTTTTGTAACCCTTCCTTTGCTGTCACAGAAATTCTTAGATAATATAACCTACCCACACATAATTTCAGGAAAAAAATAATAATAACACTACCTAGGGTGACCAACAGTTCTGGTTTACTTGGGACTGGAGAACTTTCTTGGGACACTGGATTTTTGGCACTAATTCTTGATTATAATATAGAAGAGATATAAAGTAATTAAAAATAAATTAACATGCATTAGAAGCCTTTGCTTGGGGCATGTTTGGTGGGCCATTAGAATACCCATCGAATAGTCAGTTGCTTACACTTACTTACAATGAATGAGTTAAGAAATAAGAGAATGCTTTTTATGCATCTCTGCGAACAGAGAAGCTGGATTTTCATTCTTAGAAAGGTTTAATTTTAATTTAATTGCAAAGTATCAGATCTCCTATGTTACCTATTTGCACATGACAGTTACAAATGCAGCCTGATACAGTTGTGTCATTCTGTGTCATTCTGACTCAAATCCCATGAGTAGCACTGCAGTGGGTATTGCGATTTTGTGAAATGGTGAGCATTTCTTGATAAAGTTCAAAATAAATTAAGTAGGATCTTCCCTTCGTTTAGTTGGTGATTGAATTCCCACCACTCTACACAGCACCTCCATGTGTTCACCAGCCTGGAAGCTCTCTGAACCCTGTACTTGGGGGGATATTTACGTACACTTCAGCAAGTAAGCATGATCAATCATTAACTCGTTCTCTAGGCCCTCTCCCCTTCCCAGAAGACAGAGAATGTAGCTGAAAGGCCCAAGCTTCTAATCACATGTGATCAGCCCCCATCCTAAAGCTATCCAGGAACCCACTGAGAGTCATCTCATTAGAACAAAAGGCACTTTTATCACCTAAGAAATCCCAAGGAATTGGGGAGTTCTGTGTGAGAAACCAAGGTCAAAGACCAAATATTAGAACAAAAGATGTTCCTAGTGCTTTCACCACTTAGGAAATTACAAGGGTTTTACGAGCTGTGTGCAAGGAATAGGGGACTGAGACATATATATATTATATATATATATATTTCTATCATTTTACATTTCATTTGTGTGTGTAAAATGGAATTAGAACCTAGGTTTGAAGTTTATAAACAGGTTTTTCACGTACGTCAACCTTGATCTGGTGTTACATTTGAGAATCCTGTGTGATGAGGGACAATTCTTTGTTGCGTGGGACATCCTACTTATTGAAACATGTCTCTCCTCCCTGGTCCCCACCTACTAAATTCTAGTAGAGCTCATTCATAAAGTTCCAAAAGCTGTGATCTCCAGGTAGATCATTTGTTCTGTTAGCAATTGAGACTCACTTCTCTAGGATGTCATCATAGAGGTGAGGGAACCCCAAGTGCTAACAGAACGAATGATCTACCTGGAGATCACAGCTACCTTGTGGGGATTGTAATTAATTAAAATGAGATACTATATGGAAGTGCATAGCACAACGCCTGGTCCATAGTAACCACTCAGTGAGTGGTAATTATCCCAACTTTATCTTATTTCTTTTTCTTTTTTTTGTGCATTAGTTTTCTTGTTGTTGTTTTTGGTTTTTTTAAGATTTTATTTATTTGACAGAGGGAGACACAGCGAGAGAGGGAACACAAGCAGGGGGAGTGGGAGAGGGAGAAGCAGGCTCCCCACTGAGCAGGGAGCCCGATGCAGGGCTTGATCCCAGGACCCTGGGATCATGACCTGAGCTGAAGGCAGATGCTCAACGACTGAGCCACCCAGGCACCCCAACTTTATCTTATTTCTTAAACAACCCAAACCTACTCCAGTCTGAGAGCCTTAGAATTTCTACTCCCTCTGCCTGGAATGTTCTTTCCCAGTCTGGCTCCTAATCATTTACATCTTAACTCAGAAGGTCCCTTATCAGAGAACCTTTCATAGCTACCTACCTAAAGTAATAAACTTCATCCCTTCTCATAGCCTATCACATGACCTTGTTTATTTCACTCACAGCAATGGTCATGGTCTGGAATTACCAGGTTCACTTGTCCACTTGTTTATTGACTCTTTCTTCCCAGAGGCCTTGTCTGTCTCACTCACTGGTCTGTCACCAGCCTCTAGAGGAGGGCCAGGCACAGAGTAAGGCCCCCGGTAAACACTGATGGAGTGACTAGTTTGATTTTTAAACCAACATAGATGTGGCTTCAGCTTAAAACTGATCTAGTTGAATAGATCTGAGAACTAGAAGGCCACTTGTGAGCTCTTCCAGTCTAGCCTCTGGCACTTCCCCTTGCTACAGGTAAGGCAGGGGAAGGAGAACCCTTCACAGCATGGACAGGTTAAGACCTGACCACAACAAATCAATCACCAGGCAGCTGAGGATAAGAGGTGGGGTAAATTAACTGCTCACATACTTAGCCTCAAATACCCAGGAACATTATGTCTTTTCATTCCCCAGAGGTATCTGAGCCACTAATTTACAAAGAAGTGAAATAGGAGTAAGAGCTGGAGGTAAGGGCTAAGAAGGTGGTTACCTTCTTCGTCCATGGCAGTGCAAAGAAGTGTTAAAAAGACTGCCAGGAAAATGCAGAGGCCAAAAGTGCCCATCTGGAGGACCAGTCAAGTACACAAGCCTGCCTTAAAGCCAGAAACTATGGAGACCTTGTTTGTCTACCATAGACTTTGAGAAGCCCCTAAAGAACTCAAATTTATGAACAAATACATACGGGGCACTTTCTATATGCAAATCAAAGGATGGAAATTAAATGACCATTTCCAGCTGATCTTGTTCCTGGATTTTTCTCTGAGGAGATTGGAGGGACTGTTTTTTCATGATGATTGGATCCCTGGATCTTTGCAGACTCTGGGTTACCAAAGGGCTACTGCTTGAGAGAAAAGTCCAATCAAACAGGCTGCGGAGTGTCCCAATCCTCTCCAACTTTGTTTTCTAGCCCCCATGAGGATTTAGATGCAGAGAATATTGTGGGAATAGGCACTGGAAAGAGCAAGAAGTTTGGTGTCAGGTGGACACAGGTTTGAAATCCACCCACCAATGATTATTAACAAAGACCTTAGGGGCGCCTGGATGGCTCAGTCCATTAAGCATCTGCCTTCGGCTCAGGTCATGATCCCAGGGTCCTGGGATCGAGCCCTGCCTCGGGCTCTCTGCTCAGTGGGGACCCTGCTTCCCCCTCTGCCTGCTGCTCCCCCTGCTTGTGCTCTCTCACTCTCTCTAGGTCAAATAAATAAATAAAATCTTAAAAAAAACACACACTACAAAACAAAGACCTTAGGTAATTTACATAACCTGCCTGCACTTCAGTTCCCCCCCTTTTAAAATGAAGTTAATAATACTTCTGTTACAGGGCTCATATATGGACTAAGTAAAATTGCAATGTATATAAAATATTTAGCACACCTTTCAGGGGCCGTATGCCAAGTATTTATTTCCTCACCCTTAAGAGGGAGGGTGACAATTACCTCAAAGTGGGGGAACATTATGTGGGTTCATGTAGAAAATAGCAAAGCAGAGACAGGAAGGAGGATACAAAAGTGACTAACGTAGGAAGAGGTCACAGCTGAGTTACCAAGCAGGCTAAAATTACCTTGGTTCATAATCGGTAATGGAGGGCCCTGGTACAGCTCAGTGACTCGGCTTGGGTTTTATATTCAGAAAACGTGGCTTCTCGTCCCAGCTCTGATGCTTGCCAGTGAGCTGGGGCAAGGCACTTCACTTCTCAGCCTCCTTACAGGTAAAATGGCGTTAATAGTATCTGGCTTATTGTGAAAATATACTGAGATATAGGATGGAAGACACCTGGCTCCCAGCAAGACTCTTAATACTCTTAGTAGCTCCCCTTAACCAGTGGAGAGCTGCTGAGCCAGTGTCTGAACAGGCAGGAACAATGAACATGAACTTCACTTATTTATTAGCATTTCAGCCAGGATAGGCTAGATTATGCTGTGGTTAGAAGTAATCCTAAAATTTCAGTGACTTAAATATGAAGATTTCTTTCTTTCTTAAATAGGCTCCACACTCAACATGGGGCTCGAACTCACGACTAAGATCAAGAGTCACACGCTCGGGTGCCTAGGTGGCTCAGTTGGTTAAGCGACTGCCTTTGGCTCAGGTCATGATCCTGGAGTCCCGGGATCGAGTCCCGCATCGGGATCCCTGCTCGGCAGGGAGTCTGCTTCTCCCTCTGACCCTGCCCCCCTCTCATGTGCTCTCTCTCTCTCTCTCAAATAAATAAATAAAATCTTAAAAAAAAAAAAAAGTCACACGCTCTACGGACTGAGCCAGCCAGGCACCCTGAAGATTGATTTCTTTTCTTTTCTTTTTTTAAAAAATTTTATTTATTTATTAGTCAGAGAGAGAGCAAGAGCTAGAGAGAACACAAGCTGGGGGACTGGCAGGCAGAGGGAGAAGCAGGCTCCCTGCTGAGCAAGGAGCCCGATGTAAGACTTGATACCAGGACCCTGGGATCATGACCTGAGCTGAAGGCAGAGGCTCAATCGACTGAGCCATCCAGGTGCCCCTGAAGATTTATTTCTTATTCACCCTACTTTCTAGTGTGGTCAGGTGGGGGTCCTATTCCACACCATTGTCATCTTCACTCCAGGCCCCATGCTGACAAAGCAGTCACTAGTAGGAACATTGCTGGTTGCCATGACAAGAAAAAGATAAGACGGGGAAGCATCCTGACTTTC
Source organism: Mirounga angustirostris (assembly GCF_029215605.1). Lineage (NCBI taxonomy): Eukaryota > Metazoa > Chordata > Mammalia > Carnivora > Phocidae > Mirounga > Mirounga angustirostris. The sequence continues at coordinate 115,591,447 of NW_026991712.1, forward strand.
AAAGTTTCCACTCACATTCCACTGGCCAAAGCACGGCACACGGTGATACCTTCGAGTGGGTGGGAAAGTACAACCCACCATATGTCAGGAAGGAAGGAGAACAAGAATATTTGTGAACAGCCTTAATGACTCTGTAGTTAGGGAGCAAAGACTTCAGGACGATTTAATTATCTCTTTCCCCAGAGAAAGACTTACCATGAATTAGCTTGTTGAGAACTGGCACGTTACCAAGGATATGTTTTTCTTTTCTTGAGGAAAATAAATTATTAGCAAATAATCTTGCTGAGTTGTTGTACTTTTTGCAGTATTTTTGGTTGCTATGCCCACTGCTGGGGTTAACTACACTAAGTTAATTTCTGGAGCCTTCTTTACTGTAGTCAAGAAGATGGCCTTTTCGTTACCCATGGATCTCTTCCTCTCTCCCATGCAATAAAGGTGTAGCTCCTTTATATTCTTCCTAATCATATTTTGAACCCCCAAATTTCTGAGAGCATCAAAAACATTGAACACTCTGTCAGAAACCATGAATTTGAAATGGCCTGTGTTTGTATGTGTATTTCCTGCTAAGAGTTGGTTCTCTTGCAACCCAGAAGCATGGGAAAATAATGCTTCCTTCCCAGTTTATAATACGCAGGTGTTTCTCAGATCCTCCTTCTCTAAGAAGACTTCCTAAAACACAGGAGGTGTCTTGGTTCTCTACTCTGCATAACAAGTGACCCTGATACTTAGTGGTGTAAAAGAACAATAAACATTCATATTTCCCACAGTTTTTGTGAGTCATAAGTTCTGAAGCAGCAGAGCTGGAAGTTTTGAATTGAGGTCTGCCGGGAAGTTGGAGTTAAGATGTCAGCCAGGGCTGCGGTCATCTGAAGACTTGTCAGAGGCTAGAGGTCTGCTTCTAAGACACATCCAAAGATCCACTTCCAAGTGATTTCCAAGACTCACTCAGATGGCTGGAAAGTTGGTGTTGGCTATCGACAGGAGGTCTCAATTCTTCCCTGTACATGGCCTCTCCACAAAGCTGTTTGGGGTCCTTTCCCCTGAGTAAGTGAGCCAAGAAAGGCTAAGATCGAAGCTGCAATATTTTTTATGACTGAAACTCAAACTCACACACTGTCACTTCTACAGTGTTCTGGCCCACATACAGCGTAACATGGGAGGGCATTATACATGAATATGTGAATACCAGGAGGCAAGGATTATCGGAGGCTGTCTTCTTGGAGGCTGGGCATCACAGGAGGTAATGCAAGAATTCTTTCAATTCCCTTGAAGTCTACTCCAAATATAAAAATAAAAATTACAAGATAAGTTCTATGAAGGCAAAGACTTTTTTTTCCTGTTTGTTGTGCTTACCTCTTTGGACATGTCTTAACACAACAGATTCTCAATAAATGTTGGTGTAATGAATAGAGAAGATGAAAAATCAGGAAAACTTTTTTTAAAAGTCTCTCACTAAAACATTGTAAGTACTATATGTTTTTTAGTTTTAAGTAAGGCATACAAATGCCTGGGATATGTGATACACAATGCCTTATCACAATGTAGATACCAAATGAACACTGAGAAAATAAGATCCACCAAGTCCACTCCAAGTTGGTCCAAACTCATCAACTTTTAGAAGCATGAGTTCATCAGGAAGGCAATGTAGCACGTGTAATAGACTTGGAATTAAAATCAGAGAAGTCAGATGAGAACCAGTCCTTTTACCTCCCTGGGCCTCAGTCTCCCTACTTACAACAGCAGAGGTTTGGACTAAATGATATCAAAGGCACTTCTAGCATGAACATTCTGACATTACTTGACCTCAATTTAAATTTCACTATACATTTATTTTTTTTATTTTTATTTTTTTTAGATTATTTATTTATTTATTTGAGAGAGAGAGAATGAGAGACAGAGAGCATGAGAGGGAGGAGGGGCAGAGGGAAAAGCAGACCCCCACTGAGCAGGGAGCCCGATGTGGGACTCGATCCCAGGACTCCAGGATCATGACCTGAGCCGAAGGCAGTCGCCCAACCAACTGAGCCACCCAGGCGTCCCTAAATTTCACTATACATTTAAAGTGAGGCCTGTAAGAAACTATTTCTGATCAACTTTATTGATTAGATATTCTCCCATATGTGCTTGGTTTGAGGCTAAAATGTGTACATAGGTCTGGATTTGTTTAAGGTTTGCTTAAGATTTATTATTAAATCTATTTGTATAAAAATTCCAGAAGCTTCCTGGGAAAGAATTTAATGGAAGTGAGAGTTTGGTTCAAAAAACAATTTCTTAAAAACTGGAAGGGAAAGGTGATTTTAGAAGCAGCCCCCTGTCTACCTAGCAAATTATCTAATTTTGTAGCATGTATTCACTCCGTCCATGTACCCAATAGACAGGCTGAAATTAAAACAGAAGCATTAAAATCTGCAGCAGATTTTTCATGTATCACCTAAAGCTGAACACAGTACTCTAAGAGTGGTTGGACCACAAAGGAAGAGAATGCAAACATTCCCTTACCTGGGGCTTTAGAAAGCTAAAATTTTATTTGGGAGGTGTACATTTTGTCACCTCTTGATTCACAGAGAGTCAACAATACTCAAAACTTCACATAATGTTGTAGTCACCACATCTTCACCTGGACTTTGTATTAAACATCTTCTTGTTAGAATCATCCCATCGTTCTTAGTCCAGGTGTCCTTGCATCCTGCTTTCTGCCGCTTAGGCATGGTGGGGTTTCAGTTAACGTCCCTAAATTCCTTCTCCTCCCTCCTGTTTGATCTCTTGCTGGATTGACCATAAGCCACAGGAGTCCACTGGCATAGTTCACACAAGTCAGCCTCCACAGAGAGCAGGGTGGATGGTGGAGAATGGATCTGGAGGAACAAGGGCAAAATATTCAGCACAAGTGGTCTTTTCTGGGTCATTAATAGAAATGTGGGAACATCCAGGACCGTGAATGGAAATCTTTTGCACAGCCACTAGAAATGTTTCATTTGATATTGATCTATTAATCTGAAACACACAGTCCATATGGTGTAATATCACAAGGAATATTCTTTTTTTTGGTGTATTTTTTAATTTAAATTTTTATTTTAAGTAGGCTCCACACCCAACATGGGGCTTGAACTCATGAACCCAAGATCAAGAGTCGCATCCTCCACCCATTGAGCCAGCCGGGAATCCGTAACAAGAAATATTCTTAACATACTAATACCTCCTTCTCCTAGTACTGTTTTTTTTAAGCTTTATTAAGATATACTTCACCAGTTCAGTGTATAAATCAATGGATTTTGGTCTATTCACAGTGATGCAACCATCACAACAATCAATTTTAGAACATTTTCATCTCCCCCAAAGAAACTGCATATTCATTATCATTCACCCTTCATTCCTCCTCAAACACCCCCAGCCCTGGCAACCACTAATCTCCTTTCTGTCTCTACAGATCTGCCTATTCTGGATATTTCACATAAATAGAATTATACAAAATGTGGTCTTTTTATGTTTGGCTTCTTTCACTAAGCATACTGTTTTCAAGGCTCATCCATGTTGCAGCATATATCAGGGATTCATTTCTTTTTATTGCCAAATGATAGCTATGAATGTCCATGTGCAAGTTTTTGTTGGTCATACATTTTCATTCCTTTGGGTATATGCCTAGAAGTAGAATTGCTCTACTCATATGGGTCATATGGTAACTCTGTGTTTAACCTTTTCAGGAACTGCCAGACTGCTTTCAAAAATGGCCACCCCATTTTGCATTTCTACAAGCGGTGTATAGTGTTTCCATTTCTCCATATCCTTGCCAACACCTATTATCTGTCATTTTCATGATAGCCATCCTAGTGTATGTGTAGTCTCTCCTTGTAGTTGTAGCTTGCATCTCTCTGATTGCTAAAGATGTAAAGCATCTTCATGTGCTTACTTTTGTTGGCATATCTTCTTTAAAGAAATGTCCATTTGGGGCACATGGCTGGCTCAGTTGGAGGAGCATGAGACTCTTGATTTTGGGGTCATGAGTTCAAGCCCCATGTTGGTGTAGAGATTGCTTAAATAAATAAAGCTTAAGAAAAAAAAAAAGAAATGTCCATTGAGGTCTGCTGTCCATTTTTTAAAATTAGGTTATGTGATTTTTATTATTGAATTGTAAGGGTTCTTTACATATTTTAGATATATGTCTCTTATTATATATATGGTCTGCAAAACGTTTCTCCCACGGTGTAGGTTCTCATTTCACTTTGTTGATGGTGTCCTTTGAAGCACAAAGTTTTTAATTTTGATGATGTCCAATCTATCTATTTTTTTTTTTCTTTTTTGCGTGTGCTTTTGGAGTTATATTCTAGTGCTGTTTTGAAAGCTACTTTTTCTTAGCTTCCTGTTCAGGTTTAGAAAAACAGTTCTGATTTCCCTTTCCTGCTCTGAGTTACTTAGAATAGTAGAAGCTAATATTTACTAAGCACTTACTATGTGCCAGGTTTTTGCTAAGAGTTTAGACAGCTTGGGTAACCAGCCAATCGGATTCTGGAGCTTATACTTCACTGTCCTACAGAACGTATCTTCCTCATCTTGACATTTGTTTCATTTTTGCAGGAGGAAAACAGTGTATCTGCTGTTGGTGTTGGAGAGATTACTCTGTCCATGTTCTTTGTTCCCTTCCCTTTCCTGAGGTGAGTCCTCTGCCCCACCCTTCCGAGGACTGCCAGAATCTACAAAGTCTCCAATACACATACATACTTGCCCAAGAAGGCAAAACAACACCCTCGTTCATGACACAGAATAGCAAGGCCCTGATGCCACAGCATAGCTGCCCCTACCCTTTCCTTTGGTTGTCTAGGGCCTGACATCCAGGAGCAACTCTGACACTCCTGGAAAGGGAATTCCACTCGGGGTTGCCTTGCAACTCACACTGAAAACCCCCCAGTTTAAAACAGGTCAACTTTCAATGCAATCACGTCTCATCACATGGGGCAATAAATGACAGAAGCAAGTCAGAGGATCCTCTCAGTTCTTCCTTTCACTTAGACAATATTGACGTTTTGACTTCCACTTTAGGTTTCCTAAATAAATGAGGTCAGAAGCATGTAACAGGAGGCCACAGGCTTCTTCCCCCACACCCTGCCCCCTGTCCCACTGTATCCAATTGCCTATGGAAGCCATTTGAAACTTCAGAATGGGGCGCCTGGGTGACTCAGTTGGTTAAGCGACTGCCTTCGGCTCAGGTCATGATCCTGGAGTCCCGGGATCGAGTCCCACATCGGGCTCCCTGCTCGGCAGGGAGTCTGCTTCTCCCTCTGACCCTCCTCCCTCTCATTCTCTCTGTCTCTCATTCTCTCTCTCGCAAATAAATACAATCTTAAAAAAAAACAACCAAAAAAAACCAAAAAAAGAAACTTCAGAATGTCTCTCAGACTCAGCCTCACTCTCCTACTTCAGCCTTCTTGTCACTGCACCTGTTCAGGCCATTCCGGTCTCTTAGGTGAACTAACTGGAATTCTTTCAAAGTCCCTTCTTCAGTCTAATTGAGTTGAAAGAAATTATCTCTTCATGGTTGTCTTCCTCAGTAGATTATGAGATCTTTAAGGTCAGAGACCAAAAGAATTAATTTCCTCAGAAATAAGCTTAGGGTCTACCATCTAAAGGTATTTATTTAGCGGCGCCTGGGTGGCTCAGTTGGTTAAGAGTCTGCCTTTGGCTCAGATCATGATCCCAGGGTCCTGGGATCGAGTCCCACGTAGGGCTCCCTGCTCAGCGGGAAGCCTGCTTCTCCCTCTCCCTCTGCTTCTACCCTGCTTGTGCTGTGTGTGTGTGTGTGTGTGTTTGAAATAAATAAATACATACATACATAAAATCTTTTTTAAAAAGTCATTTAATTAGCATTTATAGAAGGAATACTCAGTGCCATAATGTGCCCAGCACCTATAGTCACAATTAAATGTCACGTGAACCAGGTGTTTCAGGAACCCCTTCCTGCCCTGCTATAAAGTACATGGGCTTTGCTAACATTTGAGAGGGGGAGACCAAGCCAAAGTAGCATCTTGTCGCAGATAATTTGGGGGTGTCATCTACTGGCTTGTGAACTCCCCTTTATCTTAGTTATGGGGAGAGTCTGGACTGTGTCCCTGTTAGACCCATCTCTACCCAGGCCCACCAAGTGCTCAGGAAGTTTGTTGTTTCCTAAACACACCACACCCACTTTCCTGAGCCTAAACACCCTTGAACATCGATGAAGGGGTAACCAAAAAAGTTAGGTAAGCACTGCAAAATCATTCCTAGTAGGAGAACCAATAGTGATATCCTGTCTTAGTAACCTGCTTGCCATGACCTTGTGCGGACAGGTGGAGATGAGCAGATAAGACAAGGGCTCACACTGAGCCTTCAGGACGTATACCACATGGATGCTGCGTCTCCCCGAGCCTCTATCATCCTCCTCACATCCTCTAAGTTGCCTAGGTAACACTCCCATCCCTTTGCCACAGAACACTGCCCCATTCCTTACAAGAGGAAGAGGTCCCAAGTTGCTGCTCTCTCTTCTTAAGTGTAAAATTAATGCCTTGGGCTTCAGCTGGATGTTTAATGAAAGACTTTCTCTACCCAGCCTACTGCTAGCTCTTAAGTAGGACGAACGTGGGCTGGTCTTGTAGTGAAACACACTGGGGGGACCTTCGATGCCTCTGACTCTTAGGCAGCAAAGGCTGCAGGCAGAGGCAAGTTTCATCTTGAATTACCTAAGGACAGATTATCTCTCCATGGTCAGTATTACTCATCGTCCAAAGATAATTCAGGCCAGTAACACTGGAGAAAAATATTTTCAGCCACTAACATGTTTTTCACCTGGCCCTATGATGAAAACTTTGGCATTATTGTGGTAAAGTAGGCTTTGTTTCCTTCCTGGATTTATTTCATCACAAAGGTCCCTTGTTAGTTGAGGATGTTTGTTTACTTCCTATGATAGAATTTGTTGATCCCCAAATCTCTCCCCAGATGGAACGGGGGAGGGGAGGATCACTCCTTATCCTGCCACAGCAATAAATAAAAACTTAAAAGTTTGCCTGTAGAAGTAGCAAGATAATTGCAAAGGGAATGTTTATGGATTCAGGGCCTTGAACTATAAAGCATCCTTAAGAAACTGACATCTTCAATTTCAAAGGAAATTGTGAGATTCCTAACCAACATGTGTCTTTTTGCCTAGGGGCTAGACTCTCAACTTGTCCCCCTCCATTTCCAGCTCACCATCTGCAAGATGAAAGGAACCAATCTAAGATTTCTAGAAGATTCTTGGAATTCCAAGTAATTCAATTAACATTAACGTCTACTGAGTATCTGCTATGTGCAGTATTGGGTGGTAAAAATTCAATTTTGTACATTCATGTAGAAATCCCCATGGTTTTAATAACCTGCTTTAGAAATTGTGCTAGAACAAAGGTTGACATAAACAGTATTATTTCTTTTGCCTTGTCAACCTAGCAGCAAAGGAAGAAAACATTTTCCCAAAATGATTTATCCTAAAAACCCTGAGCCCTACAGGGGATTCTCATGGGATAGGTCACTGGGGTTTATGGAAGAGCATTCCAAATTCCTTCTATGCTTTCCTTCAATAGTGACTTCACTTAACCTTGACAGTGACAAAGAAACTTCTTCAAGGAAAAATAACTTTAAAATGAAAAAAAAAAAAAAAGGATTTGAACAATAATTCAATCTTAACATTCTTCCAGCAGGAAATATGAGTATATTAATGCTACCAGAAAAAATGTGTTAAAAGAGGCTCAACTGGAAAAAGAAAACATAACTTTTTCTTAAACTCTTTCAAATGACAGAAATTAGTCACAGGAATCCAAAAGGGAGCAATCTCTGAGGGTAAAACACTGCTATTTTACTGGTGGGTTTTTAGAAATACCCTAACTTTCCATCCATCCCTGTTCTAAGAAATCAACTTCCATTGGAAAATTCCAGGCTTAGGCAAAAGAGTCTATTTAATTTACATTATAATGCAAAACATTGCTTGCCAGAGAACCTCCATCACCTATCAGGGTAGCTGCTGCTTCTCTCTCTTTAAAATGATACATTACCGGGCGCCTGGGTGGCTCAGTTGGTTAAGCGACTGCCTTCGGCTCAGGTCATGATCCCAGGGTCCTGGGATCGAGCCCCCATCGGGCTCCATGCTCGGCGGGAGCCTGCTTCTCCCTCTCCCACTCCCCCTGCTTGTGTTCCTGCTCTCGCTGTCTCTGTCTCTGTCAAATAAAAAAAAAAAAAAAAGATACATTACCAAATGATTCTAAATTCTCAGATGCAAGACTGTACTTTCAGGCGTCATTTCTATAGTTTGTTACTAGAGAAGTTTCTCTGAACATGTAGAGCACTGGAAACCATGGGGAAGAGAGGCAGTGTTCTCTCCTGAGGGTGAAATTGGCTCTTAGTGTTGCCTCTGCCACTGCCATGTGTCATTGATGATCTTTCTTCTCTTCCTTTGTGAGAGGGAGGAGGAGGGTGGCTTTGTGAGAGAGAGCACTCTGAGTGGCTAAGAAAGAAAGGAAGAAAGAAGAAAGAAAGAAAGAAAAAAGAAAGAAAGAAAGAAAGAAAGAAAGAAAGAAAGAAAGAAAGAAGGAAGGAAGGAAGGAAGGAAGGAAGGAAGGAAGGAAGGAAGGAAGGAAGGAAGGAAGGAAGGGAGAAAGAAAGAAAAGGAAGGAAGGAAGGAAGGAAGAAGGAAGAGGGAGAGAGAGAGAAGGAAAGAATGAAGGGAGGGAGGGAGAGAGGGCGGGAGGGAAGGAATTCTCAGTTGCATCTGCCCTCCCACCTTGATTCTAATGTCAGATTCTAAATGAAATTTGTACCAGTACACATACAGAGACTTTAGAAGTAAGAATCATTCTAGATGATTTTCCCTTTTCCATTTACCAAAAATACAAGTTTTGATTTTTTTTTTAAAGATTTTATTTATTTATTTGAGAGAGAATGAGAGAGAGCACATGAGAGGGGGGAGGGTCAGAGGGAGAAGCAGACTCCCCGCTGAGCAGGGAGCCCGATGCGGGACTCGATCCCGGGACTCCAGGATCATGACCTGAGCCGAAGGCAGTCGCTTAACCAACTGAGCCACCCAGGCGCCCCTTGATTTTTTTTTTTTTTTGTTATTGCTTTGGTTTTACATCTCAGGACATGGTGTCACCTGCTTTATTGATCAGAACATAAATCCAGTTGACATCCTTAATTCCCTTTCCCATCTCCCCTATATCCAATTCATGCACTTGTCCTGTAGGCTCCACCGCTATATCACCATCATCACCATCTGCTGCTCCCGATGTCCACTGCTGCTGTCCTGGTCCAAGCTACCAATATCTCACACAAAGGAGTACCACTCTGGTTTCCTGAAACCTCTTCTCCTTCCACTCTTGTTCCCCTAAAATTCATTATTCCCATAGTCATCAGGTTAATCTTCAAGAGCTTAAATCTGATCACGTTACTTGATGTGGGAAACAAAGGCAGAAGAAAAATTATTAAGCTTCCTTACTACGTACAGCCCCTTGACAAGTCCTTGAAACAGGCAGAGGGACATTGCTCTAGGGACTCAACTGCCTCAATGTTGATAGTTTGCTAAGGGCAAAAGGCAATCTTAGTCCAACCCCCATGATCCTGTAAGTCTATTTTAACATACAAAAATTCCTTCAGAAACTTCCTTTATCTCTACCCCCCACCACACACGCCAAGATACGTGTTGGCAATCATCCCCCAAGCATATGACCCACCAATATACACCTGAAGGGTCTCATGACTCAGGTTTTATTAGACAGGAATAAATGACCTTTTCCCATCAATAGTTAGCCCCCTCAACGCCCTGGAAACCTTACTTCCAAAATTTCTTAGAGACTTACGCTCTCCCCAACTCCCCTCCCAAACTGAAAGTATGGAATGGACCACTCCTCATGACCCTGGTGCAGCTCTTTCTGCCCACGGGTCCTGTCCCCAAGCTTTCATGAAACCAAAAGACGTCTTGCACCAAAGACGTCTCAACAATTCTTTCTTGGCCGTCGGCTTCGAACCCTAAGGTCTTTCCTACACCATTACTTTTCACCCCCTTGACATCTTCTTGTCTTCCATCACACTAAAATAAAATGGAACTTTCTGGCCCAGAAGGCCCTGCATGATTTGGCCAACTTCTTTGACCTTCTTGCATATTCCTCATCCCTTACTCACTGTTCTTAGCCTCTATCAAACAGTATTTCTCTAACCCAAACATCAAATTTTTTCTCACTTTAGCACCTACCCCACAAGTGCTTCATGAACTAGCACCATGGGGATCACTTGGGACCTTATAAGAAATGCAGAATCCCAGGCACAACCCCTTACCTACTAAATTACAATCTGCACTTATACCAGATCACCACTTGATTCATATGCAAATTATGGTTTGAAAAGTTCTAGTTTAGGTCTCAATGCAATTATTACCTCCTCTGAAAGGCTTAGCGGACCCTCAACCCAAATTAGCTTCCCAAATCACTCTCTATTACGCCATTTGGTTTTTTTCTGATGGCAGTTAACTTTATTTTTTTTTAAGATTTATTTATTTATTTTGGAGGGGGGAGGGGCAGAGAGAGAGAAAGAGAGAATCCCAAGCAGACTCCTGGCTGAGCACAGAGCACAATGTGGGGCTCGATCCCATGACCCTGAGACCATGACCTGAGCTGAAACCAAGAGTCAGATGCTTAGCTGACTGAGTCACCCAGGCACTCCAGCAGTTACCTTTAGAAGAAAATATTTATTAACTAATATCTTTACTGGTTTTTCTCCACCAGAGTGTAAGCTCTGTGAAAGCAGGGGCCATGTTTATGTTGTCCCCTACTGTTTTCCCACCTAGCCTATCTCATCAATACATATTGATAGATAAATGAATATTCAAATACAACTTTAATCTTAATGATCAAAGAGATGGTGAAATAGAACAAGTTTTTGATTTGCGTTTAGCTGGCTCTTTCTGACATAATTACCAGCTAGAAAAAATTTTGAACTGAATCAATTGTTTCGGCACAAATCACTTGCAGTACCCTAATGGAATTTAAGGAAGGAAGGAGGGAAGGAAGGAGGGAGAGAAAGAAGGAAGGAGAGAAAGATGATTGGCCTTGGAAGATGACAGGGTAATAAATGAAATGGATTGCAAAGGACTGCAGAGGATAGGACCACAGAGGTAACTAAGAGAAGATCACGGTCAGCTCCCCAGTGTGGTGCAAATTATGTTATTATTATTATTTCTCACCTTCTAGAGTTTGTAGAACAGTGAAGACGGAAGCTTTATATTTCCTATTGTACTGCCAGGAATATAGCACCAATTAGGAGTCATTAAGAAGGAAAAAGTATGTTAACAACATGTGTGTAGTGAAAAACCTCAGTCCCGTGTTTCTCCCTTATTCTTGCATGACTACAATGCTCATAACACCTCTGATACCAGATGTATGCGTTGTTTTTTTTCCACATCAAGCAATTCTGTGACACCAGCTGGGTGTCCCACAAATTAACTCAATTCTGACATCTACCTGGAGATGGCATCAGGTCAGGTGAAGGGCTCAGTCCCATGAGACTGCCCCCCAATTCAAATGCCAATTTTAAGTAGTAGGTCCCCAGGTTACCCACAACTTCTGTTTGACATGGCTAAAATCAGAGGTCCCCATGACCTCCACCCCGTGGATTTGATTATTTGCTAGAACAGCTTACAGAACTCAAGGAAATACATACATTTACCAGATTATTAGAAGATGTGATAAAGGATACACATGAACAGCCAGATGAAGATATACAAAGGATAAGGTTGGGGAGGGCTCCTAGTGCTTCATCCTCCCAATAGGTGAAGGTGTTCACCAACATGGAAGCTTCCCAAAGCCCATACTCTTGAGACTTTATGGAGACTTCCTCATGATCAGTTGTTAACTCCATTTCTACTGAGAGTCAAACTGGGTAATTAAACATCAGAGGTTTGTGCCTTGCAAAGAGTAGGCAATCAATACCTATGTACTGAATGAATTAAGAAAAGAATGGTTTCCTTTCCTCATCTCTTTCAGGATGGGTAACTCTATAAACAAATCTTTTTTTTTTTTTTAAAGATTTTATTTATTTATCTGAGACAGAGAGAATGAGAGAGACAGAGAACGCATGAGAGGAGGGAGGGTCAGAGGGAGAAGCAGACTCCCCACCAAGCAGGGAGCCCGATGTGGGACTCGATCCTGGGACTCCAGGATCATGACCTGAGCCGAAGGCAGTCGCTTAACCAACTGAGCCACTCAGGCGCCCTATAAACAAATCTTAACACTCTTCTGGCCAAAGATGGAGACTGTGTGGTGAGAACAATGGGGAGCACAGTTGGAAGGGAGTGTGTTACAGCTCCTCAAGCAAACCATCCTTTCCCTTGGTGTGCAGAGCAAGGAGCAAGGAAGGCCTGCTTTAAGAGTGCAAGAGCTGGGGCTGCCTTGTTGGTTCAGTCAGTAGAGCATGTGCCTCTTCATCTTGGGGTTCTAAGTTCGGGCCCCATGTTGAGTCTACGTAGAGGTTACTTAAAACCAAAGTCTTTTAAAAAGGGGCGGGGGCTGCCTAGGTGGCTCAGTCGTTAAGTGTCTGCCTTTGGCTCAGGTCCTGATCCCAGGATCCTGGGATCAAGCTGTGCATCGGGCTCCCTGCTCGGCGGGAAGCCTGCTTCTCCCTCTCTCACTGCCCCTGCTTGTATTCCCTCTCTTGCTGTCTCTCTCTCTCTCTCTGTCAAAATAAACAAAGTCTTAAAAAAAAAAAAAAAGGAATGCAAGAGCTATATAGTCACACCATGCCTGTTTTAATGCTCTGTTATTACCTTCTGAGGTTTTTAATGATTTTATCTTTGAGCTTGGATTTTACACATTGATGGGACCAGGAGCATGTGTGTGAGCAGAGGAGATAGGTATAGATATGAGTGTCTACTCTTCCTTGCTGATCCATTTGCATGTCACATTCTTGATGTCCCATGAGCACAGAATGGTGCCTGGGAGTTCAGTTCTCCTCAAAGCAAGGACAAGGTGAGTGAGTTCAGTCTATAAGAGACAGGGGTGGGCATTCAGAGTCCTGAGAGCACTTGCTCTCCAGTTGAACCAGAACTTGATTTGAATGCAGAAAGAAAGTAATAGTGTCTTAATGTAAATAATGTTAGTTATTTAACAAATGACTAAAGAACCCTATGATATCCTTCCTTATTCATGTTACTTCCCTGAATTAACCAACCACATAGGCAAAATTATGATAACATCGAAAGAAAGGGAAAGATGAAAACACAAAGTACCCCCTCTTTTCAAATCTTTTCTTACTCATCAGTAACCAAAGGCAGTGTTGATAGAATGTGTGTGTGTCATCTGGTGAAATCAAAAGTTGAGTTAGTTTTGTCTGGTACTTGCACTCTTCTGGTAAGAACCAAATTGGCGTGTGTGTCTGAGCCACGACATACAAATTGTGTAATTTCACTATTCGGCCTAGAAGTTTAATAATATTCTTATATTGGTGTTTAAAGTGTACATTGAAGGGGGTGGGCACAGTGGGTGAAGGGAAGTGGGAGATACAGGCTTCCAGTTAGGGAATGAAGAGGTCACAGGGATGAAAGGGACAGCATAGGGAAGAGAGTCAGTGGTATTGTAATAGTGTTGTCTGGGGACAGACGGGAGCTACTCTTGCGGTGAGCACAGCATAAAGTACAGACTTGTCGCATTACTATGTTGGACACCCAAAACTAATGTAATATGTGTGTCAACTGTACTTCAATTGGAAAAGAAAGAGGGGCGCCTGAGTGGCTCAGTCATTAAGCATCTGCCTTCGGCTCAGGTCATGCTCCCAGGGTCCTGGGATCCAGCCCCGCATCAGGCTCCCTGCTCCGCAGGAAGTCTGCTTCTCTCTCTCCCACTCCCCCTGCTTGTGTTCCCTCTTGCTCTGTGTCTCTCTCTGTCAAATAAATAAATAAAATCTTTAAAAAAAAAGTTACATGATTAAAAAAAAGAAAAAAGGACACTGCATAATATAAAGATGAATGGTACACTGTATGATAATAATCCAAAATTTTAATTTTCATTAGAATGACATTAAGTAGCAAATAAAAAACACCATCACAGGTCAAGAGAAAGAATGAGGCAAAAAGGAGAAAACTTCCTATTTCAAAAATGACTGCTTTTACTCTAACCTCTAACTTGCTTCTAGCAATGGTCGCAAGTTCTCTCTCAAGGGGCTTTTCTTAAAGGCATGAGCCTTCCTCTCTACCCCCTAAAGCACCACCAACTATTTTGAATATACAGAGTTGAGTACTTTCTCCATCTGCTGTGATTTCCCTTTGATGTGAAGATGTACTCATTAACCAAACCTTCTCTGAATGGAACAGCAGCTCGCAGCTTGGAAGGTAATTGTTTTCTCTTCCCTACAGGCTAAACCAAGGCTTGTCCAGACCAGAACCACCCAGCAACCACTGGTTAGACATGCAGATTTAAAGTTTAACTTTACACAAACAGTGCAGTGCCGTCCGGGCAAGGTCCACAGAGACAGGTCCTGACATCCTTAACTTTTAGTGTCTTGATGGCTCTGGGTCATTGAGACCTTTAGGTTTCGGCCTCCATAGGGAGATTTCAAGAGATAATGCTTCTTCTCTCTGGTAGACCTCATGGTCTGTAGCCAGTTGGGTAACCAAAACTATTTACCCTACGGGGCCCCTCAAGCACAAAGCCCGGGGGAGGGAATTATGCGAGGCAGAGGGTGCCGTTTCTCAGCTGCACCTGAAAGGTTGCATGATGGCTGCTGGGAAGCCTGGAACGGGAAGTTGGGAAGTCGGAAGCTCTCTTACCAGCCATGTGACCTGGGCCAAGCCACCTGCGTTCGTCTAGGCCTCTCTCCCCTCATCTGGAAAGTGGGAGCAATGATATTTACACTGCCTGTTTCATGAGGTTATTGTGAAAAGTAAAATGGGATACTTTTATGGGAAGGTGCTTCCTTTTTTTTTTTTTTAAAACGGTAGAAGCATGTCCACAGTCCCAAAGCTGCTAAAGATGAAGGGCATGGAAAACATTTTCAAATGAATGTTTTCAGTGACTTAAATAATTATCAGTCACCCACCATTGGTCAGGTTCCACTCTAGGTGATAGAGATACAACGGTGATCAAAAACAGGCAAATATCTCTCTTTGTGTCACATTTGTCATTTGTTCAGCAGGGAGAATAACTGTGAAAAAAACAGTTAGGAGTGGAGTGGCAACTTATCATAGGAGCGTGAGGCAGATTATTCCGGTCATGACACCTGACCAATCCTACTGTTACGCGTCCCCATCCTCCTGCCATGGGCAGTGCTGTTCATCAGGAGCCCAGGCCTGGAGAGGCCTCGAAGTTTCCATTCTGGACCTTAGTCCAACATTCGTGCTGGACCAGATGGCAAAAGAACGAGATTTCCCTGAAGAGAGAGGCCCTGTACCAGCAGGACTGGGGCCCGGGCAGGAGGGGAACGCAACGGCACACCCCTTGGGCTCAGCTAGATGACGGCAGCTCTTCGATGACCCCAGCGAACCCAGCTGACCCACAGAATTGTGAGAAATAATACAGGGGGGCAGAGAAGGCCTCTCTGAGAAGGTGATGCATAAACAAGAGTAGAAGCAGGAGGCTGTTACAGATGGCTGTTTGTGTCTTCCCCAGACTCCTATGGTGAAGCCCTAACCTCCACTGTGGCTGTGTTTGCAGATGGTGCCTCTAAGGAAGTCACTGAGGCTCACTGGTGTGGTGAGCACGTACCAAGGGAAGGCCATGCGAGGACACGGCAAGAAGGCGGCTGTCTGCAGGCCAGGAAGAGAGTTCTCACTGGAAACCAAATTGGCTAGAACTTTGATCTCGCACTGAGATCCTCCGGAGCTGTGAGAAAATGCATTTCTGCTGTTTAAGTCACCCAGGCTATGGTATTTTGTATGGCAGCCCAAGCTGACTAAGACAGAAGGCACGCAGATATCTGGGGAGAACATTCCAAACAGGCAACAGCTAGCATAAAGGTGCTGAAATGCAGGCAAGCTGAATGCTGTCACGCTGGAGCATAGGAAATAGGGCCCGAACTGGAGACGCGCCGGGGCCAGAGAGGGAAGGTTGTGCAAATCAGTAGGCCCTTGATAGGCTTTGTCTTTTACTTGAAGTTAAGAGGAAAGTCTGCAGAGTTTGGAGGGATGGAGTGACATATTTTCAAAGGACATGCATTTTTGTAATATTTGACTTTTATGTAACAATGAACATGTGTTACTTTTGTAATCAGAAAAAAAAAAAAAAAAAGACACCAGACCATTTAGAAGGCTCCATGAGAACGAGCTAACAAGTACAAGCTGTGTCCTTTAATGCCAACATGTGAGTACAGAGGAAAGCAAGGAGAGGCAGAGAGGAATAGAAGGGTGGTGGTGGGGTGGGGTAGATTGCAGCTGATGTCTCGTCAGGCCACTGGCTTTGGATTCTTTGAGGACTTGTCCTCTTCTCTGACTGTTCTCCCGCTGGGAACTGCACCTCTCTGGAATGGTGCAGGGCAAAAGATGGGGGCAGGGAGCAGAGGGTGGGGCAAGAACAGAGACTAAAGCATGGACTGAATTCTTTCTTGATAGGAATCAAGTTCATCTGATTTACCCCAGCACTTAGCACACTGCCCCACTTCTATAGGGTAAGAGCTAGATGATTTCTTGAAGAAATGAATGAACTGACCTGAGCAGTTATTCTGCACCCCACTCTCCCATTCTTAACCCTCTTCTTTGTTAGTACAACTGAATTCTAAAGGGGATCTTTAAATCAGAGTGGGCATAGTGGAGGGTGGATCATTGACATAATAAAATGAAGGCTTAAGCCCTGTGTCTAGTTTGAAAAATCTAACAAACTGAGCTGAACCTTTGAGTAAGGTTGAGATCTCACAGGTTCTCAGAAAACACTTTACATCGCACCATTGTTTGTATCTAAGTGTGGACTGGGACTGGCAGAGTTAAAAGTGCAATGGAAAGACTGTATGAGTTGTGTTATCTTGCAAGACCTCCATTCACTTTTTTTTCTTCTTTGGCTGGCAGAGGGATAGATGAATAGATAAAGATGCTTAATGAAAGCCTGGACAGAGAGTACTTTTTAAATGAGCATTCTGTTTAAAGTGCAAATGTGCTTTGCTATAAGCAACAGATGCATTTCCTAAACATTACAAATAACCCACTTCTTTTTCTGAGTTCCAGAGGAGCTAATTCTGCTGAACAGAAGGAAAGATTCTTTGTGTTTTGTGAATGATCACCCCCTTAGTCATCTGTTCTGTAAATTTGGCATTTCATGGATCAGGTATTTTATAAAAATTCTTTGAAGGAAGCAATGACCAATTATTTCTGATCATAGAGATAATTTTTTATCTTCTGGAACAGATTAGAAAAATTTGAACATGTTCAGTCCCAATGACCAGTCTTAGTGCAAGTTTCAAGTTAATGAAAAAGAAATACAAAATACTGATCAGACCAGCGAAGGGTGGGGACCAGAATATGCCATCCCAAAATATGCCACTTTGGCATAAGGATTATTTTGAGCTGAAGGCAATTGAGAAGAAGCAGATTAAAAAAAAGCTTTCTGCCCACGCCTATTTGCCTAAAAGTAGGATGTAAATTTGGAAAGGTACCCTGTCTCTTCTCTCTACCAGGAAGGGTAGAAGTTAATCACTGGAGACAACTCTAGACTCTTATCAGCTCAGAGATAGCATCAGAGAAATCTACAAAACAATCTTCGCTAAAACTACCCCTTATCTACCATTAATTTCCCCATATATTTGCCTTTCCACAATTTGCCACCCCGAGAAGGTCAAAGTCCTTTTGTTTCTTTGACACTTCACTAAAAATGTATTGTTCTGTTGTTAAAATGCTATACAATAAGCAAAACAAAAAGACAACATACTGTATGGGAGAGGACATTTGCAAATGACATATCTGATAAAAGGGTTAATACCCAAAATATATAAAGAACTTATATAACTCACACCAAGAAACCCAAATAATATAATTAAAAAATGGGCAGAAGACACGAGCAGACGTCTCTCTAAAGACACATAGATGGCCAATAGACACATGAAAAGACGCTCTATATCACTCATCAGCAGGGAAATGCAAATCAAAACCACAATGAGATAATACCTCACACCTGTCAGAATGGCTAAAATCAAACACTCAAGAAATGATAAGTATTGGAGAGGATATGGGAGAAAAAGGAACCCTTGTGCACTGTTGGTGGGAATGCAAACTGGTACAGCCACTATGAAAAACAGTATGGAGGTTTCTCAAAGAATTAAAAATAGAGTTACCATATGATCAGTAATTCCACTGCTGGGTATTTACCCAAAGAATATGAGAACACTAATTTGGAAAGATATATGCATCCCTATTTTTATGGCAGCATTATTTACAATTGCCAAATTATGGAAGCAACTCAAGTGTCCATCAATAGATGAATTGATAAAGAAGATATGGTATACATATACAATGGAATATTACTCAGCCATAAAAAAGAGTGAACTCTTGCCATTTGCAACAACATGGATGGACCTAGAGGGTATAATGCTAAGTGAAATAAGTCAGTCAGAGAAAGATAAATACCATGTGATTTTAGCCATATGTGGAATTTAGGAAACAAAACAAATGAACAAAAGAGAAACAAGGGGGTGGCTGGCTGGCTCAGTCTGTAGAGCATGCGACTCTTGATCTTGGGATCATGAGTTCAAGCCCCACACTTGGTGTATAGCTTACTTTAAAAAAAAGAGAGCGAGATGGGGCCCCTGGGCGGCTCAGTCGGTTGAGCATCTGACTCCTGGTTTCGGCTCAGGTCATGATCTCGAGGTCATGGGATTGAGCCCTGAGTTGGGCTCCCTGCTCAGCAGGAAGTGTGCTTGAGATTCTCTCCTTCTCCCTCTGTCCCCCACCCCGCTCACATGCTCTCTCTCTCTCAAATAAACAAATAAATCTTCAAAAAAAGAGAGAGAGAGAAATCAACAACAACAACAACAAAACCAGACTAAAATATAGAGAACAAACTGGTGGTTACCAGACAGGAGGTAGGGTGTATGGTTGAAATACATGAAGGGGATTAAGAGTACACATATCATGATGAGTACTGAGTAATGTATGGAATTGTTGAATCACTATTGTACACCTGAAACTAATCTGACACCGTATGTTAATTACACAGGAATTTTTAAACAATGCAATACCAACCCAATTCTATCTACCCAATTCCCTTTGAGTTACTCATCTCTGGGTGCTCCTGTATATATGCATGATGTGCTTGTTAATAAACATGTTTGACTTCCTTTTGTTAATAATGTCTTTTGTCAGTCCAACTTCCAGGGCCAGCTCAATGAACCTAAGATGGGTAGACAGAAAACAATTTTTTGTCCTCCCCTATATCAGCAACCAATTCCTTATCCTTTATGCAATTAAAATAGTCAACATTCCTTATTGAGGACCCAATAAATTAGCCCAAGACACAGTTCTTGCAGCTATTCTTCAGAAATCTGTCTTCAGGCCTTTGGCCAGATGGGTCATTGGGTCTGACCCAAGTTTAGAGAACTACTTAGAAACATTCATAACCAACCAAAGAGGGTTCCTAATAATACATAGTCTGGTTACTCTGATTTGCTGAGCAAAATAAAGAAGTTAATGAATGTGTGAAAGGCTGCTTGTGAGACATTAAGTCCCCAATGACTTGCCTTTGCTGACTTTTGAAAGGAGAGAAAAGCACAATCTGTTCCTACTTGGGCAGTGTCCATTTCCTTAGCTCTAGCATAATACTACATTTGAATAGCTTTATTTTCCAGATTTTTTTTTTTTTTTTTTTGCTTATGGACATATCCTCCAAATATTTTAGAAACTTCATTAATGAAAACCATTAAAATGTATTAAGCACTCAATATGCAAGATACCGTCCTAAGTCCGTCGTAAGTGCTTCATATGTGTTAACTCACTGAATCCACACAATGCCATGAGATGAACACTATCATTTACCCCATTTCACAGATGAGGAGGCAAAAGCACACCCATGTGAAGTAACTTGCCTCCAAGGCAGTTCCAGTAGCTGGAGCTCTCACCACCACACTCTGCAGCTTCTTAGTCTCAGTGTCAAAGAGCAAGTGGTTGAACTGTTGGCAGTAGCCTCTATTTATAAACAGGGAATTAAGCCCGAGGCCAAAAATTAATTTAATTTCATACAGTTAGGAAAGTAAGTTCTAGCACCTAAGGACTCAGTATGAGTAGTTAACAGACTACCTCTTGCAATCTTCCCCAAAGCAAATGCACGGGGCCTGATTCACCGTCACTGAGCACACGTGTTATTTCCCATGTCTTTAGCTCTGGCTGCTGGAGGAACTGAGGCCATACTTAGAATGTGTCATCGGGCTAATTTTATTCTGTAAATAATAGAATAACTGTTTACAATATTTTAAAACATCCCCACCTTTTTCCAGGCCTCCTCTGAGCTCCTTCTGATTGCTCCATCTGCATACTTTCTTGGTCACCACTGACTTCTAATTTTAGTCCTGGTGAACGAGAAGATTCTTCTTGCTTATATTTGTCTGCATATTAGCTGTTTCATCCTGTTAGAGCTCTACTCACTTTTACAAGGGGTCAAAGATACAGAACACACATGTGTTTTTCAAATGACAATTCATGTTTTGGTTAAAATGTACTCCCGGCAAACTGGGCTCACGTTAGGTAAAATATTAGAATAAATTACAATGGATTAGGGACAATTACAAAGGATAAGAAAGGCCAAGGGAAAACAACAGCCTGGAGGCTTTGAAATGTAAATCTAAGGGGCGGGGGGGACGGGTTACAGGGGTACCAGCAGGGGTGGGAATGTTAGTTTCCTCAACTTGATACATTCTTTCTTTCTTCTAAGCCATTTCTTCCAGTAAAACTGGTTCTTTCTCCCCAGGGACCACAAATATCTGATTCTTGTCCTAGCCCAGATGGTGGAATACAGTGACCATCAACAGAAGAAGAAAGAGATCCAGTAAAAAATAAAGGTCAGGAGATGCAGGCGGCGAGTGCTGCCTGGGTCGGTAACAGCTTGAGAATCTGTCTTGAAATGCCATGCTGGAAAGAAAAGTCACATCTGCCCAGCAAAATGTTACGGTGTTTTCCTGCACCCACCTTTCTGGACCTGTTGAATGTCACTCTTCACCACATTTACTATGCATCAAATAGTTAAAGACAGTTTTCTCATTTCTGAGTAAATGACCATGAGTGAAGACGGTCATGCCTTGAACATTTAGTGAGGGGAAACAGTTACATTACCTTGGGTGGATTGCCCTTTCATGACTGTCAGACGGCCCAATAGAGGAAACAAGTCGTAACGCTAAGCACAGATGCTGAGACACATCAAAAACCCCTATTACTAAAGAATGAAGGAAAACCTTAGCTTGGGGCAGATTTACATAACCAGATGTCAACGGAGCTTTCACAACCTGTTTCTGAGTTGCTGACAGAGCACCAGACATGTGCTCTGGTGGGAGAGCATAGCTCTGGTTGTGGGCACGCCTGAGTTTGAGGCTGGTGTCTGCTGCTTACAATGTGGAACCAGAGACGGGTTAGACTGTCCGAGTCTGTTTGTTCGTCGCTTCAATGGGGATAATGCCTTTCTCTTAGTGGTCTGGTGAGGATCGAATGAGATAAAGGTATGCACATTATCTGATTTAACAGTACCCGGGTCTCCTGCTGGCTAAGTGACCCGGGGCAGGCTGTCTAACCTCACAGTTTCCTCATCTGTCAAATGGGGATAATCCACACCTCCCAGGTTTGCTGTGACAAGTAAGTCAAAGTCAAGTGCCCATCTAGTATACAGTCCGAGCTATTATTGCTACTTATATTGTCCAATCCACGCCCAAAGGTCTTCTTCCACCTTCAGAAATAGAAACCTGAGACACATAATCCCCTAAATAACAACGGTTACTTAGAACTGCTAAGTGGAAGGTGTAATCTTGAATATGCATCGGCTACTTCTCAGACAGGAATGAAAATGCTGACTTGGACTGAATTTTCTGCCTAGCGTGATGATAAATTAATAGCAAACTGTGTTTGCTCACCGTTTATCTCCAGGGAGCTCTGGGCACCGTGCTGACATAATCCTCACAATATCCTGGTGAAGAGGAGATGATGAGTGATTTAATCACCATCTTCAAGATGATGAAGGATGCAGGATTGTCGTCTGGCTGGTGACCAGCTGTTTCCACCACAACCCAAGCCAGAGAAAGAGCCGGCAGGCCTAAGTCGTAGGAAAGATTTGGGTTAAACCCCTGGAGATACATCTTGAAGAGGTTTCCATCCAGGCAGTACTTCGTTTCAAAGTACTGAATTATGTGGCTACTACTAAATTAGAGTTTCCCAGTGGCAAATTGAAAACATAGATTTCTTTACAGTATATACACAGCTTGGCTTAACACCTGGGTGAGTCCTTTGGGTGGGTCTTCCCCTGAAACGACTCCAGCCAATTTCCATGCCAGGCTATTTGGCACTTTCCCAGGGACATTCTGGAAAGGCTCAAATGAGCAGGTTATCCCATGGTTGAGTGAGCTTTAAGCAGCTGACCAGACCCAGCCTGAAGGTGAAACAACGCAATGGGGTAGTTTAGCTACCTGGGCTTGTGGAAGGATGTCTATGGCCTGAGCACAGGTACATGTCATTAGAACAGTTATAGGACCTTCAGAAACCTCCGACTCCTGAGAGAATGATATATACTCCCACCACCTCTTCAAGCGGTCAACAAAAGCAATATGACTATCAGGCCGCCTTCCTACGGTTGCCATGGTGATATGAATGCTATAGTTGCCGCAGGAGCAAAAGGGAGGCATGGAAGTTGGTACAAGCCACAAGCACAAGCAAAACCCCAAATCCTCCCCATCGAGAGCCCAGTGGGAGAGGCAGAACCCAGTGGTGGTAGAAACACCAGTCACCAACACCATCCTCTTCCCAGCTCCTGATGGTGACCAGCTGACTGGTTCTTGCTAGGTGTGCTATTTAGGACAATGCTTCTCAGGTTCTACCATGCCTATAAATCACCTGGGTATCATTCTGTTACAATAGAGACTTTGATTCCATCGGTCTGGGTAAGGATCTGAGATTCTGCGTTTCTGAGAAGCTCCCTGCACTGCAATTTGAGCAGCAAAGTCTTTAGGACTTGCATGTGTGAGAACCCCCTAATGAATAGGGGCTTCAACAAGACAAGAGTTTACTCCTCCTTTATGTAACCCTGCTCTTCGAAATTGCCAGGGGCCCAGTCTTCTGTCCTAGTGCTGGGCCATCCCTGCTTTGTTGCCCTGTGTCTGCAGTCTACACTGGACTCACTTCTAAAACCTGCAATTTAACCAGCAGCAATGGAGAAGGGGATGGCATGCTCTTCCCTTTAAGGGTCCAACCCAGAAATTGCACATTCCCTTTCCATTCCCATTCCTTTGGCTAGAATTTAGTCACATGGCCAAATCTAGCCCCACGTAAGGTTGGGACATATTTTATTTTATGCATATTTTATGCTGTGTTCCCAGGTGTGCATTGAAAAGTCCCTACCAAGGAAGGCGAGAAGGCACAGTAGGGGACACTAGCAGTCTCTGTCACAGTTGGGGATAAAAATAATGGCGACACTGGAATGTTATTGAGTCCTTACTCTCTGGCAGGCAACAGCGCCTTAGATGAATCACCTCATTCAATCTTCACAAAAAACCCCACCATTGGTAGGTACTATTATTGTACCCATTCACAGATAAAGAAACTGAGGCTTAGGGAGGTTACGTAGCTTGCTAAGGTCAGGATTCAAATCCAGACACTGTCACTCCTGAGCCTGGAATCTTAGGAGTAGGGAAAGGACTGATGATAGAAACAGCAGGTGGGGCCAGATGGTTTCAACCCTCAGAGGGCCCCCAGCAGTGGGAGGGCGGTGGGTCGTGAGTCTATGAGGTGAAACCCCGCGGGATTGACTACACCAAAAATCTTGCGCATTCCACTGAGAAAGAGAAAGACGATGCTTACCTGGGGCAATTTTTACATCGTGTATTTCCAGGGGCAGAAGGACGAAGACGTTCTCCTTCGGAGTTTTTACGATTTGTGAACCAAGGAGCTTATTATGCCCCAGGTGTTGGCGGCACGGTTGTCTCCTCAGGCTATCCCAGGCTTGAGAGGCGGGGTCTGTGGCCGGCTGTGGTCGCCCCGCCCCCGCAGCAGACACTACCCTGAATCCCTGGTGCATTTGTCCCAGGAGAGCCACCGCCGGCCAGGACCAGATGGGACCACTTCTGGTGTCAGTCACAAGTTAGAAGACATTGGAAAACTGTTTTCCAAAGTTCTCCCCACTCCTCCTTCTATTCATGAAAAGGGCTTTTTGTTAGTACAGCCTTTGGGGATTCAGTGGATAAAGGGACCATTTTATTGGAATGAATTACTGACGCAAGTGCTGCCAGAAATCCTAGCGAGAGGCCAGCACTCTGGCTTTTATTCAGCAAGGTGAATGGAAACAGCTACTGGGCGTCGCTATCAAGGGCACTTTGGAGTTCACTGCCATCAGCAACTTTGAGTTGCTGGTTGACTTTGAGTTTAGCAATAAAATAGAAGAATTTCTCCTTTATATATAAAACATGACAAATGGGCAGGAACTGTTGGCCAGGGCTTATATACAATAATAATTCTACCTATTATGAAATAATACCTACAATAATACATAATTCTACCTATTATGAAATTGCTGAATCTCCACCACAAAGACTGGGGTCCCTGTAACAATTCCAGTTTATTCTTCTGAATCCCTGGAAAAGTCACTTTTCTCTGTTGAGCCAAATGAAAGCTGCGGGAAAGAGTCAAACAGCCAAAAGTAAACCTCCGCCTTTGTGGGACTCACACAGACCTGGAACATTTAAAGGTTCTTTAAATTAATTCTCTTCAGATGGTGCTCAGAGGAATTTGGAAGAAGGTATGAAAATACTAGTGAGCCAAAACGCGTACATTCTAACTTGTTTCTCCCCCATGCCTGGTGCATGCGGTGCCAACCGTAAATTTGAAGACACATGGACTGACAGTGTATTTCTCCATATTCTCATCTGCTGTTTTGTTGAGACTCCAAGACCCAGTATATTTAAAAGTCTGCTAGATGAATCAGCATTTCTTGGGCAACCTCTTTTAAAATATTGCTATTTGCAAACAGTGGCAAGGAATGAGGCACTTAAATCAATTGACCGTGAACTCTTCAGAGTTCAAGGAAATCATTAAGGGCTGATAAAGTCAGTAGAAGTTTGGGTAAGAGAAAAGGTTCCCCTTGATGTTGTCTGAAGGCATGTAACACCAATCAGTTCTAAGTGATTGAACCCCAAGTATTGATTAGGAAACAGGTGCCCACAGGCAGCTGTCAAGCTTGGGAGTGTCACACAGATGGACTCCTACAGACCTCTCTGAAAAGCAAGATGAGCAGTGGGGGTCCTGCCATTTATGCCCTTCCAAAACGACATGCACTTGTTTTAAGAAAGGATAAGTTTCCTAGTCTATAGAGCAAGGATCATTAAGATCTGGCCTGTTTATCTCACAAGAAAGATAATGAAGCATCCTTCTAAAAATGCTGTACCCGTGTCTGATGGTGGCATTACTATGCAGGAAGAAGAGTGCCCTATGTGGCTGGTGGGAAGGAAAAGTCCAGGAGTGTTTATAGGCAGAGTTTATAGGTGCAAAACTTCCCTGAAGCTCCTCTTTAAGTGTGCCCCCTCCCAGCCATAGTTCATTCACCCAAGTTCTCTACGCCTTCTAGATTACAGTTATAACCATTTGTATAACTTGCATTACTAATATTCTCTCCTCCACTTTGCCAACAGTTCCTGCCCATTTGACATTTTTTTATATATAAAGGAAAAAAGTCTTACGTTTTATTGCTAGCACTTTCTCTGCCTGCCTCCCCTAAACTCAAAGTCAACCAGCAACTAAGCTCGAAATTGCTGATGGCAGTGAACTCTGATGGCAGTAAAGCTCCAGGAAGTAGCCAAGGATTTTGACTCATTCCAACAGTGAATTCCCAGTTCTCTGGAGTGGCTAGGCACACAGTAGGTGCATAATAAATTCTACTGAATACATCAGTGAATGCTGAAGAGAAATGGAAGGTACGTACATAATAATCAATTTGCTTCTATATCCCGAATTTGTCCTTGCTCTCTCATTTTCTGAACTCAAGATTTTATAAACTAGTCTTCTAGGAGGAGAGAGAGTGGCTGGGATGCTGGAGTTGGGGTCAGTTTCTATTTCAGCCAGAGAGGCCAAGGCTTTCTCTATTAGTGATACCACTTCTCAGAGTATTCTCAGAGTATTTATAAACTCCACAGCCAGCAAAGATGCACCACCACTTACAACAGGCCAGTACCCCGAGACCAGTTTTGGGAGGAAAAGCAAGGATGTGAATCCATCTTTTCACATTCTCCACAAAATCCTTCAAGTCATGCTAAGGTGTGACAAGAGAATGTCCAGTGTCTTTTATTTTTTTGAAGTTTATTTATTTTTAGTAATCTCTATTCAACCCAACGTGGGGCTCAAGCTCCGAACCTCAAGATCAAGAGTCATATGCTCTTCTGAGTCAGCCAGGCACCCCTCCAGTGTCTTATTAGAGGAGTCCGGTCTTGTGTAGAGATGACATTACTTTGTCATCTGGAGTGCCAAACAGTCTTTTTCTCTTGAAAAAAACACATCTATAGAAAGGCTGAGAAACACCTGCTGACCAATACCTAAACAGGTGGCAGGGAATTTTTTTGCTTTCTGAGATGGGTTTGGACACTTTGTAGGGTAAAAAAGGAAAATCATCATCTAAAAAGTAAATGCTGCCAACACTTCCCTGGGCATGAGCCCTCCTAGCCACAGGCAAGCACAAGAAATACAGCCTGTTGCTAAATAAATACACAAAGTCAGGTTTCCAACTCAGTGAGCTACAAGTCCTATTTTTTCCCTAGCACTGAAAAGGGCAAGAAATTAATGATAATTGCTTTGATTTTGTGTTATCTTCCAAATGTTGATATATGGGAAAGCATTAATCACTAAGCCATTAAAAATTTTGTCTTGGGGGGTGCCTGGGTGGCTCAGTCATTAAGCGTCTGCCTTCAGCTCAGGTCATGGTCCCAGGGTCCTGGGATCGAGCCCCGCATCGGGGTCTCTGCTCCGCGGGAGGCCTGCTTCTCTCTCCCACTCCCCCTGCTTGTGTTCCCTCTCTCGCTGTGTCTCTCTCTGTCAAATAAATGAATAAAATCTTTAAAAAAAAAAAATTTCATCTTGCGGGGGCGCATGGATGGCACAGTCAGTTAAGCATCTAACTCTTGGTTTCAGCTCAGGTCATAATCTTTGAGTTTAGGGGAGGCAGTCAGAGAAAGTGCTAGCAATTAAATATAAGACTTTTTCCTTTATAAGTATCAGGCTCCCCACTCAATGGGGAGTCTGCTTGACATTCTCTCTCTCCCTCTGCCCCTCCCTACTGTGCTTGTATGCGCTCTCACTCTCAAGTAAATAATTTAAAAAAATTTGTCCTGATTATAATTAATTTTTTAAAAAATCTTCTATTTATTGGCAACCTTATAGTATCGATAGAAAAATGTGTCTCATAATAACTCCAGACTACGGAAAAACAGCTATTAGTAAGGGGGGGGTGTCATTTTTTAATTTTTTTCTTGTTACTTAAAAAAAAAAATCAACTTCCCCTCGCCTCCCCCCACAATCTACACACCTTCACTGTGTTCCAGGCCTTGAAGAGTGTAAAATCTCTAAAATGGGATTCTCAGAAGTAGAAGCCCTGGCCCAAATCCAGATTTCCAAGCTGGGACCTGACGTGTCTTGAAGTGGTCTGAATTAAAGCAATACTGCACTGATGAGGCAAAGTAAATCAAGACACCTCCAAAAAGGTGGTATAGTACGAAAAATGTCAATTTAATCATTTACTGTAGCAGGCAAGCAATTTGTAAACATTCAGTAGCGGCAGCATCCAAGTTACAAACGATTTAAAAAGAAACCAAGATTAGTGATTATAACTGTTCCTTCCCTTTCCCCAACAGAAAAAAAGAAAAAAAGATTTGGAAACGAAGGACTGAAAACACTACAAACAGGGAACATTCAGTTACGTCTTCTATCAGCCTTCTATGCATCCTCTTCTCTGTGTTTTATTTTTAAAGATGTATCTACTCCTAAAATGCATTATCTTGCAATAACTTGTACGTGAGTGTTTGCAATCTAGGAAGTTGTTCCTGCACACGGATGTGCACGGATCATCTCAGTTTAAATCCCATTCGCAAAGGGAATATTTATGTCTTGGTTCAATGCTTCTTTGACTTCGAGTGGCAGGGTGTCAAAAAGGTGATCTTCCACGACAAGCCCGCTTTTCTTGAGCAGGCGACACTGGCCCAGCTGGGCTGGCAGGCGGTCCAAGCAGTTCCCCTTCAGCTCCAGCTGAGTGAGCTGGGAGAGCTGACCAATCTTCTCGGGGAGGAAGGTGATGCAGTTTTGCCCCAGATTCAAAGTCCTCAACTTCACGCATTTGAACAACTGTTTTGGCAGAATGTCCACTTTGTTCCCAGTGATATGCAAATGCTGTAGGTTCTGAAGCAATCCTATTTCTATCGGAATCACTGAAATGTTGTTGTAGCTTACATCTAAGCATCTGAGTTTCTGTAAACTGAACACCGCCACGGGTAAGGATTCGAGCTTGTTGTTAGAGAAATAAAGTGACTCCAAGTTTTTGACATGGGTGATGGAGGGAGGAATGGTAGCGATTTTATTATGCCATAATTTTAAGCACGTCAGTCGTTTTAAATGCTGGAAACTGATGATCTCCTCAATTGTGCGGATGTTATTTGATTTTAAGTCCAGTTCCTGCAGATTTGAGAGGCTGAAAATAGCATGGGGGATTCTCTCCAGCTCACAGTTTTGAAGTTCGAGCTCGGCGACATTCATCATTTTCTTAAGGCTGTTCAGTACCAAGAGTTTAGTGCCGTCATTATGAATGACTAACTTTGTAAGATGTGGAGCCACATCTGTAATGTTGGAGGGAACTTTGGTCAAATTACTCTTCACGTGGAGAATCTTAAGGTGCCGCAACTCTCGGAGAGATTCGAGTCCAATCATCTTATTGTTCTCAGAGTTCAAATTGCCTATCAAGTACAACTCTCGAAGGTTTTTGAGCAGGTACACCCAGGCAGGGATTTCAGCCACGTCGGTGAACTTCACGTGAAGGCATCTCAAGTGATCGCGGAGGAAGCTAAAAGCAGTCTGTTCCACTTTTGCAGGGCAGTGGCAGAGGTGAAGCTCTTGGAGGTTAGTCATCTGAGAAATCTTAGCGGGAATTTTAGCTTCCGGAATCAGTTCAAGTTTTAGCACATCCAGGTCTGTGAGGTCAAAGACGGCGTCGGGCACACCCGACAGCATGAACAGATGGAGTTCTTGCTTGTCCTGGGCGTTGCGGGACACGTGCTGCCGAAGTTTTTCAAATGTCCACTCGTGGTTCAAACTAATTTCCCTAAGTTTATTTTCACTGACTTCTGACAGGAACACACCAAAGCGCTTTGAATACAGCTGGTCATACTGGTCTACCATGTGCAGGAGGAACGCAAAATCATTTTTGACATCTGGAATGTCACTGAAACTGCTCTCTTCTCTGACTTTTTCGAAAGAATATTCCTTCAAAGGTATCCTGAACAACCAGAAGAGAGTGTAGAGGCAGATAAAACCATAAACACAAATAATGGATATATAACTGATGAGAAGCTTTTTCAGCATGTAAGCCATGTTGTGGGTGCACTCGAATACCTCATAACCAGTCAGGTGCTCCACTTTGGGCTTGCAGATGTGTTCAAAGCTGATGGCGTTGACGAAGTTTGCAGTATAGCAGAGGATGAAAATGAATTTGGCTGTTTTGATAAATGTTTGGACCACGTAGAGCTTGTAGATCAAGTCACTGTCTTCCACATGGGCACGGAACTTCCTTACTTTCTCAAACAGGGCTTTGGCCTGTTCCCCATCTTTTTTATCCAGGATGGTCATGCTGGGGACTTCAATCACAGGCTTCTCGGCTGAGAATTTGAAGCCTGTTTTGTTGATCATCGGGGTACTGGCACTAGGGCTCCCTTCATCACTGCTGGTAGACACATGCTTTGGTAGAGTCTGGGCACCTGTTATTCTCTGCTTGTTTTCCTCCGAGTCTTCACACGCTGTCTCAGACAACGCTTTAGTAGTCCAAGGAGATTCAAAGCACTTTCCTAATATTGAAACAAAATGTTCTACTTTTGAGCATGTTTTGGGATATTTGAACCAAAAGTTGCTACTGACCATGAGAATAATAGTATGTATGAGAGCAAGGTATGGAAAGTACTTAGAATACCACGGAAGGGCCAGATGGTAACACATCTGATTAATAAATACATATTGCTGAAAATCCAGGTTTGTCTTTCGGCCTGTTGGATCTTTCTTCTCTTTCTTTGTCTCCTGATTTGGAACTGTCGAATCGGTGTGAGGATATGTGGCTCTGAGAGGTATGTCAGGTGTCACAGCAGATGCGCCAAAGGAAATGTCACTTGCCGCCCGCCCGTCTTGGTCTTGGTCAGTGGCTGCTTCCATCTTGGGAATATTGGTGGTGACGGCGCCATTTCCCGGGGGCGTGTGTGCCTTTGAATTTACAGGAGATGGCAATACTGGCAAGCAGACCACCTGATCTTTGGTAAGCTGCATGGTTCCTGCAAAGATGGCTACCATCAACATAACGACAGCCAGGTAATCCATAAACACGTCCCACCATGGTTTCAGGATTCGGTAAGTTGGTTGAATGTCATTAAGTGAAGCAACTTCTGCAAGGGTAAACATTCCTGGAAAACAAGAAAACAAAAGACATCATTACAAAGATGCAAGCAAAAACATTAAATGAAAAAAAAACTACTTGCGCCAAATTAAAGTGTTCTCCTCCACGTCCTAGCTTTTTATGCAAGATAGGTGTAGTAGAAAATAAACTAAAAGGAACACCTATGAGAAAAGAGGTGGTTTGTCGTAGGAGCTTTTCTCTCCAACCCAAGAGAAGAGAAGAGGAAAAAAAAAAAAAAAGGGTGGGGAATAAAGAATGCCTTCTAGGTGAGAAATAAAGGCAGCCTGCCAAAGAGTTGGAGTAGAAAGGGGGGGAATAGTTTGAGAGCCAGAACGCAAAGACTTGTAACTTCCTGGACCTTGAAGAAGGATATGAGAACAAGACAGTATTTGCTGTGGACTGGACTGATTCAAGGTTAAGACTGGAGTTTTAGGGAGAGAGGTGAGATGACTTCTATTTTGTACAAGCCAAAATGGAAGGCTCCGTGTGTATTATTAAACTCTACATAAGCCTTGTGTACCAGACTCAGGCTTACCACTTACTAATGGTGTGATTCTCTAAGCCTTGTGTTTCCCATCTGTATGATGGGGACGATTACTTCTGAGGGGTATTGGAAAGCTTAACTTAAGTCCTGATTATAAAGCTCTTAGCACACCCTCTGGCCACAAGTATTTGTTCGCTCGTTACGTTAGCTCTTATCACTCTGGTGGAAATGTACCATGGACAGCTGAAATTAGGGTCTAGAGTTTAAGAAGAGTCTTAGTATACACATACTTGGGATTTATCAATATAAAAATAGCATCGCCTTGGATACAGCCCCTGTGGAAGCATGTGGCATGAGAAGAAGGTCAGAATCACAGGGAAATGATCAGTGACAAGACATCAAAGAGGTCAGGGCCTGTAAGACCTTGGATCTCTACCAAAGCAGGTGACCCCAGCAGCAATGAAGGGAACTCCAGTACCAGGACACCTGAAAATGTGGCCACCAGTTACTGATGGCTGGCAGCATTACAGTCCTGAAACTGTTCCTACAAGAATAAAAGTACCTGGACAATCACCCTGGGAGAAACCAAGAAAAACACAATGTTTATAGGGCAAGTGATGGGAATGGGCTTCTGTAATCATATATGTGAAATAAATGCTTATCTTCTTGAATTTGGAAGTTTCAACTTCTTGAAAAGTAACACCATCCCATTCTACTTTCTTGGGATGCTCCCAGGTTCTAATATTCATATATAAAATGACTTATTTCTTTGAAAAGCTAGTAAAAACACCAGAAAGATGAAAGGCCAGGCAAATACCTAAAGTTCTTGGAATACATTATTTCTTTTTTTCTTTTTTAGGATTTTATTCATTTATTTGACAGAGAGAGACAAAGCGAGAGAGGGAACACAAGCAAGGGGAGTGGGAGAGGGAGAAGCAGGCCTCCCGTGGAGCAGGGAGCCGGATGCAGGGCTCGATCCCAGGACCCTGGGATCATGACCTGAGCCGAAGGCAGATGCTTAATGACTGAGCCACCCAGGAGCCCCAGAATACATTATTTCTTAAAATAAAGAAGATAGATGTTTATCTAATTATGCAAAAGTTGCCTGGACTGCTGTGTTGAGAAGGATTCTGAGGCTGACTCTGGTTTCAGCAGGAAAGTGTTACATGACTGGTTACTAGTGTCTCCCTTGGATGACAAAACAGAGAGCGATGGTGTCAGTACTTTGACTCTGCTTGCTCTGTTTTAGAGTAAGTCTCTGAAGATCGGGACCATGTCTTATTTCTTCTGAAACTCTCTACATACACCTAGTACTGTACAAGGCAGGAACATAATATTTCCTAATAAAATACAATGAATATCTATTCAATTATAATAGCAATTCTCATATCTGTAGTTTGTTTTTTTTTTTTTTAACTGAAATGTCTTTTATGTAACTAGGTAAACGTAAGCCCAAGAACTCCAAATACATCTAAACTATTCCGTTGTACTTATACTTTGTGAAAATTGCTAGAAATCACATTTCTAGACTTCAGGGCTGAAGTATGAAATGCCTGGCACCCAGTGTTTATTTAAAAATGACCAAGGAAGTGGGAAACAACATCCCCACCAGAATCCCTTTATTCTGAGCTCTTATATCTTGTGCGTGTGTGTTTGGTTTTGTGAGTGGTTGGGAATTTAAGCAGGAAGCCAGGCTACTGGAATGCGCGGTGGGCCAAGCTACATGAGAAACAGTTCAACCACATGTCATGTGAGCTCTTTGGTCCCTATGTAGAATGCACAAACTGCAGCCCCGAGCCACAGGTTACAAAGGGACTCTTACTTCAGTGTATAGAGACTGCAGAACACACCTCACAGGTTTCTTCCTGGCAAAGAACTTCATACGGTCATACCCGCGGACCATGGTTTTAAAGGGCCATCCGTATAAATAATAAAAAAAAAACAGGTTTTCTTGTTCTTTTTTTTTTCTTTTGCACATAATACCTCTTTCTAATAAGATTTTTCTTTACTCTTCAAATAGTTGCATTGGGCTCTCAAGAAGTCAGGATGTTTGGGTTGCAGAACTGAGAGGAGAAAGGAATTTTGAAAGTCATCCTGCTGAGAATATTAGTTACTTCTCTGTTAAGTCCTATTAGAACTGGTTTCTCTGCTTCGTCTTTCTTTTTATTTACTTATCTACTTTTTATTTATTTAATTATGGTTATTACAGTATAGTTGACGTGAAATACTCTATTAGCTTTGGGTGTGTAAGACAGCAATTCAACAATTACGTACATTACGAAATGTTCACCGTGGTTAACTGTGTTCACCATCTGTCACCAAAGGGATTACAATATTATTGACTGTATTTCCTATGTTGTACGTTTCATCCTTCTTTATTTTATAACTGGATGTCTGTACTCCCCAATCCCCTTCGCCTGTTTCATTCATCCCTGCGCTGCCACCTTCCTCTGGCAACCACTGGTTTGTTCTCTGCATTTGTGAGTCAGTTTCTGTTTTTGTTTGTTTGCTTTGTCTTTTATGGTTTCCCCATATAAATGAAATCATATGATGTTTGTCTTCTGCTGTCTGTCTGCCTCCATTCTTGACCTCCTTCAATCCATCTCCCACCTGCTGTGGGTCCTCTGGTTAAAACTTCTCTTCTCCCAAGATTCTCTATGCCCTAGGTTGATAATGTCTTCTAGCTTCTCCAAGCAGCCATTCATTCCCCCCTGTATTCTGGTCCTCCTATGCATTGTTTCCTCTACTTCCTTCTCAATCACCTTCATTAGGCTATCATCTTTCCCAGGAAGCCCTCCCTGACCCCTAGTCTGGGTGGGGTTCTTCTCCAATGTGCTCTCACAGGACTCTGTACCTCTACCCCTGAGAGCCCTTGTCACACTGTGGTGGAACCAATTGATTATTTGTCTGATCCCATACTTGATTTTAAATTCAGTGGGGCCAGGAGCCAGGAACCATGTCCATCCTCCTCATTCCCATATAGCCAATTGCCTGATGCATAGCAGGTGCTTAATCAAGGAAAGACTGTATGGCTCTTGATCGTCATCTTCAGCATGCTGCACCTCCTCAAAATTCCTCAAGAACAACTATCAACTATATATGGCATTGGGCAGAAGAGCATTTTATTAAACTTAATTGCCACCACAGTGCAACTTAGGCCCTTACGAGAATAAAAACTCTAAGCCAGGCCTCCACATAAAAATAAATAGCTAAAGGATCACAGAGCAAAGAAACTGTGGGATCCTTGTAACCAGTACTTTGTAGCTGTTAAAGCTTCATCTATGGTTTTAAAGCACCTTGGACTCGGGACAGGCTTTGATTCCAAGAGAGAGAAGTGGAGGTTGATCACTTTCCCAGAGGAGGGAGAAAGAGCTAAAAGGGGTTGCAGAGAACAGAGCATTAGGGTACTGTAACTTCACAATGACCCTGAATGATCGCTAGCTCAGCCCCCACATCCCAGCAAGGGTGACAACATCTGAACAACAGGGACCAGCATGCAAGGGTGGGCTCTTCTCCTCCACCATGCTGTCTACTCTGCCACTGCCCACCAAGGGTTCTGTGCCCCTGCCATTTCCTCCAGCCCACTTCCCTTTTTCCTTTCTGTTCAACTCCTACTTATTCATCAAGCACCAGCTCAAGTATTACCTCTTTTCCCAAACTCCTATTTTCTGGTCTAATAATATCTGTTTCTAGTATTTGTCTCTTCATGTAGATCTTGAGCTCCTTATGGGCAGAGACTATGCCTTATTATTCACCTTTGATCCACTGTGACCTACCCTCTCCCCTCTAAAGAACAGACAAGGCATTTAGTGATGATGATGATGATGATGGCAGCTATTATGTGTCGCCTTCCTTCCACATGCCAAGCACTGTTAACAGGAGCTTTACATCTGGTATAATCTCCTGCTTTTGTGCAGGATGCATTCCTGAAAATGAATGTAAAAAGTTTAGAGTTTCAGGTTTTAGGGGCTGAGGGAACAGTTCTACTTCCAAAATGCTACACAGTATCATAAAAGCCACCAGAATTCCTAAAATGAAAAAGACAGGGGCACCTGAGTGGTTCAGTCGTTAAGCGTCCGCCTTCGGCTCAGGTCATGGTCCCAGGGTCCTGGGATCGAGGCCCGCATTGGGCTCCCTGCTCCGCGGGAAGCCTGCTTCTCCCTCTCCCACTCCCCCTGCTTGTGTTCCCTCTCTCACTGTCTCTATCAGATAAATAAATAAAAAATCTTAAAAAAAAAAATGAAATGAAAAAGACAGATAAAAACAAGTTCTGGTGAGGATGTGAAGCAATGAGAACCCTTAAACATTGCTGGTAGGAATAAATTAGTAAAACCATATGGGGAAACTTTTGGGTTAGTATCTACTAAAACTGAACATGTGCCCACTCCATGACCCGGCAATATACCCATAAGAAATACATATCCTTATCAAAAGCCACGTACAAAGACATTCACAGCGACACTATTTGCAATCACCCTACGCTGGCAGCTAGCTAAATGTCCATCACCAGTAGAATGAAAAAATGAAATGTGGTATGTTCACAAAGTGGAATATCCGGCATCCATGGGAATGAACGGCCTAGTTATATGGGTCTGCTCGGTTTATAAAATGCGATCTGGGGGCGCCTGGGTGGCTCAGTCGTTAAGCGTCTGCCTTCGGCTCAGGTCATGATCCCAGGATCCTGGGATCGAGCCCCGAATCGGGCTCCCTGCTCCGCGGGAAGCCTGCTTCTCCCTCTCCCACCCCCTCTGCTTGTGTTCCTGCTCTCGCTATCTCTCTCTCTGTTAAATAAATAAATAAATAAAAATCTTAAAAAAAAATGCGATCTGTACACTTAGGCTATGTGCCTTTTTGGGTAGTCATTATGTTTTAACCTTCAATAAAAAGTTTCAAAAAGAAATGATAAAAGCGCAGACACCTGCCCTACGAATGTGCAGTGTCAGCAGACTGAGGCTTTGCCTTCCCCCATCCCAAGGCTCGCACAGGCTGGCTGGGATCCGAGGCCAGGGACCTACTCTCCCTGGAGTACAAAGGACCAAATCTGCCACAGAAAAGCAGGTGCAGAGGTGTGAATCTACCAGCTCTGGCTGGGACTGGCTGAATGCGCACAGATAGAACGCCAATGGAACCCTGCCTGAATTCCATCTAGCCCTCACCATGTTACTCTCATCTGCCACTTTCCCATGACAGAAACAGGCTTGCAGGAGTTACGTTGCGAAGGTCAAATAATTAGTGGTGGGATCTGGATTGAAAAATCTCAGCTAAGGCCAAACCACATGTTCCTTCTAGCGGGCTACACTGCCTCTCTTCTTTACTTCTTGTGTTTGCAGTTTGCAAACTACTTTTCTATGAAGTAGTTTCATAGTTTTCATAGCTGGTTTTCACAGCAACCCAGAGAATGAGGCCCTGCTACTGTCCACCAGGAATGAAGAAACCCAAAACACAAGAAGTTTAAATGACCTCCTTGGGCTAATTAAGTGACACAGCTAACAGACTCTTTCATCTCTGTATCTCCTTCTCTATCACGTGGTCTTCCAATGCCTGTTCTGTTGGCTAAGGTTGGCTGCTGAAGGAGGAACTTCTGACCATTGCCCTGGGCTTTGAGGAGACAGAGGAATGAAATTATGTAATCATCACCTTCCTTCCCTAAGGTGACCTTTTACGACATCCGCTCAGAATTCAAGAAAACCATGAGCCAGGTGCCACGGAGGGGAATGTGGAAATGATGTAACTTAGTCCTTACCCTCCAGGAGTTCCCGGTCTAATGGGCATCCCCATTAGCAGTAAGTGTGCTATTACAACACAGTAAGAAAACTGCCCTGACCGGGTTAATACAAAATACAGGAGGTGCAGGACAGGACAAACCCATGTCTGCATCTGATAACTGGGGGGGGTGGGGGGGTGGGGGGGTGCGAGTGGTTCCACAGAGAGGTGGTTTCTAAGCTGAGATCAGGAGAGGGACAGTCATGGGGTGCCTGGGACGGTAGGAAATACGATTTTGACAGAAGAAGTAGCAAGCACAAAGGCACAGAGATATGGGAGAAATTAGCTATTACAGAAACTACAAATAATTCTACTGTTAACCCATTCATAGTCTAGTATTACCCCTGTATAGACAGCACACTTTACAGGTAAGTCACAAGGTAGAAACAAACTGAGGCATGGATGGTTTAAATGTAGTCTTAAGGAAGTGCCTGGGCCATAAGGCAGGAAACCAGTATTTTCCAGCAATGTCAGCCACTGACTAGCTCTTATCTCAAACACAGGACTTCAGTAAATGCGCCTGTTACCCTATTTTACCCATCAAAAACTGAGTAAAAACTTCCCACCTCCCAGAGAGTGTTTCAACCATTAACTGCCTGAAAATGCAGTAGCACTTTGAAAACAAAAGTTACTTTTCATACATGCAAGTACATACCAAGTATAGTAAATACATATTCATATAATATAGTATGTTAAATACATGATGATCCTCAAGTGACTTTCTAATGTGAAAGTCAAGTCAAGGAGAGAGATCAGTACCTAACTTCCGTATCTTAAGGTTTGATCTCTTTAGCGAACTGGGACTCAGAATGGATATACATGGTTATCAGTGGATTTTTTTTTTTTTTTTAACCCAAGAAAGGCACATTTAGTCAGTATTAATTGCATTCATTCTTTGGGTTCTCCTTTATAGTATGTCTGTTGCAAAGGACTTAAAATAATTACATTACAAGCATGATGATTTCACATTCCAAGGCTTCTCTATTTATGGTACATATGAAAATCAGCTTAACATTCCTGTAAGCACACATTTCTCATGGAAATTGAGACAGTTTTTTGTACTAGAACTGAAAGAGGGAAATTAATGGACTTTGGTGGAACACTGATGGATCAGAAAAGATTGAATCTAAAGAATCTAAATTCTTTTACAATATATGATTCTATTTTCTTATCTGAAAGTATGACCAGTAATAATGGACTAAACCAATAACCGATAGCCAGGTTCAAAAATTAGAAGCTATGATGGTTGGACAACCCTGTGAATATACTAAAAAATGCTGAAAAGTACACTTAACTGGGCGAATTGTATGGTATATGAATTGTACCTCAATAAAGTCATGAAAATTTAGAAGCCAGACCTCAATCTTTATTTTACTGCCTAAACCGTCTTTCAACAGAAACTGGATAGTGAAAGTAGGTAGCCAAATTGTAGATAGTCATGCTACACTGTATTCTAGGTTCAAATATGTTCTAAAATGATTGCTATGTTATTATGATTACATTGAACTGGTTCTGGAGAAAAATCTTTAGCACTTATCCTCTCTGAGCATCCATGCCTCATCTATTAAATCTTGGTAACAATATTGGCATGTATTGGAAACAATTCAGTTTAGGGTTTGCTGAATCTGAATGCAGAAAAAGAATCACTGAGGAGTAAAGCAAGCAACTGAAGAGGGTTAGGCCAATTTCTTGAATTTTGAATTAGCATGTAGCATTATGTACACAGAAGTAATCCTGAAATAAATGACAGTAAAACATCGGTTTCAATTTCATTTCTTTCAAAAACATTTCAATTAAAATTACTAATTTTTTTTAAGATTTTATTTTTAAGTAATTTCTACACCCAACATGGGGCTCAAACGTACAACCCCGAGATTAAGAGTCACACGCTCTGCCAACAGAGCCAGCCAGCTGCCCTACAATGAAAATTACTTATATGAGGAGGTGGCAAAGTTTGATGCCAAAGAGATCTGGATTCAAATCTTGTTTTTTGCCCATGTTCTTTAGCAGTGTAAACGTGGGGAACTTAGTGTCCGTTGGAAAACTTACATTAATGAGATTATTATTAGCATACAGCAAAATCCCAGCATCAAAACAGAAAAACATGGCCTCCTAATTTAAACTTTAAAAATTAATCCCATCTGCACAAGGAGGCCTTCAATACCCCTATTAAAAGGAAGACAAATGGCTCTGAAGTATTATTTAATGAAAAGAATTTAGAGTACGAAATAGCAAACAGCTTGATTAATCAATCTAATACATATATTTTTCACATAGGTATGAGTTCCCTACCCAATCAAATACCAATTCTCACTTTCTTTCTACTGTGTTCTGTGAAAAACCAGTCAGTTTTCTTGGCCAAACTGGGCAAATGGGAGAACACCTGAGACTAGTGAGGATCAAATTCTCAAATCCTTCAGTGAAATAAATCAAAGTAGAACAAGTTAAAGTTCATGAAAAGGTAATAAGGTATTTCATCACTACCAGTAACCCTTCCTCAACATTCAATGTACATGTAAACATATGTATACACGTGTGCAGGAACGCACACGCATGCCACACCCAATTCAGACATGAAAAACTCCTAATAGAATATACTAAAATATATATTTGTGTAAAGTTGTTTTTGTAGCTCACAAGTTCTGAGTTTTTTCAATAATTATTTTATTTATTTATTTTTTTAAAGATTTTATTTATTTGACAGAGAGAGACAGTGAGAGAGGGAACACAAGCAGGGGGAGTGGGAGAGGGAGAAGCAGGCTCCCCGTGGAGCAGGGAGCCCGATGTAGGGCTCGATCCCAGGACCCTGGGATCATGACCTGAACCGAAGGCAGACGTTTAACGACTGAGCCACCCAGGTGCCCCTTTTTCATTAATTATTAATTGGGACGCCTGGGTGGCTCAGTCGGTTAAGCGTCTGCCTTTGGCTCAGGTCATGATCCCAGAGTCCTGGGATCAAGTCCTGCATCAGGATCCCTGCTCAGCGGGGAGCCTGCTTCTCCCTCTGCCACTCTCCCTGCTTGTGCTCTCTCTCTCTGACAAATAAATAAATAAGATCTTTAAAAAAAATAATTATTAATAAATATTATGGATATTATAATTATGCAAGATACTCTAGCTGATGTAATTCTATATGTAAATATAACAACTCACTTAGTGTTACTCCTTCTTAAAAGATTATAAGAAATTTTATTTATTTTTTTCAGAAGAGGGGAGGGGCAGAGGGAGAGAGAGAATCTTAAGCAGGCTCCACGCCCAGTGCAGAGCCCAAAGTGGGGCTCAATCTCATGACCCTGAGATCATGACCTGAGCCAAAATCAGGAGTTGGATACTCAACCAACTGAGCCGCCCAGGTGCCCTAAAATTTTCTTTTTAAACTCGTTTTTCTATTTTTAGGAAATAGAATTTTATTTCTATTTTCTTAGTCGGTAGAGCGTGGGACTCTCGATCTTGGGGTTTTAAGTTCGAGCCCCACTTTGGGTGTAAATATTAAAAAGAAAATCTTAAAAAAATAAAAATAAAAAATAATTTTCTTCTAGCACTACTCTGGTCTAGCTACCTCAAAAATAACTGAAAAAAATGTTTAGGGACTCATCCCTTGATTTTACAAACCACTCAGCTATCTAAAACCTACTAAAACCAGATTTCACATCGGGCAAAATCCACCCATTTTTCTAACTCCAAAAGCTTTTCTTTTTTTTAGAGGGGAATAGGCAGAGAGAATCTTAAGCAGGCTCCACACCCAACACAGGGCTTGATTTCATGACCCTGCCAAAATCAAGAGCCAGACTTTTAACTGACTGAGCCATCCAGGTACCCCTCCAAAAGCTTTTTATAAACCCATTTAACACCTGAAAGAAGAGAACTTGAGAAAACTCAGAACTTGTGAGCTACAAAAACATCTTTACACAAAGTATATTTTAGTGCCTATTTGGAGTTTCTCTCTAGAGTATTGCTATTCACAGAGAAAATCCACTTCAAAGCTAAGGAACAGAACTCTCAATACATTTTAGAAGACCGAAGGCAAAATGTCTCAGGAATTAACAAAAAATGTTTTAATACACCATTGTGTATTTTCTTGCCTTTTCTTCTAGCTCTTAATTCTAAAAGTCAAGCCCCATGTTTGAAAGCTAGAAAATGAGATCTTATTCATGGAACAAAAGAGCCTCTAAATCAGTGTCTTCCACATTTCATTTCATGCAAACATCAATGTTTCTTTTACAAATGATCACCAGCCTTGCCTTGACCAGGAACTCAGGCCAACAGAATTTCACAAATCCTTCAGGACCTACAGGCATTGCTTAGTGCACCTTCTATTAGAAACTACATTTCATGCAACAAATATTTACAGAGTATCTATGTACTAGATACAGGTGCCGGGGATAAAAATGGAAATAATAATAAGAAAAAATAGTAGCTCTCCTTACTGAAAAAGCAGCCTAGAGGAAACACAGAGAAAGAGGTATGGCGACAGTCTGATCAGCCCTGAAAAAGAGAGCTGACAGTTAATGGGCTTTAATAAAGGCTCCAGAGAAAGCCATCCCACGCTCAGAGAGGTGTTTGGTCAAACCCTTCTAATCCTAACTGCATCCAGTTTGCGAGGAAGCCAGTGGGATTGCTAAAGGGAGTTCTGTTTGCATTTCTACATTCTTCCTGCCTGGAAGATAGGTATCTTAGACCAAAACTGACCATTTTCTTTTTAAGTTTACTCACCTTTAATATTGCTTCTCCAGTGTATGACTGGACATGCCTCAGACTGGACTAAGGAAAGTGATCCAGAATGGAGCTCCCCGACCCCCTTAGGACCTTTCCATGGTCCCGGGAAGTCTTGCCACATTCTGTTCCAGTTGCCTTTGGGACAGATAGCCCTTCTCATCACAAACCCATGGGTATCTGCTCTGGATATAGAGAGCTGGGAGGCTACCAGTCCTTGTTCTTGATTTAGTCCAGACTGCTAGAAAGCACCTGAGTACTCTGCCTGGTGCTCATCTTACTAACCCAAGAAAACTTCTCAAAGTTAGTAAAAGATACTCAGATATGGATATACCACACCTTGGACACGTAGTTCATGTTAAAAGGGCTACTTGGTGGTTCATTAGGACAGCCCAGCCATCAGGACTAGAAATGAACGCAGAGTTAGACAATGGTTGCTCATGACCCTTGCTGAACCGGGAGTTCCATCTGTCTGTCTCCTCCTCTCCCTCCACCTGGGTTTG
The DNA here is from genome assembly GCF_029215605.1 of Mirounga angustirostris. Taxonomy (NCBI): domain Eukaryota; kingdom Metazoa; phylum Chordata; class Mammalia; order Carnivora; family Phocidae; genus Mirounga; species Mirounga angustirostris. The sequence goes on from NW_026991712.1 coordinate 115,633,728, forward strand.
AATTCCTAACCCAAAGGAGGAGTTTCTTTTATCGGCCTGTACCCAGAGCAGGACACAGGGAAAAAAAAAAAAAAACTTAATAAAGGTCTCAACCAGACCAGAACGAATCCCGGTGACCTATAACATCATTCTAGGAGTGGGTGTAGAAGGCACTGAACCCGTGAGCCAAATTCTGTTGCTGTTCATTACAGGGACATATGAGGTCACTATTAATTATGCCAAAGTTAAAATGATCAGCTTTGACAGGAATTCTTCAATGTCCAGACGGACAGTACCATACAGCTCTTTTGAACAGGTTATTCTGAAGGTGACTCATATTGATAGACCATCTGCATGCAGTTTGGCTTATAAGTAAACATTCCACAGAAAAACAAAAAGACAAAGGTAAGCTTGGGCACACCCTCACCAGGAGATAAGACCGAGGTCTGATCCTTGATCGCGGGCAGGTGATAAGCCAGTGTGAACTCTGGGACAGAGGCAAAAGAGCACCATTTTAGCACACAGCCGGGTGATATAAAAAGACCAAGCAGGAAGGAACTCCAGAGAGGCAGACTCCCGGAGACAAGGAAGCTGCCAGAACCTCAGACTTTCCTTCTCCTTGTCCTCATGGTGTTTTCTGCCCTTGCGCACACATACTGGATGCAGATGTTCTGACCGCATCTAACTGTGCGTGCACGGTTTGCTGGAGTCAATAAACACTTAAGTCAGAATACCCTATCAAAGTGCTGAGTAAGTACCCAAAGCACATGGTAAGTGCTCAGTGAAAGCTGCTGTCATTATTCCCTGTGTTGTACGAGGCATTTTATATAAAGAACTCTATAAAAATTCTTTGCTACTACATACGAAGAGAAGAGCTTGCCTTTCATGATGTGCTGATATAAGAGCAATGGAATCTGGGTGTTCACCACTTAGCTGTAGCTTCCAAGAAAGTCAGCTGAATTTTATAATGGCATTATAAGCATTAACTCTTAGCCTAAATCTTTGTTTACTTATTCACTCCCTCATCCCTCCATCCATGAAATATACCTATGTACTCAAGTGTTAACATGATGCAAATTCCTGGAGAAACTCTGGTGAGCAAATTCAGACATATTTCCTTTCTCACAGAGTGCATGCACAGTCAAGGAGAGAGAACTTTCATGACTGAAGATATAAAATGGTCAACTGAGAAGAGCTACCAAGAAGAGGGCCACTCAGAGGCAGATTTACTTTGCAGGGAGAGAAATGTGAGCTTCAGGACCCCTCGCTGTCATGGACCCCTTTCAAGGCCCTGCACCTACTTTTTATATCACGAACTTTCTGTTCTTTTTCTAAAAGAGATCTCCCCTGTGTCAGGATTCCTTGACCTTCCCCTGCTTGCACGCATCATGAAGGCAAATAACAGGGGCTTTTCCTCCAGGCGGCAAGATCAGGAAAGAAGTCAGGACTGGGGCAGAGTGTGGAGAAAGAGTGCAGAGGGGCTGGGCCAGAAGGTCCAAAGGCCCCACGCCGTGGAGAGATGAGGAAAGAGCATCTGAGGAACGGAAGGGTCTGCAGCCTGGAGCTCAGGGAGGGTGTGCGGTGTGAGGGATGCAGTCCCGCGAGCCATGTGGAAGTTTCTGATGTCATCGAACTAAGGGCAGCAGGGAGCCACCGATGTGTTTGGAGCTTGAGATGGGAGGCAGGTGACAATCGGGGTGGTGTCTCTTCCAAGATCAATGTGGACTGGGTGGACAGGCTAGTGAGGGAAGATGGGAGATTAGGAGAAAGAGCTACTGGTTACTCCGGGCAAGGGATGAAGGTGAAGACTGGGTTCTGAGTGGAGAAGGGAGGGAGCGGATAACACGGAGGATTTAGGAGCTAACAGGCCCAAGAACTAACAACCAGACTTAATGGACTGATGAGGAAGGCGAAGGGGAGAAGGTATGACCCCCAGATTTCCTTTAATTCTCTCTGTCATCGTTCCATACCCTTGTTCTTTGACATCCATTTACAGGATTTTACTGTAACTGAATCTTTTTTCCTAAGCCCTTCAAGTCCTTTCCTTTCCCCCACACACATCTTCCAGAATCCTTTATTCTTTTTTTTTCCCCAGATACTTTTAAAAAGTAAGCAGATTATATATAATAAGTGAAAAGAAATATAAGTCCTCACATGTTAGGACATGAAATCTATAAGCTTAAGATAGTCTGAAAAACATTACTTTAGTGTTATCAACATATAGATGATGGATAGCTATCTTTTTACAGTACTTCTGGGGTGAAGCACAATTTTAAAATGAAAAACAGTTCTGCTTTCATCTATATTTAGAGAATGCATACATATAATGCATTGTACTGTACAACATTATATGCAATATAATCAAAAGAAAGCCAGCATTTAGCACTGTAAGAATCCTACATATAGTCAAAGCTTGTAATTTTTTGTGCTAATAAAACCTGGTTTCTGGAATAAACTAAAATGGAAACTAGTAAAAAACCAAACACACTCCTTCTTTAGATCTTTCCGTGGAGACAGGGAAAGGCAGCCTAGTTTTGTTCTTTCCCATGTTTTCTTTAGGTCAATATTAAAATGAGTCCATATTTTATAAGTATACAATAGCCAAACAGTGGGGTGGCAGTGAAGATGGGGCAAAGATATAAGGGGCAACAGTATGAGAACGCAACGAAATACTTTAAACTTATACAAAAATAATTTAAAAATGGCATAATCTATGCACAAATAATCGAGAGTCTCCTTTTACTGAACTGATAATTTAAAACAGAATTTCAATTCTTACACATTGGTAGCATAATGGGTAAGAATGTGGCTTAAGGAGTTAGCCTGCCTGAATTTTCATCCCATCTCCACCTCTGACCACTTCATCTGTAAAATGGACACGCAATTAATGTCTCCCATCACCAGCTGTGTAAACTCGGGCTTTAATTTTCGTCATCCGTGAAGCGGGGATAAAATATCACTGTGACAAGATACACAAGATATCCAGTATAATGCTGAACGCACAGTAGGCATGCTCACTGAATGTTCCCACACCAACCACTCTCCAAAATTGGCTCTAGATGTCCAGACAAAATTAAGGAAGGTGGGAGCCCCTAAAGAAAACCCTGAAGAATGTGGTGACAATAGAGAGAAAAAAGGACCATCAAGGATTTGAGAGGGGAAAAAAAAACAAAGAAGAAGAAAGAGAACAGGAAAAAGACCCAAAACAACAAGATAAGAAGGAGGGGCCTTCAACATAATAAAGGTATAAATCAAATACCACGAAGATGAAAAACAATCAAAACTCTTAAAAATCATTAATGACATTTGCCAAAATAATCTCTATTAGAGTGGAATTCATTATTGACATTACAAACCATCTGAGGTTTAACAAAAAATTCTGCTGAAGGGTCAGCCTTCTAAAGTAATACGAAGACTCATTTTAGAATTAGTGTTAAAATGGTAAGCTTGGCTGAATATCACTTTTGTCCTATTTCAAAGGATTTGATAAAAGAAAGGAATGTTTTATTCACAATTTACTTTATCTTGTTTCTCAGTGCTTAACATCTATTTGTGTAGCCCTTGTGAAAACTCCATATCATCTCTAGAAAAGCGGGTCTGATAGGATATTTAACTGGAAGCCCTTCACTAACTAACGTGTGCATGGACTTAATGGTATTTTCCCTCTTCCCAAATTAGGATGAATTAGCAGAGTTTTAATAGAGAGCCACAATCATCATGAGATAATTTATAACATTTCCCTTAGTTATAAAGTAATAGTGGAGATGTAAAACTAAGGCACAATTGAATAGCCCATGGTTTGTAAAAACTCCTGAGCCTTTTTGTATTGGGAAGGTACGATGACCTTACCTATATGCACATGGTTACCTTACACATAAATTAGCGTAACTGCTAATTCAGTATGCTGATTTTAGATGAGTTGCTTCTTTGAGGATTACATGAAGATCCTTGACTTTAAATAATTGGGGGTATTCACTTTCTTTTTTTAAAAAAAAGATTTTATTTATTTATTTGAGAGAGAGAGAGTGAGAGAGAGCATGAGAGGGGAGAGGGGCAGAGGGAGAAGCAGACTCCCCACTGAACGGGGAGCCTGATGGGGGACACGATCCTGGGACTCCAGGATCACGACCTGAGCTGAAGGCAGTCGCTTAACCAACTGAGCCACCCAGGCACCCGGGGGGTATTCACTTTCTGACAAAGCATGACATCCATTCAACTCTGAAAAAATGACTCAAGATAACATTTTTGGGGAAAAAAAAAAAAGGTGCTACATATGCAAGTGCCAACGTATTTATTTAAGCATCTGCTATTTTAACTGTAGAGATCATTAACAGTGTTCCTCAGCCCATTTCATGTCACAGTCCACAGAAAAAAGGGCATTTTTACAAGCCCTTGTGTAAACTCAAGAGGGTGAACACAATCAGGCCCTGGGCTTTAGGTTCCACCCAAATGAACTGATATTTCAGCCATCTGGTACCCATTCCTGGCACAGACTGGGAATTCCAAACTAAAGTATAAGATATTGGATGTAAATAAAGATCTAAAATCTTCTAAGTGATAGAATTTATCCATCTGAGATGTGGTAATTTTTGGAGTGATGAGATGTTATTTTCCTTTCTTCCTCATGAGCCAAAACCCCAGTAAAAACAGATCCTTATAACCAAGAATCAGTTTGCTTGTTTATGTCATTTTACATGCAACATATTAGAACTATAATAATAATGATATGTACTGTTTTGATGGACTGATATCATTAGGTAGATGCTGCTAAGGCTAAAATGGAGGGTGGCTGTTCAATCACCCATTGATTCATTGTCAAGCACTGCATTGTGTGTTAAGGTATTAAGGATTTGTAGTTGAAGATAACTTATCTGGCCCATCATAGACTTTAGGAAACCTTTATTGTCATGAAGCCATCAGGCTCATATCATTACACATTATCAACATATATTTGGCTTAGGTAGCGATAGGTGCTGAGAATATGTATATAATAGAGCAAGACTGACATATAGTCCTTACCCTCCCATGGCTTAAAGATCTGCCCACGCTTACTTTATGTACTCTGGAAAAGATGAAGTATGAACCATTACCACCATTCTGCCCAGAATTACTTAAACAGTCCTAACACATCCTAATCTAAAATGACAACAAAGTATATGACTGTTAGGAAATCTGTGAGAGCTGAGACCAGTGATATGCAATAAAAGTGAAAATATAGTTCATCTTCTGAACTGGAAAACTTTTGAGAGTGACAAATGCAAAACAAAAGGGGAAGCCAGGATAAGGTATAACTGGGACTCTCCCATGAAAACCAGGAGCTGTTGTCATCCTTATAGGCCACATGAGCTAGAAATATTTGAGGCCATTATGTAAGGCTGATGTATAAACACAAGTCTAGATTTTTTTAAGGCAAATAATCCGTAGACACAGTCTATCTTTTTTTTTTTTTTAATATTTTATTTATTTATTTGCCACAGAGAGACACAGCGAGAGAGGGAACACAAGCAGGGGGAGTGGGAGAGGTAGAAGCAGGCTCCCCGCTGAGCAGGGAGCCGGATGCAGGGCTCGATCCCAGGACCCTGGGACCACGACCTGAGCCGAAGGCAGACGCTTAACTGACTGAGCCACCCTGGCGTCCCTAGACACATCCTATCTTAAATATTTGACTCTTTAGCTGTTGATTCAAAGTAGTTGATGTCTCAAGATAGTCTTTACTACTTTATGAATGGGGACTGACCTTTTATCATGGTAGTACGATACATATTACAATTATTTTCTAGTAAGAAATCTAAAATTTTTAAAAAGATGAAATAGACATAAACCATCTAACCAGCATTTCCTACCCACCAAGATATGTGCAGAAAATGATAATATTTGTACTGTACAAAGTAGAAGACCACTGAAGCTGCTCATAACTGGAGTGCCCTGCAATGTGGGCTGAGAGCATATGTATTTTGGCAAACATGTATGTAATTCTGTTATTAGTATGCCATACCACACCTCCTGAGAAACTGACCCAAATGATGTAACACACCGACGGATGTTGTCTGTTTACACAACTGAGAGTGAAGAATACAAGAGGGCAGGATGAATGATAATTTCCCTTAGAAAGAGAATATGTCAACATTACCTTTCAGAAAATGCTCTGAAGATGGAGATGAAATGTTACCAACAGTTGTACTAAATGTAACAAACGTTAAGTACTGACAACAAAAGTCTGGAGGGAAATTCCATGCTATACATGCTCATGTGTCTAGTGTCACCAACTTTTACCACAAGGCATTAGTTGAGAATGAGAGCTACAAACTGCCCTTTCCATGTATATACCCTTAACCCTGGATGACACACTTTTTTGGAAGGGGAAAGAAATAAATAAGAGGTGTTGAATCCTATTACCAACATATGGTAACTGCTAAATCTTCCAGGGTAGGTCCAGATGGGTTAAAAAAAAAAAATCACTAATTTTCTCCCAGTTTGAATTTTTTTTTAAAGGTTTTATTTATTTATTTGAGAGAGAGAGAAAGAGAGAGCACAAGCAGGGGGAACAGCAGGGAGAGAGGGAGAAGCAGGCTCCCCGCTGAGCAAGGAGCCCGATGTGGGGCTCGATCCCAGGACCCTGGGACCACAATCTGAACAGAAGGCAAGATGCTTAACTGACTGAGCCACCCAGACGCCCCTCCCTGGTTTCACTTTTAATCAACATAGTTTTTTGCTCCTATGATAAAGGCAAGTTAAGTATCCTCCAGAAACCATTCTCCCTTTCTCCTTTTTGGTTATAGACACCTGCTACCGTCACTGCTTAGTTGAGCTGGGTGGAGACTGTTGCCCAGCTAGAGGCAACATTTCCTAGCCTTATTTGCAACCAGGTATGGCCCTGTAACTGAGCTGGGCAAATAGGATGTGAGAAGTGATTGCTCACTTCCTGGTAAGCTCTGTAAAGATAAGCCCACCTGCTTTGGCCTTCCTTTTTCCTTTCTCCTGCGGGCTAGAAAATGGGGAAGCAGGCGCAAGCTCAGGAGCCACGTGCAAGGCACAGCAGAGCCGTCCGGCCAGCCGCAGGCTGCTCGCATCTGGACTGCTGCATGAGAAGGAAACGCCTTGTAAGCCATTCTATTTTGGAGTCTGTTACAGCAATTTATCTGGTACCAAAATTAGGAAAATTTTGAACACCTCAAAAATGCCTCTTAAATACAAGGATCCAGAAATAGAAAGATTTGGATAGACTCATTTGTGAGTACTTCTTTGTGGTTTCCCAGAACACAAAAGAGGGGAGGCTCTTCCAAGAGGAGGGCTCAGGGAGAGCACGACATCGTCAGATCCAAGTTAGGAAAAAGGGCAATAAGGAACCCCTGAAGGGTTTGAACAGGGAGGCGGGCAATGAGATCAGCGCTCCACTTTAGAAAGAATCTTATCCAGAGTATGGAAGTGGGACTGGAGGTAGGAAAGGCTGGAGGAGGGGAAGTGAGTGTGAAAGTTATACTAGTCAAGGTGACTTCCAGGTAAATTCAGTTTTTCAGCGTGAATAGCCAGGACCTGTGTGTAATATATTTAAGTAGAGATTACTAGGAGTCACTTGACCTACATCTCAGGGGAAGGATCCAAGATGGAATTATTCATCTGTGACTAATCAGTATATGGAAGATGAGAGTACCCAAGGGGAGTACATACGGAGAAAAAGGTCAAGGAATCGTGGGGCTCTCTACCATTTAGGGAACAAGTGGGAGAAAAGGATTCAGTGAAGGAGTGTGGGGGGCTGGTTAAGAGAAAGAAACCAAAGGTGACAAGTCAAGGAGGTTAAGGAGTAAAGAGTGACTGCTGGGTCTGCCAGTTGAGGGTCACTCAAGACCTCAGCCTAAGCACTGTCCACAAAGAAGTCTGGCTTACTGAGGGTGAGGAGTTAAGTGGGAAAGGGAATGTCTGCTTCTTGAACAATGGCTGGGGAGAAAAACAAAAGCCTGGAACAACGGCAAGAAGGGGAAGCAGGTTAGATGGAAGGGTTTACTTTTTAGGATGGGAAAGGACCAGGGAGTTAGAAGTTAAAAAGAACAGGGTGAGAGGTATAGAGATGTTTTTTATATGGCTGTCTGTTATTTGGAACATCAAGTTAAAACAGATGCACTAAACACATTTCTACAAGGAGCTCTAGCTCAAGTATGTAGCATGCTGTTATGACCAAATAAAGGTATCAAGATTAAGGAATTCATAATTCCACAGAAATTTTTTTTTTTTAAGATTTTATTTATTTATTTGACAGAGAAAGAGAGAGCACAAGTAGGCAGAGTGGCAGGCAGAGGGAGAGGGAGAGGCAGGCTCTCTGCTGAGCAGGGAGTCAGACGTGGGGCTCGATCCCAGGACCCCAGGATCATGACCTGAGCCGAAGGCAGCCGCTTAACCAACTGAGCCACCCAGGCGCCCCCCACAGAAATTCTTTTTTTTTTTCTTTTTTTCTTTTCTTTTCTTTTCTTTTTTTTAAAGATTTTATTTATTTATTTGAGAGAGAGGATGAGAGGAGAGAGAGAGCACATGAGAGGGGGGAGGGTCAGAGGGAGAAGCAGACTCCCCACTGAGCGGGGAGCCCGATATGGGACTCCATCCCGGGACTCCAGGATCATGACCTGAGCCGAAGGCAGCCGCTTAACCAACTGAGCCACCCAGGCGCCCCCACAGAAATTCTTAAACAGAGTTTGGACATATATTGTTTGCTTTTTCTCTCCAGTTAAGTCAGTAAACATTAGCCTTGCTATCCACCATATTACTTACCCAGTTGTAAAACTTTTTAAAGATTCCTTTCTGGGGAAAGTCGAAAGAGAGAAAAAAAAAAAGGTGACTTGCAAAAAATAAAAAAAAATTAAAAATATATAAAAGAATTCCACGACTCCTATAACTTTGGAAAGAAAACACAGCACACAGACATATGAGCGAGTAGCTCTGTGTATGTTCAAGTTGTCTAAACAGTATCAGGCACTCTCACCCACTGAAACTCCCTGCTAAGGTCAAGCGATTAAAAGAACTCAAGTCAGATTACACTGAAAGGAAGAAGGTGGTTAAAGAAATATTTATTATTCCTAAGCAGAGTGTTAGTGACCTAAATCAGCTCGATTTACTTCCCATTTCCTTGGCCGCAGTATGGAGGGGAAGATGGGGTGAGAAGGTGGTGGTGTGTGCTGCCCGCATCTGTGAGCGACCGGCTTGGCCGGGAGACACCATCACAGAACACGGAGACCGCCGCGCACACATGGGAGACAGAAGAAAACTGCCCCTGATAAGGAACCAACACACACTCGAGTTCATGAAATTGTCACACACACCTCCCCCCCAACGCCAAGCAGTGGCATTCCTATTCTAATTTCATGGAGAAAAAACCCTGAGGTTTAGCAAGTTTGCAATGACCAAGGTCACGCAGCTAAAATCCAGTAGACCTGGATTCAAACCCAGATCTGACTGACCCCTACCAAGCCCATACCTGCCCCTCCCCCAGCTTGTTTTAAATTAGAGATTAGCTCTAAGTCAATTAAAAATTTCCCCCCAGGGGTGCCTGGGTGGCTCAGTCGGTTGAGCGTCTGCCTTTGGCTCAGGTCATGATCCCAGGGTCCTGGGATTGAGCTCCACATCGGGCCCTCTGCTCGGCCAGGAGCCTGCTCCTCCCTCTCCCGCTCCCCCTGCTTGTGTTTCCTCTCTCGCTGTGTCTCTGTCAAATAAATAAATAAAATCTTTAAAAAAAATTTCCTCCCAAACTTAAGAATTATTAGAAGGAATGCTTAAGTAAAGGAGACACAGCCCTGGTGTTCAAAGGCTGCTTCAGGACACAAGGAGCAAAGTCTGAAAAGTGAAATGACAATTTACAACCCGACTGCCATTTAATAACAGGATTACCTCACGTCTTTATCATCATCTCAGCTTTTAAAACCACTGGCATGGATTCCAACTAATCTGATCCTTACAGACTGCTAGGAGACAAAGAAATAGTGTCAGCTTCATTTTTTAGCCAAGAAACGGCTGCAATAAGGGCAGTGGCCAGGTGAAATTTTAAGTGGAGAGCTCTGGAAGCCTCAAGCGGCGTACTCCTACTTACTAGAACAGGCTCCGACACGCGTGATGGTCTCACAATTTTACGTTTCTTCAGGAGTGGTTAACGGCGTCAGACCAAATAGTCTCTGTAAAGCCTTCTTGAAAGGTAGCTTATGAAGCTTTCCTTTTTATTCTGAATTCATTTACTATAAACTGCAACTGTACTTCATAAAGAGTTAGGTAACTCACTTGGGCCAGCCCGTTCTTGGTGCAAAATACGTACTGATGACCCAATGTGAACCCGAGCCCTGCTACAGCTGTGACTACAGGAATACCACAGGAAGGGTAAGGGACTCCAATCAGAGCTAACGTTCTTACTCGGTAGGGGGGACTGCCTGCATTCACTGTATTCTTACAATTCTACTCCGTCAAATAAAAATTTCCTTTAGCGCTCCTGGAAAGATGCACCATTGGCGCCCCTATGACGTTCTCAGTCTCTTAGACTGGGCAATGAAAAAAACTGGTATTAGAGAAAATATTTCTACCTATTACTTTTAATTCAATGATAACACAATCAAACCCAGCAAGTGACATCCTAATAATCCATACCTGGTGGCTACTTTCCATAAACCACAGCTCGTGAGCACGTAGTGTGTTTCTTAAATAACTTGGGTCTTTATTCACTATTAACATAATCACAAGGAGAAGAAAAACCAGACCTGAACTGCACAAGCGTAACTGAGAGATGGTCATACCACTGATAGAAATTACAGGCCTCCTCTGAATCAGACACTGTCCTCAATCTCACAGAGGGCTTCCTGCCCAGTAAAATCTGCCTTAATTGGTTTTCTTTCTGTTGTTGCTGTTGAAAAACAGAGAGAATGAGCCAGCCCAGGCAGCATCATGGGAATTTCAGAGACACACACACACACACACACACACACCAGGCAGCATCATGGGAATTTAACACACACACACACACACACACACCCTTTAAAGCCCAAGTGAGTACATCTAGTTTTTAAGGAAATACTAATAACAAGGAACAGGTTGAGGGTATTTTCCACTGGATTAAAAATAAAGCATTCTACCCTTTAAAAAAAAAAAAGAAATCTTAGAATTATAGAAACAGGAAGCAGCAGCTGGATTTATCGTCCTTCATTTCCTCTGAGAGTCGTAGTAAGGAACTCCCCATCGAGACAAAAGCCATGGAGGGGCAATCTCCTCCCGCCTGCACCCACAGCCACATGCTGCTGATGCCTGTCGCAACTCTGGTTGGACACTTCAAAATCAAACTGCTCACTTGATCTTTGAAAGCCTGCCGTGCCCAGGCCCTACAATTTGACAAAACGAAAAATCTGACCGGAACTGAAACACGCATATGTACCGTCCCCGGGTGCTAGCAGAGCCCAGCTACCCACCCCCACCCACCCCCCGCCCCGCAGGTCTCTCTCAGGGCTCACTCCCCTAAGGACTCTGCAGCCTAGTTCTGGTGGCTGGTGTTGGAAAGGGCAGGAGAGCCGGGCTCAGCTTCCCTCAGCCCCTTGCAACTGTGGCTGATGTTCTTTATTTCTCTCAGGTTCAGTTCTCCCATCTGTGAAATGGCAACAAGGCTGCCCAATTTCACATGGTTGTAATGGGCGGTCGCAGGGATGACGAACGCCAAAATACCTTGCAAATCACACATAAATCGCAACACCCAGAGGGACGGGGACATATGTCCTCGTAGAAGGGGTTTTATCACAAATGTTATCTTTTCGTTTGAGCCTCCAGATGATGCAGCATCAACACCAACACTGTTATCAGCACCGTTTCATAAATGAGCTAGTCTAGAAGAGCGTAATAGGAAAACCGCGTCGTAACTCCTTAGCAGCAACCAAATCATTGGAAAACATTTCTGGCAGTACATGAGACGTAAGTACTAGGCTGGGAGTTACGAAAGCTGTTCACATTTCAGGTCTGCTACTCTGGGCGAGTCCCTTAACCTCTCCAGGCAACATGATTCATCCATCTGTCACCAGGCTGGTGGGAGACAAAAATAAAATGAGACCTGACTCCAGCTCTTGAAGAACTCACTTGGAGGCAAGGGTGGGGGAGGGAAAGAAGTGACATATAAACAGATTAATTATAAAACGGTATTTACTTAAAATATGGAGTTGAGCAAAGTGCCCTGGGATCGAAAAGCAGGAAATGACTAACTTTGGGGGACTCATGGAAGAATTCCTCTCATTTGTAAACTGGGAAAAGAAGGAAATCAGACTATGTATTTATCAATGTCTCTTTTGGGGCTAACGCTCTCAGAAAACTAGGCTGAGAGCGAGCATTGGCAGTAAAAATACGCAGCACAGGGCCTCTTAGACACGTGTGCATAGGCGACACATCATTTAAAAAATAACGTAGGTGGGCGCTTGGGTGGCTCAGTCGGTTAAGCGACTGCCTTCGGCTCAGGTCATGATCCTGGAGTCCCGGGATCAAGTCCCACATCAGGCTCCCTGCTCAGCGGGGAGTCTGCTTTTCCCTCTGACCCTCCCCCCCCTCATACTCTATCCCATTCTCTCTCTCTAATAAATAAATAAAATCTTTAAAAAAAAAAATCATTAAGACTGGGCGACAGGGTGGCTTAGTTCGTTAAGCGACTGCCTTGGGCTCAGGTCATGATCCTGGAGTCCCTGGATCGAGTCCTGCATCGGGCTCCCTGCTCAGCAGGGAGTCTGCCTCTCTCTCTGACCCTCCTCCCTCTCATGCTCTCTATCTCATTCTCTCTCTCAAATAAATAAATAAAATCTTTAAAAAAAAAAAAATAACGTAGGTATCTTAAGTGCTAGGGAAGTGTACTTCAGAAATCTCTGAGCAATAAGATTTTTCAGAATATTACTCAAATACAAATAAATCATACTTGGAAGTCTGTGTAAGTGTATGGGAGCTGGGTCTATAGTTAGCCCTATTTGCACTATTGATGGGACTTAGATCTTAGAGCCAGATTACCTAGGTTAAACTCTTGACTTTACTAGTTAGTAGCTGTGTAACCAGCTAAGTTACTTGATCTCTTTGTGCTTCAGATTTGTCGTATATGAAATGGCAGTGGCGGGGGTTGGCGGAGAGGCGGGGGTCATAGTAACACCACCACCTACCTCATAGGGTTGTTAGGAGGATTAAAAGTACTATATACGTGTACTTAGAGCAGTTCTTGGCACACGATAAAGGCTGAGTTAGCTACTGTTGTGATTTGCAAAAGTATAATAATTGGTATTTTTGGACTATTCTTCTACATTACGCCTAGAAGTTTCCAATTTAGTCTCAATCCACCATTTTCATTTTTCAGAAATTTATGGAAAGTTCCATTAATCAATAAAGAAATGTTGGTTAGCTGCTTCAGAAATACATTCCCCCCAATTCTGCTTAAGTGAAACATACTAAGTATGATTTAAAAACCCACGTCCGGTGGCGGATATGAAACTAACACAGGCAATACAGGTTTACGGTGATAGAGATGTTTGCACTTCAGAAAACCGTTCGCCTTTAAAGTGACTACATGGGAGTTTTGGATGACATTTTGGAATTAGAGAAAATGAAAGAGGAAGGATGCCTATATTCCCACAGTTGTTTTTTTTTTTTTTCTATTTAGTTTTATATTTAAAACATCACTTGTAGTACTTTAAAATTATAAACATCCAGGGCGCCTAGGTGGCTCAGTCGGTTAAGCATCTGCCTTCGGCTCAGGTCATGATCCCAGGGTCCTGGGATCAAGCCCTGCATCAGGCTCCCTGCTCAGTGGGGAGTCTGCTTCTTCCTCTCCCTCTGCCTGCTACATCCCTTGCTTGTGTTCTCTCTCACTCATTCTCTCTCAAATAAATAAATAAAATCTTTAAAAAATAATTATAAACATTCAAAGTCATATTAAAAAATGCTAATTTAACCACCCACTGAAAAATATAAGCATTTAAATAACAAAGTTTTTTTCATTTTTCTCACTGAATTCACCCAAAATTTCAGGAAATTATTTGGGCTGGTAACAGTATTTTATCATTATTATATGGTAGCCATCAGCTGAAATGGATTGTATCCAGATAAAATTAAACTTCTATAAATCAAACTGCCATGTTTTAATTGGCAGCATTAGCAACACTCACCAAACCAGAAGATTCTGCATTTAATATTTAATATATTAAACATCATTATTTCATTGGCTCTCAACCAACATCAATACTTACTGACTGACTCTTGGGGCCTGTGATTTTCATCTTAGTCAATAATGCTGAGGCTCAGGCCTCAAAATTAATCATTAAAACTTGCTGCTACAAAAAGTGTTCACTAGAACCCCAAAAGAATAAAGAGAGAGGCATGGTATTTATCATACTCTTATGTTCTGTAAAGAATGGGTTACTTTTTCTCAATACAAAACATTGTATTTTGTAATGTTTTGTGACTCTACTTAATGCTTTATAATATATCCACAGGAAATGAAGCAAAATACTTCAAGCTATAATTTACTCTGATTCAAATATATGTTAGGCACATTTGGGGAAGGGTTTTATGAAGAGTAAGGTACAACTTCTTAAGGCAAACTGAGGAAAATTATTTCCCTAATTTTATAGGTGGAAAAAAAAAAAAAGCTTAGAAATGTTAGGTAACATCCTCATAAAGTCACAGAGCTAAAAACTGATAGACCAGGGGGTGGCTCAGCTGGTTGAGCATCTGACTCTTGATTTCAGCTCAGGGCATGATCTCAGGGTCATGAGATGGAGCCTCGCACTGGGCTCAGAGCTCAGCATGGAGTCTGCTTGAGATTCTCTCTCTCCCTTCTTCTGCCCCTCCCCCGACTCACTTGCTCTCAGTCTCAAATAAACAAACAAACAAATAAAATCTTAACCTCCCCGCCAAAAACCCACAAAAACCCCAAAACCAAACTGATAGACCAGGAAGCAAAACTAAACTTAAACACACAAACACACACACTTTTTCGTAGGTTGTCCAGGTAATCATTTTAGAAACATATAAGGAAGGCATTCAAATGTTTCTTACCGAGGGTACTAGATGAATCTACTTAATTCTACTAATCAATGACATAAAATCAACTTAACAGTGCTTTGTGGACATATGGTCAAAAAGTTAGGAATAATTTAGGTCCCCTGTAAGGTTAAAAGGCCACTTTCTCAACTAACCAATCCTTATAATCAGAATTAACTAAAAATTAAAAACAAAAAGTACAGTGATATTTTAATAATTTTATAGAAAAGGTTTAAGATAGTGTTCAACAGGGGCGCCCGGGTGACTCAGTCAGTTAGGCATCTCCTTCGGCTCCAGTCATGATCCCAAGGTACTGGGATTAAGCCCCGAGTTGGGCTCCCTGCTCAGTGGGGAGTCTGCTTCTCCCTCTCCCTCTGCCCCTCCCCCCTGCTTGTGCTCTCTCTTGCAAATAAATAAATAAAAATCTTTAAGAAAAAAGATAGCATTCAACATTCAAATAATTCAGTGCCATTTATTAAGTTTCACTTAGAAGATTCTTTCATCCTTTCTTTTATCTGCCTAATTATACTGTGTGACGTTCTAGTATATTTGGTGCAATGATTTAGAACTCCTAGATTACCTGAGGGCCACAAACTATTCCAATTAGCAGGTTTCCAGACTACCCTGCCTTTTACTGTTTTGTAATAAAAACATAATGCAACTAGTTTATGTACCAGGACAGCTATTACTGTAGGCTCATACAAAAGAGAATTTAACAGTTAATCCTTCTAAGACAGCTTTATGATAAAGGTGACTAAAAATATCAGGTTGTTCTAGGAGAAACTATATTGAGTGTTGATCCCATTTTCCCAAAACAGTGAATTCTTTGGGTACCCCAAGTTCTATTTCTAGAAGCGATAGGAAAGTTCTGGTAGGACTCTAGTTCTGACACTGACTAGCTATTGGATCCTACCAATCTCTAGGTCTTAGGTTCTCCATCTGTAAAACAGTAAGACTGTATTAGATTGTCCCTTCCTGACATAAAAATTTAAGATTCAGTTCACACTTAAAATCCAAACTCAAATATATCCTTCCACAGAAGCCATCTGCCTCCCATTCTCACCCCGAGGCATAGTCAGCTGCTCAGGGAAGCTGAGTCCCCACACTACTTTATTCACTGTTCATTAGGGTAATCATTAGTATATAATTATTTGTTTGGCCAAGAGAGTGTAAGTTATTCCAGAGAAGAAACTATGTCTTATTGATCTTTGTATATCTATCATATAACAGGTTCTAATTGCTTGGTATACAAAAGAGCCTTACCATTTTTCCCTCCTCCATTCCTCTTCTATATGATGGGCATGAATCTATGTCATGCTCATTTTTTAAAAAAAGATTTTATTTATTTATTTGGGAGAGAGAGTGTGTGAGAGAGAGAAAGAGAGAGAGCAGGAGCGGGGGGGGGGGGTGATTAGAGGGAGAAGCAGACTCCCCGCTGAGCAGGGAGCCCGACGTGGGACTCGATCCCAGGACCCTGGGATCATGACCTGAGCCAAAGGCAGACGCTTAACCGACTGAGCCACCCAGGCGCCCTGTTGTGCTCATTTTTAATGATTCAATTGTTCAGAAGAAAAAATGATCTCAAAAGAGTAGTGACTGATTCAGGGCTGGAAAAGACTTAGACACCTGAAGATAAGCAGAAGAAAAAAAAGTTTAGGAAAGATTAATAAACATTTTTAATGGGGTGCTGTAAGTTAAAGCGTGAGGTTACCGCAGGCGAGGGCACAGAAAAAAAAAAAGGGAAGCAAAAATATATGTTTTTTGGCCTGGAAGGGTTTAGCTTTCAAGTTCCCAAACAAAATTTCATGTAGTACTTGTCGGTTCTCTGGTATTTATTTTTCTTGTTCATGCACATCCCTGGCGGTTAGCAACAAAAGGGAGTGAAGGTTGCTGGTACTGGTGCATAAAGGCTCGGGAGAAGACAGGAAGCCAAGCACCTGAAGGATGGCCAAGAAGCCCTTCGGGACCCTTTGCTGGCAGCTCACAATAGACCCTCTTCAGGAACAAATGCTGACAGGTTTGCATGGAGGAGACTGAGTGACCCACTCTTTCGCGTGTTTTTCTAAAGTAACACCCAAATCAAGATGAGCTGGGGTACGTACTACGAACCCAGATTCCTGGGCTCTACCAAGATCTATCCCTTTCTACATGAGCACCCCCTCCCCCGCCCCCATCTGTGAAAGAGTCTCTGAGAGGCTGAAATACAATGAGAAGTAAAGCAAACTCAATGCAGCTTGGGACTCTTACCAACAAGGCTGAGCTGAGATGACTCAGCAGGTTAGAGCGTGACCCTTTACTTCTGGACTCATTATTCTGGTTCTCATCCAGTGGCTACTACAAATGCGCAGGCACGGATTGGTCTTACTCCAGAGCCCATCTGAGAACAACATGGAACGGCTAACACGGCTCTCGGCACGACACACGGGCAGCTCTTCCTGAAGAAAGCCAGCCCCGGGTCCTGGTGGACAACCAGCTCCCAGAAGTCTGGCTGAGAACTAACAAAAAGGTCATGGTCCACCTTAAATTCTGCAAAATTCTATACTTTAGAATGGCACAGAAGTTGGGGAAAGTAGAAAAGACAAGTTGGGTGGGAGGCGGGATTGTGGGGTTGTCAGTGATGCACTACAAATCAATGCCCAAAGCTATGAAATTAATCATGGTAATAATAATAATTAATAATAATAAAAATAGTAAAACTCCTTCCAATGATTATTTTTTTCTATTCTTCAGCAGCTGCAATGCACTTGCTTCTATTCGAGCTGAGCACTGCGACACAAGGTACTTTGTCTCCTGCTTGTTCACCTCTGGGCTAAGTTATATACACCACCAGATATATGTAAGGCAATACGGTTTGGAGGAATTAGTCCTCTCACTATTGTTTTTGTCAAATGAGAATTATTTTTTTAAAGCCTGAAAGTGGTGCTTGAAAGAAGCTTCAGGTGTAGGAAGGGATCAGAAGTAAAAAGGGATGGGGACCACATAAAATGTGCCCCGACTCCACAATTAAAGCTCTAGCTGAAGGGTGAAGAAGCGCAAAGAAGGGCAATCTCAGGTTCAATCACACTGACAGGATGCCTTATCTCCCTTCCTCACCAAGTGTCCCTGGGGAGCAGGGACAGGTCTAATCTACCCTTGGAGACACCAAGGCAGGTGTCGCAAAAGGACTTTTATTTACTCTTCTCAAAATTCCCCACAATAACAAATCAGGCCTCTCCACCTTCTCCTTCCCCCCTCCTCCCTTTGGGATCTGCCTGCCTGCAGAGATGATGCATTCTGGACTCCTCTCCTGCTGGCTTCCGCTGTCCTGCTCTGCCCAGGAAAGAGTCGGTGGTCTGTCTAACTCAAGGATGAAATTTCAAAAGGCCCACTTGGCTGCAGACCCAAAGCTACGTTCTCCAAAAAGTATTTTCATTAATAAAGCTGGCATCTTGCTGTCCATCAGCCTGACTCCTTTATCTTTTTCAGTGGGTTTTTAATTTGGGCAATGGAGGAGGGGTTATTTCTGGGTCCCCTCAAACCTCAAGAGTGGGTAGGTCACCTTGCTTTGTCTATGGTATAGTTTTTAGCAACTATTTATTGAAGATGTATGTACAAAATCGCGGTGAGAAGGAAGTGAAAATAATCTATCTGGTCTTATTTGTTCGTGGGTGGTTCTATGGCCATATCCCATCCCACCAGTTTCTTGGGAAGGTAGTCCAAAACATGGTATCCAAATTTGTGTGAAATCTTGGAGGAAAACCATTCACCTAAAATATATTCAAAAGAGAAACAGCTCAATCAAACATATTATTGATGACTTAGCACATGGGAATAGGTTTCTGACCTATGAGGATCAGTTGAACCACCTGGAAACTTTCTTCCAAGTATTTTACAAGCCAAATGACAAAGGTGAAAACTTAACCCTTAGTATGATTTCTAGAGCCTTGACAAGCAAAGATACCAGACAGCTAACAAAGTGATTTTATTTTACATTTTTTAAAAAGATTTTATTTATTTGTCAGAGAGAGAGAGAGACTGAGAGCACAAGCAGGGGAAGTGGCAGGCAGAGGGAGAAGCAGACTCCCTGCTGAGCAAGGAGCCCGATGTGGGACTCGATCCCAGGACCCTGAGATCGTGACCTGAGCCGAAGGCAGGCGCTTAACCGACTGAGCCACCCAGGTGTCCCAACAAAGTGATTTTTAACATGTGTCATGACTGCAATGCATCTCTACAACCACCCTGTGAACTAAGTATTATTCTCAACCTCAAGTTGGGGGAGAAAACTATGTTCACAAGTGGTTCACCTCGATGCCCACGATTACTCAGCTAATTAATGTTGGCAGCACTGAGACCCAAACCCAGGTCTTCTGATGGTAAAACCTAAATGCTTTTTACAATGTCATGATGCTGGAACCGGGACGCTAGGGTGTCTACACCCTCCTGTGCAGTTTTCCGGAGACCTGGGCAGCAAAAACCAAAAGTAACCTGGAGCAGACAGAAGAACAAGCTAGCTCACTGAGGTTAGATTTCCCTGACCTTCTGTATTCCTTCTTAGTCCTTTTAAGGAAGAAAAGTAAGTGAACTCATTTCATTTTATTTCCTTCCTTCCTTCCCTTCTCTAGGCCTGACCCATAGAGACACAGCCCAGGAACCAGACCAGTGGGAAGATGATATCTCTAAAAACAGTTTCACATCTGTTAAATTATAGGATGCTCCATTAATTCCAAAGAGAAGCCGAGGGTCCAACTTTCTCAAATTCCCCAGTGGTCAGATGGTCATTACCATCTGTGATGAAAACCGCAGCTGAGCCTGGGGACTCTTGAAAGAGCCAAGCTAAGGGTGAAATGCTCTTGGCTTTGAAGGAAGCATGGGGGAGGAGGATAAGAGAGCTCCTCCAGAGTGCGCCAAAAGACATCTCTCTCTGTTTACATCCTGTCCCCTCACTTGAATTCTCGAGACCCCACCTTCTTTGGTTTGTCCTTAGAAAAACAGCAACAGGCTTGAGTCCTGAGAAGGGGGAAGTTGGGTGGTCTCAGACTAAACTGGGAATTCCAGGATGATAATTACTCTTAAGGACAAAAACAATGAGTAACTGGAGCCTCCCAAGCCACTAAATAAATAAATGACCAGTGGATGTCAGATACCAGAGTTATTAAGATGATCTTAAAAGTATACTTATGTTTGGAAGAAATCAATTCAGAGGCAACTATAAAATTTCTGGGCTCAGTCCGAGGCATCAAATTAGTCTTCAGGGGCGCCTGGGTGGCTCAGTCGGTTGAGCGTCTGCCTTTGGCTCAGGTCATGATCTCAGGGTCCTGGGATCGAGCATCAGGCTCCCTGCTAGCAGGGAGCCTGCTTCTTCCTCTCCCTCTGCCCCTCACCCCTGCTCGTTCTCTCTCAAATAAATACATAAACTCTTAAAAAAAAATTAGTCCTCAGAACTCCATTCAAGGGAAGTAGCAGATTGAAATGTTCATAAAGTAAGAAACTCCTTTTTAGGAGTCATGGTTATCACCACTATTACGAATGTCAGCAAACACCCCCAAAAGTCAGTGGTGGTAAAGAAGCAGAGGAAACAATATTTAGCTTTTGGAAGGAAACCCTCTTTTTTAAAAAAAATCAATAAACAACACCAGAATGCTGAAAAGACACATTTCAATGTGTGTAATTGTGCTTGCATGGAGAGTGAGAGGTAAGATACCTAATACCAGCCTTTCTGGCTAATCCTGCCATTTCCCTCAGTGGTGAGAACAATGTCACCTGAGTGGAAATTACACTTGGCAATGTGAGACTGTGTACGTCATTGAAAAAGCATCCCTATCAGACTTTTGTTTTGATCAGATATAGGGTAAAACAAAAACAAAAACAAAACAAAACAAAACAAAACCACAAAGAGGAGAATGAAAAAAACATGGCATTACAGAGAAAAGATACTATCTAATATATTTAAGAGGAAGCTCTTTCTTGTCAACAGTTCAAACCAGCTTCAACTTGACGGAAAGAAACTCAGTATCAGTTCTTCTCCTCAAACACAAAGCACTACCACTTTCCCCATGCTGTTCCCAGCCCACCAGACCTCCCCAGCTCCTCCTCCTTTGAATACATAGCACAGTGTCATGGTTAAGAGCAGGGCTCAGAAAAATCCCACCGCAAGAGTAAAAATTCTGGCTCTGCCATTTATTAGCTGTGTGACCTTCAGGGTGGTTACTTAACATCTCTGTCCCTCCCTTTCCCTCATCAGTGAGATGGAAAAAACAGCACTCATCTGAGGCTGTGGTGAGGAGTTAATGAATCCGGACCACAACACTCTAGCACGGTGCCTGGCACACTGTAAGCACTCTAAACATCTACCTTTGATAGTGACAGTAGTGACGGCAACAATGACAATAAGGACATGTGCTTAACCAGACTGTGGAGAAAGCAAGGACCTGGGGGACCCCACAGGTCCCCCAGGCAGCCACATGGAGAGTCCACTAGAAAAAAAGCCCTCTTATTCTGTGGTCCCAGGGGACTCAACTTGACTCTTCTTCTCAGTGGTTCCAGTGGCTTATCAGAAGGAGCAGGCTCAAAGGACCAAAGCCAGGGCAGGAGAGATATGGAAGAACAGAGACAGAGTGCTTGAGTCTGGAAGAAACTAGTTTGGGGCAGCTCTGAGAAGACGTAGCAGCCAACAGTTGACATCATGGGATTTAGAACTTAGAAAGAAAGTAACAGGCCAGATAGGCACATTTTGTTAATATGGCAAAACTCTCCACCACCTTTCCTTCAAGGTCCCTTCGGCGGGGAGCATCTTCCAGAAACTGCTCTGTCTCTAAGTTCCTATAGCACTCCTTCACATTTTTATGGCTACTTTTTCCATGTAATTGTTCTGGAGCATAACTCATGTCTCAATTTGACTGTAATTTCTGGAAGGAGGTATGTGTGTGGCTTATGGTCTTGCATCTCTCTTCCTGGCCTATGTCTGTCCCAAGGCCGAACTCCCACTGTGGACATTTTCACCTGGGAAGTACACAGTGCAGTGGAAGGCTCTGAGTGAGCAGGTGCTACAGAAATACCTGTTACAATACTAAAATAAGCGCACACGTGGCTAGTCCAGAGAAAAGGGCAAGGAGCAAAGCAGTGTGCTTTTGCCTTTACCTCTCTGAGGCTTTCGTGCAAAGGCTGAGTCCCGGAAGTTTAGCGGTAGATTAAGCCTTCAGTGATCCTAAATACTGAAAAGATTAGAGTTCCCCCAAGTAGAATTTAAATTAAAATGATAAACCATAAAATACTAAGGAAGTCCAGCAAAAGTCTGCTTTTCCTCCATGATGGTCACTTTGATATATATATATTTTTAAAGCAGTGAATATCAAATTCTTTTTTTTTTTTTTTTTAAAGATTTTATTTGACAGAGAGCAGCAGTGAGAGACGGAACACAAGCAGGGGGAGTGGGAGAAGCAGGCTTCCCACGGAGCAGGGAGCCCGACGTGGGGCTCGATCCCAGAACCCTGGGACCATGACCTGAGCCGAAGGCAGACGCTTAACGACTGAGCCACCCAGGCGCCCCAATATCAAATTCTTTTGAAAACATTTCCTAGTGGTGTCTTTGCTTTGCAGGTTCCCTAAACGCATGTTTCACCTGCCTACCTGGTAATCTAGCCCCACCTGGGCACCAAAGGATTCCCTCCAGACACTGAGAGGCAGGCCTGAAAGAAGGGAGTCGGGCAAGGGCAGGTGGGTAGAGAAGGAAGAGTGAAGAAGACAGTGGGAACCGAAGAGATGGCAGCTGAAAATGGGGCAACGACGCAGCTCGAGGGAGGTTTGCCACTTCGATTCCTGCCAGCTTCGATCTAGAGAGAACTGCAGCGATCCTTCTCCTTTTGTGGGACAGAAGTTACAACCCACTGGTGACAACCTACTCAAGGCCAAAGCTGCCAGTGTGGGGGCAGAGCAGGAACCGGAATGCGGGTCTCCCGCTGCCTCCCGGGAGCCCTTCCCACTTAGTAGAGCCCCTCCTCTGGACGCCCACAGGCGCCAGGGGTTGGGGCTCAGACAGGCAGCTCAGAACTCAAGCCGCCATGAAAAAGCGCTGCGGTCTGCCCCCCCCCCCCCCCCCCCCCCCCGCCGCCTCAACGCCACGTGTTGTTGACAGTCAACGGAAGAGGCAAGAGAGAGTAGGCCCCCGGTTATCACATTCTTCTGATGAAGCCATTTGCCCTTCTGACAGGATTCCCTGTACTAGAAATGCATGGGCACAATCTGTTCCCCAGCCAGGAGGAAGTCTGGCTGGATGGGGCCCAGGCTTGACAACGGAGGGCATGAGAGCACACAGCACAAGAACTGGTCACCATTTACATTCCTGGTGCCCCTATTGCCTCCATTGGCCATTGCCGAAGAAATGAAATCACTGCTGGATGCACGGCTTTGTGGGTTTCGCGATTCCCGAGGGAGTACAACTGTGAAGGACGCAGGGTGAGGATAGGACATGTAAACCAGATGAGGGGGCTGCTTTAAGAACAGTCTTGAAAGGGATAGTGTTGTGGTTTTGCTGGCTATAAAATTGGGGCAGACACAGAAAATTACTGCGAGGCTCAACAGATGCTCTTGCTAACTAAGTGCTCTGCATGGCTTGTAGACCATCCCTCAGTTTAATCACAATTCAGACCTCCTGAGCTATAAAAGCTTTCTTTATGAAAACCGGCCTGCTTCCTCTGAGAGAGACTTTCTGTAAGTACCACTATGCTGCAATGCCCACCTCAAGTGTTAAACATATACGTGGCACCTGACCTGGACAAAGCGTTCTTTTTAATCTTGGGGTTTTGCTGATGTGCATAAATCACTCAGCCTCGTTCCTGTTCCATATCCCAGACACCTACACAAAATCAGGCAAATGAGGAGGAAAACAAATGACTACATCTCTTGCCTTCTTTCTTCCTTTGAACCCTCTCAAAGCACTCTGTGTAATAAAAAGGTCATTTCTCCCTAGGGAAAGCAAACGAGAACTGAATAAAACACTTATGACCCCCTCCTCGGTCCCCATCTACACACCTCTGCCACTCTGGTCCCTCTGCCGGGAATATCGAGCTTTCTCGGACTCACCTTGACTTCCCCTTTGTCGCCCATCAGCACCTGTGGGAAGCCTTCCCGAAATCTCTATGCCAGTACCCTATTCCTTCTAATCCTTCTTTGAGGCTCTCAGAGCATCCTGTGCGTTTTGGAGCCTGCGCACCCTTTTACAATTACCTGGCTTTGAATCTACCTTCTTGACGGAGCTGTAAGATTCTCCAGGGCAGGGATCGTTACTTATGCAGGCTTGTTTCCCCAAGGACGAGTAACAGCACCTGGTACACAGCAAGAGTGCAATACATGACGCCATTGTGAGGCATTGTCACACAGTCTTTAACTGGATTCTTAAAGTGACACTCAGGCAGGAATTACTAGTCTCATTTTACAAAGAAGCTGAGGTGCAGAAGCGTTTTTATAGGCTCCCCAAGGCCACCAGTTCTGGTACCTTCCGGCTCCTGGCTAGATTTGCGCGGGACCACACTATAATCAGTTAACGATACAAGCTCTATATAGAAGATAAAAGAGAAAGCACTGATCCTCTGATGTAGGCATACATGTAGTGACCTGTACACTTGAAGAAGAGATACAGAACGTTCAAATATGGATAAAATCATTGTTCTGAAAGCAGGAACACTGATCAGATCCGGAGATGGAACTCACACTTACTCTTTTCTTGAGGACCTTTCTATCCTCCAGCTCTGCAGAAATGTCTGGTGGATGTGAATTAGAGACAGACGAAAGTGCATCTGATTAAAAGGTCATGAGACAAACCGTCGCTGGTTAAACTGCCAAGGGGGCCTCCGACATCTTGAAAGAGCTGGACGTAGGTCGGCAGCAGCAGATAGAAGGCGGCTGGATGTGGCTGAGTCACCATTAGGGCTCAGAGGAGCAACTATAGGTAGAACTGTGGCTGCTGGTGGGACGGGGCTGGTTTGGGTCTTTGACCCTTCATAAATAACCCTTTTAAAGGCACCTGAAACCCTCCTCGGCTGAGGAAAGCAGTTTCAGCACAACTGTACCCTAGAAAAATGTGAGGGAGCCTCTAAAGTGTGCTCAAGGCCGGGCCCCAAGCACAGAAGTGCTGACTTGTCAGGCTGGCCTCAGCGGGTGGGCCTCATATCTGCATCAGAAGTGTTGAAAAGCTCCTCTGCAGGAGCGCCTGGGTGGCTCAGTCGGTTAAGCATTTGACTCTCGGTTTTGGCTCAGGTCCTGATCTCAGGGTCGTGAGATGTGATCTCAGGGTTGTGAGATCAAGCCCTGTGCTGGGCTCTGCGCTTGGTGCAGAGTCGGCCTAAAACTCTCTCTTCCTCTCCTTCTGCCCCTCCCTGCCACACTCTCTCTTTCTTAAAAATAAATACATCTTAAAAAAACAAAACAAAACAAAAAACTCCTCTGCAGTTCTAGTGCACAAAGTGAAGATGACAAGCTCAACTAAAACGTCTTCTGGGCCCTTCCTTTTTCATGCATCCATCAAAGTTTAAAACACTGAAGTGAACAGCTAGCTGTTCAGCACTCTGGGGATACTGAAACCATTTGTGCATTACTTAAAATCAACAGAACATTCCTCTACTATAGCCCTGACTGAAAAGTTTTCCAGCCTCTTCTACTCAAACATTTTCAATGACAGGAAACTTTCTACCTTAAAAGGCACTTTGGAATTATATGCTTAGAACAGGTGAATGTATGGGACGCCTGGCTGGCTCAGTCTGTTAAGCGGCTGCCTTTGGCCCAGGTCATGATCCCGGGGTCCTGGGATTGAGTCCCACATCGGGCTCCTCGCTCAGCGGGGAGCCTGCTCCTCCCTCTCTGTCCCTCTGCTTGTGCTCTCTCTGTCAAATAAAATCTTAAAAAAAAAAAAAAAGAACAGGTGAATGTTACAGTACGTAAAGTACAGATCTTCCTTAAATTAGGATGGGGTTGTAGCCCAATAAGCCCATTGTGAGTTGAAAATATTGTAAGTCGAAAATGCATTTAACAGTGGTGCCTGGGTGGCTCAGTTGGTTAAGTGTCTGATTCTTGATTTCAGCTCAGGTCATGATGTCAGGGTCATGAGACTGAACCCCACATTGGGCTCAGTGCTGGGTGTGGTGCCTGCTTGGGATTCTCTCTCTCCCTCTGCCCCTTCCCACCTCTAAAAAATAAATAAATGAATGAAATGTTTTAAAAAATGCATTTAATATACCTAACCTAGTAAACACCACAGCTTAGCCCAGTCTACCTTAATCGTGCTCACATTAGCCTATGTCTGGGCAAAATCAACGAACACTGAGACTATCTTATTATAATAAAGTGCTGAAGATCTCATGTAATTTATTCAATACTGTACTGAAAGTGCACGGCTGTATGGGTACAGCATGGTTGTCAGTATATTGTGTACCCCCGTGATCCTGTGGCTGCCTGGGAGCTCAGCCCACTGCCCAGCGTCATAGGAGAGTATTGTACCAAGTATTGCTAGCCTGGGAAAGATCTAAATTCACAATCTGAAGCACGTTTTCTACTGAACATGTATCACTTTTGCACCACTGTAAAGTCAAAAAAATCGTTAAGTTGAACCATAATAAGTCGGGGGTCGTCTGTGTATCTCAGTGAAACTGTTGTGCATGTGTTAAGTGGCCCACAGCAAATGATCTCTAAACTTCAACTGCCTGGGGCCTGGGTGGCTCAGATGGTTAAGCCTCTGCCTTCGGCTCAGGTCATGATCCCAGGGTCCTGGGATCGAGTCCCGCATCAGGCTTCTTGCTCAGCGGGGAGCCTGCTTCTCCCTCTGCCTGCCGCCCCCCTTGCTTGTGCGCATGCTCTCTCTCTGACAAATAAATAAATAAAATCTTTAAAAAAATAAAATAAACTTCAATTTCCTGATCCAAAGCAAGTGAGAGTATTTCCTTTGTAGGATTTGTGAGGATTGGAAAGCACCTAATATCTGGAACACTGTAAGATGCTCAATGACTAATGCTTCCCTTTCTCTCCCTGTAAAAGTGGAGTGGAAGTCTTCACCCAAAGCCCTTTTTGGGCTAAACTTCAATGATGTTTAGAATCCACGGATACTTATGACTCCTCATCAGGCTGTAGTTTTTCCATTTCTCACCATCTCAGTTCTCCTGCTCTGAAATCCTTAGATTTGGTTTTGATTTTCATTTTTTTAAGCAAGCTCTACGCCCGAGGTGGGGTTTGAACTCATGACCCTGAGATCAAGAGCTGCAGGCTCTACTGACTGAGCCAGCCAGGCGCCCCTGAAATCCTAAGAGCTGACAAACGTCTGTGGTGGCATCACTTCCAGAGCATCAGTGGATTCTGGTACCCAGGCATCAGCTGCTTACTTGTGTTAAATATTCTACAAGTTTTAGGAGCCCAAGAATCCCCCCCCCCAACACACACATACCCGGTATCAGTTGCCTATGGGCACGACACCATATATGCAGGCTCCGCAACATTTTGGAGAGATAACGAGTCATCTTTATTTAGTTCCTCAGGAGTAAGTACAGGGATGGGGTGGGAATTCCTTCTGTTAACTGCTGCACCAGGTGAGGTGGCCTCCGATTATACCCCATGTTGTTCCCTCACTGTAAGCCTCCAGGACCAGACACACATCATGCTGCACCTTACCCCATGTCCCCATCTCTGACACTGTCACATCTGCCCAGTCCCTTCTGATCTATGATTCTGGTGTGGCAGCATAACACTGCGGAAATAAAAAAGATGTGGTGAAGACAGGTTCAAATCATGGCACTCTCTCTTACAGCAAGCCATGTGACTTTGGGCAAGCCGTGTTAACTCTGAATATCAGCACCCTCCTCTGAAAATGGAAACAAAGCACCTTTCTACCGGGGTTACTATGAAAATTAAAGGATATGTTACAACAGAACATACAGCCCAATGCCTAGTAGTTATTATCATCAGCGCTGTGCTATGGCAATTTCTCATTGTTACACTGGACTCTGTCCTGAATGCTAATCTATTTGGCTAGGGCCCTGACCTCTCTGCTTAGTTCTTGCTATCTCTGTCCTCCAGGGGAGGTAAAACCTGGTCCCTACACAGAAGCTTTCCCCACCCTCTACCTTTCTTCACAGCCCCTCTCCCTACAAAGCCCCAGAGTGTAGACTTGTGGATTTTTCAGCTCCTATCAGCACCTGCTGGTGTATAAATTGAGCTGGGAATCAGGAGACCTGGACCCTAGGTCCTTTTCAGCCACTAGCTATGTGACCTTGGGCCAGCAACACAGATTTCTTGGATCTCTGTTTCCCCTACTGTAAGATGATGACATTAGACAACGTGATCTCCAAGGCCTCTTCCTGATCCCCCCCCACTCCTCCCTCTGGGCCTCTCTCCAGCTATCCTTTATCACTCCCAATTCACCCCTTTGCCTTCCCACCTACCAAAGGGGAGTCCTTGAGTAATGACCCTCTCCCCACACTCTGACTTCTGCCCAAGCCCTGGAAACATACTATTAGTGGCAAAGAATTGATAACAAGCCATTTAAGGCACAGATTTCTGGAGGCTAGTCAGGAAACTAAAACTCATGTTATCACATTATGTTTATTAGAGAACGTATTCGTAAACTACACTGAGATTGCCTGTTAAAAGAAAATGTAATATATATACTATGTAAAATGTTTCATAAACATTTTCTGGAACACTTTTCTTTTCCTGGTATTTCCCATGGCAACACTGCCACCCCCCTTCCCCACCGGGCTGGAGATGATACTCTGCACAGTCAAACTCAGAGACATTCTATCCTGGTCTCACAAATTACACACAGATGTAAACTGTTTTAAGAAACCATGATAAAGAGATCACTAAGATCACAGAAAAATTTAGAAGTGATTATTCCTTTCTTTTTAAAGAACTCTTTTAGGGGTGTTTGGGTGGCTCAGTCGGCCAGGCATCTGACTTTTTAAAAATTTTATTTTATGATTTTATTTATTTATCTGAAAGAGAGAGAGAGAGCATGAGCGCGCGGGGGGTGGGGGGGAATAGAGGGAGAAGCAGACTCCCCGCTGAGCAGAAACCTGACACAGAGCTCAATCCCAGGACCCCGGGATCATTACCAGAGCCAAGTCAGATGCTTAACCGACTGAGCCATCCAAGTGCCCCAAATGTCTGACTCTTGGTTTCAGCTCAGGTCATGATCTCAGGGTCTTGAGATAGAGCCCCAAGACAGGCTCCGAGCTCAGGATTTGCTTAAGACACTCTCTCCCTCTGCTCCTCTTCCCGTGCACTATCTTTCTCTCGCAAATAAATAAATGAATGAATGAATGAATAAATGTTTACCAAAAAAAAAATAAAAAATAAAAAAATAAAGAGCTCTTTTAGGACATCTAAAAATAATTTCACTTTTAAAAGTTTAAGGCCTCAACAACTTTTCAGAAGCTCAATCGCTCTATAAAATGGAATTGATCATATATGAATAGAAACTTGTAGATACAAAGATATTTTAAATAATTTTTAAAGTTACATAAGTCAAACCTGTTCACATATAAAATTAGAAACTAAAGATACACCAGGAAAATGAACAGCTACATCTTTATACATATGTTTTTCAAACCAACATGTTAACCTAGAAGATACATGTACTACATAGAAAAATTTCACTACACACATATTTATATACAGTTTCTTTTTTTTTTTTTAAGATTTTATTTATTTATTAGAGAGCAAGCGAGAAACAGCATGAGAGGGGAGAGAGTCAGAGGGAGAAGCAGGCTCCCCGCTGAGCCGGGAGCTCGATGTGGGACTTGATCCCAGGACTCCGGGATCATGACCTGAGCCCAAGGCAGTCGCTCAACCAACTGAGCCACCCAGGCACCCTATATACAGTTTCTGAGCTTGCTAAGGGCTAACTCAAGTTGCCTTTGAGATTTAAGCAGATGGTTGGGATAAAATCACCTACCTGTGAATTTTTCTAAGCTGTTTGTTTGCTTACAACAATAGCTTGAAAAAATATTCCACGTCTGCCAAGTTTGTAAATACACAGAGATTTAAAACTTTTGTCAAATAAGAGAAACAAAGAAATTTAAATGCCATCTAACCAGATGTTTACAATGTATCCTATGAATATAGAAGGCTTATCTTTTTTGGGGAAAGTAATGTAAAAGTCCTCATATGCTGAGTTATCTATTTAGGAATATGTAATAATTTTGCTTCTCAGAAATTTTCACTGTGTTAGCATACATGTTGTTACTAATGTCTCAGCATACCTATCCATCCTCAGACGAGCAAGTACAGGAGTTAGTCAGCACTGCTCCCTGTAAGCACTGAAACACCAGCCTGTCTGCTGAGTGATGGGTGGGCGTGCTGGAGGACATATCTGGCTGCTGGGGATAACAATGAAAGAACATGAGCATGTTGCAGGGAATACAGCTTTTTCCTCTTTTAAATGCATGGTTCTTTCTGAACTTAATAGAACTTCCCATAACCTGTAAGCCAAGAGCTTCCTCACTATACGGGAGAGCTTGGATCCTGAGGGAAGGAAGGAGACAACTCTTTAAATGGTTATCTATCTTGGGCGCCTGGGTGGCTCAGTTGGTTAAGCGACTGCCTTTGGCTCAGGTCATGATCCTGGAGTCCCGGGATCGAGTCCCGCATCGGGCTCCCTGCTCGGCGGGGGGTCTGCTTCTCCCTCTGCCCTCCCCCCTCTCATGTGCTCTCTGTCTCTCATTCTCTCTCTCTCAAATAAATAAATAAAATCTTTAAAAATAAAAAAAATAAAAAAAATAAATGGTTATCTATCTTGCCTTTAGGAAAATATACGTAGGTCATTCACATCCAAATAAGGGTAAGTATCAATTATTTTTCTACACCTCAGCTTCCTTAATATTGTGTTGCTGCTGCCCCCGAACTTTGTTAGCATCATCAACAAAAGCATAAACAGGTGGCGAACAAGGGCCTGAGAGGTTCTCCCACGCCAACCGATGAGAAAGCCTTAAATGCTAGCGCACAGGGCTCTCTGTCCTGTTCCTCTCCAGGCCCACATGTAAATCAGTGTTCTGCTCCAGAAAAAGTCATAACTGCACAAAGCTTAAGAAGAGAGCGAAAGAGAATTAGCAATAAAAACACCTCAACAGGCTGAAAGAGGGGCCAGAACAAAACAGGTTTTATTTAGTAGGAATCAAGTCAAATAATTTAATTCAAAAAATGTCAAGAGCACAGATCAGAGTAAAAGAACGGTCTTAACAGTTACCACATTTATGAGAAAAAGACTTTGATGTTCTCATAGATTGCGAGCTTAACAGGAGACAAAGATGAGACTGGCCACCAATCAAACATTACCAGACAGACAATGACTGGGACAGGGGAGGAGGTAGTCCCACTCATCTTTGCACTTGTCAGATGGTGCCTGCCATTCTGTGCTCAGTTTAGTTCTGGGCATCAAAGTCCAAATGTGACACAGCTATTAGATGAACCAGAGCTGTGAAGGGTCTAGAAAGATTAACTCGAAAGCATTTAGTGAGTGCTACAATTTGTACAAGGTATTATATATCGCTTCTCGGCCTTTTGGCTAAGATCAAGTGTAGTATCTGTTCTTATCAGTGTACAAGGTATTATAAAGTGTGCTAGTACCCAGGGGTGATAATGAATGAAAATGATAACAATGAAGAAAATAACTAGCTTATCTTATCCCAAGCGTTGCTCAAAGCACTTTCTAGGTGTTAATTCATTTAACCAGACAACTGACTTGCTTCTTGGTGATCTTCCAGATAGCTGAGGTTTCCCCATTTCTGCCCAAGTGAACAACCCCTATATTCAACACGTTGTATTTAATCACTTATTCTTCCATATTTTATACCATGTTCCCCCCATTTTCTTTTGTTAAAGATAACATTTAAATAAGCACCAAACTGATACACACCCATCACCACCTGATTTTTTAAAAGTGACGTTTTGATTATAAAGTTAGTAACACTGAGCAAAGAAAAGTCGGAGAACAAAGACACAGAGAGAGAAGTAAAAGAAAAACAAATCAGATGATTTTCCGACCTTTGTTACCACTTGTGGAGTTCCCCTCCACTTTCTGCTGTGAATACACTTGTGGTTTTCATTTTACATTGAAGTTATCATACTGCATATGCATATTTGTATTTGACCTGGTTAACCTGACAAGCATTCTTCCCTTTTACTAAACAGGCTGTTATTGTCAATTTATGGGCTGTGAATATACCATATGTTTGGAGATAAAAACTAAGAAAAATGTTTCCTCATTTGCGCCACTTTAAATCGCTCATTACTAAGAGCTTTAAGGTTTCTTTTTTTTTTTTTTTAAAGATTTTATTTATTTATTTATTTGACAGAGAGAGACATAGCGAGAGCAGGAACACAAGCAGGGGGAGTGGGAGAGGGAGAAGCAGGCTTCCCGCTGAGCAGGGAGCCCGATGTGGGACTCGATCCCAGGACCCTGGGATCATGACCTGAGCCGAAGGCAGACGCTTAACGACTGAGCCACCCAGGCGCCCGAGCTTTAAGGTTTCTGAAAAAATGTCCTTGTCCTTGGAAATGAATGCTAATAGAAAAAGAGAAGTAGTCTCTTAATTGCCTACATTTAATGAGCACTTACTGGACAAGGAGAAATTTCACTGAGTGAGCTAGACTACAAGAGTTACTAGATCCTTTTTCCACTACTTAAACCTCTAAGAAAAATCCTGGGTAAAAAAGAAAATCCTAAATGTAACTGCTATCTCTTAGGCAGTGACAAATCACAACCCCTCTTGAGGCTCTTGAGAAGACAGCCTCCCAGTCCTAAGGCAGTCTCTCCTCCTCTTAAATGAACTGGCAAAAACAGAAACCTTAGGCTATTGAAGTTCCTACTACCTGCCACAGATGAGGTGCTATAGACCTTAGAAAACGGGAGAGAGAAATTCATCATGGATGAGGTATGACAGGGAACAGATTGTCTCCCACTCTGCTTTCCAATACCTCTTCTTATGGAGATAAAGGGACAGAAGGAAAAACGCAAGTCAGTCTGTATGTCCAAAAAAACACCTAGTTACACCTGAAGAAAAATAATGGAAAGGAGTCTGGGGAGTGAACTTAAACGGCTTTTTGACTATTCTGCTTCCACAGCTTGAGAGCTGAAGCCACAGTTCGCGGTGCTGAGGTTCCTGGCACTCTTCCCATGAAGGGCTCCGCACACAAGGTCTTCGCTAATGCCTGAGCGTGATCTGCTTACTCCATCTAAGTAAAAGGTTAAGGAATGGCAGTAAACCTAGAAATAGTAAAATAAGGATTCTCTGAGAGGCTTAGGAAAACGTTTCTTAGTGCTATAAACAGGAAACTTATTATTGCCTTCTTGCTCTTTCCAAATCCCCTAATTCAAAAACATCTTTCTCTGGGCAGTTGAATACTCTGGTACTAACCTTACTAGGATGTACTGATGACACTATGAAGGTAATATATCCCAACCCTGTCAGAAAATTAATTATCAAGGCAGAAATGAAATGGAGAGCAGAGGGCTATGTGTCAAGGTATTAAGCTCCTCATCATTTTTTATAAGAAAGATGTATTTCTGGGCCCTCATGTTTCTTTTATGACTGATGATGCATGCATATTTTGAAATATAAACAATACTGTGAGTGCATTTTAGGCCGAAGGAACAGCATAAGCAAAGGCACAGAGGCAGGACCGAGTTCATCATATGCCTAAGGTTAAGATGCCTGTGTGAATGGAGCACAAAACTGTACTGAGTCATATGAAATGAAGTCAAAGCGTTAAGGTTTAGCTAGATTTCAGAGGACACTGAAATCCAAGAGAGTTTGGTTTTATTTAGTATGGCAACAGAGAGACCGTGCAAACTCATAACAACATGGAACAGAGCTTTGGAAAGCAGAGTCACACCATGATACATGAGATACAAGGTAGCGGCGATGCAGGGGATGTTAGAGATGCTGGAGCCTGGCTATTGGGTTGTTGTCAGTGTGCAGTTGTAGATGAGGTCAAATCTGGTATCAGTGGGACTGAGAAAGAAAGAGCAGGGGCACCTGGGTGGCTCCATCAGTTAAGCGTCTGCCTCCGGCTCAGGTCATGATCCCGGGGCCCTGGGATCGAGCCCCGCGTCGGGCTCCCTGCTCAGCAGGGAGCCTGCTTCTCCCTCTCCTCCCTGCTCGTGCTCTATGTTTCTCTCTCTCTCAAATAAAATCTCTCAAATAAAATATAAATAAAATCTTAAAAAAAAAAAGAGCAAGCAGATGTGCTGTCTCAACAGAAGAAACACAGGTGGGACATGCGACAGTGTGAAGGAACAGAGGTGAGGACAGTTCAGTGATGCCAGGATCTGCCAGCACACCACCAAGTTAGCCATCTTGGTTAGGCATTATCAGCCGCCGTGCCCTTCTCTGCTTCAGGCCGGTGCCTGACAAGTGGTGCAAACCCCATTTCTTTCTACTGTCACACCAACTCTAAGGGGAATCATCACTCCACTTTACAAAGAGGAGGCCTGGACTTAAAGACACTGAGTGCCCACTAAAGGCCACCAGCTGGAAGAGCTGGGATTTGAACCCCTGTCTGCCTACTCTGTGGCTCTTATTCACTCCAATGCTTCCCTGCCCCCATCAAAGCTTCGAGAAACAGAAGCTGCCTGCCCTTCACCACAAACCCTTACCTAACTGAGCAGTTTCCCATACACTCAATAGCTATAATTATTTTCCTTTCGCTAGTTTACAGTATAACATCACATATACGATTTCTGATACTTGGTTGTGAATATATATGGCACTTGGGAGCTCTAAAGTGCTGAACAGATGTTAGGTATTATTTTTATTATTATGTGGGCGTTTTCCTTCAGTGACTAATGTCAGGAAATAGAAAGGGCTCCATTACACACACAGTCTATCTGGTCTACAGCCCACCCTAAAGATGAACTTATTAAGGCATACTGTGAGGTCATTTTCCTTTATACCAAGATATACAGAACAAATGAAGAATCTGTGTTCACGTGCTCGGGATTCTTACAGAAAGACCCACCTGCAATTTTAGGTGCAGGCTGTAGCACGAGCAGATGCTGTTCAAACAACATGCCCTACTTTCTTCGGCGATGACAAAGAGAAAAAAGGTTAACATGAAACACTCAGAACTAACTGGTTTGTTTTCCTATAAACTTTACCTACAAAGTATTAGTAATGAGTAAGCAAAAAAATGCATCAAAGTAGCCACACTGTGCTGGGCTTAGATGTCCCCCTCCCCCAGCTGGGTGCTGGCACGGGGTGGCTGGCTGGGCTTTCAGAAAGCACCCCACTTTTCTCCAGTCCCTCACAGGCTGCTAGTGCTGAGCAGGATCTGAAGAGTGCTGACAAAGAAGGTCATTAAGGCCTCGAGAGATGAATGTACAACATTCTGCATTTTATGCCCAATTGTCAATATTCCAATTACATCACCTGAACAATGTGTTAGAGGCCACAGAACATAGAAGGGGTGTAGAATTAGCCTCTTCTGGTTTCCTTTCTTGTCCCCCTGCCCAGCTGAAACTCCATGGTTAGCCATTTTATGTGTAGCCTCGGAGGCTCAGAATCTACAGCCTAGGCCAGCTCCTCTAAGAGCATCTCTCTTGGGGGGGGGGGGAGGGGTTGGGGGGTTGGGAGCGCTTTGCTGAGGGTGTCGGGCACCTGAGCTGACAGGGCCTCCAAAGGCATGCTGCTCATCTCACCCTCCCTTAGCATCTCACAGTGACCCTGTACCTTAGAAAACCCTCCTTCTCCCACTAGGCCCTTCTCAGCCTCCAGTCATGCCTGCTCCCCACCCCCCCTAAAAAATGCAACCCTATTTTGATCCTGCAGCCCCTCCAATTAACCCATCAAACTGCCACCAATGGTAGTTTCTGAGAGTTCCCTCTGGAGCAACCCTTTAAAAACTTCTGTGGCCTACTAAATAAAGTCTAAACTCACTTGACTGGCTGTCCATGTCCCGTCGTTACCTGCCCCCGACCTTTCTCATCTCTCCACATTTCCCCATATGCCCTGTGCTCATCACCAGACAGAACCCCTGTTGTTTCCTGGGCTTAATTGAGTGGCTCCTGCCATTTCTGATGTTTGGAATATGCCTTGGGGCACCTCCTTTCTTCTCATGTGGGAACTGCCACCTATTTTCCCAGCCCTGGCTCAAAAGTCACTCCTTCTGAGAGAATGGCTCTCTATTATAGCAACAAGTTAATTTCTGTCTTGCAAAGCATACTTACTGATTCATTAATTCAACCAACACTTATTAAGCACTTGGGCACCAGGTACATTGCTGGGAATATAAAGACACTTAGAATCAGAAATACAAGTTATCAAATAGCCGTGTGTGCTTCTGGGGGGGGGTGGGGGGGACTGTGGCTTCCCTTCTTCACACTAGTCCATACACTCCCTGATGATGGGGAATGATCCGTCTCCTTCAGTATCTCCCATAGCACTTAATACCATCTGTGGACTCACAAAACTCTCAAGCTCTCTCAATTACAGAATGTAAATGTACTGTAACTTATCTGCCTATCCCTGAGCAGACTGACAGTAATTTTTATACATTCCCAACAGCCACTCGAATGTATGCCATGTAGTAGTCTCTCGGTAATTCTGAGGAATGAATGAAGAGAGGGAAGGAGGCAAGAAGCAAGCCACCATGACAACAGGGATGTCTGCCTTGTCATGTTTGTGTCCCTGGGGCCCAGTACAGGGCCTGGCACATGTGGAAAATAACAAACATTTAGCAAATAACCATAGCCACTGTCCGTGAAGAACTTCACCAACTGTCAGGTCTCTAGTCTCCTCTCCCAGCACTCAGCCAGAGGAAGCTCTTAGGCAAGTTTCTAACAAGAGACGGAAGTCCTCAGTCCAATTCCCATGGGAGTGAGGTCTTAGCTTCATGATACCTTCCCTGGCAGCTGCTCTGTTGGGCCAGGCTTTAGCCCGACCCTTCCGAGACATCACCTAGGCAGAGGTGTGGATGAACCGCCTTCAGACGGAGGCCCGTGAGCAGCTTGCAGAAAGGCGTAAAGTGACCAGGGCCAACTCCACCTCTTAGATCATGGCCAGGGAGTACCCCCTCAGCATGGCCTTGCCACTCTGGGCCAATGCTTCCTCATTTGGTTATCAATCTGGAAATGAAAAGCAGAAGCTAAAAATAAAGTTCAGTGAAACTGTTCAAGGTTAATGGGATGGCAACCACAAAGAATTCATGCCTGAGGGCAAGGCCCGTGGTTCTGGGCGATAGCACATAATCAGCACCACCAAGAGCTTTGTAACCTCTCCCGGGCCCCTTCTCAGAATTGCTCTCCATGTGTGGCCTGGACCACACAACTCAGCACCTGGTTCTTGCCTCTACCTCATGTGTCTTCAAATTCTTTTTTAAGATGAACTACAGATGCAGCTTCATGTACATAGATCTTATTTACTGGACAGAATGTCCTGAAGGGAAAAAATGGTCTGGGGTCTAAATACAACTCACCACTGTTCAGCTAAGGGAAAAAAAAAAAGGTGGTCAGCATTTATAAATTGAGAGATCGTACATTAAGAACCTGACTCTATTTTTATTTTTTTTATTTTTTTAAAGATTTTGTATTTATTTATTTGAGACAGAGAGAATGAGAGACAGAGAGCATGAGAGGGAGGAGGGTCAGAGGGAGGAGCAGACTCCCCGCCGAGCAGGGAGCCCGATGCGGGACTCGATCCAGGGACTCCAGCATCATGACCTGAGCCGAAGGCAGTCGCCCAACCAACTGAGCCACCCAGGCGCCCCTGACTCTATTTTTAAAACTGGAGGATCTAGCAGCCTGGGATCCACACACTCCACGGTAATAACAGCTGTAGCCGAGCTATCCCCTTTCGGATGGACCACGTGTCTGCCAGTTTACAACAGCCCCTAACCACTCCTTGTTTTCTGACATGCTTAGCTGCCAGGCCTGGTGAATACCTGAGCTTGGAAACCATATTTACCCAGTCAACTCAAGAGAAAGCCTGAATACCATCCCTGACTTCACTCTTTTCCTCACCCTTATATTTAATCAATAGAAAGTTCTACTGATCCTTTAAACGGTTCTGAAACTCTTAAGTTTCCAATTCACTCCCTCTGGTAGTCACTCTAATGATCTGTTAATCCCAGTGGGACTAAATTCCATGGATCCTCTACTTTCTCAATGTCACTCAGCTCTTTCCACAGGATTATAAACCCTGCCTTCCACCTCAGTTCCCTCGCCTCTCTTTCCTTCTTCATTCTAGAGATCTGGCAAACCACAGTTCTTGTTCCAAATACAAGTCTCTGCTTGCTCAGCACCAGCACCCAGGCTGCTGAATGTGGCTGGAGAGCAACAGGTAATCCTGCTGACTGACGAGACCTATTTTAAATTCATGACCACTGGATCTCTGGAGGGTTCTTAGTGTAGTCTCAGCAACCCGACCGTCTTTCCCTATTCCATGACTCTCCCTCTCCCCTAGGTGACTATTTCACACATTCTCCTCTCTTCAGACTGATCTCCTTACCCACAGCTGCAATACCCTGTGCTCTGTGTCTCACTGAGAAAACAGAAGCA
This sequence comes from Mirounga angustirostris, assembly GCF_029215605.1. Lineage (NCBI taxonomy): Eukaryota > Metazoa > Chordata > Mammalia > Carnivora > Phocidae > Mirounga > Mirounga angustirostris. Next base: position 115,672,231 of record NW_026991712.1, read on the forward strand.
ATGGAAGGAGAACTTCCACACGCTCCCATTTCCACCTTTACCAACCTTCCTGCATTTGGACCCACACTCCATCTTCTTCCTTTCTGTTTCCATGAGTAAATGGTCTGCCCTATCTAAAGCAACTCCTGCCCTTGTATTCTAGACCCCAACTTCTCCGACTTCCACACCACCATTCCTCTAGCAACTGTCTCTCTCTCAGGTCACCGATCTTCCACTCACCACTGGGTCAGACCCATCAGCAAAGTGCACGTTGCAATTTTCCCCATTTTAAAAACTCCTCACCTCCTCCTCCAGCTTCTTTTACTCCTCTGCTCCCCTTTAAAAGGAAATTCCTCCAGAGATGTCTACATTCATTCCCATTCTCTTTATTTTTTGTTATTCTTTTAAGATTTCATTTTCAAGTAATCTTTATACCCAGCATGGGTTTTGAACTTACAACCCTGAGATCAAGAGTCACATGCTCCACCTACTGAGCCGGCGAGGTGCCCCTTTTCCCATTCTCTTGAAAAGCCAGAGAACCAGGCTTTCATCCCTTCCACTCCACCAGAACACTCCACACCAGCTACCCAAGCTCCTCACTGATCCTTGCATGCGCCAAGCATGCTTCTGTCTTGGAGCCTTTGCCCAGGCTGGCCCTTCTGCTTGACACACTCTCCCCTGAGCTATCTCCAGATGGCTCCTGCCATCACCTCCTCCAGGCTTCCCTGATCACCACCTTCTCACACATACAGCTTGACAGCGCCTAGCCTCCACCCTGTGTTTTATTTTTCTCCATTGCCCTTATTGACATGCGACCTATTGTAAATTTATTTATTTATTCTTCTCCATCTCTCTCCCCTCTCATTGGCTTTCTCATTACTAAGTTTTGAATATGATAACGTGTGTGGGTTTTTTGTTCTATATGATCATGGATGTTCTAAGATCACAGAATACTCCTTGGATTATCATTTGAAGTATATAATTTGCGCTCTCTAAGCAGTTTCCTTTCTGTGGGGAGACATGTCTGCAACTCTCGATGGGTGGCTGGGAAGGCTGCTAGGAAGCACTTTAGGTGTGTCATTCGGATAAGGTCAACACTCGTGACTCAGTGCAAGTCTTCAGGCATCCCGATGTGATGGATTACACATAAACTTGCCACTTACTAAGTCACATGAAAGTATGTACTGAGCATAAAACTCTATTCAATCAGATGCTTGTCAACAATATCTTTAACTTCATTTCTTTTTATCCCCCCAAGGTTATTTCTTAATCATTCAAATGCTAAAGTCATTTGGTGGACAAAGACATCAAATTTCTTTTTACCAAGTCACTCAAAGCTGTGGTCAATGTAATATATTCAAACCACTGTTTGGTCAAAATAGTGCCATCATTTCTTCATCTATCGTGCAGGGAGGTGGTAAGTAAAACAAGTCTTGTGTTTTGAAAAAAATTATTCCATCTGATGGTTCCGCTGTTATATTTAATACTAGAAAGAGGAGAATAGCCACTTTGGAAACATCACCTAAGGAAATATGTCAAAACCCGGGAAAAACTATAAGCACGTGCTAATCAGCATTACAGGTTATAGCATTTTGCATGACAGTGAAGCACTTGATTTTCCCACCACAGTAACACAACAGTATGCCACTAAATGGAATATTATCTAGTCATATAACAATGATGGTTAAATATTAATAGGAAAAAATGTAATATCTCAAATGTTCTGCATACAACAACTTTACATTTTTAGAGACACTGAATGGAAAGAGGTCAAGATGTTTATTATAATAACTATGTGTAGGTACTTTTTTTCTTTTCTCTATTTGCCAAAATTTATCATATTGCTTTTATAATTTTTTTTTTTTGCTTTTATAATTTAAATGTGTAACTAGATTTTAAAATTAAGGAAACAGACAACTTTGACACATATGCATTAACACAAAAAGGCTCGACTGCACATGTTATTTTGTGAAGCCGGGTCTTGAGACTTGAGTCCACATCCCGTTCCAAGTCTCCACTCATTCCTAACTTCCTCTTTCAATAGTTTCAGACAATCTTCTCTACATGGTATGTGGTTTTAATTCCCAACTAGTTTAGATTTCTATAAAAACTTTAAAATATAAACAGAAAAAAATATATACCAAAGGTACAGACACCTTAAAATGTTCCCTCTTTCAAGAGACTGAATTATATACAAATACCTATCAATATCACTTTGTGTGTGAAGAGTCCAAAGAAGAGCTATTTCTTTTACAGCCCATGTTTTTATTTTTTACTTTTAAAGATGTTATTTATTTACTTGACAGAGAGAAAGTGAGAGAGCACAAGCAGGGGGAGGGGCAGAGGCAGAGGGAGAAGCAGGCTCCCCGCCGAGCAGAGAGCCCGATGCGGGACTGGATCCTGGGACTCCAGGATCATGACCTGAGCTGAAGGCAGTCGCTTAACCGACTGGGCCACCCAGGTGCCCCCCAGCCCATGTTTTTAATCATAAAGGATTGATGTACTCATTTTGTAGGTGCAAAGACTGAGAGACAGAGTAAGTGTTCATTGTCTCACTAAAATTCCCACAGTGTATCCAGAATTTTAGACAAGAAATTGGAATAATTTTGGAATTTGGAATAAACTAACTTAAATTCAACCATTTATTCAACAAAATTCACATGTTGCTAATGTAAGATGCCTAGAGCTATACAGAAATGTATAAATACATAGCTTTAATCCTAGGGAGCTTGTGGTCTGGAAGCAGTGGCAAGATGTGTTCACCTGCGAATATCACCAGGTGACTCCAATGGTGATGTGACTCATATTATTCACCTGTGTGTCTTCACCACCGGGCAGAGTTTGTGACACGTATCAGATACTCAATAAATGTTGAACAGATAATTGAATTAAAAATGTTACAAGATATAAAAAGCAATAAAGAAAGGAGAAATTAGTTTGGACTAGGGGGATGAGAAATAGAAATGGAGCTGGAAATGAGAAGAAGCCAAAGACAAGCAGGAGAGAAAGAGAGATTCATGTTGGAATAGTTGGAACCAGTAGGTAAGAACCTGTTCTTCACTCTGCAGAAGATGAAATGCCACTGCAGATCTCTGAACCGGGCAATAAAGTGACATATGTTATACCTGAAAAAATTACTCTGACACTCTACATTTAGGAGAGCAAGTATAGAAATTGGTTCAGAGACTCTTGTAATAGTCCACGTAAGAAGAAATAGGTGTAAGCCCAAGAGGTTGAAAGGGGATAGAAAGGAAATATATTTAGGGGTCTGACTGGCTGGTCAAGAGCTGCTGCTTTAAATCCCATTTTCTGATTTAGATTCTACTGATATTTTATTGAGCCCTTCATAGATATGTATATATGACACCAAGCCTGGACCTGCCACATACTCGTGGAGCAGTATTATTGCCCCTCACATTATGGATGGAGAGACAAATTCTCTGCAGCACACTCAGCAAGAAAGAGGTGGGGGACAAAGAAAAACCAACAAGCCCAGGTCTTCTGGGTATTCCTTCTGGTCATGACAAACGTTCAACCTAATGAGATCTCTCTGTATTACAGTCTAGAACTGAAATCTAAAGCTCATCATTCCAACGCCAATATATTTTGCAGGAAACACTTTGCTTGTGACGGTCCTAGAAGTGACTCTAGAAAGTCAACTTTTTCATTTGGGTTAGATAATCTGCCTCCAGTATACCTTTCCCCTGTCTTATCCAGTTCTCTGTCTCCACAAACCCTGTATTCAGCCACATCAGACTCCCAACATTCCTTTCCTCACATATCCTGACCACATTCACTTTTACACAACCAATTTTCTGATCTGTACAATGAAGATGACAGAGCCAAACCTCACAGAGACACACAAAGCACACATAAAAAGGTCCCACACATAGTAGATACCAAAATATATGTGAATTATTATACCTGCCCCTCCAACCTTGTCTTTTAAAGTTCAGTCCCCATCGACTCCTTGCGTTGAAATTTTCTCCTTGGAAGAATTATATGGCTCCCTCTTTGCTCTTTTTGCAATTTGATTTTAGTATTTTTTATAGTCTCCTTTATGTTCTGGCTAAAAAGCACATGTCTATTTCTCCAATTAGAACACTAAGGCACTATCTTATTTATAGTTCTATCCTCCATGAGGCTGGCATAGTGTGAAGGGTACAGTAGGTCCCAAATAAATAACTGCTGAATTTATCCATGTATACTTTAATTAGTAAGTTGCTAATTAATCTTAAAATGAATTTGTAGGGAAGATGATTATACAACACACATCATTAGAACAAATGTATCTACTAGAGCGTCACATTTAATAAGTCAGTCTCACAATTTAGCAAGAAATAATTCCTTTTATACAACACTTTAAGGTAACATCACAGATTTAATTGGAAAATATTTACTTGTATTATAGTATCTTTGGCGGGTACAATATCACAGCAAACAACATCATCTCGTCCAGCTTGCTGTCCATTCCCACATCCCTCACAGAATGGTCTGATTGAGCACATCCAAGGGCTGTTAACAGCAGTTTGCTGGCCAGTTCCCGTGCTTAACAAATGTTTCCTTATACTGAGCTTAAGTCAGCCTGCTCAGAACTTCTACTCATTAATTCTAGCTCTGCAATTTACATTAATAAGGTTTCTACCCCAAGGAAATTTATAACTGAAGGCACAGTCCTCCAAACTGCAAATTGCCTCCCCTCTCTACAGTTCAAATAAAAAGAGAGGAAAAATATTGAATTTATAGCAGGAGAAAAGTTTTTATTGCTTACTCTCTTTCAACCTGAAGTGATGCAAATGGGTGTCAAAGGGCTGTAGAGAAATGTGCTAGAAGAGCTGCAGGTAAAGTCCAGCAGGCAAAAGGGGTGGGGAGATATGGGGCAGGGAGGGGCACAGAAGTGCCCGCAAAAACAGAGCCTGCAAGTCAACCAGCCCTGCCTACTGGGCAGCCTCATCCCTCAGGGGCCACATCACATCAGAGACCTCGATACTTCCATATCCTCCCTCCCTAAGATGGCTAAAGTGTCAGGCTGCCCATGATTTTGAGCTGGAGGATACAAATAGGTTGACTATTTTTTCACTCTTTCTGCTCTGTGCAAAATGAGCCCATGAAAACTTTCAGCAGGTTCAACGTATCTCTGATACATTCAAGCACAATCTAGAATTTGAAAGCAGAAAACCAACAGGACACCACGACCTAAAGGATAGGATCACTACTTGCACAATGAAACAGTGCCTGCCATCTGGGCAAGGGTTTCTCCTTATATTATTTGCTTATCGAGGAGTGTTGCAACATGGTCTTACAGATCAAAAAGGCAGCCTTGGAGAGCAACTGCTGAGCACATAATATCTGCTGAACACTGTTGTTCCAGCCTTGGAGAACAGATCTAAGGACTGAAAAGTACTGTTATATCATTGCTATCTCAGAAAGCTTAAAAGTAGATTTCCAAGAGGCCGCCTTCACTGGCTTCTGGGAAGTCTTTAAAAGTGGTATTGTTTAGGGGCGCCTGGTGGCTCAGTTGCTTAAGCGACTGCCTTCGGCTCAGGTCGTGATCCTGGAGTCCCGGGATTGAGTCCCACGTCGGGCTCCCTGCTCAGCAGGGAGTCTGCCTCTCTCTCTGACCCTCCCCCCATCATGTGTGCTCTCTCTCTCTCTCTCAAATAAATAAATAAAATCTTTAAAAAAAAAAGTAGTATTGTTTAGCCATGGCAAGTATATACACTGGATTATTAGTAGGTAATACTGAAGATGAGAAAGTTATCAAACTGTCAACTTAAAAAACCCCACAGTGATTTTATTCTAAAATTTTTTTCACTTTTCTACTACTATTATCATTTACACAAACAATTGCCAACTACCCCCCCCTCCCCATGATGTTCCTGCCAGGCCCGCTCACACTTCTGTAACAGGGAAGACATTAAACTTACTCATGTTAGGAGATTCTGATATGTCTCCAGATAAAATAGAAACATACTTCCTTATTTCTTCAGCTTAGGAATAAGCACTGACACTAAGAAATATTCTGCTTCTAATTAAATATACCTCATTTATTTGTGAAGAGTCTCTGCAAAATAATCTGGCCACCTATCAATGTTTACAGTGACCCATCAGTAAAACTCAGACAATAACCTTGCCACAAATGTCACCTGCTGGACCCACCCGGGTTAACCTTAATGAACCTACATGGAAGGATATGAAGCACAGCTGGTCTCCAAATTAGAAACAGATTATATTAGCCAGATTAGTGTACAAATTACCCTGAAATTCAGAATCCACTTTCCTTAAAAAAAAAAAAAAAAGGAGGGGGGGAAATAATAAGGATTACTTTCCTAAACTAGGCCACAAAAAACTTACGAAATAACGATAAAGGGCAACAAATACTTATAAAGTGTTTACCATGTGCAAGACACCACTTACGCAGTCAAGTTCATGGCAGTCTTACAAGGTAGGTACTATTAGTATCTCTCTTACAGATGAAAAAACTGATGCAGAGAGAAGCTAAGTAACTTGACCAAGGCCAGAAAGCTGGTAAGAGGCAGAGGGGGATCCAGACACAAGTAGCTCTATGTAGTTATTTGTTTTATTTAAAGATTCTATTTATTTGAGAAAGAAAAAGAGCATAAGAGGGAGCATGAGCTGGGCTGGAGGCGGGGGCGGGGGGGCAGTGTGAGGGAGAAGCAGGCTTCCCGCTGAGCAAGGAGCCCGATGTGGGGCTCGATCCCAGGACCCTGGGACCACGACCTGAGCCGAAGGCAGACGCTTAACCGAATGAGCTACCCAGGCACTTCTAAATTTAAATTAATTTTTAAAATTGAATTGAAACTAGTAAAATAAAAATTTCAGTTACTCATGCACATTCCTCACTCTTCAAGTGTTCAATACCCAAACTGCAAGTGTCACTGGCTAGCAGACTAAGGAGAGCAGACAGAAATATTTCCACCCTTACAGAAAGTTCTACTGGATAGCTCAACTGCCTGACAAAGTTCTTCTGGCAAGGGCCAAATAGTAAATATTTTAGGCTTTGTGGGCTGCACGGTCTTTGAGGCAATTACTCACCTCTGCCACTGTAGTGTAGAGCAGACAGAAACAAGACAGAAAGGATGAATGTGGCTATGTTCCAAAAACACAGGCCACAGCTTCCTATCCCTTATTCTAGAGGACTGTTGAGCTTTCCCATAGATTTGCCCTTAAGGTTTGGTCTCCCACCATCCTGCAACTTCTCTTAACAGAGAGAAAAATTACAGTTGGATTACAGGAACCCCTGCACTCTGTGGAGAGGAACCTGGGTCATAGAACTCTTTATTTCATCTCTTTCCCCTCACAAGAAGGACACATCTTCTGACCTGGTGGTTTTTTTTTTTTTTTTAAGATTTTATTTATTTATGAGAGAGAGCGAGCATGAACAGGGTAGGGGGGCAGACAGAGAGACAAGCAGACTCTCCGCTGAGCAGAGAGCCTGATGAGGGGCTCGATCCCAGGACCCGGGATCATGACCTGTGCCGAAGGCAGACGCTTAACCGACTGAGCCACCCAGTTGCCCTTGACCCAGTAGCTCTTAAGCAGCCTAAAATACAGATCTGGGGGCCCCATGTGCACAGACGGGCTTAGTGGGTCTGAGGTGGAGCTGAGGAAGCTGCATGTTAAATGAGCCGCACGGTGGTGTTACTCCTGGTGCTCTGTGCACCACAGCATGAAAACCACTGCCAACCTTTTAAACACTGGGTGGGAGAAGAGATGGAGAGTTAGGTGGTAAGTTCCCCTCTAGAAGGTGTAATCCCCAAACCGGGGAGAGAAGCTAGGAGGACTTATCCCCGGCAGGCCCAGGAAAGTCCAAGTGTCAACTGAGGAGAGGAGGCAACAAACCAGGCTCCCAGTGGGCCAGCAGGCAAGAGCTCTGGGTGGAAGGAAGCCTGGGCAGAGTGGAGTCAGCCTGGCAGGGGTGGCGGGGGACAAAGACTCTTTCCCGTAGGACCTCAGGAGTGGACATGCGTCCTAGCATGAGGACTCCCACCCTGTCTGCTGTTCCTGGAGCCCAGGAGCAGCCCAAAGAATCTCCGAGAAGTCCTTCTGTCTTTATCTTTTTTCTTTATAAATGGATTCGTTCATTATTAGCTGTGACCTGTGCAAGTCCCTCAATATCTTGGTGCCTCAGTTTCCTCCTAAAATGAAACAAAGTATATAGAGGGTTTGTGAAAATCAAAATCAATGAGTAGGTGCAATGGGCTTAGAAAAGTGGCTCAGGGTAAGTGCTCCAGAGACGTCTGTTAAATAAAAAATGCCACTTACCATTTAATAATCACCTCCTACCAGTCAGGTACAGTGTTAGATGCAAAGATACAGAAATAAAGAGAGCCTGGGGGGGGGGGGGTGGCGGACAGAAATTGAAACACTGCTGGAAATGCTAGGTGTATAAGTAAGGGAGTGCGGTGAGAACACAAAGGATACAATTCTAGAGAAGTGTTGCCCTGCAATGTGCATATGTACACCGAAAAATGGTTAAAATGGTAAGTTTTATGTTATGTGCTTTTTACCACAATAAAAAAAAAAATCACAAATGAAAACGAGAGGGAGGGCGTGAGGAGAAAGGGGAAGAAAAGCTGATCGGGGTAATTTGGGACTGGACAGAAGACAGAAGCAGGAGGTTTGCACAGGGATGTAAGGGAAGAGCCAGTTCCTAAACAGCAGACTAGATTCCCACATAGGCTGTGGACGGAGCTCAGAGGTGCCATGTGGGAAGGACAGGAGTTAGGCTAGTTGTCTGAGACAGTGGTTAGTCTGTTCATTATTAAATCTCCAGTAATTACAAAAAACCAAAATATAAAAACCCCCAATAAACCCTGAGTATCATTTACTGGGACTCAATATTATCAATCAGAAAACGGGGGCTTTTTATTTTTTTTAAAGGAAATTCACTATTTGACTCTCATGTTATAAACTAGTCTTCTTGATTCCATGATACGATGTTCCAGGAAGACTCTTTAGTAATGACTTCCATTGTGGATTTATGTGGTTGGTGTTTTGTGATATGTGGTATTATCTTCCTAGATAAGGATTTGTCACCTTATTGAAAACTAAAAATTGTATCGCTCTTCTAAAAAACAAATACACAAGGGGCACCTGGGTGGCTCCGTCGGTTAAGCATCTGCCTTTGGCTCAGGTCGGAGTCCTGGGATCGAGTCCCACATTGGTCTCCCTGCTAGATGGGCAGCCTGCTTCTGCTTCTCCCTCTGACCCCCCCAACTCGTGCTTGCGCTCTCGCTTGCTCTCTCAAATAAGTAAAAAAAACCTTTAAAAAAAAAAAAGAATCAAAAAACAAATACACAAAAAACAACAAAAACCCAAATGGAGAGTGTGTATTGTAGCCCAGAAGCCCCTGGGTGGGGGATCCGCTCACCACCCTGCATCCTCCTCCTGTCTCCTCTGCTCCACCCGCACTGCTCACCCTCAGCCACATAGGCTGAGGCTATTGTACTTATGTTTTCTCTGCCTGGAACGTCTGTCCTCCTGATACCCTATCTGGCAAGGTACTTTCACTTCCTTCAGGTCTCTGCTCCTGTCTACTAACACCTCCTTCTCCCACTGCTCTCTCTCCTATCCTGCTTGATTTTTTTATTAACACTTACTACAGGACAGATAATGCTTATCAGCCCCACCCACTTCATGGTCTCCTTGAGGATAAGGACTCTGTTAAGTTCACTACTGCATCTCTAGCTTCTCAAACAGTGCCTGGTGTATTGTAAACGATCAAAACCCATTTCTTACATGAAATACAGTGTCGATGAAGAACATTTCACAAACCCTTATTATATTATGGGGGTTCGTAAAGGCTTGGTAGTCAAATAGTTTGGAGTCCCTCACTTTTAATCACATGCATATTTTAAAGCTTATAATCTAGTAAACCCTCCCATGTTAAAAAACAAAACAAAACAAAACCCAAACAGCAAGAACTGACCATAAAAAGGACATTTGTATTCTGAGCAAGTCTGAAGATTCTACTTGGTTATTTAACACATAAAACAACATTGTTTATAGCTTCACTCAGGTCTCTTATTTATCCTTACAATGTTCTTAAGGGGTAAGGATGGGATATTTCCCCCACTTAATAATGAGAAAATAGGCCAGAGAGGTTTCCTTGTCCACACACACCCAGATCAGCAACAAAGCTGGAAACATGGACACCCTTCCTCTCTCACCAGTTTACTGAATCATTAGGGCCAAATGATTCCAATGCCACTTACGAGATAGTCCTATTATAGAAACTGCTGAAATGACAGTCATGACAGTCTTAGAACTGGCTATATGAATAAACATTCTCCTCACCAATTCAGCCAGCTTCCTCCTCTACAAGTCAAATTAAGCATACTTTGCATACTTTGCCGTTGCTAGATTCTCCTGGCATTCCCATGTCAATACACACTGAGTAGAGAGGAAGGCAGGACCCACCGACAAATGGCAACATGTGACCCCAATCCTTAGTGAATTTTTTTTAGGTGATAAAGTCATTGCAGTATAACAACGATCCTCATTACTCCTGAAATAATGAGAAACATCCAAGTATAATATCTCTCATTAAAAAAACAGCTTCACAGCTGAAGGAACAATGAAGGAAAACAGATTCATCACTTAGGGGTCATAGAATCCAACTCTATCTTGTTACAGCTGAGAAAATGGCGACCCAAATAAGCTGAAAGATTTGTGGAAAGCCACACAACTAGTTTTTGCAAGAGCCAGAGCTAAAACCCTGGCCTCCTGCCTCCTAATTCAGAGTTTTACACTTACAAACTTGATAATCCACATAAACTGGGATCTTTTCCTCCTAATTTTTCCCCTTTGTTTTTGGTTTTGTATAGAGGAAAATTAGTCATTAAACAAAGTACCCACAGACCTTTTGATCGTTAAATGCTCCATAAATATTTGAGTGAACTGAACCAAATCTGGACATGACTTATCCCCATAAGCAGAATGCTTAATACTTAAGACTATCCCATTTGTGATTTTTGGTTTCCATAGTGATACATAACATTTACTGCTACATGTGGTCTGGCTCACATCTATGAACAAGCACTTCCTGATGAATGGCAACTCCCACAAGATATAATTTCCCAAATATTTTAGACAGCTGATGAAGAAAAAGCATTCCCCATAGAAAACATTAATAACCTATTAGGTCATTCAGCATTGAAGGGCACTCTAAGTTTGCCATGATAGAGCTGATATTCTGCCCCTATAAATCTGTTTGAGGCACATAAGGGTAGACATTGGGGCTGCATTAACCAACTTAACGGAGAGGATTATAAAATTTAGGATTGTAAGAACCATGCCACATATAAATTTGATTCAATAGTCTAAATCAAGATCATTTCCAATTCTACACAATGACAAGGATGTATTTCGTATTTTAATTCTTCAATGATTAGTGTTAGCTTTATAGAGGGTCCTATTTTATAGGATAGTGAGTGCCCTCCTCTACTGTATCCAGCAAATCTGCAACATAACGATGCTGTCACTTCATTCTGGCCATAAACATGGAGCACTATACAAAGGAGAAGCCGCGGAGAAGAGCCATGAGCTTCAATAGCTGCCTGGTCCTTCACTGCCTCCAGCTGCTTGCTGCGAGGGGGGGAGTGGGGGGGGGGGGTCATTCAGTGTTTCTGTAAGAAAGAAACTTATCAAAAATGTTCAAGGTTAGGTCACTGAAAATACAAGAGGAACCTAAGAAGGGTATATACGAAATGATATATTTATTTATTTTTAAGATTTTATTTACTTGACAGAGAGAGAACACAAGTAGGCAAAGCAGCAGGCAGAGGGAGAGGGAGAAGCAGGCTCCCTGCTGAGCAGGGAGCCCGACGCGGGGCTCGATCCCAGAACCCTGGGATCATGGCCCGAGCCAAAGGCAGATACTTCACCGACTGAGCCACCCAGTCGCCCCTGAAATTATATATTTAGAAATACATATTATTTTTTCTCCTAGCATCCTCTTCCCAGAAAGCTGTCACACAGAAACTGGTTTTGATCTCTTTCCTATTTTGCAACTTTGTGTTGACAGCGTTGGGGAAGGGTTGTTCAGTGAGAGGGAAGGGGTCAAATATTTTTCAAAAAGGACAGGTTGAGTTAGTATCTTGATGTTCCCTGGATCTCTATCTCTCCCCTGTATGATTACAGAAGCCTGTACACATTGTTTCTAAGAACATTTCAACAAAATTGCCTTTAGTGAGAACAAGACAACTGTTCACAGTCTGGACAGAATAAGTAAGTCATTTGTACTAGAAGCCTGGCTGTAATATGGCTTTAAAACTCCATCTTTATTCCTCTTAGGTCATAAACTCTTCCCACCTAAAATTCTCAAGATTCTATCCCAATTTTGACTCCAAGCAATCCTCTCCCAAACTTGTGGAAATTAAACAAAATATTGTTAATTAAGAGTTAAATCTCTTAAAAACAGTCATTCATGCAAGCTTTGAACAAACATCACAACCACTTATCATATACCTGGCACTGCATAGGAGGGCAAGTGGGGCAAGCCATATGGGTAGCACTTTCACCTCAGAGGGGTGGGGTGAAGCTGGGGAACGGAACAAACACACCCCAACGTTGACTTCAGGGAAATGCAGTTGTATTAAGTCAGCAGCCAGAACCCACAGCAAAGTGACAATGGTGAAATACAGATACTGCTTGGTTTCTCCAAAGGACAGCATAAAGGCTGCCCTTCAACATCAAAAGGCTAGATTTTTCACAACTGCTATCCTTACGGTAGTTCACTTGGAGATGTGGAATGAAGAAAACAGAAGTTGGGGAAAGCAGAACAGACTGCTAATATCTTCGTACAGAGTATGATTGGGCTGGTTCTTGTCTGGCTTGCTCCATAACAAACAGCCGAACCAAGTCCTGATCTCTATAGCGGAAGAACCCCCATAAAGAGTAAGGAAAGCATGGCTGCCTCCGCTCCCCCCACCCACCCCTCAACGGGGCGGTTTCAGACTTCAGGTCTCAGCAGTGAGTGGTGTGGCATCTCTGGAAGCTGCTAGGAGAACACTGTCTACGTTCCACTTCCAGATAATAAGGCTGTCTATCACACACCCGTAGGCAGCTCATTTCAATGAGCACTTACCCTGAAAGCACCATGTAGTTAGCTCCATGCTAGTTTCTGTCAGTGGATAATTACATGTAAACTATAGTACTTGCCTCAATAAACACACAAACTATAGTACTTGTCCCAAAAGAACTTGCATTTAAGTTGGAGACAGAATATATTCTCAGGAAAGCCATATTCCAAATTCTAAATTTGAAAGTCTGCAAGATACTGCGAGCTAGTGAGGAAGAAATCATTAAGGGACTGAGCTCCATATACCAGGTTAAGAGAAATAGGCCAGATGGTGGTAAAAGCCATAGGTGCTCGGGCGCCTGGGTGGCTCAGTTGGTTAAGCGACTGCCTTCGGCTCAGGTCATGATCCTGGAGTCCCAGGATCGAGTCCCGCATCGGGCTCCCTGCTCGGCAGGGAGTCGGCTTCTCCCTCTGACCCTCCCCCCTCTCATGCTCTCTCTTATCTGATTCTCTCTCTCAAATAAATAAATAAAATCTTAAAAAAAAAGCCATAGGTGCCCAAAGGAAAAATCGGAGAAATACAAGGTAGCGCTTGAAAGCAAACCATCAAAAATAAAGACAACAAAATAAAAGTACACACATACGAAACCACCTCACAATATTTTCAATGGAGTTTTACTGCGGAAAAGAGTCACTGAAGGTACTGAAATAAATCGGTCTACCATCCATACCAAACCAAACTAGATACTGTAGGTCACCAACATTTTCCAACTGCAAATCACCAGGACGTTTTATAATGAAGTTGACTGACCTAAATCATTAACTCCTGAGATGATACTTAAGGCATCTTTGTTAGTATTCCTGTAAACAGCGAAAAGAAACAAGCGTTAATGAAAAAAGCAGAACTCTGCGGCTATCGGAGACCTGAGAGTAATTATGCCCTATGTATATTAGTGTAAATGCAAACAGTCTAAGATCTCTTAAGCTTTCTATTCTGTTCAAATATATTTTAAGTCTACGAGTAAACATACTTCTTAGGAGGGGTAAGAGGATATCTCTTGACTATTTGAACCCTGAGACCGTTATGTACAGGTCCTCAGAAAAAAAAGCACTTCTGTACGTTTTTAATTAATCATTAATGAGGCTCCAAATACCAATTCAACCTCAGGCAATCATCTACTCACTTTCTTTAACAAAGTACAAACCAGAAACTATGTTACACTGTATTACCCATGAGACTAGGACATTTAACCCTAGGTATGCATAAGATAACTTGATCCTGTAAACATAAGACAGCAGCAAGAAAAGGCCAAAGATATGCACCATGCTGCTAGGGGTCTGTACCTTCTAGCAGGGGCAAATGAGCTTTTCTTCACTAGCATTTTATCTGTAAACAACTTACATAACTTTGCAACGGTGAGGCCTGAATGAAACAACAGCGGAAGTAACTTCATCATCCACCACTCAATGCTGTATCACTAAGTATCTCCTCTAGGAAACAGATCTCAAGTAGAATTAGTAGAAGCTCAACTGTGTGCCCAAATGGAAGGTATGGAGGGTCCTACAGACATGATCTAAATGTAATACACTTCCCAGAAGAAGAAAATGTTGACACTACTCGCTTACTTCGAAATTACCAAACCGGACCCACTGTCACTGAGCTGAATCGGGCGGGGGGCGCAGTCCCACGTGGGCACCGCTGCCTGCAGTGTCTCCCGCTCACCTGGAGCTCAGTCGTGAGGAATCTCACAGGCAAGGATGGGTCGGCTGCTGGAAGCGGGAACCGTGAAAGCACCTGCACCACAGACTAGACTCCCTTGGGGAGCGGCAGAATGAAAAATGTCTCTCATCTCCTGACAAAATGAGTTTCCTTTCTAAATGCTCCCCCTTAAAAGAAAGTTTTGAAAAATCGTAGGAAAACTGTAGTCAAAGTACTAAGAGTTTAAACCCTTTTCTTGCCTTACACAACCACGTGAGGCCAAGAGAAACTTTAGTGTTCCATCAATTTTCTAGAAAAACCAAAAAGGCATGCAAACACAATTTAACATCTTTTATCTTCTAATTAAGTTGACCAAAGCACCCAAGCTCAAGAGAACCGCTAAGGTTCTCAGTCCATCAGAGCAGAGCCTTGAACCTAGGTCCACCACTGGCTTTGGTAGCCCTCACCCCATCTCTTCCCCAATCCTACAACTCTGCAGCCATATAGCACCTTCCCCACGTCCCCCAGCTAGAATTGTTGAAGTCATCTTCAAGTCAGCTCTGTCAACCCTCGTATCTAGAAGGTTGCTAAGCCCTAATGGTTTCAGCTTAGAAATCGTTCACCCTGTGAACCCCTCCCCACTGCCTAAATCTAGGCTTTAACCCCAGGTGAACTCCCTGCCACCCATCTCTACCTACAGCAGCTTATTTTCCTTAGAAAAGAAAAAGGAAATCTAACTGTAACTTCCCCCTGCTGGTTCTGGGATCAAGCAAAGATGCCTTAAGTATCATCACTTCAGGTGTCCCATGGAAACACACCCTGTGAGGTTCCTGCCACACTCACCTGTACCTGCAGTGAGCAGGCCAAGAGAGCAATGACAGAATCACCATCAAAATAATACTCGGTGGTCTTTATAGAAAGTTCCTGCCCTACACCTTTCCCCAGTTTCTGTTGCAAAGACTCAGAGAGGTAAGGAAGACTTTTTTGTACTGAGTACAGTGGCCGAGAGCGAGGGCTGGAAGCCTGAAATCCTCCTGGCCTGCCTCTTTAGAGCTGGTGTGATCCTGGGCAAGTTACTTAATCTTGCTGAGCCTAAATCTCCTTTTCTGTAATACGGGACTAAGAGGAGGACTGGCCTCACCTCAAGCGCTGCGGCAATGAAATGACAAAGGCAGTGTATGCTGCTTAGCACAGTGCCTGGAACACAGCTGCAGCTCCGCAGCTAGCCCCACAACCACGGGAATTGCTCTGCTTTCTATGGGGAGGAATGAAGTGAGGTATATTTACCTAAATAAACCTCATCGGCATCATGGAATTCACAAATACCCAACTTCAAGCGCAGGCAGTGGTGTGTGCAGGAGTCGTGGGCGAGATGAGGCAAATATTTTTGAAGAAATCTGTGTGATCTGAGGGGGCCTGTCAGCTTTTAAGAACTTAATCTAGGGATGTTTTATTTTGCAACCCCAACCCCATTTTATTTTTTTTGTAAAGATTTTATTTACTTGACAGAGAGAGACACAGCAAGAGAGGGAACACAAGCAGGGAGAGTGGGAGAGGGAGAAGCAGGCTCCCTGCTGAGCAGGGAGCCCGATGCGGGGCTCGATCCCAGGACCCTGGGATCATGGCCTGAGCCAAAGGCAGATGCTTAACGACTGGGCCACCCAGGCCTCCCCCACCCCAACCCCTTTTTAAATGATGTAAAGTTCCCTGCAAGGGATCAACAGCTTCTAATTCTTACATTTTTATGATTCTACACTCTTTTGATTTGTCTGCTCTGTTGTGTCTTCTTCAAAACCAAGAATAAATACTTTGTGCCAGACACCAAAGAAGGTACCGGGAAATATAAAGATGGCTTTTGTATTTTCCCACCATTTGAAGGCCATTCTGTGGCTTGGTTGGGCTGGTAATTTAGCACCCTGAAAAGAAAACTCTTAGATCTGGGCCCATCTTCCACCTTCTCCGGCTTCCTTTGCTTATCACAGGCAAGCTTATCATTTGATAGGTTCCTGAAGATGACAGACTGTTCAATTGCTTCCACTTAAATTCTAACCTGCCAATTGTCAGTCCTTACAGTGAGGACAGTTATTTTCTCTCAATGTTCCAATCCCTGAAAATCACAGGGTCACAATTTGGGTCATAATTTGTTTCTTCTGAGAATTCCCAAAGGGTATATTTCTTATGTGTATTAGAATTCCTGAGAGCCTAGGAAATCTTCATTTTTTTAAAACAATATTTTATTTATTATTTGACAGAGAGAGAGCATAAGCAAGAGGAGCGGGAGAGGGAGAAGCAGGCTCCTTGCTAATGCGGGGCTTGATCCCCAGGATTTGGGATCATGACCTGAGCCAAAGGCAGACACTTAATGTACTGAGCCACCCTGGTGCCCCGGAAATCTTCACTTTAAGGGAAAAAAAATTAATTAAATATCTTTACGTGAAAAGATGCTCTACATCATTAGTCACTAGAGAAATGTAAATCACAATGATCCACCATTTCAGCCCTACTAAGATGGCTACAATCAGAAAGACAGATAATGACTGGGTGTCATGTCAGGATCACACCAGACTGGCCAGAATGTGGTGAAACTAAAACCTTCATACATTGCTGGTGGGAATGCAAAATGATACACTGCTTCTTAAAGTCTGGCAGTTCCCTGATTATGTTAAAATACAGAATTACTGTATAATCTATCAATTCCACTCGTAGGTATATACCAAGAAAAATTAAAATATAACACCCCCACAAAAATGTGTACATAAATGTTCACAGCAACATTATACACGACAGCCCAGAAGTGGGAAACAACCCAAATGTCTGTCAACCAATAAGAATGGACAAATGGATAAATAAATGGATAAATAAAACTCGGTATATCTAGTTTCAGTTTTGCAAGATGCAAAAGTTCTGAAAATGTTTTACCACAATGTGAACCTAATAAGACTGAATGGACTCTTAGCAATTTTTTTTTTTGGCATACCTATACAATGGAATATTATTTGACAATTAAAAAATGAAATACTGACACTACAACTCGGATGAACCTTGAAAACATTATACTCAGGGAAAGAAGCTAGTCACAAAGGTCACGTATTTTATGATTCTTTTTATAGTAAATGTTCAGAACAGGCAAATCTACAGAAAGTAGATTAGTGGTTGCCAGCGGGTAGAGGGATTGGGGACAATGGAGAAGGCCTTGTAATGGGTACAGAGTTGGGCTTTTTTTTAAATGTTTTATCTTTTTAAGTAATCTCTATACCTAACGTGGGCCTTGAACTCACGACCCTTAAATCAAGAGTCACATGCTTAGCCAACCAGGAGCCCCAGAGTTTCTTTTTAGGTGAGGAAATATAAAATTGATTGTGGGGATTATTGCACCAATTCTGTGAAAGTACTAAGCTCCAGTGAATTGTACACTTTAAATGGGCCAATTGTATGGTATGTGAACTTTATCTCAATAAATCTGTCAAAAATATGTAAGCAAAATAAAAAAATAAGTGACTTGCTAGGTCCTTAGGCCAAAGCCATGACATTTTGTTTAGCTTAAAAGGCCTTCAACTTTGACGTCTGTAACGGTAACATTTGTACCAATTTTTCCTTTTAATGTTAAGTATACAGATCTGATACACTTGAAGTTCTTCCGGCCTTCCCTAGCTGCTCTGCTGTGTTCTTACTATAGTCCCCCCTTGACAGGTGCTCCTGAGTGACAGGGCTACCGGGTTACTTGGGGAAATCTTGTTATTTTATTTCATGTTACCCGGGGAAACCAAGAGACAACAACAGAGAGCTTATAGCCCTTAGTAAGAAAGAAAACAAGGCTTTGTAAGATGCAGACATGGTTTAGGAGGCTGGTGAGGTGGAGAACCAAGGGAATGACCCACATGAGCCAGAACACCTTTGGAAACACAATGATATGGCAAAATGGTATGTTTGTGTGTGGTCTGCAGTCAGCTATGAGTGCTATAAGCAAGTGTTCTCAAATGGGGGTCTAAGGAGCTCTAGAGGACCAGAGACACATTTAAGAGTCTGTGACCTCTCTAAAATAATCTCAGTTTTGTTTTCACTTCACTGTTAATCTAAAAGAAACTGATATAAATACACACTGGACCATCTGAATGATCCCCTTACCAATACAGTGCCAGGTTTGCGTTTATGATTGCAGTGGCTTCTAGTGACCCTCATCACTAACAGCACTTATAACATGCTGGCAAGCACACGTGGCAATGATAAAGGTCAATGTAAGACACTTCCTGAATAAGACTTTGATTTCACAGCACCATGAAATAACAAACAGGAGAGTATTGTACTATATTGCTATAGGCTAATAAGGAAAGGACAGAGGTAGACTTGATACATAACTGATGCAGTCACACTAAGTGAAGGTCAAATGATATTAATGCATTCATAATAATACCTTCATAATGGCATGCAAGTATTATAGAACAAAGGTTTTGTTTTAGTGGTTCAAAAATTACAAAGAAGAGGCAATTATCAGAAAAAGTCATGTTCAAGTTGTTTTCAAAATAGTGTGAATGAGTCATTTCTATTATCTATTGACTTCCTTCAGCAGTCTGACGCTTGGCCACATGCTAAAACTTTAAAAATTTTCCACATCTATGAGAACTAAAATTGACAAACATATCCCTGTTCCTGGTTTTAGTAATAGTTGAATTAGGTAAATGTTTGATGTTGATTTCAGTAATTCTAGAATGCTAACTTTATCTTTAAATGTACAATAAATTTATAGCACTAGGAAGAAAATGAGAAATCATTAAAATCATCAAAATTGTAATTCAAGGACTGCTCGCTGACAGATGTGGCCTGATGACGTCTCATGGTTCTGAGATAGTCAGCAAGGCCTTCAAGTCCTTAATGTGCTTCTGAATAACATATTTACTACAAACAAGTATTTTTTGTAGTATTTTCTGCATTACTATTATCAAAATCAAAAGACTTATATGCATTAAGTAAATATTAGGACCCAAGGCAACAACTTTGTTATTTTAAAAAAAACATCAGGGCGCCTGGGTGGCTCAGTCAGTTGGGCGACTGCCTTCGGCTCAGGTCATGATCCTGGAGTCCCGGGATCGAGTCCCGCATCAGGCTCCCTGCTCGGCAGGGAGTCTGCTTCTCCCTCTGACCCTCCCCCCTCTCACGCTCTCTGTCTCTCATTCTCTCTCTCGCAAATAAATAAATAAAATCTAAAAAAAAAAACCATCAATATGGGGTGCCTGGGTGGCTCAATCAGTTAAGCATCTGACTCTTGTTTTCGACTCAGGTCACTGATCTCAGGATTGTGAGACTGAGCCCCACACTGGGCTCCACACTCAGCTCAGAGTGTGCTTAGGAGTCTCTCCCTCTGCCCCACTTCTCCCTCCCTCTCGCCCACTCACACTCTCTCTCTTTCTAAAAAAAATCAAAAATAAAAAAAAAAATATAGGTGATTTAGTTTCAGCAGAAGAGCACTCATCATACAAATATTTTTCACTTAAAGTTTAATGGTTTCAAAATATTGTTTGCATTTTTTGTGTGTGATTTTTCAAATGTTTCCATAGTTGCCCAGGAGCTATTAGCATAAGGAGTACATATTTTATTTCATGTTTGTACATATTTAGCGTAAGTAAGCAAAGCTAATTTAAGTTAATAAAAGGAGTTTACTAAAAACTCCTTTAAAGAAAAGAAATTCATGCATGGGCTGTTGGATAAGCAATATTGAGTAGTAACATGGGAGTGATTTGGAACATGTTCATTTCATTCAAAGAACATTTGAGATCCTACTGTATGCAAGGCACTAGGATACAGAGGGAAACAAGATAGACATATCTTTGCCCACATGGAGCTTGGAATCAATTAGAAAAGATAAGTAAATGTATAAGTGAAATGTTGGGAAGATACGAGTTACTAAGAAACAAACATCAGGGGGACCTAATTTAGTTTAGGGGTTAAAGAAGACTTCTTGAAGGATATGACATTTAAGGTAAGACAAAAGGAAGAAACAGGAGTTAGCTAGACAAAAGTGAAGCGGCGGAGGGGGAAAGAGTGTTCCAGGCTTCAGACATTCCCTGAAGGCTCGTTTTCAATGAAAGCGTAGCAGATCTGAAAAACAGATAGAAGTTCTCTGAGGCTGTATATGGAGTGTGTCTGGAGTACAGTCGGGGATGAGGCAAGGCAGTAGCTGTAGACTGCAGACTACCTCATGCAAGGTTTTAAAGTCTTCTTAAGGAGTCTGGTTTTTAACTTCTTATGAAGGAGTTCTGAAGGCACGGAGAAATCACTGGAAGGTTTTATGCAAGTCACTGACATACTATGTTTGGTTCTGTAAAAGCCTCTAAGACTTCAAGTAGAAGAGAGCACTGGAGGTCAGAGGCAGGGAGGAGGAGTTGGAGGTAGCTTCACTAGTCCTGGCAAGACTTGATGGTGGGCACACTGGAGCTGTGGACTGGTGGGCACATTGGAGCTGTGGACTGGAGCAGTATACTGGAGTTTCAAGGGATATCAGATAAACTTTAAGTATTTAAGTTTAAGAAAGAATTGAGACTTCTTGGCAACTCATTGCAAGTGGAAGTTAAATGAGAAGGGTATACTAAGAAAAATGGCCCAATGGAAACCAGTGGACAGTGGTGTCTTTCCCAAGATGGAGGAAGAATTGCAGGTCCTTATGAGTTGAGGACCACCTGCATTCAAAGACTGCTTTGTACATGCTGTTTGAAAAAAGTATTTTGTTTTTCTTGCAATTTCATACCTCTAAATCTATTATGAATAGTTTTTCTTTTTTTAAACAAAAATACTACTGACTTGCATAATCACTCACACCCAGGGGCGGCAATATTCAAAACAACTCTGTGTTCTTTTTGGAAAGTCTTGGTTCAAAGACAAAAATCAGAGAACACACAAATCTTTTGATCCTTACTACTGACATGGTGCTTCAGTGCAAACCCAAGCACTACTAAAAACCTTTCTTTGATGGGACAAAGGGCAACAGCTCAACACAGGCACTCAGGTTTAAGAGGCTCACTCTACACTGACAGAAAGAAGGATTTAAGTATCAAAAGAACTGGGAACTCAAGTTCAAGTGTCCAATGCACCTGGGAGAATTTAACCCAGCATTAAGCTTCTCCATGCAAATTCACCATTTTCTAGGAACAAACAACTCTGGGAAAATCTTCCCATGACCCACCTCCTCATGAACATTTTTAATATTTCAAAAATGCTTAAAAACTGGAACAAAGCAAGTTTGAAATCTCAAAGGGTCAGAGCAACTGGAATTAGTTTAAGAATGCATTATACATGAAAGACACCAAGGCTCTATAAACAGGGCATCTTCTTCACACCAAAGCACAAGAAAACAAAAGAAGAACTAAACTAACACAGACGCAGAAAATAATCACATGAAAGGAAACCATGTCTGGCCTAGCCTGCAACAGAAAAATCTCAAATAAACAGGCTTGGTTTTTGTGGGCTTCCTAAAAGCAATGCGTAGAGAAAGGAGAATCACAACCATTTTGAACATCTTGAAAGTGAGAGACAGAATTTTAGTAATATTCCAAGTTATTAGGATTACTAAGGAGACAAACAGAAGCAGAGGATCCAGGGCCATCCACCCTGTCTGGTTGTACACAGCTTAGCCCATGACCCACTCACTGCACTGCACGATCTACCTTCTCGGTCTGTCTCCATCTCTTCCTCCAGGGGCCAGAGCTGGGAAGGCTACAGTTGACCCTTGAACAACACGGGTTTGAACTTTGCAGAGTCCACTTGTACCCACACTGTTTTCAATAAACGCAGTACAGTATTAGAAATGTACTTTCTCTTCCTTATGATATTAATAATTTTCTTTTCTCTTGCTTACTTTATTCTAAGAACCCAGTACATAATACATATAACACACAGAAAATGTGTTCATCGACTTTATGTTATTGGTAAGGCTTCCGGTTAAGAGTAGGTTATCAGTAATTAAGTTATGGGGGAGTCAACAGTGCCCCTAACCTCCATGTTATTCAAAGGTCAACAGTATTTACATGGGTGATTATTTATTTATTATTTTATTATGCTTTTTTTAAGAAGTAGGCTCCACATGCAGTGTGGATCCCAATGCGTGGCTTGAACTCACGACCCTGAGATCAAGACCTGAGCTGAAATCAAGAGCCAGACATTTAACCAACTTAACCACCCAGGGTGATCGCCCCCATGGGAGATCATTTATTTTATTTAATCAACACTTGTGTTGTACTTACTATGTGCCAGACACTGTCCTAAATGCTTCACAAATAAGAACCCCTACTTAATCCTCCTAACAACTGTATGAGAGAGGCACTATGATTATTCCTGTTTTACATGCAGAGAACCAAGGCATGCAAAGACGATGAAGTTTGCCAAGAGTCAAACTGCTAGTGAGTGATACCTCTGAGATTTGAACCCACTCTTAATCATCTGACTGTGAGGCACCGGGGTGGCCCGGTTGGTTAAGCACCTGCCTTAGGCTCAGGTCATGATCCCAGGGTCCTGGGATTGAGCCCTACATCGGGCTCCCTGCTCAGCGGGGAGCTTGCTTCTCCCTCTCCCTCTGCCTGCCGCTCCCCCTGCCTGTGCTCTCTCTCTCTCTGACAAATAAATAAATAAAATCTTTAAATAAGTAAATAATCTGTGGAGCTACAAAGGTTAATTTTCTCCTATATTTTTATATTTTCTTTAAATGAGGATTTATTACTTTCACAATAAGGAAAAGCTAAAAGATCATTTCTACTTTGAAACAGAAAACCAAAGAAAAGAAATAAAAACAAGACCTCAAATACCTCTTCTATGAAATCATAGGAACAAACACCTCATCTGTTGGAGGCCAAGGCCAGATGATCTTCTTTGGGTTACTTGCCATAGATCTTTAATTCCGTGCCCTGTTCCCCCCATTACACAAGTAGCAAGGGGAGCAGAAAATCTGCAGAAGAGTAGCAATGAAGAATGTGTTGTCCGGAAAGCTGCCCTGGGCTCTAGCTCCAGCTTATAAGCTGTATAAACCTAGAACAAGCAGCTTAAGTCCTGTAAGCCCCGGTTTTCTGATCTGCCAAATGGCCACAGCTACACCTGTCTGCTAGAATTCACTCACATAAACCATGTAAGAATACAAAAGCACCTAGTAGAGAGTAAGAGGTCAAAACACTATTAAGCATAGGAGAACCAAACTGTCCAAATATTTGTCTATTTAGATGATTCCTGGGCCAGAGCAATCGAACCCTCCAAAGATCTCATAAAATAACCAAACATGGACAAAAGAAAGAAGCTGAGTAAGAACACAGAAAGGTTTTCATCCATGCCTTAGTTAGCAATTAGCAACAGGGCTAACAGCCTGGAGATCATCTCTGAGCCACAGGGAAATGACTCCTAGGTCTAAAGGCTAGCGTCATGGTGCTGCATTGGAGTCTAAGAAAATAACTACGTTAGGAGCCACGTCTCCCTGATTTGCCTTTTTTTAATGTGAAGAGCTATATTTCAAGTTACTTTACCTGATTCTCCATTTCATTACTGATACAAGAAAATCATTGAATTGAGTAGTCCCAAAGATTCCTTCTAGCTCTAACAATCTATATTTCTCTAATGGTATAAACCTGCTCTCTTTTAGTCATCTCATCAGAGGCTGATGAGATTCTATCACGTTTCTAAGTGATACCACTCTGTCAAGCAAGGAGGTCTTCAAATAGCTTGTAATGAATCAATTTTTTATGTTGCCCATTTAGTATCTACAGAGAGTCCCCCAAAAGTTATGTCGAATGTTCTCTCTTAAAATAACACTTCTGGCCCTTCTGGACCCAATATTCTTCTTCTCTCTCAAATACAACATCTGCAATCAGGAGCCTGGCTCCAAAAAAGAAACTTAAATAGAGGAAAAATTAAATGTTACCAATATAGAGTTCTACATCCATAAGCCTTAGTATAGTAAGATTGTTCTCTATCCATGTCCAACTGCCCTTTAGTGCTTTCGTGACCATTAACGATGAAGCAGAAAGTGCTACAGTAAAAGCTCATAGGAAAACTAAAGCAGCAATGGATCTTGGCTTTATCAAGGGTTTTAGGGCTATCCCTTGTGCCAAATACAAAGGACATGGAGGATGGGTCACTGTTCACTGACTTGCCCAGGTATCAGACACTGACAGGGATGCTACCCTAGGAGCTCAGGGCATCCCTGGACACCACTGGTAGACCCTAAGGCGTAGGTATAGAAAGGAGGATGAGAAAAGAAGAGAAAATCATTAAAAGCTCTAGAAGAATAAATGGGAGGACAGAAAAGGAAGAACAGAGAAAAATGAAAAGGGGCACAAAATAAAAAGCTACAGAATTGTGTTCAGTTGGAAGGAGTAACTATACCAAGTGCTTTACATACATTAAATTCACATGATAAGCCTCACGTCATTTTATCCTCATTTTAAAGAGGAGCAAACTGAGGCTCAGAGAAATTAACTTAAGATTGAATGATATGTGTGCACTTTGTGACCTCAGAGAGCTTACTCCGTGACCAGGGGAGGTGTTGGGCTCTCTGCACCCCTGACTGAGGACAGCCTCTCCGAGGTGCCCTCAGCGCTGGGACCCTGGACAGCACAGGGCAGTTCGGTCCAGCTCTGCAGAGCTTTGAAGGAGATTTCTTCCTCATAGGAAGCCTAAGTCTGTCTATCTGCAACTTCCACTTGTCTTTATCCCAAGAGATCAACACACTTGCAGCAACAAGGTTTCCTGTCAAATCCTCCACTAATAACTAAAAGGGGGGAATGGAAAATGTAAGAAAATTTTCAAGGAAAATCTCAAAAAATCCTATAATTTTTTTTAAAAAAAGACTTGTAAGATAAGAGTTAAGAGCCTTGGGATTTGTAAACTAACTACAGAGAAGATTGCAATTAGGTCTGTCTTTGATTAGGTACTTCATAGAGGATGATGTACATCTATTTCTATTAAGAAAGGAATCAGAGTTGCCTTAAGTTTGAGCATAAAAGATTTAGTTTAAAATATTACTGACTTAAGATCAGAGAGTGCAGAGATTTTTATTTCTTCCAGAAAAGCTTAAATTGTACATTTCCTTTATCCTGGAATGGTTCAGATAAAAGCCTGCCTTAAGCAAGAGATTTGGAAGCTTTCTTTCCCAGTACTGATGAAAGCTTAGTTAAAAATGAAAAGCTCATCTAATGTGTGACCTTCAACCTAAACTACTTGGCTTTTAAGTTCCTCCATAAAGTGGGAATACTACTTGGTAAATCGCATTTTAAGCTTGCTGTAAAAATGTTGCCTTTTGGTCTTACTGCCCTCCAAAATATATGAATTACTCGTCTAGAATGAAACACTAAAAAAAGAAAGCAAGGAAACTTACTTTAACAAATATATAAAATACTTCATATATTTGATGTGTTTATACAACATAAATTTGGCAATTATATAAATATTATTTTAATGTTCAGTATTTTCACAGGGTACTGCCAAAGTCATTTTTTCAATTTTTGAATTTTCCCTTCACTGTTTGTAACCACCTCCTGAAGGCACACAATGGGAGTTAGCCTCTTTGTCGAAGCACTGCTCTAATATCTAGATCTCGAACTGGGCATCTGTGCCAGTGCTGATCACAAGCTCACACTTCTTTCAAAGAGCAAATGATGAGGAAACACATGGAGGAATCATCACGGAATAAATGGGTGATAAGGCAGACCAAAATTAGTGCTTACTGATTTTTCCCTAAGAGTACTTATTAAAGCGTTATGGTTTACATTTAGAAAAGCAAAGATAACCTATTATACTACTAGTTCTTTTGGGGTGAAAGCTCAGGGTTGCAGATAATCCTCTCCACCCCCGCCCCTGTATTTAAAATAATGAGAGGATTATTTCTTTCTTCCATTCACAGTTCTTACCCCCAAACCATTTCTCACTTAAGTAATTTTCACAGCTGTACCTGAGGAACAAAAAGGCAGACAAAATGTTACAACGTAGATGTTGACAAGTTAGAAACTGAAGGGACCAATGACAGCGCAGGTCAAAGGCTCCAAAGCCAACACAGGTAATACTTGGATAAAGGGGTAACATAGTAACAACCCCTAGAATTCTCCTCATTGTTTCTCCACTAACATTTCCATGTATCAAGTCCCATTCAGAAATGAGTTTAAAAAAGAATCAAATTACTTACCCTTACTTCCAGACTTACTGAAGAGTTTACTAATATGGTTTATACTGCAAATATAAAAATTCAATTCATTTCAAGCTTGTCTTAATAAGCATCAGAAATCAGAAACTTGATTTCTGACCTCTCTACTTATAAAATATATCAAAATAATATAAAGAAAATGTATTAAATTCTACCCATAATCATTAAATAGCATTATTTATATTTTTGTATTCCTTTCAAAACTTGTATATATCTCAACATATTTGCAATAACCAATGAATTCTTTTTTTATGAATTCTTTTTATGCTTATTTCATAATTTGAATAAATTCTTTTTTATGCTTATTTCATAATTTTTCCAATTGTTTTGTATATACCAAAATGTTTAATTCTATTAGTTTTAAACAGAATATGAAGACTAATTTATTTCTTACCTTAAATGAAATTTCCTAGCTCTAATAATAAGGTATATTAAAATGGAGACCTATAATTTTCACCTGGAAATAGAGACATAACTGGTTTGCTTTTTAAAGATTCTCTTCTGATCAGAAAACACAAAAAGCTTCGCTGGTCTTTTGCTTACTTGAATGCAGCAAAAGATAATGATCCCAATTTCACAGGCTAACAAACTATGGTATTTATAAAATTTATGATTTTTTTGAAAACACCTGGCAGGTTAGTTGGTACTAAAACCATTTTTTTAAAGAAAAATCTACATTTCACCTCTTTGCCCTGAGCTATGAAACTTTTCTAAACCTTAACCTGGGTTTGGTTTACATACAAACCCAAATAAAGTCAGAGGATATAATCAACATCGCAAGAACAATAACGGTAATCTTCTCTAAAACTGCATGAAGGGGAGTTTTCTGAAATACAGACAGCAATGACCTCCCATTACTTACAAGCTCTTCACCTACTACCCCAGGTACCGGCTCTAACACCATCGCCCCGCCCTGCCCAAGACGACAGCAGGTTTTATACCAGCAAACCAAAGAACTATTACAAGTTTTACAAGGAAAGCTATACTTTAAAACTACTTTTCAAGTGTTCTTACTCCTCTGCTCATTATTTTTTTAAAGACAATGAAGACCCATAAGGACGTTGCATGCACAGGAAAACTTAATTATACAGAAAGAGAGGGGTCTGGTTAACTCTGTATTAGGTGAAAACCGTTTTTATGTCAAACCACATAGTGGATGGGTCCTAAGTCCTTCGGAGGGTTCATTCTCACTGTGTAGGCAGAGAGGGTACAGAAAGGGAGCTGACAACCTTCCCAGTGCAAGGTGAGAAGCGGCCAATCCCTTTTCCTTTGTCCTGCCAGTGCAGTGATGGGGGTTGTAGGGAAAGTGTGGTTATCTCAAGCTGGAAGACAAGAGATGGTGTAAATTGTAGAACCATAGGAGATTTTCAGCTTGTTTTGCTGTGATTTGCCCTCTCCTTTCCCCTCAAAATGAAAAGAGCCTTGTTGTTTCTGATTATAAAAGCAATACCTGCTTGCCATTGAAAGAATCAGATAATACAGAAAACTAGAGAAATGAAAGTAAAGATTATCTATAATCTTTCCACCCAGAGATTAACTACTCATGTCTTAATACATATCCTTCCAAATTTTTTCTCTACATATGCACATAAACATGTTTTTGCCTTTTTTTTTTAAGAAAGTAAAATCAATTGTAAACTCTAGGGTAACCACTAAAAAATTTTTATAAAAAGTAGAACTGATTCTACTTAAAGAAGAGATAAAATAGAATCATATAACCTGCTCACTTAAAAACAACAGTAGGAGGGGCGCCTGGGTGGCTCAGTCAGGCTAACTCTTGATTTCAGTTCAGGTCATGATCTCAGGGTCCTGAGATTGAGCCCTGCATCAGGCTCCGTGCTCAGCAGGGAATCTGAGGATTCTCTCCCTCTCCCTCTCTCTCTGCCCCTCCCCGCCCTGAGTGTACAAGCACACATGCACTCTCTCTCTCCCAAAAACAAATAAATAAATCTTTAAAACACACACACACACCACAGAAGGAAGAAAGAGAAAAAGGAAACAAATAGCAAGTGCAACAAATAAAAAACAGTTACAAACATGTTGGATATTAAACCGACTATATCAATAATCACTTTAAATGTGAGTCGTGTAAATACACCAATTAAAAGACACAGCTTATCAGATTAGATTTTTTAAAAAATAGACCCAAATATACATGGTCTATGAGAAACCCAATGTAAACATAAACTTAGGTTAAAAATAAAGTAAGAAAGAAACTGAGATTAAAGCTGTAAAGTGCTCTGAGCTCTGTTCTTCTACCTTTTCTTGAAAGGTAAGTACAGAAAAAAACTAATCTACTGAGAAATTCTATACTGTTCTCAATGTATATATAATTTCCTCAATACATATAAACAATGTCCAATATTTTAAAATGTTGACTTATTTATACTATTTGAGAAATAAATAACTGCACATTATTTGAACTCCCAAATTAATGATAGCTGAATACTTAATGCACATATTTCTCCCTAATCTTGCTTATATCTCACAAACAAAAATCTGCTGACCATAACACAATTGATTTCCTTTCTTTAAGATGAGCTCTCACTCCTTGTTTCTGGAAGTCGAGAAATATTAATAAATGTTCTTACTCGTACCTGAGAACATGTGTGTGTGTATTTATATATATATATATATATATAATTACTGTAACAGATTCCTTTTTCCATGTAGTTCAGTGACCAATATGAGCTGTTAAACATTTCTTAATAGCAAAGCTATGAAATAATTCACTGATCTATCATGCTTAAGTTTAGATGCTATAAGTTTACAGAAACTCAGTTGGCCTTTCTCTAATCGTCCTGAATTGAATACCCAAAAAAGACATTTTCATCGCTGCATGTCTAGCATGCCCACATTGACCAAATACATCTTGGAAGAGGACTCTCCTAGACGGATTAGCCAGTGGTTAGGCTATGACATTTCACATATGCCAAAGGTATGTTTTTGAATTTCACATACATATCCTTGCTCCTCATGTTAAAAGTGAAAAAAGCAGCATTTGATTTGATTTTCTGAGGTTGGAAAAAAATGACTGAAACTTTCCCATTGTGTGATGATGCTGGAATCTTTGATCTCTACTACCCTAAGTTCACAGTCAGGCTACTTAGTTTATTTTGAGAAAGCAAATCCTTCCTGTTGTTTCTCAGGAAATGGAAGAACACATTTATAGACTATGTTTTAACTTCACATGTAAATGGCTTTAATTTTTTTAACTATGTTTCACTTTGAAGAATATTTAATTATATGGAGAAATTTAGACTTTCAGAAAGAAACTAGAGCAGTGGGGTGAAGAGAATAGTATTCTCAGACTTAAGCTAAAAGGGTGAATTTTTTAAAAAAATGGTCTCACGCAAACTGTTACACCCTGTTTCTTCCTGTGAAGAATTTTCCAAGCATTAAGTTGTATAATAGCTTAATGAGGAAAAAAGGAAATGCCCAAGTTTCTCTCAAATATTTAACAGCACAGAGAAAGATTAGAGACTTAATTTTTGAAGACTGTCCTATTACCTGTTTAGGCTTGTTAAATTATTATAATCGTCTCTGGAGCCATTCACCTGATCTGGATTCATTTTTTAATGCCAGCCACACCTCTAGGGTTTTAAGATGTCATCCCTTTTCTTAACAGGAGGCAAAGACAGTTTAAATGGCTTTGAAAAGTAAACCTTCCTGGGGAAGAACATACCCAACTGAGCCTTAAGTGATGAAATGCTTCAAACTGTTTCTGGTTTTTCTACCAGCAAAGAAATCAAAGTGTACGGAAGGAGACGGAAAGGAGAAAAGAAGGCCTTTTGAGGTAAGATGCTAGAAATAATGCTTAACCTTCTTCAACTGTTGACTTCTCTTCTACAGTGCTACATTTTTAATGAGGAGGGAGAAATAAAGCCAGCTAAAATTAAATGCAATCATATGAGAGAAAGAACCAGCACAGATGATGAACACAAAGAGCACCACCACCTTGATGAAATAACGTGTGATGTCTGGGGGGCCAGTACACACACCCAGCAAACCCACCCTGCCAACCCCTCACCCGACTGCGGTCACAGCCCCATTGCCTCCCTTTCCTGATGGGCTACCCGGTGTGGCCTGGCAGTGGGCACTGGGCATGCTCGCCTGACAGCTGGTCTGGCCTTGAGTCGTCGACTTCCCAACGGCACTGGGGAGAGCTGCTACCAGAGGAACTCATGAATGATAAATGACAGCAATCTAGCGACTCTCATTTTCTGTCCACTCATTTTTGTCTACTAATGGACAAGTCTCACAGACGTTCTGGGACTTACAGGAGGCTCAGGGGGGCACTAATTATAACTTCCTCCCCTGAAAGAGGAGGACAGCGAGGCTCAGTGAGACGAGCTGACTTCCCCAAGGCCGCCCCCTGTGAATGGAGAACTCAGACCAGAACTCACGTTCCCTAACGTTCAATCTCTTCACTCCTTCTGTGCTCCTTTCCTCCCTTCCCCTGCACCTTAAGTGCCCTTAAATCACCATCAAAACCTAACATTGCAGGCAAGGCCTTTGTGTTTTATTTTAAAAGACCAGTCATGATATTCATCGTACTCTATCAACCAGAAAAAAAACCCCACCATCACCATCTAATGCCGGCTAACAAAGCCCCAACTGGGCCCTCAATGATTACACATCCTACCTCCATCAGTGAGCTCCTTTCTCTAAGTTTACTATTAATAACTTTAAACTGTCTTCTCAAGGCCCCTTCACTCCCAGAAGATTTTATCGGCTCCTACTTTACTGAGAAAACCCAAACCTTCAGAAACGAACTTTCTCAACTTCCTTCTCCACCTGCACACTCATTTTCAGGCACACATAACTTCTCTTCCTCTCCTGCCCCAAAGGAACGAATGTCCCTGTTCCTTCTCAGATGCTTTTTTTTTTTAAGATTTTATTTATTTATTTGAACAGAGAGAGACACAGCGAGAGAGGGAACACAAGCAGGGGGAGGGGGAGGGGGAGAGGGAGAAGGAGGCTTCCCGCGGATCAGGGAGCCCGATTCGGGGCTTGATCCCAGGACCCCGGGATCATGACCTGAGCCACCCGGTGCCCCTCAAGACACTTCCTTTGACCATGCTTGCACTCCGGATCTTGGCTAGGCCTGTTTTTTCTGGAGCCTTCCTCCATCAGTCATTCTCTCTTCTACCTTTAGTCACTCCCTCGCCACACTTCTCAAACAAAATGCAAGCTCTAGACACGACTGCAAACACACAAAAATATTCCTTCATGGACAAATGTGTACACACACACACTCCCAACTGGTGCTTCCCCTCTCTAGGCCTACTCTTTCCTCACCCATGACAATGCCGACTTAGACTTTAGAACTCTTCTGACTACTTAACACCAACTGAATATCTCATTGCCACACCCAGGCTCCCACTTTCAATCTTTGCTCTACCTGACCTTCCTGTGGCCTCTGACAGACCTGAGAGCTTTTCCCTTTTTACCACACCTGGGTGCTTTGGCAAGGTGCTTATCCGAGCTTCGGAGAGCTTCTCTGTAAAAGCCAACAACAATAATTATTTCAGGAGATACTACTGAAAGGACTATATGACAATATATATAAACAAAACAAAAACCCTGGTGCACGATATTTCCATCAGCTTTGTTTCTGTCTTTTCCTGATCTTCTTTCTTTCTCCTCTTCTGTCTGCTTGGCCTTTTGGTCGTTGGGCCATCCATGAATGGTCTCAGCTACTACATTCATGGCAATAATCATCAGTTCCCATTACTCCCCAAAACACATCTCTGGCCCTGACTTCTCTCTGGGGGCGAGGCCTCTCAAGAACAACTCAGTGTCCCAGGGGCACCTCAACTTAAGTTCAAACTGAACGCATTGCTCTCTCTCCAAAATTGTTCCTCTCATATTTTCCATTCTAATGACACCTTCAGACTGTGAATCTTCCCAGCCAGAAACATCAAGTCACCTTTCTTCTTTCTTCTTCCTCCCCTCCCACTTTCCATTCAATCAGTAACCAATTCTCTCTCCTAAATGAGTCTCAAATCCATCCTTGTCCTTTCCTTTCCCACCATCGTCACCATACTTCCAGTCCTCACTTTCTACCTGGATTGTTTTAATAGCCACTGGACTTCCCCCTGCTTCCTTTGCATATACCTTAAGACCATGATTTAAGCATTTGTTTCATCTCTGGTGATTCCACAATGCTGTTGGGAAAAAGCCCACACTTCTAGAAATAGCAGGTGTGGCTCTAGACATGGCTGGATCAAGAATCTAGACCAAGATGCACCCCTAACCCCCTCTCCCCTCTGCACCAAGACCTCTCTGAGCCAGTCACTCACACTCTGTTCCTCACACACTGAGCTCTTCCCGGCTCCAAACCTGGGCTATTTCTTCTGGGGCTTTTTTGTTTTTTGGTTTTTTTTTTTCCCTCCTGCTCAGCCTGGTAAATAATCCTATCCCTCTAATAATAAGCACCAAAATCACCTCCTTCATGAATTCTTTCCTCACGAACAAGAAAGAACAAATCACTGCCTTCTTTGCGCCCCACTCTCTATTATTATTTATCACAACGCTGTAAAGCACCTCACATTCTAAGTTCCAGTTAATGATTTATGGGTCTATCTTCTGAGGTCAGGCACTGTGTCATATTCACATTGTTATCTTCAGAACTTAGCACAAAGACTGGTACACAGCAGGTAGGAGGAAGAGAGATAAGGGAACTAAGATTCAGTAGTTTAGAGCTCAGCAAATGTCTGTTGAATGGATGAAGTAGCTTTGCTGTCAATTATATTAGAATAATTGACTAAGAGAGGAGGCTGGTAAGACAGGTGGATCTGACAGCTGGTGAGGTGAGCATAAAGGAACCTGAACGAGAAATGGAAAATGTCAGCACTGATGAAGACCTCTCCTGAGTATGTAAGTTCAATCAGGTCAGTAGCTAGGGTTGTTATAATCAAACTTAGATGAATACCTAATAAATCCTGTTTAAAGCACACTGGGAGAACAACTCCAACAGCCCAAGAACATGGTCTTACCTGTCTAAGCAAGTTTTAAACTCTAGAACATTCTACATTATAATTTTACTGGACTTTGTGCAAGCTTACTAAATTTTAGTAGTTAGACTGCAACCCTCCCCTATATCCATAAAGCACCCTAAGAACTCCAGATGAAAGAAAAATAAAATATAGCCTGTCACCCATATAGTGGTAGAACTGATGGCCAAGGGGAACATCTTTGGTCCAGACAACCATGCCCTGCGATATCTATTTTGAGACCACGATTTGTCCCCCACAGTAATTGCAAATTAATTTACAATAATAAGCCATGTTATGTACAACATGGTTCCATGCCATTTCATCAACTAAGCAAAAAGGACACTCTATTCTGCATAGGCATGCAGATGACCGTTTACCAAATCAAGTGATCCAGCATTCAGGGGGACATATATTAGAGCCTGGAAGAGAAATGAGACCAAGTGAACTGAGAAGGGAGTGGTGAAAAGCAAACTTGGAGAAAACCAAGCCAAAACTGGCAATGTTTTCCCAATAATAAAGACACATCTATAATTAACAGGCTTTCAAGAGTATTCAGCCATGTATTACTGCATCACACCTCATAAAACATTCATTCAAAAGCCATACCAGGGAAGCACATCCTAGCTCTATAAGCACATGCAGAGCACTGAAGAAGAGAAGCCTTTGAAGTGAGACATCCCCTGCCCTACATAGGTGACCAAGTATGGAAGGGAGCCATATTGCTAACAATGAATAAATAAATAAAACTGAGAAGGAAATGGAATGTGAGGGATGTTAAAATTAAAATGTTATTAAATAAATACAGAATGTTCCCAGTGAAGTAAACACATTTCTAGAAAATGTATGCAGGTGTAAAGAGTTAACAAACATGCAGATAACGGCAAGAAATCTACCTAAAATCATCTATTTTTGAACTTTTAAATTTATTTCAACCTTGGTAATAAGATCAAGTTATATAAATGTACATGTAACAAGATAAAACATATTTCAAAGTCACAGTATTTTTTTAAAGATTTTATTTATTTACTTGAGAGAGAGAGAGAGAGAGAGCGCACATGAGCAGGTGGAGGGGCAGAAGGAGAGGGAGAAGCAGACTCCCCGCTGAGCAGGAAGCCCAAAGCGGGGCTTGATCCCAGGACCCTGAGATCATGACCTGAGCCGAAGGAAGGCAGACGCTTAACCGACTGAGCCACTCAGGTGCCCCT
Organism: Mirounga angustirostris; assembly: GCF_029215605.1. Classification (NCBI taxonomy): domain Eukaryota; kingdom Metazoa; phylum Chordata; class Mammalia; order Carnivora; family Phocidae; genus Mirounga; species Mirounga angustirostris. The sequence goes on from NW_026991712.1 coordinate 115,707,326, forward strand.
AAAGCCATAGTAATTTAAAAAGTGTATCAATGACCCAGAAGCACACAAATAAGCCACCTAAACAAATGAGGGTTCTCAGAAAGAGATCTGTATAAATGTACACTTATAAGCCAGAGGTAGAGAAAGAGTGGATTATTTCATAAATAGTGCTGGTGAAACTGGCTCACAATATGACCAGTTTTTTAAAAGTAGAAATGGGTTTCTACCTCATATCTTCAATTCCAAATAGTTTAAAAACTCAAGAGTAAACCTGTAAAGTTAATAAAGGGAGGAGAGACTAAACTGTAAGCCCAGAATAGGGAAACATTCCTGAAATGACTCCATGCACAGACCACAATAATATTAAAAACTGGAGGGTTCATCTACATTAAAACTAAAGATTTTTGTTGTTGTTAATGAGAGTCACCATCGACAGTTATCAGGCAAGTGACGTCCTGGGAGAAAGTGTTCACAATACCTAAAGCTAAGAAGGAATTTGTTTCTAGAATATACAGGAATTCCACAAGAATGCTTTCAAGGAACTTCTTGCCAGAAAAGGGCAAGAGACCCGATTCACAAAAAAAGGGAAATTAAATTAAGTAAATGAAGAGATGCTCAACCTCACTTATAATCGTAAAAAGGCAAAATTAAACTATGAAGTACAAATAACATCCATCAGATTGGCAAAAATCAGGAAATTTGTTAAGAAAAAAAGAAATCATCGTGCAGTATTGGTGGGGACATAAACCTAACAACAAGTTGCAGATTTCCTAGTAAAATCGGTACGCTTACATCCTAAGATCCAGGCAATGCTGCTTGTGGACAATATTGCCTCAAGAAACTATCACCAACAGATTCAATATATCTAGGCTCCTTAGGGGGAAAAATGAATACATACTGCATGAAAGCCAAAAATATTTATAAAATTCTTTTTAATAAAATTTCTAAAAGTTTTGACTCTTCCATGTCCCTATTTCCAAACACATACTCTCTATAGTTGTAACTTAACCCTTGCTGAAACGATAAAACGAAAGGTAAGGCTAAACAAAGTGTGATCATTTCTTTTCACTGGTGAGGTTAAGGACAGACAAAGCAGCACATGTAAAGAAGGGACTGTTTTAGCCTGGGGAATCAGAAATCTGAATCCCAATCCAGGCTTTAGCTTGTTTCTGTGAATTGGATAAGTTACCATCTCTGCCTGCCTCAGTTTCTTCATCTATAACACAGGGATATTACCTATCCTGCACAACACCAGGAGGATTAGAGATAATCCATGAAGTGTCTGACACACATGAAGTGTTCAATAAATTGGAAGTGACTTTTTTTCTTTTAAAACCAGAAAAAAAGAGTATCATGCACTAACCCTAAAAGGTTTGGGTGCTCAGCCTAACCTGTCTTAAACAGAATACCAAAGTCACGGCAAGAGGCATGGAAACCAAAGAGACTGATTCAATGGGAACTCATATGTCTGTTTTTTCCACTAAAGAATAGGGATAAATAATATCTCTTTCCACATTCTTATCAAAAACTGTAAAGGTTAAGGTTGGGAGGAAGCTTCTTTTAGCTTCTGGGAAATGAATGTAAGGCTGCCGCTGGTGGTACTCAAGACAGTGGTGATTATGCAACTGGTGTCAGAGTCCTGACTCAACACATGTAAGGAAGGGGTATTCACAGAAGTGATGTAGGGAAAATGCTCTTGGGAGAATTCCAGTTATCTGTGACTGAGTAATCCTAAGACCTCAAAGCGGACCATGAAAACCAACCTCAAAACAAAATCAGATCCAAAGTCAGGACTTTACACATCATCTATTTAATGGACACCAAAGAGGAAAATCTCCACCTGGGAATCTTGATAATCTGGCGGCTAACGTACTGTACATTTAAATGACCACATCAGCATTTCCAGCCTGGAGCAGTTGTTTTACTTTGGCCCTGATTTCCCACCCTGTGGACTTCAAGGTGCTGGCAGAGGTCAGTACACTGAACCGGTCTCACATATAGATGTAATACTACTTTATAAAAACAGGAAGATGCTGTGGTCATTATTTACAATATATACTCAGTTGAGTGATATTACTAGTACCTGTCATCACTACATATTAGCAACCAGAAACAAGTAAAACTCTAAGCAAGTCAAAATCTTTGAAACCTTTAAGTATTAATAAAAGCTTCCTGATTTTTGTACGGGTTGAGAACCACTGCTTTAAAGGTTACAAATTCCAAAGAAGACAGTTTTTATTTTATAATAGACATGAGAAAATGAGAGGGTTTTGAGAAGATGAAAATCCTAACACATTTATCTCCACCCCTAGTCCTCTCTTGGTCATAAACTTTTCCTTGGCATTTAACATCAAAGCTTGTTATGCTTTCATTCCTATTCATAAGCCATTACAACTGTCCCACACAGAAATGGCAGAGCCCTGTGTATTAAGAAAATATACATATTTCATTCCTCACTTATAAAACAAAAATCAGGGCACCTGGGTGGCTCAGTTGGTTAAGCGACTGCCTTCGGCTCAGGTCATGATCCTGGAGTCCCGGGATCGAGTCCCGCATCGGGCTCCCTGCTCGGCAGGGAGTCTGCTTCTCCCTCTGACTCTCCTCCCTCTCATGTGCTCTCTCTCATTCTCTCTCTCTCTCAAATAAATAAATAAAATCTTTTAAAAAAATAAATAAATAAAATTTAAAAATAAAACAAAAATCACTCACTTTATCTCTTTCCTCCCCCAATTTCTCCCCTTCTCCTAATACTTCGACATAATTCTAAGGAGGTGAAGTTATAGATCACTGTAGATATTCCAACTGTTGAAGAGAAAATAAATCTTTTATCCAGCATTTCCCAGTGGAAATGTACTCCCCATTTTAATTTATATTCTTCTCAATGCAACATAAAATATTAGCTAAAGAGAGCCTTAACTTTAAGCATTGCAAAGATAAGAAAAATAAACTTATTTCCATCTGAGGAGTACTACAAAAATACTTAATATATAATTTAAAGTTTATACGGGTTTGCCAGTATCTTTCCATAACATGACCTCTCCTTTCTTTCCTTCTTTCTTTCAAGTAATCTCTATGTCCAACATGGGGCTCGAACTCACAACCCCGAGATTATGCTCTACCCACTGAGCCAGCCAGATGCCCCTGTAATATGACCTTGTTAGTGGGTATCCTCAGCTAGGGGAGTGGGGAAGTTGGAAGGGCTATGTATGGTGGTGGTATGGTAAGTATGGCAGTGGGCTATAGAGAGTCACACACATCATTTTTTAATTTATTATTTCCTTTCTGGGACATAAAGTGTTCTAAGGGTAAACCAGAAGTACTGCTTTTTTATTCTAAAAAGATATAATATGCTAATCTGATCCTTCAAAAATATACTGGCTACTAAGACCTGACAATACGATTTCTATAAATTAAAATATGCCATTAGACTTTTGGCAGCAGAAAACAAATCATATTGATGCAAACACAGCTAAATCTAGTTACTAAAACAGAGGAAGTGTAAATTTCAAATGAGGGGGGAGGGGAAAAAAACACTACAAAGAAACCCCTGAGCTCTGGGGGGAGAGAGTGGGAAAAGATCTGAAGATGTAGGTAAGGCTAGTCTCAAGTCGGTTTTACCAGCTCCCTTGGAATGGTGAAAGACCCTGAATCAGCATTGCCATCTCTTCCTTAGGCAGCAACTTTCCAGATTACAGAAGGGCCAGGACTACAAATCGAAAGACTTGTTGAAGTCCCAGCATCTCCATTTACTAATATGACCATGGACAAGTCACATTTTATCAGCCTCAGTTTCCTCTCTCCATAAAATGGAGTACATGAGTCCTATTTCACCAGACTATTAAAGCGAATAACAAATTATAAATGAGATCTAGAAAATGTGCTCTGTAAACAGAAAATGAGGATCTTAAGATCAGTTTTCCTAGGTTATTATTTAATTATTAGTAAATTCTGCTAGGGTAGGAGTAAATCCTGTTTCTAAATAGGGTACAAGTTCAGAAAGTCACAAAGGCTGTTCTATTTTATCTTTAAGTACAGCGACCAATGTTCAACAAAGTCCTCAAATAAATTAATGAACCGGAGGGCCAGGAGCATACTCAGGTATAAAAGTACTATGGTTGTACAGGCCATTCAAGAGTCTGTCTCACTAACTTGTTTTCACTTTTAGTCTTGCCATGTATTTGGCAAGAGAAGAGGCATAAACACAGACATATCACAATGAAATTCACATTTAAGAAGCCCACGGCCATCTATCTAGAGAAAAGATAAAATTAATTGCTCAGCTCTTATAATGTATCTTGACTATTTACTGCTAACACAATCATGCCAATTATTGATATTATCGCAATGCTTAGAGCAGCTCTGCATTTTAAAAGTGATTAAAGTTCTGAAGGACTACTGGAATAATGGGATCACAGAATTCAAATCACTGCTGGGGGCGGGGGAAGGGAGGGAGAGGACAGTACAAACTTACTAGGCTACCTGACTACAAAAGATTTTCCTTTCTAAGCAAAATGAATTACACAGGAAACATATTTTATTAGAAAAAGTACATATTAGAACAGCATAGCCAGCATGTGACATCATGAATTTAAATCTACAACTAACCCTGCTTCCTGAGGAGGCCTGGCTGCCCAATAAGGTGAAGGAGCTGAATGCATGTGGTAGTGGGATTATGCATATTCCCCCGGTGCTGCAGAAAAAGACCCTTCCTTGCAGAATCTCACTTTCCTCCCCTTGAGTCATTTGTTCACATCCCTTCCTCCAAAACAGAAGAGTAAGAGGATACTACTGGCTTTCACATTGTTCAAACATTGCATCTGAGGCCAATCCGCCCATCAAACTGATTCTTCTCAACCATCCAACCTCCCTTAGTGACCCTCCACCAGACTGGAGTTTCACCAGGTGGATAAATATAGGCAGAGAAACAAGGCCAGGCTTTCATTAGGGGAAAAGTCAATCTGACTTAGTCTGCAGAGACAGGAGCTGCCAGGGAAAAGAAGAAGCAAAGTCTGTGCCTAACACCAACCTCTTCTCCAGCGGTTTGCTCTCCACCTATGAACATCTGAGAACGAGCAAGATATGGATGGATGTGAAACTATCATCTACTCGGTGAATTTGAGGAAAGTCATTCTCAGTTTTACTCTGTTGGAAAATGGAATATAATGAATAAAGATATCTGGCTCATACCTTTAATAGGACCTTCTGTCTGAGCGAGGAAGCCTGGCTAAGAAACCACAACTGCAGTTAACAAGCCAGACACCAGACTAAACACCTCAGAACTAGCTGTCCCTCATTCCTGGTCGCTACCTTTCCAGCGTGTCTGCATCACTAATTCCTCAGTTCCTGAAAGCCTGGCTCCCCCCTCACCGCTCCCCCCAAACCAACCCCCCCCCAACAAAACAAAACAAAAAATAACAACAAAGTGGGGCTCTGCTGAAGAGGTGGGATTTCGGAGCCTGGGCACCAAGACTCTCGTTCTCCTTTCCACCTTACACTTCGCCCGCCACTCACCCTCTCCCCCTACCCCGCCCCAGGTCCCCACCTCTGCCACACCACTCTTCTAACACCCAAGCCTCCCAGGGCCTTCCAGCAGAAAACCCCCGTCAGCAAAGGAGCAACAAAGCGCCCCGCTTTGGGCAGCTGCAGGAGGAGGCGGAGAGGGCGGAGAGAGCAGCTGGGGACTCCGGGAAGCCTCCCGGGCACAGGCAGCCCAGGCTGGAAAGCGCCCGCCAAGGCTGAGAGTGAGCTCGGGCAGGTCCCGCCCTCCCGCGTGGGTCCCACACACCCGGGGGCGGCACGGCCACGGCCAACAGAGACCCCTGGGGGCGAAGGCGGGGAGGGGGGCGCGACCGGGCACACGCACACAAGTGAGGAGGCGGCGCAGAGCTGGAGAGCTGGCTCGGCAGCACCCAGGGGCGGCGGCCAGTGACAGCCCAGCGCCCGGCCCGCGGGCTCGCGACCTGACCACACGCACCTGGACCAGGCAGCCACCCTGCTCCCTCAGGGCGCTCTCCGGGGACTTGGCTTCAGGGGGGGGCTCCGCAGGCTGGAACCGGCGGCGACGGAGACCTCACTCCTCCATCCTGGGACCCGGCGGCACGTTGCAGACAGCCGTGCACTTCCTGTTTGAAAACACGGGAGAGAAAGAGCGAGAGATCCGAGTGTTGGCAGAGTGGAGGGAGGGGCGCAGACCGGCTGGAGGGAGCACCGGGGGGCTGCGGGTTGCACAACTACCGCCGCCCCCGCCCGCCTCGCCATGGTCGCCCCAGGAGCTGTCCCCCACGCCGGGCAGGCAGCGACCCGCCACACCGGCTCCCAGCGCGGTGGCTCCCCGCGGGCCCGGGCCTCCCCCTGCCGGAGGCCTCGCAGGCAGCACGCAACCGGCACGCTCGTAAGCCCTTCCGTTTCCAGCCCCTGCCCGGGTTCTCCCCTCCCCACTCGTACCGAGTCAATGGACTGCACGCTTCCTCCCGAGCGCAGAGCGCAGCGCCGCGTGTAGTCGGCCTCTGTTTTCCTCCTTTCCTCTCCTCCCCACCCCCGCCCCTGCAACAAAATCGCCCTGGGGAAGGTGTAAAGACAGGACCAAGCCTTTCCAAGGGAGTGGAGGCTGGATTTATGCAAAAATTTTAAGCGAATAGCCACATCCCAGTACATCCACTCCAACTCAGCAACTGAAAGAGCCTCAGGATGGGAAATGACTTGCCTTGCGCGTGGCTGACTCAAAAGAAAGCGTGCACACAGCTGCCACAAACTGGGGGGTGTGGTGGAGGGGAGTTCCAGGGTCCTAGGGTCTCTATGCGGACAACCTCATCCTCACAGTCCCCTAACATTCCATATACCAATTCCACACAGAAGACAATGGTATAGTATATTGTTTCAGAAAACAAGTATTTCTTTGTGCTTATGAAATCACAGAGCAGTTCCAAAATTCTGAGTTTGGGTTCACTGCTTTACCCTCTGTCTTAGGTGAACCTCATCAGGATAGTGTTTAAAAAACAGTAAACAGATGGTTTAAGAATCTGCCATATGCAGAGCGTGCCAGCTCTAGGAGTTCATATGTGTGCCGGGTTTCTGGGCTTCCAGGTGTGGACGGCTTCATCTGTACCCTGCCTGCCCTTCCACACAAATCTCTGGGGTCACAAGGCATTTACAGGACTGTCTCGGATAAACAGCTCCTTTTATCATCAAGCTGATGGCTTAAATAAAAGTTATTCATCTTTCAAAACTAGCATGGAGAGTAGGATAATTATTCTACATAAAGAGCCAAATTTTGACGAAAGCAGAAATTGGTGGTAAGCTCCTACTCTGTGCTAGACAGCATCTCATTCTAATCTGCTCTTAGTTTTAACATTTCCCAACAGATCTACAAATGTCCTATTCTCATATTCCCAACTGAGGAAACACGGTCAGAGAAGTTAAGTAACCGTCCTGATGTCTCAGCTAGAAAATGGTCAAATGGAGAGTTGAATAACAGGTCTTTCCTAAGTATAAAATCTGGGCCATTTCCTCTACACTCTGCTAATTCTCAAAACAATAGTGAATCCTGGGATAAAAATCAAGCCCAGCGACCATCTGTAATCCATTTCTTCATCTCCAAATGATCCTGCAGTTTACAAGCTGTAACCCCGTTGAACTAGCCAGAGTCCTTACCCACCTCAGTAATATGTACCTTGATTACCCAAGCAGAGGACACTGTGCTCTTTCCTACTACCTACTACTGGCTCTTCCAGCCTTTTCAGAATTACTCAGTGGCAAAAGTTCAAAAGGTTCTAGGACAGCCTCTCTTATGCCAAGGTACAAAGTCTGAGCAAGTTCAGAACCTAATCGGCTGACTAATATTTGTTCCCTGAATTCTTTTTCTCTAACGGGGATTTTTTAAGAGGGCAAACAACACAACACACAGATGGCCTCAACTTTTCATGAAACTGTTGAAATTCTGTTTTCTATTTCCTTCTGCTTCAGCACTTAGCTCACACTCACCTGTCAGTAGCATGCTATCAGCCTCCAGACAAGCCAAGAAACAGAGCACATGTAAAAAGGTGATTAAGAACCTTGGCAATGGCGAGACCCCTGACACTTGCGGAGACTGAGGGAGGAGGTGAGTGCTTTTACCCTGTGTCCAGATGAACTGCATCTCACTTGCCCTTGCCCACTCCCTCACTAAGGAGCACATTCTGGAGTTGTAGACTGTGCAGGTGATCTGCCAAGGGCAGTCCAAGTGTAGCAGCAGGGTGGTGGCGGCGGGGAGGGGGCAAGGGTGGGGGGAGGGGCAGAGATACAGTCTAATGAGGCCTTATTACTGAGGGGGCTTATTCCTGAGGGGTCTCAGCATCCTTTTAGGGTCCAGCTCTGCTTTGGCTGCCACCTTTTACTTTCTCACAGTCCATTGCTTCCCTGGACTTAGCAACTCTTCACCTCTTTTCCCAGACTTAATGCTTTTTCCCAAAGCACTACCATTTTTACCCCACAAAGTACATGGTGGGAGGGAAGCACGTAGCTCAAAACTTCTCTCACTTCTCTCTCATCTAAAAAAAAACCCTGTCAATAATTACCATGTTTTTGAGGATACAATTCTATTTTAAAATACATTTTGGTATCCCTGCCTCCATTTTTGTTATTCATTATGACTCCAAGAGCCTAGAAGGAAAACCTCTGAAGAGAAAGGAAATTCTTCAGAAAAATCAAAGGAAACATGCTGAAATTAACCTGCATGGATCCCACAGTGTACAGTTTGGGTAATACAACACTCCTATGACTGCATCAGTCCCAGACCTGTTTCCTAACAGCCACAAGGTCTAAGTATCTTTCTTTCCCATTGTTCAGCTATTCTCCCGCACGTTCTGTGTTTCATAGAGAAGTGCTTCTACCTTACACCTTTTGAGTAGAAAAAAAAAATTAAATCACAACCTCATAGGAAGAGAAAAAATATGCTCCCCAGTAGGTACAAATCATGCCACAAGAGATAAAACTGATTTTGGAAGAATACTGGAAGTTCATTTTGAAAGTCTCCACTCCCTAAGTACAACAGCCCATGGATTAAGACGGCAACATTGCGAAAGCCATTTTGGAGGTTCCAAATTAAGTGACAAGCGAAAGCTTCTCTGAGGACTAACAAGTGTGGAGGAGGAGATGATAAACTCGTATCTTAAATGATACTGCTTATCCTTCTTCATCTTAAAAAGAAAGACGAAGACCTTACCTTGGTGGTTAAAAATGTTTGCCACAGATTTCAATGTATGAGGATTCCTAGTTATTATTACAGATGGATTTTGCAAACAAGAAAGAAAATTGACAAGAGTGCCTCTCCGTACTAGCAGCCTTCACATCAGTGTCCCTGTCTGTGTGCACTTCCAGGGTGGCAATGCAATAGGCTTTTCTGAGAAGGAGGTCTCTGGCACTCACACTCACCTCCCAGCCTCTGCAAACCTGGGCCATGGCTTTCAAGGAAGATGTTCTCAGAGCCAACTGGCTGGCTTGATTGGCATTTACCCACAGAGGGTTATTAGCCATTTTTGAGGAGCCAGAGTGTCATTTCCCATGGTAAAAATGCAGTAGATGGGTGCAAATCATTTTTTTAAAACTCTGCCTGCAAGACAGTTTACGGTCCCTTCTGGGCACAGAGTTTCCTGGCTCTGAACAAGCTGAGAAGGAAAGCACTGCTTAGAGCACCCCACAGCATGACTTAGAAGACCCCGCTACAAAGCAGAAAGATAGGGCCAGGGTGATTACAGGCCTCGGCTGCTATACCTCGCGACTCAGTGCCTCGGTTTCCCCAGCTTCCAATCACACGTACAAATTCACCCATGCTGCACGGAATTAGTAACTTTACCTGGGACCCTCACATGCCCTGCCCCCCTGAATTTGCAGATCTGCTTTTTTGGGGAAGAGTCATTAACACTGTGAGAAGAAGCAGTGGAGTTCACAGATGTTAAGTCATTTTCTCAAAGCAGCAGGTAATGGAGCTAAAACTCACCCTGGGTCTGTTCTTCCTCCTTTTAACTGAAGAGAAACGAGTGGGTGCATCTTGGCTGTGGATTTATTATTCTGTGCTATACAACTTTTACTCAGAAGACTCTTACTTTTCAAACACAACTTGTAATGTTCTCTCAGCTGCATCATGTTACTTCATCACCTTGCCAAATTTCTGTAAAGTGTAAAGTATAAACATGTATTTTCCAACAGGCCCACTGATTTTTAAACCCTAGCAATGGAAGTCCATACAAATGAGGTTAATTATGCTCTGGGGCTGCAGCTGAACATTATTTTATTTTATTTTATTTTTTTAAAGATTTTATTTATTTGACAGAGAGAGACACAGCGAGAGAGGGAACACAAGCAGGGGGAGTGGGAGAGGGAGAAGCAGGCTCCCCGCCTAGCAGGGAGCCCAACACGGGACTCGATCCCAGGACCCCGGGATCATGACCTGAGCCGAAGGCAGACGCTTAACAACTGAGCCACCCAGTCACCCCTGAACATTATTTTATAAAATAATAAATAAGATCCACTAGTCAAACTGTGATGATGAAAAATCTCAATGTATTTTTTCCAAGTTTCCCCTCTCATTCTTCAGTTAGTATGCAAATATATAAGTAAAGTGGGCCACAGTGGCTGATGTGCAGTGATTTAAAGAGCATAAATATGAAAGAAGAGCAAGAAACCACAAAAGTTTGATTAAATGCAAATACCTGTACGCAAGTTAAGAGTATTCAAAATGTTCCTGGCACAAACTGTTAGCAATGGACAGCCTTGGATTATTTACTGACTGTTGATCGTGCTGTGTATTGTGTAGACTAAACACTGTCCTATAGGACATTTTTCTTTGGAAAGCATGTTTTGTCTATTTATCTTCTGTAGTGGGTATTTTTGCTTCCTTATTAAAAAAAAAATACTTAGGGGCGCCTGGCTGGCTAGTCAGAAGAGCATGCGAATCTTGATCTTGGGGTTGTAAGTTTGAACCCCATGCTGGGTATAGAGATTACTTAAAAATAAAATCTTCAAAAAAATTTAATTCTCTTTGGGCACCCGTTTAAAAAATAATCTATTAAAAAATCCAACAAGTTAAAAGGGTTGGCCCCAACAAGTCAAATAAATATATGTTCACTACCAAGAAAATAATGTTCTTAAAAAGGATTTTAAAAATATATACACATCTGATGGTAGAAAAATACACGAGTTGATAGGGAATACGTCACACACGTCACTGTCTATCGAATATATCAATTCTCAGTGATCTATTATAATGGAATCTTGAAGAAAAAAAGCAATTTGTGAAAAATTTAAGGTGACAAAATCGGATAGTTGATTTTCATTTCCTTTCCTTTGCCTGTAACAGAATGGCTAAGGCAAACAGCATAAAAGAGTAACAAAATGCCTAGAAAATCCAGAAACATTATAAACTTTTGCAAGATTATTCATCAATGTTTAAACTAAACCAAATTCTAACCACTTGACATGTCTTGACTCAATTATTCCTGACAACAACCCTCTGAGGTAGAAATTAGCACTACCTCTGTATCACAGATCAGGAAACAGATGCAGAGATACTAACTTGTCCAAAGTAACACTATTAGCAAATACCAGAACCTGGGCAGCCTGGCTGGTCATGGAGTCTACTTTTAACCAACACATTTTACTACCAATAAGGCACAACTGGATTGGGCTTGCTTCTTCCAGCATGAAAGGTCATGGTGGAATAGTCCCATGGGGATGGCACAATGGATATGGCAGCTGAAAGGCTTAGAGTTTTTCCTTTTTGCAGCAAAAATGGTTGTAAGTGGTAAGGGATATACAGCCTGCTACATGTTGCTGAAAAAAAAAAAAGGAATATGGGAAAGAAAGGAAAAGATATTTGTGGAATGGAAAAGCCAGGAAGAAGAGCTGCTTCCTCGCCTTGAGTGGAATCCTGGATTGCAAGGCTCCAGGATCGCCTGGCTACAGCACAACGGAGTTAGCAAGGGAAGGGAATGCAACGAACTCCGTGTACTTTGATCTTCCTGAAGCATTTGATACAGTGTCCCATCAAATCAGGATCACTAAATCAACTGAAACTTATGTGGCAACAAGAACCACATAGGAGTTAAGCAGGCTAGAAAGAAAAACACTGGATATATCTACTAATATGATGAAGGAAAGAACCACAAGGAACAGTGTTCAAAAGTAACTTGGAGATTACTCACACTGTTATAATCAAATGTACACATAGCATCAATTTGGGCGGTGTAAAAGGGCAAATGAGGGCAAGCCAATTGAATCCGTTAAATTAACAGAGAGGTGAAGAAAAGCGAATTCACTTTCATTTTTGTGCTCCTTTTAATTTTCAGGGAGGGGCTAGGATGTCCAATGGGTACTAACCACCTCTAGACCTGAAATGCCGAGGTTGAGCTAAGTAAAGTAAGCAACGGCAAACTAGATAGGTTTAAAATTTTTGGACCTTAGGTTTGAACTTCAAAAAGCATGATCCTATTATTCCACAAACCATGTAAAGTTCCATGAGAAATAATATTCCTTTCAACAAGACTCTGTTAGCAAAATTCAAAGAAACAAAGGGGCTCAAAGGCTGAATTTGGAGGTCAGATGAAAAAGTCAGTGGTGTATGTATAATCTGGCCCCACTACAAATATGCCACACAAGCAGAAGGTCATGAGAATGGTTTGCAAACACACGGCAGGATAAAGAACAGCGGAGAAGGAAGAGAGAAGAGAGCTAAAACTTGAACTAACATTATTTTTTTAAGCATAAATTATAATTTCTAATTTCTTTAATGTTGAGAAATTCCTTCTCCCTTGGTAGAGCTGCTTGCCTTCCCAGCAGAAATTATACTTTAAACGTCAATAGTTGATTTAGAACTCAAGAAATGGGAGTAAGAGAGGTCTGTAACATTTGGGGAAAAAAATGGCTTAAGTTCAGGCTGGCTCCCAGGAAATGTATAAGTGAGCAGCACCTCATTCAACTCCTAAGAGACTGGACTGAACTGGGAGCCCTGTAGCCTCCAGAACTCACACTCTGAAGAGACTGTCGATGAACAGTCACCAAGGAAATCCTACATATGCCCTTACCTTCCAAACAAAGGAAAAAAGGCAAATTTAACACAAAGCCATAAAGATTAGAGCCGTACTACATTCTAGATATGAATGGGAAAATGACCAAGTTCTGAAATTATCTTCCCCAAGTACTGATTAGTGGCCCCCTCCCATGGCTTAAAAAATTATCCACACAATGACAAACCCATTAGGCTCAGCCCAGACACCTGCCCCTCCACTCAGAAGCACCTACAGGACCCTTTAAACACAATCATCCAGGCCAGGCCCCACCCCGAATCTACACCATCAGAATCACTGCTGGGGGTTAGTGTGTGAATCTGTCCATTTAAGGAACTCCCAGGGGACTCTAAGGTGCAGCCTGGATGGGGAACCTCTGCTGCAGACATTCTACTCCTTTCTTCACTCAACCACCAGAACTGCTGAAGTCAGAGACTGGAGCAAATAATGTCTCTTCCCATGAATCGTTAGTGGAATAACCTTCCAACACAATGGAATGAAGTCCAAATTCCTTAGCAGGACACTCCAGGGCCTCTGTAATCTGTCCCAAACTGCTTTTCTGCTATCCTTTCTTCCCACATCCCTCCATCACAGCACCATCTCCAAACACATTACATGCTTCTTTCACGTCTCCAAACCTCGCCACCCCTCAAGTCTTCCACCCTTTCTCTACCATCCTTTAAAGCCCTGCTCAAGTTAATTTTCTGAAATGGTTTTTTGTGTGTAAAATCTTCTCTGATCTTTCCTTTTTTTAAAAAAGATTTTATTTGAAAGAGAGAGCAAGAGAGAGAGCACGAGCCGGTGAGGGTCAGAGGGAGAAGAAGACCCACCGCCAAGCAGGGAGCCCAATGTGGGGGGGGGTGGGGGAGGCTTGATCCCAGGACCCCAGGATCATGACCTGAGCCAAAGACAGATGCTTAACTGACTGAGCCACCCAGGCGCCCCTTCTCTGATCTTTCCAGTCAAAACTCAGTTCTCTCCTTCCTCTAAGCAAATGTCCAGAAAACAGGAGCTACCATACACTGCACGCTGTGCTGAATTACACTAAACTGTTGGCATGCTGAGAGCAGGGGCATACGTAACTCATGTTTTATACTGTGGATGAGGGACAGATCCAGGTTCAAAGTGTAGTTCCTCCAGGTACTTACTAGCACTGCAATCCTTGGTAGGTTATTTAAACACATTGTGCCTCAATTTTGTTATCTTTGAAATGGAACAATGACAAATGATACCTTCATGACTGAAGTGAAGATGAAGCATAAAAAAATGTTTGGCTCAATATGGACCAGCTAAAAATTCACCAAGAGGACAGCTTTTCCTTATTGTTTATTATTAATTTGTGTTTCCTATGCTACAGGAATGTACTCCAAGACCCAGTGCTCAAAAAGCATTTGCTGTCAAAGTAATAAGCAATGATTTCTCAATGCCCTTTCTCCTTACCCAATTTTGTTCTGTCATGAAGGGTATTTCATAGTATTTCTAATGACAAGTCATCCCTTCCTCCCCCTTTGTTTCCTTCAAAAATCACTGTACAAAATTCTAACGAACAAGCCCTGTCAGTGTCCCTCCTACTCCAGCCTGACTTTGTGCTCTGAACTATAGTCACTGCCTACAGCCACAGTGTCGCTGCCCAGAGAATCGCCTGCTTCACCCTTAAAACAAACGGCACTTTGTAGGCAAACTGGAGGCAAGCCCAAAGTAGGAGGGGGAAAAGCCAAGGAAAAGGAAAGTTTGGGCCAGAAACTGAGTTGACACCCACACGATCGTCCACACTGTAACACAGGTAAGGAGAGAACAGGAAAGGAAAGACGTTCAAATCAACACAAACCTTCCCGAGTACTCCCAAAGCATCCCCCCCGCCGCTCACCGATGGACAATGACTTCCAGGGCTCACGAAGGCCACGCTGGTCCCCTCACTGCCTAACACACAGGGCTACTGTTGTTGACAAACAACTGTCCTGTATAATTGGACCCTGCTCTTTCTCAAAGCAGTCATCCTGCCGTTACCATCCCCTCCATCGTTCCCGTGGAGATGAAACCCAATGAAACCCAACGTGAAATAAATCCAAGGCCCCACAGGCAGCAGAAGCCGGGGCCACCACCAGATCTCAAGTCCTCAAGCCCCAGATCCATGGTCCTCCCTCCCACTACCTTACATTAAGTGTGAAAAGCAATTTTCAAAATGTTCTCAGAAACACTCCAAATCCACTAGTTGCAAAGGTAAAGGTAAAACCGTTTTGTGCTCTTAAAAACAATTCTGGTGAGGGCTGTCAGCAGCAGCGAGGCCCCAGCAGCAGCCCTGAGGAGGGTCTGTGCAGTATGCCAGCATGCAGTTCCAGGAAGATCTGCAGCTTTCTCTTCCCGGATGGAAACTGTCTCCTGACAACTCTGTTCATTCGGTTTGGGGAGGAGCGACTGGGGAAGGAGCAAAATTGTCATTCTTTTTTCAAATCCAATCTCGATCCTGAGTTTAAAGCCGAGGTGACGTGGGAAGCAAATCTGTGATCCTTGCTGTGCGAGAGCATGAGAGGCAATGATGCAGTCCTCAAAAGCACGGATCCTGAAGCCACTGAGGGCCCGGGTTCCAACCATCACTGCTCTGCCACTGCCAGTATATGGCCCTGAGTCCCTCAGCTGCTCAAGGTCATGGGGAAGTGCAGCCAGACTGCAGAACTGGGCCTCAGTGTCCCAGGCTACACAGCACGGAGGTGGAGCAAATGAGCTACTCCATGCGAAGTGCTCCAAACGGTGCCCAGCACGTGTGATACTACATAGATGTTTCCTATTATTATTTCCAGAATGGAACTGGTCTCTAAGATCGTGTTTGTCAAGTGTATTTTATAAGAAGGTTCAAGAAGACTTCTCGTATAAATTTATCCGTAATGCCCCAAACCAGGACAAAGATTATTTACAAGTTTCACTTCCTGGTAGGATCTTCCAGGATTTCCATCTGTGGACTAGAGCCCCTGGAAGAACAAACAGTGGAATGTGAAGAATTCTTCTTCTTCCCGGCAATAGAGCAAGGAAATCTGCACCCATTCTCTCAATACTGCAAACCGGCTTCCATAATGAAAAAAAAAAAAAACAAAACAAAAAACCCCAAAGACCTTCATTGCATTAAACTAACTAATGCGGCGGGGCACATTTTTAAAAATGCAGTTTTTATTCTGAAAGCAACCAAAGCATTAAAAATTTTAAAGTTACACCAGCTGAGAGGGACATGGTTCAGCTCACACAGGGATGACAGTCCCAGGGACTGGAATAAAACCTGCTGATGAATCAAAAGATTTCTTTCCCAGAAAATGCTGAAATTCCAGGAACAATGTGCTATACTTGGGATGATTAAGAGAACAATGCTCTTAAAAATCCCCTCTCAGGCTAGGAGTCTAGCCTCAGCTCCTAACAGAGATCTGCTCAAGGATCACCTCTCCTCCTCTCAGAGGGGGCATCTGTACGACACATTCTTGGGAAGCGATGGCAGGCTCTTCCCCAGGGCAGCAGATACAACTGACAGCAGCACTAGTCGGGTCACAGTACAGGTCTGAGGTCGTGCCCTGCACAGGGGCGCCCCGCCAGGGAGCAGGGGCAGAAACCCAGCCCCCGCTGTTCCCCGACTGGGCAGCTGCCGCTGACTTCTCACTAAGGGACTGTGGGGTTTGCTCCAAGTCGTGCTGAGCACACAAGCCCTCCACGAGCAAAACAAGCTGGAGTCCAGAGCCCTGTGGGAGCTGGGGGCTGCCGGGCGTACCCCCTAGGACGCCGCTGCAGTTTGTCCTTCAACAAGAGCCAACTTTCTGCAGGGCGGACATCGGCCAGCTCTCCTGGTTTCCTTTTGGTTATCAGCTGCTCTGTGGTCTCTTCTTTTCCTGCCTCTGTATTCTCCTTTCTGACAGGAACTCTTTCCCTTCCTTTCCACTCCAATTCTCCTTTTGCAAAAGCCACAACACAAATTAATGCGCACCCACGAGGAATGGCAAAATAATGGCACTCTGCCCACCCACATAGATTCTACACTACTTCCAAATATTTATCGGGTCACAATTTTCCCTTTCTCATGTAAGGACTCTTCTGGTCTCTCCTCTCTTCTCTATTACCCCCAAAATCAATTTTGAGATGTAAATAAATGCTCCTCTTCCCTTATCTTCAGAGGGTAGATGATCTTTCCTCACCTCCAAGTGGCGCTTACCCCTCATTCTCTACTCCTGGGCCCACCTGCCCCCTTTGCCCCATACCCGCATCATCTTGGCCTCACTGCTTCATTCCCAAACTACATGTTTCTCCCTGAATCTCTTACTCCTCAAGCAAGACAACCCTTCAAATGCATTCACTCCAGATATAACAAATTTAAAGGGCAGAAATCGTTACAAGTATGGGGCTTTTGTTGTTGTTGTTTTTCTGCTTTGTGTGTGTATTTGGGGGGGGGGGACAGTGCTCAGAACAATGAAATCAAGTTTTGATCTGTTTCCATTTAAAATGATTGTCAAAGTGTATTGTGCTTTTATTCACATCCCATGCTTCTGTTTACCTGGCCACTAAGGGCTATCTATCTCTAAGGGCCTAAGCTTGCAGGCTGTATCCAGCCCACAAAGCCATTTTGTTTGGTCTGCAGGAAGTTCTTATTTAAAATGTTGAGCTAGCCAATCTTTTAAAATCAGGAGATTTTAAAGTAATAATCCAGATTTCTGGCTTACAGTGAAAAATCAGAAGATCTGGCAAGACTTGCCCACATTCCCATATGGCAACAATTGGCTGCTGAACAGATCAGCTAAACAGAGCCCCTTTAGACAGACCTGCACTTTCTAGTTCAGCCCAGGTCCACCCCACTCCCTCCTGATCACCCTACCCTGAGGCTGAGGACAAGCTGCCACAGATCATCTTCGGAGAGGCGTACTTCAGGCAGGGCCTGGTATGTGCTTGAGACCCCAGGGCAAGGCTGGCCTCCAACTCTAAGGCTCCCTCTGGTTAGTGCAGAAACTGCAGATACAATTACAAAGTTTGGGCTTCGTACAGAATTTGCCACATACAAATAATGTGTAAGGAAAAGAACTAAGAGGGAAGGAAAACGTACCATAATAGACATCTGAAAAGAACTAGGTTAAAGAGAGAGAAAAGCATCCCTCCCTCTCTGGGGGTGTGTGTGCATGGGATGGGGGTGCGTTCGTGCAAGCTGTGTTAACACTGCAGACCATCTCCTGATCTGTACTTTATTATTAGCTGAATGTTAGGGTGAAAAATA
Organism: Mirounga angustirostris; assembly: GCF_029215605.1. Lineage (NCBI taxonomy): Eukaryota > Metazoa > Chordata > Mammalia > Carnivora > Phocidae > Mirounga > Mirounga angustirostris. The sequence goes on from NW_026991712.1 coordinate 115,725,578, forward strand.
AAACCGCTGAAGTAGAAATTCTAACAGAATGAATTCAATTCCCTGAAATGATTATACTTGAGTAGAACACATCTACAAATGGAGTATATGTATGTGATACAGATATATGGATATTGATTTGACTCGTTGTTCAGTGGACATAGATAGGATTATTTATTGTTTCACTGCAGATGTTTGCTATGGCATTAGTTTAGCAAGCACTTGGACGTAACACCTTACAGACACGAGCTACGTCTGTATCTATTTATGGATAGCAACCACTGTAAGGTCACATCTCCTGAGGAAGAGTTTACTCCTTCGACACATACTACTACCTGTGGCACTCCATCACCAACACTGAGGACAAGAGACCAGGCCTAGAGAAGTCACCACAACAAGTGATTTTAAAATACCCTCTCGGGGCGCCTGGGTGGCTCAGTCGTTAAGCGTCTGCTTTTGGCTTAGGTCATGATCCCAGGGTCCTGGGATCGAGCCCCGCATCGGGCTCCCCGCTCTGTGGGAAGCCTGCTTCTCCCTCTCCCACTCCCCCTGCTTGTGTTCCCTCTCTTGCTGTGTCTCTCTGTCAAATAAATAAATAAAATCTTTAAAATACCCTCTCAGTTCTAGGATAAACTTACCCTCAAGTGGTTTTACTCTGATTGGTACTTTTGAGAATGCTGTGCGCTGGCGAGAACACAGGCCTGGAAGCCAGGAGACCCAGGTACCACTACAATCCCCTCTTCACAGCTTGTGTTCACAGGTTCAGATCTGATCCCTGAATGAGGAACACGAGCCAGACAGGTTGGAAGGTCCCTCTCCACACCTCAAAATCCCATTCTCTTATTTGTTTTTTTTTGGCAAGAATATGAATAGGTATCATAAAATGAATACAAAGCAATACAAGAGAAATGAGAACAGTAGATAAGAGAACAGGCTTTGAAATGACAAGTGTAGTTTCAAATTCTACCTCCACCACCTCTGGTTTTTTTGCAAACCACATCACCTCTCAAGCCTCAGTTGCCTCATCTGTAAGATGGGAGTAGTCCACTTTCCACTCAGGATTGCTTTGAGGATTGAATGAGAATGCATGTAAATTCCAGGGCATAGGCTTGGACAATCAGGAAATGCCTAATAAATAGTTATTAGCATTAATTTGGGGTATTCCACAAATCGTCCAATTGCTTCTTGAGCAGTTAAGTTAAAAAAGAAAATTAGCTATATCTGATAATAAATTGATTTTTAAAGCTTATTCAGTCGGGTAGCATCATGGAGACCATTTTCCAAAGAATTTTAATTTTCAAATACTTCTTAGAACTAAGCTTGGAACAATCAGTGACGAGAATTTTGACTGACGGTACTTCATACCCGATGTGATGGGCATGAATCTGTCCTGTCTCCATTGCAGCTCTTGGGTGATCAACATCCTTCAGCAGGAATGGCTGTCTTGCACTTCCTTTCTTCTCCTGCTTTGTAGAATTCATTGCAGTGTTGGTGATCTGTTGACGCGGAGATTTAGCAAAGGAATTTATGGGTTGCTGGGGAAGTGAAGCCTTCTCTGGCAACGTTCCTAACTGTTACCAGCAAGCAGAAGAGGAAAGTAAAAAGGGTTTTAAGAAATGTTCATAATGGAATCTAACGTTGACATGCATGAGCCCTGCCCAGCAGCAGGTGTCCATAAGAGGATATGGACATCTTGAAAACCTCAGAGCAGTGGTCATTCCAGACTTGATTTCAGACTAGTAAAATCTGAAAGGAAGACTGTCATAAAATTGCCAGGGCTTAGGTGACCAAGAAGTGACCTGAAAAACTAAACCATCACCATCCTTCACAAGAGGAAAAACAATAATACCTCAAAGTAGGAAGAACCCAAGATTTTTTTTAAAAAGACCTTTTAAACAGAATAAACTCAGCATTAAAATCAAAACTGAAAAGCTTGCCACATTGTCTCCCTTCTTTTCTTTCGCCCTAGGCTGGGGAACTGCCACCACGGACCCCCTCTGGAATGGCCTTCCAGTTGGCCCCATTATGCCACCCGGTCGGGGATGCAGCACCTCATGGAAGCACGAAGGGCCACACTGTGAACCATCCAGTGTCTTGGTCATCACCTTCCAAGGATACAGATGTATCCTTAGAGCTCCATGTTTGTCTTAGTAACTAATTGTGAGCCTGTCAGCCACAAATGTTTCGAAACTTTTTTGAGAGTGTCTTCAGTCAGTACCCAGCCTTTGTGTAGGCTCTGTAAGACAGTGGTTCTCAGTCTCAGCTCTACATATGGAATCACTTGGGGGTAGAGAGAGCTCTTTTCTTTTTCCTTTTTTCTTTTTTTTTTAAGATTTTATTTATTTATTTGACAGAGAGAGAGACAGCGAGAGAGGGAACACAAGCAGAGGAAGTGGGAGAGGGAGAAGCAGGCTTCCCACTGAGCAGGGAGCCTGATGCGGGGCTCGATCCCAGGACCCTGGGACCATGACCTGAGCCAAAGGCAGACGCTCAACAACTGAGCCACCCAGGCCCCCAGAGAGAGCTCTTTTCAAAATGAAACTCCACTCCCAGAGATTTTGATTCAACCTAGGGCTCAAGTAACTTTAAAATATTCCCCAGGCTGACTTGGATGAGAGCCAGGCAGGGCTGAGGAAAACTGGTGCTGTATTTTTTTTTGCCTTCACCCTGAATTTAGGTATTACAAAACTGTCAGGTACACCTCTTTGGGCATTCCTTCAGGGGACAAACATGAGCGGAGGGCCTGCCATGTGCCAGGAACTAGGAAATCAGTGGAGAACAAGACAGATACACCCCTGCCCTCACCAGGCGGACAGGGTACCCGAGAAACAGACAAGGAGGCGGGTAACCGAAATACCACTTTCGGGCTTCCTGGGATGAGGTGAACATTCCAGATTCCTCCATCCTTATCCTTGTGGTTTCATGGGTTTCAATAACATGTCCCGACGATCTTCTTTCCAGATACTAAAAATCCCAATATTTTTATCAGAAAAGCAGACGGGCAAGGCCCTGTCCTTGTGGAGCCTCCATTCTAGCAGGAATGCCTACATTTTCTAGGTACCATTACATTGGTTGCCCCAACTCCAGGGTCTTTCCTAAAGTCAGGTGCCCCAGCTTTGAACAAAGCACAGTGGAAACTCAAATAAGATTGTTTTGTTTGGTTTCCACAATCTTTTTTTTTTTTCCCAAAATCTTTTTGATGGAGCTTAGCGTTTCCTGTCTTTTTTAATCTGCAAGAGCAAGTTGGGACAACACTGTGAAAGTGTTTTTGAAGTCCTTTCCTGGGTCTTGCCACCAAAACACCACCCTCTGACAGTTCCATAATTTCTCTCTTAGTACCTGACCTCCTATTGCCCAGAGAAACTCACCTGCAAATCTTCTGATGACTCACATATCCTAATACGGTTGCCCTGGAGTAAATCCCCATTGGTTAGTTATTTCATAATTCAGAAGAGCTTGCTGTCATCTGTAAACCTAGAAATTCCACTGTGTGCTCCTTCTTTTGGATCAATTATGTAAATAAGGCCTGGGGGACCCACTGTTTACACATCTCCAAGCAGAGGAGAAATCTTTATCCTAGCCTTTATTTGTGGTCTTTAAGGCTGATGAATTCTAATGCCTGCTCTGTCACTTCATGTGTAAGCTACAGCTAGTCACATCACCTCCCTGGGCCTCGATTTTCTCATCTACGAAATTCGAGTGTTGATACCTTCTATAAAATTCTACCTTTCTGGTCAAAGAGTACATCACATCCTTAATTCCAAGGTGACTTCAAGTTTGATACAGCCCTTAAAAGTATAAAAGGACAATACCTGGGGGTTTTCCAATATTTCCCCCCTTCAAGAAATCTCATACCTTCACAAAACATCCCTTCTCTCAGGAAAATCCCTCATCTCCAGAGGACATGGACAGGTGTCCCACGTGGACGAGAACGGAAGGGAGAGCAAAGGGACTGACCATCTGGACAGACAACACACCAGCAGGGTATTAGGGCACAACGGACATTCCTAACAAAGAAGGTGCACACGTTAGCTGTGAGATCTGTAATTTTGTTCTAGGGCTCTCAACGATGTTAGATGGCTACCACCCCAAACAAATAATTTATTTAAATCTAGTTTGTTGAATAGATCTAGAACATTTAGGGAACTTGGCACTAAGTTCTTTCTGAACTGCCTGCTTCAAAAAACATCTAAGCATGGTGATTTCCTAATGTCATTTCAGAGATGACATGTGAAATCTGGTAAGTATGAAATTATACCAATGACAAGCTAAATCCCAATTCTGGGGGAAAAGGCTTGTTTCTAAGCCCCAATCCTCTCTCCTTCCCCAAATATAAAGCTGTCACTAATGAAGTATTTTGGGCGTACTAACAAAAAGAAAACGAAAAAAAAGCTTGGGCCAAGTGGGAATCAAGTTCATACGTGTTTTTTTCAGTACCACTTATCCTATTTACCTCTTCACAAATTTCAAAAGCAACTCTGATCTGGCAAGCTTCAGATTTACACAGAACATTAGAAATTCTCTCCCAGATGTCTAAACAGTATTACAAAGACCCCAGAGGATGGAGTACTAATTTCAGAAGCTTGCAATAGACTCAAATAATTTCAAAAGGGCATCACAGGTGCAAACATTTGCAAAAGCTAAATGCAATGTAGTTTGACCACAAACACAGATTTCTCAGAAGCCCCTAAACTAAAGGCCAGTCAACCCTTGGAATTCACCTCCATCACTCAGCACCCCAGGTCCGGAATGGGACTAACAGTGCCAAACTACTGGATTGTGTGCAGTATTAATATAGGCGGCTACATGGGCGCCTGGGTGGCTCAGTTGGTTAAGCGACTGCCTTCAGCTCAGGTCATGATCCTGGAGTCCCAAGATCGAGTCCCACATCCGGCTCCCTGTTCGGCAGGGGGTCTGCTTCTCCCTCTGACCCTCTTCCCGCTCGTGCTCTCTGTCTCTCATTCTCTCTCTCGCAAATAAATAAATAAAATCTTTAAAAAAAAAAAATACAGGCGGCTACAAAGCTTTTGGCTAAGTCATCCTCTACTCCTCTCTCAAAGGATTAGAAGGCAGAAGCAAGATTTTAAAATCTCAAAAGACCTTAAGACTGGACCAAAATAAATAGGACAGCACTGAACATGGACAAAAACAAACCAAAAAACTTCCATTCGATTTCACACACATACAAAGATCTGCCCAATGAATACAAGGATGTAGCAGCTCGTACAAGAAATATCTGGATGTTCTGACTGTTTGGACAGAACCTATACATGGATCTGTCCTAGCTACATGCTATTTTTTTTTAAGGCAGTTTTTTAAGTTTAAATTGCAGTAAATAGATGCTTATGCCTTGGTTTCAGGAAACAGCTGTCCTACTGTACTCTTTGTTGACCAGAACACATTTCAATTACCGTATTCAATTCCAGACACTGTTACTCTCCATGTGAGATGCTGACAAAGAAGACATCTACAAACCATGTCCCACACAGGATTATGAAAAGAAGTGGACTATTTTGCACCAAGAACAGGGGAAGGATACATCATACTTTCTTTGTGAAAGATGTCAAAGGGCTGTCCTATTGATGTGGGAAGTTCCCAGGAGGCAGTCTTCAGCTCAAATAATAATCATACATAGTTCAAAGATACAACGACATGTCTTCATAAGTACAGAGTTCCCTGTTTCTGGGGGTGTCTAAATAGAGGCTGCCTAGCAAGTGCAAGAATTTACTAAAGAAGTTAGACCAGGACCTCTCTACAATTCCAGTTCTGATTCCATGATTTCCCACCTGCCCAATATTATACTGCCCTGCTGGCTCATCTGCCACAATCTCTTGAAAACGCCCTTTTCTTCTGATTAGGTTTTGCCCAGATCCTAATCACTTCAGGCCTGAGCACAGCAGAAGTCTCCTAGATTGGCTTCCCAACCTTGACGTCCCTCCTCATGTGTCAAGAACCACCTCCTTCAAGGCCTATTCTGAGATGTAACTTCACTTCACAGTGACCTTTCTGGTTACTGTCTAGAGCAGGATTTCTCAACCCTGGCACTACCGACATTTTTGCCAGGATAATTCTTTGTTGTGGGGGCTGTCCCGGGCATGGCAGGAGGAATGCTGAGCAGGATCCCTGGCTTCTATCCACTAGATGTCAGTAGCACCTGCCTCCCAGCTATGACCAAAAAAATGTCTCCAGACATTGCCAAATGTTTGCTGGGAGGCAAAATCACCCCTTGTTGAGAACCACTCTTCTTGAGGCAAATGATTAACACCACTGACCCGTGGTTCAAGTTTTCCACTAACTAGATTCCCCCTACCTTCATCAGTCATGGTCTCTGCTCCAGCCAGGCAAACCTACTTACTATCTCTGACTTGTGACAAAGCTCACTGCTTCCCCTAACACATGCTCCTTCCCTTTTTCCCAAAGCCCACAACACTTTCATCTGGCTCCAAAAACACTTTCCATTTCAGTATTCCTTGACCTTTGAGAAAAATGTAATCCTTTGCAGCTTGTGGTGTCCTCACCCATACCTGTCTTACCGGCCCTCTATCTGTACACGAATCCTCTCCTTCCTCGTTAAGGAACCACAGCATCCCCTCTGGTTCTCTGCTTGCTGCTAGCACTCAGTAAATCCTGATTGGTATTTCTTAGAATGTCAAACATCAGCTCCAATTACACGTGGAAAATATGTGAAATCCCTTACCAACTACCATTGCAAGAATGCATGAGATCGTGAGTATACAGTTTGAACAAAAGTTTGACTTCTTCATACGTAGTGCCAATCCACCTACATGACTGGGATTGAACCAAGTCTAACTTCCATCATATAGCTACCAAAACAATTTAGCTACTGGGACAAGACAAACACATCAAAATTTTGTAAAATTAATCAAAAAAGCTCAGCACAATGTAAAAGTTAAGGGGGAAAGGCCAAGTTCTGACCGAGTTTTTTTTGTTTTTTTTTTTTTAAAGATTTTATTTATTTGACAGAGAGAGACACAACCAGAGAGTGAACACAGCAGGGGGAGTGGGAGAAGCAGGCTCCCCAGGGAGCAGGGAAGCCCGACATACCCTGAGCTGAAGGCAGACGCTTAATGACTGAGCCACCCAGTCACCCCTCTGACCAAGTTTTTAAAAATTCTGTAAACCTTGGCAAGGAGGAAAAGATGTGACTATGGCTCCATACTCCCCCCCCCCCCCCCCCCCGCTCTCTGTTCAATGCATCACCAACTACTCAACATGGTAACGGAAGAGACTGGGGGACTGGGTCATCTAAGGACAGTCTCCTTTTCCACCTGCTAACGTGTTAAGTTTTAATCAACAAAGTACACACACACCCTCAATAAAAATGAGACAAATCTAAGATAAAATGTTCAAATATATAAATAAACCATGCCAATTCAATATTTAGATTTTTTTTTCCAGCTCCATGTTTTAACTAATCATTTTATGGGAGGCTCCCTACCTAACCTATAGAGATCAAACACTCCAAATCAACTTTGCTGGATCCTTACTTTAACTCATCTCAGGATCTTTCCTCTCTCTTGCTTTGGCATCTTAACAGGGTTTTAGTCAACTGATGTGGAAGGCAGGAGAAGCGACAACTCTACTCCTCTCCTAGCTGATGGTAGGTGTTTGGTTAGTATTTTGTGGACAGTAAAAAGAAATGTTGTCTAAAGACCTCATTTACTGGTTATGGTGCAGGATTCTTCCCATAGGTCAGTAAAAAGCAGAGGTCCCAGAAACTTTGGTGGGGAAGGTCTGAATCACTGTCATCCTTGGCACTCGGAAGTGCCCTTTGGTTGTTTATGAGGTAAACAGCCCTCACCATTACTGCAGACAAGAATTCCTTGCCTGTGCAGACTCTTTCAAAGTCCAGCACAGAACACAAAATAGGTGCTCAATAAACGCTGCCTGGCTGGAATTTTATCATCAAAGCTAAGGAGGGACGCCTGGATGGCTCAGTCCGTTAAGCCTCTGCCTCAGTCCGTTAAGCCTCTGCCTCAGGTCCTGATCCGAGGGTCCTGAGATAGAGTCCTGCATCCGGCTCCCTACTCGGTGGGGAGTCTGCTTCTCCCTCTGCCTGCAACTCCCCCTGCTTGTGCTGTCTCTCTGACAAATAAATAAATAAATAAAATCTTAAAAAAAAAAAAAAAAGCTAAGGAAAGCTTCCAGAAGTTAGCTCTCTTTACTCCTGTACCTCCTTCAAAATAGGTCCTCATAGCTTTCTCTGCTCAACAAGAAATATTTTTCAAATTCAAGGAAGAGGAACGGAGGAAATCTGCAAAGCAGAGGGAACCATGTAGGAGTCCAAGGAGCTCAAGTTGGGCCCCACGGTTGGCTAGGGCCCCCCAGTACCTATTCTCCATCTTTCTGCCTACCTCTTCAGTACTTGCTCCCACTCACCTTTGCGGTTCTTTCTTTTCCTGAAGCCCTACCTCCCCACCTTCTGCCACACAACCCCCCAAGTGCGTGCCCGTTGGGACCGCAAATCCCCTCTTCCGCTACAGCAGGGACCTACCTCTCCTCCCTCGAACCTGCAGCAGCTCTTCTTCACTGTGGCTGGCTTTTTAAAAAAACACAAAACACAAAAGAAAAGCCCGCCTAAAGCCAAAACCCCAATTTCTTTATCCCTAAAGGATACCCCAAATTAGGGGGGGACATTAAGAGGAAGGCCTCTATCAACCCTCCAGGAAGCAACTTCCCCCAATCCTCCTTCCCAAGCCCCTGGCCAGGATAGGAGCAGAAGTCCCTTTCCCAAGCGCCCACGCCTTCAAACAAGCTAGAAGCGGATTATACCGGTACCCAACCCGGAGATGGCCCGCGGCGGGCAGGGTGCACCTGCGGGCCCCCAGCTCCCTCCCTCCCGCTCGGGGGGCGGGGCGCGGCCCTCATTCCCCGCCCAACCCACCCGGCGCGGGAAGCGGGCGAGGGGGAGGCGTTTCTGGAGAAGTTAAAGGGCTCACCTTCTGGGCTCCCGGCCAGCAAGGCCAGACACCGAACACCCACCTCCGAGAGGAGTCAGCGGAGCCGAAACCGGGTCTCCCCGCCCTCCCGACTGCGTGGACGGGGGCGAGAGGAGGGAGCGCGCACGAGGGGGAGCCGGAGGGAGGCAGTCCGCACTCTCCCCTCCCAGGGCCCACCGCCGCCGGCGCCCGCAGCTCCAGCAGCTCCAGCAGCTCCAGCAGCTCCAGCAGCTCCAGCAGCTCCGAGCGGCACAGTCTTCCGGGCCCGGGCGGCCGCAGACCGGAGACCAGCGCAGCCCCGCGCGCCGCCCGCATCCCCCCCGGCCCCCGCCCCTCGCGGCGAGCTCCCGGCAGCAGCCTCAGCTCCCACCGCGGGGCCGGACGCCCGCGCCGGGAGAGGGGCGCGCTTCGCCTCCGGGGCGGCTCCCAGCTGCGCGGCCCCGGCCCACTGCCCCGGCCCCGGAGAGGCGCGCACCAACCTTGCGGCGCAGCCCGGGCAGCTGGGCCGCCGAGCCACGGCTTATGCGGAGGCGGGAGGTGGCGGCATCACCTGCGGCGGGCGGCGGCTGCACCGGGACGCGCCGGGGCGGCGAAGGCGCGCGGCGCCCTGGACCCTGCTCCCGCGGCCCCGCCCGCGGCTGCCACCTCGAAGCGCGGCGGAGGAGCCGGGGCACCACGGGCGGCGGCAGCGGCGGCGACGGGAGCAGCAGCGCATGACTCTGTAACGGGGGGAATTAGACAAAGCGTAACATGGACTCCGGGCCCGTGCAGGCGCTGCAGCTCCGGGACCAACCGCGGCCGGCGAGCGCCGCGACTGGCCCGGCCGCAGCCAATGGGGCGGGCTCGGGCCTCCATGTGACGGCAAGCACTCGCCCCCGGCCGCACGGCCGCGCCCGCCGCGGGCCGGGCTCACCGGCGGCGGCTGCCTGGCCAGTTAGGCGGCCCAGGGTCGGGGACTGGCGGCGAGAGGCTGCCAGAGGCCGGGCAGGTGCCTGGGGCGGGGATGACCGCCGGTCACCGGAAGACTTACCTGCCAAACGTCTACCTGAACAGGGCGCCGTGCCAGGCAGCCGCTGTCGCCTGGCGGGAGCGGGGCAAGGGCAGCAACCTTCGCCCTTCCTGGGTCTTTTGACTAAAACTCTGATATTAAGACGTAGGGAGAAACGCCATGAAGTGGTAGGGGGACATTTGCGTAAGTCATTCAAGCAGTTTCCAACCCAGGAGAAAGTCCTTGCCTCGGATTTGGGGCACTCACAACTTTATCTTGGCACGAATAGCTACCCAGCCTCATGGGGTCCGTCTCTGCTATGAAAGACCTATTGGAGAGTCAGTTCTTGTTTTAGTCCAAGTCTACTCTTTTTTCCCCATTCTTTTTTGCCAAAATTGTCTTGTGTCTGAAGCAGGCAGATGAAAGGTTGTCCTCTGCTGAGAGGTGTTTTCCAACCTGATAGTTTTTCTTCTTGTTTTTGTTGTACGATGGAAATGTATTTCCCATCTTTCTCGTGGGTGGGGAGAAGCAGGGATAAAGAAATAAGGCCAGGAGGGATGTTCGGAATTGTTGGTTTATAACAAGACAAATGGTTCCAGCCCAATACTTCAGTATCTCCTTTTATCGGAATCCACCCTTTTCTGTGAACAATGGGAAGTCTCATCTCTATCAGGATCTCTCCTTGTCAGTGAATGTTCAATCAACATTTACTCAGCGTCAATGTTCTTTGTAAACATGCGGCACAAAATGGGAAGGGCGCTCAGGAAGGTGTGTGTTCAGATACAGCAAGGCCTTACAAAGAGTGGTTTTCTAAGGTTTCAGGAAGGGCTTCGGGACCCTGGCGTAGTGAGCCCTTGTGGATCAGGCACTGAAAGTGAAGAAGGGCAGCCTGGCAGGGAGGAGTACGAACAGAGGTCCAGAGCATGCTCAAGGGACTGTTCTAGACTAGTTACAACATGACACTAGATTTTGAGTCCTTCTGACCTCTTGCATTCTCACTTTCCTTGCCCTGTCCCTCACGAGCCAGGAGTCTCTCCTATTCCACACACCCAGCCAAGAAGGAGGTGTGTGGGCAGGGGCTGTGTGGTAAGTGATCTAATCACAGTACCAGATTTGCTCATCTGGGAGGTTAGAGCAGTTTTAAAACTGTTAACATCTAGTGGTATAATATTTTGATTGAAAACACCCCACTATTATAACTAATTTGGAACGGTTTGCTGTTTGTAAAAACACTTTGTCCCACGTTTTGATCTTCCCTGAGCTTTAAACTATGATTCTAGATCTGAGAGAAATATGATTTCAAGATTGGTATAAATTGAGAGAAAAAAAGTAATAATCAGAAAACAGTCAAATGTGGAGAAACAGATATTCACACATACTATATGCGTGAGTACAAATTGGGCAAATCCCTTTGGAGGACAGTTTGGCAATTTTGGAAGAAATAAGTGTGTGTTCTCTTTGACCAGGTCATTCCACATCTAGGAGTTTATACTTCAGGCTTATATATGCAAAAATGATGTATTTCAGAAATATTTACACATGTGTATAAAAACATATGTACAGGCATGTTTGTAATAGCAAAAACATGTAATAGTGTACAAGTCTAATAACCGAATCCCAGTAGGAAACTATTTAAGCAAGCTCTGCTAGATCTGTAAAAGGAAACTGTACGTAGCCACTCATAAAAATAAGATAAATCTACTTGTACATGGAAGAGTGTCCAAATCTATTAAGTGAAAAAAGCAAACCGCAGAACAATATAGATAGCATGATCCCATTTGTATTTGCATTTTTTTGTCTCAAAACATACATGTTATCAGACACACACTTAGAGGAAATCTGGAAGTACATGTAAGAAGCAGTTAACAGTGGTTATGTCTGAATGTGATATCACTATGGCCATCCACTTTCTGTTATAAAGTTCTGTGTGTTTGCATTGCTTTCATGTTGAGCACATATTTGATGACAAGAAAAATAATAAAAACATTTTTTTTAAAGATTTTATTTATTTGCCAGAGAGAGACACAGCGAGAGAGGGAACACAAGCAGGGGGAGTGGGAGAAGGAGAAGCAGGCTTCCCACGGAGCAGGGAGCCTGATGTGGGACTCGATCCCAGGACCCTGGGACCATGACCTGAGCTGAAGGCAGACGCTTAATGACTGAGCCACCCAGGCACCCCAGTAAAAACATTTTTTTTAAAGATTTTATTTATTTATTTGACAGAGAGAGACACAGTGAGAGAGGGAACACAAGCAGGGGGAGTGGGAGAGGGAGAAGCAGGCTTCCCGCGGAGTGGGGAGCCCGATGTGGGGCTCGATCCCAGGACCCTGGGATCATGACCTGAGCCGAAGGCAGACGCTTAACGACTGAGCCACCCAGGCGCCCCACAATAAAAACATTTTTAAAGGTAAAATTGGTAAGAGCTCTACCAACAACAAGTAATGAAAGATCATTCTGATGGTCCAGGATGTAAAAAGTTGTCTGCTTTCCTTATACCCCAAGGAAAACAAATAGGAAGAGGACAGCAGAGGACAATAACAGATATGACACTGGATTCAAAATTAAGGAATGTGACAGAAAAGGAATCTGAGGCTAACTCCAGATACGTCTACAGGGTTGGGGGGACACAATAAGGTTTCAAGGAAGTTGTGTCTAACAGAAACTTACAGAGGGCACTTACTATCCTTTGCTGAGTTGTGATGGTCAGGAATCAGCAACCGTTCTAGCACCTGGTAATCACACTAATAATAACCAGTGCTAGGCACCCCTCTAAGTACTTTACATATGTTCCCTTTTAGTCCTCACAGCAACCCTAGGAGATAGATACTATTCCTATCCTTGTTTTTTAGGACTGGAGACAAAGGCTTGAAGAGGTTATGTAATTAGCTCAAGTTCACACAGCCTATAAGTGGCTCTAGAGGTAAGCATTTAAAATACTGTCTAATGCAGCCATCAAAAGGAATGAGATCTTGCCATTTGCAACGACGTGGATGGAACTGGAGGGTATTATGTTGAGCAAAATAAGTCAAACAGAGAAAGACATGTATCATATGATCTCACCGATATGAGGAATTCTTAATCGCAGGAAACAAACTGAGGGTTGCTGGAGTGGGGGGTGGGGTGGGAGGGATGGGGTGGCTGGGTGATAGACATTGGGGAGGGTATGTGCTATGGTGAGCGCTGTGAATTGTGCAAGACTTGAATCTCAGATCTGTACCTCTGAAACAAATAATGCAATATATATTAAGAAAAAAAAGAAGAAGAAGAAGGTAGCGGGAGGGGAAGAATGAAGCAGGGGAAATCGGGAGGGGTAGACGAACCATGAGAGACAATGGACTCTGAAAAACAAACTGAGGGTTCTAGAGGGGAGGGGGGTGGGAAGATGGGTTAGCCTGGTGGTGGGTATTGAGGAGGGCATGTTCTGCATGGAGCACTGGGTGTTATGCACAAACAACGAATCATGGAACACTACATCTAAAACTAATGATGTAATGTAGGGGATTAACATAAGAATAAAAAAATACTGTCTAAAAGGACCATTTGAGATAAAGGCCATTATATGTGCATCTCTTTCTAGTAAGTATTGTAATTCTAGATTGATTTGTGCTTACCTAAACCATAGCACTTGGCATGCCCTGAGGCACTCAGTAATACTGAATGAATGAATGAATGAATGATCGACTTTCCTATAGAGAAGAATCTGAGCTCCTTGGAGGAGCGATTTTGCATTGTTCCTTTTTTTATCACCTGGTAGAGTGCCCAACAGGTGGTAAGCAATGGGAATTTCAATAATCTGTAAACATGTTTTTGAAATATTGTGCAGAAATCAAGCTTTATAAATTGATCCCAAATACACTGGGGTAGCTTATGAATAATATCATGATGAATTCCTTGTAGAATGAAGAATAGCCCTGGGGCACAGGGCTAAATCTGGATACACCTGCATAACCATACATAAATAAATACAGACTATATTTGCTTGGAAAATGGCGGTCATGCTGAAGAGCTGAAGGGATACAAAATTTCAAGTTACTTAAGCCTCTTTTTCTCTCACCTCCTGGTTTCTGAAATGGGGAGAACGATACACATCTTAAGTTATTGTGAGGCCAAGGACTAACTGACATATGGAAAGGGCTTAGCTAAGTGCCTAGAACATAGGCATTGCTCAGTAAATGTTACCTATTATAAGTGTGTCCATATAGTATAAATGTGACCCAATTTCCCTTTTTTTTTTTTTAAGATTTATTTATTTTAGACATAATGAGAGCAGGGGAAGGGGCAGAGGGAGAGGGAGAAGCAGACTCCGTGCTGAGTGTGGAGCCAGACGAGGGCCGATCCCAGGACCCTGAGCTGAAATCAAGAGTTGGACACTTAACCGAATGAGCCACCCAATTTCTTAAACTATTGTGATCCTCTAAACTTTACAGCCACCATAACAGGCAACATCTGGGAGCTCACATCCATATCATGATTTGAAATTGTAGAGTAGGGGCTCAGTCAAAGCAAATGGAAACCCAGTGGTCTCCTCTCCTGTCTGACCTTCCCACTTTCCTCTTCTTTCTATTACTTTAGATGGGCTAAAACCATTTCACTTCTTAGACTTATTTAAACTCTCAACCTTGGAGGTAGAAAGCAAATTGTCTTTCTTCACAGCGGAGGAAATTGAAATGCTGGAGACTAGATCAGAAAGGAGCAAGTAGGGGGAGGGAGGAGAGCAGTGAGGGGGAAATGGAACTGGGCGGAGATGCGGGCTAACTCTCCATTACTATTGATGTAACATGAGGTCCAAAGAGGAAGGGAAATTGCCAGACTGTTATAATTAGAAATGATATGGTGAAATTGAAACTAGAAAAACTAAGGGTACATGTCTTAACCACAAAGAGGAGAAGTGGACCTCTCCCTTCTAAAATGGATTCATAGAGTGAAAAAATTAAGGTTGTGTATCTAGGCAAGCCAGGGTTCCTTACTTGGTAGCCCTGGACTGTGTTTTCTTCACTGGGGAGAAGTAAAAAAAAAAAAAAGTATTACAAAACACCAAATTTAACCACGTGAGGATCTGTACCCATATCCTCTGCCTTCCTGCCTGCCACCACTAGGAGTGGACTATCCATGTTCTTATTGAAAACCAGTTTCTTCACTTTTGCACCCAATTTCATCCAGTCTCAAGTGATCATGGCAGCAAGTGTCCCCTGTCTCCTATGTCACTAATTTCCCCCTCTCTGCTGGATGGCTGCCATCAACCTTTTTAAGAACGTGATTTTTTCCTCCATCTTAAGGAATGTCTCCTGACCCTGCCTTCCCTACTCCATTTCTGTTCTCTCCTTTGCATCTAAACATCTCACAAGAATTGTTTATACTCCTTGTTTCCAATTCCTTTCTTCCCATTTTCTCTTCAACTCAATCTAATAGGGGTTTCACTCCCAATGCCTCTATGAAACTGATCTTGGAAAGGTAACTGACAACTTCCACTTGGCTAAATATAGCACTGAATCCTTAACTGACCTCTCAGCAGTATTAGACACCATCCACTGCTCCCTCCTCTTTGGTAAACTACCTTGTTTCATCTTCTGAGACACCACACTCACTCCCTTCACGGAGCTCGTCCACTCTTACGGCTTTGAATTCCCTTTCTATGCCAACAATCCCATATTTATATTCTCAGCATATTTCCCTCTCCTGAGCTCCAATTTGCATTTCTAACTACTTTTTTGGTTTTCCCACCTAGACTTCTAACAGATACCTCAAACTTAAAAAGTTCCAAACCAAACTCCTGATTTCCCCCCAAAACCTATGCAACCCACACAGCTTTTGCCCTCTCAGTAAATGGCAACTCTGTCCTTCCAGTTGCTTGGGCTAAAAGCCTTTGGAGTCAGGGCGCCTGGGTGGCTCAGCTGGTTGAGCATCTGACTCTTGGTTTCAGCTCAGGTCCTGATCTAAGGTTGTGGGATGGAGCCCCACATCAGGCTCCACACTCAGCATGGAGTCTGCTTGCCCCTTCCCCGACTCATGCTCATTTGCTCTCTCTCTCTAAAAGAAATAGATAAAATCTTTTTTTAAAACAAAAAAAAAAAGCCTGGAGTCAGTCATCCTTGACTCTTCTATCTTTCTCCCATAACTTATGTTGAAACCATCAGGAAATGCTGTCATGCTTACCTTCTAAACATACACCTCATTGCCACACCTTGGTTCCATTCACCATCATCTCCCTCCTGGATTAACTCCTTAGCCACTTAACTAGTCTATGTGCTTCCACTCGTGCCCCATCCCTCCCCATGGGCTATTCTCAACAGCAGTGAAAGTGAGCTTTTTAACATGTAAGACAAATCAGCTCATGCCTTTGCCCAAAACCTATGATAGCTCCCTTTTTCACTCAGAGTAAAGGCAATGTCCTTACAGTGACTTGCAAGGTTCTTGCATGATCTGCATCCCTCCCTCCCAATGTCATATCCTGACAACCTTAACTAAAACGGCAATTCCATGCCTACCCATTCCTCTTACCTTGCTTTATGATTTTCCTCTCAGCACTTATTATTTACTTATTATATATACTTTTGTTCAGTATCTATCTCCCTTTGCTAGAATATAAGCCCTTTAAAGACAGGACGTTTTATCTGTCTTGACTACTGATGTATTACATGCATTTAGAATAGTGTCTGGCACATAGTAGGCAGTCAATAATGATGTTTTAATGAATGAATGCATTTAGTCCAGATTTCTAATCAATATAAAGTCAGGAAAATTTTTCCTAGGGGGAAATTTTTTTCATGCTGTTCTCTAAGTATTTGTTAAGGAGAAAAGGCATTCATATTCATTGTCCAAATCTAGACCTTTTACTAAAATAATACCCAGCACCTAGGAGTTTCTGTAGCAAAAGTAGAAACTTGGTGGAACATACTACCTTTGTTCTGGTCCCCCAGCAAAAAGAAAAAGGAAAACAATCTAACCTGAGTTGACAAACAGAATTGCAAAATAATAATTCCAAAGTTTTAAATTGTACTCTTATTAAGGAAAATAAGCAACATAACACAACAGTGAAAAGAATTAAGTTAGAACAGATTAAACGTTCATTGTAACATACCACTTACTTTAAAAATGTCTTACTGTGTAGTAAAGTTGCTATGTACTCTAACCTGGCTCAGAGAAAAAGTTCAAATGGAACGGAAGAACATAGATGGGACATAAAATAGCAAGTGGGACTCTTAATTACAGCTTTGCCAATTGAAAGTTGAAATGACACAAAATGAGAAAAAGCACCATAAAAAGGAATTGGGCAATACTTTAAAACAAAACAAAATAAAACCAGCTCCCAAAGCAAACTGATTTGTGTAGCCATTTGAAAAGAGGAAGGAAGAGTAATTGCTGTTTCCAAATGGTGAGTTGAATGTTTAAAAATCCACACGGAACTCACTCTGTCAGGATGTCTCCTGAAAGCTCTCTTCTGTGGGAAGAGAAGATGAGCACAGCCAGAAACCTTAAACGTCAAGCTGAGGTTGAGCAGGGCTTGAGCTGGAGAGAGGAATGCAGAGGACACGGAGACAAGCCAGCCTGTGGGGTTTTCTTACTCACGGGTGAAATCCTAGCATTCTGGGATTCAAAGAGTAATATTGTCTGAAACTTCATCTGACAGCTCTTCAAAACAGTGTGGCCCAGAGATGACTTGAAAATAAAGTTTAGACTGAGCGGCTGTCATCATGGAACTAAAAGTCAGCATTGCCCTAATGCTAGCTGCTCCACGGATCATGCAGACGTAAGGTGGAGACAGCAGACCTGTCTCCTGTTCCCGATCATCTCGAAGTCAGGGGCCTTTGCCCGGCCCGGACATGGTGCCGGAGCCAAAGAGGAGCTCAGGCCATGAGTCTAGATTTAGATCTAAACCTAAATGCATGAGACGAGCTGACCTTCCATGTCTCAGATTCTGTGATATCCCCTAGAAATTTATCTCTGGCGCACTAATGGACAATCCCTCTTGCCACTTTCCTCACTAATGTTTGCCTCATCTCCCCAAACCTCTACTCTTTTCTCACTTTCTAAATGAGTTTTGTGAGTTAACTGTGTGAGTCTCTCTTCCCTTTCTGTGTGATACACTCAAAGCCTACAGATGTGTTGTTACTTCATAGGATTTTCTTTAAAAATTTTTTTTAATTCATTGCCGATATTTAATAACCAGGAAATGTCACAAAAATACCCAGATTCCCAGCATTTTGAACCAGAACAGCAGTCAAACCTGGAGTAATTCCCGTGGACCAAATCCTGCCAGGGCTGAGAAGCTGCAGAGGCCTTTCAGCTGGCTGTCATTCTGCAGGGCCCAAGAGCCTCAGCAGCTCCAAGGGGTCCCTGGTCTGGAGGCAGAGAGGGGCGATCGCCCTTTGTCATTTTGTGTACACTCTTCTTTTTTCTATACCAGACAGATGCTTTTTTTCTACCATGTCTTAATGCTTCCTACAAATGTGCTTCACATTTCCCATACCCGGCCAGTATTTTATCTACCTATTTGGTGACTCCAGGCATTTGGGATTGTGATCCATGGTTTCTATTATCAGGCAGTCCTCTCTGGTTTTCAAGCCCAAAACCATCTAAATAGAGTTCAAAATGAAGTGGTAGAATGCCTTAAGCCCTGAAGAACCCAAGACTTTATATAATTAATATAATTATTGGATGGTTAGGACTGAGGATGTACTTCTAACCAGGACTTTGATAGTCATACTCTATAAATCATTATAAATAATTTTCATAGAAATGTAGTCCTCAAGCAATACTTCTAGGTAGGTAGCATTACCTCCATTTGTACAAGGGCAAGAACTGAGGCACAGAGGAGTGAACGAATTTGCCCATGGCCACCCAGCTAATAAATGCCTGACCCAGGAACCGAGCCCAAATTTCTGAGGCCAAGTTCAGTGCTCTTGATGGCACATCCTAGCTGTTGCATATCATCCTTGAAAGTCAATGTGCTGTGATCCTGAGAAATCTTTGGAATGTTCTCTGCCATCAACTCAATAACATGTTTCAATGCCTTATAGCCCAGCTAGGTAGGAGAAATCTTGGAATCATCTTGGACTCATACCCCTGCAGCCCCCACCTCTAACCGGGTGAATGGTCCTGTCTTTTCTTCCTTTAAAACAACTATTCTACCCAAATGTTTGTCTCCGTTCCCCATAAACAATCTTCATCCCAAATCCGTTGACTCACTCTTGGATTAATGTCATGGGCTCCAGTTGAGGCCCTTACACAGCACTCTCTGTCTACTCCAATCTGTATTTACAGGTGAAGTAAATGGCCTTGTAATAGAGCTCCCTGATGCCATTGCTTGTCTCAGAAACTTGCAGTGGTTTCCTAAGTAATTAGCTATAAACTACCTACCGGGTCTGATGTTCAAGGTCCATCCCTCTCTTAGCTACAATTTTGTTCCCAGTATCTGCTATCCTTCTCTGTAGGAGAATTATACTTTCCCACCCAGTCAGGCCTGGCCATAAGACTTGTTTTGACTAATGAAATGGGAGTGAAAGTGACATGTGTCACTTCTGAGAAAGAATTTGAAGAGTCACTGTGGGTTCTCATCATTTCTCTTTCCCCTCTTCCTTGAAAATGGCAAGGTGCCAGTTAGAGCCGTTCTTTCAGTTTGAATGTTGGGATGAAGAAAGCATGGAACGGAGTTACAGCCAGCATGGGGGCTGATCCTAGGGCAATGTGAACTTAGAGGAGGAAACAGTCAAATCTCCTGTTCATATGAAGTAACATACAACATGAGCAAAGAAATCAACCTTTACTGAGAGTTTGATACTATTTGTCCTGGGGTAACCCAGAGAAAGCTGACTGGTGCAGCCTCCACAAGCAGTCTGTTTCTTTGACCCAACACACTAGGCTCCTTTTTCAGGGCTCTGTACTGGGGTGTATGCTGTCCACAGCTTTTCTAGTCCTTCTGAATTAGAGCCACTTAACTTGGACCCATCATTTTGCTTGGTATCAACTTAATCCCCAAAGATGGGTTCAGTCAGAGATCACTGGCTCTGCCTATGTTCTCCAGGGTATGGCAACAGGAAACCTAGAACCTTGTAGATTGTCTATTTGTTCACACAATAGAACGATCATACAACCTGGCCCTTAATACCAAGTGGTTGGTGCACTAATCAAACAGCAGTTCCCTTGAACGTCCAGCCATTCAGGATTACATGTGGGGTTGCAAACTTCAATATCTACAACTTCTTTCTTAGAGAGGTATAAACAAAGTAAGCAATGATTTGCCCAAAGTTAGGTGATTTCTGTGACTTAAACTCTAGCTGCTGCGCTGGGTGGCTTTCAGCACTGTGGTGTTCTTCATTTAGATGGCAGCTCTGGCAGTGGCCCTGGTTCGGCCCCAGGATGAGACCATCAGAAGACTGATCCAAAGGTCCCCATCTCATGAAGATCCTGTTTTCTTCAGTCCCATTTCTTGCTATTCTCATCACCTGCCAATGTTCCCTATTCACCTTTCTGCATCCGACCCAGTCTTTAAGACCTGCCTTTCTCATGAAGCCTCCCACTTTTCAGGATATCAGGAGGGATGGTGGGAAACTGCCCAACAGAGGTGGAACGTAGCAAATGCACGGGCCCGGCTAAACCCCAAGGCAGCTGTCTCATGAGTTCCTTGGTCTAGTCTGCACCAGGGAGGAAAGAGGATGCTCAGAAGTTTCCAGAGGCAAATTAGGATCAGAAGCCAGGGGAGATGGAATTGGACACCAAGAAGACAACGTTGCATGAAGCTGTAGACAGCAAGTAGAATCATTGGCCAGAAAAGGAGACAAGAATGGTGAGAGCCAGTGTGCATGGGTGAGGTTTAGCAGTTGGGACACCAAGTCTGCAAACACTGGGCTTGGAGCAGAGCATTTCTTTATGTGGAGCCTAGAGGGGGTGGTGGGGTGAAGCAGCTCTTCCTTCAGCATCTTTCATAACTATTTTGGTCCTCAGAGACCTTTCCTCTAGTCCCAAGTTCCTTTGGACCTCAGAGACATTTCCTCTAGTGCCAAGCAAAGGGGGAACACCAGGCCACTGGGCCAAACCCTCCAGGTCTGCCCTGGCTCCCGAGCAAGGGTTCTGAGGTCACATCAGGGAAGGTGCCTGCTGGGTGTCAGTCTGAGCAAGGGCAACCAAGGAGGAGGAGGGGAGTCACAGTCTAGGAGTCGGTTGGCCACAGGCTCTGGGTTGGAGGAACAGAGAATTCAACAGCAAAGCAGGAAGGTGTGTGAGGGATTGGGGGAGATGAGAAAGGGGCTGTGCTGTTCAGAGAATAGGCACAGCAGAACAAGGTGCAAAGTGGGGTCAGGAACACCCCAGAAAAGAGATCTGATAGCTACTTGATTTTTAAACATTGGTTTGGGGGTAATTCTTTGTGCATGTGTGTTGGTGGGGGTGGTAAGAACTCAGGGCCAAGCTCTGGTACCCACCTCCTTCTACTCTGAACTACTAACTGTATCACACACTGTTTTATGTTCTCCTGCTATTTTATGTGTGTTCTCTTGACTCTCCTGACCAGGACCTAAACTCTGTCCTATGTTTCTTCCCTCTCTCCCACTGCCTTGCACAGTGATGAGCTGATTGATGGTTATGAATTTATATATTAATACCTATCATCAACCCTTTTTATTATTTGTTCTACCTGCCATTGCCATGCATGCATTCAACAAGAATTTATTTCTATACATTACACGTAATAACAACATGCACTGAGTACTTATGAACTGTGAGCCAAGCACTGTACTGGGTGGTGAAGCACACGTTTCAGTAAAGCCTAATCCCAGTCCTTGAAGAGCTCACAGTCCGGTGGGGAGGGACAGAGATGCACATACAAAGATGATCCTCTGCCAGATGTATCAGGGGAGGCTTCATGGAAGAGGTGATCATTTTGCTGGGTCCCAAAGGGTGAATAAGGGTTCACCTAGTAGGGCAGGGAAAGTCCCACAGAAAGAGGGAAGAGTATGAGCACAGACACAGAGCTTGATTCTCCATCTCCATCCTATCCTTGTCATCCTATCCTATCATAGAAGAAGGGGCAAGCCCTCTTCTACCCGAAATTCAATGAGGGCTTGAGTGAGGATAAATACACAATTTCTGTTTATACTGTCTATAAAGCAAAAGCATTGGCTTTCTTCTTTTGCCTTGCTAGCAAACATGCAAGTAAAGACCTCACAGCCAATTGCTTTTTAGATGGGGCTTTGCTGAGCTTTAAATTTCTCATCAAGAGTCTAAACATGAGAGTCTTTGCCTTCTTCATTATGAGCACTAGACTTGAGTGTCAATTCAAAAGACCTCCTCTTCTCATCTTGTCTGCTTTTGATTAATTAATTGAAGTTGTATACATCATCAATACATACTTCACATTCATCTTGACTGCAAATAACTTTTTTTTTGCAATAATAAACTTTAAAAAGATTCTTGGTATTTACAAATTTACCCTTTACTTCCCAGCATCCCCCAAATCTTTTCATTTAGCCAAGAGGGTCCAACAGCCCTCTCTCCGGCTCTGAGGGAGCTCTTTTATCTCCTGAGTTACCGTGGAATGCTTCAAATAACATGGATTCTAAAGAATGGTGCATTATAACACTAACACAGCTCAGAGAGTGGGCTATTTACCCGGGAGGAAGTTCTTCCCCTGATGAAGCCTACGTCTCTCCCTCTCCCATCCGTAGACCTTAGACACACCAGCAGCAGTTACAGAGACTGTATTTATGTGCCTCCAACTGTATACAGAAACATCTGGCCACAGAGAGCATTTGTGCTGTGTCCCTGAAGCAAAGGCATGGCCACACCCCAATGAAGAATGCACGTGCTGTGCCCGGGAAGGTCAGCAGCAGACTTTGGACCAACCCAACGGCTGGGTGTGGGCATCAGAGGGATTGAGGCTGGACTTTCCCCCCTGGAAAGGCCTCCAGGTTGCTTTACCTTAAAAGTCCAGAAGGCCAATGGCCGCGTCCTGCCCGCTTTGACCCTGCTGGGGGCAGTCCTGTCATTTGTGACTTGGACTTCTTACCATGCAGAATAGCTGAGAACATTTCCCTGGAATAAACTTTGACCCGGGAGGACTCGGGTTTGGGTGGATGGACGGCAGGGATGTGTATGGCCAGAATTTTTTATGCCCTGCAAGAATACTTGAGCTCTTTTGTTGTTGGTCTTGTTGTTGTTGTTAAGGGTGGGGGCCCTAGCCGCGGGTGTGTGTGTGTGTGTGTGTGTGTGTGTGTGTGTGTGTGTTAGTTTTACATGACTGTGAACCCAAATGTGAAATGTCACTCTTTCTCCCACTTGCTTCACATCTGTGGCACTGCCGGGTAGATGCAGGGAAGGGTGTAGGTGAGAGGTGCAGAGAGCAGCTAGAGTGAGCCTCCTGGACTTCCCAGCGCAAGGACCTCTCCCTTCCTTCCACCACTCCGCCCTCAGCAACGCTGAGGTCTTCTTCTGAACCTCTCACCTAAATATCTTCTGCTAAGTTCACGATGAACCCCTGGTTTGGCAAGTTTGTGATGCAGTGCGGAGGCCGCTGTCCAAAAATAAGCTATTGTAACGAGGAGGGAAAGGTTGATTTTCAGAGGTGTCCTGGGCAGCCAAGGCGTTCAGTGGCACTTACTGGTTAATGTCTGCAAAGTTTCCTTCTCTACAAAAAGCTAAATGGGGCTCATTAAGCTCCTCTGGTGTAATTTCTTTCTTTCTTTCTTTTTTTTTTTTTTAAAAAGAAAGGACAAGTTAAAAATAGCCTAAGCACAAGTCTTGGAGACAATGAAAGCTTTGGTTGTTAGGAAGAACTGGGGATGAGGTCCAGGGAGGGTTTTTGCAACTGAAATTTAAAGCCCTTGCAGGAGGGGAGGGCTGGGGGTCTCCGGGAGCAAGGTGGTGTGGGGCAGAGCCCCTGCTCCAGAATGGACTCGTACTCAGAGTCAACGCGATTGGGCTTTTTTTTTTTTCTTTTTCCTGATTTTGCTTTTATCAAGCACCTATTAACATATAACCTATAAACTACCAAATGGTCATAACATACATTTCTTACTCAGTCTGCTTGGGATGTCAGGGTCCTGGCACAATTTCACGAGACAGCTGGGACTGAAGAACCCGAAGGACAGCTCACTCCCCTTGGAGGCAGCGGCTCTTTAAAGAAGACAACCGTCCTGACTCCTCCGGGGATGATAAGGCTTCGCCTGCTGTGTGCCGAGAGGAAAGACAAGACAAGACAAACAGGTCCGCCCGTGTGAGTCCTGCAGGCAGTGGAGTTTTATCCACTGGTCCCTCACTAACCAGCCCTTGTGCTGAGAGCTAAACCAGGAGGGTTCTGGAGGCAGCAAATTATGCTCTGACACCTCCCTCCCCAGGTTTTCAAGTTGGCGAAAGGCAAAGCAAGGGGAGCCTTGGAGATGGAAATTAGTCATCAATGAGCAGTCTGTAGCCCGGGAGCTTTCACGAGGGCCTGTGCCAGCTGGGGAGGTGTTGTTTCTGGACTCGGTGTACGCAGGTCTGCGTGTCCTGGGCCTTCTGGACTCTAGAGCGCTGAGCCAGCTCTGCTCCGGCAGCGCCTCCCAGCTCCCAGCCGTGGCGCCGACCACACCAGTTCCCCAGGACTTAGGGCCTTTCTGCCCATACCAACGTTCATTTGGATTCATAAACATGGGAACCTTTCTTGCTCTCCCTGCCTCCTGGAGGGAGGAGTGAAGTGGGAGTGGGAAAGAATGACTCATTCTGTGGAAGAGTGGGAAGATCTCCAGCCTCTCCCAAGGTCACGTCCCTGCTAATCCCCACTCCAGGAGGACCACACGCACAACACATGGGGTCGACTTAGAAGATCTTGAAAGTGTGGTCCAGCGGTGACTTCTGGGGCTTGGGCTCAATCCTCAGCCCTCCCTGCAGGAGAGTAATGAAGAGGTGGCATGTGGATGGTGGGTAGAGTTGAGACAGAGATTCAAGCAGAGGCCACTTGGCATGTGGTCCGGGGACACGTGCATTGGATTGGGACCCTGACTGGGTGGCCTGCGAGGCCTTTGTAACCTTGAGGTGTTCTAGTTCCCCAGGTATGGGGTCTGGGAAGCACAGTGCCGGAGGAATTGCAGAAGCACTCATAGCTGAGTGGACTCTTCTGCCTCTGGCTTGAGTCACAAACCCAGGAACCCAGCCCTCCTCCCTATCCACTGACTAGCGACTCACCTCAACAGCAATAATTCTGTGGGCCCCACTTCTCGAGTACAATAAGAATATGAGAAACCATTCACTGAAAGCTTATTATCTGCCAGGCACCATGCATTATCTCCTGTATTCATCAGCCAGGCCCAGGTTCAAATCCTGACTGTGCCACTTGTTACCAGGTGTGACACTGGGCAAATTACCTAACCTCTCTGAGCCAGTTTCCTCAAGTAGTAAAATGTGAATAATAAAAACACTTACACTGGATAGCTGAGAGGATCAAATAAATTAATCCATGGAAATGGCTCAGCAGAGTGCCTGGCACAGTGCTCCATCATGTTAACCGTTGCTATCACGGGCCAGGAGTGGTCATGTTATCATCAGAACTATTTCACACATGTCGCTGAGGCTCCCTGCAACTCTGTCTTCATGTCCTCATAGGACTTGGAAGCCTGGCTTTTCCCCATTATGCTGCATTGCTCTTTCAGACTTCCCTTATATTATGTGCAATTATAAGACTCAGTCTTTTGAACTCTCCTGAGAGTGGAATAATGTCATCTCTTGTTTCCTATTAATAGTTAAACACACTGGCATAGAGATCACAAAATGGTTTCACTTTAAATATCACATCCACAAGTTCAGGGGCTGTGGTGTACACATTTTTCTTCCCCAGCTTCTAGCAGAGTGCCTGTCACATCAAAGGCACGACTACGTACGTATTGAGTTGAACCGACTGTATCCACAGGGAAAATGAAGCTGGCCAAGTAACTAGGGCTTCATGGCTCCCCTTGGCCATCTCCTAGGTGCCCCACTTGGCCCCAAACGTCATTGTCTCCATACATCCCAGGCATTGTGAGTTAGGATGCTTTTTAAAATTTCTTCTCTCTTCTTAGTCATTCTTCTCAGTTTGTTCATTCACGTATCCTACAAATGATCATAAATGCTTATTCTACAAATAAGCATTAGCCTACTAGGCATCAGGCTCTGTGCTAGATGCTGAAATACGATAATGAACCAGAAAACCAAAGTTCCTGCTCTCACAAAGGGATACAGCAAGTATTCAGTAGGTAAGGCCAGACTAAAGTCACTAAGGAAATACGAAACAACCCGTGCGTGAGACAGAAAGGTGTGTGTACCCCGTGCCCTGCTCTGGTGGGAGAAGCGCGGGGTGCCATGGGAACACAAAGCAGGAGCACCTCTAGGACTCGGGCAACAAGAGCACTCAGAGCAGCCTAAACTGAGGCCTGAAGGGGGAGTACGAACTACACAGGTAAGGGATACAGGGAGGGAGTTATGCTTTAGGCAGAGAGAAGTGCTGGGAAACTGCTAACCCAATAGGGATCTAATGGGTCTGAAGTGGGGGAATGGAGCTTCTGCTCTTGAAAAACAAAATGTACAGAAATGAGGTAACTTGAGAAAATGTCTAAAGGAATAGCAACAAATGGCAAATCGCATCAGATGTGATATATGAGTGTGAATACCTCCAGAGGAATGCACTGAGAAGTAGTTTGTCAAAATGAAGTTCACGAACTACCCACATCAGAGTCAGCCAGGATGCTTGTTAAATATGCAAGGACACTATCTCAAAGTTTTAGCTGAAAAAATTCTAAGAAGGTCTGCAAAAGAAAGGCATTTATTTAGACAATAGGACATTACATGGTCTTCAGCAGAAAAAGCCCCAGCGCAGTGGAAATACCATAGAAGAATGGTTAATAATAATAAGATACTTTGGTATTGCAGACCTTCCATTGAACTGTCCGTGACTGCGTCACTCAATTTCACCGAACCTTAATTTCTTCATCTATAAAGTGGAGCTAATAATATCTACCTTTCAGGGTTGTAAGGATTAAATGGTATATATGTGAATAATCAATTTTTTCAGGACCATGTCTATATTAAAATAATAACAAAAGCTAAAACAAACACGCAGACACAGACACAGAGACACACACACACACCTTTTCATAACCCGTCGTGTGGCTTGTGATGTCTGGCCCCATGATAGCTGCTCAACCTGTTTACTGCTTATTTCCCTTCCTTTTCCTCTCTGCCTGTCTGGAGCTGCTCAGGTGGCTTCCTGGGAGTCTGTCCCGCCAGCCTTCTCATCGGGCGCCCTCTAGTGCTGGATGCTATAATGACTCCTTCAGTCTTCGAACTGAGGATAAAGTTTCCGGATCTTAAAAGAAACGGTCCTTAAAAGCTAATAGAGCCTACATAAAAATAACGTTTTTAGTAGGAAGTTACCCATTGTCACCAAGGGAAAATTACTTTGTAATTTATAGCCATCATATCAATGACCAATTAGTGATTTTCTTCTCTAAACAAAATCTTTTAGGAAATACTTTGGGGTTGAGGATAGAACCAAAGACACACAAAGGTTCGCCATCCTGAGGCTTCCCCTTCTGTGCTTCCAAAGCAACTGAAGAAATGTTTCCTTCAAATGTTTTTTTATTGATTGCTTCAACCTACAAGTTTCTTTTGAAAGCGTAGAAATATCATTAAATTGGGAATATCAGCGGTCTGATTTTTGGTGCCAGTTCTGTTGATGGCTAACTGGGTGACCTTGGCTAAGTAACACTCCCTCCCTGGATCTTAGTTTCTGCAAATGTAAAATGAGAGCCAAAGTTTCTATGGTCACTCAGGTCTCTTCTAGCATGGGCTCTTTGCCTAATTAGAGGGGCTGTGAAAGGGGGTCAGAAGACCTACATCCTCTTTCCTGTTCCAGTATTTACCACTTCTGGGACCTTGGCCAAGCATTTAACCTGTCTGGACCTCAGTTTCCTCACCTGAAAAAAATGGGAGAAAGACCTGCTCTGTCTTATTTACAGTTCTTATAAGACCCCCCCAGAAAAGAGCTGTTCACAAAATCCATTGAATACTATAAAATGCAAAAGAAAACACAAGGTTCTAAAATAAGAACCCCCTTCTAGTCATCTCCTTGTAAACAACATATGGCAGCTAAGGACTTTAAGGACAAACACATCTGAGTTTTAAACCCACCAGTTAGTAGCTCCAGTAACTTTAGGTAAATCTCAGCCTCATATTTATAAACTACAAAGGAAGAGAGATCAATATTGTTGTGGTAATTAAATAAGAAATATAAGAAATATAGGAAAGGGCTGAGCCTTTGCTCTGCTCTGCTTCCCCTCACCTCTGAAGAGAATAGCGCCACACTCAGGGCAGGCATTCTGCACTCAATAGTTCAGAGGCCCCTAGGCCGACTGCAAACTGACAAACCATGTGGAGCCTCTCATTTGTACAGGCTGGATTCGTCACACATTTACCAAGTCAAGAATTCCAGATAAAGTGTTTCAGCCTTTACCTGCAGATCATGAAAAATATGGTGGGGATCCACAGCACCCTCATCAACTGCATATAATTACCAGAATAAAAAGTACAAAAAGGGGGCACCTGGGTGGCTCAGTCGGTTAAGCATCTGCTTTTGGCTCAGGTCATTCTCAGGGTCCTGGGATCGAGCACCATGTCACTGTCTGCGGGGAGCCTGCTTCTCCCTCTGCCTCTGCTTCCCCCTCCCTCTCTCACTGTCTCTCATGAATAAATAAAATCTTTTTTAAAAAGTACAAAAAGATGTCCATATTGGGAAAAAGATATCGTAAAGATGCTTGGATGAGAAAGAGCACATATTCCTCAAGTTCTCAAGAACATCCCTTCAGTGAATGCAGAATGGCAAGTGGTTAAACACTTGGTAAGAATCAGGCTTCCGAAGTTGCCACAAGGACTTCCAGCAGAGGAAGGAGCCTCAGGAGCCCTGGGGACTCAGAAGTCCTGTGGCACCGAAACCCCGTCCATCAGGAAGGAGTGAAGTCTGAAGGCCAGAGCATGTTCATATTAAAAAATGTAAGTCATTTTTATTTAAAAGTAGTAAGAAAGTGTTCTCATTAAAATGGACTTTAAATCCTATTCATCTTTTTAAAAAGATTTTATTTATTTATTTGACAGAGAGAGAGAGTGTGCAAGAGCAGAGGGGAGGAGCAGAGGGAGAGGGAGAAGCAGGCTTCCTGCTGAGCAGGGAGCCCGATGTGGGGCTCGATCCCAGGACCCTGGGATCATGACCTGAGCCGAAAGCAGACACTTAATGACTGAGCCACCCAGGCGCCCCAAATCCTAGTCATTTTTACTGAAAAAAAGAAAAGAAAAGATACAGGAAAGGGCTGAGTGTAGTGCCTCGCACAAAATAAGAGTTCACTAAGTGTGTGCTCTTCTTTTTCTCTGATCAATTTCATCATAGCATTTAAAGGGTAAAGAAGCTAAGAAAGAAAAGTTAAATGAGTTTTCGTAAGTAATCAAAGACTTTATTCTCAGACCCTTGAAGGGAATTCTTTTTGACCCGCTACGAAGTGTACATCTTTAATTCTAGGAACCCATTAATAGGAAAATCATCAGAAGGCCTTGAATTGTGTTGGAATGACAGGATGAGGTCCATGCCTGGGTTAGAAACAATTCTGGCGATCTCCTTGAATGACCGACTCAGAAATTCAGTAACCCGATTGATCTTAGGAGGCCAGGGATACAGAAACAGGATGATTAAACAAAATGCCCTCAATCTCTGGATTCTCTGGACTTTAAATTCTCTACCCTGCTGGACCCTGCGGCTTCCTGAGCCGGCACCAGCTCAGGCTTCCACATCCTGCTTCCTTACAGGCAAAACATCAGGACTAGTGGCAGGACCGACATCCCTTATCACTGGGTCCTTGACCCAGATTCTGGTCACCATACTGTGTTCTTCAAAAAAAGAAAACGAAGACAAACCTGGAGGCCCAATTAAAGACCACAAGCCCACGGTCAGAGCAAAAAGCGGTGGGCTCTGGCAGGCACTTCTGGGGCCCAGTTATGATGCTGTAAGTAGGCTTGCTGTCTTTGATTTCCCCAACCATCCCTCCCATCATGGGTAAAGAATGTTTGCCTCACCAACAGAGGAAAATCCCCATGAGAGCTCACTGGCCTCATTTGCTGACAGTATTTGGTGGACTGAAGGGAGTGATACCTACTATATCAATGAGGCAACTTCCTGTCAGCATTATTTCCCCTGGATATTCAAAAACAATTTCTGTTTTCAGGCCATGGGACTGAAAGGGGGGAGCCCAGGCTGCACGACGAAACTGATGAAAGAGGCTCTGTGCCTCCCTGAGGACAGGGGCATCCCATGGGGGGGCGGGGGGCAGGGTGGGGCACGTGGGCAGACAGGTGCGAGCGTCTGGGAGTGGTGCAGCGAGCTGGCTCATCCCTCCCACATTTCTCTTGTTTTGAACATTAAGACTGCTGCCAGGGATATATTTAGCATGATGTGCATTCATCTTCGAATCAGAAGGCCCAGATGATGGTGTGTTTACAGCCACCCAGCTATACAGTCGACACCTGGGGGCTGAGTAAGCGGCAAAGCAATGGCTAAGTTTTCCTGAGGGCTCTCCCTCTGCAAAGGAAATCAGGGCTTCTTTGCACGTTGCCCCAGATAGGTCCATCGAAGCGGGTGTTTCTGCTTTCTTGCTTTGTTTACGGTATCCCATGAGATATGTTGGCGAGGATGGGGAAAGGAGATTGTCCAGGACAAGGCCCTCCTTCTGCATTTCAAACTCCCTTGTGCATATAATTAGGAAATCAAACACTTTACAGCAATTCGAGGCCCATTGAACTCTTACATCTATGAAATAAGAAAGATGCCTCTTCGTGAAACAGCCCATCTTTTCTGCGGAGGCCGACTGAAGTCAGAAAATCTAGATGAAAATCCCAGCTCATGCACTTATTAGCTCTGTGATTAGGGGCAAATCCTCAAGGCCTGTGAATAGCGAAAGTATATCCTACGTTCCTTATTGACCTGAAAGTGGGGGTTATGAGAATAAAAATGAAAACATAGGGGCACCTGGGTGGCTCAGCTGGTTAAGCAACTGCCTTCGGCTCAGGTCATGATCCTGGAGTCCCTGGATCGAGTCCCGCATCGGGCTCCCTGCTCGGCGGGGAGTCTGCTTCTCCCTCTGACCCTCACCCCTCTCATTCTCTCTCTCTGTCATTCTCTCTCTCTCAAAAGTAAATAAAATTTAAAAAAAAAATGAAAACATGATAAGGTTTATGCAAAGGCTCTGGAAACGAGAAGGGATATTTAGGAGTGCCTGCCTGGCCCCTGGTTCGTAGCCAGCAAATATTTGTGGAATTGACTGCTGGAGGGAGATAATGTGGGATGTCAGGCATGAAGCAAGCAAAACTGATGAAGAGATATTTGGGGCTTTATCTTTGCTTGCTCTCTTCAGTTATTTACTCTGTCCAGACATGAAACTGGTTTCAAGTCCCTTCAGCCACACTATCCGCACCAAACAGGCAGCCACAAAGGGCACGCAGAGCAGACCAGATTCTCCAACACCATCATGGCGGTCTGGGCCCATCCACCTGCGAGGGACCATGTGCCCCAAAGCCCACTTCTAATGCCTCCTAACATTTATTTTTCACACACTAAGAGGCCAGTGTAATGGCCCTGTGCAAACCTAAGAGAAAAAGAATATCCAGATAACATGTAATAACCTCACGGTCCCCCTTGGAAGCCATAGTTGGATTAAGTTTGTCATGATCTAGAATGGAACTGGAACATGCACAGAAGCACCGAGGGAGCTTGTCACATGTGCGTTGGATGCAGCTCTCAGGGGGGGCTGCTGCTGGCGCGGGTTCTCAGAGCACACTCGGCGTGGCAAGGTGCTCTGGACCGCATCACCGCGGCCTCACTTCCCTATTGTCGCCTCATGATTTCACTCCCAACAAAATCGGTGCTCCCTCTCCTCCAGCTGATTCCCACTCACTCCCTCTTCCCCAGGCTCTTCTGTAGATCCATCTGGACCATCCATCTTCTCAACTCTTGCTCACATCCATGGAACCCTGTTTCTCTGAGGCTCCGGCAGATTCCTATCCTTTCTTCCTCACTCACTGACAACCACCTCTCTCGGTCTCAAGTCCGGCCATCATCATGGGTGGTGTTCACAACTCCTGGATGGCCCTAGCCCCCAGCTTCCTTGGTTCTCCAGCTCTAATTTACCTTCCTCTTCGCTTAGTCCAGATACCGCTTCCTATGACCAGGTTCCTGACCTGGAAGTCACCCCAAACTATTCTATCTCTCATAAGAGTACTTCAGAAAGGCCACATTGATCTCAATTCCTATGCTACCTCCCCCTTGTTCGCTCTTCACCTCTCCTTTCACTGAGGCTGTGAACTTTCCAGAGTCCCAATAGCCTGAGTCCTTTCTCTGCTCTCCCTCACTTCCTCCCTTTTTTTTTTTTTTAAAGATTTTATGTATTTATTTCAGAGAGAGGGAGAGCACAAACAGGGGTGGGGGGGGCAGAGGGAGGAGCAGACTCCCCACTGAGTGGGAGCCTGACATGGGGCTTTGATCCCAGGACCCTGGGATCATGACCTGAGCTGAAGGCAGACACCCAACTGACTGAGCCATCCAGGCCCCCCAGGTCCCCCACCTCCTCTCTTCTTAGGTCTGACCTCTTCTGAATGCACCCCTGCACCACATCTCTCTCTTTCAGAATGTAATTGAAAGGGTAGGAATTAAAGAGCCAATTATAAAGCACACTTATTTTCTTCCCCTGATTGCCCTTACAAATCACTCTGAGGGGAGAGTTTCCCTCAGATGAGACCCCCCCCGGTGGGCCCCACAGCTTCATGCTCCCTCAAAGATCATGAAAAGTACTCTGGTTACTTTAGATCTCAGGACAGTCTCAGTTTAGTAACTAATCATGCCCAGTCCCGAGGAATAATAAAACTGAATCATTCAAAGTTGGTTCATTTTGGGCAGGAATGAACCTGTAGGAGAGGGGGACATGGGCAGTTTCTTCTCTCTTTATGATGCCAGGGCCCCCCTCCCTCCACCAGTGCAATCTCTGACCCCTCCAGGATTGGGGGGGAAGTAGAGAGAAGGGGGCCAGAAGGGTTCTACTGACTAGTTGATGAGGAGCAGTGGTCGGTGCCCTCTGGGATGGGCAAGTGTTCAAAGTGGGTTCTTTGTCACAGGGGCTGCTCTGAGACTCTCCAGAGATCCAGTGCCTGGGGATCTTTCAGCTGGACTTCTCTAATTCCATGGATCTACTCACTCACTGGCCACTTGAGACTCCCCCTATAGCCTCTGTCCTTGGGGTTAAACTCTGTCTGTGGGAGCACCTTCAGGAATGGCTCTTGGGGGCAAAGTCCCTTTACCGAGGTGCCAGGTCAATTCACAGCAAACCCTCCAGTGTCTGCGCTTCTGTTTCACGGTAAACATGTACCTTTGACCCACTGTCAGTGGAGTGAACTTACTTCCTGAATTGCACCGTCTACGCTGTCACCACAGGCAGTTTTAGTCAGACTCTTGCCCTTTAGGTTTCTTAGGCAAGAGGTGGACATTGGTCCAAGCCCCACCTCCAGGCACACATGTCGATTGCTCCAGAAAGTCTCCCTGAAGGCCTGCCACCTCTGTGCATCGTGGGCTCTTGGGGTGAACCACACATCCTCCACCCACCAAATCCTCTTCCTGCAGGTCCCCGGCCTTGAGCTCAGACTCACCAGCCTCTTTCACAGACTGGGGCTGGGACGTCAGCTATGATCTCACAACTGGTTCTTAGCCTCCTCCTTTGCACGTCCTGCACGGCCGAGCTCGCAAGCCCTTCTGGAATCTGGGAGCCCTTGCCACCTATTGTCTTGTCAGTAGCATGTACGTAATACACTGTGTCAAAAAAACCTTGTGTTAATACACTGTGACAACAGCTCTTCTCGTGGTAGCAATGCCACATTTATCCTGTAATTGTATTTCCTGCCCTTCTCAAGGTAATCTCCACAAAGGCTGAGTCCACGTCTGTGGCATACAATACCTCCCCCCCGCCCCCCCCAGCATCCAGAGGTTCTGGGAGTGGAGTATATAAAGGGACTTTGCTGCAACCCCATCTTCCTGATCCTCAGCCTGCCTACCTCTCCACAACCAAAGGTCTGCCTGTGTTCACTCTCAGTAGCGCCTTTCCTAACCTTTTGCTAAGAAGGAAGTACTAAGCATGGGCTTCCCCAGGAGCGCAGGGAGGGCATGCTTGGCAGCTAAGCAGAGGCTCATTGTGGCTCAGTCTACACCTGCCAGGGCCAGGGTCCTGCCTCAGCTGCCTGCTCCCAAGACTCACGACCACTGCTCCCTCCTCTTTGTGCCTGTTCTTGGGTCTTGGATCAGCTTTACACAATCGAGGCAAGCTTCTTACAAGAAGGACCTCACCCCAGCCTGACACACCCACCGACTCCTGGGCCTCAGGCAAGGGGGCCCATCTCCTAGGACAACAAAGTCTCACAAACTGGGGGGCAGGACTCAATCTCTCAGTTCTGGAATCTAGAAGGCAAACAGCAAAGTGTCAGCAGGCACATACTCCCCCTGAAGGTCCAGGAAAGAATCCCTCCTTGTCTCCTCCTAGCCTTTGGTGGCTGCCGGTGGCCTTGGGCATTCCTTGGCTTCACTCCAATCTCTGCCTCCGCCACTACATGACCTTCTTCTCTGTATACACCCCTGTGTCTTCACATGGCCTTCTTTTCAGGACACTAGTCATTGGATTTAGGGCTCTGGTAGGGCATCATCATAACTAATGAAATCCACAAAGACTCTATTTCCAAAGGTCATATTCTCCGGTGCTGGTAGACATGGATTTTGTGGGATGCTATTCCAAGCACAGGGGATTATTGGAGGAGTAGGGATAAACTGATGAGGTAGGGAATGTTACCCTCAGATGAAACAATGGGAAAAAGTCTTTCCCCCCTCAACAGTCTCGCCTCTTTCCCGAGATGGATCTAAGTAATATTTATCTTCATTTTGGTTTTTGCGTTATCTTAGCAGACAAATACTCTATGAGGAAAAGAAGGTGTATTTGTAACCAGTAGGAGACCCAGGGTCTTCCTCTGCATTGAAGACTACATTGTCATCTGAGTAGGTCCCAGCCACACACCACATGGCACACAGGCCTCCAAAGGCCAGCCTGGGCCTCTCCGTAACTGTGGCCTTACATACTGCTGCAGTCAGCGAAGGAGTGTTTGGACAGCAAAACATTGTTCTTGAAAATGTAGCTCCTGCTCTCTTAGCTCCTTTGGTGTTTGAAAAAAATATTCGCCTAGTTCAAGTTCTTTTGCTATGTGACATAGTAGAGGGTGACAGCCCTGTCATCCAGCTTCCCAACGAGCCTACCATTCTGACCTCCTCCTGCCCCCACTGTCCATAAAGGCCCCACTCCAGGAAATGAAGGAAAAGCACAGGCTGGGTCCCTGCCTCCACTTTCCAGCTTGGGGTGGGGGTGAGGGAGAAGCTGAGGGAG
The DNA here is from genome assembly GCF_029215605.1 of Mirounga angustirostris. NCBI lineage: Eukaryota > Metazoa > Chordata > Mammalia > Carnivora > Phocidae > Mirounga > Mirounga angustirostris. Next base: position 115,760,950 of record NW_026991712.1, read on the forward strand.
CCCTGGGGGTCATGGGCAGTAGCCCTGAAAGTTAGACTTTAAGAGCCTCGAGGGCAGGGACTGGGCCTGTCCTCTGCATGCGGTCTAGTGCCCTTTCTGGCATGTAGTGGACACTCCTGGCATATCTGGGGCACGAATGATCAGTCACTGGGATGCTGGTGGGCAGTTCAGCCTGTCTCTCTGTGATGATGGTCCTCCCTCGGTGCTGGATTTTGTGAAACAGTTCTTAATTTAAATATGTCCTGATGTGGGATTTGGAAATTATGGCAACCATTTCAGGAAGGAGCACGAAAAGCTCAGATGCTCTTTGAGCCCCTGTAAGGAGGTACCACCCTCCCCCAAGAAAGCAATGTGGTAGCACCTCCCCCTGAGACCTCGCCAGGAAAGCCTAAGCCTTAGCCAGCAGGAGGGACTCTGGGGACATTCCGAATTAGTCACACAGTGACCGGCTTGGTGTGGAATAAGGGAGTGGGAGGAATCCAGGATTATTATAGTTATTGCCACAAACTGTCCCAGGTATTAGCCCCAATGCATTGGGTAGCTGTTTACAGGATTAATGAAAGAATTGGCTTCTACATTTATAAATTCAATTTATGAAAACATCAGGAAGAATCTAAATGTAAATCAATTGTATATCTTGACACCAACTTGCCCCTTTTATCTGGGGCCTAGGGTAGTATGTGGTGAGATTACCTATCCCCACCCTCACCCCCAGGAATCACATTTTCAAAATTCATTAAGAAGAGATGTGTTTATAGCTATTGTCACCTCTAATCCTATAGAAAACTAGGGAGAATTAGCTAAACCTTCCATGTAATTAGCCTATTCACCAGGGGAGGCAGGCCAACATTTCTAGCATGCAATAGCACCTCCCAAACCCCGAAGAAGGTAACATAGCAAACATATCCAATGAGCATAGTTATTCTCTCACAGTTTCCATAGGTGAGCAATTGCAAGGGACGTAACTAGCTGGTTCTTTTGCAGACTCCCTTATAAGGCAAACATGATGTCTTCTGGGGCTGCCATTATCTGGAGATCTACCTGAGGCTGGAGGATCTACTTCTGTGCTCATCTCCGTGGCTCATTCGTTGACCACTGACTGAAAGCCTCAGTTTCTCACCACATGGGCCTCTCTACAGGGCTGCCTGAGTCTCCTGATGATATGGCACCTGGCTTCCCCCAGAGCTGGTGATGAGAGAGAGAGAGAGAGAGAAAGAAAACAAGGCCTCGGGGCTCCTGGGTGGCTCAATGAGTTAAGCTTCCAACTCTTGGTTTTGGCTCAGGTCTTGGTCTCAGGGTTGTGAGATTGAGCCCCGAGTCAGGCTCCACACTAGGCAGAGTCTGCTTGAGTTTCTCTCTCCCTGTGCCCCTCCGACGCCACCCCCCGAGCCCCTCGAGCTCTCTCTCAAATAAATTAATAAATCTTAAAAAAAAAAAATAGACCTACCCTCAGACGTCACCCACCATTGCTTTTATTGGGTTCTGTTGGGAGGGAACTACACATAGGTGTAAACACTAGGGAGCTGGCCACCCCAGAGATTAGTTTTCTGTTGTGATCTGTTAGTGTCATTATTTAGAAATACAAATGAAATACCATTCTCTCTTATTTTCAAGAGCATAATTTTTATTTCCCATACCCTCCCACCCTGCAGTCTTTTATCTGTGTACAGTATTTTATTTTTGTTAGGTTTCGACGAAATTTCTGCAACAAAAGACCTCAAATTGTAGTAGCTTAGACAAGAGAGAACTCTCCACCCAGAAGGGAGCAGGGCAATGCAGGGTATTGCTCTTGCTCTTCCCGGGAATCCAGGGACTCAGGGCTCCTTCTATTTATGCATTTGTCCTTAGGGTGCTGACTTTATCTGCAGGGTTAAAGCTGGCTCACAAGTACAAATGAGGGTGGGGATTGGATGTGGAGAGGTGAAAGAATCCCATACAAGAATGTGACCCAGACTGCATACATCAATTCTTATCCCAGTGCTTACGTCCAGTTGGCCAAAGTCACATGGCCATGCCTACCTGCAAGAGAGGCTGGGAGATGTCGTCTTCATGTGGCTGCCCATGTGCTCAGCTCAAACTGTTAGGACAGAAGAAGGAGAGAATGAATCATGGGAGATAGTGTTCTCTGTCACCTACGTTATAGACAGCGAATAACCAGAGGCTGCATGATGTAGCTCTACCACTAACTAGGTGAGACCAGACAGAAGGTCCTTATAACTTCTCTCGACCTCAGTTTTTATTGTCTATAACATGAGCGCATGGGACTAAATCAGTGATTTCCACTTACAGGCTTTATACTGAGAGGGAGCTGTGGTGTGATTCCAAGGAATCGTAGAAAATGTTTGTGAATCAAGCACTTTCTGTCAATGGGAGAAAAATAATATGACTCATCTTTACGTATACTACTAATTTTCAAATGTAGGTGCTGTGGTAATAATGATTAAAATGTAATATTTAAAATTTAACTCTGTTTGAAGTTAATGTTACCTCATTAGGTCCTTTTCTTCCTTAAATATCTGGAATCACAATCACTATCATAGGGAAGAAGGGGACCTTTTTTTTTCTTTTAATTTTTATTTATTTGACAGGGAGAGACAGAGAGAGAAGGAACACAAGCAGGGGGAATGGGAGAGGGAGAAGCAGGCTTCCCACGGAGCAGAGAGCCCGATACGGGGCTTGATCCCAGGACCCTGGGATCATGACCCGAGCCAAAGGCAGACGCTTAATGACTGAGCCACCCAGGCGCCCCAAGGGGGGACCTTTTTTAAAATTAAAAAAGAATTTTTGTATTTGAGTTCCTGGCACATAATAGATGTCCAGGAAATATTTGTTGATTGGATTACATAGAGTGCAGGGCACCACTGAATGAGATGAGCCCTTTCATCTCTGCCGACTCTAGAATCTTAAGAATTCTTTTCTCTAACTCTGGGGCAATTTTCCAGTTTGAGTTTTACTGTAACCAATCACTTCTACATAATTAAAACCAGCTCTGGTCCACTGCATCAGCTCCCAAATACTGGGAGACTTTTCTATTTCACATCCACATAATAGCACTGCTTACTTAGTATTCACATCTTCAAAATCCCTTCCTGGAAATATCCTGCTCCTGTTGTAAAAATGAAGTAGGTGGAATTTACACACCACCCTTTGAAGGTTTCGCATTACAAATTCATTCAGAAAAGTGGATTGTGTTGGCTTGTAAGGGCGACAGTAGGAGACACACGTGGTACCATCTCAGCAGGTGGGGGGGGGGTCCCAAGGCTCTCCACAAAACCCCCAACATTTATTATTTTGTGCTCTCTAATGTTATAAAATTCTAAAACTTTTACATCAAGAATATAAAATGTTGGCTCGTAGGCTAAGGAAGCTCTCCGGGTTCCCTCAGCTACCTCGAGGTCCATCCCAGGAAGAGTGATGTTTCTATGGCTTTGTCCTGTGCCAGTCCAACATGTGGGGAGATATTCCTGGGCCATGCTTTCTCCAGTGTGGGCACTGGAGGTGGAGCTTAAGTAAGACTTCTGTCTTCGGGGATGGTTTTCTTCTGGAGGGAGAAGGGAGAGTCCTGGCTACTTCATTCTCTCCTTCTTTTTTCTCATTTGTCTGGGTGAGTCAGAAGGGCAGAGCTGGGTTCAGGTGAGGGCTGGGGCTGATCGTCCACAGTGGCTCTTCCCTGGGCAGCAGTGCGTGCACACGGGCTCGTGTGTTCTCCACTTCTTGACCCTCATTCCTCATTTTCATTGGATTGGCCTTGCCTTACCATCAAGTGCAGGAATGGGGGGCTGTGTTCAAAGGGTGCCGAGATAGGAGGGTCAAGTAGGCTGTGTGACTGACGGTGTGACCTGGCTCAGGCTTGTCTGCTGGGGGACTGCAGTGGCATTTGAGGCCAAAGCCCAGGTTTCAAAGTTTTCCTTGGCTCAACACAGCCTTCCATATTTATGGGGCTTTGGAAGGGTTAGGGGTAAGCAGAGGGTTAGGGTTCGGGAAGATGACCTGATCTTCTCTGCAGGTTACCTATCTTTCTGCTTACAACCACACATCATAAGTTAAGAGAAGGATTTTCTGTAGCGAACATGGAAATGCACATTAACTCACACTGTCCTGTGTTCCATTTTATAATACAAGAAATTGTTTTGAAATGTAACAAACTACGAATTTAAAATTAGAAGCCTGGGGGGGCGCCTGGCTGGCTCAGTTGGTGGAACTTGCAACTCTTGACCTTGGGGTTGTGGGTCTGAGCCCCATGTTGGGCATAGAGATTACTTAATAAATAAATAAGTTAGAAGGCTGGGGTTTAAATCCCATTATGTGATATTGGTTAAGATATGTAGCCTCTGGTTTCTTGGAAGTGTGTGTGTTATAGCATACATTGTAACAAGGAGTTAGGAGTAAACGAGCTACGGTACATACTTTATATAAATAGTAGGTGCTTGGGGAAAACTTACTGAATTTCTATGATAGTTCAAACACGTTTTACTGAATTTGAGCTTTTGAGATGATTTCTTTTGAGAATTTTCAAAGACTTACTTGCTAAATTCATAGCATTCTTTTATTTTCAAAGCAAGGGAATTAAAAACTTATGTTCCTCAATATGCAGTCTGTTTTAGGAACCGACAATTACTTCTTACATATTCAAAGACTTGTATGGTTATGACATACAACTACTTTAAACAGTAGCTTTTGCCATTTCATTAGTCTCATTTAGTTTATTAGAATATGTTGATGCTAATTATGTGTATTTTATCTAAAAGGATAAAATACCTCACAAAAAGTATTTTACATATTTTGTTCTTTCATTCTACAAATGTATATTAGTTATTTTGACCCAGGTTTTCTCTATTATTCTAATCGAGGGAGATTTTGTTACACAGAATCAGCTTAGTATGTAGTCAATTTTTTTTCAACAATTTGGAATTTTATTTTGTTCTTGCAATAATGCAATGACAATATTATAGCCAAAATTAGCCATTTTATCATGGCTCTTGGATGGTAAATGTGAGCTTTTAAAAAGTGTTATATATGCACAAAGAAAGGTCTAGTAATCATGAACTGTGATGTCACAAGCTTCTGGTGTTCTGCTTTGTTTTTAGTAGCAGTCAACTTACTCCCTGCTTCAAACTGAGAAACAGAGAAGGACAGGCATGCATGCTTGAGCTTGGAGAAGGGTGATGGTGGCCATTTGCATTGCCCTACCTTCCTCAAAAAAGGCTGCACCAGATTCAAGACCCACGAGTTTTTCTTGGTGCAGGGCTGCCTCAATAAGCCGATATTTGTGTTAGGTAGGGACGTCCAGAGTTAAGCAAATGTCTGCTGAATGCTGGTGCTAAGAACAAATAAAGTAGGTATTTATTGGGAGATGTTCATTTGCTGCATTTTTTTTAAAAGGTCCATTGTCAGGACTCAAAGAAGAGGACACTGGCCCCCGGCTGTGCCTCCTAGTGCTACAGGGAGACCACAGGACTTTGCAGCTTGGACACCTTTTCCTAGGGGATTTCGAATGTGAGGATCAACATTCATGGCAAAGCCTCATTCTATACTCCTGCACCCCCTTCAACCAGGGTGAAATGATCCGGCTTGCCTCTTGACCATTGCTCCTGATTCTTAATAAAACTAATAGTTATTCAGACAAACCATGAGCCATGCTAAACACCCTATACAACTGATCTCATTTAATCATCAAAACACACCCAAGGGGTAGGCTCTGCTTTTTTTTTTTTTAACCCCAATTCTACGTATAAGAAAATGAAGGCTTAGGCTGATCTGGTGATTTGCCCAGGGGGACACAATTAATAAGTGGGAAAAAGCAAGTCACCAAATCTGGGCAGCTGACCTTAGAGCCTGAACTCTGACCAGCATGCCACCTGGTCTCAGACATGGTGATCACCATGCATCCAAACTGTCTTCAGTAGTCCTGCCTTCAGCTATTCAGTGCCTTTGGTCCACAAAGATGCTCTAACTTGTCCAACTGTGTATCCGATTTTCTGTGCTTACTAGTCTCCATGCTCTAGTAAAACTGATTTAATCCTTGTCACAACTGTATAAAGTATGTATGACTATATTGTCTCCATGGTCTACAATGGGAAATTGAAGAACAGAGAGGTTAAGTAACTTGACTGAGGTTGCAGAACTAAGTCAATGGTAAATGGCAGAGTTGGGATTCAAACCCAGGCCACCTTGCTAGTAACCATTATGCCACATCGTGATATTAGTGATATCACATTCTACATTCGTGATATTAGTCATTGGAACATTTACCACATGCTCAGTACTCATTTGAGGGGGATAGAGACATGGACTCCGTCCTTCAGTTGCACACAAATTGCAATAATAAATCGCTGCTCAGAGAAGGGTTAAGTTCAAACAGCCTGGAGTAGGCTCTGAAGCTATGGCAGGCACTGCTGATTGTCCATCTCACCTTTAGTTTCTTCCTCTTGCTTTCTAACAGAATGCTAGTTTTGTTTAGGACAGGAGCATGCCCATTAAGAGGTGGCCATGCAATCAAGTTCCGGCCAGTGGGATGGCAGAGGAAGTCTGCTGGGTGGGGTTCCCTGGAAAGCTATTATTTTTCTGAAACAAAGGCACAGATGCAGTTGATATGCACCTTTGACCCTTTGCCCTTGCCCTTTCTTTCTTCCTGGGACCCCGACACAACACCTAGGGTGGAGCAGCCATCTTATAACCATGAGGACTACAGCTAGATGCTAAGGATGGCAGGCAAGGAAGTTAGAAGCAACCTGGTCCTTGATGGTTTCTTTATGCAGGCATAGCAGTCCTGGACTGCCTACCTCAAGACTTCCTGGTGTGTGAGAAAAATAAGCCCTCTTGGATTAAAGCAACGTAGTCAAGTTTCTGTCACAGGCAATTGAACAAAATCCTAATTTGTACAGAAGCCTTCATGGAGACGAGTCACCCCCTCAGCTTTGAAAGTCAGGAATATTCAGCTACATTGAGGGAAAAGAGAAATGTCCCAGTTATGGAGTGTGTCCTATCCAATGAGAGGGAAGAAAAACCAGCATGGTGGCTTCTGAGGAAGGTGGGAAAGCAGTGGGTCTGGGTAGAGCATGGTTAACACATGTCTGTAGTGCCTAAAAAAGAGCAAGAAAAAGGGGTGCCCGGGTGGCTCAGTTGGTTGAGGGACTGACTTGATTTTGGCTCAGGTCATGATCTCGGGATCATGGGATTAGGCCCTGCGTTGGGCTAGGCGGAGAGTCTGCCTGAGATTCTCTCTCTCCCTCTGCCCCTCCCCCTTCCTGTGCTTTTTTTCCCCCTCTCTCTTAAATAAATAAATCTTAAAAAAAAAAAAAAGAAAGAAGGAAAAGTAAGAGTTGATGTATGAAAGAGCACGGAAGGGGCCGGGATGAGCCTTGAGCCACAGCATGGATTCTGAACTAAGATTTGGACTTTATGAATGGGGAGGTGGAATGCACTGAAGAGTTTTGGGCAAGAACATAACATTAAACAGCCACTACATCCAGGCATTCTATATCTGCAACTGGACCTCCACATAGTCCACACACAGTTTTGAACATTCTAGTATGTACCAGTCACTGTTCTAAACTGGGTGAGAAGTCAAGATTCTAGAAGTTCAGTTTCTGGGCCCCTTAACAAATATTTCAGAGAAGGGATCCATTGTCTTTTTTTTTTTTAAGGTTTTATTTATTTATTTATTTGAGAGAGAGAGATCGAGGAGCAGAAGGAGAGTGACAAGCAGACTCCATGCTGCGTGTGGAATCCGACGTGGGGCTTGATCCCATGACCCTGAGATCATGACCTGAGCCAAAACCAAGAGTCAGATACTTAACCAACTGAGCTACCCAGGCGCCTCCCATTATCTTTTTTTAAGTGATAAAAACAGTGTTTTGAGTGGGACTAGTTGGATTCAAATTCTGGCTTTGTCATTTGACATTTCTGTGCCTCTGTTTCCTCAGCTGCATTATGTAGCTAATAAAAGTACTTGCCACATAATTTAATTATGTGGATTAAATGAGATAGCATTGATTCAGTGTTCACTGTCTAATTAATAGTGGTCTTAGCTTTCCCTTGTTCAGTCTCCAAATTATGGACTATTCTTGACTCCTCTCAGTAGCAAATCCTGCTGGATCTAATTTCAAAATATATCCAGGATCTAATTGCTTTGTATCACGTTCACTGCTATCATTTGGTTTTGGCAACTTTGTCTCTACAGTGGTTACTTGGTGCCCATTCCTCCCAGATGTCCTCTTTGAGACCAGTGTGCTCCTCCCTGACCTGCTGGGACTATTGGTTGTTGAAGGTAATCCTCATGGGGTATGTCCCTCAGGGAGGCTGCCTTGGTTGAAGAGAACTACCTCATTCAAAATGTCCATGCTTTCCCAAGGGGCAGCCCCACCAAAGACTGGCTGATGCAAGGATACAAAGACCTGGCCACCTTGTCCGAATGGTCTCCATGTTTACCCTTAACTCTCTGCAGTCCTTCTCAACAAAGCAGACACAACTCTGTTAAAACATAAATTAGGGGCGCCTGGGTGGCTCAGTTGGTTAAGCGTCTGCCTTTGGCTCAAGTCATGATCCCAAGGTCCTGGGATCGAACCCCAAGTCAGGCTCCCTGCTCAGTGGAGAGTCGGCTTCTCCCTCTGCCTCTGCCCCTCCCCTCCCACACTCTCTCTCTCTCTCAAATAAATAAAATCTTTTTTTTTTTTAAGATTTTATTTATTTATTTGAGAGAGAGAATGAGAGAGAGCACATGAGAGGGGGGAGGGTCAGAGGGAGAAGCAGACTCCTCGCTCAGCAGGGAGCCCGATGTGGGACTCGATCCCAGGACTCCAGGATCATGACCTGAGCCAAAGGCAGTCGCTTAACCAACTGAGCCACCCAGGCGCCCATAAATAAAATCTTAAAAAAAACAAACAAACCCATAAATTAGATCAAGCTTTTTTAGATTCATAACTTCTTTTTCCCCCCGCTGAATAAAGGTCAACTTCCCAAGAGTGACTGAAAGTCCCCTTTGTCATTTGCTTAACCACCTTGTCAATACCTCCTCTGCCTCATCTTCTATGTCTCTACCCGTTGTTCACTCTACTCCTACCACACAGGCATCCTTGCTGTTCTTGAACATGCCAGACAAACTCCTGCCCCAGGACTTTTGAATTGACTTTTTCCTCTGCCCATGGGCCACCTTTTTGGTGGGGTCCCTGCTCACTTTATTTAAAATAGCAATTGCCACTCATCCTACTCCGGTACTTCTTATCCCTCTTACTTGAATTATTTTCTCTCTGGGTCTGTAACTTTCTAATATACCATGTAATTTAATTATTTATTTTGTGATTGTTTTTCTCTTCCTACTATCTAAAAAGGGAAGTGTTTGGCTTGCCAGGACTGTGCCTGGTAGGAGTGGTCACTCAATAAATACTTGCTGAATGAATAAGTGAATAAATGCCTTTATAAATAAATGTATTTTAGAGTAGTGTCTGGCACATCATAAATGCTAAGTGTTAGCTATTGTTTTTGCCAGTAGAGAATGGGTCATGAGATTCCCGGAGTTTCAGAAGCTAGTTACACAGCGTTTGATCGTGTGATCCTGCAGGAAGAGGAAGATAAATACAATCACACACTGATTAGGACCTTAGTTCCCTGGCTTTTATAGGTGTGCATTAACCCCTGGGAAGAGTTGGACTCCATTTAGGATAGACTTAACAGCCAAGGTCTGAATTTCTCACCAGGATCCAGGAAGTGATCAAGGACAGGAGAGGAGGGTGTGGGCTGGACCTCTGTTTGGAACCATACTTCGGATGCAAGGAACAGAGGTCAGAAGCCTGATCTGGCTCCAGGTGAGGCCTGACCCATCCCAGGGCCTCTCAGGGAAATGGTGAAATTCCAGTGGTTATACTGAGACCTGGTGGTGGCGGTGGTTTATAATGATTTTACACTTTTCATTTATTGGAAGGACTGCCCAGTTTAGGTGGGATCCCTATTAAGAGAGAGCCCAGAGCTCTACTTCATATCCGCATTCATGAGCCTTATCCTTTTCTGAACTGAGTGTGCTGTCGGCCCTGAGTCCTAGCCAAAGGGGAAATTCTTTCAGTAGGTTTTGGGTAAAGAGGCTCAGAAATGCACTTTGAAATGAGAAAGAGAAGTGTATATGCATGTGAATGTGTAAGATATTCTGATTCCTGGGGAAATACACAGTCATCTTAAAAAACTATCTAGTTTACTCAGTATCAATATAGATTGGTATTTGACCACAGAAGAATAGCCAATTCTGTCATCTGTTGGTTGGGTGAGCACTTGAAGAAACTACTCTTGTGGGTGTGAGGTCCTTGAAATCATGCGGTCCTTGACTCCAAAAAATATATAATGCCTAAGCCATCAGGAACAGGAGGGAGCCGGTCTTATTTTAAAGATCTTTTGAGATAGGTGCTGTCACATTTACTGCTGTGCAATCCAAAATTAGACAATACACTGGAATGTCGTAGTAGCATTTAATCTCAGGTCTGTTTTGATCCCTATTAATGACGTCAGCACCTAATTAGATCTCTTTATTATAACCCTAGAAATTACATACTTGAAGATTATGAAGTAACTCCTATGATTTTCCCCCCAAATAAGGTTAATCTCTAATTATTTAATAGTTTTTTAAGGAGATGGGTTAGAGGAACTTTTCTGAAATTGGTGTAGTACCTAAATCATATCAAAGTACCCCAGGACTGCCATGCTTATCGCCATAGTACTTGCTTAATACAAGTTGAATTCCTAATTACTTTATAATTTAACCCATAAAAAAAAACTATTCCAAATAATCAGTGAATAAAATATGGTATGGCCAATAATCTGCACATAGAGGATCCCTTTAAGCACTTGAGTACCATACGTCTTTGTCAGACTTCTGTTAATGCATTCTAGTATCTTGAAAACTTTTGAAATAACATGCATTGATAAAGCATTTTTTTCAGTATTGTCTCAGAACCCAAGATGGATTGAATCAAATATACAACCTCATATCCCTATCCTTACTGTATGACTTTCATCTTGGTTTTGGTGTGCCATTTTATAAATCTAATTTTGAATAATAGCCTCATTTTCTCAGGATAATCCTGCCCAGCATTACCTGCTCATCCCACCTGCCCTACAAACTTTACATTCAAAGACTCAACATATTTCTGTTCCATTGACGTGGATTGATGACTGATATTTCTATCTTCCCAGGCCCCCATATAAAGGATTTTGAAATTTTAATTTCTCAAACATCAGGTATTACAGGGTTTCCACATCTCCACATACTTTGCTGAGAGAAAAAGGCAATGAACAAATTGCAGCCATGTGCTGTCACTTCATGCTTTCTCAATTTCACATCTGCGTCTGTGTTAACAGGACACATGCTTGAACTTACACTTGGGTTTAAAACAAAATCTGCTTTATTGCTCATTACCCTTTTGAATCGTGTTTCTTGGTATCTAAAGTATCTTAGCAACATCTTTGAGCAGCAACCAAGGGCATAGTTTCCAAATATTCCAGCATTCAAAGCGTCCTACTTGGTTGCTCGCTGACTTTTTTCCAGGGAACCTATTTTTATATTTTAGGAATAGAACAGGAATCTAGGAACTAATGACTTACTGCCCTTCTATCAAGTCGTCAGGAAAAGTCTTCCTGCCACAAGCACATTTCCAAGACTCCAAGACAGTCATAAGGAACTTCTATTCGCTGCTGCTCTATCAACTATTCTTTTTAAGCTTTCCAAAGAAGGCAGAGCATTTTGGAGAGACAGTTCAGACCATGTCCGGACAGGAAACACCACCGAGATCACTTATGAACATGAACACTGGGATTCTCACTATTAGCCAGAGATTTAATTTTTTTTTAATCAAGGGATAACATTTAACAGTAAGGTGCACAAATCTTGCATAAATTTCATGGATTATACATACATATGCACCCATGGAGGGACTGCCTAGATCAAGATATAAATTATTTCCAATATCTCAGAAGATTTTCTTGTCTCCTTTGGGCCTCTTCCCAGTTAATACTTTACTCCAGGTAACCATGAAACTGACTTCTATTATCATAGATTGGTTTTTCGTTTGTCTTTTTTTTTTTTAAGGTTTTATTTATTTATTTGAGAGAGAGAGAGAGAGAGCATGAATGGGAGGAGGGGAGAAAGCAAAGGGAGAGGGAGAGGGAGAAGCAGACTCTCTGATGAGCAGAGCCCAACATGGGGCTTGATCCCAGGACCCTGAGATCCTAACCTGGGCTGAAGGCAGACACTTAACTGAGCCAGCCTGGTGCCCCTTTTGTTTGTTTTTTCAGTAAAGATTTTGCTTTTAAGTAATCTCTACACCCAACATGGGGCTCGAACCTACAACCCTGAGATCAAGAGTTGCATGCTTTACCAACTGAGCCGGCCGGATGTCCCATCATAGATTGATTTTGTTTGTTCTCTAACTTCATGATAAATGGAACCACTCAGCGTGTGCACTTTTGTGTCTTTACTGTGTCATTGAAATCCATCCATGTTTGTATCTGTAGTAAGACTGCATTTTTTTTAAAGATTTTATTTATTTGACAGAGAGAAACACAGCGAAAGAGGGAACACAAGCAGGGGGAGTGGGAGAGGGAGAAGCAGGCTTCCCGCCGAGCAGGGAGCCCGATGCTGGGCTCGATCCCAGGACCCCGGGATCATGACCTGAGCTGAAGGCAGACGCTTAACGACTGAGCCACTCAGGCGCCCCAAGACTGCATTCTTTTTTATCTCTATGTCTTCTTCCACTGATCAATATTCCACACTATATTTATTCATTCTACTACTGATGGACATTTGGGTTACTTACAATTTTAAACTATTGTGAATGAAGCTACTTAGAGATTTTCACATGTAAAAGAACACCTTGCTACACACAAATTCTGCTATTTGGACAATCCTTTATATGATGACAGACACAGAATAGAAAACCAAATCAAAAAGCCTATGATGCTTTTTGTGAGACATTCCAATAGAATCTGTGTGTCATCCAAGTTGAGATAAAGTGTAAGAGCGTAGGCAACAACAACAACAAAATAGATAATTTGGACTTTACCAACTTTATGAACATTAGTGGATCAGAGGGTACTATCAAGAAGGCAAAAATACAACATAGTGAATGGGGCAAAATATTTGCAAATTATTTATCTGATAAGGGATTAATAACCAGAATATATAAGAACACCTAAAACTCAACAACAAAAACTCAAGGGCAAAAATAAATAGTTCAAAAAATAAGTAAAGAGCGTTAATATATATTTCTCCACAGAAGATATGCAAAAGTCCAGAAGCCCATTAAAAGATGTGCAACATTGTTAGTAATTAGGGAGATGAAAATCAAAACCACACTAAGATACCACTTCACAACTACTAGGATGGCTATAATTTTGTTTTTAAAAAAAAAAGTGTTGATGAGGATATGGAGAAACGAGCCCTCAGGCAGTGCTGGTGGGAATATAAAAAGGTGCAGCTGCTGTGGCAAACATTTTGGCAGTTTTTCAAAGGTTTGAGCATAGAACTATCAGTATGATCCAGCAATTTCAGTCTTGGATATATACCAAAGAACTGAAAGCAGGGAAGACTTGCACAGATATTTGTACACCAATGTTCATAGTGGCATTATGACAATAGCCAAAGATGGAAACAAACCAAGTGTCCATCAACGGATGAATGGCTAAAAAAATGTGGTATATGCATGCAATGGAATATTATTCAGCCACAAAAAGGAATCAGATTTTGGCATATACAATCAAATGGATGAATCTTGAAAACATTATGCTTAGTGAAATAAGCCAGACATAGGACATCTAGTGTGTGTGACCCCACTTATGAATTACAGAGAATAGACAAATTCATAGAGGCAGAAAGTATAATAGAGGTTACCAGGGACTGGGAGCGGGGGGTGGGGGGTGCAGAAAGGGAAAGTTATTGTTGAATGAGTAGAGAATTTTTGGGGGGAGAGGATTAAAAACTTTTGGGTATAGATAGTGCTGATGGTTATACAACACTGTGAATAACTTTAGTAACACCAAACTGTATGTTTACAAATGGTAAAAATAATATATTATGTATATTTTATCACAATAAAAAAATCAACCATAGGTATAAAACAGTAGTTCTTTGGTATTTACGCATCCAACACATGCAGAAAGCAAGGGCACTTACAGAAAAAAAGATGAATCAAACATTGTATTGGTATTTTATTGCTGTGGTAACAAATTAGCACAAACTCAGTGGCTTAAAGCAACATAAATGTATTACCTTATAGTTCCGCAGATCAGAAGTTCAAAAAAGAAGGAAAGGCTGCATTCCTTTTTTTCCAGCTTTTGGGGGCTGCTCACATTCCTTGGCTTGTGGCTATCTTCCATCTTGAAAGACAAGCTGTGAGAACCCTCCAGACTTGTTCCCCTTGTAACACTTCCTCCTCCAACTCTGACCGGCCCACCTCCTTCTTTCACTTATAAGGACCCATGTGATTACATTTGGCTCACCTGCACGACCCAGGATCATCTTCTTATCTCCTCAGCTGATTGGCAACCTTAGTTCCATCTGCAGCTTTAGCGCCCCTGGTCTGTGTGGCCTAATCACATTCACACATTCCAGGGATTAGGGCATTTTCATCTTTGGGGAGTCATTGTTCTACTTACCATACGTATCTTCCTAACTTCAAAGATAGGCACGGGAGAAACCACAAAAAAATAAATTATGGATGGTACCGCTGAAGTATTCTGAGCTCAGGGTAAGATTATTCCAGCTGAGAGAACCAAGAAGCTCAGAGACTAAAGAGACCAGTCAAAAAACATATACAACGTACCCTCTCCATCGTAATGCTTCATAGTATAAGTGAGTTAGTTATATTCCACATCTGATGGTCAGGCAGGATCACAAAAAAAGCCGCTGATCAGTCAATGGCGGAGAGTGATCCCCAGGCGCTGCCCGGTGACATGATTCCAGTGGGTCAGCTGGGGACAGGACAGCTATGTTGTTGCTGTTTGACAAGCAAGGCTGCCCATATACTAGTAAGTCCCTGTGGGATGTGCAGGTGAACCTGGTACGTAGTATCTGCCAGCAAACGGGAAACCCAGAGAAAGGTGAATTCTGGTGTTAACATCAAAAGTGAATGTGAAAGACTGAGAAATGGCAGCCTGGCCCTGAAATTCTCTTACACACAGTGTGGCTACAATTTGGGCTGCTTATCAGTGCTTGCATTTGCACTGCATTATCCAAGAAGTGACCTCACCAGCATTTTTATATAAATGGTGGCTAATAAAAAGCAGCAAGACCCACTATATCTTCTGGCGTAAACACTTTTGAGTGACATCTCTGTACCCTTAGTAGCATCAACAAGCACTTTAACCCCACTGGGCATGGGCGGGGAAACACTGCTCTCCAGGTGTGGGAGTGATGTGTTCTGTGTATCCCACACAGCACAGCATGGAACACTCAATACTAAGTATCCAGGATATCCAGCAGTGGCCACTGCCCTATCCCTTCCAGAAAGTGCGATTTGGTTTTGTTCACCAAGTTTATCACTGAATAATGAATCCACTGGAGACATAATATGTGTTCAATAAATGTTTAATAAATGCAGGAAATAGGAACAAACAAATGACTTCAGGCACCTAAAATTCTTTTTTTTATAAATTTTTTAAAAGATTTTTTTATTTTTAAGTAGTCGCTACACCCAACATGGGGCTCGAACTCAGAACCCCAGAGACCAAGAGTCACATGCTCCACCAACTGAGCCGACCAGGTGCCCCAGGTACCTAAAATTCTTAACTCGGGACTAGGTTGTGGTTCTAAGGGATCATACCTTGCTGATCACATGCATTTCCCAGCAATGAACTCTTTGTCTACCCATATCCTTGCTTAGCCAATTTAACAGGCTTGCTTTCAGTCTATGTGAACTCTAACTAGAAAAATATATTTAAGGATATTAGAAAAAATGTATTTAAGATAATCTAATAAAACAAGAAATATTTTTTCTTTTTTGAGAAGATTTTATTTATTTATTTGAGAGCAAGCACGCGAGCATACCTGTGCATGAGTGGGTGGGAGGTGTGGGGGTTGTGCAGCAGAGTGAGAGGGAGAGAATCTCTCAAGCAGGCTCTACACCGAGCTTGGAGCTCAATGCAGGGGTTGATCTCACGACCCTTAGATCATGACCCAAGCTGAAATCAAGAGTCTGTTGCTCAACTGATTGAGCTACCCAGGCACCCCAAGAAATAGAATTTTTGCCTTGGTTAAAGGAAAACAAGCAAGGCAAACCTTGCTTGTGTTCTGTCTCCAAGGACACATCCAAACCATCAGACACAATTGCCCGCCGAGAGCCCAGGATTTTGTGCTCCTGTCTCTCTACTTGGCGACATCAAGAAATAATAACCTCTTTTAGCTGTGTGGCTCAAGGTCTGCAAGGCCCAAAGTATTTCACTGTTTATCCTGAGAGAATGTCCAGGAGAGCTGATTGTGAGTCTCCAGACTAGTGGAAGATGCCACCCCACACCCATAATCCCCTTATAAATGGAGCGTATTCAAGGATATGTGAAGTCCTTAAGACACTAGGTGACCTTACCTTTAAGCCTTGCATAAGCTTTTCTGACTCTCTTTTTTTTTCTTCTATCTCCTTCCCTTCCTTCTCCCTCCCTTTTCTCCCTCCCTTCTTATTCCTTATTTCTTCTTCCCTCCCTTCCTTCCCTCCTTCCTTCTTCCCCTCTCCTTCCTTCCTCCTCACTTCTTCCTTCCACATATTTATTAATTCAACAAATATTGAGTACCTACAACGTGCAAGGGGCTGATTAGGCACTGAGGATTCAGCAGGGACTAAGACCAAGCTGTCCATGGGCGCCTGGGTGGCTCAGTTGGTTAAGCGACTGCCTTCGGCTCAGGTCATGATCCTGGAGTCCCGGGATCGAGTCCCGCATCGGGCTCCCTGCTCGGCAGGGAGTCTGCTTCTCCCTCTGACCCTCCTCCCTCTCATGCTCTCTGTCTCTCATTCTCTCTCAAATAAATAAATAAATAAAATCTTTAAAAAAAAAAAGAAAAAAGACCAAGCTGTCCTTGCTTTCATGGAACTTCCATACTAATGAGAGGGTGAGGTAATGAACAAAGGAACAAATTGATTAATGAAATATCTTTAGATTATAAGTCTCATGAAAGCAGTAAATAGGGTTCTGTGAAAGAGAGTATCATGGGGGAAAGTATGTTATTTCGTAAGCGCTGAAATCTGTGTGACAGGCAGCTGTCTGCAGGTGTGTAGACTAGTCTTTGGGGGGCAGCTCCTAGAGGAGGAAGCCTGGATGGGTCTTTCTGCTAAAGGAGGGAAGAGAAAACCTAACATGCCGGGGTAACTTGTCTGGCGAGGAGCTCAGGGAGGGAGGGACATCCATCTTGTTTATCATAGCACGGCCGATGCACAGTGCTGGCATGCCGAAAATGCTCCTGGAGTAATAATATTGACAGAAAGGTCAACTGACCCTGCAAAGCATACATTTATCGAACCGGTTCTTTTTTTTTTCTTCGTCCTACGTAGAAGAAAATCCAGCAGTCTTGAGCGATATACAGATACTTTTCCATGCATGACCGACTGATGGCTCAGGGCAGGACCTGCCAGGAAGGCACTTAGTAAGGCATAGCCATGGGTTCAGCGATGCAGGGAAAACTGTCTTCATGGCCTAATAAGGAAGATCAAATCGCAGGAGGACACTCCTTGGAAGGATCAAGACGTGGGTGCCGACCGGGTGTTTGGGAGAGGATTATCTCTTGGGGCCAGATTGCTGTTTATGAGAAGAAAATGAGCACTCTTGGCCCACCCTGGAAAGGGTTCATTAGGAAAACACAATAATACCCCATTATAGCATTTACCCTCTAGTAATTTATTTAACTGTGTACACATCCGTTTCTGACTCCAATAGACCATAAGCTTCTCTTGGGGCAGCTTTACAAATCTGGCGGGAGGAGGGGACTAAATCTTGTCTGGAAGCTGCATTTCATTTGCTTATGTTTTGAGAACACAGGCTTAGATCCGTGAGGATGGCATTTGTACTCTTTTCGTAAGATTTCACACTTTTCACTTACCATCATCATCATCATCATCCTGATATTAACTGTGTGGTTTTGGGGTGGCTGCTGGAGATTATGATCAGGCCAACCCCCCCCGACTTGCTCCTCCCAAAGACCCTCCCCCCCAGCCTCTTTCTTGTTGATTTTTTTAAAAATTTTATTCATTTGAGAAAGAGAGTGTGCGCGCGTGCACGCACGTGTGTGGGGGGAGGGGCAGAGGGCTAGGGAGCTGAGCCCGGAGCCTAACAAAGGGCTGGATCCCATGACCCTGGGATCATGACCTGAGCCGAAATCAAGAGTCGACACTTAACCGACTGAGCCACCCGGGTGGCCCATCTTTCTTGTTGATTTGTTTAATTGTTAATGTCCAGCACACAGTAAGTAATTGTGGTATCGAATATAAAAATACAATAAAAATGAACGAAGTAAAAGAAAAAGAAAACATATAATACAGATGTCAATCTTCTCTCTTAACACCTGTATGTGAATATGTTTTCCATCCCTATTTTTAGCCTTTCCAATGGGATGTAGAACAAGCCGCAACAGGATAGTCATACTTGATTCAAAAAACTCATTTTAATACCTTCCCAAACAAGGTGTGCTGGAGACCACAGAGAGTGCGGAGGCTTACTGTCTTAGAGTAATTCATGTAAATGTGTGAACGGCAAAGATATTCTACAAGCCGGGTGCAGGTCAGACCTTTGTAACTGCCGCCGCATCCTCCCTCTCCCAACCAAACTGCTTTGACCCCAAAAGCCTCCAAACCTTCTGTCAGGCCAGGTGCAAGAGGCAGAGGCTGAAGAGCCCCTAGAGATAGAAGGCTGTCATGAAAGCGCCATAAGCTTTTCTTCCCCAGGATATGGCATTAGAGAGGCCATCTGAGCTAAAACGATTATCGCTGGGCTGTGGTGAACAGGCAATATCCTATTCCCAGCTTAATAAAAAAAAAAAAAGAAAATGTAAGTTGAATCCAAATGAAATATAATTCTATTTCCTTTTTATCCAAGTGATTTCAATGGACAAAGGATAAGAGCTCTGATGAAAGCAAATTAAATGAGTCCTCTGATGCATCTGGCTTTTAGGGCAGTGAGGTCAGTGGGCTGGAGAGGCAGGTAAAGGTGCCCCCCACTTCCCCAAAGGCATGTTTCAGAATGAAAAGAGAGGGAGGTGAGGGTGATTTAAGCTCCACCCTACTGATATCCCCTCTCCCCACCCGAGGAGTGTTCATCCCCTAGACAATCACAGCTGTAAGCAGTGGGGAGTCAAAGAAGGTTCTTGAGTAGGGGAGTGGCAAGACAGAAAGTAGCATTTAGGAAGGTGAACTTGTCAAGTCTCATTAAATATTTGTTGAATGAGTGATTCAGATTAAGAACAAGACAGAGACATGGATTTGGCCACTTCTGTATATGGATTTCAATAGAGTTCTCTGAAGAAAGGATTAGAAAATGGTCAGTCAATGCCGTAACTGTAGCTTTAGGTTACTTTTAGCTATTTCCTTTATTCTTAAGTTAATGTAGCAAAATAGATTTGATTTGTAGAATGTGATAAAATGGCTTTACTTTTGTTCATACTGATCCTATGAAGTTTATTTTCTGTGGTAATCCTTCCTTGCCTTGGATAAATACGATTCACCCATAGGCCATATACAGTCAGTCCTGTTGTCATTTTAAGTCACAAACACAGTCTAAGGTACCCATCAGAATGCCCAGGTCTGGTGCGGAGCCTGTGTACCTCAGCTGGTTGAGCACCAGACTCTTGATTTCAGCTCAGGTGGTGAGGTTGAGCCCCACATCGGCTCCCAACTCAGCATGGAGTCTGCTTGAGATCCTCCCTCTCTCTTCCTCTGCCCCTCCCCCATGTGCACATGCATGCTCTCTCTTTCTCTCTCACTCTCAAATAAATAAGTAAATAATAAATCTTAAAAAAAAAAATAACCAGCTCCGGAAATAATTAAAACTCTGAATTTTATTTAATGTTAAATCTCCATTTGTCAGACCACACCACTGGTGGCTTGGTGGCCCACATTTTTCCTTTATTTCTCTTTTCTTGCTCCTCTTCCTTCATTGGGCTCACCCCTAGGGCTGGAACACAGAGAGAGAAAGGAAAGGACAGGAGCAGGAAACAGTCTTACTTCTGTTGTATCTACCATTGCTTGGCTTTGTGCTGAGTTAGGCTTATGTTTAAAGTTGATATTCTCTTAAGCACCCTTGTGGTGGTCCCCCTGCTGGGTTCTCTGGAGATGTGTTGATGCTCCCCACTTTCTCTGAGGACCCACTCACACACTCTTGGAACCCCACTGCCTCCTGCACGTGGTCTTATAGGGAGACCCTAAAACAGCCTCGGGAGGGCAGGTCCTGGATCCTGTGCACCTTTGTGTCCTGTTACAGGAGGAGACGAGGTAATTTTCCAGATGAAGCAGTTACTTGCCTTGACTCCACTGGCCCTAACCCAGCTTTACCAGCTTTTCTCCCACCCTGCGTATTTTCTGGGGCAGCTCGTCATTCCTCAAACTCCACGCCACACATATTTGACTCTCAAAGCGGTCATACTGAAAGTTCCCCAAGGCTGGGGTGGGGGGGGGAGGTTCAGGCACACCCACCCTCTTATTTCCTCACGGGAGGATAGGACTTGAAGTTCTTAGCACAAATTTCCCCCAAGAAATCCTTCCCACCAGAATCTTTCCTCCTCCTCCTACTCTCCAAAAACTTTTTATATATATATATTTTAGAGATTTTATTTATTTATTTGACAGAGAGATAGAGAGCACAAGTAGGCAGAGAGGCAGGCAAAGGGGGAGGGAGAAGCAGGCTCTCCGCCGAGCAGGGAGCCCGATGTGGGACTCGATCCCAGGACCCTGGGATCATGACCTGAGCCGAAGGAAGACGCTTAACCGACTGAGCCACCCAGGTGCCCCAAACTTTTTATATTCTTGAAGTGCAAAAGAAGTCCTGGAATTTTTGAAGCTAAACATCAGATTTTTTTTTTTTTTTTCTTTTTAAGATTCCTCTTCTGGCACTCTGTCACATATATTTGGTGAGAGCTATAATACCAGTCCCTCTGGAGAAATTGAAGAGAGAGTGTTCTATTTAACATTAGGTTACATTCACTTAACAAATTCTATGTAGGGCATTCCATAAAGTAAGTTTATTTTTCTCATTTAATATTCTTGTCCTTTCAAAGCTTGAAAAGTCCCCACGCTGGTAAATGATGTTTGCAGTCCTTACTGATCGCACTTGGTGCTTGGCCTGCAGCACCAGCTCGGGGGTGTGTGCATTTCACACTTCAAAAGGACACTCTTGAAGGAAATAAATGCAAAACTAGGAAAACAAAATTGGGTATAAAAACAAATATTTACTTAGAATGAGAAAAAAATTATAACAAATCACAAATTTTAAGATGCTGGCTATACCACAAACATAAAAAATCCAGAAAAATTACATAATGTGTTTATGAATGAATGGTCTTAAACACACACCTCTATAGTGCCTTTTGAATTTTGATATGATCAACAATTCTGAATGAATATAAAAGATATCTGAAATTAAGTCGTACAAAAGAGTAATTAAAATACATTTAAAAACCCCCATATTGCATTAAGCTACTTGGTTGTATAATCACCTTCTTTTTTTTTTTTTTAAAGATTTTATTTATTTATTTGACAGAGAGAGTGCACAAGCAGGGGAGTGGCAGAGGGAGAGGGAGAAGCAGGCTCCCTGCTGAGCAGGGAGCCCAATGTGGGGCTCAATCGCAGGATCGTGGGATCATGACCTGAGCCAAAGGCAGACACTTAACTGACTGAACCACCCAGGCACCCTACTCTTTTTTTTTTTTTTTAATGATTTATCTATCCATTTCAGAGATAGAGAGAGAATGCTGGGGAAGGGGCAAAGGGAGAAAGAGAGAGAGAATCTCAAGTGGACTCTGGGCTCAGCATGGAGCCCGATGCAGGGCTCGATCCTACCACCCCAAGATCATAACCTGAGCCAAAACCAAGAGTCGGATGACAACTGACTGTGCCACCCAGGTGCCCCATGTAATCACATTATTCTTAATACTATATACATTGCTTTGTTTATAAATATGTATAGTAATTTTGGGTTTTTTTTGTTGTGCTCCATTGATGGATAATTTTTTTTTTATCTCATTTTGTTTAAAATGCTGTCCTATTCGGGATGTGATCCAATATATTGGGTTTTAAAAAATTTTTTTTTTAGATTTTATTTATTTGACAGAGAGAAACATAGCGAGAGCGGGAACACAAGCAGGGGGAGTAGGAGAGGGAGAAGCAGGCTTCCCACGGAGCAGGGAGCCCGATGCGGGGCTCGATCCCAGGACCCTGGGACCATGACCTGAGCCGAAGGCAGACGCTTAACGACTGAGCCACCCAGGCGCCCGGGTTTTTAAAAATTTTTAATCTTTAACTTTAATTTTTATTTTTTTAAGTAGTTTCCACACCCAACATGGGGCTTGAACTCCTGGCCCTGAGATCAAGAGTTGGATGTTCTACCGACTAAGCCAGCCAGGCACCCCTAATATATTGGATTTTTAAAATACATGATTAAACAAACATAGTCAGCATAGAACTGGTGTTGCTTTGTGCCCCACAAGCACAGGAATTCTGGTAAGTTCTATTTTGTGTGATTTACATAAAAGAATATTGTGGGCTTTTAACTGTATACAGAGCTTATTGAGTAGATTCCTGGCAGGACAGAACTTTTGTTTTGACTGGGCATGTGTGAGAATCAAATCCTTATAATTGTACATATCTGAAGACTGGCAGAATTTTTCACAGACTAGCTTCTTGCTTCATTATTTTGGAAACTTGTTTCTTCTTCAATCCCCATATACTTTCAATGCCCAGTGCAATAGGTCATGTTCATATTGCAATGTGACCCCTGCCATTGCCAAAGTGGGCAGCAGGAA
Organism: Mirounga angustirostris; assembly: GCF_029215605.1. Lineage (NCBI taxonomy): Eukaryota > Metazoa > Chordata > Mammalia > Carnivora > Phocidae > Mirounga > Mirounga angustirostris. The sequence goes on from NW_026991712.1 coordinate 115,783,919, forward strand.
TAATGCCAGAAGCCATTCCTGCACCAGAATAGCTAGCAATAACTTAACCAGATGTGAAAGTAAACCACATAAATACAACCTTCGTAACCCAAACTCTATGGATCTTCAACTCAACTTCCCTTTAGCTGAATCCCAAACAGCCCATGGTCTCTCTAACACCACCCTACAGCAGGGCAAGTGCAAGAGAGGGTGAGTTGGAGAGGACAGAGACAGAGGTTTTATCTGATTGTGGGTAACATACTTCCAAGTTTTATAAAAGCGTATTACCATGTGAACACATTGCTTGGGCCCCAAACAGGGCCTGGAAAGAGGTGTGGGCACATGAGGGCCATGGAATATCATTAACTTCAAGATAAATCTGCCTTGCCACACAGGAATGAGTCCTGAATGAGCCACCTATTCACGGTACATTTATATTTACAGCATTGGTGCACTGGGGTGCTTGTGGGCAAATGCAGGTTAGTATGTGCTCCCACCAGCATTTAGCAGTTGGCTACCCTTCAACAAATTCAGGAATCAAATAGAATTTTCCTGTTTTAAGTTTCATTCCTTAGCCTCAATGCCTAAGGAAAGTTACTGACCTCATTAGTGTGTTCACATGCCACTGAAAGGTGTTTGCCTTAGAAAGTGAAGGCATTTTAGTAAAGTGGCAAGGAAGAGACTCATGGAAGGACCACGAAAGGAGTGGGCTGTGCTCTGACATTGGGCAAATTAAAGAGAACATGGTAAGGTGTCCTAATCATTGGCGTAAGCATTCTCTTTTGCACACTTGTTTGTCTATAAGGGAATAGTCCCAGGAATGATTTCAGCTGAAAGTAACAGAATACACAACTAACAATGGCTTAAATAATAGAGCTTAAATAATAAAGATAATTAATTCTTAGAACAAAAACTTTGAAGGTTGGTGATTTGCTAATTCTGATAAGTTTGTCATTTTCTCTCTGATTTTCATGATCAAAAGGCAGTTGCCATAGCTCCATAAATCATCCACCCAAAAGGAGAAAACGGGGGGAGAGGGGCAGTGAGAGAATGTGTACCTTTCCTTTTAGCAAGGAGGACAAATCTTTTCTAAACAGTTTCCCATCAGAATTCCTCTTTAGGTCTCATTGGCCCAAACTGAGCACATGGGCATCACTAGGTATAAGGGGGGATTGGGAAAGTGGGTCTGGCAAAGGAGCATGGGAGTTCCATGGTCAGCTTAGTCATGCTTCATTGTTCTGGGCTGGGTATATGGCTTCTCTGAACAAAAATATAGATTCTACTAATAAGAAGAAAAAGGGAATGGCTATTGGGAGGCAACTAAGGGTATATATATACAACTGAAACTTTTGTTAGGTAACCTAAACCGATCTTTTACTTGCCAATTACTAAACTATTGCAAATGGAGAACATACATGAATACAAACTATCATTCAGTTAGCCGGGACTCTGTGCCAGGATCTGGTGCTACATGTTAGAGATACATTTCCTGCAGTTAGCCCGCAAGATGGATATTATTATCATTATTTTCAGAGAGATTAGATTACCTCCCCATTAGGGAAATAAGTAGCTCTATTTTGATTTTATCATTAAAGTCTTTGCCTTTCTTGAACATCAAATAAATCATATACAATATTCCCTTTTGTCTCTTGCTCGATATTAGGCCTGGGATTCATTCATGCTGTTAAGAGTATCATCATTCATTTTTTATTGCTGTGTATTACTCTATTGCTTGAAAATATTACAACTTATTTACCCACTCTACTGTGGATATTTGGGTTGTTTCCAGTTCAGAGATATTATGAATAAAACTGCTTTTAACATTCTTAATATGTGTCTTTTGGCATTCCTTTCCGTTGGATTTACATGCAGAAGCAGCATAGGATATTTTTAGCTTTAGTAGATATTCTTTACATTTAAAGATTTTTAAATCTTTAATTAAATTTTCAATACTTAAATATTTTGAAATCTTTTAAAAGATTTCCTAAGTGGTTGTATCAAGTCACACTCCCACCAGCAATTTATGAGAGAACCATCTGCCAATGTTTGGTTTTGTTATAAAGAAGGTGATAAGACATATGGAAAAGGAAAAGTTGGGCAAGACAAGGGGGATTGCTAGGGCTGGGGGAAAGCGGAGCAGGCTGAACTTTCAAATACAGCAATTAGGATAGGCTTTTTTTTCCTTTTTTTTTTTTTAAAGATTTCATTTATTTATATGAGAGAGAGAGCATGAGAGGGGGGAGGGCCAAAGTGAGAAGCAGCCTCCCTACTGAGCAGGGAGCCCGATGCAGGACCCGATCCCGGGACTCCAGGACCATGACCTGAGCCGAAGGCAGTTGCCCAACCAACTGAGCCACCCAGGCGCCTCCTTTTTTTCCTTTTTGAGAGGGTGACACTGGAGCCAATCACAAAGGAAGGAAGGGAGTGAGCGGTGCAAACACGTGGCAACTGTTCAAGGCAGAGGAAAGAGCCAGTACCATGGCTGCTAACAGAGGCCGCCGTATCAGGGTAACAGGTCAGTGTGGAAGAAGAAGAGTGGGGGAGCCTGGGTGGCTCAGTCTGCTGAGCCTCCGACTCTTGGTCTCGGTTCATGTTATCACGGAGGTGTGGGATTGAGCCCCGGGTCTGGCTCTGCCCGTTCTGCGGGGAGTCTGCTCGAGATTCTCTCTCCTTCTCCCTCTGTCCCTACCCCTGCTCACTTTCTCTCCCTCCCTCCCTCTCTCTCTCAAATAAATAAATCTTTTCAAAAAAGAAGAAGAGGGGGGGAAGCAATAGAAGATAATATAAGAGAGGCAAATGGTGTGAGAGCATGCAGGGTCTTCAAAGACACGGGGACGACTTCTCCCTTTACGCTGAGTGACACGGGGAGTCACAACAGTGTTGTGAACAGATGAGTGACATAATCGGACTTACATTTTAAAGAGATCATTGTGGTGGCTGGGTTAAGTACAGGCTGCAGGATGGGGGCAGGGAGAACAGTTAGTAAGCTATCACAGGAGGGGATGGTGGCTTTTGGATCAGGGTGGTGGCAGAGGCAGTGTGAGACTGGTTAGATTCTGGGTATCATTTTTTAAAAAGATTGACTGATTGATTGATTTGAGAGAGAGAGCACGCATGCACACACACAAGCAGGTGGAGGGGCAGAGGGAGAGGGAGAGTGAGGGAAGCACGCTCCCCGCTGAGCCTGGAGCCCACCGCAGGACATGCTTCACCTCACAAGCCTGAGATCATGACCTGAGCCAAAACCAAGAGTTGAACCTTAACTGACTGAGCCATCAGGCGCCTCAGAGACATCATTTTTACTGACATCACCAGCTTTAGCATTAGCAATTCTATGGTAGTAATAATAGTTAGCATTTCTCAACCTCTTACTGTGTCTGTACTCTGTGTTTTATTAGCTTCATAAACTAAAGCTCAAAGATGTTAGGCAATCTTCCTAAGAACCCACATTTCATAAGAGACCAGGGGTTCAATCTTAGCTGTAGCCGATTTCAAAGCTAATGCTCCTAAAACTGCTTTATCGCTAGGCTCTGGTTTCCCTTTCTCCTACCCCAGTCAGTGCCTTATACATAATAGGTGATCGATACCTTTATATTGAATTCATTGACAGCATTCACTTTTTCCTGAACTTTGCTTCTGAGTTTTCTTAGAAATATGGTTTTACTGTTATATTTATGTACAGTGAACTTTACTTTTTTGGGTGTATAGTTCTATGACCTTTTAACATGTGTAGATTTGTGGAACCACTACCACAATCAGGATGTAGACAATTTTCATCCCTTCCCCCCACCTCAAATTCTCTTATGCTGCGCCTGTGTAGCCAAACCCTCTCCCACCCATAATTCCTGGAAACTACTAATCCGTTCTGTATCTTTACCGACTATAAATAAGCATTAGCGTATAGGTTTTTGTGTGAGCACAAGTGTGCAATTTTTTAGGGTAAAAACGTAGGCATGTGTTTGCTGGTTCATATGGGTCATGTTTCTTTAACTCTCTAAGAAACTACCAAATTGTTTTCTAAAGCAGATATAGCATTGTGCAAGTCAACCAGCACAGTTGCTCTGCATCTCTGTCAATTTTGTCTTTTACATATATCTTCGCCATTCTAATAGGCGTGCAGTGGTGTCTCATCATGGGATACCAATTATTTTTGCAATTTACAGTGAAAGCGTTTTTAGACTCCAGAATATAATTTATAGGCTACATTCCAAATGATTTGTAAATAAACATGGTACAGGCATTACTTTAAAAAATTTACCCACCCTGCCCTTTTTGACCCAGATACCTTTCCATTTGGAGATTGTGTTATTGTGATGTAACACATATAACCAACATAGCTTGCTTGCAAGACTTACAATAAGAAATTCCCTGTGAAATAGGCCTAGGATTTGCCTTTCTTTCAGGGATGTTGTAGAAGTTAGACAATCAAAGCTCATAAGATAATGAATGGAAAATTGCTTTAAGGGACAAGGACGTATGTTACTACTACTATAAAAAATGCAGTCACTTCTTAATTAAATGATCACTAAGTACCTAATATAGTGAAAGTATCATGTAAAATATGTTCTATGGAGAATATGAGTATAAAACAGAGCTTTTATCCTCATGGCATTTATAATCTAGTTATGCAGAGAAGTAAGATATTAAAACAATTTGAATAACTATTCTAGTAACACATGAAAACACATTATAAGGCTTTATCTAATTTTTTAGAATGATTGTACAATTAAATATCCCACATATTTGTCTATTACATACTTGCATAAGTTTATACGGTGCACTCTCACAAAGTATTTGTTCCCTCTCACAAGAGATAATGTATGAGGTCCGTAAGTCCAGGATTAGCTCAGGTCCCTAAGCAGGTGAAGAAATTTGAGCTGGGCACAGCAGAACAGGTGAGGTCTTGACATTAGAGAGGAGTGAGGAGACAGTCCAGGCAAATAAAGCGTCAAGAGCCGAAGTGCAGAGATGGAAAGTGCAAGGACATGCCTGACCTGTGAGCAAACCAGTCGGCTTATAGACAGAGGAGTACTAATTACAGCTGTCCTTAAGTGAGCACTGACCGTGGGGCAAGCACTGGGCTAAGTCTCATACACAGGCTACCTCATTAACATCTCAAGAACCCTATAAAGAAACTAAGGATCTAGAACCTTCCATACCATTACAGAGCTAATAACTTGTACACCTGGGGTTCTAAGCCAGACTGATTCTAGTCCTTAACCTTAGTGTTACACTGTAACACTAAACCTGGAAAAGAAATTTAAGGCCAGGCTGTGGGGGGCTGAGATGTTTGAACTTTTGCCCCGAGGACTTGTGGTTCTCCATCTTTTCCTCAGCCCTCTACATTTGAGTAATAGGGCAGGAACGACACCTCGATAGAAGTGGTCCAACATGAGCATGGTGTGGGGAGGAACATCAACATCTCTAGACTGTGTGTGGAAATGCTGCTCAACCTGTCCTGAGACAGTGTGTCTCCCTTTTGAGGATCACCGCTAGAGACCAGGGGGGAAGTCTGGAATTCTTAAACAGAGAACATAGAAGACCAACAGTGAGGGTCTGGGAGATGAATTTGGCAGCGAGGTCCGTAATGGATCAGTCACAGAGGTCCAGGCAACGGTCCACTGCAGCCCTACGACGCATGGGTGACAAGGCAGAGCTAGGGTGGGCAACAGGGACAGCTGTTTGGGAGGGAAATTGATAGGACCTGGTGACTAGAAGGATCTGGGGGTGGTGGAGAGGGAGGATTTAGGCGGTAAAGATTTTAGGGACTGTGGTTTCAGGAAGAGTGGACTGGTTCCTGCGGCATCCCAGAGCCCTCCACGCCTATTGTCACTTCAGCCTTGGCCACTAGAGGGCTTCCCCACCTCGTCTAGAGCCCAGCCTGATTCCCAGGCAGGGCGGGCAGCAGGACTGTTTAAAATCCAAGTCAGGCTAGTCCCTGGAGCTTCATGGGAGCTTGGGTTGACAACAGTTGACTTTCATTGAGACAGAAGGTTGGAAGGTCTCCCACTCGATTGACAATGGCTGGAAACGGGGCGTAAGACCTGTAGTGATGGATTACAGATGGCAAGCGTCGGTGTCCAGGTGGCCAGGGGAACAGGAGGGCGAGAGGAGGAACTCTCAGGTTTGAAGTTCTCCTAGACGCCCAGTCACGGAAGGCAGAGACCTTGCACAGCTGACCGCAGCTGGAGCAGCTGTGTGTGCCCGTGTGCAGGAGTGCGTGTAGGCAAGTAGGCAGTGTCTGCATGGGTGAGCGCCTGTGTGCGAGTGTGTCCGGGTGAGGACGCGCGCTCGTGTAAACATGTGTGCCTGCCTGGGAGAGTGCGGCACGTGTAAGCGTGCCTCCAAGTGTCTGTGTGCGCCTGCCCCGCAGGGGGAATGTTCATGTTTGTTGCTTGGCTTCAGCCCAGAACGCAAACAATGAGGTGAACGGAAATGAACTGGAGTCTGCTTCAGCACCAATCAGCTCCCATCAACTGTGACCTAGAGGAGATACAACAGACACAAGTGAGCCAAGACTGGAAAACTCAGGGACCTGGGTTGTACTGGGGTCTGAAAAGCCACGCAGCAGTGTCCTTGGAGGGCAAAGGCCGTCTTAGGATCAGGCTGAGGGGTCATTCCTGCCCTCAGATCCGTGCGTTCTTGGCCAGCAGCTCTGTGGGCCGGCCTTGGTCCTCCTAAAGGCCACTTCATTTTTCATGGGTTGACAGCTACCTGGCTCACCTTCCCCTGGCAGCTTTCTTGTTCCTTTTGTCAGGCTGGCCTCCAGCACGTTTCCCAGAGATGCGACTGCCCTCTTACTCCCCAGCTGCTCTGAGGAGCCTGGCTTTGACCTGGGTCTGCACTCAGTCATGTTGTCTCATCCTTAGGCTCTCCTTTTGCCACCTGTGACGCGTTGGAGGCAAAACGGTGAAGGCAGAAACAGGGACTATTTGGTGGGTTGGTGAGAAGGAGCTGCTCCTTAATCTCTAGACCTGTGTATATACGTATGTGTGAGTGAGTGGGAAAGGGTGATAGAAGGTGACGTTAGAGAACCCCGAGGCGGGCCTTCACCCTTCATAGCTGCGGTCCCTGGCTGTGGGTTCCCCACAGGCCCACAGACACTGGTTCAGCTGGAGCATGATTGTCCCCCAACTTGCTAAAGTGCATGCTTTATCCTTAGAGAACAGGGTCTTTCCTGGGGTCTCACAAGCCCTTTGTGAACACCAGGCCCCTTGAGCAGCATGACTATGAGAATTTTTTAAAAATCTCTCCATATGTGGCAAGTTCTCCTTATAGTTGTATACTTGAGTTGGGGGGGGGGAGGGCATTTCATCATTTCATTTACATCCTAATAAATCTAGAGAGTGGCTGCTCCTTAGAAATTATTCGTAACACTTCTGGTTTGTTGTTGTTCTTTAAATAGTCCCTGTTAGTCTTTAAATAGTACCCTTCAGGGCACAAGTGGCCCCATCCCGATTTCCTTTCTAATGTGGCTCTTCCTTCACAGTTCACTAGATTGAATAGTTGCGGAAGCTCTCAAACTTTAATTACAATAATAATAATAAAAAATATCCTGAGGAGCTTGTTTAATTTTTTCATTGTTGAATTTTAATAGATTTCTTTCTTTCTTTTTTTTTTAAAGTAAACTCTACCCCCAACATGGGGCTCAAACTCATGACCCTGAGATCAAGACTCACATGCTCTACCAGCTGAGCTAGCCAGGCACCCTGAGTAGCTTGTTTTAAAAGCAAATTGCTAAAATAAATAAATAACAAACAAAGAAATAAAGACAGATTTCCCATGCCCCACTCAGATCTATGGAATCAGAATTTCTGGAGACACAGGAATTTGCATTTTACCAACTCCTCCCCCACCCCCAAGATCCTAAGTCAGGTGGTCCAGTTTAGTTGGTTGACAGTCTGACTCTTGATTTCAGCTCAGGTCATGATCTCAGGGTTGTGAGATTGAGCCCTTCATTGGGGGGAGTCTGCTTGGGATTCTCTCCCTCTCCCTCTGCCCTCCCCCGCCCCCCCAAATAAGTAAATCAATCTTTTAAAAAATTTTAAAAAAAGAATACATGCTGTGAAACGTGGTGCTGAAAGATGCCTTGGATACATTTTTTTTTTTTTAATGTTGAGTTTCTAGAATTTTTATATATATTCTAGACACAAGGCCTTTGTTGGTTGTGTGATTTGTAAATCTTTCCTCCTGGCCTGTTGCCTTTTCATCCTTTTACAGAGTTTTTCATAGAGCAAAAGTGTTTAGTCCAATTTATAAATTTTTCCTATTATGGATCATGCTTTTAGGGTCAAGTCCAAGAACTCTGCCTAGCCCTAGGATCCCAAAAATATTCTCCTGTGTTCTTTTTTACAAGTTTTAGAGTTCTATGCTCACAGGTGAGTCCATGATCCATTGTGAGTTAATTTTCGTTTTAGGTCTTTTCTTCGTATTAATTTTCATTAGGTCTTTTAAAACCTCACACTCTGAGGGTCCAATTTTTCCAGCACCATTTATTGAAAAGGCTATTTCTCCTCTGTTGGATTGCTTTTATTCCCTTATCAAAATTAGTCGGGGGCGTATTTGTGTGGCTCTAGATCTCGGTTCTTTATTCGGTTCCACTGATCTATGTGCCTCTTCCCTCTACCAGTTCCATGCTGTCTTAATACTGTAGTTACACACGAGGCCCTACTGTTGGGAAGAGTGGTTTCTCCCACTTCCTCTCCTACTTTGTTTTTCAACATTGTTTTGGCTGTGCTAGAGCCTTTTCCTTTCCATATAAATTTTGGAATAAACTTGTCAAGGCCAGCAAAGAAACTTGTTCAGATTTTGATGGGAATTATGTGAATACTGATCAGTTTTAGGAAAGGACTGTATTTTTTTTTTCTTGCAGCAGAATTTTTGGAGAGCAAGGTTTAACCAAAGCAGTTCTAAAATCTTACCTTGTTAAACGTTTCTTGCCTGAGATATACTTTTACTTATACTTTCTAGCTGCAGAGAAGAAACTATGTGGAAAAATTGGGCAGCTAGAGTTGCTGCAAGGTTCACTAATAAACTTTGTTCCAACCTAGACTCCTGGAAACTAAGTAGACTCAATGCTTTCAATTGGCTCCTTTAGGGCACACTGTAGCTTCTTGGGATTCCCCTGCTGTCTTGAGAAAACAGAACAGAGATGCCTGAAGAGAAGGAGGTTGTACTTCTTGAGTCTGTGAGAACCAAATGTTTACTTCATTCCCTCGATCCTCACCTCGACTTTGTCAGAGACAGGGAATTGAATGAACTTGAGGGAATTGCTCCAGGGTGGGGAGATGTGGTGGTGCAAAGAAGATGGTTTTGTCGAAGGTCTTTTAAAACCTCACACTCCGAGGGGGGTCTGGGGGGTGCAGTCAGCTAAGCGTCCGACTCTTGATTTCAGTTCAGGTCATGATCTCAGGGTCACGAGATTGAGTCCCTAGTTGAGCCCCCCCGTCAGGCTCCATGCTCAGTAGGGAGTCTGCTTCTCTCTCTCTCTCTCTTTGCTCCTCCCCCTGCTCATGCCTTCTTTCTCTCTCACACTCAAATAGATAAATAAATCTTTAAAAAACCAAAAAACCAAAACAAGAAACCCTCACACTCTGCAGTGTCTGTTCTTCATACTCCTTGTCCATTAGGGAAGCAGCTGTCAACATGAGGAACTCCTTTTCTTCAGCATCACTCTTCCTCCCAGTCACACCGTTTAGTTCTCCAATCTGTTCTTATTTTTAGTCAGTGACTCAGATATTTGGCATGTTAACGTTCATGTTAACACCAGATGAAGTGAACCCAGTTGCATTTCTGTCCTCATCTCAAAGTTGGCCCCAAACTAGTTCAAAGAATCTCTGATTTTTTCCTTGGCCAGTGTAAGCTCTGTGTGTCCCTTTAGTGATCTGCAGCATCCCGGCCTTTGTGACATCCAGAGAGCGGCAAGGACACATTTGATGAAAGGGACTACATACCCAGAATCTGCCCTCAGAACAACATAATCTTGGGGCGCCTGGTGGCTCAGTCGTTAAGCGTCTGCTCTCAGCCCAGGTCATGATCCCAGGGTCCTGGGTTCGAGCCCCGTATCGGGCTCCCTGCTCCGCTGGGAGCCTGCTTCTCCCTCTCCCACTCCCCCTGCTTGTGTTCCCTCTCTCGCTGTGTCTCTCTCTGTCAAATAAATAAATAAATAAAATCTTTAAAAAAAAAAAACACCTTAATTTTGACAGTGACAGTTTTCTTAAAGCACCCCCAGTGCTTTAAGATGTTCTTTAATTCTGAACTATATAGAGGTAATCGAAAGATGTGTGGAGAATGACTAACTCCCCATGTGGAATGAGAACTGTATCCAGTTATCTAAACAGTTAATTGTATCAGTAACATCCAAATGTGGTAGCCACACAAGAAGCTTCAAGAAGTATCCAGTGTGTTGTCAGTTCAAATGTCTGATCTTAGGGAATTAGTGACACCCTTAGTCGGATCTGGCTAAAGAAATGACTTTACCAAAGCTCAATAACCTCTTTCTCAACGCCTCCCCCAGTTTTCTTTCTGTATTACTTACCCATCCTCTTACGTCTTCTGCCATGTGACACTGGAATGGTTCCTTCTAAACGTAAACTGTAACTGATGTGGTCATCTGGTCCCATGTCCCCCAGGCACTCCTTCCTGTGAGAGCATCTCCAGGGCCTGTGGGCTGGAACCCCAAGAAAATGAGGGTGCTGAGCTAACCCAGAAGCTATATATTCTGTCTGTATTCTCCCCTTGGACAATGAGAGCACACAGCTGCCTCGCTTAGGGCTTAGAGAAGCTTGTAGGGAGGGCTCAGGGCTATGGAAACAGTAATACTCATGTGACTAAGGCATCCACTGTCTGTCCTTTGCTAAACTCGCTTCCATCACTAATGCAAAAATTACAGCCATCCTCCTTCTCCCCCACCATTTCTGCCCCAATTACCTCCTCTCAGGCTGGCCCGACTTTCTCCCGAGATTTGCCAGAGGAAGAGGGGATCTTTTTTGGTATGCACAGGAGAGCCCTAGTTTCCTAGTTACACTACTCGATCCTTCCTTGTGGCAAGCTTCTTCTACTAATTGCAGAGCTCTGTGTTCACAGGGGCTCACTTCTTTCAGTGCTTGCTCTCTGCAGAAACAGGCCCAGCTGCTCTTTGGGGGATGGTATCTCTCATTGACATCTGCGTGGACTCCGTCTCTGTAGACTGCAGGGATGTGAGTGGTTTTTATGAGAGTGGCTTTTATGGTAGGAAGTGAGAAGCTTCCAGATTGCACATAACCTAAAACAGGTTTTCCTCACTGAACAGAAGTCATTGATACTTCCTGTGTTGCAATAACAAACATCCGTCCTTCGGGCTCATTAGGGATGTGGGGCTGGGGGGATTGGAGTGGGAGGTGGGGGGGCTACACTTTCACGCTGGCTCCATCTACAGAACACTTCCTACAGGTCCCTTCCTGCTTCTATAATCTTGGCAGTACAGAGCTGCCACTGTTCCTCTTTGCAGAGCCCTGTCTGGGCTCAGCACCTCCCGTGCGCTAATTTCCCTCTTCCTTACGCAATCCAGCTGCCTGTTGAGCCTTCTCTCCCTGTATTTACAGCCACCTAATCAGCTGGTAATTTACTTTCAAACAGTGCCAGATTGGGCTCCTCAGATTCAGATCTCTTCTTTCGTTCAGTGAGGAAATGCTTGCCTTTCCTTTTTACCATTCGCTTTCCATATTAGCTGCCATGTTGTGCTGATCAATAGTCCTTTAAATGGGAAGGTATAACCCGCAGTTCAAGAGAGCATCTGTCCCAAGCTGTCCCGGTTAAGACATATCACAGGCAAGTTCAAATACCTGGGACTGGGGGAGGGTCTTTCATGACCAGTCCTATGTCCAGTGTCTCAAGTTCTTGAGTGGTGAGTGTCAAATCTAGATTGCTAGAAACTTCTTGTTATTTAATTCCAAGCAGGAATTCATTTCCTTGCTGGCTGCCTGTAAGGACCATCCTGAATGGTTAGGGATGGGGGAAAGGTGGTGCAGGGTTGTGGCCAAGGTGGCTATCCCTAAGATTTTAGCTACATCAGGTTGAAGAGGCTGTCTGCTAAAGTGTGAAAAAAACTGCAGCCTATAACAATAACAGATCATTTTTGTGGCTTTTGAGGCTGTTGAGTCGCGTGGAAGAGAAATTAAATCGAGAAGATGAAGAGAGCTGACAAGAGGAGAGTCAGAGACTGAATGAGGGCTGAGGGTCAGTTCAAGTGCATCCACCCACTTACCCCTCATGCAGGTGTTGGGATGCTTTGCTGGACAGGGGACGTGTTCTCAAATATGACTGACGTGAGTGATCCATCAGTTTTACCTCTCTTCCAGAAAAGATCTCCTACGGGACACCATGGGGCTGGGAAACCCTTGCCTCCTGCCCATGCCTCCAGCTACCTGCTCTTACCAGAAACCATCATGCTCTCTCTGGCTCTTGAGCCTGAAGATCTCTCCCTCTTCCCAAACCCATTAACATTAATAATTATTAATTATAATAAATAATATATTGAAAATATATTATATTCTTAACATTACATTAATATATGTTAATATGTTTTTGTACATTTATATTAGCATTGTGTGTTATTATATAATAATATCAATATTATACATAACATAAAATTAATAATATATAGGTATATTATATAAAATTTTATTTATTTATTTGGTCTTGGTTTTATTTTTTTAAAATTTTTTAAAAGATTTTATTTATTTATTTGACACACAGAGAAAGAGCGCACAAGCTCTCATCAGGCAGAGGGAGAGGGAGAAGCAGGCTCCCCAGTGTGCAGAGAGCCCGAGGCAGGGCTCAATCCTAGGACCCTGGGATCATGACCTGAGCCAAAGGCAGATGCTTAACTGACTGAGCCACCCAGGCATCCCTGGTCTTGGTTTTAAATGGAAACTTCTTCAAGCTGCTTTCCCTACCTCCAGCCCCTCCAGACCCTGGTCAGGTGCTCCACCTCTTTGCCCTTAGAGCTCTGTATTCATAGATAATGTGCATCCATGTACCTTTTTGTAACCCTCATTCGATTGTAAGCCTAACATGAAAACCAGAAGGATGTGTATAGTACAAGATCTAGCACACTGAGCCATCCAAAGAGTTGCTGAGCTTGGTTATGGAGATGTAGCCAGGTTGGTACATCCAGTGTCTAGAGGGTAGGGAAGGGCCCTTCATAAGTCATGTAGCAGTTACTGAGAGTATTTCCCATGTTGGGTACATGATTCCTCCAAAATGACCAGAGCATGGTTGGAAACTGAGGGTAGGAGGTGCTCAAGAAGCAGGAGAGTGAGCAGTCAGTCATTTGGGAGATCTGTCCTCAGAGTTTAGTGGCCTAGCCACCAGTCTGGGGTTTAGGGTCAGGGCTCTTCTCAGGGGGAGGGCTAACAAGGGAATGAGGGAATAGCAGGCCCCCAGCTTAGGCCTGGTCCTGAGCCTGGGCACCTGAGGAGGAATACAAGGAGCACAGGATCCCACTGGTTGCCACTGGGACCATTGGATCCTGGCTGAGCTCAGCAGCAGAAGTGGATCCATCCATTTTCAGATATGCTAAGGCCGTGGGGCCAGGAAGGAGACTCAACTACACAAAGTCTGTTAAGTCCTTCCTACTCTTACACCTCAGAATTGCCTCTAGGGCTTAATAAAAATTAGATTCCTAGGCTCCACCTTACAGTTACCAAAACAAAACATCTGGAGATGAGGTCTCAAGTCTGAGAATCTTTAGTGGGGTAACAATGGGCTCTGATAGGATGAACTAGAGCAGGCAGAACCAGGAAAATGAGGTAGAGTTCACGTTGGAATCAGCGGGCAAACTCTCCCATCTGTGGACTAATTCTGCCTATATTCGTTTGCTAGGGCAGCTGTAACAAAGTATCACAAAACTGGGTGACTTACACAACAGAAACATGTTGTCTCACAGTTCCAGAGGCTAGAAGTCCAAGATCAAGGTGTCAGCAAGATTGCGTCCTTCTGAAGCCTGGGAGGAAGAATCTGTTCTATGCTCTCTCTAGCTTCTGGGGGTTTCCTTCCAATCTTTGCTGTTCATTGGCTCACAGAGGCTCACCCCATCTCTGCTCTCATGTTCATATGGCATTCTTCCTATGGTGTGTCTGTCTCTGTGTCCAAATTTCTCCTCTTTGTTGGAGATAAAAGTGTCATTATTATTGGATTATGATCTTCTTTTAACTTGATTACCTCTATAAACACCCCATTTCCAAAAAAGGTTACATTCCGAGGTACTGGGGATTAGGGCTCCAACATATCTCTTTGGGGGGACATATTTCAACCCATAACACTGACCAAGTGGTAGAATTGGTTGGGGAACTGTAGAAAGGTAGTAGATTCTTATGAGTCCAAAATTTGAGAGCTGCTTCTGACATGCTCTCAAAACTCTTAAGTTTGAGAGGGACACCTGGGTGGCTCAGTTGGTTAGGCCTCTGACTCTTGATTTTGGCTCAGGTCATGATCATGGGGACCTGGGATCGAGCCCTGCATCTGGCTCCATGCTCAGTGGGGAATCTGTTTGAATGCTCTCTCTTCGGCTTCCTCTGCCCCTCCCCCCACCCACACGCACACACGTGCACACATGTTTTCTCTCTAAAATAAATAAACAGATCTTTTTAAAAAACACAACATTTGGAAATTTCTGGAAAAGAAAAAGAAAAATTCACAGGTATAATCGAAAGATCCACCATGAGACATAAGTAACTCTCAAAAATAAAATTCTGATAACACAAGTGAAAATGATCCTGAAGGAATTATTGTGCCTGCAAAGAGTTCTTTGGTGAGTTCTTACTGTGAAGAGTCCCTGGTGATGGAAGAACTGTTGGTGGAAGGAGTACAGAAAAACACAATAACCTGTAGAAGGAAGCTAAGAGTGAAACGCATCTTATAAAAATTCTGAGGGCAATAAAATGAGCTTTGTTATACATGTGTAGAGTAAGGAGAACAAATGTGGAAGAGATGATGGATGTTAACTAAGCTTACTGAAGTGATCATTTTGTAGTATACACATATATGAAATTGTTGTGTTATATACCTTAAACTTATTATACAAGGTTATATGTCAAATATACTTCAATAAGGGGCACCTGGGGGGCTCAGTCAGTTGAGCGTCTGACTCTTGGTTTCATCTCAGGTCGTGATCTTGGGGTCATGAGATCGAGCCCCGTGTTGGGCTCAGCGCGGCGTCTGCTTGAGATTCTTTCCCCCTCCCATTGCCCCTCTCCCCGTTCGTGCACATTCTCTCTCTCTCTAAAAATAAATAAATATTTACTAGAGAGAGCACGTAAGTGGGGGAGAGGAGCAGAGGGAGAGGGACAAGTAGATTCTGCACTGAGCACAGAGCCCAACGTGTGGGTGGATCTCACAACTCTGACATCATGACCTGAGCTGAGATCAACAGTCAGACACTTAACCAACTCAGTCACCCAGGTGCCACAGTAAATAAAATCTTAAAAAACCCCACAAATAGGAGTGCCTGGGTGACTCAGTCATTGAGTGTCTGCCTTCGGCTCAGGTCATGATCCCAGGGTCCTGGGATAGAGCCCAGCATCGGGCTCCCTGCTCAGCAGGAAGCCTGCTTCTCCCTTTCCCACTCCCCCTGCTTGTGTTCCTGCCCTCACTATCTCTCTCTGTCAAATAAGTAAATAAAATCTTTAAAAATAAATAAACAAAAAAACAACGCCCCCCACAAATACACCTCAATAAAACTGGAAAAGAAAAGAAAATGTGAATTGAATAAAGAAAGAAAAATATTGATTTTTGTTTTTAATAAATGATTTTTATCATAAAAAGACAAATGTGGAAGAGACACTATATGGAGCAGAAAGTATATCAGCAGATGACAGTAGGCATCTGTCTATTTTGTTATGGATTCTTTAATAGAAAGAATAAATTTCAAATTGTAAAGGCAGATCAAAGCTAGGGAAAAAAGGAAAAGAAGCCAAATATAGATGAGATGACAGAAAAAAAATCACTTAGCTGTCTTCAATGAGTTAAAATATTTTTACTAGACTAGCAGTTGGTAAATTTTTTCTGTAAAGGTGATATTTTAGACTTTGTGGGCCACATGGTTTTGGTTGCAACTACTCGACTCTGCTTTTGTAGTGTGAAAGTAGTCATTGGTGATTTAGAAACAAACAGGTGTACCTCTGTTCTAATGAAACTTTATTTATGAAACAGGCAGCCAGCCAGATTTGGGCTGGGCTGTAGTTCATAGATCTTTGCACCAAAGCAATGACAACCCCAGAAACCTGAAAGAATCATTCTTGGTCATTCCTGAGGAGTCCTGCAAGAAAGAGCAAATACCTCGAATCTGGAGAAGGACAAAGGATAAGAAGAGGAGATTTTAAAATTTACAATCCATTTAGTTTAGCATTGGTTTCTGGCACATTTCCAGAACAAATTATTAGATAATCCCATTCAGCAAATATTATTTGAATACCTACTGAGCACTGTCTAAATTCTCAGTGGTAACAGATAGCCTTTGCCCTCAAAGAACCTTTAGTCTCAAGGAGAGAGTAGGTGATCTTATAAGAAGTGATTTCAGGGGTACTGAATGTTCTGAAAAGGGAAGGGTATGGGGCAAATGGTCTAAACAAAGAGATCTAACTTAGTTTAGCGGGGGTCAGAAGCCTCCCTGAAAAACTTGAAATTTGAAGTTTGAGGAATTAGGGTGGACAGGGGGACAGGGTAAGAAAGCATTCTAAACAGAAGGAAGGACTCATGCAAAAGCCCAGCATCAGAGGGAATCCTCAAGGCATCGAAGTAAATGGAAAAGTGTACAAATGGCTGGAAGTGAGAAGGAGAATGGAGCAGGACCAGCTGAGCCGCAGGCCGGAGCCAGGCTCAGGACTGTGGACTTGGTTATTTCTCTGCTACACCAGCCTAGCAACACTGGCAAGAGTGGAAATGAAGTAACTGACAAAACTTTGTTCTTAGTAAGATCGTATTGGCCCCAGTCATCACATTCCCCTTCTAGACATTCAAAAGTCAACCTCTTAGCTGCCTCTCCTTCTAGTCCTAGCTCCTTCCAATCACACCCCACTCCCATGCATCTCTAAGATTCAAATCTGAGTATATCACACCCATGCTTAAAATCCTACAATGGATTACCATGCTCCTTGGGACTTCATATATTTGAATTTTAACAAGGCATTTAATTCAGTCTTTTATGATATCTTTGGGCAATAAATTGAATTGGTAGCTGGAGGTAGAGTCTTTAATGGAATACTGTTAAAGGTCTTTAATGGATTGCCATGGGCTCATGTAAACTCCTCTGAAGTCATGGCATCCAGACCACGTGGCCTGCAAGATCTCTATATCAGGCGAATAGAAGAAGAGAAGAATCACATTGGCTCTTTAATGACTTGGCCCAGAAGTGACATCACCTTCATTCACAATCTATTGGCCAGAGGTAGTCACATGGCTCCAACCCAATTACAACAGAGTCTGGGAGAAGTAGGGGAGGACATGGCATATTTGGCAAGAACTGTCTTTGCTACAGTGTGCTTGTTGAGTCTATGTATGTCATAAAATGTGGGTGGTTAGTTAATATGCCTGATAGGACAATTAGCATTCAAAAATACTTCAACCAGGTAAAAGAATATATCTAAACTAACCAAGAGATATTTAGGAGGATTCAAAATATAATCCTATACCTAAGTTAAATTAAAAATGAACCATTCTAGGGCGCCTGGGTGGCTCAGTTGGTTAAGCGACTGCCTTCGGCTCAGGTCATGATCCTGGAGTCCCGGGATCGAGTCCCACATCGGGCTCCCTGCTCAGCAGGGAGTCTGATTCTCCCTCTGACCCTCCTCCCTCTCATGCTCTCTGTCTCTCAATCTCTCTCTCACAAATAAGTAAAATCTTAAAAAATTTTGAAAAAAAAAAAAAGAAAAAAAAATGAACCATTCTAGTACGAGGTGAAAAGTTTCTTGCTTGATGCATTTCAAGTTAAAGAGAAATGTACAAATGGTTTTAATTAACTACATATGCAATATGAATCATCAAGGTCTGCCAAAGAAACCTAAAGTAATCATAACAGCCTTAATGGATGTATAGAGTTTACTATAAAGTAGATAACAATTGCCTTATTCTCTTGGCTGGTTGGAATACACTTGCAAGTGGGTTTGACATTAGGGGCTACATTTGAAGAAGAAATCTAAGAATCTGGAATGAATCCAGAGGAAGGTAAGTGGGATAGGAAGGGTTGTTGAAAGATGTGGGGAAAACACTGGACTGGGAATTAAGAGGTTTAAGTTTTGGATCTGCCATTTCTAGGTGACACCGGGCAGAACACACTCCCTACCCAGCTACACTTCAACCCCCTAAACCTCATCTTCCTCCTGGGTAAAGAAGGAGATCTGGACTTGAGTTTCTGAAATCCTTGTCAATTTGAAAGTTTGGCAGCTATGAAATTATGCTATCTGAGAAGGGCCAAAGGAATCTAGGGATGTGGAGCCTACAACAGGAAATACTGAAAGGGGACATAAAAACTTTTTAATTATTTGAAGGATTGTCATGAGGAAAAGGAATTAGATTTGCTCTGTATGTCATGCAAGAACAGACCTATGGCCAAAAGGAAGAGGATACAGAGAATATTGTGAACACTGGTACTTCCTAATGATGCAATGGACTTCCATGTGAAGCAGTGACCATTTAGGGGAAGCAGGATATAAATTCCCTTCCAGCCTCTCCAAAAGTACTTGGTACAATCATACATATTGGTGTGAGAATTGTATTAAAAATTCCATCATGAGAACATGTACACACCCATAAGAATTTCTTCAGACTTACTTACCTCCGATCCACCTACTCTATATTCCTCATCCATCAGCATCCTGGGTATCTTCTTGTATGGCTCAGTATCTTTTATTCTCCTTCTTGCTTCTGCGATTGACAAACTTATTTGGTCCTCTTTTTCCGGGTCTTAATGTTGGCCCCTCTTTAAGATGTGACTTTATCCGTCCTTTGATCCTTCAGACCACAACTTTGGGCAATAGGTACCACAGTCGGTGATCTTTCCTAGCTAACAGAACAATTTGCAATTAAATTGCTATTCATTTGGCCCCCATCTCACATAGGAGGTGTATAGAACACAAAAGACTCCTTATCAGCACTGCATAGAAAAATCTTACATTAGGTGGGAGGTTGGACTTCATGACCACTAATGTCCCCCTTTATTTTCAGATTCCTTTTTTTTTTTAAAGACTCATTTACTTATATTAGAGAGAGCGAGAGAGTGGGGCGTAGAGGGAGAGGGAGAGAAGCAGAATCCCCCTGAGCTCAGAGCCTGACACAGGGCTTGATCTCATGATCCTGAGACCATGATTTGAGCCCAAATGAAGAGTTGGATGCTTAACTGACTGCACCACTCAGGTGCCCCTTATTTTCAGATTCTGCGACTTTCTTATTTATATTTGTCACTGTTCACAGGAAGGGCAATACATAGAAAGTTTTCAGTGACTCTTTGTCAGTAGTAACGCTCTTCCAAGAACACCACCATTCAGTTAAGTCACATATATGTAGAGATACTTTTGCTCTTTGATTTTGCCACTGAACCACCTTCAGCAGATCATAGGCAGCTCTTGGAGCAGTGGAGATGAGACAATTCTTCCTCATTTACCTTCTTGTCTGGTGTCCTATATGACCAATGGGAGCCTATGAAGTACAGCCAGCTAGAAAAGAGGAGGGGTAGGATTTGTCATGGAACAATGCAATACTGATGGCCACATGATCAAACCATGGCTTTGGCCTCCTTGACCCTTTGAGCTAACCAAGAGTCAATGCTCTTTGAAGGATTGTTGGGAGGAAATTATGGCCACAGTTTTGTTGATCCTGGAATGATTCAATTCCAGTGGAAAGTAGCAGAAGGCTAGGACTCTGGCCCATACATATTCTGTATAGTGGATTCTCCTCTTCATGGTGATCCTATAAAAAAAAAAAAACAACCAAATCTGATCATATCCTTCCACCAATACTCTTCAACTGCACCTATAATAATACCCAAACTCTGTATCATGACTTAAATAGTCTGATTCCTGCCCCTCTCTCCAATAGTTACTTTTTGAGGGCAAAAACCTTCTCTGTGTCCTGCTACATCTGCAGTGTTGAGAACAGCACTTGGCGTATACTTTAATAACTATTCATTGAATAAACGAATCTAGACTTGACTTCAAAGAACTTTACTAAATTTATATAATGGAATCTCTCATCACTAAATTCTAAGAAATTCTATCCTCATATCTCCATTATGCTTTGGGGATGAAAAGCATTATTTGGATTAATAATAGGATAGCTGAAGAAGTGAAGAATAATGTCATGTCCAGTTCAAACTCCTTGGGAGAATCTGGTTGGGAGAATGGAATTACCCAAGTTGGACTCTGCCCAGCACACGAGGCTTAAGTTATTGGGTAAGAGTACATTAGAAAAATGAATTTGGCAGCTGACGAAATAGTCTCTTTATGTGGAAATAAGTGACCTTGGATTTAGTTTCTTTTAAAGGCTGGCTTTCTCTGGCAGGGGCAAGAGATGATACTTTGAAAGAGCCAGCATTTTGCAATGATAGCAGCAGTCCCAGGAAATTTGTGGGTGGTTATAGAGCATCTATTTTTCAGCATCCATTAGGGTAGGAATGCAGTGGACCAAATCTGCTTTTTGTTTTGCCAATGTTTAGCCTCTTCACTTGGGGAATCCCCCATGATTGTGGCTGACTGTAGTCCAAGATTCTTGAGCTGCCCTGAATCAGATACCTATGGGCAAAAAGGAAGACATTTATTGCTTCCTTCCTTTTTCTCTTTTTTTTCTTCCTCCATTTAATTTCCCACATTGTCAGTGAATGAGTCAAAGGTTCAATATTTTTTCCCCCGAGACTGACTTTGGAAAAGCCAATGCAGTGCATCATACTATTTCTAAACTAGTTCATCGTGACATTCTGGGATTTTGATAGGACATCTTTTCTGTGTCAAGCCGTCCTAGGGTAGCTCATACCCTTTGTTCACTTTTGACAAGATAGATGGAAGGCAGGGTGATAACACAGCAGGATGAAAGGGAGAAAGTGACCTTAGGAAGGGTGTATTCATGGCCGTTGGGTGCAGACGGTGCAGACAGAGCTGAAGGAGTGGTAAAAGGCCTCCTTGTCTGAATACCCCATATTGCAGCAAGTCCCTAAGGCTGGAAAAGAATTTAAACAGTGGAGGCCTTCTTTGAGGTATTTATATTCTCTGCTAGTAAGGTCATAAGTAATCACATTGATTGTGAATCCAAATAGAGCATATGGTGTCAGTCATGTTGCGATTTGAAGGCAAATACCCCAAAATACCTCCTCCACCAGCTGGTCTGGTGTCTACAAACTCTACTCACATCCTTTCTTTGTGTAAAAGTCCCATCTCTCAAAAACCCTGAAAAAATGCTGTTATTTCACCTGGGAGGGGATGGAGGTCAGTTGACAGGATCGGGCTTGGCTTATTTCGCTGTCAGAAAAAAATGCAAGCGTAATTTTAACTAGGAAGTTTGGAATGGGGTGGGTGAAGTAGGTCAGCACGCAATTGCTCTTGCAATGGAGTGCTCTGGGAAGGCAGGACCAGCAATAAAAGACACTTGTTTGGGGGAACCAGTGAGGTGAGTCACAGATTAGTGACAACATGTGCAACCTATGAAATGGTTATTGCTTCACTGCTCCCCTTCAGATCTCACCCAAGAACATCTCTTGTGGCCACTCTAATGGGAAACATGCAGGGAAGGGAATTCTGGGAAATGTAGTTCAGCCTCACCAAGTTAACCTTTATCAAGCCACCATTCCAGGTCAGCTGATTCCATATCCTGTGGCCTTTCCATAACACCACATTGTCCCTTTCCAAATGAACTTTTAAGTTACTTGTTCAACCTTTAAACCCACGAAAGACATTCTTCGTAGTCCCACCTAGTTTGAGTAATGATACCATTACAGGCCTCGAGAGGAGCTGGCTAGTGGCTTGGGGGCAGCATGCATGAGAAAGAATAGGAGTTCAACATCTTCTAGAGTAGATCCAAGAACAGGCTAAACTCTGGCTGCAAAGGAAAAAGGTCTCATCTGTGGGGTGTATACAGTAGGGGTCAGGTATTTTGTTCTTCATGTATGTCTAGCCCTGCAACACCCCCTCTCACATAGCCAGTCACCAAGTACAATTAGGCAGTTTCCGTCCCACACAGAGAGGTCCAAACAAGGGGAGGGGATGGGAGTGGCTAAAATATAGCCCTGCTTCTCTCACCAGGCTCAGGGATGCTTCAGCCTTGAGGAATGAAAACTTTTCCAATCCATGGGCCTAGAGGAGGCAACTTTTTACAGTTCACACAAAGGCGCTGGATGTGTAACTGTGTCCCTTGAATCACTTGCCTATAGCGGTCTCACAAGACTTCTCTTCTTCTCCCTTGAGAAAGCCCCTGGACTTCACAGACTGCCCACAACTAGCTCAGCTCCTGGAATCCCTGTGTGGAGCTTGAGTGTACCTCCATGTGAGGAAAGTAAGAGCTGAGATGAAGAAACCAAACAAACAATTTCACACTAGTCCTTTCAAAGCATCAAGACAATGACAACTTCATCACGACTTTGAAGAATTCCTCCTTTCTCTTTTGAGGGTCAGCAGAGCATTTCAATAAGAAAACTGAGCTTGAAATACAAGGATGTGTGTGTATGTGTATGTGTGTGTGCGTGTGTGTGTGTGTGTGCTGTAGGAAGTGAGGTAATGCAAGTACATTTTGAAAGAACCAACTTCCTATCAAGATAGAAGGCAGACTGTTGATTGATTTGGGCTATATATGGCCTGTGAGCTCATATAGCAGGAACACGCCTTGTCAGGATGCCCTGATAGCTTACTATCTACTCAGGATGATTTTTTCCCTTGCTGCCTGTAACAGCTCAGTTCTGCCTGCTGTAGCACTTCCAGCCTTTTGCTCTGATGCTCCTCGGAGCTTCCGCTTTGGTTCTTATAGCCCGGCACCCTCCTGGTGGTGCTATTGTGGGACGGCTAACCAGAGCTGGTTTGGGGCAATTCTTCATATTTCCTTTTAAGCATCAAATGAAATACTGAAAGTTTTTAATGCTTGTGATTAGAATGACTATGGAAAGTACAATTGGCCCACACCAGATTCTGCTCTAAGAATCAAAAAGAGGTGTACCAGTTGGTTAACATGCACATACCATTGTTTGAGGGGCTCTCTGATGGAGACATGATGAACCATCCTTATATAGTGGCACTGCAAGTTATTTAGGGGGCCTGGCATGGAGTGACTCACATATCCACATCTGTAGGCCCAACCCACAGCAGCAACATGATGCCACACGCGTTGTTGTGTTCCTGGGTCCTCACTAATTCTCTCTTGTCTGCATCCCTTTCTTTCCTCTCAGGAACTTCTTCATTCTTTACTCTTAGAACCTTGCAGCATGGAATAATGCAAATAATCATAACCAACATGTATTACACACTTGGCATGTATAACCATTTTGCCGAGCACTTTACAGAAATCATTCATCCAATAAATATTTCCTGGGGACTATAATATGTTAGAAAATGCTCCCGGTGCTGGGGATACAGAATAAAACAGACAAAAATCCCTACCCTCATGGAATTTACATTCTCGAGGGAGATAAAGAGAATTTTAAAAGTAAAATATTGGATAGGGAGAAGATGGTAAATGCTCTGTAGAAAAATCAAGGGAGGAAGGGTGCTAGGTAGTATTGGTGAGGGCCCAGGAGGGGAGTGTGGCTCTTTTAAATAGGGTGAGTGGTGAAGATTTCCTGAAGAGTGATCCGTAGGACATCTCTATAGGACATGTAATATTGTTATCTTCATTTTACAGGTGAAGAAACTGAGGCTTAGCATATAAAAACTTTTTTGCAAAAATAGATCTCTTAGTTATTCATAGGTTAGAGTCTATCTCTCCCAGAAGTATTTGTTATCGCTTTCTTCCTAGCTGCAGAATGCAAAGCAATTGTACACAGTTGAGGAATTGTAACATGAGGGTTAGGGATATGCCAAAGGTGTGAGATAGAGGAACAGTTACATTTCCTATGGTTCCTATAGTCAGAATGGCTTAGTTGGCCTGCTGACCCGGTCTCCCTCTTGAGTGAAGATCAACCTCTGCATGATGCTAGGCAGGGTTCTGTGGCCATAGAATAGACTTAAAAAAGAAATCGCAGCCAATTTTTAAAAGTGGATTTTGGGGGCGCCTGGGTGGCTCAGTCGGTTAAGTGTCTGCCTTTTGCTTGGGTCGTGGTCCCGGGGTCCTGGGATGGGGCCTCACATCGGGCTCCCTGCTCGGTGGGGAGCCTGCTTCTCCCTCTCCTCCTGGCTCGTGCTGTCTGTCTCAATCTCTCAAATAAATAAATAAAAATCTTTTTTAAAAAGTGGATTTTACTTTTTAGAGCAGTTTTAGATTCACAGCAAAACCGAGCAGAAAGTGCAGAGAGTTCCCATACACCCATACACCCCCGTCCCCCCCCCCTCCACAGCCTCCCTGACTATCCACATCCTGCTAGACTTTTTATTTACTCCCTCCCTGTCTTGCTTCTTTCTTAGGAATGAAATCTGGTCTACAGATTCAAATAATGTTACTCACTAGATGCTGAGTCCCCCCATGCACACCTGGGCTGCCCTGTCTGTCGGGGGCCTGCCACTGTCCCTCATAAATGGGGGGCCCGGTGCCTGCACAGGGGGTCAGAAGGACACACAGGGATCGCAGACAGATGGCCGGGTTCCTGAGTGCTGGCATGCCCATGAGCTGCAGCTGAGGCCATCCCCGCTTAGTAGCCCTGTCGATTCAAGCAACTTTCTCCTCCAGGCCAAGGTTTTGATTTCTTTTCTAGGAATTTCCCAGCCCTGGATTTCCCCTTTTGCTTTTGAGTTTCTCATCCTAAGTTGGCTCTGCTTGCCCTCCAGACTTGCCTAAAAGCTCCTTATTTAATGTTGAACCTTGAGTAAAATTCTCATCTGCCACAGCACGCTGAGTCATGGTGATGTGACTCCTCACTGACTGGAAGCTGCTTTTCAGACGGGTGGGCTTTCCCTGTGGCTGGCAGGAAGCAGCCTCCAGCCAGACGCCCACACCTCTGGGCAGAGCCATTTCTAAGAAGCCTTCGGGGTGGAAATGTGTCAGCCACCAGGAGGGTGGAAGAGAGGCATGGGGGTGGGAGTGACATCATGCCTGATCCTGCTGGATTTGAGGGGAGGTCATGCATGCTTGAGCTTGACATTTTAGGGAGAAGGAGTTGAACTCATTGATGAGCTTTCTTTACTTGAGAGTCACGGGATGAGGTCACACTTGGGTTTACCTTATTCCGGAGAAGAAAGAATGAGATCATGCTGCGTGTCCTTTATTTGGGGTCCAGGAGTGAGGGGAGAGGGTACACCATACTAGAATGCACCTCATTTAAGAGGCTGAGGAGGTGGTGAAGCTCCTTAGCCTCCACGTGGAGGTTTGCCTTCCTCCTTGCAGAGCTTGCTTTTCCTCACTTTCAGAAAGGAATCTGGGGCCGAAGCACCCCCAGCTCCCTTGCCCTCACTTTGCCTGACTGAGATGCTCCGCCTGGGACTGGGCTCCGAGAACCTCACAGAACTGCACCTGCCTTCCCTACAGACAGAGGGCGCTGCGCAGAAGCAGGAGGATCCATCAGGCAGCCGGCTTAACAGGACTGCCTTCAGGTGAAGTGCTCTAAGGCTACATTATTCATCCAAGAGGACATACTAGTCATTTTCTCAGACAAAGGCAGAGATCAATGGTATGATTTGGAAACAATGTCATAGGTGAGCAACTATGGAAACAATAAAAGGTAGGAGTGACCACATAAATTATTCACATTCACTCATTCACCCCATTCAACAAATAATTATTGAATATCAACTGTGTGCTAAGCACTAGGCCTTGGGGATACAGGCAAGTTTGGCTTTTGTGGAGCTTAAATTAATATTATACACTGTACATTTGAATTCTCCAAGGAATCTAATTATAGCCGCAGAACAAGGGGGAGGGGGCAACAGATGAGTCCTGCTGCCCCCTTGCGGCAGGATTAGACTTACTAAGTTGAGCTCTCAAAATCGTGAAATCGCTCATTCATTTACACTGCCTCTGTCTCAGCATCTGTTTAAAATACACGTAAAAATAATATACGTAGATCTGTTTATTTACAGGCCTCTCATACTGTCCTTCTTTTCCCTTTCATACTGAGACCTACAAAATACCCAGTCCTGCCCCACACTGGTGTGGTCACATAATAGTGACCGTCAGAATAGTCTTCTGGGACCTCTAGTTGCCGTTGCCTGTCATTGACTAACCTCCATCTCTTCTTCTAGGCCCAAACCCCATTACCCACCCAAGGTAACCTTAAAAATAGAAGATGGCTTTCTCTTCCTCTAAGGATCTGCCAGAACCAGAGGAGATGAAGAAGTCATTGCTAATTAATGAAGTTTCCAAATGTCAAAACAGAAATCAGTCCTGTCACTAAACACAACTGGAAGTGAAATGTGTGAGTAGAGTTGCCTAGACAGTTCATCTGCGAATCCCAGGAGAGCATCGAGGGAGATTCAGGAGCAGAGAATGGCTCCTGCTGTGACAGTAAGTATGAGGCTTGACTCATAGGAGAGGAGGAATGGGAAAGACATGAAATGCCTTTTTTTTTTTTAAGAAAAATTACCCAAATCAATTTATTTTTTAAAGAATGGCATGTCATCAGCCTTATCAGCCTTTTTTTTTTTTTTTTTTTTTAGAGAGAGAGAGCGCACACGTGGCAGGGGGAGAGGGGCAGAGGGAGAGGGAAAGAGAGAATCTTAAGCAGGCTCCATGCCCAGCGCAGAGCCCAATTCAGGGCTCAATCTCACAACCCTGGGATCATGACCTGAGCTGAAATCAAGAGTCAGACGCTTAACCGACTGAGCCACCCAGGTGCCCCCCAAATCAATTTAATTAACATTGAAAAAATATAAATAAACCCTGGCATGGGAAAATATCATAGACAAGATAATTAATATATACACAGACAATAAGGAGAAGTGTGGTGCCCTTGATACAGTATAAATACGCAAATAGCAAAACCCAATCCCCTTCCCAAGGACAGAACCACCAGGTCCCCCTGCCATTTCTGGACCTCCCCCACCTCCCACCTAGCCCTCAGTGATGAAGTTCACCTCTGATGCACAGCCATCACCCTTATCCATGGAGAAATCTATGAGCCTCCAAGATGAGCTAGAGGAGAAGGGAGGTGGCAGGACACTTACACCTCCAGGGAATTACCAGGCAGAGTAGGATACTAGACATTTGTCCAGACTACACAGAGATGTGCCAGGCCCTTGGAAGCCAGATCTCGGATGCTGACCTGCGAGCCTTGGATGGGGTCCAGTATTCCCAGTCTATATACCTAGTCAGCCTCCCTTTTTCCCTTCCTCCCTCCCTTCCTTTCTTCCTTCTGTGTAGTAAGTAGAGTATAAAGAACATAATTTAATCTGTTTCAGTTGATAATAAAAATCCTTCTGGAATTTCAAATTCACCATTAGGAATTATTTTCATCAGATATAATGACAGATACTGATGTAGAAAGTCTGGAGACTAGTCTGAATTGTCAAAACCTTGAGAAATATCCTGAAAGTTGGTTGTCAGAAATTCTTAATTCACAGTCACTTTCTAGAGATTTTTCATTCTCTCCTAAACGTCAAAGGCAGAAGAATTTCTGATTAGCTGAAGTTTCTGGTTGTTTAGTCTCTGGTAGAAGCTTTCCTTGCCACTGTCCTCTTCTTTTCCAGATACATCAGGGTTAAAATATTGGGAAGAACTTAACAGGGGGAAAATGTCTTCTATTTACATAAACCATCCACATATCTGGCTGCAAAATCATCTTCATATACATAATTATCTCTGGTTGAAACATTTTATCCTGATTAATTAAAGCACTTCTGCTGCTCCCAATAGCAGAGGAGAGTTTCTGGAAAGGACTCCAAAGTCATTTTGCCTCCTTAAAAGCTCTGTGGTCCACACGTCTAGACTGGTAAATGCCTTCCACCAATTTAATGATTCCATCTAGTATAACAGAAGTGTGGCAATTACATACTTTAAGTTACTTCTGTTATAATTGAACACTACCTACATAATTAACAACCTCAATTAAAAAAAAAAGTTTTTCTATTTTAAAAGCCACAGAATTTCATTGTAGAAAAGTATAAAATACAGAGAAACAAAGAAGAAAATAAAAATCAACTAAGTTATAAATACCATTAATATTTTGGTGAATATCCTTCAGTACTTTTTTCTACTCATACAATTTTTTACTATTCAACTGAAAGCTTACATTCTCATAGGGATTTGATTTTTTTTTTTCCACTAAAAAATAGATCCCAAACATTTTGCCCATGTAGTTAAGTATTCATATGCAACAGGACATTTAATGTCTATGTGGTTCTCAGTTGTTAGTTGTAATTTATTTAATAAATCTACTGAGAACCTCAATTAGATTGTTGTCATTTTTTTCACTGTTGTATGTAACCCAGACTTGGATAGCATTGTGCATAAATCTTTTCAAGAATCCCTAATCACTTCTTCTTTTTTTTTTTTTTTTAAAGATTTTATTTATTTATTTGAGAGAGAAAGAGAATGAGCAAGGAGAGGGGCAGAGGGAGAGGGACAAGCAGACTCCTTGCTGAGCCGGATGTGGAACTTGATCCCAGGACCCTGGGATCATGACCTGAACCGAAGACAAACGCTTAACCAACTGAGCCACCCAGGCGCCCCCTAATCACTTCTTTATGGCAAAGTCCCAGAAACAGAATAGCCGGCTGACAGGGATTAAACATTTTCAAGTCTTTTGCTAAAAATACTGCCAAACTGGCCTCCAGAATGTAAGGATGTATATACTTTCATTCTCTTAAATGAAGGGGGGGAAATTGGAGGGGTAGATGAACCATGAGAGACGATGGACTCTGAAACAAACTGAGGGTTCTAGAGGGGAGGGGGGTGGGAGGATGGGTTAGCCTGGTGATGGGTATTAAAGAGGGCACGTTCTGCATGGAGCACTGGGTGTTATGCACAAACAATGAATCATGGAACACTACATCTAAAACTAATGATGTAAGGTATGGGGATTAACATAACAATAAAAAAATTTAAAAAGAGAGTGACTCCCATCTTCAACAGCATATGGTCTTTTACTAATTTGGTTGTTGAAAATGGGAATCTCATTTTCACTGAAAGGACTTTGAATACTAGTGAGGTGAACACTGTTTTATGCATTTAATTGGCTATTTGTATGCGGGCTCTGGGGAATGGTCCATTCATGCCATCTACTCAATTTCCTTCTGTGAGGGTTATCTTTTACTGATTGGTTTGTAGGTAGCTAATTGGTCTTTTCTACAGTCAGACAATTTCCAAAGTTGAATTTTATGGCAATGTTTGTTTTACATGCTTCCTTTTTGTCACTTTCTCTGGGAAGTTCATGGAAATGAACCCATGCTAAAAACTGGCCAAATTAGTTTGCTTAATTTACAAGTAATCTTTTTTTTTTTCTAAGAGAACTCATGGAATTACTCTGTTTTGAAATTTTGCAGCGACTCCTTTCCACCTTTATCTATTTATTTTTTTTAATATTTTATTTCTTTATTTGACACACACACAGAGCACAAGCAGGGGGAGAAACAGGCAGAGGGAGAGAGAAGCAGGCCCCCCACAGAGCAGGGAACTGGAAACGGGACTCAATCCCAGGACCCTAGGATCATGACCTGAGCTGAAAGCAGATGCTTAACAGACTGAGCCACCCAGGCGCCCTCCTTTCCACCTTTAGAATGAAAATAAAACTTACCAGAAAAAACGAGGATCTAGCAGCGGACCTCACCTGCTGCTATGCTGTTTAATACAGTAGCCAGAGTGGCTCTTTTGTTAACTGTTCTTATCACACACACACACAGAATAATAATAAATAAAGAGGGCAGGAGCAAAGCTTTGGAGGTGATGATTTCCCAGGTGTATACTTATCTTCAAACTCATCAAGTTGAATATATCGATTCTTCACAGTTTTTTATATGTCAATCATGATGTGGAGAACAAAGGCAAAAGGAGATATAGACAAAATTAAATTTCCTTACAACTTGCAGCCCATTGACAGATACTTGGGACAGGCAGAGTATGACGTTCCTCCAGGAACTCCCAACTGTCTTAGTGTTAATGCTTTGCTAAAGGCAAAAAGCAACCTTGGCTTGACAATAGCCAGACCTCCAGCATCCTGTAAGTCTTCTTTAACATATGGAAATCAGTTTTTGGAAACTTCTTTGTCTCTACCCACCCCCCACAACTTAAAAGTATAAAACCAGTAGCTCCTTAAAACCCCAGTCAGTGTAGGTCTTTCTGCCCATGGGTTCTATCCCTATGCTTTAATAAAACCACGTTTTTTTGCACTGAAGATGCCTCACGAATTCTTTCTTGACCATTCACTCCCAGACCCCACATCAAATCACATCAAATCATACTTCAATAAAGGGGTATTAAAGAGGGCATGTATTGAATGGAGCACTGGGTGTTATACGCAAACAATGAATCATGGAACACTACATCAAAAACTAATGATGTACTGTATGGTGATTAATATAACATAATAAAATTAAATTAAAAAAAGATACAGTAGCCACTAGTCACATGTGGCTATTTAATTTTAAATTTAAAAAAAGAAATAAAATTAAAATTTCGTTCTTCACTTGCTTGATAACCACGTGTAGCTTGTGGCTACCATTTTGGACAGCACAGATATAGAACTTTTCCATCACTGCAGATAGTTCTGGACAGCACTGATCAACAGATTTCATTTTCCAGTCTCTGGGTCTGCTCCTTCTCTTGGCTTATGCTTGGAATGCCTTTCTCCTTTTCTTTGGCTCATTTCCACACATTCTTCAACATACAGCTCAGATGCCACCTACTCTGGGAAAGCGTCTCCTGACCACGCCTGTCCCTAGTCTGGATGGCAGGCTCTTCTGTGGCCCATAGAGCTCTGGCCACAGCGTGCCTGCTATGGCCAACCACGGACGTCACTTCACTTGTCTTTGCCCCCTACCAATTCAGTGAGGGAGGAGTACATGCCTTTAACTTCGGATTCCGCAGAACCCAGCATAGTTTCTGAAAAATGGACAAAGCTTGGTGTACTATATGGACTGCCCACAATTTGCCCCACCCCGTGCAAATGCAATGGCTTTTTCTTAAAAATTCTCAGGAACTAGGGGTGCCTGGGTGGCACAGGGGTTAAGCCTCCAACTCTTGGTTTTGGCTTGGGGCGTGATCTCAGGATCCTGGGATCAAGCCCCATGTTGGGCTCCCTCAGCGCGGAGTCTGCTTGAGTTTCTCTCTGCTCCTCCCCTGTGTGTGCATGCTCTCTCACTCTCAAATAAATAAATCTTTAGAAAAAATTCTCAAGATCTAAAATACATACAAAAAGAAGTATTCAAGGAGCAACACATGTTCTAAAGAATAATACAACGATTATAATAAAGTAATGAAATACATGGGTGTACTTTATGAGCTGCCTCAGGGAAGATAGTTACAAGGGCAATATCATACCTTTTCTCCTGTTAGAGATATAGACATAGTATCTTTATGCTTCAACACATGTGTATCATTGGAAAAATTACAAACCATATCCTCTTAATAATTTTCACCAAAAATAAAAGACTATGAAAACTTATCTGTTATCATTAGTCTTCTGGAGTCTCTCCGGGGTCTTCATCTCATTTTCTTTCTAAAGTTACAGCATATTTTACTGGCAGAATATGCATTTTTGAGCAACAGGCTTTTTTGAGCAACTGGCCCAAGATATATTTTTCCTTTTAAATTAAAAAAAAAAATCACAATTAATACATATTTCTTAGAGGAAAAAAATTAAAAATACTGTTACATATAAAGAATAATGGATAACTCAATCTTACCACCAAATGACAATTTCTGTTTGCATTTGGCACATAACCCCCCAATTTTTTAAAATCACAGATATATATATTTTTGTTTCTTGCAAAAGTGAGATCATGCTGTACTTGGATTTTTTTTCAATTGACACATCATGAATAAATTTTTATGTCAATAAATATGCCTATAACATAATTTTCAATGTCTATCTAGTGTTTCATTGTAAAAATGTGCCATTAAAAAAATCACTCTCTGTTTTTTGCAAGTTTAGATGATTTCTAACTTCCTCTCGCCCCCACTTTTGATAACAGTGCTATGCTGGATGGCTCTCCTTCTGACTAAATGTTTTCAGAGATCTGAACCTCTCCAAGGAAGAAACAAGCAATGCTTTTCTTTTGGGGTTTTAGAGTGTGTTGGACAGAGGTGGATATAAACCTGCCCAGGCCAATCCAGGAACAAAGCAACCAAATTAATGGGTCCAGAGCATTATTCTGAGGTCAGTGGCTGCTGGTAGTAGGTTCCCTAGAAAACAGTCTGGGGCAATACTTACCTGCTAATGCCTCTTTGGGAGGTGTAATGGCAGGGTTATAAAAATGAGGGAAAAAAACAATTGAGGCAGAGAAGGAGGAAAGTGAATACTGGTTAATGAGTTGGTCACAGCTTCATGGTAGAATACAGCAGTTTCTTGCTGATGTGGGACATCTCTAGCAGGGCGCACCCAACAGTTGAGTTTGGGGATGATCGGTAGGAGGGAGGAAGAGTATATTTCCCAGCTCCCTGTGGTCTCCTTTCTGTTTTTGGTTCAGGTAAATCCCACTAGGCATGACTGCCTCCACTTCTGGGTTCTGTCACCTGGTCCCTCTGGACAGCCATGGCCGAAGCAGTTTGACACTGGGATGCTGTGCTTCCTTTGTGTCTGAAAGTGGTTGGAAGAGGGAGGGGCTCCCTGGGTCTGATCAGGGAGAACGCAGGTGACAGAGATGCTCCCACTGTGGCAGGCTCCCAGGGGTCCTGCCAGGATCTGAGCCTCACCCTGGGGGAAGCAAGGGAGTGAGAAATACACTGAGAAATGATACCAGCAGAGGAGGGGGACTACCTCTAGCTTTTCAACTTGTACTTTTCCTTGGAGGCCCATCAAAGCCCTTGGTTTTGAGAAAAAAGGGATTCTGTGGAGGGCTATCCACACGAAACACCAAGACCCAGTCTCCCCAGGAGGTAGGACAGGAATGCAGCGTTGTAAAGGACGGGAAAAGGAAATTAAGTTCTGTGGGCAGGAAAGCTCCACCTTTCCTTTGGGGACAGAAAAAGAGCAAGAGGTCAGATGGGGACGCTTGGCTGAGCCGAGCCATGCCCTCCTCCACATCTCTTGGTCTGGACCATCCAGCCTGCAGGGCAAGCAGGCAGCCTGGGCTCACCCAAGAGCAGGCTTCAGAAGGGGTGGGCAGATACAAAGTGTGTACATCCTCGTGTGCCCTGAGATCAACAGTACCTCCAAATGATGACCCCGATACCCCAAAGGGCAGGGGCAGAAGAAGGAGGAGAGATAGGTCCTGAGACTTACAAGTAGAGTTCAGTTTAATTGAGTGGTTTCCTTTATGACCTTCCACACTCGAAACAGGGCAAATTTCCTGCAATTAGCTGGGATATTTAAAAAAAAAAAATGGCAGCAAAGCAAAGGAAGAAACTAGGGTATGAAAGAAGAGGAAGAAGCAGGGACAGAGGAGAATGAGTCCGCTGGGTGGTTTCCCTGAGGTGTCCTAATGCCAAGGACAAGTTCAAGCAACACTTTGTTTGTGAGTCTCATTATGTGTGGCCAAGTTTGCTCTGGGCATTGTCAGTCTGCCGACGATGCTTGGCTTCCCCTTGCAGCTTTTGGTTTTCTGCAGGACCAGATGGTAGTTTTTTTTCTTTTTACATGGATTTGAAAACAGAGAGGAAGCTCTCAGACAGACTTTGTAAGATTATCCAGGCTTTGGATGTAACTGAGGATGGGCTTAAATTCTTTCCCATTTCCCATTGCCTGAAGGATGAGCTCTCTGGTAAGGGTGGCTCACACAGGACACCTGCAAGCTGATCTACCATGTCTTCCCATCTGCACCTTCCATCTCTTCAGTGGCTCATGATCCTTCTCTGACACCATGTGGTCTTGCAGGCTTCTGTACCCACCCAGAAAGCTCTTCCCCCACAGTCCTCTCATTTCTGCCCAGGGTGTCACATGCATCAAGAGTCAGCTCAGGTTTGCCTCCAGAAAGCTTTCCTATCTCCAGGTGAATCTGACCACACCCTTCCTTGCATTCGTGTAGTGTGAGCTCTTGTAACACATTCTAGCTATCAAATACTTGTCTGTCATTTTCTGTCAGATTAGGAACTGCTTGAAAACAAGGATCATATTCATTTTTGATCCTTTAGCACCTAGAACAGTGTCTGGAACCTGGAGTGCACTTAGAAAACGCAGTTGGTGGAGAAAGAGACTGTGTTTCCAGAATACCAGGTTTATATACTTGCTACCCCACTCATCATGCTGCCCATGGGTACTGTTTCCCTGTGACTCTCCTGGCATGCCCCAGCTCCTTGAGGTCAAAGCTACAAGCTTACTACCTTTAAGAAAATGTCTAGCACATCTAGGTGTTAAATACATGTTGGCTTTAGGAAAATGTACAATACCGTAGGCTACTTCTTACATTACCCAGAGTTCAGTTCCCAGTCATTGTGATGCTAGCAAATCTCCTGAGTGCAAGCACTGAGCTAGGCACATCGCATGCATCACACTACTAACCATCACAACAGCCCTTAAGTTGGGTATCCCCTCCCTGCTGTCCGTTTTACAGAGGAGGAGACCATGATTCGAGGAGCGAAGGGCTTTGCTCCAATACACACATCCAGACAGTGGCAGAGATGAGAGGTCAACTCTGGTTTGAATTCAGATGCTATGAGGTGGCCAGAGTTTTGGCTTAGCCTTCACCCCTGGAATTTCCAACTACCTGTCACCATTTGAACTTCTGGAGAAAAGGGAACAAGTCATCCTTCCCTAACTCCACCCATGTCTCCTCACAGCCCCGTAACTGCCGCACGATAGAGCTAACCATCCCCTTGGTGGACTATATATATGATTGCATTGTCACTTCATGTTACTCTCTTGCTATCAAACCATGGGGCATACCATAGAGACCCTGAAAACAGCTATGACTTATGGCTGAGGATACAAGTAGAATTTCCAGAGCACAGATTGTCTTTACCTGGATTGGAACCAGTACTAGTGATAAACTATGAAAATAGATTTGTAGGGGCGCTTGGGTGGCTCAGATGGTTGGGAGACTGCTTTCGGCTCAGGTCATGATCCTGGAGTCCCTGGATCGAGTCCCGCATCGGGCTCCCTGCTCGGCGGGGAGTCTGCTTCTCCCTCTCACCCTCCCCCCTCTCATGTGCTCTCTCTCTCTCATTCTCTCTGTCTCAAATAAATAAATAAAATCTTAAAAAAAAAAAAAAAGAAAATAGATTTGTAATTTAACAAGGACAGAATTGGAGGTAATATCGGCATGGGGATACCTAACATTTTAGCGCTTCCTGGGAGGGGCAGAATATGGATGCCTTTAATATAAACAGAGACCAGAGAGTTTACATTAACTGTCTCAAGGTTATACATCAGGTAAATGGATAGTGAGGATTTGAATTCACTTTGGATTCCAGGGCCTGTGTTGGAAATGCGGGTCAGACCTAAATTCTGGTGGGCCTTGAAATACAGACTAAGGTCTGCAGACTCTATTAAGAAGACAGCGAGAAGGTTTTGAGCAGAGGAGCTGTAAGATCAGAATGACACTTTGGAAAACCAGCCTAGCAACAGAGAAGAGGAGAAAGTGAGGCTGGAGGGATGAGCAGCTTGTGGGGGGGACCATTTAGGGAGCTGCTGCCAATAGTTGTGCTTCGATGAAGTTTGCTCTCAGACACATCAAGCCTGAGATGACAGGACAGGAGGAAATGCCCAGAAGGCAGCTGGAGGTGAGAGGCGGAGGGCAGTGGTAACGAGGGGTGCAGCTCTGCGAGTTGCTATGGAAAGGCAGCAGACATCACCCTGAAAGTCATGAGGTCACCAAAGGCTCCTGTGAGGACCAAAGGGGACAAAGGGCTGAGGATGAAACTTGGAGATCTGGCATATTCAGAGGGAAGAAGAAAGGCAGGGAATTCGAAGAAGACGGGAGGAACATCAGAGAGGTGCAGCCCAGAGCAAGGACTTGCAGCAAACAGGCTGACAAAATAATTTAACAGCAGAAGCCAGCATCCCCTTTAGGGAATTGTGCTGAGAGAATCTTTGATAAGCTGCCAGGGTGGAAGAGGTGAGTGAGGAGGTCCATAGCGGAAGGCCACGGAAGAATGGGGAAAGTTAGACTGCCCTGCACTGGACTGAGGAATTTGAGCTGGGGGTGGGGTGTGGAGCAGACAAGAGAGAGGGGAAAGGGAAAGGGGGGTGGAGGAGAGGTGGGAAAGTGCGGGGAGGTGGAGGAATAGTTCGTGGACAGGCTGAGGGCTTTTACAAATATGAGTCAGGAAAGTGGCCTGAGTGGTTCTTGTGAATGCTCTGCTCTCTCCCCAAACTTTCACTAGAGTCTCCCAAACGCACCAAAGCCTGGTGTGTGTGTGCTGGGGGAAATCAAAGAACAGGGCAGGTTCCTCTTCTGGGTCTGGAAGAATGATCAAACACGTGGAACCGTGAGGTGATGCCTGGAAGACATTCCATAGAAGCAGAGGTTCAGAGCCAGTGGCCTGAAGCAGTAGACACACCGAAAATGTGTGGAGGTCTGGGGAGGGCGCAGGACCCCTGGGATGGGGGTATAGCCAATGTCCTCTAAATCTTAAGAGACATCCAGACTCCAGCTAACCTCTGCGGTATGACCTTATGAGGGAAGATGTGCCATGAAATAGTTATATTTTCCAAATGAACTCAGTATGCTGGTGGATTTTACAAAAGTGAACAGAGCGAGGGGAGCCCTCAGTGAATGGTTTGAAGATGAGTAGCCTGGAGGGAGGACACCCATCTTTTTTTTTTTTTTTTTAAAGATTTTTTATTTATTTATTTGACAGAGAGAGACACAGCGAGAGAGGGAACACAAGCAGGGGGAGGGGGAGAGGGAGAAGCAGGCTCCCCGCAGAGCAGGGAGCCCGATGCGGGGCTCGATCCCAGGACCCTGGGATCATGACCTGAGCCGAAGGCAGGCGCTTAACGACTGAGCCACCCAGGCGCCCCGAGGACACCGATCTTGAGGTGGCCTGACACAGACTCGGTTCACACAGGCCCCCACAGGGCAGGCTGCCCAGCTGCGAGTCATTAGTTTAAACTGTCTGCTGGAGAACATCTCTGGGACTTTTCTGGTCCCTTAGCTTGTGAGTAATTGTTTCCTAGAAAACTTTTCCTAACCCCAAATATTCCTCCTGAGCTGAAAGGACGAGATCTAACAGAGAAGGCTGCAGAGAAGCAGGGGGTGGGCGACTGCCGAGCCCTGCTCCTGCGGGGAGGCCAGGGAGGCTGGGGAGGCTGCCAGGGAGGCTGCCGGGGAGCCCAGGGAGGGCGGGGAGCCGGGCACCGGGCCACCTCTGGGGCCTGGATAAGAGTGGCTGATGGGCCGCTCCAGCTCCCCCCACCTTTCAGCACAGACACTGATGAGATTTTTCCTCCAGTTCCTGTAAGTCATAGACCAGGGCTGTGCATGCCCTATGTACACATGCATCTCTGAGCACTGCAGGAAATTCTGGCTGTCATTGGGAGAAACATACGACAGTCAAATAAAATTTGTGAAAACACCTCTCACTGAAACCATGTCAAGAGGTTGAAGATTTAAAAAACTTTTTTTTAAGCTGTACATTTATTTTAGGAAACTCTACCCCCAAGTAGCGCTCAAACTCAGGACCCCCAGATCAAGAGTCGCATGCTCTGCCGACTGAGCCAGCCAGGTGCCCCCAAAGTTGATGATTTTTACGATGCAATTCAATACAATGAAATGATGACTCTCTTGCAGTTATTTCGTAACAAATTCTGCCAGGCTCTCCCATCTTGCCCGAAGAAATTAGAAACAAAGGAAAAGGGTGAAGGGAATATTAGCCAGCTCAATTTTCTGGTTTTCTACAGTAATCACTGGATTTGCTGAAGGAGTATGTAAAATGTCTCAGCGTCATTTGGCCTCTGTGGATCCTGTATTTACTAGCTACAGTTGCTAGTGAACATTAGTCAGGGAGAGGTGCTGCCTCTGGTTGAAGAGACTGGTGTGGATAATGGAACACTGTCATTTTTGCAGAGGCCACCCCTGGGTGTCTTGTTCCATCTATTCTTCCAAGGTGACATTGACACTCCTCCCATTGAAAGGTGGGGTCTGTATCCCCTCTCCCCTGCCCCTAACCCAGGCAAGATTTACAACTGTTTCAACCAATAGAATATGGCAGAAGTGATGTCACAAAAGTGATGTCATACAAGGTGATACAGCATCCTTTCTGCCTTTTAGAATAGTCTCTTGGGAGCCATAAGGTATTACAAAAGAGCTCTGATTACCCCGAAGCTGACATGCTGTGTGGAAGCTCAGGCTGTATGGAGAGGCTCAGCTGAGGTTCAAGGCGACAGCCAGAATCAAATGCCAGATGTAGGAGTGAAGATGACTCCAGACGATTCTAGCGCCCAGCCATTGAGTCTTCCCAAATGAGGTCTGAGACGCTGTGGAGCAGAGAGAAGCTGTTTTTGCTATGCCCTCCAAATTCCAGATCCACAGAATCTGGGAGTGTAAGAAAGTAGTTGTTTTAGCCTACTAAGTTTTGGGGTGGTTTGTTACATGGCAATAGTAATTGGAACAGATATGAAACCAGGAGCCCTATCTAGTCTCCGAGTTTTCCTGAGATACTTTGTTGGAGCATTAGAGCTTCTTGAAACACTATCTGAAAACTGAATTAACCATTTTTAAGGGCTCCAAATTCTATGTTTCTAATAAACCCGGAATGTAATAGTTTTATTAAGAAAGAGAAGATTCTTGGGCGCCTGGGTGGCTCAGTTGGTTAAGCGACTGCCTTCGGCTCAGGTCATGATCCTGGAGTCCCGGGATCAAGTCCCGCATCGGGCTCCCTGCTCAGCAGGGAGTCTGCTTCTCCCTCTGATCCTCCCCCATCTCATGGTCTCTCTCTCTGTCTCATTCTCTCTCTCAAATAAATAAAATCTTAAAAAAAAAAAAAAAAAAGAAAGAGAAGATTCTTGCCTAGTGTTATGGATTGAATTGTGTCTCCCGTAGTGACAAGGACAGGCTGCCCCAAGATGGGCCACTTTGGCATGAAGATTGTTCTGAGCTGAAGGCAATTGAGATCCTGCAGGCTCAAGAGAAAATTTTGCCTCTCCCTTAATTACATAGAAGAATCTAAATTGGGGTCTTTCCCAGAAGAAGCATTATTAGCAGAGAGGAATTTTATCTGACCTATGTATATGGATGGGCAAATATCTAATTACCAAATGTCTGCTCTTCTTATTACCTTGTGAGTTGCATTCCTTCCCTTCGAAGTCCCAGACCTCTACCCCCTTCTCCTTAGCTGAGGATGACATATAGATCTCATTTTTCCTGTTTTTAGAACTTCCAGTCTGTGTGGATTCCCCATAGGTATGCTATTAAAATTGAATTTCTCCTGTTAATCTCTCTCATATCAATTTGATTCTTAGTCCAGCTAGAGGGACCTTGAAGAGGATACGAATTTTTGCTCTCCAACACCCTCAAAATGATGAAGTTCTAAACCCCAGTACCTGTGAATGTGGTCTTATTTGAAAATAGGGTCTCTGCAGATTATCAAATTAAGATGAAATTATTAGGGTGGGCCCTGATCTAATATGACGGAGTTCTTTTAAAAAGGGAACATTTCAGGGCACCTGGGTGGCTCGGTCGGTTAAGTGCCTTTGGCTCAAGTCATGATTTCGGGGTCCTGAGCTTGAGCCCTGTGTGAGGCTCCCTGCTCAGCGGGGAGTCTGCTTGCCCATCTCCCTCTGCCCCTCCCCCCTCTCATGCTCGCTCTCTCTCTCAAATAAATAAATAAATAAAATCTTTAAAAGCGGGGGAGAGTTTGAACACAGAGGTAGACACACAGGGAGGATGCCAAATGAAAATGAAAGCAGAGATTGAGTGATGATGCATCTGTAAGTCAAGGATTCCCAGAGATGGCTGACAAACCACCGAAAGACAGAAGAGAGGCGGAGAGCAGATCTTCTCTTACAGCCCTTGGATACCACCAACTCTACTGACACCTTGAGCTAGCACTGAGACAATAAATTTGTTTGTGGAAGCCACCCTGCATGTGGTAGTTTGTGATGGCAGCTGTAGGAAAATAATCAATACCAGAACCAGTTTGGACAGGGATGATGGCCCTCAGAGCCCCAAGGCTATCAGTTAATAGAGTTAGGCTGTCCAAATGTTAGAGTATGATTTTAACAAAATTACTCCACAAAGACTATATGAAATCATAAAGGAATCCCCAGAACCATTACAATTAGGACTGAAGAACTATTATAATTTTTATATTAAAATCACTGTTGGAAGTCTATTATTTTTTTCTTAGACTCTAAAGGAGATATAAAACACAAGAGTTACATGCTGCCTCTTTTGTGTCACGATTCCCAAGAGCTATATTACCTGAAACTATTACTAAGAATTGAATAAACACTTTTTTAAACGGTGATGTCTAGATGTAACTTGAGTTGAAATAAATTCCTTGAAAGATTAAAAAAATAAAGCCCATTTTCTACTTGTTTGCAAACTTTCTAACAAGATTCCCTGAATCAAGATAATCACAATGGCCAGTTTGGTTTATGTTTGGTAATAACACCTTGTCTAATGCTGTGTCTTTTATGTAAAATATTTAAACTCGGAAAACACTCATCTATGGTATGCCTGATAATAAAAATGTTTGCACCTTGCTTTGTTCAAATACAAAATCTACTGTATTCAAAGATTTACACACAAAAGTAGTACAGCCTCTCACTTTTTTCCTACTTGGATACTGAGGATAACATTCAAACTTAGGCAGGCCTGGGGCCATGTGAGTACCCCCACTGAGTCTAAAATTGTCTTTAGTGACTTCCCTCTTATGTACTTCTGCACCCAAACGGAGATGCTTGTATCTTGCTAGCCTGAACAACTGACTCAATTTATTCCACGTCAGTGTTTATCTCAATATTGTGTATAAATGAAAGGACTGGACGATGGGACATTGGAAGGTACCAGTGGACAGTCTTCTCTGTATGGCACTTGCACTGAATCACCAGCTGTCTCCATTCTATTGCATTTCTCAGCTCATGGCTCCAAAATTCCTCAAGCTGCCCCACAATCCTGTGAGTTTTTTATTATTTTTTTAAAAGATTTTATTTGTCAGAGAGAGCATAAGGAGGGGGAGCGGCAGGCAGAAGGAGAGGGAGATGCAGGCTTCCTGCTGAGCAGGAAGCCCGACGTGGGGCTCGATCCCAGGACCCTGGGATCATGACCTGAGCCAAAGGCAGCCGCTTAACCGACTGAGCCACCCAGGCGTCCCCCTGTGAGAACGCACACATTCATGGGGCCTCTTGCCACTCTCAGAACCCTTCCTTGTCTCAATAGACTTTCTCCCAAGGGCTATCAGTTGATTATCAGTAAAATGATGGAGTCACAAATGACTACAGAAAAATACGGTGACAATTTAGCTTCACAAGTTACCAATCACAATTTTCTTATGCCTAAGTGGTATAGAAGATTTTCCGTAAAAGGGCTTCCATAAGCCCGGAGTGTGGGTGGTTAAGGAGGGGAGGCTTCCTAGCTGAGCAGAACCATTCTGATTCCTTCAAGGAACCATAGCCATTACGGTAACAGTGTTGGGTGAAAAGCTGCGCTGGACAGCAATCACACAGTCGGATCTGGCAAAGGCTCAGCCATTGCAAGCCAGACTCCGTATCCAGGTGCTAATTACTCAGACGGAACTCCAGGGGCACCTGAGGTAGACGCAGCAGCATGGTGAATTAAGGAAGGAAATCATCAGTCACAATTGCAGAAACTAGCTAAACACGAAGTGAAAGAAGGCATGCGGCCCATTTCCTGCGGAGCACAGAGTCCTTGCAACGGCAGATGCAAAA
Organism: Mirounga angustirostris; assembly: GCF_029215605.1. NCBI lineage: Eukaryota > Metazoa > Chordata > Mammalia > Carnivora > Phocidae > Mirounga > Mirounga angustirostris. Next base: position 115,825,914 of record NW_026991712.1, read on the forward strand.
ACCAGGAGAAATGCAAAAGATAAACATGACTTCTATAATCCAATAAGGGACGAATCTCAATTTTAAATTACAAAAATGACTTTATTTAAGTTATTTTCTGGTCCTATGTACTACATAGCCAAATAACATGAAGACATTTCAATGGGAATTTGCACTATGACAAATCAACTTTCAAGCATTTTCTTGACAGTCTTAGAGGTTTTACCAGCATTTGACACAATCTGAACACAGTGAGAGAAAACAAGTGGCAGGAAAAACAACTGAGGGAGCACATAAGGCATTGGGTTTCAACCCCAGTAAAAATATTCATTCAAGAGGCAGAATCAGGTGGGAGAGGGAATAGTATTCAGCAGAGAGCAAATTTATAACTACATTAAAAACCATGCATAGGAACTGTTACTTAACATGGTCAACAAGTTAAGTTGTTCAAAGTACCCCTTTTCAAGGTCTTCTGATTAAAAAAAGTTCCTTGGTGGGGAGGACACTCTTCCCTCTCTCCAGAGTGAACTTCAGAATGTTACCTTTGTCAGTGCCTGGCTCTGGGAAGATGCAGTAACAGGGGACACCTCGTTTGAAAGGCTGGGATGAAACTGTATTAGAAGCATGTCACTGAGGCCTAAATCTAAAAAATGAGTGGCAGGTCTGTTTGAGACTGCCTAAGTTTTCTTACAATGTGTCTGAATTGACAAGAAAAGATGAGAATCTCTTACAGACTCTTGAGGCATTCCCCTCACTCATAACTGTGCTGTTTTGTTCACTTGTTTTACTAACTTAAGGTTACTATGGGACCCTACTGTGAGTTATTGAGATCCTACCAAAAATGTAACTGCTTGACTAGCATCACATCAGAATTAATGGGGGGACACACATTGAAATTACATGAAAATTTATCTTATCTATTCACTACTAAGTACTGCTGACCATTTTCATAGAGATGGATCACGAATGTTCACTATGTAAATACAGCATTACTATTGATTAGCTATTTGGTAGGAAATTGGAGAGTAGAATAAACTACTTAAAAATGGACTTTTTTTGAAACGATAGAATTAGAAAAATAAACAACAGCAAAACTCCTCTTGGGGGAAGGAGTAAGAAGAGATATAAAGAATCTGTCTTCTTTTTTCTTAATATCAGAAATCATAAGACAGCATACTGAAAGAACTTGGACCTTCCTCATCCCAAGTAGCCTGAGAAAGATAGCAGGTTGTTTAAAACCCTCTCTAAGAAGATGGCTTGAGAGGCAGATAAAGAGGCACCTCTGGATGAACAAAATACTCCTACCAAGCATACCTTCCGAGCCTTCCTGCTGAACAGGATGCCATGTAAATTGTTGGAACTCTTTACAGCAGCTACATGGGAAATGCAGGGAAAAGGCGGGTGAACAAGAAAAATCTACAATTGTTTCACTGTACCAAGAACATTTATGTTAAAAGTGCTGTGTTAAGAACAAAACAAAACAAAACAAAAACCTAACGCATAACTAGTTTTCTGAGGTGTGGTCTTCTTAGGGGAGTTCCACTGGGATATACTTCTATGCTTTGCTTCAACCAGATCATCACCACGCAATTATCTGCTCTACGCTTAACCATGACAACCGACCAGCAAGCGTACCCATTATGGGCTTCAAGTGGCCACAGGAGTTATGAATACGTACGGTGCTTTTAGATTTACAGAAGCAGTTTCTCATGAATCTTACAGAGGTTGCAGAAATAGAGCTAGTTGTTCCTTTTGAGCAAGAGCACTTGTAAAATACAGAAAGGGATTAGGTAAATACCCCTTTTACACGGAGTTGATCCATTAAAGGACTTTAGAAAAGTCAGCAGTTCATTTACCTGAGTTTCCCATTTAAAGGCTAAATGTAATTAAATACTTTTTGCTTATACATGCGAACAAAAACTTAACAATATTAAAAAGGGCCAGAGTCAGAAAATTGAGACTCAAGATGAAGTTTGAGACTTTGGAATTTTTATAAAGTCTAATAGAAACATCCATGAATTTTCCTTCATATTTCCTTCATAGTTAAAGCATAAAGTCATAGAACAATACTGATTTACTGGATGTTACTTAGAATTTGGTTTAGGGGCTAGCCTGTGAAATCATTAAGCAAGCAAATCAGAGTCATTTGGAATTGGGAGCAAATTATTACAAGTGATAAAACTACTTACTAGTCACTTACTTCAGTTATGAACCCCATGTGAGATTATGAATTAACACCAGATAAAGACTTCAGCATAAATATGATTTTTAACCTGAATAGATCCCTTTTGAAGGGTGATATAGAAAATAACTATAAATTTTATCCAGAAAAATAGTGTACCCAGTGCTTCACCAGTAGTTATTTAAGCTTACCTTTCAACAGGGTATTTTTGTCATGCTCAGTCATGGAGAATCTTCCAAGTCTTTTGTTTGTTTGCTTAAAACAAAGAGGGCTCTGTTTCTAAATACAACACATTGTTCATAATCAGGATCCTAACTATATTCTGGAATCGAATATTCTCTCCTACAAGAAATATAGCCATGTTACTATTTTAAACATATCATTTCATTTCTAGGTGGGAAATAAGTTACACAAAATCACCATTCTAACACTTGGACATAGAGCAGAAACAATAAAGCATCCCGGACTGCATGATTTCATTATTAAACAAATGAAAAGCATCTCTTTCCCAAATCCTTCACTCCATGACATCTCATAGCATCTCAAACACGATTGAGGTACGTGTGTCTGCTGAGTAGTTCCTATAGCTGTGTTCTGTACATGACTCAAAGCAGCACTGCACAAAATCCCCAGGATCAAGGCGCAAAATTTAAAAGCAATTATTTTGAAACCCCAAATCATCTTCCTATTTTCTTTCATTGTTGAGTCACAAAACTCTCTTAGATCAGACTAGAGCTCTGAAGACAGTCAGTGTGAATTTACTATATAAAACAAAATTCCCACGATCAGCAGTACTGGTCCTGGATTGAGGGCACAGTGTTTTCATTTTCCTGTCCTACACAGCTGAAGAATCAGTAACAGATTTTGCCCAAGATGCTATACTATGTTGGTTTAAATACAAACGTAAATAAAAGCTCTGCTAACCATCAAGTACAAATTATTTCTAAGTGACATCCACTTAGCAATTTATTCACCCCTTTAAAAAGAAAAAAGTAACAACCATTTTAGATGAGATGCTTATTTTAAGCCAAAAAGCAGAAAGAGTTCCTGTGCTCGCCTCCCTTGCATCCGCAGCAAGGGCAGGATTACGGGAGCTCCACTTATGGAGATGAGGGTTATTCTGCGTACCAGGCTGAATGTGAGGAGATGCCCCCTCCCCACCCCCCACCTGAAGCAACCAGTGCACCTGACTACAGTGCACCAGCCCTTTCACAGACCGCTTCAGCCGGGAATATTTTTTCCATCTGATGTACACCCATATCAAGATATCAAAGGTTATTACATTACTTAAAAGCCAGGCTTCTGATTCTGATTTTTAAATTTAATTACCTATTTTAATTAAAATAAATCTAGCTTCTCTAAGGTTGTTCAGCAGTATTACATAGCAATATTAAGATGAAGGGCAGGGGGAGGAGAGCCTCTGTATTTTGTTTTTAAATGATATTTTTGAAATGTTGGTAAGAACGCAAATCAGGTAGATGATAAATGACCCATTCAGTACAAAATCCTAGCCTAATGATCACGTTGACTGTGAGTCAGGTATATGAAATAACACAAGTTAGGGTTCTGTTGGAGATGAGGAGAAATTTTGAAAACAATGGCCTGTGGCAATGCACTTACGTGAATTTACACTCCAGAGAAGAGTTTTCTATAGGATGAAGGACTTGGCCAAAGCAGAAGGCAGCTGGTATTACAATGACTAGCACGGACTCCTTGGTACATACACAATGAAAACAAAAGGACCCTGGACAGGTGTAAACAAGCAAAAAATGACCTTGGCAAAATATCTATTTAAAAAATACCAAAAAGCATGCAACTTAAAATTCCCTCCCTTTCACAAGAATGAAATGAAAAAAAACCAAAAAACCAAAAACAAAAAAACCCAGACGGAACCATCTGTTTCTGTCAGTAGAAAACAATAATAGATACATTTAGGTTCCAGGACAAATAAAACTTTAAAATATTAATATTGAAAAAATACAATTAAATTTTTATTAAAAAATACATACTCCTTACTCAATCTTTGTGTACATTTTGTTTTGTGTGAAAAAGAAAAAAAAATAAAAATAAAATAGGAAAGGCATTAAGACTACCTAATTATTTATACTGTATTTGGTAGAAGCACGTTTCAGTCAAGCTTTAAAGAAAATAAGTTATTCTGCTTTCATTTGTTCCCGGACATCAGAAGGCAGAGTTTCAAACAGAGCATCTTCCACAACCAACCCGGCTCGCTTCAGGGCCCGACAGTCACCCAGTTCGGGAGGGAGGATTTCAAAGTGATTGCCTTTAACGTCTAAGTAGGAAAGAAATAATAAATTTCCAATTTTCGGTGAAAGTACGGAGAGGCTGTTTTTCCCAATCTTCAGAGTTTTAAGTTTCTTGCAGAAGTAGAGTTCGTCTGGAAGGCTCTCCACTTTGTTACAAGTGATGGAAAAATACTGTAAACTCTGTAGAACTCCGATTTCGGGTGGGATGAACCGAATGTCATTGTAGGACAGGTCCAAGTATCGGATTTTGTTGCATAGGAAGAGGTGGGAAGGCAGCACCTCTATTTTGTTGTGACTGAAGGCCAGGCGCTCCAGGCTGGTGAGTTTCTTGATATGCTCTGGGATGTAGGTGATGCTGTTATGCCACAGTTTCAGCACTGTCAACTTTCTCAAGTGCTGGAAGCTAACGATTTCCTCTATAGATTTCAGATTATTCTCTTTGAGGTCCAATTCCTGGAGGCTGAGCAGACTAAACACGGCATGGGGAATGCGCTCCAGGTCGCAGTGGACCAGCTCCAGCTCTGTCAGATTGGTCATCTTCTTTAAGTTGTTGAGCATCACCAGCTTGGTGCCGTCGTTATGGATGCACATCTTCTGGAGATGGCTGGAAACGTCCACCACTGCCTGAGGGATTTTGGAAACGTTGCTTTTGATGGAGAGAATTTTAAGGCTTTTGAGATCCCGCAGAGACTCAAGGGTGACATTTTTGGAAATATCATGACTTAGAGAGCCGACCAGGTAGAGCTCTTCCAGATTCCGGAGCCCATACATCCAGGGGGGTAGCTCCCTCATGTCATCAAACTTGACGCTCAAGACCTTGAGGTTTTCCTTCAGGAAAGAGAGTGCCGGACTATGGATTTTGACTGAGCACTGGTGTAGCGAGAGCTCTTGGAGATTGTCTAGCTGCGCGATGGTGGCTGGGATCATCACGTTCTTGATGATTTCAAGTTTTAGAGACTGCAACTCTGTGATCTCAAAGACTGTGTCTGGAAGGCCAGAGAGCATAATAAGAGGCAATTCCAACCGGTTATGGGCATTTGTCTGTAGCTTCTGCCTCAGTTTATCGGGAGTCCACTCGTTATTTAAGTTCAGCTGCTTTAATTTGTTCTCACTCACTTCAGATAGGAACACCGCAAATCTCTTGGAATACAGTGGGTCATACTGATCTATCATATGAAGCATAAAGGCAAAGTCATTTTTCACATCTGGAATATCGTCAATTCCAGTCTCCTGCCTGACATACTCAAAAGAATATTCCCGTAGAGAACGGTAGAACAGCCAGTATAAGGTGTAAAGGCACGTCAACCCGTAGATGCTTACAAAACACAGGTAGCAAAAGGACAGTTTTGAGAACAAGTGTGCCATGGTGTGATTACAAGAAAAGTTTTTATATCCAGTCATGTCCTGAATGTCAACGTTACAGTCCACGGTAAACTGAACTTTGGAAACCAGGGCGCTATTATACCCAATGATGATTAGGAATTTTATAACTTTAAGCACAGTCTGGCGGACGTACATAGCATAGAGTATATCACCTTCTTCGACGTGCAGCCTGAACTTCTTCACCTTCTCAAATAAGGCCTTTGCTTGCTCACCTTCCTTCTTATCCAAAGCTCCTGCAGTGGATTTGTCAACCACGAACTTCTCAGGAATGGACTTTAATGACTGAGAGTTGACCAGGCTGCCTTCTGGACCGGACTGGATGGTGTTGGACCTACTCATGTTGTTCTTCCTGTTGTCCTTTTCCTCTGAATCCTCCCCAGACACTTCCGATAAAGCCCGTGTGGTCCAAGGAGAGTCAAAACACTTCCCCAGGATCGAGATGAAGTGTTCTATTTTGGAGCTGGAACCGGGGAACTTGAACCAAAAGTTGCTGCAGAGCATGAAGACCAGGGTATGGATGAGGACCAGGTAAGGGAAATACTTGGCATACCAGTGGAGGGCTCGCTCGTAACACATCTGGTTTATAAAACTGTACTGCTGGAGGTCCAAATCTGTCTTTAGCCCTTTCATTTCCACGGTGGCAGGGTTGGTAGGAGACGGTTTAGGGGGAGGCAGCGGGGTGGTGCTGGCAACTGCTTGAGAGACATTGGACACGGAAGAATGATTCTGAGAAGGCTGGACCCTTTTTGGAAGGCAGATGATCTTGTCTTGCATGACCTGAAACACAGAAGTAATGTTTTCAAATTGTATTATTCAAAGAGCTCTGATAATGTCATTAGCGTGAAGCAAGCAGCAATAACATCCAATAAATGTCCATTTCCTTTGCCTGGAGAATACAATGCTTGATTCCAGCACCAGGATTTCATTCCCGGCCCATGTGCTGGGAAAATGAAATACTTGACTTTGCTCTTCATGTGTGAGTTATGACATAAAACACAGCAGTTTTCTTTCTTTTTTTTTTTTTTTTAAGATTTCCTATTATTTATTTGAGAGAGAGAATGAGAGAGAGAGCATGAGAGGGGGGAGGGTCAGAGGGAGAGGCAGACTCCCTGCCAAGCAGGGAGCCCGATGTGGGACTCGATCCTGGGACTCCAGGATCATGACCTGAGCCGAAGGCAGTCGCTTAACCAACTGAGCCACCCAGGCGCCCAACACAGTGGTTTTCTTAGGCCCCAGAAGAACTCACAACAAAATAAGTATTTAAAGAACATTCACGTGTTTTAAAATTTTGCATTTCTTCTCTCCCTGAAGCCCGGGAGAATCAGTCATTGGTCTGGGAAGTACATCCCTTTATCAGACTCAATCCTGAACTGGATGGCTCCCCAGATTAGATGGGCTTGTGTATGAGAATTAACAGGATTGGCAGGAGGAAATGTGGAAGAAATTCCTGTCTTTATCATTTACCCCTTCCTTTCTACCCATATCCTGGACTGCATGCATAGATGAATGCAAATGACCTTCATAAAATGTGAATTCACTACGCTTTTAGAAAAACCATTTCATCTCTCCACAGAGAGATAGGAAAGAATACAGAAGTGCTCCATAGTAAAATAATTAGGTTTCAACTTGCTGGCTTTTCACAAAAAACATTACATTGAAAACTTTTATCCCTCTACCAATACTGCAATTTGTCAGAAAAAAAAAATAGTAAGCCCTAAGAACGTCCAGTAGTCTCCTAATATTGCAATTTGGGTAAGAAAGAGGGCATCCTTTTTGCAGATGATGGAGTATGAGGCCAAATACTCTTTGAATCAACCTGGAGGGACTGTCCACAGGAACAATAAGCAAACAGTTCAGATGGAGAATAACCACCAAGGAATTGACAGCGATAACATGTGGAATTAATAATGCAGGGAAAATCTATTTAAAAATGTCAAATGGGGCGCCTGGGTGGCTCAGTTGGTTAAGCGACTGCCTTCAGCTCAGATCATGATCCTGGAGTCCCGGGATCGAGTCCCGCATCGGGCTCCTTGCTCAGTGGGGAGTCTGCTTCTCCCTCTGACCCTCCCCCCTCTCATGCTCTCTCTCTATCTCATTCTCTCTCAAATAAATAAATAAGATCTGTAAAAAATAAAAAAAATTAAAATGTCAAATGGCTGGAAATCCATAGCTTTCAGTGATTCTGCAATAGTAAAACATTTAGTGATTTCGGTAACAAACAGTAAAGCCCTTTATAGCAGTTATTGAAGCAGAAGCTGAATTCACTGTGAAGTGGGCTGCTATGGCATGGCAATGTGACCACAAGTTGGTGACATGGGGGACACCGCCCACCAGACAGACGTACAAGGTCTGACAATGGAGTGGAGCGCCCAACACTTAGCAGAGTGCCCAATACAAAGGACACCACCCGCATGTATCTGCTGAGAAAGTGGATGAATCCTGAACTGACATGAGTATTTCCGGTTCAGAGTTGCGTACGTCTGCGTGTGGCCCCTTGCTCTTCTAGGGAAGAAGGTAAGGATGGTGACTAAAGTGCTGATGGCAGAAAACTTCTGCTGTGTTTAATATGCAACTGAGCCTATTCTAAAAATGTCATGGGTATTCATTAATTGTCACCGGAATCCGATGAGGCAGGTACTCTTATTATTCCCATTTCACAGATGAGGAGACCAAGGCACAGAAAGGTTAAGTTACTTGCTACTGTCATCCTGCTCAGGCCACCTGGACCCAGAGCCCACATTCTTACTTTATTTTACTGAATTTCTAGAATTAAACCAAAAAGATGCCAATCTGACTTTATCATAACAAATTACCTTATGCAAATTATGTTCCAGGAAAAGAGCTTACCTCTTCAATACCCTATGCAGATAACAATGAAAAGAATGAGGTTAAGGGGAAGAGAAGAAGTCTCACTACAAGAGTTATAAAAGCTCTGTCCTGGAAGATAAAGCAGGGAGCAATTATTTACTGTGTCAATCAGGAGAAGCAAGGAAGAAATCACACACATGACTGCATTTCTAGAACTCGGTGGCTACAGAGGTGTGAGAACTGAGCAGTGGCCTTCAAGCGTTTTTATCACTTACCTATGTCAGAGAAGAAATGTTGAGCGTGCCCACTCAGTATATGTATGTCTATTCATAATTACATCCATAAAGTCCTGTCAATCCATATGTGAAATATTAGGAAAGCTTAATTCCTTTCCCTTGAAGCTTAAAATAAATGCAGGCATACCTTGAAGATAGTGCAGGTTCGGTTCTGAACTACCACAATAAAGCAAATATTGCAACACAGCGAGTCAAATGAATTTTTTGGTTTTCCAGTGCATAGAAAAGTTACGTTTACACTATACTATGGTAAAGTGTCATGTCAAAAAAATGTCCACCATCATCTGAGCTTTCAGCAAGTCATAATCACTGGTCACAGATTACCAGAGCAACTATAATAATAATGAAGAAATTTGAAACATTGCAAGAATTACCAAAATGTGACACTGAGACAGGAAGCAAGTGAATGCTGTTGGAAAAATGGCGTCAATAGACCTGCTCGACCCAGGGTTGCCACAAATCTTCCATTTGTGAAAAACACAGTATCTGCAAAGTGCAATAAAGTGAGGTGTGCCTGTCTAAATAAAAGTTTTCATTTTTATCTCACATCTCAATGCAGCACCCTTTGCATTTCTGGGGAGTCAAGCACTCTACCTTGAAACCCCTGGAATAGAAAATAGCAGGAGGAAGTCTAGACAAATGCCAGACTACCCTTAAGGAATACAGAAGAGAGACAAATAAGCACGTTAGTGTTTGGAGTCATGTTCTGGATGTGCTCCCACTCATAGTCTCATTTAATGCTCCAACAGTCTGTGTAGTAAGCAGAAGGTAGAGGCGAGAGATGAGCAGGGAAAGGGAGTGCTTCCCTGAGCACCTTCCCCAAGAGTGACACCTTCGAGCTTGAGTGTTAATATGGCATTGTTAGTGTTGTGATGAAAACACGGAAGGGGCACCTGGGTGGCTCAGTCGTTAAGCATCTGCCTTCGGCTTGGGTCATGATCCCAGGGTCCTGGGATCGAGCCCCGCATCGGGCTCCCTGCTCAGCGGGAAGCCTGCTTCTCCCTCTCCCACTCCCCGCTTGTGTTCCCTCTCTCGCTGTGTCTCTCTTGTCAAATAATAAAAATCTATAAAAAAAAAAAGAGAAAAGAAAAGAAAACACAGAAGACTTGGTTTGTGAAAGCAAGATCAGTTAGAAGGTAAAAAGGCAGGCACCTTCTTAAAGTGCTAACTCCCTGCCAAGCGACCAGGCAGACCCCATTCCTGGCCCCCTGCCTAGTACTTCCCCAGGCTTGTTCCTAATGGTGGAAGATGATAGACCTATGGAACTTGCTTGCATAAGGTTTCAGTATATCCATTGCACAAGGGTGCCAAGCAAATGGGGCAAACAAGGGTGGGCTGAAATCCTGCTGTGCTCTCCTTGGTGGGATGGAAGCCCCATCCTCTTGGGGCTATCTATGGTCACAAGGTGGGGATACTTTTTATATTCTGCACAAAGGTACCTAATTGGCTAGCATCTGCCATGCTAGGGAAGCAGGTCATATTCTCCCCATTCTACAGAAGAAAAAACCAACTAAGGTTCAGAGAATGTCAGTAACTTGTCCAAGTTCACACAGCAGGAACTTAAACCTGTGTCCTGTTTACAGCCTAGTGTTCTTCTACCCCTCCACATGTCTTCTCACCTCACCAAACTTCTGCTAGGAGGGCTTTCCAGAGAACAGCCCAGCGTAGGGGAGGGAGACAGAGCTCACCTCCCCAAGTTCCTTTTAGTCTTCTGATGCCGGCTATTTCTCTTTCAATTTTCATGAAGACAGAATTTTTAAAAATGTGCCTACTTAAATCCCAGGAGGGGAAGGACGGTGAGCTACTTTCCAGCAGCTGTTAACTATTCAGAAGTGAGCACAGAGTCGAAAAAATACTGAAACTCAGTTGCTAAGGATGATAGTTGCCCCAGCGGCTGAGAGAACATTCCCTAAGAAGACTCCAGCAGAGACGCAGCTCAGAGTAGAATTCCCCCCAAACGTGATGGCTGGTTGCCTAATCCAGGACTGTGAGAAGGAACAGGACAGCTTCAGGGAGTCCAGCAGCAGGAGAGTGAGCATTTAAACAATAAAATGGCCACAGGACAGAGGAAGGAAGTTGCCCCCTCCATGTTAAAGAGACACAGTATTTCTGAACGTGACAGCACTGAGAAGAACTGGGAGAAGGACGTGCATTTTCGAAGGTACGGTTGCCAAAAGTAAGGTGGCCAGGCTTTCCTAAAACAGCAGTGGCAACCACGACAACAAACGGCACAGGGTGCTTTGTGGTATCTTTGTAAAAAAACAGCAGCAGCTTGTAAGAACTTGAAATTCTTTGCTTCCTCTTTCCCGCTTTTTGGAGAAATTTGTTAATTAAACCGATATACCTCACTTCTCTTTACTTTTATTCATTTAAAGGTTAGAGCCCCAAACAAGCCTTACAGAAAGGCTGCAACACCAATTTCAAAGGAGCCTCAGGGTTGCAGACTGCTGGAGCAGAGTGGCTGGGAGGTGAGCAGGGACAACCCCCCCCCCCCCCCCCCCGCCACCTTGCTCACCCCCAGCTCATACACATGCATCACAATGCAGCAAAATTCCACCATTTTCATCCAGAGGCAACCTTCAGAATGCCTTTGGAGGAAAAGGGCTTGAGACCAGGAGCTACAACGTGTGTTTGTGAAGGGAGACTGGAGGGGGAGGGAGATGAGGTAGGGGGGGAGAAAAAAAAATGAAAAAAAAGCAGGATAAACCAGAGAATCCAATCCAAAATACAGCAAGGTGAGGAAGTTACTATCCTAAAGTCAGATATGAGAATAATTCTTGAATAAAAATCAACTGTGTTAAGGAAAATATCTGAACTGGTTTGGGAAGTAGGAGGGGAAGGATACAGAATAAGGTGAGTCACTGAGAGCAAAGGTCGGATGAAGCCATGGCAACAAAGATGGCCAACCCTATTCTATACTGGGATGTACAGGCTTGGAGGTGGGAGGAGGTGAGTCAGCAGAGCAGAGAGGGGCTCAAATCAAAGAAAATAGGTCAGGCAACATGGTGGGCGGCTGGAGGATACATTCATTATTTCTATTTTGAGATATCAATACCTTGCAGTCTTGCCTGAAGCTTTGGTAAAAATCTGCTATACAGACACAGACACATGCACAGACATACTGACAGACAGACAGACACACACACACACACACACAGCTTTTGTGAGTCAATTTTATAAAAATCACAACAAAAGGAACAAACTTTCATGCTTCAATCAAATCTGTACAGACAGGGAGAATTTGCCTGAGATGGTAAAAATCTATAATCTGTTTCCATGGAAGCAGGAATGAGGACCATGGGAAGCAAATCGTTCCAGGAGTCTGCAGAACTTGGAGAGGGCCATGGGGCCATGGACTGGAATTTGATCCATCATGCTCTAGATCCTAAGGAGCAGCTGACGTCTAGGTGATCAACATGTATAAAATGCTCCTCAAGGCCTTAGAGTGAAAGGCCCGGAGGGATAAAAATATACATGTAAAATTGTTCCATCACTGTGATAATATCTAGGTAATGTTTCTGGAAAAGAAACCCAAGGGTTTCAGGGATTACAGAAATGGGCTCAGTAAAGTTTGGACTCATAAATTCTCATTTATAAATTATTTTGAGATAACATAGCAGCTGCTTTTAGGGGGAAAAATGAGACTCATTGTGTTTTGTGTGTGTGTGTGTGAGAGAGAGAGAGAGAGAGAGAGAGAGCACCGAATCGACTCACTGTGTTTTTGAGACCAAGTGAAAATTCAAGCTGCCTTAAAAAAGGAAAGGGCACCTGGGTGGTTCAGTCGCTTAAGCATTAGTTCAGGCTCAGGTCACGATCCCAGGGTCCTGGGATTGAGTCCTTCCTTCATTGGGCTCCCTGCTCATCGGGGAACCTGCTTCTGCCTCTCCCTCAGCTCATGCTCTCTCTCTCTCAAATAAATAAATAAAATCTTAAAAAAAAAAAAAAAGGAAACAACCCATCTAAACCAGGCCTGAAATGCTGCTCAGATCTAAGAAAAGAAATCAAATATTTAAGATTATAACTGTCAAATTTATACCAGTAAAGAGATGCATTTTTAAGCGGAATATGTGCATACTTTATCACCTACTGAAATGCCTTGCACTGTCAGAGCAAAATTAGGGCCTTTGGATCATACTTGTCACTATTTTAAATCATTAGTGGTCATGCCTACATCTTAGACTGTCTGATATAGCTTTGATGATAGTTATTTGAGTCTCAGCACTTTGTTAGAATTATAACATCCACTATGATAATATAAAAATAAGATCTATTTAATTTAGACAATTTCCAGAAACCCAGTGCTGTGAAAAGCAGAACCCACCTGTGGTAACAAGTTGAAACAGTATCCCATTTGCATGAATGAGACACCAAAGAGCTGAGGTTAAAACAAAACAGAATAAAACCAAACCACTTCACTTCAGAGAAGCTGCTTGAAATAACAAAGCTGGAGATAGAAATGACATTGATGGGAGGGGCAGACCAGGATTGCGGAGTGGTTCTGTGTGTGCCCTCAGGAGAAGTCAAGCATTTGGGCCTATCTGCTGTATGTCAGATACTGTGTTAGGGATACCAAGAGCAATAAGCCCTTCAAGGTCAAGCACGGGAGAAAGACAACTGATCAGTCATCAGTGTGATTAACAGCTCAAACCCCTGCTCATCTTTCACAATGAACTTTATAATCAACCTGCCTAGATCCAGAAGGGAAAGAAAAAAACCACCTTGGTGGCATTTTTATTGGAATTAAATTACATTTATAAATTAGTTTAAGAAGAACTAACATCTTTATGGCATTGATTCTTCCTCTCCATGGTGTGTTTCCATTTGTTTCCATCCAATTTTATGCCTATCAAGAGTGTTTTATAGCTCTCCTCACATAGATTTTGGACACTTAATGTTATGCCTAAATACTTTTATTATTTGCTATCATAAACCTTTTCTTTTTTTTTAAACACAGGTGGTCGAGTCCTTCTTTCCTGCTTCCCTACCTTTGTGCCATTCTTCAGTAAGCCTGCTAAGTCTGGTGTATACTCTTCCAGATCTTGATCTGTGCATTTGCATATATATGACATTTAAACACATGGGATCTCACTATATGGACCGTTCCTGCACCTTGAGCTTTTCCCTTTCATCGTATGTCCTGAAGACCCTAACACATTGGCACATAGGGCTCTACTTCATTTTGAGGACCAGACAATTCATAGTGTGGATATGCTATCATTTACTAAAAACATTCCAGTGATGACATGCATTTAGGTAATTTTTCCACTGAAACCAATGTCAATGTCAAAAAATGACACGCCGTCTGATTTTATACGGCATTCTACAAAACAGGACAGAGAACAGATGGGCAGTCGCCAGAGGTTCACGGCAAAGGTTCACCACCAGGGAATGTCTTAGGCTATTGAGATTCTTCTGTATCCTGTTTATGGTGGTGGTTACAAGATTTAGGCATGTTTTAAAACTCAAATATAGATCTTGTTTTGATAAAGAGTGCATTCTTGAAGATGGCAGGGCTAAATGCTGTCTAATATTGACAGTACCCCACCAGCTTTTTTAAAAAAAATATTGTTCTTTCATCTACTTTGCACCCATCTGTGATTTTGTTTTATTTTTTAGGTGTCTCTTTTATGGATCTTAAAAAAATTCAAACTAATCACCTCTTTCTTTTTACAGTGAATTTAACCCATTACATTATTTTGCTCACTCATATTTGGATATTTACTGGTAGTTGGATTTATTTCTGTATTTTTTTATTTTTATATATCCCTTTCCTTCCTTCTTCCTGCCTTCTGCTGCACTGATCACATTTTCCACACCTCCTATTTCCCATCCTGCTTCACCTGGTTAGTAAGGTGTAGACTGTATTTCTCAAAAGAGGCTACCTATAATTTCTAAAAACATACACATTTATTTATTTTTTTTAAAGATTTTATTTATTTGACAGAGAGAGACACAGGGAAAGAGGGAACACAAGCAGGGGGAGTGGGAGAGGGAGAAGCAGGCTTCCTGCTGAGGAGGGAGTCCGAAGTGGGGCTGGATCCCAGGACCCTGGGATCATGACCTGAGCTGAAGGCAGACGCTTAACCGACTGAGCTACCCAGGCGCCCCTAAAAACATACACATTTAAAGTTTTCAGTATTGCAACCCTGCTCCAAGCATGTTTGAACTACCCACTGAACTACCCCACTGTGTTGTTCTTGGGCTTAGTTTCAGTTTTCTCCTGAAACACACATTTTTTAAAAAAATTACCTATAGTTAGTTGAGCTTATTTATAGGTTTATGAAATCATACACTCACCAGTTCTCTTAGTTCCTGCATCTTCTCTAAGTAGATCCGTTAATAATTCTTTTAATAAGGGTCTGTGGACTGAAAGCTCATATACCTTGTGTACCTGACCGTGTCTCTACTGCTTTCATTCTTGAATAATAGTTTAGAAAGTTATAAAATTCTCTGTTGACATTAATTTCCCGTCAGCACTTTAGAATACTATTCCATCATCTTCTGGCCTATATTTTCACTGCTGGGAAGCCTGCTGTCATTTCGAGTTTGTTCTCTAGTGGGCAATCTATCTTCCTCTACGCTGGCTTTTAAGATCTTGCCTTTAATCCCAGATCTTCTACAATTTCACTTTAATTTTGAATATATGTGGATTAATCCTGCTCAGTATCTGTAGCTCAGGACTCAACTTTCTTCAATTTTGGAAGACTTCAGCAAAATTTCTTTAAATATTGCTTCCACACTTGCTCCATCATTTCTTCCATTTTTTTCCTGTCATTCCTACTGGACATATGTTAGAGCCTCTCAGTGATCCCCCCACGGGTGTGTGTGCTTTTAAATCACTGCCTCTCTGTGCTGGGTTCTGAGAAACTCAGGACTCTTACCTAATTCATGGTCTTACTTTTCATATTTTTAAATTCAGTGACTTTTTTATTTCCAAACTTTCTAAATGTTTTATATCCATTTGCTCTTCTGTCACAACTCCCCATTTTTTAATGTTATATCTTTATCTTTTTGACCACTGCAAGTGTATTTATTTGAACTTCATTATTTGGTTCAAAATGGAGTTTGGTCTCAAGTGAATCAATGGTCCAACAGCTAATTTTGCTGAGAGCCTTCTCTGAGCATAGTTTTCTTCCTGTGCCCTCAGTGGGAGGCTGTTTCTGAGATGGAGATTGTCTCTGACCATCTCTTGTGTGCTCTTCTGTGGTTTCCTGCACCCAACCCCCAGCCCCCCAACCCACCATTGGCTCTTATCATGGCATTCTGATGTTCCGCTCCGATGTCAGGGTCTCACAGATCCGGTCGGGAAACAGCAAGCAGGCTGGCTCCGCTCCTGGTTGGGAGGCTCGGTTTCCTCAGAAGCACCAGTCCACCATCCAGTTACTTGTCATTCTTCTCTGCTTCCTTTCGGGAGGGGGGGCCTTTGGCTTCAAACAGTGACCAGGCTCCAGTCTCTTATCTTGTAGCATGCATTTTTAGCTCCCCTTGCTGGGGGGAGACGGGGGAGAGCGGAGCCCCTGGCTGCTGCCTCCTGCTGTTGGCTCACAGCCCGGCAGCTGCCTCAGCCCCACTCAGTAGTCCATTCCTGCTCCACAGAAATGCTGTCTTGTTTTTGAGTCCGTGTATGAATTTTTTTAAATCTCTTTTTATACATTATCACGGCTATCTACACTGAGCAGAGGGAGTGTTTTGAAGTGCAACGCTTGCTTTAGTATCTTTTCCAGAAGAAAAAGTGTGTGTGTATGTTTTAATATGAAAATTTAGTCTCAAGACTAACATGATGAAGAATCAGCGTTGCTTGGGTAGTACCAGACAATGCGCACCTGTCGTGCCAAATTCCTCTCCCCACCAAACAAAGGTTGAACTTCTTTATAAATCTCCCAATAACAGCAAATGAGAGCACGTACTGTCCTACAACCTCAACAATTAAGTCCATTACTCTTTTTCTATGTATTAGAACCCCCAAATTATTTCTCTTGTCTAGACTTTAAGTCATAGTTATGACTGTATTATCACTGAAAGTGAGAAAACGTGCTGCGTACGATAAAACAGCAGGTGTCATTCCAACATGCTAACTTGTGATCCAGGCATATTCTTTAGATTGAGGTTGACTCTTTAAAGAGGTAGTGCCTTTTTTTAAAAGATTTTATTTATTTGTCAGAGAGAGAGAGAGAGAGAGAGAGCGAGAGAGCGGCAGACAGAGGCAGAGGGAGAAGCAGGCCCCCCACTGAGCAGGGAGCCTGACGCGGGACTCGATCCCAGGACTCTGGGATCATGACCTGAGCTGAAGGCAGACACTTAACCGACTGAGCCACCCAGGCATCCCAAAGAGATAGTGCTTTAACTTCGTTATGGCTTAGTTACAAACAGGTAGATGGCAGCTACAAAGAGGCAGATGGGCCAATATAAAGGTGATTAACCATATCCTTTTCCCACCCCATAGATTCAAATACAGCTGATTCCAAAGGGTTCTACCCTGCAGCTAATCATCCAGATTTGCCCCCAATCTGACATCAAAAAAAATCTCTCCTAACCCAAGAATGACCTAGCAAGAAACAGATCCTAAAGACCTATTTCCCAGGGCTTGTTCAGAGATACTAAGGGTAGAGTAGTTTTAGTTTTATCAACTAAAACTTCTTGAATATCCACTCTATGCTAAGCAGCATAGGAAAATCAAGGAGGCATAACCAGGGTTTGCTGTTCTAAAAGCACTTACAATTCTACTGGAGAGGCATAAAGAGTCATATGAAAATCAAACAGGGGTCCAAACAAGGCAGTACATACACCAGGTAAACAGCGTGGGAAGTACAATGAACACTCAGGCTTGCAGCGAGCAGGGTGGGCTTCATGGGGTTGGAGCACCTTCATTTGGACCTTGAAGCTACTGGCCTTGGATAGGTTATGGGAGGGTTAAGGTCAGAACCTCGTGGGTCCAGAGGAAGGAACATAGGGTTGCACTTGGGAAGAGCAAGAGAAAAGATGCCAAAGATCGAGGATGGCTCTTCCTCTCTGAGGTAGACTCATTTCTCTTGGGAGAAGACAGAGAAATACAAGGGAAGGAAGTTAATTTTCATGTCTCTAAGTTATCAGTTAACATACAAACTTACTCTCTCAGAAAGATGGTGCTAGAAGATAAAGCACCTATTCTCAAGAGATAATATTTGCCTCCATCAGTGACAAGATTTGCTCTGAAAATGCAGATTTTGTTTCAGGGCTAACTGCTGGACATATTTGAGGTACAAACAAATCTTGGTGAGAAAGAAAAGGAACTGAAACGGTAGGAAAGATGGTTCTAAAGGGGTGAACATCTAAATGCATTCATTCTCAGCAAATGTCCGATTCACACGTCTTGCTACTCTCCGAGGCCAGTGTGTGTATGTTTGGGGGCAGTGACCACGGGAGCACAAACAGACATCCCCAAGCACTGCACATGGCATCCCTCTCACCAGCACAAGCCAGCGCCTTTCTCCAGGGGAAATGGGAACGCGTATGTGCAAGGGTGTGGGGTTCCGTGTGTGCCATGGGCATGACGTCTGCCTTCCCTTTAAGGGTGGTGTCGAAAACTTATATGATGGACAGGTAATAACACATTGTGTATGGAGGAAGTGTACGTATAGCCAGATAGTAACAAGAAAGAGAGAAAAAACACCAGTCTTAAGCAAACTGCCCAATTTTAAGGTGTTTATTAACAAACACAAGGGCTGAGTAAAATGTCTGTTTTTATTGGTTGCTCATTTCCCCAATAGCAATGGGGAAAGGAGAAGGAAAAAAAAGTCAGACCCTGGCACCTCTGACGCACGAGTCGATGTCCTTGAAGCAAAATTCAAGGGATTGGAGGGAGGAACTGATTAAAATTTGAATTTTTGAATTTATGAATTCTCTTGGTGGTAAGGTATAGCAATAGTACACTTGGAATAGGGTTCATCTGTACGTGACTAAAACCCAGACGTCAAGCACATCTGCTCAAGTTCAGCATTATCAGAAATTTCTGTGCTTGAGGGAACTGATTGCCATTAGTCTGGGAGTAGAATTAAACACTGAAAAAGTTAAGGCATAGTTTCCTGAGTCATTATTTACAGAATCCTTATTCCAGTTAAACAGAACTGGAACAGGGCGCCTGGGTGGCTCAGTTGGTTAATTGGTTGAGCATCTGCCTTTGGCTCAGGTCATTATCCCAGGGTCCTGGGATTGAGCTCCTTGCTCGGTGGGGAGTCTGCTTCTCCTTCTCCCTCTGTCCCTCCCACTGCTAGTGTGCTTGGGCACTCTCTCTGTCAAATAAATAAATAAAATCTTAAAAATAAAAGAACAGTCTTTTAAGCCCTGGTTTGCCCCCTATCATAGCACCTAAGGAAACATGGCGTAATTGCTCATCATTTTACTTCCTAGACCAGGAAGCTCTTTAAAGGGGGCTCCATCCTTACTAACACAGCCTGGCACAAATTAGGTATGCAATAAATATGAGGTGAATAAACAAACACATTTTCCCACCAAAGGGAAACAAACCACAACAACAGCAAGCACGCACACTTATAAAATTGGATGCTAGTGAACATCTGGAAATATTTGGCTTCTAGCTACCTTCCTCTGAGATGAAACATTTCATTTCACACATCTTCCAAATTGCCAAATGATGTCTGCCTAATGATTCCTAAAGCCGGAGCTAAGTGCTTACTCATTTAAGATACATGAAGAGGGGGCCAGATTTGGGAGGCACTATCCATTTATTCCTCAGTAAAAAAGAAACCATCACATCTGCCTTAGGATCTTGTCTACATTTGATACTTCCCTTAATAAAGGTGATTCTCCTACCACGGTAAATACAGACACACTGACTTTTTGAGGGTAAGGAAAACTATACATACTATAAATGTTATTTTATTTTAATTAATTATTTTTAGAGAGAGCGTGAGTGTGTGCGATTTTGTGAGTGCAGTGGAGGAGGGGGAGAAGGAGAGAGAGAAAATCCTAAGCAGACTCCATGCCCAGCGTGGAGCGCCAATGCAGGGATTGCTCTCACGACCCTGAGATCATGACCTGAGCCAAAATCCATAGCTGGTCAGTCGCTTAACTGACTGAGCCACCCAGGCACCCCAAATGTTAATTTTTTTTTAACCTTTGTTTAGTCTGGGACTTTCCAGCCATCAAGGACGCTCTCATTTCCTGTATCTTAGTGGTATCCACATTGTGTTTTCTTCTCCTTTTGAGGTCGGCTGCTCTGGGATGCAAAAGGAATTAGGAAAAAAAAAAATTAAAAAAGAGGGAGTGGATCGAATTCAAAACTGTTTTTGCTTCATGGCATTTTCCCATAAGCCAAGTGGACTAGTGAATGACTTGGTTCATGGCAATTTAGGATTTAAGTGGAAAGCATTTCAAAGTCAAAACCGCATGAGAAAATTTAGTGGATATAAAAAACTATGGATAAACATCAGGAACCTACAGTTAATGATTCCTAATAGAGAGAGTTTGTTTCAGTTGCCTGAGGAATTTGAAATACTTATAATTATGCTCTTGGAATAATGAAGGGAAAGCTCTATTTGAAGCAATCCCCAGGAACTGAAATCCTAGTTCTGTACTCAACTGACTTATCCCTGGACACCCTGCAGTTCACTGATAAATCTGTGAACAGGAGGAAGATGAAAGAAATTGGAGGAGCCCAAAGAGAAAACATGAATCCTCTGGGCTATCTGGACAACAGTGCTGTACAACTAGCACAAATATGCATAATTTTAAACAACGGAAGCATATAAACAAAAAGCTGTACTGAAAGGTTTTCTTAAAAATGGTCATTTATTTTCGAAACTTACTCTAGTAATCGAAGAATAAATTGCTACAGTACTCAGCAAGTGAATGATGTCAAGGCTGTGGTCAATCTTCTGTGAAGGAACAGATGGTATCGTTTATGAGAGAATACCAATACCTTGTTAGGACATCACAGAAGGCTTGCAGGTAAGGCAAGAGTCATGGCAATTCTTAGTCATTTAGGTGTGTTGGAGATGGTAGGAAATCATCATGCTCTTTGGAAGCTAACCTCTCTGGACTCCAGAAATATCATTAATTTGGATAAGAAAGTTTCCACACATTCCAGGCAAACAGATCTTTTACCACGTAGAGTGAATTTCAGTTATGGATCTTTTTCTGACTTATCTAGATGGTTGACCTCCGGGCAGAATGCAAGACTCTTCTTTGTTCCTCCTTCCTTCTTTCTAGGAGAAATGGGGCTAGTAGAGATAGTAGCATTAAAGGAAAAGTAGTGAACCTTGGTGCTCAAAAGAGTTCAAGTGGCGGGAGCTCTCAAGTTCCATTCGTCTGGACTCTCTCTTTAGGGCTTCCCTTGGGAGTCACCACTTTGAGTCTCTCTCTTCTTCCTTGAAGCTGGTGAGATATGATAGGTCTGGAGCTGCCTCTCTCTTGGAAGTGGGCTATACCTGAGGAAGGCCTGGGGAGGATAGCTCAGACAAGCTCTCCCCTTGGCTTTAGGGTGAATCAGCAATCTCCTTCTCCCCGCTTCCCCTCTCCCAACTCTCCCTTCCCCCTCCGTCTCTTCCTTGCCCGAGTGTCCCCTTTCTCCCTCTGGGCAGGCAGAGCTTAAAGTGCAGGGAAAGAGGATAAGGAAGCTTCTTGAGCTGCCTCCCAGCCCCTCTTCATCCAGATCACATAGCTTTCGGTGCTTAGGGAAAGGAAGGCCTTGTGACTTATCTGAGGTCTGGCTTAGCTCACCAGGAGATGGATATAGTGACTTTGGGGCCAGAGCTGAACTTTCATCAAATGTTCTTTTGACTGGTCTTGTCCCCTGTCTACTAAGCTCCTGTACAGTCCTCTGGGAGAGGGAAGAATTGAGCATTTGGCCCTTTATCTTAGACCTTTCTCAATCTGTTTACCAGAGAACCCAACTAATCACACTTAGGCTATAAGGAAATGCACCAGATGTAGGCATTTGAAGTCTATAGTAAAAGAGACTAAAAATAATACATTTCTATTTTACCACCAATTTTTCACAATAAATTGTGAAATGGAAATGATGCCTATCCTGCTCATTTAATAAAACTGAGGCTCAGAAAAGCCATGTGTTTTACCTAAAAACCTGTCTATGGGGGAGTTCATGTTTTCTGTTTGCATTCTGGGGGAAAGACTTAACTTTTCTCTTTAAACTTACTTGATGTAGCTGAAATTATAAAACTCAACCCAGGTTTTGCATTTCCAGTGAGCACATGAGGTTTCTTACAAGGTAAAATGATGATGTAATTGATGGCCTGTTTATTAGACAAAAGACTTGTGGTTGATGGTGTGGAATTTCTAAAAATATAAAATCAAGTGACTAACCAATACAGTCATACACAAAAGTGATCCAGAAGGAGATATCTCTACATTTTCTCATCATGCATTAAGTATTTCTGAGTCCAATATCTAGCACCTACATTTTATTTTCTTCTTCTTTTTTTAAATTAAGTTTTTATTTTATTTTATTTTTTGAAGACTTATTTATTTGAGAGAGCACATGCCGAGGGAGAGAAAGAATCCCGAGCCAACTCCACGCTGAGTGTGGAGGCCAATGCAGGGCTTGATCCCATGACCCTGAGATCATGACCTGAGCTGAAACCAAGAGCCGTTGCTCACCCAACTAGACACCCAGGTGCCCCTTAAATTAAGTTTTTATTTTAATTCCAGTTAGCATACAGTGTTGTATTAATTTCAGGTGTACAATATAGTGATTCAACAATTCCATATATCACCATAGCACCTACATTTTAAAAGTTAACATCAGCATCCCAAAACATAAGCTAACATATTTGAACTTAAAGCTACAGAGCCTTAGCTTTAGGTATTAGTGCAAAGAATCTCACCAGCTCTTAAGGACTAATATGCTTTGAGACATCAGCTCAATTTTAAAATAGCTGACGCTAATATTGCCAGTTAGCATAGTTTACTTCTTAGGAAAGCTAATGTTTAGAACTTGCTATTATATGATGAAAAGTCACTATGCATATTTAAAATACTTTATTCCTCTATTCTTTAGGAAGAAGAAATGCTGTTACATCAAAAAAACCTGAGTCCTCATTTGCTAGAATCTTCCAAGTGAACATATATTAACTTTTACTTTGTCTCACAAATCTTATTCTTTGTAACACACCATAACACTTTCTTCTCCCAGGAATATAATTTAAATCATCCTATATAGAATACTGACAAACTTGATTTCCCCAGGTGGACTTAAAACTGTTCCTCCTCCTTTGTAGTCATTGCAAACAATGGTCATTGAAATATGACCAGGAATGTGCATGTGCGCACACACTGCAACAATTATCTTGCATTTTAGATGGATGTATATGAATGTTTATCTTTGCAACAGTGTAAACGTCTTCAGAGCCAAGACCAAGTTTTGTGTTGTCAGAACTTAGCATGTCACATAGCATATAAAATAAAATGGTATAATGAATGAATGAATATGTTATTTTGCCTCTCCAACTATTCCTTAAGCTCCTTTGGGGCAGAGATGGAGCCTTAATTATTTTGTTTTCCCCATAATACTGAACACAGTCCTGGGCACCTAGTCACCATCCAATAAATACATACTGATATATTTGTAGTTTCCTGGCAAAAATTTCGTTGAACAGAATACTTCTCCCGATCACCACATATACTTAAATAAAAACTAGATATTAATCTGTTAAGGATGTTATAGAAGAGATTTCTATATTGGATGGGAACCTATAGTAAATCACCTCTAAATTCTCTGGCAATTCTGAAATTCTGCTATTTTTATTTTTAAAAGAAATTTTATTAGTACAGGACTACAAACTTCAGAGAATAGAATAAACCAGTATCATGAAATTATCACCATTACTCAAGAACCCCTAAATTTTAAGCTAATTTTTAAAAATCCTTGAAAGCCTAAAGTATACTAAAGAGTCAATGAACATTAAAAAAGCCCTCAAAAGTCCATTTGAAAACTGGTTGTTTAGAATGAAGGAACCATTTTCCCACAAAACAACATGGAGGTTTTTAGACTCTTAGAGAAGCTCATAAAATCCCATCCCTGGCTACAAGGTCAAGTATTAATACTGTTATAGAACTTAATCACTGCCCATAATGTAGTTTACTTTGGGATGCTGGCAGTATACTTCTCTGCACATCATCTGAATAAACGGGCAACTGTCTGGATAAGAAAAAACTGGTTTTCACCATGGCAGTCAACTACAATTTTATTGTAAAACAACCATATATGGTCAAAACATAACAAATTCTCAGTTCTGTAAAATATATTTCACGGGTCTCACCGAACTGACTCTATAACTTGTTCTGCTGAGGCACCTCAATATCTGGAAGTTTCTTTGCTATAAGAGCATGATATTTTTTTCTACACACATTTTGCCTGTAGTTTTCTAGCACATGAGGGCATATAACCATATACAAGTCAGGATGAGTTGATCTCTCTCTAGCACATTATTGCAATACAGCCTCAAAGGGCTTTTTTCCCCCAAATCTGTTGCTCAAACATAGGGCCTATCTCACTTCTTTGTCACTGGGCTTATGCTAATTATTCAATTATTCTAAGAATGATGCCCCCCCCCCCCCCCCCCCCGCTTGGTTTACCCAGTTCTAGAAGGCTGCGTTTAATCTCTGATATACTAAAGGAAGATCACTTGTTACTGGCTGCTTTTTCTACTTTTGGGGGAAGATCTGATTTTTATTACCTCTTCATTAATTACCCCACACAAAGCTTTTCTCTGGCAGTTTATGATTCAGTTTTAAGCAGCATGTTCATATAATTGTTTTTATTAAGACAGTCCCTGAAGCATATTAATGCATCCACTCAACACATTTCTTGAGTGTGTGTCAAGTCTAAGACACGCAGGTGAGCACAAAGATGAATCAGACATGCATCCTGCCTTTTAGTAACTTCAAGTCTTGTAGGGACAATGAGATACGCTCTTGACATTTTCCACCACACACTCTGGCTAAAGTGTCAACGAAGGGTCATGCTAATTGCTTTAGCAGTTCATAAGGTCCTAGGTCCCAAACGCTGTAGGATTAAATTCTTTGTCCTAAATCTCACGAGTCAGACTTAAATCTGAAAGCTTGTATCTAAGACCTCTGATATTTGTTGGAGCGCAGTGCTCTCAGGCACTAGTAAGTTTAGGTCAGTTTAGGTTAATACTGATGTCAAACCTGATGAAGAGGATGCAAACAAGAAAAATTTCAGGGGGCCACCCTCCCTGTGCTCCCTCTGGACCTGGTACACTGGCCTCTTCTGTTTCCTTTGCTGGCATTCTCTTCCTCTAGATACCCACATCCCTCCTCTCTCAGTTCCTTTAATTCTGCTCAAATGTCACCTTGTCAGAGAGGACTTCCTTGATCACTCTATGTAGAGTAGGATACTTGTCACTCTCTTTCCTTATATGGCTTTACTTTTCTTTTTTTTTTAAAGATTTTATTTATTTATTTGACAGAGAGAGAGACAGCGAGAGCAGGAACACAAGAGGGGGAGTGGGAGAGGGAGAAGCAGGCTTCCCGCTGAGCAGGGAGCCTGATGTGGGGCTCGATTCCAGCACCCTGGGATCATGACCTGAGCCGAAGGCAGACGCTTAACGACTGAGCCACCCAGGCGCCCGGCTTTACTTTTCACAATGCACTTATATCTGGTGTATTTTAAATTGTTTATTTATTTTTTTTTACCAGGGACTTGTCATTTTTATCACTGCCTGACCTCACTGCTTAGCACTATTTATTATATAGAGAGAACAAAGGAACACTGTTTGCATGACACATGGATTCTTGGGCCATTCACTTTTTGGAAGGGCATCTCCAAGAAGAGAAAACTCACTACTTCACATGACATTTTCAGAAAGTTGTTGACTTTTTGAAGGTCTGGGTTTGTACTGAGCCAAAATCTCCCCTCCTAAAAACTTCTGTTATTGGTTCTATTTGCTGTTCTAGGACACATGGAATAATTTTAAGTCATTTCAATTTTCCACATGGCACCTCTTCAAGTATCTGCTGTCTATTCTCATGTTCCATCAATCTTCTCAACTTTAGGCTAAGCATACCTTCTACCAGGCCTCAGACAGGGGGTGTGGGTTTCTCTCTTGTACTGGTCACAGTCTCTTAAGTTATAGTGTGAGAAACCCACAAATGGATATACTATCTCTGTGATTTAAAGGTCTCAGCCCCTTTCCACAGCTGTTAGATGCTCACTGTACCTTAGCACTTGGCAAAAACTATCTCATCTACTCTTCCTTGCTCACTCACCCCTTCATTCCATAGAACGAATTCCAGTGAGTGCTTACACCAGCCTGCTACTATTCTTTGTCCTGGGGATAGAGGATAAACCTGACATGAGGCATGGCCTTATGGAGTTTATATCACTTAGAGGTAATTCTTCCAGCTAGATTTTTGCTTTTGAAACAAAAGGATGATGAATCTTACAGCTAATGATTCTTCTACTTGTGGAATTTGGAGTTAAGAAATTCCCAGCTTGGAAAAAAAAAAAAAAAGAGAGACATTTCCAGCTTGTGAAATACAATAGAAATATTTGCACAGAAACTTAGAAGTTTACAACTGAAAAAAAGGATGAGATTTAAATGGAGCACCTGACTCATATTCTACAAAGAATATTTAAATAAATTAGTTCATATAGTTGGGGTGGTGTGTGTGTGTGTGTGTGTGTGTGTGTGTTAGGAAGAGGGGAACCTCAAGGGCAGAGGGTTGAATTATCCATATTCCTCAGTGCATAGTAATTATCATTCCTGCCATGCCTCTTCCTTCCTCCCTCCCTCTCTCTCTTCCTCCTCCCCCTCTGTCTCTTTCTTTCTTTCCTTTTATTCCTTTATGCCATTCTATCCCCCATCACTGCCATAAGTGAACACTTGTCATATAAATTTTGGTATAAGTTTATCAAGTTTCTAAAAAAATCAAATTGGAATTTTATTAATATTGCTTTTAATTCATAAAATAATTTGTGGGGACTGGATCTCTTTGCAGTATCAATTCTATGCTATCTAAGGACATATAATATCTCTCCATTATTTCAAATTGTCTTATATGTCATTTACTAGACATTTTAAAGCTTTCTGTGAAGTTCCTGTGTATTCTTGGTTAGCTTAATTCCTATATATGTGATAGTTGTTATTTTGAATGGTATCTTATTTTTTTGTGAAATCTTCTAGTTGGTATGTATCTTCTAGTTGGGAATGTTTTATTACATATTTTAAAAAGTGAGCACAAAACACTACTGGGTTAATTTTTTTAACTATACAAAGGCTAGATTCCAAAACAATAGAAATTATAAAATAAACATAACAAAAATGTAGGAGTTTATAAAGGAAAACAGAACTGTAGAGGAAGAAAGAACAGCACTCTTTATATTAAACAGAAGACTACAGATATAACCTAGAAACTTACTAGCCTTACAATTAAAATGTAGTCCCAGTATTAGCCGAATCTTTATCTCAGGGCCCCTGTGTGGATGAGAGGACCCATATGTTGTCAGTATCCTCAGTGAAATGGGAAGGAGGGGATTTCAAGAGGAAGCAAGTGAGCAGAGGAGGACTAGTGAGTCTGTTCGGCTGATAGGATTAGAGGACTGGAGAGGGTCTCCAAGTGCAGGGCCCTGATAAGAAGCACAAGATTATGCCCTCTATATCAGAGCAAACCTACTCACAGAGACCTTTAAACACAGGTCTTGGTGACTTATAACCCAGGATCAACAACAGAGACTAAGTATATGGTAAATCTCATTTGCTTCTTATAGGAAAACACACACACACGCACACACACATACACACACCCCTAAAGTCTATCAGTGCTGTGTTATTTGAGGGAAAAGATGCATTATTAAATAATCAATAGGTAACATCATCATAACAATCCATAATAGTGAGATAAAAAGAAATGTTCCTCATTCACTAACTGGCATTGGATGGCACTAGATGATCTAAGAAAAGCATTTAGATTTATGCCCAGGTTAAACCCAAGAAAATGAGGTGAAAGGCACTCATATATTATATTCGTGGCCAGGAATTCACTGCACATTAAATTGTCAAGGTGATAGATGACAAGAGTAAAGTTCTAGGGAAGATCAAAAGTATCAGTTTGAATAAACCACCATAACAAGGAAGTCCTAACTAAGGCATATTTTAGTTACTTAGATGCAACAGGGACTTTGAAATAGTGTTTCCCTTACAGCATCCACCACCATCCTACAGAGATGGGAAAGGTTGCTCTTCAAAATTATTTTCGCCATCAAATGATTTGTTTTACATTCCTCAAAGACCCAAAGTAGAATGGTGACATGAGGTACACAGAAACTTTATAAAACAGATCTTAGATGAGGGCTTCATTTTCAGTCTACCCATTAGGGCCATCTGCTCTTTCATCAGAATTCTGAGTTTCACCTAAAACAATAGGCTAATCTAAGTAAGAATTTCTGAGTCTCCATCTCTAAATTCAAATTTGACAAAAGACAAAGATCTAGAAATCCAGCTAGGATGGGACTGAGGGTGGGGGAAGGAGACAGAAGCCGGAATTCAGGGCACGTTATCAAAATGAACTCGTCTGGAATCGTTCTGGAATCCATCATTTTTATCACCTCTACCTTCCAGTGAACCACCTGTGAGTCTTTTCACCTGCAGGCCCTTTGCTGTGGAGTTGACACTGAGGGCTCTAACTCAGAGAAGCAGAATTTACCTTAGTGTGTACCAAAATCAAGGTGGGGGTTGACTCTGACCAACAAGCTCAGGTGTCCCAAACTCCTCTCCAGGTTGACCCTGCTGGCCAGACTGCACCTGGGGATTGGGTTAAGTCCCCAAGGATTTTTTGGTAGGTGCTTTCAAGTCATTGAAATCATTCTCTTGGCTTTCTTTGCTTTCCTAATTCAGAAAGCAGGAAATGTCTTCTTGTGTAACAGTCACAAAGCAGTCCCCTTGGACTTCCAGGGGGCTTGTTTCTTCCAGTTCCTGTTTCTGGTTTCTAACTACTAACTCTATATTTGGTAACTGCCTGCCTGTGGGCTGTTTTGGATTTGGTCATAATAAGATAACCTGGAGGCACGGAGCAGAGATCTAAAGCAATCTTATTTTTCCAGGAAGCAATGTGTTGACCTTTCGGGATTTGTTCCCTTTTATTGAGTGTGTTGAGTTTTAAATAGTGTTGTTTATGGCACAAAGTTGGGTGTTTACACGATTGGTCCTGAAGGGTGTATGACTGTACAGGAATGGGATATGTACAGTCTCCTAGTTTACAATGAGTTCACATTTGCTTCTAATGTGCACTGATATCATCTAAGGAATGCTTTTTATACATGCTCTTATTGCATGGCAGTCTCAAAAATAGCTACTTGCTTGGAAATGGACAAATATTTGTCCGAAGAGTAAGACCCGAGTGTTGACTGTAAGCCTTTTACATCAGGGCAAAAAAGAATGGGCACGGATAACAATGGATTCATAGGTAACAACTTCCTCCTTTCTCCAGCATTTTCAAAATGCATAGTGTCAAACCTCTATGAACACAAGATATTTTTAAAAGATTTTATTTATTTATTTATTTTGAAGAGAGAGAAGCACATGAGCATTCGTGCACAGGGGAGAGGCGGGGAGGGAAAGGAAGAAAGAGAAACCCAAGCAGTTCCGTGCTGAGCTCAGAGCTGAGTGGGGCTCGATCTCATGACCAACACTGAGATCAAGATCTGAGCTAGGGGCGCCTGGGTGGCTCAGTCGTTAAGCGTCTGCCTTCGGCTCAGGTCAGGATCCCAGAGTCCTGGGATCAAGTCCTGCATCGGGCTCCCTGCTTGGCGGGAAGCCTGCTTCTCCCTCTCTCACTCCCCATGCTTGTGTTCCCTCTCTCGTTTTGTCTCTGTCAAATAAATAAATAAAATCTTAAAAAAAAAAAAAAAGATCTGAGCTAAAACCAAGAGCCGGACGCTCAACCGACTGAGCCACCCAGGCGCCGCAGAACACAGTATTTTAGAAATAAACAATCAACTTTTACTTGCCGTTGGAAGAAGCCATTTTGAAAAGAGTTGAAAAGCTATCAGACTACTGTTTTATCACCACTGAGTGCTCTTGAAACCCTACCTTGGATTTTGCTTTGTCATGTGTTTGAACCATAGGAATAACTTGTTTTGTAAGTAAGATCAGAAAGAATGATCACACTTCCATTTTACAAAGGGAAACCCAAGGCATAAAAACCTATTTTATGATACGATTTTAATGATTATTTAAGTATTTAAACTATTGCCTTGGAATTGGGAAAGGAATTTCAGTTTCACAGAGAACCTTTTGTTTATGATATTATCAGTCATTAAGCCAATTTCAGAGGATTATATGAGAACTAAAATAAGAGCTCAAATTCTTCCCCTAAGGAACATTACTTTCATGTGTAATACAGACATATAGGATGTTTTTACTTTCTTAAGTAATTTATACCATATTTTATTTTTTGTTTCTTTAATGTTTACTATAGGTTGAAAGTTACTCTTTTTTATGGCAGGTGTATAGTGAATAATCTTTTAGAAAATCTAAGATGTAATTCAGGATATTCATTCTTTCTCTTTCTATTTTCCCTTTTAGTCATTTTGCACTTGTTTTTATACTTACGATCCTGTTTCACAAGCCAATATTTGGCCCTATGATCTGTGCAACTGTAATGATTCCATATTATTCCACAGCAGTGTGCACAGGGATGAAAGGTACAGGCTGGAGAATCAACAGCAGATCTAAACATATTTTGCATCCCTTTTGGCTTTGGGACAAATTACCTAACCTTTCAGATGAAAATTCTCATCTGAAAAACGGGACTAATCTACCTCTACAGTTTTCTTCTAAAGAGCTAAAGTACACAGAGATTCTAGGACAGGTTCCCTTATCAGGGTTACTCAATGGAAATGCTATCAGCATTCTGGATAAGACAATTCTTCTGCTGTGTGGGAATGTTCCACCACACTGCAGGATGCCCCCTAAAAGGCCATTAGTACCCATCAATGAGGGCTTTGTAAAATGATCCTGTCTTCTGTTTGTGCGTATTTTCCTTCCATTCCTTTAATATATATATACAAAATATACAAATATACTAAACCATATATATATATATACACTAAATCATATATATATCACACACATATATATATAAATCATATATATATATAAAATCATGCATTGAGACTTAGCTCAATTTACATCTCAAGTCCCTAACTTCCAGCAGCTGAAATGACATCATATTTAATGCTCTTGAAGTCTACTGCCATTGAGGGGCACTGAATGGCACCACTTAGGGATTTCTATGATCTTTAGACTATTAGCGATCTGAAGGCTGGGCTGTACTGTATTTCTCTTTCAGCGTCTAGCACCCCACACAATGCCTGACATATTGTGGGTACTTAGGGATGTCTGTTGAATCAAATGGTCTACTCCCTATGAATTCTGAGCCTGGAAGCCTTCACACTCTGATGCAATCTTCCTTTGAAGCATTTCACACTGTTTAGAGCCTTGACATCTCAGACTACAGTCCATGGATCTAGTTAACCGAGGTCTGTTTTCTTTTAAAGGCTGTAAGGATGAAACCTGTGTGAAAGGCCCAGGGTAGGTCACTCTCTGATGAGCCGCGGTGGCGCTGG
This sequence comes from Mirounga angustirostris, assembly GCF_029215605.1. Lineage (NCBI taxonomy): Eukaryota > Metazoa > Chordata > Mammalia > Carnivora > Phocidae > Mirounga > Mirounga angustirostris. The sequence continues at coordinate 115,857,435 of NW_026991712.1, forward strand.
GTTGGGTGCTGCGTGGGGAGCACCAAGGGCCACTGCACAGCAGAGAGACGTGACAGGGCTATGCTCCAGGAGGATGACTCTGCCCATGGCACAGGAAGAGATGATCAAGTCATGCTTGAACTGACTTGAGCTCATTCACTTGTCCCTTCTGAGCTCACTGTGGGCACACTTCTTAAATGTTCATTATAGACATTTTCATAGGTTCATGCTCTCATTTTCATTTTGTTCCAAGTGAACTACTAGTTCTTTTAAGATTTTATTTATTTATTTGAGAGAGAGCACAAGAGAGTACGAGCAGGGGGAGGGGCAGAGGGAGAAGCAGACTCCCCGCTGAGCAGGGAGCCTGACTCGGGGCTCGATTCCAGGACCTTGAGATCATGACCTGAGCTGAAGGCAGATGCTTAACCAACCGAACCACCCAGGCGTCCCAAACTACTAGTTCTTATAAGACACTCTGTGCGGTTTCTCTTTTCTGCGTTTCATCCTGCCATGGGATACACGAATGAGAGAAATGATTCCCACACTCTGTAAGCAGGTCCTGTGGCAGGGCCGGGTGCCATGACATGGTAATAAAGTAAAACAGACGGAGTCCTCCTGTCCATGTCACCTCCCTCTCTAGTTCCCAAACCGGCCATTCTAAATATTTCCCTTCTCCTTGAGGGCCTTACTCCATGCCTTCCTTGTTGCCACATCCTGCCACCTTCCTGACCCTCACCAGCTCCCCACAGATGTGTCGCTTTCTACCTCACAGAAGCCATAAGGCATAAACTCTCATCTTTCTGTGCCTTCCCCCCCACCCCCGACAAAATGCATCTATAGCCATCATTCCTAATCTGGTGGAAGATGCCCCTTCCCCCCCAAATCAAGGGTTATCCTGTCACCTGGATCCTGAATCCATCACCTCCTTCTTTGTGAAGATGACCATCCTTCTTCACCTAGCCTGAACTCCTCGGTCTTATATCCAACTGCTGACTTAACAGGTCTACTTGGATATCTAGTTATGCTCAAAAACAAACTTTTCCCAGATGCTCAGGCCTAAAAACCTTACAGTCATGATTTCTTTCTTTTTCTTCATATATCACATTCCATCTTTCAGCAAATCTTAGTGCTTATCCTTCAAAATATATCCAGAACCACAGCTTCAATCCTGGTGCAAGCCATCTGATTCATGTCTTGCCTGGATTATGGCACTGGCCTTCTAAATAACCCCCCTGCTTCCACCCTTGCCTCTTACACTGTATTCTTAACAACTAGAGTGGTCCTGTTGAAACACAAATCTGATACTGACAACCTTCTGCTTGAAACTCCAAACATGTCCCATTTTGCTCAGAGCAAGGCCCAAACCTTTACAGGGGCCAACAAGGTCCTACGTGATCCACCACTGTGGCCTCTCAGGCCTTATTCTTCTACCTGCCCCTCCCTCACTCTGCTTCAGCCCCCCTGGCCTTGAGGCTCTTCCCCCAGCATGCCATGAACACCTCTGCTTCAGGCCTGGAACATCACCAGGGGTCTTTCTAGGTTCATCTCAACATTCAGACTCTAAGATTATCCTAACACTCATCTGACCCCGAAATCACTTAGAAAGATCCAGGATTAAAGTCACAGCTTGCCAGCAAAGCAGCATCAAGATTTCTACCTTTGGAGGAACCTTCATAACTCTATGGTCCACACCCTGCCCAGGACCTCGTTGCTCCGCGAGCCCCTCCTCCCCAGATCATCTCAGGCACAAGGAAAAGAAATCCACTGGAGGTGGGGTCTGCCTTTACCCTGGCTTAAAATCCTTATGCTCCAAAGGGACTGATATCAGTTGTAACTCAATAGATATCCTTCCTGTGCGTCAAGGGACATGCCCAGTTAGAGGTGTCCCCACAATCACAGAAGTCCCGTGGTGTGGCTTCCTCCCAGGCATCTGTCATTCCTCCAGGGCAGATGCAGTTGACCAAACAGCAGTCATTTCTACCATCAGCAATGTTGCCTAGTAACACAGCTAACATTCTACTTTTATCAGGTCTCCCGGGAAACAGAGCTAGAAAGTTGAGAAAGTCAAATGTCAAATTCTCCTGGAGAAGGGGAAGGGATTTGTGAACACTTTGTCCATGTGTCTCTTGCTTTTGCTCTTCTCTGCCAGGGAGGCTCCTCCCTGGACATCTGCCTGGCCTGCTCCTGCACTTCCTTCAGTGCCTTCATCAGAAGTCACCTTCCCAATGAAGGCTTCCCGTTGGAGAATTGCAACTCCTAACATCACCTGCTGAGACCATCCCCGTATGCTCTCCGTTCTTTTCCATTGTCCTTATTACCTTCTAATATATATAATTCACTAACTGGTTTTTTTCTTATTTGGCTTTCCCACAGAATTTAAACTCCATAAGGCGGTGATATTTGCCTTTTACTTTTTCCTCCTGCATTGATAATTCTTAGCACCTAGGAGAGTACCTGGGATACCGTAGGTTCTTCAACAACCATTTGTTTTATTTACTAATGAACGTATGTCCTTTCTCTCTTTCAAGCTCTAGTTTTTCACTGGTATCCTTTTTGAGGGGTAGAGGAAGGGCAAAATGTTTTCAGGCTCTAAATAAAAAGCAGCGTGGGGTTAGAGATTAAGAGGAGAGAATTTGGGGTCAAACTGCCTGGGTCTCAGAAAGCAACCTCACCTTGGAGGTTTCCCTAAGCTCTTTGAGCCTTTGTTATCTCACTGGAAATGGGGATAATAATAGTACCTACATCTTATGGTTGCCATGAGGATGAAATGAGTTAAAATATGTGTGAAGTATTCAGAAGAGTACCTGACACTTAGGAAGCACTATGTGTTAACTATTATTGAAATCAACTTTTTTTTTTTTAAGGGAGGGAGAGAGGGGGTTGGTGGGGAGGGGCAGAGGGAGAGAGAGAATCCTAAGCAGGCTCCACGCCCAGCACAAAGCCCTATGCAGGGCTCTATCTCATGATCCTGAGATCATGACTCTCTGAAGTAAATGAATAAAAATCTTAAAAAAAAAAAAAAAAAAGAACTGGAACAGTTCAAACCCTGGTTTGCCCCCTATCACAGCACCTAAGGAAATATAGCATAATTGCTCATCACTTTACCACCTAGACCAGGAAGCTCTTTATTTTTATTTTTTAAAAGATTTTATTTATTTATTTGAGGGAGAGAGAGAACATGAGCAGGGGACAGGAGCAGAGTGAGAAGCAGGCTCCCAGCTGGGCAGGGAACCTGACACGGGGCTCCATCCCAGGACCCTGGGATCATGACCTGAGCCGAAAGCAGATGCTTAACCAACTGAGCCACCCAGGTGCCCCTCCAAGTTTTGTTTTTTTTTAAGATTTTATTCATTTACTTGAGAGAGGGCAAGAGTGAGAGAGAGCACAGAGAGAAAAGGAGAAGCAGATTCCCCACTGAGCAAGGAGCCCCATGCGGGGCTCAATCCCAGGACTCTGGGATCATGACTTGAGCTAAAGGCAGATGCTTAACCAACTGAGCCACCAAAGCTCCCCGGTTCTCCAAGTTTTAATACAGCCATCCCCTTTTCTCTCTTCCCCAAGCCCAGTGACCCTCCTCTGTATGCCCTTAGTGCTTTATGGATGCCTCTATCATAGTATAACACCTATTGCTGGTTTATTTAGTTTTACCCGAGAAATGAACTGCTTATATATATATATGTATCTTCAAACTACAGTGCCTGGCACATAACAGGTATGCAAAAAGTATCTGGATTCAATATATGAATATATAGCATCTACATAGAATAAATTTTGATTGGGTTACATTTTAATTCAGAAATAAACTTCGGGAGGGGCGCCTGGATAGCTCAGTCAATTAAGCAGCTGGCTTGATTTTGGCTCAGGTCATGATCTCAGGGTCATGAGATCGAGCCCTCTGTTGGGCTCTGTGCACAGCGCGGAGTCTACTTGAGGTTCTCTCTCTCCCTTTGCCCCTACCCCCACTCACACACTCATGCATGCGCACATTCTCTCTAAAATAAATAAATAAATAAAAATCTTTAAAAAAATGGGGTAAGATAATGTTGTCACCTCAAAATGTTGGTTCTTTCAGAAAATCCTATGAGGGGTTAGTATAAGAGGTAAAGAAAAGAAAAAGGTTCTACTTTGGCCATATAAATGACGCTGTGGCTGTTCATGCTATATTTTACTATATTTTACTATAAACGCAACTTTGAAAGGTAAGGTGTTATCAGTTATTTCCTGGACTCTTCCTTCCCCTAAACAAAACACAAGATAACTTGATTTTAGTGGCATCAAGTATTACTTGACCATAGGCAACTGCTGTTTGGGCTCAGTGAAGTCTCACAAGTACCATATTTACCTTATTAGGAAAGTTCAGTAAATATGTGTTTGGGGCTCCCTGCCATGACTACAAACACCACACACAGGTAGAGAAGGGCAACTAGTACTTACGTAGTGAAAAATCACACTGCCAGCTCTTTTTAAAGGTCTCGATCGCTTAATGTCTTGCTCTGGCTTCCGTTCTGACCTGAGTCTAGGCACCTACCTGGAGAGTACACCCGAACACACCGATCATCAGCATAGCCACCGAAAGGTAGTCGGTGAACACATCCCACCACGGTTTCAGCACACGGAAGGCAGGCTGCTGCTCAGAGAACTGCCGGAATTCTGTCACCGGAATCATGTTGCTGAGAAAGGAAAGGCTGTGAGTTAATTTATCTTCATGCACAACACACCGCATTAACAGTATTCGAAACGCTGCTGCAACCCGTGAGAAACAGTCTGGATCAGTCCAGGAGTTGCCATGGCACCGGAGTTTCTTAGGAAGCCAATGAATGAAACCACCAGTAGAGTGGTTTCTGCATGGAAAACACAAGTCCTTTACTGACTATTATCCCATAGGTGGGTTCCCTTTGGCTCCATGTGGACCAGAGAGACCATGGTCAGGGCAGAGCATGATTTCCTGGACTCTTCCTTCCCCTAAACAAAACATGAAGGTGCCAGAGAGAACAGAGCCCAACCTTTGAAATGTCTCTACTATTTACCTTACCACCCTGCGTGGCTGCTTTAAACTCTTTTAAATGTAATCTCAGCATTGGTTTGTGTTATTTACTGATCTCTCTCTGTAAAATAACGGTGCTTGCTACCTGGGAAGGCAGACGACTTTGCCACATGGTCCTTGTCTTATAAGAGGGAAGATCTCATCAGTGGTGGTTACCATAGGGGGAGGGGATGCTCTGGAAAGGACTTCATTTTTTCTTGCCTCCCATTTTTTTTGTCCCTGTGCTTTTGACTTGATTTCTTTTCTCTATTTTCTGTATTCCTCATATTTCACTGTGGACCTCAAATTCATCCTGATTTTCTCCTCTGAGAAATCAGTTGTCCGTGGAAATGTCTATCTCTATCGAAATAACAGAAGATAAATGAAGAGGATGCACCTGAGACTCTGGGGGGAAGGGGAAAGAGGACACATCCTCTTCTAGTCTGCATTGTACTTTCTCACGGCTCAGTCCCACTGCCTTTACTGTGATCCGGGACTTGAAGTTCATCATCCCGCTACTGTGAGAAGGAATGTTCTTTTCTTATCTCATGGCAACGAATAAGGGTAGCCAATGTGAGACAAAAAGAACATTTCTCTCCCTTTTGCCACCTTTGGATCCAATAATCTAGCTCTCTGCATCCATCCTTGTTACTCCGTCCTAATTAAAGAGCAAGGGCAACGCTACATTGGCTGCTTATTCTCCCAAGCCTTGTTTGTGTTATGGATCTTTCCTTCCTGAATACTGAATTAAGGGCTGTACAATAAACAGCCCAAAGCAAAGCAAAGCAAAGCAAAGCAAAGCATCTTCTTTGAGTTCACAGGTGGTTTATCTTTGGAAACTACTAGCATGTTATCCATTCTGTCTTGTTGTTTTAGCTGACTTCCTTAAGCAGTGATTTGTCTTCTTTTTGGATTTGTTCCTTAACATGATGTTGAAAATTTCAACTGCCTGGTGCTGCCATCACCTATGACCCACATACCTGACATCTGTGTAGCATTTGAGATGACTTCTTTTTTTTTTTTTGACCATTTTCTCATTTTATCAAAACACCACTTTCCTAACTCCATTCTGTTACTTCCGCTGGGCTGCAAGCTTCTTGAAGGAAGAACCTATATGCTATGCCTATGTGTCCTCAAAACATAGGTTGCCAGCAAGCCACACAACCTAAATAAAGAACTTTTGCAGATTCCCAGCGTCCTTGACATTTCAGACTAGTTCAAAATTTGATGTCCTGACACTTCATGACCTCTTTGCTTCTCCATGAATCATTACAACCTCACTGCCCCAAATGTTTCCTAGTCCCGAAGGTTCCACTGGCAGTCACAGAGGCTCTCGTCCTCTTCACCTCCAAATTCTGCTTCAGAAGCTACTGTCCTATTCTATTTTGCATTCCCATCACTCACCACAGTCCCCGGCAAACAGGAGGAGACCCTGAACAACTGTTGTTGAATAGGTGAATGAGAGCATTCCGATGCTTATTCAGGGAGCGGTGCTCCTCCGCGTCAGATCGGGGGTGAGCCCGACCAGCTGCCCGGACAGCGTTAAGCAGGGCTGCCCCTGTGCTCTGGTCTACATTCTTGGATGGATTTCTTGGTTGTTTCCCTCACGGTAAGTTCCTGTACCCCTTGGGGGAACTGGGCTTGTTCTTTAAAGTGAGGAACAATTTCAGGAATAAAATGCACCCGTGTAGAGCAGTGGTTTTCAAGTTTTTTGATCTCAGGACCCCTTCATGCTCTAGTTGTAAGAAGGACTTCAAGGCACATCTTTTTAAAAAAGATTTTATTTATTTATTTGACAGAGAGAGAGAGAGAGTACAAGCTGGGGGAGCGGCAGGCAGAGGGAGAAGCAGGCTCCCTGCTGAGCAGGGAGCCTGATGCGGGACTGGATCCTGGGACTCGAGGATCATGACCTGAGCCGAAGGCAGATGCTTAACCAACTGAGCCACCCAGGCGCCCCTCAAGGAGCATTTTTTTAATGTGGATTGCACCACTCAATATTTACCATATTAGAAAACACATGAGTATACTTTACTTCAGCCACTGTAATTAAAACCAAGAAAGTTTAAAATCTATATATTAACTAACAAAAATAAACACATTACATGTTAAATTAACATTATGAAAAATAACTCCAGTCTCCAAAGCAAAAAAAAATTAAATAAATGAGAATAATAGCATTGTTTTACACTTTTGCAAATCTCTTTAACATCTGGCTTAATGGAAGATAGCTGGATTCTCATATCTGCTTCTGCATTCAATCTGTTGCAATATGTTATTTTGATAGAAATGTATGAATCAAATAGATATGCAGTTGGAAAACAGAGGAGTATCTTAATAGCCCTTTCATATAAATGTCGATATTAATTTTTGATAATATATCAAACTGACGTGGTTAGCTGGATTATGGAATCTGAAAACTATATCAGCAAACTTTTCAAACTTCATGATATTAAAACTCATTCATCTATCTTGTACTTCGAATCGATCTTTTACCCACACATGGTTTGTAACATCATACATTGGTCATCAGGAAAATATTGGCTCATGGAGTTATGCAGATCTTCCCAATGTTGACAAATTATATAAAAAAAATAACATTTGTTCATATCATCACTGCTTCCATGAGAAAAGTTTAAAGGAATGGGAATTTTTCCAAAATTCTAATCACCACTTGAAAGTCTGAATTTCATTTCTGGCAGGAAATAGTATCAGTAGCTTTTCTTGAAGCATTAGGCTTACTTTATTCATTTTGAGAAAATATATTCCACATACTAAAGTCTGAAAAATCAGTTGTTTTAGTCAAATAAAAGTGGCGTAATAAGATAAAGTAGCTAATTTAACTTTCAACCCAAATAAGGACTTTTCCTTGAGACAACCATTATACTGTGCAATGCAGCACAAATGCTTTATGTATTCTCCATCATACAGTGCATTAATACAATATGTAATCATGGGCTGTGTTATTAAAATAATTTTTGGGGGTCAATAAGGACATGAAATGAAACTGGTATTATTTTTAAAGTTGTAAGTGTATGCCAGTGAAGAATATAATCACCACAGTACAGTCTGAAACCTCTATCTTGTTTCATGCTAAGGTGCCCACCATCACTTTTGCATCAAAATGAAAAGGACACACACACAAAAAATCTTAGCATTAAAAAATAGTTTTGACCTTGTGGACTCCCTAAAAAGGTTTAGGCCACCAGGGTTCCATGAACCACACTTTGAGAAGGACTGAGGTAGAGGCTCACTGTTCTTTTCTTTATCTGAAGCTCTTGTTAAAAAAGCAAACCCTGGGCACTCAGACTAAGCAAAGTTCTCTGAGTCCTTGGCCAAGTTGCCTTCACAGGCACTAGTCTTAATATGGAAAATAAAGACAAACTAAGAATCTAAGAAACTTAAGTATTATGCACTGCTTCCTAATACTGGCACAGCCTGATTAAGATGGGTTCTTAGAAAGAAGACATACACATGACCAACAGCACATAAAAAAATGCTCAACATCACTCGGCATCAGGGAAATACAAATCAAAACCACAATGAGATGCCACCTCACACCAGTCAGAATGGCTAAAATTAACAAGTCAGGAAACAACAGATGTTGGCAAGGATGCAGAGAAAGGGGAATCCTCTTACACTGTTGGTGGGAATGCAAGCTGGTGCCGCCACTCTGGAAAACAGTATGGAGGTTCCTCAAAAAGTTGAAAATAGAGCTACCCTATGACCCAGCAATTGTACTACTGGGTATTTACCCCAAAGATACAAATGTAGTGATCCAAAGGGGCACCTGCACCCCAATGTTTATAGTAGCAATGTCCACAATAGCCAAACTATGGAAAGAGCCCAGATGTCCAACAACAGATGAATTGATAAAGAAGATGTGATATATATTTATATACAAGGGAATATTACTCAGCCATCAAAAAAATGAAATCTTGCCATTTGCAATGATGTGGATGGAACTAGAGGGTATTATGCTGAGTGAAATAAGTCCATCAGAGAAAGACAATTATCATATGATTTCACTCAGGTGTGGAATTTAAGAAGCAAAACAGAGGAGCATAGGGGAAGGGAGGGAAAAATAAAACAAGGCGAAATCAGAGAGGGAGACAAACCATAAGAGACTCTTAATCAGAGGAAACAAACTGAGGGTTGCTGGAGGTGAGGGGGATGGAGGGTTGGGGTGACTGGGTGATGGGCATTAAGGAGGGCACTGGATGGAATGAGCACTGGGTGTTATATACAACTGATGTATCACTGACCTCTACCTCTGAAACTAATAATATATTATATGTTAATCAATTGAATTTAAATAAAATTAAAAAAAAAAAAAGATGGGTTGTTAGAGAAACAGCTGGTCAAGATGACACAGCCTTTTAGTGTTTGAGCTCCGAACACACTTCATCTCTTTTGGGTAAGTGTATGTATATGGGCATGTTTATGTACCTGCCATGTTATGTGTGCACATATATACTACATATGAATGTATGTAGACAGATGTATAATACATACCCACACACAGGCTTTATTATTTTAACATACCATAAGGCTCAAAGGTGATATCCAGCACAGCAATAATCCTTGGAATTATTTTTGATGCAAAAAAGGGTAGGGATAAAGAAGTTGATTAAAAACCTCTAATAACTAAAGAGAGGACAGATGGACCTTGTGCTTGCTGACTGAAAAAAATTTTTTTTGTATTCTTCTTTCACAAATTTTAGCACCTCTGATGAAAGACATGCATAACAGGGACTATACTTGATCTCTCTTTCATTATTATTGTAGCTTCTGATTGATTTGTTACCATTTCAAGAGTTAGTGTTTCAAGCTGAAGGAGTCACTTCTGAAAATTAACTGCTTGGGTTTAAACAGTTTTTTCCCCTAAAGATCAATCAGCATAATTTTATTTCTATTTTTTTTCTATTTTAGAAATGTCAATGATTATCTCTTTATTTCTTCCAACTTGAAATTCCAACTTAATATGTAAGAGTTTAGTTTACCTAATTAAATAATGTCCTTGGAAATATGGTATTTCAATTCAATCATGAGATTCTGGTATCCTAATTAAAATTATATAATTTTTACATTATGTTATATATCTGCCTCTGTGTCCTTTTGCAGAAATTCATGTGCATTTCCTTATTAAGAATACTTATTTCCAAAAGTCATTTTAATGGCTCTACAAAATTTACTTCTCTAAAAGATTGTATCATATAATTCTTTGGTAAAGAATATTGGTAAAGTTAGTTGCAAACCCAGAGTTTCTTATTTCTTTCATTTATTTGGCTCTCCCTGAACAATCCGTCTTCTTCCCTCTCAGGAGAATCTTAATATCGTCTTCTCCAGAATTAATTACACAGAGCAAATTCTGCTCTATTAACCCTTACCTTTAAGAACGTGAAACTTACTCTACTTCTATTCAAACCTGATTGCTATCACAGTTCTCCAATGCCTATCGGGCAGTTACGGCCAGCATTTGCTTTGTTCTACATTTTTCTAGAAGCTGGAAAGTGGCATCACCTTTAGACAGTACATCCATACACCATTCAAGGGAACAAGAGCCAATTCCAAATGATAACAGGTATTGTAATTGTAATGTGGTGAGTGGCCCATTATAAAAATGAATTCAAGCACATGAAATATGAATTCTACAGAAAAGAAATCCACATACATTGTTCATCTATGTTACTAAATCAAATGGCCAATTCTCAGCCCTCACCTATTTGCTCTATCAGCATATCAGCAGCATAGGCATAATTTGACCATCCTTTATTTCACTTTCAGGATGCCACAGCCTGATTGGAAAGATCCTCTTTCCCTGGCTGTTCCTTCTTTAACTCCTTTGCTGTTTCCTCCTCTTCGACCTGACCTCTGACTTTGGAGTGCTCAGTGCTCAGTCTTTAGTCCTCTTCTCTTCCCAAAGTCTTTCTTTGTCTGGTGATTGCATCTAAGCACAGTGCTTTAAAGAGCATCCATAATAAACACAAATTCATATCTGCATCCAGAGTCATGGACCCAACTGTCTACTTGTCATCTCCATGTGAATATCCACCAGACACATTAAATGCAGTATGTTCCAAACCCACTCCAGTTCTATTCTCTTATTCCTACCTCCTCCTAACTCCAACAAAGCCCCGTTTCTCTCGCAACTTTCCTATCTCAGTCAATGGAACTCCATCTTTCCAGTTGCTTAGGTTAAAAAACTGGGAGTCATCCCTGACTGTTCTTTGTCTCTTACATCCCACATCCAATCTGCCAAAATATGTTGTGTTCCTTAATTTTTTGTCTGTCTCCTACAAGAATGTAAATTTCATGAAGGCAGGTACTTTTCAGCTCTATTTTGTACATTGATGTATCCCAACTATCCAGAAAATAATGCTTGACATTTAGTAGGCACTCAATGTTTGCTGAATAAATTAGTTGAAAATGCATAATTTTAATGAAGGATGGGGTGGGGGGTGCAATTGCCTTTAGCTTTAGAAATAATCATTATAAAGGCAAAGTGTGTCTCTGAGTAATGTCATGGGAGGAAGATCCCATGGTGCAGGACCAGGACATCAGCTGGTGTCCTGAGGCTAGTGTGGAGAAGGGGTACAAGTGAGGAAGAACACAGAAATACCATGATTTATTTAGGGGTTCTTCCCAGCTGTACCCAAAGGCCCCATAAATCCAAATAAAGTCATCAGGATATGCTCCAAACATCAATTATAAAAGTAAAACAAACTGCTTTTCTTCTGGCAGTACAATGATAGAAATAAAAAATAGGAGAAAATGCCAAATTGTCCAGTTCCTAAAATGATACCTTTCTCTCTTGGGAGAACATGACTCTACATTGTGTTTTACTCTGTAGTTGTGGTACACATGACAAAATATCTCTAGAAAAATCCACCAAAGATCAACTCCATGGTTCTACAGAAATATATTCAATTAAAAGAAAATCATAAACAAGTCATAAAATTTTAGAACCTGAATGGCACTTCAGAGATGATCTCGTCAATAACTCTCCTTTGACGAGTGATAAACTTGAGCCGAGAGCTTAGGTGACTTGCCCAAGGAACACAGCCAATGGTAAGCCATAACCTCTAACCAAATCTTACCCCTTATAGCTCTTAGTTAATACTATATCATGCTGATTCGAATGTAAAGAATTTTAAATATCCTAAGAAACAAATTGTTTAAGTAGAATTTCTCCTGTATTTAATTTCTCTTTTCATATTCCTATTTGATGGTATGAAATTTTAAAAAGCTATTATTAATACATTTATTTAAATGATTCTTGAGCTCTACTGGCCTTACAGTCCCATAAAGCAAGAATTTGACTCAGACAAAATGGGAAGAGGCCAGTGAAACTTGCAACCCAATGGATACTTCTGTGTTATTATCTCCTTGCATATTTCCATGATGTCATGTCAAATTAATGGCCCAATCACATTATTTGGAAAATATTCAAATTGAGCTTAACCTGTTTTTCTAAGAGTGGTAGTGGAGGTGGGAAGCAAAAATTACCCCTACCTAGCAAATCACGTTCTTAAAAAAAAGATATACCTCTTCCTCATTATACCTTTCACATACTTAAAGAAAAATCCCTTTAATCATTCTACTTCAGGTCCTACATCTCAAGGACTTTGCTTTGCATGATGGTTTCCACAGTTATCTTTATCGTAGTCAGAAGCTTTTGAATCCACTAAAAATTTGTTACATATGATGATCACCAGCTGAATTTTTTTTCTCACAAGCATGGATTACCTTTATTTGCTCATGCACTTGCTATAGAATAATGGGAGTGTAAGATATGTCAGGTACTGTGCTAAGTGCTAGGGGAATGGAAGTGAACAGAACAGAAGACAAGGTACCTGTCCTCACCCCTGTATTAAAGAAATTCCTATGAAAGCATCAGTTATAATTGGTCTGCTTTGTAAATGTGGCTGATTAGTGTTTCCTGTGCCAATGATGCCTTTAGAGAGGTTATTTTTACTCTACTGAAGACAGGGTTTATATCTTGTTTATCTCTGTGTCTTCTAGAAAACAACACAATCAATGCCTTAGAATGGACCTCAATTCCCATTTGTTAAATCAAACTAGGCCTCCATATACACACATACTCACACATAGATACACACACCCATTTGCGCATTTTGTAGTAAGGACCAAGCTCTTTCTTCTATTATTATCCTCTGTTAAAAGTATGACACTGTTATAAATAAAAGAGTAATTACTACCATATAGCTTCACATTGTAAATAATGATTATTCAAAGAACATGCACTACTGAAGAGTGTTTGAGAAGAAGAAAAGAGTCAGGAATAATTTATAATTTCAAAGTTAAGGATCATTGAAATTTTAATGCACAAAGTTCTGTCACTGGTGCTAAAGAGGATGTGTCGATCAATAGGGACTTCTTAGGTCCAGCGTGTACCCAATGGCCAAATTTTGTGACTCCCTTATCAGAACATTGCTCTATTAAGAAACAAGAGACAGAAAACAGATCCATACATATGATAATAATGGTTTGGAATACTGCACTTCTAAATCTCGGTGAGATCCTAAAAAAAGGCTTTGATTTCTTTGGAATTTTCGTCAAAGAGCTTCAGCTTCATCCATATGACACTAATAACTATTTAATGCTTATGGTGTACATTTCAAGTAAATGTGAATTCAGAAATCTTTTCTAAAATGAGGCTGCATTGTGATCTAAAAAGCGATCATAAAGGATTATCATCAAATGTTACCCACTACCTTCCTCATCTCTGTCATTGTGAATTTACAGACAGTCTCTCCGAGGAATATGGCTTCGGCTCTCGGCATCCCACGGGTCTTCCTGGTCACTCTTTGTTTCAGGTTGTTTCTCTCTCCTTTAAAGCAGGAACAGTCTTGCAGGAGGCACAGTGTACACATAAACCTCCACCCCCTCCCTAACAGGATTCTAAACCCTTGAAAAGACTGTGTGTTTCCCTTCCAACTCTTGACATCATTTAAATGTGATCGAGACAAGATTTCAGTTCATCTTATCAGTCTTGACTTCCAGAAACTAAGTCTAGGATTCAGTTGAGTCAATCTGTAATGACTGCTTTGAAGACTATCTCTTCCTTTAATGGAAAAAAAGAAACATTTACCTCCAGTCCCATTTTGCCTGCCTGAGCAAGGAAAGCACAACAGTCCTCAGCAGCAGATGCACCGTGAACATACGGAGCAGAGGCCAGAAAATGCAGACAAAACAGGTGCTGGCCAGGTGGTCAGTCTCCCTGAAAGGCTGCTTCCTTTCCGACCGAAGGACAGCCAGGAGAGGATGGCGGGGAAGACAGGAAGACCCTGTCCTTCAGAACATCAACACTGAAGGCGCCTAGTGTCTTACTTTTTGGAGTTTAAAGTGGCCTTCAAGCCAGAGGTCACCTTTCATTTCATACTGTTAGCTCCAGGGCGTAACATGCTCCATAGTTTAAGTTGAATTCCTAATGATTCTACAGGGGAAAACTGCCTCGTCTGTTCCAATGGGCAGTTTGGCATGTTTTTTTTTTTTTTTTTTAAAGATTTTATTTATTTATTCATGAGAGAGAGAGAGAGAGAGGCAGAGGGAGAAGCAGACTTCCCGCAGAGCGGGGAACCCGATGCGGGACTCGATCTCAGGACTCCGGGACCATGACCTGAGCCGAAGGCAGACGCTTAACCATCTGAGCCACCCAGGCGCCTGGCAGTTTGGCATGTTTTACAAATACTTTTCACAAACATAGATAGACTGATACTTAGAAAAACAGAGTCAACCAAAAGTGTGACAGGCAGCTAAAGCAACTTATTATTAAGAACTTTCCCACTAAGCTTTTTTTTTTTAATGTGGTAAAATTTAAAAATTTCTAGCTATGTTAAATATAACACCTTGGAAACAAAGTAACACTGTTCTGAAAACAAGAGATTGGTGTTTAAAGTGAGAGATTGGAAGACTAACATTTATAGTATAACCTTTTGATTGCTCTTTTTATTAAACTCTTTACAGGGATCTACCAATTACAATTTCTCTTTTAAGAGGTTTGAGAAAGCAAACAACAACAACAACAACAACAACAACAACAACAAAACATTAACTGCTAAGTTATCCTCTTTGGGGCTTTTCAAAAAGGTTGTTTTCAGGAAGTCAGCTCTTGGTTTGTCTTTCTTGTTGGATGTGCTCAATAAAATCCCTGATGAAGGAAGTCCAGATCCTCCAGCCCCCAGGAAGACACGACTCTATGTAAGAAAATTAACAACGACCATACTTTTATTGGCAGAATATTTAAATGGATGTGGATGCACCTATAAATTAGAATATTAGGTTTTTGTTCATCCAACATGAATATTTAATTCAAGGCTCTTTGCCTACAGGAAAAATATTTGTTGCGTTTGGCTCTAAATTTAACATATTGATTTAATGGGCCATCTTATCCACGTTAGATATTATGTGAGTTCCCTCTTCCAACTCTTATTTTCTCACAGCAAAGCTAAATGAAATCTAACACGATGATACTCGATACCTCCTAGAGGCTTGCATTCTAGAAGCTGAGGGAGGGAATACAAGTTTCTTTATATGAAGGTTCTAGGAGAATATGGTCAAAGGCTACTTGCCTCTCAGACCTCGAATATGCCAAAAATCTAAATGAAATAAAAGCTTGGAAGGTATGAATCAAATAATTAAAGTACAGTTGTTTCTGAAGATAATAGATTCTTTAGTTAAAAAACACAAAAAACAAATAAACTACCCCCAAAAGAAATAGTGAAAGGAGGTGACCTACATTATTACATGATTGCAAAGGTCAAGTGATCTGTGTGGCTCTTAAAGTCACTATGAGGGTGATTCAAGCAACAGTAGCAGGGCCTTGTGGTGTTAATCCTACAACTGAAATAAATGTTTTCAATTCCCCTTTGCTTTGCAGATTCCTATACAGCCTGCAGACCTCGGCTCTAGCACTGTGTGTTCAGGCAAGCCACCCCTGACCCCCCGACTGCGTCAAACCCAGCACGCAGGCTCTGCAGCACCCTGGACTCCCTAGGTGGCCTCTGTCACAGGCCCCATTTTCCACTCATTTATGTGGTTCTTGGATGAATGTTGCTCTCCATTCTCTTCCTGTCACCTAGCAGTCTTTGGCATGTAACAGGTGCTCAACATATATTCACTGAATAAATGAATAATTAAAAACAAAGCTACAAGACCAGTCTAAGTGTGAGATCTCAGGCTTATTCATTTGAATACTTTGTCAGCAAAAAGAAAATAGAGGGGAAAAAAATAGAACTCACCAGCTAACATGGAATAAGACCCAAAGCAGTGCCACCTTCATAGACTGTATAGTATTTTGAAATTGTTTACTTAAAGTTGCTATTATTAGTAAGAAAGATGGCTTGGGGCCAATGGAGTCCCTTCCTGAGAAAACTGTCTCAAAGACATTGAGGGCCCCCTGCTAAATATATTTTTTTAAATGGTTGAAAGACCTAGAAAACAAGATACTGAAACCCCGCAATCTATCGACTTGCATGGTGCCATCTGGTTCTCTAAAGTCGTTTTGGTCAGCAACTTCATCAGTAGGATGAAAAGGTGGACTAGGGAAGCTTTAAAGGAGCACAACTAGTTCAGTAGTTGTTAAACTGGGATTTTTTTAAAGATTTTATTTATTTGTGAGAGAGAGAGAGCATAAGCAGGGGGAGTGGCAGGCAGAGGGAGAGGGAGAAGAGGCTTACCATGGAGCAGGGAGCCCGATGCGGTGCTTGATCCCAGAACCCTGGCATTATGACCTGAGCTAAAGGGAGATGCTTAACTGACCCAGCCACCCAGGCATCCCAAATTGGGAGGTTTTATATATTAATCACAAATACTGAAAAATGAAAAATTGTGTAGAAAGGTCACAGGAATTTATCTAAAACCTTAGATTTAGTTGGAAAAAGTAAGGAAGAAACAAGAAAAAAAACGTAACTTTTTAAAGACAAACATTTCAAAGCCGAGAGACTCTGGAAGTTCTGAAATAAAATGGGATTTAGGAATGCGTGGATGATCTTTTGGGTGGCTCGGGTCCAAGGGAAAATCAAGGTTTATGGAACAACAACTGTGGGGATTTGTTTGTTTTTATTTGTTCTGTAATGTTTGATCCTATTTTCAGATGACCCATGTTAAAAGCTTAATAGACTAATGTTTTAGGGACCAAAAAAATGTCTCTATAGACATAAATTTAAATTGTTTTGGTAAAACCAAAATAAATATCCACTCAACAAAGAAATAGAAATTGGTGGAAAGATAGGGTGGTTCATTTCTACTCCATGTCCTTAGATACAAACAGAGTCCATGTTGGGATTCTTGTGGGAAAAAAGTAGGATTTGGGAAAATGAGGTGGAGGAAGCCATGCCATCGTGATTCACCCTTGGTCTTTCCCCTCTGGAAGCTGAGAGAAGGATAAATTATCCTTGGAGATACCTACTTCAGGAGCACAGTTTCTCAAGGATAGATGCAGTGTCTTTAAGAGCTTTGTATCCCTAGCACTTACCACAGTGCCTGGCACCTTTATTCATTCGTTCTTTTTTTTTTTTTTTTTTAAGATTTATTTATTCTGGGGGGGGGGGGGCAGAGGAAGAGAGAGAAAATCTCAAGCAGACTCCCTGCTAAGCGTGGAGCCCAAAGCAGGGCTGGATCCCAGGACCCCAAGATCATGACCTGAGCCAAAATCAAGAGTTGGACACTTAACCAACTGAGCCACGTAGGCACCCCTTATTCATTCTTTCTACAAGTCCTAGAGTAGCTTTAAACTGCAAGGTATTGAGCTCACCAATGTGGATATACTAGTGAGTAAGCCAGACATAACCCTTGTCCGTACGAACCTTACATTATGGTGGAGAGATAGATAGTAAATAATGACAATTTAATCACAGTTGTGATAGGTATGATGAAGTGAAAGTTTAGGACACTGATATATACTGAGATACCTGAGACACTGCGGGTTTAAGAAGTGATGTCTGCATGTAAATATGAAGTATAGATAGGAATAGTTATCTAGGTAAAGTTGGAAGCCAGGACCAGGAGAACATTCCAGGCATAATGAAAGGTCTGTAATATGATGGCTCTTTGTTCCCCCTTTAAGATGTATCCATTTAGCCCCCCACCACTCGTCATAACTGTTTTGTTTCTGTGTACATTGAATAAGGTTAGATCTGATATTTCTATCTCTGGAGACACAGGGTAGCCCGAGCTGGTACAGATTGCGAGACAAAGAGGACAACAAGTTACACATTCTTAGACTGAAATGCCAAAGGCACCAAGACTCACCAAGAGTCTTTCTAATTTTCTAAAAATTTACACAAAGCAACCTTTTTGTAGAAGCATGTAGACCTTATCAGCTTCACCTTGTACTTTGCTGCTGAAAATGCCTTCTAAAACATATGAACCAACTTCTACTGGATCTCCTGAATCATCCTCCACACAATGCCTTCACTCTCTTGTTAATTGTCTAAAGATGCCCCAAAGTTCTGGGTGGGTAGGCCATGTTTGGTACTGAATTCACAAAATGCTCACCACAAATAGTGGACATTGTTCTCAAATCTCAGTAGACGAGTCATGACCAGTGAGGGGGCTGCTCAGTAATTTCCTGGGACTGAGCACACATGGCAACTATGAGGGCCAAGGGCTGCTCTTCTCCCCTGCATCTGTCCAAACATGTGCCAACCTGCAGTGTAGCCACCTAGCTCAAAATTCATCTAGAATTCCTCCTTTGGAGCTGACTTCTGAGTTACACATAGGAAATTCAGTCTTTGGCCAGAGGACAGACTCCTTTGGTTTATTTTTTAAAATTTTCTCCTTTTCCTCTTTCTCTTCTTTCTTTTCTTCTTTCTCTTGAATATAACCCCCTTCTTTCCTTTTCTTTCTTCCCCCTTCCCTCCATCTTTCCTCCTTTCCTCCCTCTTTCAACATTTGTTATCCAACTACTACGTGTCAAGAACTGGGGGTAAAAGATAAATAAGCTATTGTCAAATATGTGGGTAACAGATCTGTTAAACAAGGAAACTAAAAAATGTGTCATCTTTTCTCTTTGCTTCTTAGTTTTTTGCGTGAATTCAAACTCAAAAATTTGTGAGCCAGACCAGCATTGGGAAAGATGCATGCCAACTAGCCATTTAACTCCTGCAGGTAGTTTGCCAAGAGACTTGCCAGAGAAGGACAGAGATATAAAACCAAACAGGAGATTGCCCTGGGATGAAGTAAAAATGAAAACAGAACTGAACAGGCGTCTCAACTTTCACAATCTGAACTTAGAATAGAGTGGGACAGATTTTTTGGTGAATCCTTTGCTATACAAACTCTAGCAACTTGCTATTCAAAACCCAAGACCCAAATAAATTCAGATAATAGGAAATAATATTTGTTCCATATTTTTGTCTTTTTTTAAGATTTATTATTTCAGAGAGAGCATGCATGTGTGTGAGCAGGGAGAGAGGCAGAGGGAGAGGGAGACAAGCAGATTCCCCGCTGAGTGGGGAGCCTTGATGCAGGGCTTGATCCCAGGACCCTGAGATCATGACCTGAACCAAAATCAAGAGTCAGACACTCAACTGACTGAGCCACCCAGGCACTTCATCATGTCTTTTTTTAATCAAGATATAATTGACATATAACATTGTATTAGTTTTAGGTATATAATATGATTTGATATATGTGTATATATTGTGAAATGATTACCCAAATCAGTTTAGTTAATATCCACCAACCACACATAGTTATAGCTTTTTTCTTGTGATGAGGACTTTTAAGATGGACTCTTGTAGCAAGTTTCAAATATACAATACGGTATTGTTAACTATAGTTGCCACACTGTACATTACATCCCAACACTTAATTATTTTGTAACTGAAAGTTCATTCTTTTTGACCCCCTTCACCCATTTTGCCTCTGGTAACCAGCCATCTCTTCTCTGTATCTACAAATTTTGTTTTATTTTTTTTTAGATTCCACATTTAAGTGAGATCACACAGTATTTGTCCTTCTCTGTCTTACTTATTTCACATAGCATAATGCCCTCAAGGTCCATGCGCTTTCACAAGTGGCAGAATTTCCTTCTTTTTATGGTTGAATAATATTCCATTGTATGTCTATACACCACATTTGCTTTATCCACTGATCCATCAATAGACGCTTAGGTTGTTTCCATGTTTTGGCTATTGCAAATAATGCTGCAATGCACATGGGGGTGTAGATACCTTTCTGAGTTAGTGTTTTTGTTTCCTTCAGATAAATACCCGGAAGGTGGAACTGCTGGATTGTATGGTAGTTCTATTTTTAATTTTTTCAGGAACCTCATACTGTTTTCCATAGTGCCTACACCAATTTACATTTCTACCAATAGTGCACAAGTGTTCCCTTTTCTCTACCTCCTCCCAACACTTGTTATTTCTTGTTGTTTCGATAATAACTATTCTAACAAGTAAGTGGTTGATAACAAGAGCTGATATCTCATTGTGGTTTTGGTTTGCATTTCCCTGATGATTAGTGATGTTGAGCACCTTTTCATATACTTGTTGCCCATTTGTATGCTTTCTTTGGAAAAAGAACTATTCAGACCATCTGCCCACTTTTAATAGAATTACTTTTTTTCCCTATTGAATTATAGGAGTTCTTCACATATTTTGGATATTAACCCCTTATCATATATATGGTTTGCAAGTATTTTCCCCTATCCCATAGGTTGCCTTTTCATTTTCCTTTCCTATATAGAAGCTTTTTAGTCTGATGTGGTCTCCACTTGTTTATTTTTGCTTTTGTTGCCTTTGCTTCTGGGGTCAAATCCAAAAAATCATTGCCAAGACTGATGTCAAGGAGCTTATCCCCTATGTTTCTTCTAGGAGTTTTATGGTTTTAGGACTTACGTTCAAGTCTTTAATTCATTTTGAGTTTACTTTTGTGTGTGGTGTAAGGTAGTGGTCCAGTTTCATTCTTTTGCAGGTAGCTGTCCAGTTTTCTCAACACCATTTATTGGAGAGACTGTCTTGTCCCCATTGTACATTCATCCATTATTTCTTAAACTGGCATTTATTTTTTCCTCTGGTGAGAAGGTCCATGGCTCTTTTCTAATCCTCAGTAGGATTTTAATCCCCCCACATACTTAACTACTATACCAACAGTACCTCAGCCATTGTGGCTACAGAAAAGCAGAAAACATCTGTGTAAAGAAAGTAGCTGTGGGAATTAAACTAGAAAAGAAGTAAGAACATGAATGAGTCAGCATGAGAGTAAAAGAGCTTTAAATGCATCAACTTCAAAGAGAAAATGAAATTATTTGGGTTGCCCTAGTAACACCAAGATAAAATGTGGAAGTAAAAATGCAAGATTTAACATTAAGAAAACCTCCTTCAGCACTGAGGTCTCTCACTCGTGGAATGAGCTTTACCATGGCAACAGGCAAAAAAACATGTAAACAGATTAAAGAAAGAGAATATCCAAGGGAGTAGAACCATAGTAGTAAGGACGAAGCTAATCTAATAAACATTCTGTACCTTTCTTTTCTTTAACTCCCAGAATTAAACAGGGGGAAGGCAAAGGGTCTACAGGGATCAAATGAGACTTTCTTCAGTCATGTGTGATCTTAAATGACTTTAGAAGTTCAGCTTTATGTATTATTTCCAACCCACTCATTTTCCCCCAAATGGCATGGCACCTCCACACATTCTAGAGCTCTGGTTTTATTATAGGAAAAGACAAAGAAACAAATATAAGGAATAGGTTACATTTTCCATGCCCAATCTCTACTTCTTGGGAGGTGATATGTCCCTAGTAATGAAGGCAAGAATATACAGTCATATTAATGTAGTACCAAAGTTTTAAAGTATTACTCTAGAATTACAGTGACAGGGGGCACAGCACTCAAGTCCAAGTGCCTGAGTGTGGATCTTGGTTCTGCCTCTTGTGACCTGGGTGACAAGGGGCAGGTTTTACTTGATCTGTTTCTTCTTCTTTAAAATGGAGAAAAGGATAGAATCTTCCTTCACCAGACTACTGGGAGAAGTGAGTAAGAGATAATTGTAGCAAACAGTAATGGCACTCAGTATATGACAGCTACTAATACTATTGATAAAGCTAACGATCGAATTTGGTAAGTGTGATAGGGAGTCTACTATTAGGAATAAGAATTCCTTGGCGTTTGGAGCCTTTGGTTCTAACTAGGGATATCGCACTAAAACATAATTCTTTATAAAATCAGAAGAAGCAAACTTTGAATCATTTTTGTTAGAGGGAAAAGGAAAAGCATAATAATAATGAACATTTAATATTATTGTGTCTACTACTTGCCAGGCATGAAACATGTCATCTGTGGGGCTTCCACGTTAAACCCATGAGGTAGTATTATCTTTGCCCTACAGAAGAGGAAGTGTGCAAAGAGAGATTAAATAATTTCTCCGAAGTTTCAAAGGCTGTGACTAGCATAGAAAAACTTCCCACTCGGGTCTGTCACATTCCAATGCCCAAGCTCATTCCCCTTGATTAGAGAAATTATTTCAGTCTCTAACAACTTCCTTTATGGGGAATTCAGCCTTGTCATCCATGGGCAACACCACCTATTTGAGGAGTTAGCTATCTGAGGACTGAATTCAGGGCAATCATATTTGCAATTTGCTCACTCTAGTCTAGAATCTTGCTCAGTTTCTCTCTGTAAAGGAGTAACTGGTATGAGACTTACTATTCTATCACAAATAGGTAGAAAAAACAGAATTCTACCAGAGACACAGAGAGTCCTTAATGTGATACTTTTGGTTATTTGGTTATACCTATTTTTCATTTGACACTAAACCCTTGGTTGGAGAATGCCATACTCAAAACTTTATACTGTTCCAATCTCTTTTTGGGGGAATCTCCATGTGATTTCCAGGAACTCAGAGCAGCAAAACAGCAAGAACCTTCTGTACTGAAAACTTGAATACTGGGAAATGTACACCAAATTAAAACAGAAGGACAGCGACTACTTACTTCCTTTTCATTGTTCTTTTTCAAATTAATCTGGCCAACACACTTAACTATTAACCATCTCTTGCCTCAAGAAAATTATCAGAATTTCCCTTCCCTGATGCTCTAGCAAAGTTTTTGCTTTATTACAGAGATGCCCACAAAGAGGGTTGGTTTTTCTACAAAATGGTTCAAATGTTCACTATCTTTTTAAAATTATGACTCTGCATTTCTGGCTTTCCCATCCAGGTCCACAAAGTTTCCAGAGGCAGGGAATAGAAAATGCTTCAGGTGGGGGTGCCTGGGTGGCGCAGTGGGTTAAAAGTCCAACTCTTGGTTTGTGCTCAGGGTCGTGATCTCAGGATCATGAGATTGAGCCCGGTGTTGGGCTCCATGCTCAGTGTGGAGTCTGCTTAAGACTCTGCCTCCCTCTCCCCTTCCCCATCCCCCCTCCCTGGCTCGCTCTCAAATAAATAAATAAATAAACTTTAAAAAAATACTTCAGGGGAACTTCATGTGAATATTCTCATGGGTACCTAAAGTTTCTTTCCAATCCCTGGAGCTATAGCCTTAGTTGTGCCAGCTAATTTTCGATGTTAAGACGAATCCAAATACAGTGGACCACTCCGAAGCTGTAGCTCTTGTAGGGACTCATCTGGCTTATGATGTGGTTTCACATCAACTGAGTTCCAGAGCTCACATTCCCTTAGCTTCGATTTTCTTCATACCATCAAATAGTACGCTGCAGATACTTCTATTACTGCTCTGCTTTCTGCTTTATTCATTTGCTTTGTCCCAACTCCCCAAGTTTCCACCATTTCCAGTTTTCCCCAATATAAGTAATCCTGATCAACCTGATGGATGAGATGTGGGGTTTCAGAGAGGGAGATGACACCAAGATTTTTGACTTGCAGAAGAGAAAGATGGGATTGCCATTTGCTAAGGGGAGAGAGAAGCTGCAGCAAGAACTGGTTTGGGGAGGGGGCAATAAGCTTGGTTAGAGACCTGTTAAATCTGAGCCACCTATCAGGGGCTCCATTCACAGCTGTTTACACTAGGCTGGAGCTAGGAAGATCTGGGCAGGAGATACAAATGTGGGAGTCATCACCCTACAGGAAGTGGGTAAAGCCATGGGGCAGGATGAAGTCACTTAGGAAGTGCATAGCAAGAAGAAAACTACCTAAGGACTTCCTGTAGCAAGGAGCATTTTCCTACCAGATGTGGGACTGAGTCACTCTCACTTCCTTCGGTTTCTGCGCAAATGTCATGTTATCAGATGCCTTCTCTGGTCACCCTATTTGTTTTTTTTTAAGATTTATTTACTTGAGAGAGAGAGAGCGCAAGTGAGCGCAAGTGGGTGGTCGGGCAGACAGAGAGGGAATCTCTCAAGCAGACTCCTGCTGAGCACAGAGCCCCACGCGAGGCTCGATGCCACAACCCTGAGATCACGACCTGAGCTGAAATCAAGAGTCGGCCTCTTAACCGACTGAGCCACCCAGGCGCCCTTCTGGTCACCCTACTAAAAATATTAATACTAACTTGCTCTGGCCAGTAGCACACCAGCCCAGCATTCCCTTTTTCATTCTAAGTGACTTTTCTCAACAGCATTATCTTTGTCAGATGTACTACATATGTATTCACTTGTTTACTTGTGTTTTTGTCTGTCTCCTGAGTTATAAGCTCAGTTCCATAAGAAACAGGAACTTTGCTTGTTTACTCCTATCTCCCATTGTGCAGAACAGTGCCTGGCACATAAAAAAGTACTCAATAAATAGTTGCTGAATGAAAGACAAGGGTATACTTACTCTGAAATTCTCCCAGTGGTTAAAAATGTGTAACAGAAATATTTCTGTGAATACCAGGATTTGCAGTTAAGTGCACTTAGTTTGGGGGAAGAGAACCACCAGATGTCTTCTGCAATACTCTGCATTTTCTCATGCTTGCACTCTGCTTAGGGGCAAAAGGGATGCAAAGAAGGCAATCCAAGGCCACCTGACAGATTCATGAGTAGGTTGAAAAGGAAAATCTTTTTTTTTTTTTTTTTGCCTTGTTCAAGGAGTTGGGAGAAGGAAGATGGGAATGGGAAAAGAGGTGTTCTCAGCCTGATTTATTTTGAACCTAGGGTTCCTTTATAAAAATATTAGTAGGATTATGTTCTTTCCTCTACTCCCATTGCCTGCCTAAGCCACCTTCCAGGGACCTATCACAGAATCAGGTAAAGGCCACAAGAAAGGAAGAACAGGTGTTTACTAAGTAACAGCAGTGCAACAGTGGTCTTGGATAGTTCGGGTCAAAATTGTCCGTGGCAATTGACCAGCAATGCACAAGTGCAGGAAAAAGTGGCAAGTTACGGTGGATCAGAAGTAGAACAAATCAGCAATACTGTCGTTCTTTAAAAAAACAACAGGATACTGAATTTGGGGTATTCAAGGGCCAGAAAGTTAATCTTTTCCTACAACTAGAATGATTCGGGTCTGTTACTGGAGTTTGAGGAATGTGGAAAAAACATCACACACTTATTTAAGAGCAACAAATTCTACCTTCAAAAATATATCCAGATTCAACTGTTTCTGACTCATCTCTATTGCTATTACCCTGGTCTAAGGCATCATTATCTCTCACCTAGATTATTGCAATCAGAACCGATCTCCCTGCTTCTACCACTGACCTATACAGATTAAGTCTCAACGGAGCAGCCAAATGATCCTATTAAAATATTGGGACAGACATTCTCCTAGACATCTCTGCTCATCTCACTTAGAGAAAAAAGCCATAATCTTTACCAAAATTCTACAAGGCCCCATGAAATCTGCACCCCTCCCACCTCCAATAGCAGTATTCTAGTCCTCTCCTTCACCCTCACTTCGCTCTAGCAGCGCTGGTCCTTCTTGCAGGTTCTTGAACTTTCCAGGTTCACTCCTGGCTCGGGGCATTTGCATCTGTGGTACCCTCTGCCTGGAATGCTCCTCTTCATGATATCTGTCTGGCTCAATGCTTTGCTATCTTCAGGCCTTGCTGAAACTTATCCAGATTCTAACCAGTTTTCACCATCTCTGTCACCACCCCTCCGGTCCAAGCCTTCACCAGCTCTTGCTTGCGTAACATGGCAAAGCTGATTTCATATCACAAACCACTCCCAGCCCCGGCACTCCGTGTCTCCTGCCCTGCCTCATTTTTCTTTATAGCATTTAGCACCTCGAACATACCACATATTTTACTTACATATTTCTCTTCTGTTTCCTCCCACTTGAATGTTAAGTCCCACAAGGCCAGGAATTTTTGCCTGCTTTGGACACTATTTTGTCTGTAACATCTAGGAGAGTGTCTGGCCCATATTTGTCATTCAATAGATATTTGCTGAATGAAAAAGTTGTAGAAACAGAATCCATAGAGAAATGTTACATACACTGAGATAAGCAAAGGAATATAGAAGTCTAACAGATGAGTCAAGAACCTGTAAATATATGGACAGACTAAGGTACCAAATACAAAATGCTTCAACTTTGTGTATAAAAACAGACTTCAAACCGCTACGTGAGAAGTTTACAGTAGACAGGAAGAACCTGTTATTAAGTGATTGAATAGAACAAAACCTGTCAGTTGGTCATGCCTTGGAAGTGTGAAAAACAGGCAAGACTCTCTCTGGAGGCAGAATGCCAGCTGAGAAAGCCCCCTGCCGCTCCACTCAGAGCCTAAAATAAGTCTTTCCCTGGGAGCCAACGTCACTTATGAAAGAGCAGAGAGGGGTATGTGTTTCCAAAGGGAAAACACGTGGACTGATATGAAATTAGGAACTGTCAATTGGAAAACCTGTTGACAGAATCTGGGCTGAGCCGGTCTTCTGAAGCTTATTAGAACATCTTGGGGGTAGGTAGAGTAGTGGCTCTCAATGTTGGCTGCACACTGGGGTCAGCTAGAAAGCTTTAAAGATACTGATGCTTGGGTCCAATTAAGTCAGTATATCTGGGGTGGGACCTGGGCATGAGGTTTCTCAGGTGATTCTAACACACAGCTGAGGTTGAGACCTATTTCCCTACAAACATCTTAATCTCTCTTCTTTTGATAAAACATAAACTCAAGCATCAGATGAAATCTGAAGGAAAAACCAGAGCCTTATCTGGGCCTATCAAAGCAGAATTCACGTACTTAAAGGGACTTTGGTACTCTATACTCTATAGCTATAAGGAATAGGTTAATCACATCTTTAGTTACTAGGTACCTCCGACCCTCTCTTTCCCCAGACCAGTACATCAAGACAGGCTCTCCCTGCAGCCCCCTTCCCATGGGAAATACTCGCCGCGGGATGACATCTGCAAGGGTCTTAGACCATAACTGCAGTGTCCTATTTTGGAAGCCTGTGGCTGAGTATTTTTGTACGCAGTCCAGGACCAACACTTTCCCTACCTGCTCTGTTCACTCCTTCACTCCCCTCCCTGGGTTATTTATACACCCATCTATCTCCCCTCCCATGCTGTAAATCCTGCAAGGGCAGAGTGTTGCTCAGTTTGGCGCTCCTAGACTCTGCCCTAGTTGTCTGAGCAGTCATGGTTGAACATGGACACGAAGTTCCACACAGACAGCAATGATTTACCCCTCCAGAACATTCTCTGAATGTAGATGATGCTTTTAAACGTTAGAACTGCAATCCATTTTTATTTTACAGGCATTTTATTTTAGAATGACAGTGAGTATTGATCTTCCCTAGCAAAGATCTCTTTACATATAAAGGAAAACGCACCTCCAGCACAACGTGAGCTAAGGCTGACTGTGCACCTAGTCAGTGTCTGGCCCTTCGCATATAACATATTACTTCATCCCCAAACAGCCCGAGGCTCCAGGTGCTGTCAGCCCACTCTTACAGAAGAGACCAAGTCTGTGGAAGGTTAGATGTCCTGCCCGGCGTTACACAACATTAAGCAGAGAATCCTGAATACAAGGCAGGGAATCTGTTTCTGGAGCCAGCTATTTTAAGTCACTAAACCTAACATTCCACAGACAATAGAAACAACAGAATTGAAGACTGAATTCCTTCAAGATTTAATTTAGGAAATAGTTAAAAAGAAAGGGTATTTTCCTCTACAGAAAAATTTCTTTAAAAATGGGAGTGAGGGCGCCTGGGTGGCTCAGATGGTTGGGCGTCTGCCTTCAGCTCGGGTCGTGATCCCAGGGTCCTGGGATCGAGTCTCGCATCGGGCTCCCTGCTCAGCGAGGAGCCTCCTTCTCCCTCTGACCCTCCCCCCTCTCATGTACTCTCTCTCATTCTCGGTCTCTCAAATAAATAAATAAAATCTTTAAAAAAAAATTAAAAAAAAATAAATGAAAATGGGAGTGATGCTACTTAAAATTTCCTATTAGCTTACATTATAATATCAGAGATGCTTTCTTTCAAATTTATATTCTACTCAGGGTATAATATCTACTCTGTGTGTGTATTATATTAGCGTGTGTTTTCTTTTAAATTTGTTTGCTTTTCCATTGGCAGTGGCTCCCAATACTCTGGCTTTAAATCTCTTAGCTCTTCAGTCTCTTGGTCAAACACTTAATAACTTTAAAGAATTTAAAGGGTAGAATCTACTTCATCCAATAGCTAAATGAGAGTATGAATAGTCCATTTTCCTGTTAGAAAAGTGTCCATTTTCAGCATACTGAACATCCATATCATTAATAAGCATAGTTTACAGCTTGATAATATACAGGTTCAATTTTTATACCAATTGCTTAGTTTTAGAAAGACAATGAAGGGGAGTGGCTCAGGCAGTTAAGCGTCTGACTCTTGATTTCAGCTCAGGTCATGATCTCAGAGTCATGAGATCGAGCCCTGCTTCAGGCTCCATGCTGAGTGTGGAGTCTACTTGAGATTCTCTCTCTCCCTCTGCCTCTGCCCCTCACCCCCACTCATGTTCTAAATCAATCAATCAATCAATCTTAAAGAAAAAGAAAGGCAAGGAAGATTTCTTTAATCCTTTTCATAGGTGATTCTAATATAAAACAGGGATGGTGCTTAGGTAAAATCTTTTTTGAAGTGAGGACATGGTTGTCTATTTTTAAAATATTGTGTTTCTCTACCTTCCTGACTTCCACTAAATAAATGTCTTAGTTGGAGTTCAAGATGTTGAGAGATGGAGAACGACTATTTTTTTTTAATTTTTAAAAAATATTTTATTTATTTATTTGAGATAGAGAGAGAGCACAGCAGGGGGGAGGGTCAGAGGCAGAAGGAGAAGCAGGCTCCCCACTGAACAGGGAGCCCGATGTGGTGCTTGATCCCAGGACCCTGGGATCATGACCTGAGCTGGAGGAAGCCGCTTAACCGACTGAGCCACCCAGGCACCTAGGAATGACTATTTTAAAATGTTATGGAGGTTACAAATTTTCTCTTTTTTGATTATATTCTAAAAACAAATATATTTTATAATAGTCTTCACTCCAGGTTCCAAGCAAACACACCCAAATAGATTAATTAATCTATCAGAGCCTTAAGACTGTTTTCAGATGCTATACTTACACTGTTTATGATGTCATGCAAATAATTTTGATTCAGTTTGTATGTGTCAACAGGAAGAGGCCTGGCAGAAACATAAAAATTCTAAGCAAACTAATTCTGAGACTCAAGCAATTCCATTACCAGAAATGTTAGTTAAGCCAAACAGTAGTGTGGCCAAAGCACATCAAGGAACACCACTGTTTTCAAGATTTGTGGTTTCCTCATATAAGGGACCTATTCTGCTCATATTTGGATGTGGCACAAGGGGGCTTTTGGAAAGCATGGTGTATTTCGATTACAAAAAAATCTCTACACAGCTGAGTAAATGTAAAGATGCTCACAGTCATACACTCTTGTTCCTGAGATTATAAATATGTTTGCTGCTTAACACTGAGAACACACCTTGCCTCCCCTACGCCATTTTTCGTTTTGTATATAAAACATTCTAATGTGGGGCGCCTGGGTGGCTCAGTCGTTAAGCAGCTGCCTTCAGCTCAGGTCATGATCCCAGGGTCCTGGGATCGAGCCCCGCATCGGGCTCCCTGCTCAGCGGGAAGCCTGCTTCTCCCTCTCCCACTCCCCCTGCTTGTGTTCCCTCTCTCGCTGTGTCTCTCTCTGTCAAATAAATAAAATCTTTAAAAAAAAAAAATTCTAATGTGGTCCTTTGTGTGTGGCTCCAGTTTGGGTCTAACATTTTTTTCTCTTCTATGGCAGAATAGATCACCCGAAAATTTCTGCAGAGGCACACTGTCATCAGATTAAGCATCCTTCTTCTAAACCACAGCAGCCGCTGCTTACTGAGCCTACAGCCATCCTTAGATGAACTTATAAGGAAAGGATACGCTCCTACTTAGAACACTGGCATGATTTTGAGCATTTTAATATAAAATTTAAAGGTAGTTTGTGCAAATTTCCTTCTCTATGAAGTGATTGCAGTTGTTGTGTATGTCTAGGGTGATATAAAAGTCCTTAGTCCAAAACAAGCATATGTCCACAATAAAACTAATAAAAAATATTCCTGTTATTACCTTGTATATATATATTACCTCACTGAACATCGACATTCCCAGAACATGAGGTTTAGTCATAAGCAGCCACATTCATCCAAAAAATAAAAAGTCACCCCTACTTGCCATTTTTTTTCAACCGAATGTAGTGGTTACAATGCAAATTTTACAGCTAGAAAGACCTGGGTTTAAAATCTATCTGTGCCAACCTTTTTAAATTATGCACAGTTTGAAAAGTGCCTGGCAGTAAATATGACAATTATCAAGCTCATTATTTAATTAAGAAAATATGAGCTAGGCTTCTCTCTTGGGAAGATTCTGGATCCTCAAAAATCCTATTTACTGTATGTTTCTCTATATTTACTGTTCATGGAAAGTGTCTAAAAAGTAGCCCAAAATTGTGGTGTCCTCTTTAAATGTTTGCTAATTTTTTCAAGATAGGCCAGTTTCCTCAAATCAAATCTCTAATTCCATGTGTTACCTGTCCTTGTTGCATTGATATATTGAAACAAAACCCCATGAAAATGCCACCCTGCCCCAATTCTTGAACCAGGTATCTACAAATCCAGAGGTCTCGGATGTGCAAATCTGCCAGATGCCCCACAGCCTATGTGGCTCCTGGAGCTTACCCAGCACCTAGCAACTCTGGAGTATGACCTGGAGTTTTAGGAACTCCTGAGTTGAAGGAAATCTTAATGATAATGATAATGATAAAGTAATGGTAAGGTTAACTGAGCAGTTGACCTTAAGAGCAAGCCCTTCCCTACCGCACACCGTCAGATGGGTAGACCTGCTAGTATGAAGAACACACAACTTTGGAAAGGCTGTTCCTCGCTGCCATCTACAAACACAGCTGCCTTTCTGTGGTCCATGGGATGGTCAGCAACGTGTGCGCCTCTGCTTCTGTGTGCCTTCAGCTATAAGACAGCAATGCCACGGTGCGAGAGAAGATCACTTATTGTCTCCCAACATCCAGTCTCTCCTTTTTACATGATAATAGGTAAGTACATGTTCCAGTCCCATTGGAGGCAGGGGTGACCATGTGACTTAGTCCTAGCCAGTGAAATAGAAAGAGAAAAAAATATAGTCAACTCTGAATTGTGCCCTTCAAGGCAAGGAGTTTGTCCTCAACATATCCTCCTCCCCACTTGTGAGTTGGGATGAAGGTTTAGTATTCATCACCTTCAATCAGACCAGTGAGGGATACATGAAAGCAATGGTGGAACGTCAAGACATGAGAAGGCTGAACCCTTGACATCACAGACCCACGTGATTATGATCCTACTAGTATGAGAGAGAAAGAAAGAGTGTTCTTTCTTGTTTCAGTCACCGTTAGGGATGGAGAAAGCAGAGACTCTGATAGTATTTGCACTCCTGACTTAACTCTTTAGTCGCATGGGGCAGCGCTCACCCCAGAGGAAGTAAGTGCACACCAGATGGGGAGTATGAGAAGCCACAGGATACACATGGCATATTTTACAGGCACGCTGACTTTACTAAAAGATTTTGGATTAAAAGAAAGTGTTATATTGAAACCCACAAGGGTGTAGTTTAATGTGCTTTTTAAAGATAAAATA
Organism: Mirounga angustirostris; assembly: GCF_029215605.1. NCBI lineage: Eukaryota > Metazoa > Chordata > Mammalia > Carnivora > Phocidae > Mirounga > Mirounga angustirostris. Next base: position 115,889,439 of record NW_026991712.1, read on the forward strand.
CAAGATATTAAATGAAATCTGGTACTTCAACAATGCTTCTAGTTCTACTCCAGATTTCTGAAATAAGCTGAAATTCTGAAAGTCTGATTTCTGAAAATCTCTTCTATCCTGCAGGAGGCTTGATGGAAAGTATGAAGAGCATTAGTTGTAGAAAGAACATTAGACTGGAAGTTTAAGGTTCTAGAGTAAACTCCATCTCTGACTACACTATATTAGACAAGTCCTATTGCCCTGGTGCTTTTACATGAATAAAACAGAGTCTCACACCTATGTGTCCAGTCAATACACACTATTATATATAGACACACACTACTGGGTTGTGTGCAGGATAAAGATGATGTAGACATGACCTTGAAAGACAATGAGATGCTAGGTGTTGTAATCCTGGAACAATGATGTCTAAGTGGAAACCTTCCCCGAAAGGCTGTTTACCATCATAAACATCCTACTGGGAAGCTCTTCAGTGGATAAATTCTACAATTCACACAGTACTCCTAAACAGCTTTCTATGTTTTGTTATGAAATGTGAAAACACTATTATAGATTACCAGCCATTGGGGGAATGCCTCCAACCTGAAAGACAGATATAAACACATAATCAAGAGTGAATGAACTCACAGAAAAACCAAAAGCAGGAGAAACACACAAAACAGATTGCAACAGATCCCATTTAAATTAATAATTAATATCCTCAGAGTGCTAGAAGATACTGTATCCATAAAATAAACGTATCAGAAAAACACTTGGAAATTAAAAATAAGATAATAAAAAAGTCACTGTAAGGGTTAGACTATAATGCTGAGGAAATTCATCTTAAAGTCAAACAAAAAGGCAAAGGGGAAGAACAAATAGATCTATAGATTTCAGATCTGACAGCTAAAAAACCAGAAATCTCATAGAATAAAAAGATAGAATGAACGAAGAAACTACCAGGGAAATACTGTAAAATTTTCCCAAACTGCAGGATAGGAGACTCAATATTAAAAAAGGCTGACCAATGTGTCTAGCACAATGAACGAATATAAATACGTGTACCGTCATGAGGTTTCAGAACTCAGGGATAAAGAAGTGATCCTAAAAGCTTCTGTGGGAGACGAAGTGAAAGGATACATACAAAGAAACAAAACTCAGACCAGCATGAGACTTTTCAGTGACAATACAGTGACATACCAGAAGAAAATGGTTCAAAAGAAAACCTTTAGAATTCATAGTGAAAGTAATTGTTAATATAGAGTTCAATATCCAGCCAAACTAACTTTCAAGTCTGAGAGTAGAATAAATAATAGATTTTAGACACTGAAAGGCTCAGAAAACTTACTTTTATGCATTCTTTCTTTAAAAAGTACTGAGGGATGTAAAGGCAATTAAAAAATCCTTCTCCTAAATCCCAGCCTTAAATATCCAGCTGCAGACTTGACATTTATAACTGGATGTTTAACAGGCATTTCAAAATCAGTAAGTCCAAATCAGAATTCTTCATTTTACCCCCAAATCTGCTCTTTCCACAATCTTCCACATTTCAGTTCTGGTTCGAAACCTGGAATTTTGACTTTATTCTCTCACATCCAGGTCTATCCCGTCCACAAAGCCTATTGGGGTCAACCCTTACAATATCTCCAGAATAGGACCACTTCTCATCACATCGACTGCCACGACCTGAGCCACCAGCAGATCTCCTGTGGTTCACTGCAACAGCTTCCTAACTCGTCTCCCTACTTCCATGCTTGCCTCCTACAGCCTAGCCCCTTCTGTGCCTCTCTTTCTCAAAGGGTGCCTTTTTGGGGGATCAGTGAGGTCAATACTACACATTATTTGCCTTTTTATTCTTTCTTGTGAGTGTACGGTATTTTCTAGAAGCTACATGACATGTGATAGTGAACAGGCTCAACAGACCCTGAGGAGACTGTAAAAATGTAAACAATGTCATTTTCTCTTTTTTGGAGACAAATACAGTTATTTTCATTAAAATATGTTATCTGTGTTAGCATATAGTAGCTTTATTATTGTCATTTTAAAATAAATACTTAGTTTTAAATTCCTAATATGGTAAATATCTACAGATAAAAGACACACAAAGCCCTTTTGGGGTCTTCAATAATTTTTTAAGAGTGAAAGGCCCCGAGGCAAAAAAAAAAAAAAAATGGCTAAGGGCTTCTGTACACGGCAGCCAGAGTGATCCTTTTAAAAGTCAAGTCAGATTTTGACCTTTGTTTGTCTACAATCCTCAAACAGCTCCTCACTTCACTCAGAGTAGAAGTGGACAAAAATAAAACCTTTAAAAAGGGTCGGGGGGGGAGTGTGCCTGGCTGGCTCAGTCGGTAGAGCATATGACTCTTGATCTGGGTTGTGAGGTTGAGCCCCACGTTGAATGTACAGACTACCTAAAAATAAAATCTTAAAAAAAAATAGAAGCAGACAAGATACTCCATGAGTCTACAACATCCTCTCTTAATAACTGCTATTCTCCCCCTTGCTCAGTGCCCTTCCCTCACCCTGGCCTTTTTGCTGTTCCTCCATCGTGCCAAGGATATGCCTTTATATTTGCTATTCCCTCTGCCTGGATTGCTTTTTCCTCAGATAGGGATGGCTCCCTCCCTGAGTTCAGGTCTTTGCCTTCTAAGTCATATTTTTCATTGGTTCCCTTTCCAGATACTTAAAATACTTGCAAATATCTCTTTGTCCCCCTGTGGTAGTGCTACCCCTTACCTTTGCCACTTACATATTTGTTTACCTTACCCCCTCTGTCAAAGAGTAAGTCCTCAGGGACAATAGCTGGTTTTAATCTCAAAGGATAGCAGACCTGATGACTTGTACCCTGTATGGTCTTAAATGAAAAATACATGATCTCAAGGGGTTATCTGGCTAAGCCTTCAGACAAGACCATATATGACCCATGGCAGAGAGCCCCAACTCTACTCTATTTTTAAAGTGTCTTAAAGACCCAGGCTCTATGAAAATTTGTGTAAAGGCTGATGTCTTGATGTCATCCTCATGCTGCAGGTTTTTACCTTTTTTTCTTTTTTTAAGATTTATTTGTTTGAGAGAGAGAGAGAGAGCATGAGTGGGAAGGGCAGAGGGAAAGGGAGAGAGAATCTCAAGTAGACTCCATGCTGAGAGTGGAGCCCAATGTGGGGCTCAATCTCATAACCCTGAGATCATAACCTAAGCTAAAACCTAGAGTCAGATGCTTAATTGACTGTGCCACCCAGGTGCCCCAAATTTTTACCTCTTTTGAGAAGAGATGTACAATTGCTGTTCATGTTCAGTTGGAGACCTCTTTATACCCTTGGAAGTAATTGTTAAATTTCTCCTTGTCCTCCTCATCTTAGCTGAAACATCCAATTCCTTTCATTTTTTCCACAGATTCAGTTTTTCAATGCTTTAATCCTTTTGTGATGGTCTTATGACTCCCTTCCAAATTTTTCATCTTCCTATTTATTTGTGTAGTCCTAAGTTAAGCTGTAAGAGTTAGTGTGGCGTCAAAGTTCCTAGAGTCTACTTTTCTTTTACTGCATCCCAGTGTATGCTTTTAAAATATACAATACATTGCCTTGTAAAAGAAAAATTGTTCTTAATCTGTTTGTATGATATAATTTGCAACCTCTTCCCAGAAAGAAATGTGCTTGCAATACAACACTCAAGTAATGATTCTCATGAACTTTAATGACATTAAGACTCGTTCTGGGAAGTTAGTTACCACCCACACAGTTGACCAGCTGTCAACCAAGTTTAGTGCCCTTTAACAAATATTATTTTCTTTTGATGTCAAATCTAATGCTATTCTAACCATTCTCTTTTCCCCCAAAATGTCCCTACCAAGAGAAAATCTTTAAATTAGCCTACTAGAGAGCTTTTCTCTTACAGGAAGTTTGTTATAAAACTTTGACACATACTAACAATGAAGTTGTCATTTTTTTTTTAATGCAGGGATAAGTGATCTTGTTCTAAAAAGGGAGCGATAGTAAATATTTAGGATTTACAGGTCACATATAGTCTGTGTTGCATATTCTTTCAAAAAAATTTAAACAACCCTTCAAAAATGTAAAAACCAATTTCAGCAAGTGGGCCAGATAAAAAACAGGTTGCAGACCCAAACTACGTGGGCCACAGTTTGCCAATGCCTAGTGTAATAGTTCTTGAAGGTTCAAGGGAGACTCACTCATCTCAAAAGAAGCAGAGCTGTGAGTATCCTCTGGATTAAGGAACTTCATGGCATGTATACTATTGAGATCCTTTGTGTTTTTCTTCCTGAGCCTTGGAGTTTTTGCTGGGATATGGCAGTTTGAGCGCTTGAATGTCCAAGTCTAATGGCTGAATGGGTTCTCATTCTACTGGGCTTAGATGACTTGCCATCCAAGTTGAGAGCTTGGAGAGCAGTTTGGGCTCTAAGAAGTGGTTGAACTGGGGTTTGAAGTTAAAATAGAACTCCTCCCCAGAATGAGATTAGAGAGGTATATTGATATCTGAGAGACATAAATGACTTCCAAGGAGTCAAGTGTAGAACCCAAAGTTTCTGTCCCATGTTTTGAGGATTTCCATAGCCAGCGTTCTATATTTGACACATTCCATGGCTAAATGTCTGTTATTTTACTAAGAAACAATCAAAGCCCTTAAGAAAATTTAGGATGAGCAAAAGTATGCATTGTTAAGGAAAAAAGTACCCTAAACTTGGAAACGAGACAAAGGGAAGGCAGTACACCTTTTCGATGTAATACTAAAGACCTGTTTAACAGGCTCACCCAAAGATTTAGAGAAATACACCTTTCTTGGACTTGCTAAGTATTGCTAATTAAATTCCAGACTTGTAGATTTTTGTCCAGTATAAAAGAAAACCCCAAATATTGCTTGTTTTTTATAGCCCTGAAGGACATTACCTAGTTTTTTGTATCTAACCTAGAAATGTTATTCTAACATTCTTTTTTCAGATAGTTCCTTGAATGCTCTTTGAACCAGCTGGCTTCTTTATTAAGAGCTTGAATAAATCCTTGACGTGTTCATTCTATATTAAGAGTCATGTTCAACTTTTTGAAAATTATCCTTTGACAACATTCACAGAAGTCTTAAGTTTTCTGTGTTTTGCTTGCAGTCAGATTGTGTATATATTTGCATTTGTCTAACAGTTAAAATTATATGTAGGAATTTTTTCAGAGGTTTTCTGTTCATTTGCTTATGTTTGGAAGCGGTTATTTATAGTATTCTGTTTTTATGGTGAGTGAGTCCCTTGGGCCCCTACTAGACGTTTAGCTTCCCACTTGCTTAGAACACCTCTAAGAATGAAGGTTAAGTGGTTGCAGGAGTTTGTCTTTTGTGTGTTAGGAGAATACTTCCTTAAACAAATAGATTCACTTTGAAAGGAAGGGAAAAGGGAAATCTGGGTGATTTTACAAGGGTGTGAAGAGAAAGCGTTAAGGGAAATTTCTGCCAGGTCTTGGTCTGACAGTGAATTAAAAGAATAGTAGGAAATAGATTGAAACAGATCCAATTTATCAAGACAGCCTCTCTATCACCATCCCAGGCAAAAGAGCAGTACCTGAAAACAATTTAACCAGTAAGAGATATTTTACTTTTATAGGTGACTTTACCTCTTTCCAGAGGGAAACTAACAAGACTGTAGACTTTCAAATGAATGGAGTTCACATTTTCTAGGCAGAAGCTAATAAACACTTATATACTTCTAGAGTAAGGGAATATGAAAAATATCCCTCCTCCACCCTACAATAAAAAGAGGAAAAATGCACAGAAGAAAAGTTTGGCATTAACTGGTGGTGTTCAGTTTACTAAGGATAGGGAACCCCAAAATATACAAATAGCTACAGAGTTAGCCTTCAGTAGTCCTTTCTACATATATATATATATATATATATATATATATATATATATATATATATATATTTAAGATTTTATTTATTTTAGAGAGAGATGGAGAACGCGAGCAGGGGGAGGGACAGAGGGAGAGGGAGAGAGAGAATCCCAGGCAGACTCTTTGCTGAGCACAGAGCCCAATGCGGGGCTTGATCCCAGGACCCCGAGATTGTGACCTGAGCCAAAATCAAGAGTTGGATGCTCAACCAACTGAGCCATGCAGGTGCCCCCTTTTCTATATTTCTTAACCAGAATTTTTAATCCAAAATTTAAAGAGATTTAGTGGTGCATTAATAGTACTTTGCAAACTGTGGTTGAAGTATGTTAAAATTCAAAGTTCAGTGGATATTCCTAATGATGAATACTTGGACAAATTAAACTGTTTTGTTTTCATTAAAAAGACAGTTAAATGTTTTAGACCTGATTTTATTCTAGTTTGGGATATGATGCAAAAATTATACCTCATTTGCATCAAACTCACATCAAAATTTTAAACAAAGTTATACATGACCCAGCAATTCTATTTCTACATAAACCTATCCAATAGAGAAATGAAAACCTATGTCCACACAAAAACTTGTATACAAACATTCATAGGAGCATTATTCCTTATAACAACCTAAAAGTCCATCAACTGATAAATGGATAAAGAAAATATGATATATCTATATGATAAAATATTATTTGGCAATAAAAAGGCATGGAGTACTGATACATTCTACAACATGGATAAACCTCAAATGTATGCTAAGTGAAAGAAGCCAGTCACAAAAGACCATATATTGTAGGATACCATTTACATGAAATGTCTGGAATAGGCAAATCTATAGATACAGAAGATAGATTGGTGGCTGCCTAGAGCTCGAGAGGAGGAGATGTTGGGGGGCAAGGTGGGGAGTAATTGCTAATGGGTACAGGTTTCTTTTTGGGTTGAAAAAATGTAAAATTAGATTATGGTGAGGAATTCTGTAATTATACTAAAAACCACTGAATTGTATCCTTTAAACAGATAAGTGTTATAGTATGGAAATTATGTATCAATAAAGCTGTTAAAATATTTTAGCTTATGCATGACTGACCTGTTCTCTGATAGGATGCATATTTAATTGGAAGTTACTAAATTCCTTGTATTTATATCATAGGTCAGATCATTATTTACACTAAAAATTTAAGTGTTTGTAGGTTATGTTCAACAAAATTGAATTATAACTAGTGTCTATTTCTTTAATGATGGTTATACATTTTAGGCAATGCTGCAGTAAAGTGAAAGCATGGAATGTCATATTTCTTTGATAGATCTTTAATATGAATAGGGATCATACTATTTTTAAAGCCTTTATCTCTTTATTTAGAGAGAGAGAGAGCGCGTGTGCACATGGGGTGTGGGAAAAAGGGAGAGGGAGAGAGAGAATCTCAAGCAGACTCTTGTGCTGAGCACGGAGCCCTACTTGGGGCTCGATCTCACGACCCTGAGATCATGACCTGAGCTGAAATCAAGAGTCAGACGCTTAACTGACTGAGCCACCCAGACACAACCTATACTATTTTTAAATGGCAATGTAAATTGTAATTCAAGATAATTAATTTTAAGGCTTGGGACTAATATTAAAATTGGATAATGGATGAATAATCTTTGACAAAATACTATCATGTGATAGTTTAAATTTACATATCATATATACAAACATAATTTGTTCTTCATAACATTCGAAGATCATAATCATTATTTTATAACATGCTCTATAAAATTAATTTTATCTTAAAAAGTAAAGTCTAACATTTTAAATACTGTCATCCACCATTGCTTAGCTTGTGATTTATATGAGAAATAACACATACTGAGATAAAATAATTTTTTAAAGTAGCTTAATAGAATAAATGACAACTGAGAAAGAAAAATTATTTTTGAGATGGCTTTTTATCAACATGAGGCTGTAAAATTATTTACTTATATATCCTACCCAGGTAGCAAAGTTATTTTTGTCTTTACCCAACTCAATGTGTTCTTTCAAAAGAGGCAATTAGCTTTTTTGCTTTTTTTAAAAAACTTTATTTATTTATTTAAGGGAGACAGCGAGAGAGCACAAGCAGGGGGAGCAACAGAGGGAGAGGGAGAAGCAGACTCCCTGCTAAGCAGGGAGCCCCACGTGGGGCTCGATCCCAGGATCCTGGGATCGTGACCTGAGCCAAAGGCAGACAGACACCTAACTGACTGAGCCACCCAGGTGCCCCAGCTTTTTTGCTTTTATACTGTTTTTTGGAATTGAAATGATAAATAACTGAAAGTAAACAAACAGAATAATAAGAGATTCCTGGCCTCTAGAGAAATTAAAATTCTGACTTTTTTTTATAGACTTCCTGATTTGTTAGTAGTTAATACAACAACCAACAATATGGCCTTCTCTTATCATTGGGCATCTATATTCTTCTCTGACAACATTTTATAATGTTGTCTTAAGATTATGTTCCAAATTTGAAGCAATAAAGACAGGAGATTTTTTATACTCAGAATATATCTGATACACACTAGACAGTATCTAGGTAGCATCCAGAGTCTGCTCCCTCTCCTACAATCCAGAATATGGCATTCATAAGTAAGAGAAGCTGGAAATCATTAGTTTTAATTGATTTGCTCCCTAATTCCTTAATTAGGTCAACAGTAGGCTGCTCTGTTTATTGCAATCACATTATGGGAAAAGCTGTCATGTGAGGGGGAAAAAAATGTTATTAATGTGATTACATTTTTAGGATACACTCTCAGGACAAGTAAAATCTTCTACATGTTCATGTACAAGGGTTGACTGAAATAATTACTGTCAACGTATTTACTTCTAAGCTTTTTTTGGGTAAATTTTAAATACCTGAAGGTCAATTAGATTAGTGAGACCCTTATTGTTAATTGCCGCTTTATAGATTCCTTAGGATACGGAATCCTAATTTCTAATAACAAAGTTTATAAGGAGACATATTTTTACTTCACCCTTTCTCATCTTTATATCTTTAATTTTTTTCATCCCTATTGCCCTGGCTAGCCTCCTGTACAATGTGGAATGGGGATAAGACCCGTCCTTGGAAACCAGCTACCGAGAGACCCAGTTAACTGTCAACTGTTACTCGAAAGTCTAATAACCTTCAATCCACATTTTTTATCTAGTCTCATAATGATGTATAACCATCCATTACTTTTATAAGATGTCCCTGGTAAGAATGAATTTTCAAACTGACTTACCAGAAACCTTTTCTCTTATATGTCAGCCTGAAATAAAACTTTAATGTATGCTCATAAATAAATGATTTGTCTAGAAAGCTTTTCTAACAATCTATTCAGTCTTCTAGTTATCCAGCACCATTTCCTTAGGAATAAATTTGCTCTTGCCCTCATGGCATATGGTTAGTCTTTCTCCATCTTGCATTCCATTCATTTATTCATTCAACAAATATTTATTGATCCTTTGCTACATGTCAGGCACTATTGTAAATACTGGTGCTACAGAAATGAACGTACCCAAACAAAACTCTGGTATATTTATATGGTTGGCTTGTTGATTTTTCTTCAAGATATAACCCTTTACTTTCCTTAAGTAAATTTTATTGCTTTGTTTTGACTACTTCCTTTCATTTTATTTTATTTTATTTTATTTTTACAAAGATCATTTCCAATCCTTGCTTCAACACCAAGCCACTCTATCCACCATGGGGCCATTTAACAAAATATCAGATACATGTTTCCCATTATTCCACGTAGATTTGTAGATAAAATACCTAAGCCCTCAACTCAGATCCAAACTCTAGACGCGTGTGCAGCTACTAACTCCTCAGCTTTAACCATGCTCTGGGAGTCACACAGCTTTGCATTAACTAGAAAGTTGTGTGTGCTGGACAGTATTTCCTAACTTTACTGATAAGAACATTATCCTGGAGTTAATGTCAAGGGAGATAATACAAATTAGCCTGGCAGTGTTTTTTTCTAATGAAGCTATTCTCATAGTTACTTTGAAAAATCAAGGTGTTACTAGCTTAATAAGCCTCTATAATACTTTTCTAGAAGTTGGATTTATTGGTTATATTTTATTTGATATTTTGGTTATATTTTATTTGATAAGATATTTGAAACTTTTTTTTAAGATTTTATTTATTTATTTGAGAGAGAGAGAACATGAGCAGGGGGGTGGGGCAGAGGGAGAAGGAGAAGCAGACTCCCTACTGAGCAGGGAGCAAGATGCGATGTGGGGCTCGATCCCAGGACCCTGAGATCATAACCTGAGCTGAAGGCAGATAGGTGCTTAGCCGACTGAGCCATTCAGGCACCCCCTGAACCTGTTTCTAATTTTCATAAACTTCAACAATATTTGAGAAAGAGTACTTAATAATTTGTATTGGTTTGACAAGGTCTTCAAATACACAGAATGAAATCACAGGACTCATGAGTTTTCATATATTTAGCTTATTTAGTGACTTCTACCTTGGATTTATTTTGGTGCCCGGACTTCATATTTTATATAATGCTTGCCCCTAATTTCCAATCACATATAGAAATATTTCCCTGTACATATTTCATGACCCTATTAAGAAGGATAACTTCTAGTTACACTATCAAATTTCATAATCAGAATTTAAAATAATAGAAAGGGAGAAGGATACACTGCAAACTGGTAGCTTAGAAATGTTACTGTAGCATCTATCATTAAATATTTATCCCACAATGCTGTCTTGAGCAGCTGTGTCCCAGACACTGTGTAGGTGCTGGGGATACAGAAGGGAGCAAGACAGATACAGTCTCTGCCCTCAGGGAGGTTTCAGTTCAGCTCCAAAAATGAAAGAGAAAAGATGCTGAAAAACAATTGCTGGAGGTCTGACAGTGAAGGAAAGGAAAAATAACAGTACAGTTAAAACAAAAGCTGGAGGAGATGATTTGGGGGGAGGGGAGAGTGCAAGGGCTGATGGGCTCCAAATGCTGAAAGAAGTCAATATGCAGGGGCGCCTGGGTGGCTCAGTCGTTAAGCGTCTGCCTTCGGCTCAGGTCGTGGTCCCAAGGTCCTGGGATCGAGCCCTGCATCGGGCTCTCTGCTCCGCGGAAGCCTGCTTCTCCCTCTCCCCCTCCCCCTGCTTGTGTTCCCTCTCTCGCTGTGTCTTTCTGTGTCAAATAAATAAAATCTTAAAAAAAAAAAAAATGGGGCGCCTGGGTGGCTCAGTTGGTTAAGCGGCTGCCTTCGGCTCAGGTCATGATCCTGGAGTCCCAGGATCGAGTCCCGCATCGGGCTCCCTGTTCAGCGGGGGGTCTGCTTCTCCCTCTGACCCTCCCCCCTCTCATGTGCTCTCTCTCTCCTCTCATCCACTCTCTCAAATAAATAAATAAAATCTTAAAAAAAAAAAAAAAAAGAAGTCAATATGCAAAGAAGCCAAGCTCTTCTAATGCTTGCAGCTCCCGAGACTGGACACCAGAAGCCCAGGCTTATGCTCCCTAGGGAACTGGAGTAAGGAACAGAACATGAAAAAGCTAAGAATGACTTCAGAGCCCCACTGCCTCCCACCAAATATCTACTTGTTATGACCTGAAATCTCTTTGGTAGGGAACGTAGTGTTTCATAAGTATAAATAAATGGCTTAAAATACAAATGCTCTATTAAAGACAAACTAATTCATACTCATGTATAACTGACTGGTCACAAGAATGAATAGTTAATAGCAGAACCTTCCCAGCATAACATAAGTAAAGGGTGTTGAGCATTTAAAGTTTGGGGAGGGCTTCCTATCCCTACTCCCCAAAAGAATGCAGGTAGAGGGGGCATTGGAATATAATTTTATAAATTTAATAATTTTGCCAAGGTAGGACTGGGACAACTAGAAGCCTTATATATTTTTTTACATGTATATTTCAGCTTAAGAGCCAATAAAGTATGCTTTTCTTTATAAAGGCAAAAAAGAGAAAAGAACAATCTAATGCCAGAGAATTTGTCAAGTAAGGTATCATATACATTCATACAAATAAATATGTTGACTTTTCTTCAGGTCTTTTAGTTCCATATGGCTCTTTTACAGTTTTTGGACATAATATAGAATTGTGCCACACCATGTGTTCTCAACTGGGGGGCAATCTCGTCCCTGTCAAAAATCAGTTCTGGAGGGCAGGGGAAAAAAAGAAATCTTAAATAATGGTTTGTAGCCTGCCAAAAGGCCACAGTTCATGAACAGATATACAGTGTATCTGCATTATAATTTATCTATAAAAAAATAAACTCATGGAGGGAGAGTAATAATGAAATAAAAGGTTGGGAAACACTTTTCTATGATCTCCATTATGTTCTCCCTAGTGTTTCAAGTCTTCGGGCAGTTTTTTGGCTTAGCCAAAATAACTCCTCTTTGCTCTACCTTCCCACCCTTCTCCAGTAGAATAGCTCCGGTTCTTCCCAGTTCTTAAAAGTGTTCTTCAAACAACATATATTTCTGGATTCCTTTGACTCAAAATACTTCAGTCTTCTGAGACATCTTCAGTTACTTCCCTAAGCGTTAAGGCATCTTTCTTAAAATTGATTTCTGAATTTTGCCAATTCCCCCTTTTCTAAATCCTATTCATTTTCTGAACCCATACTGCCATTTCTCTACCAGCTGCCATTCACAATTAGATATACCACAGACTATATAACCATATTTTATTTTATTTTATTCTTTTTAAAGATTTTTTATTTTTATTCATTTGAGAGAGCAAGCACAAGTGGGAGCAGGAGAGCAGAGGGAGAGGGAGACGCAGATTTCCCACTGAGCAGAGAGCCTGATGCGGTGCTCGATCCTAGGCCCCTGGGATCATGACCTGGGCAGAAGGCAGACGCTTAACAGACTGAGCCACCCAGGCGCCCCTATAGAACCATATTTTAGAAGAACACCCATCCAACATCAGAAAATGATCCTAAATTCACTACCAGAACTTGTGAGTGTTTTACACTTCTAAGCAGATAGCCCAGATTCTTTATTTCATGTCTGATACTAGAGAAGAGTTCAGTCATTCTCTACTCTTAATAATTAGGGAACTTTCAATATCTTCCTGCCAAACTATCTACTTTGAGCAAACCTCTGAGATTATCCTCTTGTCTTTCTGTGCCAGCCCGGGGTACAAATGAAAGTGTATTAAGGTACTAGACTAGACTTTTTTTTTTTTTTAAGATTTTATTTATTTATTTGAGAGAGCACATGAGAGGGGGGAGGGTCAGGGGGAGAAGCAGACTCCCCACCGAGCAGGGAGCCCGATGCGGGACTCGATCCCGGGACTCCAGGATCATGACCTGAGCCGAAGGCAGTCGCTTAACCAACTGAGCCACCCAGGCGCCCTAGACTAGACTTTTAAGGCCACACTAGTTCCTCTCCTTTCTTGCCAGTCTTGCCTCACCATCTCTTTCCTATTTCTACACTCCAGGAATGCCATATATCTAGCAGGCCTCAGCCATATACTATTATAGTCATGCTTCCTTTCTGTTACTTCTTCCATTTTTTCCCCCTCTCCTATTTGTGTGAAACTGTCTACGTCTTTTTCCTGTACGAATTCTCTCACGAAGTCACTTCTGGTTGCAGCCTCCACCCTGTGCCGTGGTTAGTCCTATTTCCAACCAAAGTGGTTTGAAATCCTCCTTGCTCATTACCTCAACCTTCTCTCAAGGTAGGTATTCCTTTCCCTCAGGTAAATCCTACTCCTTATTAAAGAAATCCATCTGGACCATTAAAAATACCAAACCACTCAAATACTGTTGGTGTGCTCAATAGTTGCAAACTTAATGAGTTTTTTATCCCACCACAGGAGCCATTTATTAATGAACCATAGCTATCTTACCTGGTACCGAATGGCCAAAGCTTTAAGAAGTATGGCCTTCCAGGGATGTCTGAGTGGCTCAGTCAGTTAAGCGACACTCTTGATTTCAGCTCTCAGCATCTCAGGGTTGTGACATCGAGCCCGGGGTCAGGCTCTGCGCTGGGCGTGGAGCCTGCTTGGGATTCTCTCTTCCTCTCCCTCTGTGCCCCACCCTCCCTCTCTTAAAAAAAAAAAAGAAAAAGAAAAAAAGGCCTTCCAGTAAATGTTATATATCAGTTAAATTGGTGGAGAAGGCTGGGACAAACAAGTCTCGAAGAGGAAGGTGTCACTAATAATCATGTAACAGAGACAAATAATTTAGGCATCTTTCCTAATTACTGCAAGGCTCTCCCTCAGAATATCTGACTCATCTTTCATTCAGAAATTAGAAACCATTTGTATTTTATACTAAGCAAGAAATATAAAGAAACAGAAAAATTCTCTTGCCTCAAAGAGTGTGTAGACTTTCATAGGATATTATCTGGGCAAATAACTAAAAAAGTAAAAAAAAAAAATTTTTTTTTTTTAAATTATTAGGGTATATGGTGTCTGATTTATAAGCGAACTGAGAAAGGATTTAAAATGGAAGGTACACTACCTCCGGAAGGAGGTAGCATTTAGGCTGGGCCTTGAAGGACATGCAGAATTTTAGCTAGTGGAGATCTGGCCAAGGGTGAGATATGTGGTGGGAAGAAAGTGGGACTGTCATGGTGCCTTGAGTGATAAGCAAGGTCGAGAAATCAGGAGAAGCAGAAAACAGGAAAGTGTGTTTGCCAAAAATTACAAATTCCAACTCACTGAAGTATGGCTAGTAAAGTTTTAAAAAATATGCAGAGTGGAGCAAATGACAAACTATGTAAGGTGAGTAAATGTAAGTCAGGACTACAAAAAAAGGATGTGATTCAAAAGTTAAAGATGCTAGAAACCAGATTAGACCTTTGTCTAGCCATATGAAGAATGAATCACTGATAGCAATGACTAATCACTATATGCATGTAAAATATAGATGGAGCAAACTCCAGCAGAAATTTCCATCAACACCGGGATACAGGGGTGCTAATCCCTACCATTTACTGAACACCTAGTAGGTGACAGGAGCTGTCCTTTATACAGATTGTTACATTTAGTCCGCACAATACTCCAACTAATAGGCTTTATTAACTCCATTATACATCAGGAAATGGGCTCAGGAAAGTTCTACAGCATGAATTAGTTTACACTCCTACTGGACAGTAAAACCAAAATCTGATACCAGCTTTTCCCATCTTGAGACCATGCTCTTCCCCCCATGCCAATCTAGCCTGATTTATAAGTTAAGAGAAATGAAGTGGATTCAAGGATACCTCCATAGTAATGTCACCCTCATTGGTTGCAAATATGCTTTCATCAGTGATCTAGGGCTGGAGATACAGCCAGCACTCCAGGGACTGAGTATAAAATCTTGAGAGTGTATCGCAGCCTACGAGACCATCACTGTCATGTTGATGAGAACAGCTGATGAAAAAAAGTAAAATGTCGGGGCGCCTGGGTGGCTCACTCGTTAAGCATCTGCCTTCGGCTCAGGTCACGGTCCCAGGGTCCTGGGATCGAGCCCTGCATCGGGCTCCCTGCTCAGAGGGAAACCTGCTTCCCCCTCTCACGCTCCCCCTGCTTGTGTTCCCTCTCTCTCTGTCAAATAAATAAATAAAATCTTAAAAAAAAAAAAAAGTAAAATGTCCATTAGGTTAAGTTCTTAATCTGTCATTTAATAGAGATCAGTGGCAAGAACACGGGTTTAGGAAAGAGATGGCCCCAATTCCAAATGTGAATTCAGCTATATACTATTTACATGGAAAACCTTGGATAGTGATTACTTCTTCAATCTCAGCTTCTTCATAGAGTCATTACAGCAAGTTAACGATAAATCTTTGTAGAAAAAAGATAGGCAGCTCTGGATAACAGAAAAGTACATCATTAAGGCTAAAGAGGTTTGGCCTCATTCAGGCATTAAGTTAGCTGTCTTGTCTTGGGCAAGTCACAGACTGACCATCTTTCTTCTGTAAAAAGTAGATGGCACCATCTACTTTAAACATTTGTTGTACATATCTGAGTATAATGTATGTTAGGTACCTACAGTACTAGACTATATTATAGCAATGGACCCACCACATTAAATCATTAACACAATGCTTGGCAAAATACGTGTAACTTTCCACCCCAACTGTTTTTACACTTGGGCTCTATTATAATGTTATTGGTGACTATAACTTAAAAATACTACAGACTATTGGAAAATCGTAACAGCAATTTGGTAAAAATTAGACACCTTAGGCGTTTTAAAAATTGCTAACTTTGTATTGTACTTAAAAGTTAAAATTTACATAAGTGGAAAATTATTCATTCTTTTATACTCCCTCATACATTTTTTTCACTAAAAGTATTCTCTTCTAAAAGCATTCCATTAGACAAAGTGCTTCGTCAATCTGAGAAATAAAAGATTAGTACCATTAACAGAGACTTTGATAACTGTATTACTAAGAAAATTGTTAAACATGCTTGCTATCTCTGATAGCATTGTTGAAGTGGTAGGACCCATCTGTGGTCAATCCATTATGTGAACCATGAAAAATATCCATCCTTGCAAAGCTGGTCCCCAACTGCCCCCTCAAAAGCAAACAAACAAACTGACCTCAAGACAGTATTTAAATTAATCACTCCAAAGTAAAGTAAATCAGGGTTACACCCCTGGTATTCCCTAATTAAGCAAGTCAGAAGAAATACAAATATCGAAGATTAGAGTAGTATACATCTAATGGGTCATCTATATCCACACATCCAACACATGGTTTATGAATCGGAGCGAATTTGGGGAAGTTCAATGTACCTTTTGGGTTTACACAAATCTTTAAAAAATAAAGAAAAAAAATGTATACACGTATAAAGCTCCTTGTGCCAAGCAAGAGGGATACCATCAGTTTGCCTCCTTTCCCACCTAGACGACATCTTACTGATTTATCCATGAATAAGCCTCATGGATGCCTTAGGAAACCACTCCATACCTGTCCGGAAATGTGCCTGTTGGTTGAAGCTCCATTTCTTACATTATAAGAAGTATGTGAATAAAATAGGACTGCCATTTCTTTTATCTATTCCTCCCCCGTAAAGCTGCGATAAATAGGGTCACTCAAGCCTCCCTTTGCCCAACGCTAGCACTCCCACAAAATTGGTTCTTATTTTTTACTTTAAGGAGGATGTGGGCTTGCAAGTGTTTTCCTAACGGGTTTGCTGAGTTTCAGATGTTTAAAGAGAATTTGAAACCAGGTGAAGTTTGGTCTTCACACTCTGAAATACCGTCCTGGGATGTGGGCTAGGTGTCTGTGGTTATTCAGAGCTAGGTACCCTGCGAGCTTCTGAAGGAACTGTGATCTGATGTACACCCGCCGGCGTGGGGTGGGGGAGGGAAGAACTGGCCGGGGAGAAAAGAAGGGAATTAGCGTCTACAGAGCACATCCTAAGGTTCCGGAGTTGCTGACTCCATCCCTCGCCACCTCGCTGCTGGCAACCAGCTGGAAAGGGAAAGACCGGCGACCCTGGGTTTGGGTTGAAGGCGGCGGTCCTGGTCGCAACAGCCGGCCTAGACACCTGGCTTCTGGGGCCCGCCCGATCTGGCTAAACCCTCTCTCCCCGCCGGTCCTGCAAAGCGGCAGGCACCGCGCTCTCGTTCCCGTCGGAGCCCATCAGATTCCTCTCTCCCCGAAAGTGCTAACTTCAGGGGCTCGGGGGTACAAGGGGAGAGCAGACCAGAAGGCACAGGCCGTGGGGTCTCGGGGGCGGGGGGTTCAGGTAGGGAAGAAGGACGATCGCCCCGGCGGTGGCCGCCTTTTCTCCTCGTCCTCCACCCCCGATGCCCCCACCCCCCACCAAGTCCGCAGAACCTGCGGCGGCCGCGCGGTGCTCGGCGCCAGGCTGGGGTCCCTGGCCCCGACGCTGGCGCTGGCTCGGAATGGGTGGGGTAGGGGCTGGCGGGTCCCAGAGCCCCAGCAGCGGTGGCTGCAAGGCGCAAACCCCGGGCGGGCGACCACCTTCCGCCCGCCCGAGCGCGCGAGCAGCAGAGACGCGAGCGAGGCGCAGGGCGGGCAGTGGCTCCCGCGCACCTAGCGGACCGAGCCGGGCGGTCCTCGGCGGGCCGCCCCTCTCCATCCCTCGGCGGTCCCCGCCCTTACCTCCGGGCGCGAGGGTGCCGCCGGGGAGGGTGCTGGGGAGCGGCGAGCGGTCTCCCGGGCCGGCTCAGCGGCGGTCGGCGACGGCGGGGTCGGCGGCGGGGCCGCTGCTCATGGCGTGTGGCGCCCGGAGCACTGCGGCCGCGGCCACGGCGGCGCCTTCCTCCTCGTCCTCTTCGCGGGCTCCCGGCCGGGACGCAGCTACCGCCCCAGCCCCGCAGCCCTCCTCCCCTCCGCCTCCCGGGCCGCGGACGGAGCCGCCTCCAGCGCCGCCCCGCGCGCAGCCGGGCCAGCGGCAGCCAGCGCCGCCCAGCGCCCGGCCCCGGGGTCGCCGCCGCCGCCGCCGCCCGCCCGGCGGTCCCAGCCCCGCTGTGACGCAGGCCGCCGTGCCCGGGAACTTCCTCCCCTGCGGAGACCACCGCGCGCCGGGACTGGCCGGCGAGGCTGCCGCTGGCCGGCGGAGGCTTCCCCCTGGCCGTGGAAAACGGACCCTGCCGCGCCTCCCCGCGGGGCCGCTCCCGCCTCCGAGGCGGCCACCTGGCGGCCTCCGCCTGGGGAACGGGCTGCGTCCGATTCCTCCCCACCCTTCACAGGGCGCGGAAAACCGAGCCTTCTCCGCGCTCTGCGGCCACTCCAGTGCCGCAGCTCCTCCCCTGGGTGTTAGAGGGGGGCAGCTACCACTAAAAATAGCCCTTCTGGCAACTCCCCTGCGGGACTGGGGTCAGGATGGAGATCATCCCTCCTCCTCATCTCCCGCCCCGCAGGAGAACAGAAGGACCCCATAAGAACACAAGAATGAGGTGGGGCGGGATGGGGGGCAGGCATTGAGGGAGACGGGGGAGAATGGTTAAAACCAATCTCCCTGGACACCTGAGTCTTCTCTCCAGCAGGAACCCCCATGCTCCCGGACACTGAGAGCTGGGCTCCGTCGTCTCTCCAGCAGCAGGTTCCAGAGACGCGGAAATTGAACGCCCCGCCTGCGATTGTGAACTGCGCTGTCCTCCTCAAAACCACTTGTTGTTAAGAGTATGGGGGGAGGGGTTCTCTCTATTGATTGATCTGAAGCTGTTTTTCTTCTCCACACTCTCCTACCCAATTTCAGGATGAAAAAGCAAACTGTCTTCTTGAAAGCTGACAGCTATTCGTATGGAAAATCTTCTGCCCAGTGAAATGTACAGACAAGATTACTAGGTTATATAAAAATCTCCTAGGATGCCTTCTCAATGTTAGTTATTCTAAGAGTACTGAAAATGAACGTACTACTCTGTCCTGGCAGTCAGGAAAAGGCCGATGTACCTTTCACTAGTTGATTTGTTCTTACAAGCAAGCCTTAAGAAAGCAGGCACCTCCTTTAACCCCATTTGTAGTTCCAAGTCAAACTGAAAAGAAAATTTGTCCAGAAGTTGTTCTCTTTAGCTTTTTAAAAAATTTTTATTTTATTATGTTAGTCACCATACAATACATCATTAGTTTTGATGTAGTGTTCCATGATTCATTGTTTGCATATAACACCCAGTGCTCCATGCTTCTCTTAAGCTTTTAACTGCTTTTCCTGGGCTCGCTGGGCCAAATCCAGTATGCTGTGGAAGTCAACCTTAAACCCTCTTAGGCTGTAGGAGATGACTCTAACACCAGCCTTAATTAACTAGATCAGCACAAAAATCTAGGGTGGGGCCTTTCTCCTAGATAGCAGGTGAAAAACTTCCTGGAGAGTTCGTGGGGAAAGGGAGAGGTTGGCTTCAGCAATTTGCTAAAATTGTGAGCACCTTGCAAGCTACCAGATCCTATCTGAGGTAGCTCCAGCTCTTAAATACCTTACCTGGATTTAAACACTCAATGAGGAAATACTAAGGGCACAAACCTCCTGTCGGGGGCTTTGTTCTGCAAGTGCTTTCTGAGCATCTCTATCCTCTGTACAATTGTCACCCTGACCTCAAGCTTATGCATCCCTGAAATGCTCCATTACCCAGTGACAAGGTTTGGACTCAGGTGAACCAGGAATAAATCCCTACTCTTCCTGCGTAAATGTAAGGGAGTTACTGCTAATTTTATTTTATTTTTCCATCATCAGCTATATAAGGATAGTACTCTAGGGTGCTGTGCAAATTAGATAACATGCTTAAAGCAGCAAGAACAGTGCCAAGCGCTTTATAAGTACACAATAAACAGTAGCTGTTATGTACTTAATATACTCTTCATAGACCTGAAAGCAAAAGGACCAGGAATGGCAACAAGGTTTGGAAATGGGATATGAACCCTGAAAATTGAGTCTCCTGCCTCCCCCAGATGTTTAACTGCAATGCTTTTGTCTGCACTTGACCTGTTTTTTAAATAGGGTGTATTGGGTAGGGCTACATGTAGTCACCTGATTCACATGCACTCTAAAGTCTGAGAGGCACGAGTCTGAAAACCACTACATTATACAACTTAGTATATTTTTTCTTATTTTAGAGCATGTAAACCCTAAGTCTAGTCACCTCAGTCAACCTAACTTAAATCAACATCCACACTTATCAAGCCCTCAGAAAACCATAAGGTGAATCCACAATCCATCAGCCAATTTCTGTGAGTGCTGGACTCTGAGGGCCTCAAAGAAGTGTAGTAGACCCCCTGATCTGTGGGGAATATGCTCCAATACACCCAGTGGATGGCTGAATTTGCAGATAGTACCAAACCCTATAGAGGCTGTTTTTTCCTGTACATACATACCTGTAATATTTATAAATTAGACACAGTAAGAAATCAACAATAAAATGGAATAATGATAAAATACTGTAATAAAGTTATGTAAATATGGTCTCTCTCTCTCTCAAAATATCATATTGTATTGTATTCCCTCTTCTTCCTTTTGTGATGATGTGAAGCGATAAAATACCTATGGGGCAAGATAAAGTGAGGTGAGTGACGTAGGCATTATGATGTAATGTTAGGCTATTATTAGTCTTCTGACAATTTGTCAGAAGGAGGATCATCTCCTTCTGGACCAGAGTTGACTGTGGGTATCTGAAACCATGGAAAGCAAAACCTCAGATAAGGGCGGGGCGGGGGGGCGCTGCTGTATAAGGCTTATTTCCTGCCCTCAAGGTGTTCACAGAGCTTGAGAGAGGGAATCTGGCAGCCCATGAATCAGAATAAACCATTTCGAACTAAATGTGATTGCATTTCGGAATAAGGAAAGGGCACTATGCCCGAGGTGAACCATGTATACAGAGCCACCATCTTCACCTTTCAATCACCCAATTTTTGAGACCAAAATTTGACATTCTCAATGGGCTTTCAGAGTGAGTTCCCACACCAAGACTCCACATAGTTACAAGTTAACCATGTATTGGTTGGCAATAGGGAGCTGAAGTGGATCTTTCTGGGCAGTGCAGGGCCATGGTAAGGGATTTGGAATGATACAGATCTGGGCTCAAGTCCTCGGTCCACTCCTTACTATCTATGTGACCCTGAGTTTCTTAATTTTTGAACCCCAGTTTCTCCATCTGTCTATTAGAACATCAATACCTACTTTTTTTAAGGTTCTAGTGAGACTTAGAATATCTGCAACCCCTCTAGTGGGTTGTATAGAAGTGGCAATTACATTGTTTCGTTGTTAGTTATAATAAAATGCAGGCTGGGCTATAGCAGTCCTTGAAGGCATATTTCAAAAGTTGCTTTCTCTGTGAACTTCCAGAGGCTCCCGGCGAGTGTAATTCTCCCTTTCCTGTGCTCCCACAGCACTTACCATAATGTGCTGCCATTTATCTCTTTACATTTTTGTTTCACTACTGTGTCTTTTTTCATCTCTATGTCAACACCTAGCACAGAGCCTGGTATTAAACGTTGAAAGAATGAGTTTTTTATTTTTTTTATTTTTATTTTTTTAAAGATTTTATTTATTTATTTGACAGAGAGAGACACAGCGAGAGAGGGAATACAAGCAGGGGGAGTGGGAGAGGGAGAAGCAGGCTCCCTGCAGAGCAGGGAACCCGATGCGGGACTCGATCCCAGGACCCTGGGATCATGATCTGAGCTGAAGGCAGTCGCTTAGCCAACTGAGCCACCCAGGCACCCAAGAATGAGTTTTTTAAAGTGTCAAGTTTTTGTACTATTCTGACTTCCAGTATACAGTAATTTGTATTAAACATCAGGCTCTAGAATGTGAAATCCTTTAGCTCATAGAGTTTATGCTGACATTATGTATTATGTATATGTATCTGCTTAAAGCTTGATTTTTCAATGTTGGGCCTGTTCTTGAAGACCAACCTGCTATGCTTGTTTTGTTTTATATTTGATGTCAGTTGATCCTGCCTAGTAATAGTGAAAGTAAAATCTAAATTCTAAACCAAAACCACCAGCAGGGTTTAACCCAGCATTCTCTACCCACCCTATGCACATCTGCTCCCCCGATCCTTTCTGAGCTTTTGTGGGAAGGTCCTGAGCTAACAGAAAGCATTGTTGTTTTAAGTTTCAACTCTTATAACACTGTTGCAACAATTAGCACTTTCTGAATTAATAGCTGCCAGTTAAAATCCACCTTTAGCAACAGTTTTGAAATCCTTGGTTCTATGCCATTAAAAATGCTAAGACCAGGAGAATAAAACCTCCTCTAGAAAATGTCGTATGAGCAGGAAGTTGCCCAAGAGGTAATGTGGTCAAATGTGGTCTTGACCCTAAAATGGCAGTTGAATTTGTGCCAGAGGAGAGGGTGGTGGTGCTGAGGATTTAAAAATAGGACACTACAAAACTATGGGCCAAATTCTTATAAAATCAGTCTTGTTTATTGACCACCACCACCTCCCAGCCCTCATACATCGCCAACACACACACACACATAAGACTGAAGTGGTTGGTCCCACTAATCTGTGATAGACTTTGGAAATGATAGTAAGAAACACTAGGGGCGCCTGGGTGGCTCAGTCGTTAAGCGGCTGCCTTCAGCTTAGGTCATGATCCCAGAATCCTGGGATCAAGTCCCCCGTCGGGCTCCCTGCTCTGCGGGAAGCCTGCTTCTCCCTCTCCCACTCCCCCTGCTTGTGTTCCTGCTCTCGTTACCCCCCTCCCTCTCTCTGTCAAGTAGATAAATAAAATCTTAAAAAAAAAAAAAAATAAAGAAACACTTACTAGGTACACACTGTGTGCTAGGTACAAGCTTTATATGCATTGTCTGATTTATTTACCCTCGCTATCCAGGCAGTGTTATTTCCTCCTATTGACAGAGGAGAAAACTGAGGCACATTATAAACAAGTCACTAATCAAAGGTCATATGACCACTGAGTAGAAGATTTAGGATCTGGGCCTGGGCAAGTCTAATTTCAGAGTTCTCCTGCTTAACCACTACTCAGTCATATGGAAAATGAATATTTTTAAATTGAATCCATCAAGTACATTCAGTAAGGTACTTTTTCAAGAGGTTTTGAAATGGCATTAGTTTGTGCTTTGCCCAATAGCCTACTCATGTCCCAAATGTGTCTTCATGAGGCGATTTTACAGCTTACTCTTTAACTGAAAAGCATTTTATGACTGAAAACAAACTTCTTAATGAAAGATCATAAAGTGTCTGTGGCTTGGAAGTTAGGCAATATGAAATATACCAGGCAGAGAAACCCATTCTTAGAATTATTGTTCATATGGGCCAGTGATATATAAGTAACTTTCACATAATACATATATAAGCTTAAAGTAAAAAATGAGTTTGACATTCTCAAGAGTGGCTTTTATTTTTTTGCACCTGAATCTCAGTTATAATTATATTACTAAATAATATCTTCGTGCTACTATTTATTGAGCATATGCAGCCACTGCTCGAAGAACTTCACATCATCTGTAAATGACTAGCTGTAGCCATGCAGTGAATTATTCTAAAGGTAATGAAACATCCTTAAGGGGTTTGGAACGTCCTTATTTATTAAAACAAAACAAAACACTAAGATATACCTCCTAAGAAAGGTAACTCAATTTTCCCAGAACTCGACATTTCCAGTCTTTTAATGCCATATCTTATTATGTGTATAGAATGTGCCATAGAACATCTCAGATCATAGTTTAACATTGACTTGCTTCAAATTTCAGTGACATCAGCCCTGACAAAGCACTTAATTTCAAGCCAAAGGAATTGCTTCTTCCCTTTGACTAAGAAGCTGCTTGCTCTCTGAGGCATGGCTATCAATGGCTCAAGAAACCTTACCAGGGTAGTGAAATTGAAGATGCTCTTGTTACTCACATAAACATGACTCTCTTTGGAAAACTATCATGGGACACCTGGGTGACTCAGTTAATCGCCCCACTCTTGATTTTGGCTCAGGTCGTGATCTCAGGGTCGTGAGCTCAAGCTCTGCATCGGGCTCTGTGCTCGCCTTGGAGTCCACTTGAGATTCTCTCTCTCCCTCTCCCTCTGCTCCTCCCCCCCATTTGTGCACTCTCTCTCCCCCTTCTCTCTAAAATAAATAAATAAATAAATAAATAAATAAATAAATAAATAAATAAATAAAATCTTTTAAAAAAAGGAAAACTGTCATGAAAGGTGCTTTGTATACTTAGAAAATGCTTTAACCATGCCCAGGTGATCTCTTCTTAAAACCACCACCCATACTAATACAAGATGATTTTCTTGAATTCATTTATTAATTTTCTGAATTTACTTATGTTGTTTACCTCTTAGGAAAAACAAAACACAACAGGAAAGCTTGGTTTTCCTTCTCAGTATCAATGGTAGTGGTCATTAATGGTCACTTTTATTGCTGTTAGTGAAAAGAGCACAAATTGGGATTAATGAGACCTAGATTCCAGGCGTGGCTCTGCCATTAACTAACTTTGTGACTTGGGACAAGTCTCTTAATATCTTTGCATCCTTAGTCTCCTTATTTGCAACAAAGGGGTTGGAATAGGTGATTTCTTAGGACTTATGCAGTGCTAAAACTTTTCAGATTGATCTTAAAATGATACATATTTATCCTCCCTAAATGTCAGTCAGTAATGGATATAATCACCAACATTTGATCAAGGAAGGGTGAAGGCACCCATTGCTGCTATCCATAGGAAATCTGCCCAGAGCATGGCAGACCCATCAGGCAACATCTTCCCAAAGCGCCTTTGTCGTTCACCATCCATGGTCAGTGAGCTGGGGCCTTTCCTCCGCTGAGGCATTTCCAAGCAGCTCTCCTTAGAAGTCTCCCCTTCAAGCCTCCAGGGAAATAGGGGTCTGTGGTCAAATTCCCTTGGAGGATACTATATCCCTTTCAGAGATTCACAGTGCATGTTAACATGCTTAGGACTCTGAGAAGTCCTGAGTTGAAAATACTTGTTTAACTTTGCTGACCCTAGCGTTTCTCTAACTTCATTTGATAATGGAACTGTTTCCTTTGTCACACTACCAACATTCCAGGAAGAACAAAATATCTCAGAATAGAACATTTGAACTGTTATTCTAGAGTTAAAGATGCAGAACCTTCGTAGGACCTTTTTTCCTTGGAAAGCACAGGAAATTATCAGCCCTATTAATTCATTTAATGAATTCCTACCAAGATAAGCCCTCTGGGTAGATGTTTTCCGTAGCTCCTTTGCTTACAAACATCAGCCGTAAACAGAGTGCCTCTCATCTTTAATAGGACAAAGAGCACCAGTTCTCACCAGTAATAGTGTGGCCTTGCTCCTTTACACTGAGGAATATTTCCTTGCCTTTACATATTCTTATTAGCCCCTGGGTTCTTTGACATCCTTTTAGAAATTTGAAACTGGTATAAGACAAACACATTCTGAGTACTTAAAGGGCTGGCATGGAATAGTTTATTTATTAATGATTTGGAAGACAGTTCTCCATGGGTTTCTAGTATTTCCACACATCTTATGAGCAAGGCACTGCACGTTTTGTAAGTAAGACCCTTTCTTCCAGTCTAAAATTCAAGGATACTTGTAGAGTGAACAGCCTTTGGAGAGAGAGAAAATGGCTTCCCCCAGAGCAAAAGGCAAGCAAACCTACTGTCCAGTATAATAAAGATAATGTTTCTCTTCAGAGCAAGAGGCAGACATACTTACACTCATTATAAAACATTCACATTCCCTAAGCTCATGGTTCCTCTCCTATAACACAACCTTCTATTACTGTGTTGGGACTCCAGGAACTGACACAAAAATGCTAATACTCTGGCTTCTACTTTTGCTGAGTAATAAACTTTCATCTGATCCAGGAGTTTCCTGCCTTCTACCACCATCCAAGAAACTGTGGCAGGCTCATTTTTTTTTAGCTTGCAAGGGATAAAGTCTCAGATCCTTCACAGTTCTGACAATAACTGGCTTTCCCCCCCCTATGAATTGGACATTGGTAGAATAACTTTATATCCTTAGGTGTTCTCCCTCCCGGAATCATCCCCGGTCTTGTGACTATTCTCTCCTTTGACTGCTTTTCTAGGCCTGTTGTAACATTTACAGCTGTCTCTCCTTGTTTCTGAGGTACATTCGGTAGAGGGTTATTAGGAATGATACGTTCTGATTATGGAATTTCAAAGAAAGGCACCATGAATTCTGTCTAGCATGATAACGTTTCATTCTATGAAACGTTACATTCTATCTTGTTTTTAAAAATAAGTTGAAAAATTAATCTTCAATGAAAAGGAAGTACCACCTTCTAGTAAAGAATGGATATCTGTGTATGTGTGTGGCGGGGGGGGGGGGGGGTTCAGGGAAACTTCCAAGTTAATTGCACTGATTGCTTCCAAAAGCAATGTAGAAAGAGAAAAAGACTTGAGTTCAGATAAGAAAAATTGCTTCATGTGACCAAAGGAAGGATCATTTTACCACAACATGAAAACAACTGTGGCCTTACTTAGGAGACTGAAAACATCCAGATTTCTTGAACGTCGTCAATATTCTTCAGCTTATAAAATGCTCCTGACAACAGTTTGATCTGATGTCATTTCACGTTAACTGTTGAGTTCATTGGCTAAAGCAGAACTCAAAATTATGCTTTCTATAACAATGCTTCTGATCAACTGCTTTGAAACAATCAGAAAATGTTTTCAGGGACTTTAGAAATTGGTTTGGGAACCCAGTCTGGAAATCGTAAGTGGTACGATTGCCACAGTGATTTGACTGCCACAGATAGGGTAGTAAAGTAAGTTTTGTTGAGTACTCCATGCCAGGCACAGTTTAAGCATTTCACATGTATTATTTCACTTAATCCATGTAACAACACCATAAAATAGGTACTGTCACTGTCCCCATCTCACAGATGAGAAGGCTGAGACACAGATAGGTAATGTCACTTGCCTAAGGTCATGCATGCTGTTAGAAGGTGGCAGAGCCAAGAACAGAATCCAGGCAACCTGACTCCAAAGCCTATACTCTAACAACTCCCTTTTTACTTTATAACATCACAATTTTTTAAACTGCTGGAAATGTGATTTTTTGCCCCTAGAACATTTAAAAGAAATCAACATCAGTTTTCTTCTGTTGATTTTTATCTCTAGGTTATGATCTTCCCAGATATAATGCTGTTCTTCATTTTTCTATGAGGAATATACCTCAGGACTATTAAGGGTGAATTATGTCCATCATCAGCCTATGTGGACAGAGAAAGGAGATACTACGTAGTCCGTTTTGAGTAGGGAAACACTCCAGTTAAGCCACCTTGAAATCTTCTGTGTAAGATTTTATCTTGAACTCCTACATGAAAAATCTTTAAATAATCTAAAACAATTACACAATAGGTGTTGAGTGTTTCTCTTTAAGTCTGTATCCAGAGAAGAAGGAAAAAGCAACAATATATTGAAGGTTATCAGTTCTTTACTTGGGCAAGCTTTAATCTTTCATGATCAGGAGTGGTAGGTAATACCAAATCAGCCACAATTGCCACAGTCCCCAGATGGGCACATTGTGACTCTGTCTAGACCAACAATCACATCATAATGCTTTTCCTCAAATCAGACTGGCCCCTTATCCCCTCCAATCTCCCAGGGAACATGGAGGTGGGAAGACTAGGGGACCTCTGCATGCTTGAAGGAGAAAGGAATTTTTAAAATCTTGGAGGACTATTTCTTAGAATGGTGAGGAAAGCATTTACTATATAGCATTTATAGATCGCTGCCCAGCCTCTGAAATTCCAGAATATTTCTGAAAACTAGTGATAACAAAGCTTATGTAGAATTCTCTGCAAGGTTAGATCTGTTTAGTGTTCTGAAGACAAATGGCGTGGTACAAATTTCAGATGCGAGAGTGAGAAGCACTTCTGCGCACCCTGCCACCATTTTCACAGGAAAATGAGGGAGTCAGCACGGTCTTCACTGAACAATTTTTGTGGAGATTGGTGGATATTTTTCTCTCTTCCCATTAAGGCCTTGAAAAGCCAAGAGTTGAGTGGAGATTCCTGCCTGTCTTCTTCTCAAATCGAGAGTAAACCCAGAGGTTCAAGAGAAGCACAGATGAATCTGTCTTCTGATCTTTCTGGGACCCCAAGCAGCTGCACAGAAGTATTGTAATTCCTTAACTAAAAGGATTTGGATTTATCTTGATTTTACCCAGCACTGTTTTTTGGTTTTTTTAAAAGATTTTATTTATTTGAGAGAGAGAGAATGAGAGAGAAAGAACACATGAGAGGGGATAGGGTCAGAGGGCGAAGCAGACTCCCCGCCAAGCAGGGAGCCCAATGCGGGACTCGATCCAGGGACTCCAGGATCATGACCTGAGCCGAAGGCAGTCGCTTAACCAACTGAGCCACCCAGGCGCCCCTTTACCCAGCACTGTTTTAAAAACAAAAAACAAACCGAAAAAACCTTATATAATTGAATTCTTACAAACCTAACTTTTTTTTTTAGCAAAATCAACTTCCCAAATGTTACAGTTTACTCTGAGGGGACCTGCCATCAAATTTGCATGTGCCGGGCGCCTGGGTGGCTCAGTCGGTTAAGCAACTGCCTTCGGCTCAGGTTATGATCCTGGAGTCCCGGGATCGAGTCCCGCATCGGGCTCCCTGCTCGGCAGGGAGTCTGCTTCTCCCTCTGACCCTCCCCCCTCTCATGTGCTCTCTCTCATTCTCTCTCTCAAATAAATAAATAAAATCTTTAATAAATAAATAAATAAAAACCTCTTTCCATTCTAGCCATCTTAAAAAAAAAAAAATTTGCATGTGCCTTCAGTGGCTTCACAGCTCTTTACCACCTCCTTGATTTTGTATGTATCTTGACTCCCCTTTCTCATTTCTCTCCCTTCCGTTCTCTCCTCCAAAGCGCATCAGTCTTTAAATACCCTATCCAAATCATAGCTCCATGAAGTGTTTCTAACACTTTCTTTTCTGAAAGCTCTTATAGTAATTAACCATTTTTTTTTATCTTCCATAGCTGTGAAAACTTAAATAAGTTGCTTGGCTTCTCTAAGCCTCAGTTTCTCTGTAGATAAATGGGGATAATTATAGTACTTTATAGTATGTTGTGAGGATTAGGTGATTTAATACGTGTGTCTTAGAACTGCCCGATACACATAAATATGCACTGTGTCAATTTTTATTAATATTCAACAGTTAATTTTATCTTCTCTTTTTTGACACTTTACATTTTTGTTTGTTTCCCACATAGTTGAGGTTCAAAAATTATTTGTTGACTTAATTATTTTGATATTATGTCAAGGGGGAGTACTTCCTTCATGTTTTTTAAAAGAATTAATTGACGGGTACCTGGGTGGCTCAATCTGTTGAGCAGCATCTGACTCTTGATCTCAGCTCAGGTCTCGATCTTCGGGTCATGAGTTCAAGCCCCAAGTTGGGCTCTATGCTGGGTGTGGAGTTTACTTAAAAAAAATTAATAAACTGATAAACATGAAGAACTGCCAGTTGACAGTTTCTTAAAAGCCAAGCTCTTGCAGCTTGATATATAATTTTTTTAAAAAGTAAACATAGTAAGTGCTTATTGCAGGAATACAGCATATATTTTTTATACTTTCATTTCTATTTCAATTTAACATATCACCCATGATACATAAAATAATCATTATCTCTCTTCCTCCCTCCAATTGAAACCCATGAAATTATTTTTTTTTAGAAATTCTTATGTAAAATATCTATTATGTTGTAGAACTTCTGCAAATATGAGTGATTCAGTCAGTATCTTAGTTAATGTTATGGAAAAAAGAGTACACACTGAGAATTTTGAAATATTGTTTTTATTGTTTACCGAAATCTGCATGTAGGAAGAAATAGCCAGTTTTAACATATCAATGTTACAGGTTCTTTTTTGTACCCGGTTTCCAGAGGGGTACATCCCAACATTCCCCCACTGGCTTCGTGAATTTGTGATCTGCAGGGGAAGGGAGCACCTTGCCCTCCAAAGAGAACACATTTCAAAAGTCTGTTTGAAAAGTAAAAACTGACAATGTTCATTTTAAAACAGAGATAGTTTAGCCATTGGAAGACAAGAGGAGTCAACATTTTTGTTCAGAAGAATAATGGAAATATGGCATTTCAAAATCAGGACAGAGGTGCTGAAGGTTGCTCAAGAGCTGAAATATTAAGATCTTTTCTGCTAGTTGAGTTTTCAATGTTTAGAACACAAAGCTCTGTTAATCACAAAGGAGCCAGTTCATCAATATTACTTGGATTTCTTTAGAAAGTAGCTAAATTCTTCAACTAGTCTTCTCTAGTCATCATGTAGTAGTTTGTAACAGAGACAAAACTTTGAATGGGGGAGAGAACTGGTAGAGAGACCAGATTGGCCGGGACAGTTCCTGCATTCTGCCTTCTTGTAACCAGGGCTTGCTTTCTGCTTGTGCTGGACTGAGGTACCCAGACGGAGTTATCTGATGAGGGGAAAAACCTGTTCCAGGTGGAACAGGAAATGCAATGGCTGAGGGGCGGGCACTAGGGACCAGATGAGACTGAGTTTCAAGCCAAGATACTGGAATCTTCTGGTCAAGATAAAGAGCTATGCATGTGTTAACAGTGAAAATGGCATAATCTGTGTTAACATCCCATAACTTGAAGGCATGACAATGAAGGAACACACATGGATTTGTGGCACATGGAAATGTGTGCACAGAAAAAGGGGATCTATGATTTTCTAAACGTAGGAAGGCATTCATTCTTTCTCACCAAAATGGCTACGTTCTGCTTGGTTATCAAGTCTGAAAATCTCTAAGAATGAGACTGTGTCCCTGGGGTCCCATCAGACCCTTGGGGATACAGCAACATGTTCTACCATGGCCATGATTGACTCCGTGTTGTGGTCCTGGCCTTTACATACCACTGGAGGAAGTGTGACTTTATTTCATCATGTTGATAAGTTATAAATTATAAAATTCTTTATAATTACCTCAATGCTATGTTTATTGGTCCTGGCCTTGTCCCTTTGGGGTAGGAACCAGAAAATTCTCAGGATAATGAATTCTGCCAAGCATACAAGGCACCACCGTTGCATCACTGGAAAAGGTCTAACAGATGTGTGATGAAGATGAACCATCACTGTCCTTGGATCAACAACTGTTGTGGTTCCCAAAATCATGCTTCCTTCACACTGTTTCTCCTTTGAGCACCACCCGTGTGTATACATGCTGCCTTCATTTTTGTTATGACTATGTTTACACAGCTTTATAGTTGGCTCTCCTTTGGGTGAAATATGGTAAAGATTGACATGAATGCAGCTTGGAGAGATCCTCCTCCAATTATTCCCTTTGAGTTAGCAGCATTTGGGCCCACCTTGTCTGCCTGGGGATTAGCTTTAGGAACAACCATAGCTGCTGGGATGTTATTTCGTAACCAGATGAAAGTAATTCTCACAAACAAAACTTCTATTGAATCACGGATTGAAGAAAAGGTTAACGATCGAATTCAGTATTACCAAGTAGATGAGGTCTTTGTTTTACCTTATGATTATGGGAAGTAGATGGAGGAATTTTAAACAGGTATTTACATGGTCAGGGTCCCTGAAGGAGATGGGCTAGAGTGGCCAATTAGAGAAGGCTGTCACCAGTAGAACTTAACAGTAGAACAATTGAGACAAAAAACAGATAAAAGAGTCAAAAGTGGGGGCACCTGGGTGGCTCAGTCAGTTAAGCATCCCACTCTTGATTTCCATTCAAGTCATGATGTTAGGGTTGTGAAATTGAGCCCCAGATCAACTCCACACTGGATGTGCAGCCTGCTTAAGATTTCCTCTCTCCCCTTCCCTCCGTCCCTCCCTGCCTCTAAAAAAGTCGGGGAGGGGGCATCTGGGTGGCTCAGTCAGTTAAGCATCAGACTCTTGATTTCCACTCAGGTCATGATCTCAGGGTCATGAGATTGAACCCCAGGTCAGGCTCTGCATAGGGTGTGGAGACTGATTAAGATTCTTTCTCCTCCCCTCCTCCCCACCATGGACACTCTCTCACTCTCTCTCTAAGGAAAAAAAAAAAAAGCATTCAGTATAAAGCAATAGAAGATTATAGTGGTACCTGCTGTCTTTTGAATAAAGGAATCAAAAGGAATGAAAACCTTCTTCACGAGCCCCTGCACTGAAGAGCTTCGAATAAAGCTATAGAAAAGGGAGTTCATTTCAGCCAAGAGACGGTTATGATACTGATTGTATAGAGGTAAAATTCTTGATGATTCCTTTAATAGAAGGTGTTTCAAGAATAAGAGTCTGGTTTTCTAGAAACTGTGTGGAGATGTATCTATGTAATTCTGAAATAGATCAAGCCCCAGAGGGCAAGAAGAAAAATAGATAGCCACAGTTAAAGTAAAATTATTCCTTAAATCCTCTCCATTTCTTGAAAATTGTACATATTACTAAAAAATTATGCAATGAGCCTACTCTGATCAAGGTGTGTTTTTTTCCTCAAAGGTGCCCTAGTGCCATGATCTAAATATTTTTATTACCATTTTGAAATGGGAGAAGCCATTCTGCTTATGCCTTTGAATTCCTGCCCCTCTTTGCCACCCTTCCTCTCCCCAAAAGGAAAAACACTTTACCAAAGTAAGTCAGTTGCATTGTCTCTAGGATTATTTTTATGTGTTGCACACTATGGACCACACCTGCAGATATAGTGATGCTTTTACCCTGTTTCCCCAGCTGACATTTCTTATGTAATATTCTAAATACTACAGAACTTAATATGTTAGATTCAATATAAACTTAAATTATTACCTGTCTTTTAATAATGCGGATTTTTATCAAATCAAATAAAGATCAATGGATGTTCTGTAAAAACAAAAACAAAAACAAGGTGGTAAGTTGAAATCTTCCTTCAATGCTTCCCTCATGCTCTCTCAAATGCCTCCAAAATTTTCTATTTCCACTTGTGCTCCCCTAGGTTAGCTCTCATTGCTTTATGGCTACACTGGGCTACCGCCTCCTTCCTAGTCTCCTGTCTTCACTTCATGCAGACCACCCTCCATGCAATCATCTAAATTATCTTCCAAAAGTATAGCTCTCAGCATGTATATTTTGAATGGCCCATAGTAGCTGCTCAATAAATCACTTGCTTTAAGTGATTCCCCACTGCCCAAAGGAAAAAGCTTAAACTCAAAGCCCTTATGTTTTGTAAATAATAATAAGAGACTATGATATAATAAAGAATATATTTGGTCTTTGCTGCCCCTCTTCCTGATACAGAGCTCCCAAAACCCTTGGAATTTCCCGAATGATAGAAATATCTTTGTTAAGCTAATGAGATGACTCATGTGGGCCTTTAGATAGCTTCAGGATGGAGGCTGGACATCAGAAAGGCCAGCCATGTGATTAGAGTGTTGGAATTTTGGCCCAGCCTGACCTGGGGTCAGGGAAAGTTGCAGGGACTGGGAGTTGGGGAGGGGAGAGATTGAGATCAATCATGTCTTCATAATGAAACCCCAATAAAAACTCTGACCTCAAGGCTCATTGGAGCTTCCCAGTTGGTGAATTCTCTCTCACTTTGTGGGGAGAGGGCACAGAAGCTGAGTTCTGTCCTAGGCTCTCCTCATTTGGCTCTTCTTGAGTTGTATCCTTTCAAATACAATTGTAGTCATAAGTATAGCATTTTCTTGAGTTCTATGAGTCATTCTAGTGAATTATCAAACCTGAAGAAGTTATGGAACTGCCATATTTATAGCCAGTTGGGCAGAAGTTTGGGTGGCCTGGGGACTCCCTGAAACTTGTAACTACCATCTGCAGGGAGGGCAGTTGTGTGGAGGGCTTTGCCCTGGACTTGTAGAGTCTGCGCCAACTCTAGATAGTCAGTGTCAGAACTGGGTTGGGTAGAAACAAAATCCAGTATTAAGCTGCCATTACATGAATCTACAGAAATAGAACATGTCACCAGAGCATGACTTTGGGTATCATAGCTGTAATGGAAAGATTGATGTACTAAAAGCCTCCCCAGGACCACAAAATGATAACACTGCTTCCTGTACTCTGGCTTTCGCAGAACCTGTTAGGTTGGCCCCCTGCTAAGGAACCATGCCTGTGAGTCATTTAAAGAAAGAAGAGTCAAAAGATTTTGACTAGCCTAGGGCAAGGCATTTGAAATGCATTATGATCTATGGTCTTAATTCCATGGGGTCCTACCAGTGGCTTATTTTGGTGAAGGCAACGTAAGTGTCCCTCCCCACTTAGCTTCTCTGAGAAACATTCCACTTAGGCAAGACAGCCCAGCCTGGCTGAGGAGTTAGAAATCAATGGGTATGTTCTTTGTGAAGATCTGGAGTCCTCTGTGCTGTCTACATCCTAGTAGCACTTCTGAGAAGAATCAAGCTGCTGATGCTGGTGACAGTGGTTATGGCAAGAGAGAGGCCACTATCTATTTGTTGCTCACCAAGGTATCTGTTTCTGATTTTGGCAGTAAAACATGGCAACAGAGGGAAAGAAGAGAGAAGGCCCAAGGCACTGCATACCTCTTGCCTACCAGACTTCGTATGAGTGCTTTGACTTGAGTTAGTTGATTTCATCCTCATAACCTCCCTGGGGCGGAGGGGGAGGTATGATCATCCCACCTCACAGAGACTCCAACTGTGCCTGTGAGTTCCTGGAGGCCTCCCAGCTTGTAAGTTAGAGAAGAAGCAGGAGAACTCAGGGCTGTCTGAATCCAAATTTAAACTCTCCATTCTCTGTTACAGCCTTCACACCAGCTTTGGGCTTTACCCTGGCATGCCCGACTTACACTCTGGGTGAGGAAAGCAGAGAAAGGTTATCTTTTCCCTCTCAACTTAGTCTAGAGTATGCTCCTGAACCAATTTCCCCCAGACAAGCTAGAGATTACCACTGGCAAGACAACACTGAACTCTTTTGCAGCCTTTTCTCTCAGCATTCTTTCATTTAGGCAAATTGGTGCTAATTCTGGGGCAGGTGGGAGCAAGTCATCCTCTCAGCCTCCGGAGACATCGTTGGCACAGCCTCCCAGGGCATACTTGGCTATGTTTCCAGAATGCTCCCCCCACGGCCCTGAATTAGCTCCATCTACTTACAAGTAGCAAACAGTGACTCTTCCAGAAGAATCCTTGATGGTGCATCCCTCTGACTGCCAGAAGACTCGCTAGAGGGCTCGAGACGTGCTGAAACCGCCCTGGGAGGTTGAGGCTTGGGGACCTGCATTATCAAGTGTCTGTGTGTCATTAGTAGGTGCCTTCTGTAGCATGGTTGGCCAGGCCCTGACACTCGAGGGCCTGGAGTATAGCGCCAGACCCTGGTGGCGGATGCTCAAAGGACACTCAGACAAGACATGCTGACCTTGGTTTCACTCGGCCACTAGCACAGCAGGAGCCTAGGACAGTGTCTGGCCTGTCCAAAATTTTTAACAGCCCGGGGGCTGGAGCCTGGGCTGCAGGCAGAGGGTAGCCACCACCAGAGAATGAACACCTCGAAATGAACCACACTCTCCCTCCCATTTCCTAAGGTTTCGCAGAGGTTGATTTCCCATGGAAACAAGCAGAAGTCTGTTTTAATCATCTGGCATTTTTTAGTTCCCTAATTTGTATGAGAACCTGGAGATACCGACATATGGTACATTCATTACCCCAGAAAGCTACAGCTGAAAGAAAAGTAGTTAAAGCCAGTCTTAAAACTGGAAAGCTTCAGCATATGCCTTCAAATGACTTTCCTTAATCTCGGAGATTGTCAAAAATGCTGCCCAAATAGTTGTTTCTGTTGCAGCTCAGTGCTTCCAGCAAGATTCACATTTGAACCTTGGTGTATGCCTCTCCCACAGGGCAGCCACCGCCTTACCTGCTGACCCAGACAGAGAGAGTGGAAGGAGCCCTGGCTGAGTCTCGGGCCCGACCCTTGCACACACTAGTCCTGTGACCTTGGGCTGAAACAGAGCTTCTCTGGGCCTCATTTTCCTCATCATGAAAATGCCATTCAATCATCTAACATATTTATTGAACATCTATTTTGTGGCAGGCTCTGTTCTAAGCACTGGGAAGATAGTAATGAATAAAACAGCATCCCCACATTTGTGGAGTTTAAATTCTTTGTGGGGGAGATACACAATGCGTAGAAGGCATAATATATTAGCTGGCAATAGGGGTCATGAAGTAACACAGAACAGGGCAAGGGAGTATTTGTGCAAGACGATTGCAAGTGGGAAATACACTGGGCCAGGAAGTCCTCCCTAGAGAGGAGGCAGCTGAGGAGAGGGTGGAAGCGGGTGTGAGGTGCGCCAGGTGGATGGCAGAGGAAGAGCATTTTGTGGGGAGGCCCTGGAGTCGGGGACTACCTCTGCTTTTGAGAAATAGCAAGAAGTCCAAAAATGGCTAGAATCTGTGAGCGTGGGGCTTTAGAGGCCACTGAAGAGGATTTGCCCATGGTTGCTCTCAGATGGTTTTGTGTAGAGGAGATATGATCTAAGTTGTGTTAAGGTAACTCTGGCTCCTACGTGGAGAATACACTGAAGGGGGACGAAGTGGGGCTGCCTTCGGCATAATTGAAGGGAGGCCCCATCATGGGTGGGACCAAGGGAATTGGCATTTGGTGGTGAGAATGCTTGGATTGTAGCCTATATGTTATTTCGAAGGTAGAGCTGCCAGGGCTGCCAGAGTAGAGGTGGGTGTGAAAGAAATAGGGGGTGAAGGCTAACTCCATGGTTTTTAGCCTGGTTACCAGGAAGAATGGAGTGTTCATTTTCTGCGACTGACAGTAGTTTAAGGGGACAGGTGGGGAGGCATGGCGTATCTGGAATTCAGTTTGGGGCATGTAAAGCGTGAGCTGCCATTTGGAAATCAAATGGTTACAATGGAAACATGTTACTCAACAAACAATAAAACTTATCAAATGAATTAGCTCTAAAAGAACGACTGCTTTTGTCTTCAAGAAAAATAAGAGTAACCTCTGGTGATGCCATGTGGTGAGAAGCTAAGATGCCTGAGAAGTAAATCATTTTGAGAAATGAAGTTTCTTTGCTTTTTTAGGATGGTCACTATTATCATTATTACCTTCTTGCAGTTAATTATCTAATGGGATCCCAAAGGTTCACAAATTTAAAGGTAAAGAAAGGTCTTGTCCCTGGAACATACAATATAGAAAGCACACATCCAGGGCCCCTAGGTGGCTCAGTGGGTTAAGCGTCTGACTCTTGATTTCAGCTCAGGTCATGATCTCAGGGTCATCAGATGGAGCCCAGCGTCAGGCTCTGTGCTGGGCATGGAGCCTGCTTAAGATTCTCTCTCTCCCTCTCCCTCTGTCCTTCCCGATCTCTAATAAAAAAAGAGAGAGAGAGAGAGAGAGAGAAAGCACACATTCACCCACCCATTTATTTGGTCTCTTTAGGAAAGTTACACAGTGCTATATAGTCTGAATGTTTGTATATCCCCCTCCCCCCCACACACACACCCTGGCCAAACTGATATGTTGAAATCCTAACCCCCAATGTGATGGTATTAGGAGGTGGGGCCTTTGGAAGGTGATTAAGCCATGAGCTGGGAGCCCTCATACATAGGAATAGTGCCCTTATAAAAGAGATCCCACAGAGCTTCCTGCCCCTTCCACCATGTGTGGACGCAGCAAGAAGTCAGCAGTCTGCAACCCAGAAGGGGACCCTCACTAGAACCCAACCATGCTGGCACCAGATCTTAAGTTTTCCAGCCTCCAGAACTATGAGAAATAAACGTTGTGTAGAAGCTACTCAGTCTATGGGATTTTGTTATAGTAGCCCAAATGGACTAAGACATACAGGCTAGAGTTGGAAGAAGGGTATTTATGACTAAGGGTATAGAGAAGACCATGGTACCTACGCTCATCTCAGTTTGAAGAAACTTTCTGGTCCCCAGATAGAGAGGGCTGTGAAGCTGGAGTCAAGCTGTGTAGTGGAAATTATAATATCTTGTTTGCAAGGTTGCCCAGGGCCTGGCTCATAGCAGGACTCAATGAATCTTCGTTCACTTGTTCTTAAGGACAAGAACCCTGTGTTATTAATCTTTGTACTCTTAGTAGGTACATAATAAATGTACTTATTTTCAGATATGAATGTGGTCACTTTATATATTAATACATTTATATTTTTATATTATATACTAATTTTATATTGAAAACTAATATATATGTATGTTTCTAAGGTCCTGGAGACTTAAGGATCGGGTAAAGACAAAGTTGAGACTTTAATTTAGAGCAGTGGTACCAAGTAGAAATATAATGCAAGCTACACAGGTAATTTCATGTTTTCTAGTATACACATTTTTAAAAAATAAAAAGAAAGCAATAAAATTGATTTTGATGATATTATTTAACCCAAAGTCCTATCCTTTTACCATGTAATCCATATAAAAATATTGATATATTCTATTGTTTTTAACTAATTCTTTGAAATCCAGTGTGTATTTTATACCTACAGAACATCTCAATTAAAACTAGCCACATTTCAAGAACTTAGTAGCCACATGTGGCTAGTGACTATCATACAGGACAGCATGTTTCTGGTGGCAATAGGCAGGTATTTTTTTTCCTCTTGCTTTATATTTTTATGAGCCTGACATTCAACTACAGAAACATGGTGTATTTTCAGTCAGTCAGGCTCAGATATTACTTGTTCCTTTGTTTCATATAGCAAGCAGTTATGTGGTCACTATTTTTATACATATTGGAAACAGAGGATCTCAGATTATCTTTATGCACTAACCACTAGAAATGGAAAATTGCTCTGCAGGTCTCCTGTTCCACCTGTTCTTATCTCTCACAGGTAGAAACAAAACCGAACAAAAGCCACGAAGGAAAGATCCAATAGCAAAACTTCTGCTTGTGTGGGTGGTCATCCTGATGTTGCACTTTAAAATGTTATTTTCCAGGGCACCTGGCTGGCTCAGTTGGTAAAGTGTCTGCCTTCAGTTCAGGTCATGATCCCAGGGTCCTGGAATCAAGCCCTGTGTAGGGCTCCCTGCTCAGCAGGAGAGTCTACTTCTCTCTTTCCCTCTGTTCCTACCCCCGCTCACGCTCTCTCTTGCTCACTCTCTCTCTCCAAACAAGCTCTCAAATAACTAAATAGAATCTTTAAAAAAATAAAAATAAAGTGTTACCTTCCTCTGATTTTATGTTAAAAATCTCTATGATGAAAAAGCATAAAAATGGTGGTGGGGGAGGGGGGGGGCACAAATTACTTGGAATTGGTGGCAGAAGGTCTTCTGAGAAATGGCACTCACAGGAAATAAAAACAAGGGGACAACTATCTTGAAAAACGTAGAGCTCTTAGTCGCAGAATAAATGGGACTTTAACTTACATTTCAGTTTATCAAAATAACTTCATGTACTTTTGCAGACTCAGTCATATCTCTTACAAAATTCCTCCCTGACTCCAGATTCTTAGTGTTGGTACTTAACGGAAAGAGTTACTGCAAGCAATACTGTTCTAAGCACTTTATTATTAATTTATTAATTTATTTACTTATTTATTTATTTAAAGATTTTATTTATTTGACAGAGAGAGACATAGTGAAGTGAGAGAGGGAACACAAGCAGAGGGAGTGGGAAAGGGAGAAGCAGGCTTCCCACTGAGCAGGGAGCCCGATGCGGGGCCGGATCCCAGGACCCTGGGATCATGACCTGAGCCGAAGGCAGACTCCCAACGACTGAGTCATCCAGGCGCCCCTGTTCTAAGCACTTTAAACGCATTAATGTGCTTAATCTTTGTAACTGTCCTATGTTCCTTATAATAAACCTGTAACAGGTTTGAATCTCAGCCCTGTCACCTCTAGTTAGGAAACTTCCTGAGATTCAATTTTCTAATATGTAACCACTTACCTCATAAGGTTGTTGTGAAAATTAACTTGAAATGTGTGAAATGTACATAGAACAGTACTCCACACATAGTAAGATTTCCATAAAATTACTGTTATTATTAGTAACAAATGGTTATTTTGCAAATCTTGAGGAAAGAGGTTACAAATATTCTATGGCAAGGAGGCCACAGGATTAGAATCTCTTTTTCGGGCTATTAATAGGCTATTAATAGACAGTGGTTTTCAGCTTGAAGAGCCAAAATTTCCCTTGTCCATATTATTAGAAAGCTTTAGAAGGTGTACTCCAAGACATGCGAGAATTGTTTCAAGATTATGTAAATCAAGAAATTATTTCAACATCATTGACATTTTTTTAAAGATTTTATTTTTATTTTTAAAAAGATTTTATGTATGTGTGTATTTATTTGAGAGAGTGAGTACAAGCAGGTGGAGAGGGAAGGAGAGAGAGAATCTCTCAAGCAGACCCTGTACCGAGCAGCCTGATGTAGGACCAGGGCTTGATCTCACAACCTTGAGATCATGACCTGAGCTGAAATCAAGAGTTGGACACTTAACTGACTGAGCAACCCAGGTACCCCTAAAGATGTTATCTTTAAGTAGTTTCTACACCTAATGTGGGGTTTGAACTCACAACCCCAAGATCAAGAATCGCATGTGCCACCGACTGAGCCAACTAGGTGCTCCCCAACACCACTAACATTTTTAAAGTAATTTGTGAATAGGCAAAACATGCACAGGATACAAAAAGAAAAGAGAATATAAAAAGATACACAGAGAAAAGGGTATACAAGATGTCAACTGAGAAAAGAGGTTGAGCTACAAAAAAACAAAAGCATTTATCTGGGGTCTCAGAATTGCAATCTGGGGAACACAGATTTGGGCAGGAATCCAAAGTGTACCCCCACCTCCAGCCGAGGGCACAAAAGTCAAAGGTTTTTAAAGACAAAAGGGAATGCCTGCATATGTTGTTTACAAACATTGTGATTGGTGTTGGTGGCAGAAAACCAGTCTTGGCTGAATATGATTGGTTACTAAGGCTATCACCAAGCAAAATCTCTCTCTACAGGAAGTTACAAGTGTTGAGGTTAGGTCCTTGGAATATTTGCTGCTTGGCCCAGTTCAAAAGTTCATGGTTCCACCAGGACGTGCATAAGGCTCGTCTCTATAATGGCCTCTTGGCTCCACTTAAATACCTCTTGACATAAGTAACCCTAATTCATTTCACCTTTCACATGGCCCCTTTTGATCAGGATCTTTCCCAGAAAGCATTGCTGATCAACCATAGATGACTTAGTCCCTCGTTGCTGGAATAGGCCTATCCCAGGAAGTCATGTATGGCATTGGGGAGCATTTTTAATCACTGAAGGTTGTTTTAAGGCATCCCTGTCGTTAGGGTCAGGCCACATGTGAGCAATAAGGGGGCTGGCAGGAAATGGTTCTTAGGCAGTTTACTCATCTGGGGCTTTATGAGGTCACATGGAGTTTCAGATGAATCAATTCATGGAGTGACCATAATCAAATGCTTATGGAGGTTTTAGCAAGGTGACAAGCATAAAAAGAGCAATTAGCAAAAAATATATTATAAACCTCATGGACATTTGGCATTAATCTAAGAAATTGTTAAGAATGTTGGATTATTAATAAGGGTTCAGTAAACTTCAGTGTGATAGAGCAGTTCTAAGGAAGTAAAACCTTACGTTAATTTTCGCAAATCAGCAGGGACAGCACAGTTTCATTTTTTAACAAGATTGATTACAAAGTACAAAAATGGAGTCCTTGTTGGGACCTCTATTTATAAGGTGGTCAGCTGAGCTAGTACAGACATGACTGGGAAAAGGTTGAAGGAGGTAGGGGAATACCTGGTTGTAATAACGTAACCTGAGAGGTAACATTTATAGGTTTGTGGGTATAATCAACAGTAGCATTTGGGACTAAAGAGAAATTAGGTATAGGGAAGACCAAGGGATCTCTGACATTGTGTTTTTTGGTGATAGATCTAACAGTCAGAGTGGTTTCTTCCTTTTGCAGTAGACTGAGAAATGTGGGTAAGAGCATTGTCTCTCTAAGAGAAAGAGGGGAAAACAAAAACAAAAAACCAAGGTAAGAAGCAACAGTGAGAAAATGGTATACAGGCCTGGTGGGGTCATCCTGGGAAAGCTGTCTCTTTCAGCTTTCATCTGCTTCAATTCCTGGAAATTTTTTTTTTTTTTTTTTTTTTTTATTCCTGGAAATTTTTATTTTTAGGTCACCAGTTGGTGTGTAGGTCTGGTCAGGATTTGGTGTTTTGTTTTGTTTTTGAGATATGACTGGTGAATCCAAGGGTCTTTCTCTTGGCGTTTGCTGGCACAAGGATTGGCTCATTGTACCTCATGGGAGTCTTGCCAATGGGGTTGAAGGGAGTCTTTTTGGAGATGTCTTCTCTAAGAGATGAAATCTCCGGGTTTGTAAGGTGTGATGTTTAAGATTTCACTCCCCAAGAACACACTGTGAAAAGACTGCTCTACCACAAGCAGTTAGGCCCTTACAACATTGACGTATGTTGTCTTTTGTCAACTGTGGATCAAAGAAGCAGAGGTTATGAGTGTTGGGCATCCTTTTATAAGAACAGATTTCTATTAAACTTATGCAAATACATACATTTGTCATGAAAAATAAGAATATTTAACAAGAGTTTTAGAACTCTGGATGTAGGGAGGAAAAGATAAATGTTTTGACCTTTGTTGTAAAGACAATGTACCAACTTGCGGTAAGTTACAGATAACTGAAAGTGGAGGGGCAAGGGGGGGTCTTTTTTTTTTTTTTGAAGATTTTATTTATTTATTTGACAGAGAGAGACACAGCGAGAGAGGGAACACAAGCAGGGGGAGTGGGAGAGGGAGAAGCAGGCTTCCTGCTGAGCAGGGAGCCCGATGCGGGGCTTGATCCCAGGACCCTGGGATCACGACCTGAGCTGAAGGCAGATGCTTAACGACTGAGCCACCCAGGCGCCCCTCAATTTTAATTTCAAAAACTTATCTAGAAAAGAAATGATGTATGACAGTTGTTAAAGAATAATTACAGATTTACTCTTAAAGGATAGTATAATTGCTTATGCATTGCATTAAATGAATATAAATTCCTTCTATATAGTATAGTTAAAATAAACCATACACTTCTAGGAAAATTATAGTGTGAGATTTATTTGTCTACACACTCATCCTGACATTGCTCTGCTAGGCTGGAAATGGTAGGACAGGCAAGGGCAATAGGATCCCCATATTATTGCTGAGGAGGGTTGTTCTAAGTTGAGTGAGGCAGAATAAGGATTTGAAAGAAGCAACAGCTCCTAAACTGATGGCAGAGCTACATCTCCCAGAGGAACCACCACCAGAATCCCCAGCCTTGCCAGGACTTATACAGAATGGGGGAAGTTCTTTTAAACAAAGATTGTTGCCTGGCTGTAAGCTGGAAAAGACAAGGCAACAAAGTATGAAGCCATCAAAGAGTGATTACAGCTTGGCCTTGAGGAGTTACCACTGTGTCTACAGGACAGAAAGGGTGGTTTTTGGGTACTGGCCTTTTCAGTTGGCCACATAGAACTTCTGTTGCTCAGTTTACTGTGGTATGAAGAGCAGTGGCTTTTAAATATGTTGGATCATTCCACAGCAGGAAATACAGTGTGCTACATCCCAGCACATACACGTATAAAACCGTATAAAACCGTGTGACTGAAATAAGAGTCTAAGAAACTGACACAATATTTCTATTTTCAGTCTACCCCCATGAGTGCATTTTATTTTTCATTTTATGAAATTATTCTTTTTCATAATATTTTTTAATTTAAATTAAAAAGCCAAAAGTAGGGACACCGGGGTGGCTCAGTCGTTAAGCATCTGCCTTCGGCTCAGGTCATGATCCCAGGGTCCTGGGATCGAGTCCTGCACCGGGCTCCTTGTTGGGTGGGGATCCTGCTTCTCCCTCTGCCTGTCACTCTCCCTGCTTGTGTTCTCTCTCTCTCTCTGACAAATAAATAGAATCATAAGTAAATAAATAAAATAAAAAGCCAAAAGTAGATAAACTTATGTTTAGCATTTGATGTTTGTCTTATTTGGAAAGATGATTTAGATATTAAATGAATATCCATTATTTAGTTTAACTTAGTATAAACTTTGATCTTATTTATATTTACTTAAATTACTTGTTTTTAGTAATTATACCTGGATTAGCCATTACATAGCTGATTATCATTTTAAATTATTTTTTGCTGTTGTTGACAAATTTTGTATCATAGAGATTATATGAGCTTATTTGATTAGTAAACCCAGGTAAAAAAAGTGGTTGATCTCATTATGTTTAATGCTGATAATTCTGAAGACAGGATTAAACCAACAAACTTGAGTTAGTTTTCATTTATCAAAGATTATTTTAGATTATATGAACTTGCAAAAATTTTGGGTTAGTTTTCATTATACTTCTGAGAACTTTAAGAACAGTTAATTTATAAGCATTTGACTTTCCTTAAGCCAATTAAATAGAGCGCTTTTACGAACTAATACCATCCAGAGGTAGAACAAGATCACATATCTATGACATAATCATATAAGCATACAGATGA
Organism: Mirounga angustirostris; assembly: GCF_029215605.1. Lineage (NCBI taxonomy): Eukaryota > Metazoa > Chordata > Mammalia > Carnivora > Phocidae > Mirounga > Mirounga angustirostris. The sequence goes on from NW_026991712.1 coordinate 115,934,067, forward strand.
AGAGAACTTATAATTTTTATTTTTGTTTTGTTTTGTTTTGTTTTGAATTTTAGCAATGCCTCAGGTATGAAACTCAAAAAGAATAGTTGGATTCTTTTGGTTTTATGGTTTTAGCAGATGGACAAATTTAGGGTTACTGGCTCAGATGGCCGAAGTCTTTTACAAAAGACTTTTATACTATTTGTATGTTATAAGGATCCTTTTAGAACTGTTTCTGAAGTCATTTTGTCTTTTAGAAGCTTCTGTACATCAATCAGGGGCATATTCTATTGTCTCCCAGAAGTTTGGATTCCTCTCTTTTAAGGGTGCTGCTTTAAGGTGGATTGATCTAAGTTAAAGGGTCCCTAGCATGGCTTTCACTTATAAGCATATGAATAAGTTGGTAGAGACAGAATAAACAAACTTCGTAAGTTTGAATGACCAAATTAATTTTTTTTTAGCAGACTCGAGGGTCTTGAGGGGTATGAGGAAATTCTTCAGTAATAGCTCACAATTTAACTTTAGTTTAAGGGTGCTAAGAAACAGAGGGAGTTCCTGAACCACCTTCATTAGGGTTTATCTCAAAGGGTGCTTGACTGCCTGGAGGATTCAGGGGGCCTTCAAGGTTGTTGCTATCGATGAGAAGCTCAGCTACATTGGGGTAGATAGGTAGAGGATGGGGGAAAGAAGGCAGAGGAGAAGTACTAGGGACCATGGTCCGTTCAGGAGCTCCAGAAAGCTTTTCTACTTTGGATAGCCTCTGGAGAAGGTCAGAGCTGTCTTCAGAGAGCCAGGATTAGTTTCTTGTAAAGAAGAGAGTTTTGAATCATTTGATCGCTTGGAGGCCTCTGAATACCAACTGAAATATGCTTCTCATTGATTTTACTTGGTTATATACCCCCTCTCCAGTTGTGCATGAAAATAAATTCATTTTCAGATTTCAAAGGATCTCCAAAGTGACCATTGCAATTTTATTTACTTATTTATTTTTAAAGATTTTATTTATTTATTTGACAGATAGAGAGAGAGCACAAGTAGGCAGAGCGGCAGGCAGAGGGAGAGGGAGAGGGAGAAGCAGGCTTCCTGCTGAGCAAGGAGCTGGATGCAGGACTCGATCCCAGGACCCTGGGATCATGACCTGAGCTGCAGGCAGATGCTTAACTGATTGAGCCACCCAGGCGCCCCTGTGACCATTGCAATTTTAAATGGAGATTACTCTCCAGATAACTCTGGATAGGAGAGTGTTAATACCGTGCAGAAGCCTTACCAAAGAGAATACCATTAGGAAAGTGTTAATCCCCTGTGAGTACTGGATAGAGTTAGGTGGGATGTGTGAATCCCCTGTGAGAAATTCTACCTAACAGAATTGGGTCAGAGAAGTTTTTCTCCTCTGTACAAGCCAGCACCAAACAGACATCCAAATGAGAGGCTAGAACTTCAAGCAAGGAGGGAGGTTCAGAGCCAGGAGGACTCAGCACAGGAACTTGGGCTGTGAGGAGACAACAGAGCGCAGAGGTTTCAAGCAGGTACCTTGCTGGTCCAACAGCAGCACCAAGTTGAGGTGGTGTGTCACTTCAGATCCTGCTTCTTCAGACACCAGAAATGTCAACCGAGAAAAGAGGCTGAGCTACAATTAAACAAACAAAAAAAAGCATTTATCTGGGGTCTCAAAACTGCAATTCAGGAAACACACATTTGGGCAGCAACCTAAGCAGTGCCCCCCACCAAAAGATTTAAAAGACAAAGGGAATGCCTATATATGTTGTATACAAAAATTTTTGATTGAAAAAAAATAAAAGAGGTTTTTTGTGTGATTGGTATTGGTGGCAGAAAACCAGTCTTGGCTGAATATGATTGGTTACTAAGGCTATCACCAAGCAAAGTCTCTCTCTACAGGAAGTTACAAGTGTTGAGGTTAGGTCCTTGGAATATTTGCTGCTTGGCCCAGTTCAAAAGTTCATGGTTCCACCAGGTGAGGACGTCCATAAGGCCCATCTCCTTAATGGCCTCCTCGCTCCATTTAAAAATCCCTTGACTCTGAGAAACAAACAGGGTTTTAGAGGGAAGGGGGGAGGGGGGATAGGTTAGTCCGGTGATGGGTATTAAGGAGGGCACGTCCTGCATGGAGCACTGGGTGTTATACGAAAACAATGGATCGTGGATCACCACATCAAAAACCAATGATGTATTGTATGGTGACTAACATAACATAATAAAATTAAAAAAATAAAATCCCTTGACATAAGTGACCCTATTTCATCTTTCACAAGGGCTACCAGTTTTTTGTGCATCCACCTGATATTCTGTGAATATCCAACCTTACACACACACTTTCAAATACTCAATTAGCAAATGTATTCCACAGGAGTCTATTGTCTTAACTGAGATATTCCAAAGCCATAGTGTTTATGAAGACTTGGGGCGGGAGTTTTAGTGTAGGAGTATTGATGAATGTTTCCCCAGGGTCACTGTCTTGCAGCCTTACCATACCTATTTTTTTTTTTTAAAGATTTTATTTATTTTTCAACAGAGAGAGAGAGACAGCGAGAGAGGGAACACAAGCAGGGGGAGTGGGAGAGGGAGAAGCAGGCTTCCCGCGGAGCAGGGATCCCGATGCGGGGCTCGATCCAGGGACTCCAGGATCATGACCCGAGCCGAAAGCAGTCGCTTAACCAACTGAGCCACCCAGGCGCCCCTTACCATACCTATTGACACTGTTAGCCATTGCCTCACCAAGGGTCCCAGAGAGGTATCAATAATCAGGTATAAGGAACGAGAAGTGGGTAAGAAGAGAGCTCAGAGAAAGGAAGGGGAAACTGATGAGTACCCATCTGCTGTCAGATATGACTCCAAGAATTTTAAAGATACTGTCTTACTTCATTTTCCCAACCCCCTTAGGAGATGCTTATTATTCTCTCCCATTGTACAGATGAGAAAACTGAGGTGTAGAAAGGTTAAGTGACTTGCCCAATGTAACACAGCTAGAAAGTTTTGGAGGCAAGATTCACACTTAAATCTGGCTGATATCAAAGTCCCAAGCCCATTGACTTCCACCCTCTGGGCAGGACGAAGGGGAGCAGGTAACCAGGAGGGTGGAGATGGCTGAACTGCTCTAGGAAGGGGGGCGGGGAGGTGAGATCTGGAAAACGAGCACTTGTAACATTGCAACCACACCCGATAGGCAGAAACCACAGACGACATCCCTTCTCTGTCTCAGCACCTCTTCAGACATGTGGACTCTTCACCAGGCCACAGTCCAGGCTAAGACAAACAAACATAGGTGAAGTTTTGTCAGGAAAGTGAACATTCTACTTCTACATGTGCTGCCTTCGTCCATTCCCAGAATCCCTACTTTGGTGGCTAAGTGGATATCAGTTATAATCACTTAAGAACATAACTAAGATTTACTTATTTTAGAGAGAGTGTGTGAGCAGGGGCAGGAGCAGAGGGAGAGGGAGAGAGATTCTCAAGCAGACTCCGAGCTGAGTGTGGAGCTGGACGTGGGGTTCGATCCCAGGACCCTGAGATCAGGACCTGAGCTGAAACGAAGAGTCGAATGCTTAACCGACTGAGCCACCCAGGTGCCCTGCTAAGATTGTTATAAATCAAAATGCTCGAAGAAACAAAACAAAACTAGGTGTGCTCTTCAGTTCTGGTGGTGTTATTGTCACAGTCCGTTTGGGCCACTTTGACAGAATAGCACAGACTGAGGGGCTTGAACAATAAACATTTCTCACAGTTCCAGAGGCTGGCAGTCCAAGATCAAGGTGTTGCCAATTCGGTTCTTGGTGAGGGCTCTCTTCTTGGCTTTTAGACAGCTGACTTCTTGCCATCACAAGACACAGAAAAGAGAGAGCTCTGGGTTTTTCCTCTTTTTCTTCTTCTTTTTTTTAAGTTTTTATTTATTTAAGTAATCTCTACACCCAACATGTGGCTGGAACTTACCACCCTGAGATCAAGAGCCAGCTAGATGCCCCTCTTCCTCTTCTTATAAGGACACTGATTGTATCATGGAGGCTCCACCCCCGGGACCTCACCTGATTACCTTGCAAGGCCCCAGCTCCTAATACCATCAAGTTGGACGTTACGGGTTCAACATTTGCATTTTGGGGTGACACAAACATTCAGTCCACAATACTAACCATAACAAGCCCATACACACAGAGCTTAGCAACTGGCAAAGTAAATTCACATAAATCACCTCATTTGCACCTTATGATTGTTACCAGTGAGTTAGCTATTTTTATTTTCCTTGTTTTACAGATGAGGGAGTTGAGTTGAGAAGGATTCAGTGATTTCCGCAAGGTCATACCCCTGGTAAGTGGCCGAGGTGAAGTGCAAATTCAGGTCCTCTCATTCCAAATCCTGTGTTCTCTTAGCTGCAGCAGGAATTGGGCCGTTCTGCCCCTGGTATGAGCAATAGCAGGCTCAAAGCCGAAACGAGCACTGATGTTTACTTAGTGCTCTGCTACAGGCCAGTCTCTTTGAAAACATTATCTCTAGGGTAGGTATTATTACTCTATTTTACATCCCTGAAAAAGCTTAAAACTCTCAGGTTTAAGTCACTTTTTCAGATCATGCAGCTGGTCTGTGACAGAACAAGTATTTGAACCAGGTCTGGCTGAACCTAGAGATTATGTTCTTAAACCCTCTTCTCTTTGAAATGCTCTTTGGAAAACAGTATGTAAGATGAAAATATTCTGTTAGACATACTTACTGAGATTTTAGTAGAAATGGATCTCTTGCCCTTTTAAAAGCATTAGTGTAGTACAATGTACTCCATTGAAAGCCCTATTTTCTAAGCACTGCAGATGGAGGACAGATGTTTCTTTATGCTCTGAAAGGTCCACTCTATGTAGCTGACCATAATGAGATTGTATCTTGTTCTGAATGTTTCAGAAAAATGGCATCGGACAGATCATTCCAAATGAAAGCCAAATCAAAGGAGTTACTGCATAGATTTGATGAAAACAACAGGATGTTATTCAGTGGTTTGGGTGGGAACTTTTCATTTCAGAGTTCATTCTGAACCACACATTTTCAGATGTGTTTGACCCTAAAATTGAGCCTGAAGTCAGAGAATTGCATGCATTGTCTGATTGAGATTTCTGTGATGTGGTGGGGTGTCACAGGTTTGGGGCTTGCAATGCTGGACTTTATTTCACTATGATACAGAGTTACAGGTATAACGAAGTCCCTAAGGCCATGGAGAGGGAGTGGAAACTTGGACTTATGTAGACTATTCAGATGAAGATACTTTCTGTGAGTTCAACAGTTATACTTTAATGCCTGAGTATATTTTAAACACCTATTTGGGAAGAATAATTAGGCTTCTAAGATAATATTTCATAGGCTTTGTTGTGTTTCGGGGTCATGATTGCAACCCATGAAAAGGTTTTCAGGGCCAATACACCAGTGCACTTAAGTTTTGACTGAGCTGATTGCCAAGTTAGGAAGTCTGCTGGTATTCTACAGAGAATCCTAGTATTTCAGAGCCCGAATTTGGCCTCACAGACACCTAGCTCAGTGTTTCTCATTTTATTGAAGAGGAAACCAAAGTGGGCCCCAGTAAGGGTTAGTGACATTCTGGAGTCAAACTTAATACAACTGAGAGAGCATTCCCTGAAGACCTAAAGGACCCAAGTTCGAGGTAGTGTTTGAAGATTTGGTTGAGGTTTTGCAGAGCATCTAAGAACACAAACTCTGAAAACAGATCTGCTAAAGCAGATTTCTTTGCTTACTAGCTCTGTGTGTTTTGGTAAAACATTTAACTTCCTCCAGCCTTAGTTTTCTCATCTGTAGAATGGGCATAAGATTTTCATCCTTTAAATTCACCACACCCATTAGACCTTCAAATAATGTACCCAAAGTTCTACTTCCTTATGCTGTTTCTTTACCCACAAACCTTCAATGACTTTTCATCATTTTCATAGTCTGTCCACAAAAGTACCCACTAGTAGTTTCTGGCACATACACTTGCAGTTAGGCATTCTGGGCGACCCACTGGCCCCGTGACACAGTTTACCGATGCCTAGCTTTCTGCTATTTATCATTCTGCACCTGCAATGTGCTAGGCACTGCTCTGGTTGCAGTAGATAAAGAAGTGAACAAGATTTGGTTTCTGTCATCAATTTAGTGAGGAGGAAATCTAGAAATAACCTCACTACATTGTCATTCCAAATAAAAGCACCTAACTCCAATTTCGGAGAAGGAAGGTGGTCAGAGAAGGTGTTGGAGACAAAATCATATTTCATCTTAGTCTTGGAAAAATGAATGGAGGGTTGACCAATACACAGATAGATGATGATGGGTAGATAGATGATAGATACTATTCCATATCTCCATGGAAGGAAGGAACTTCTGATGGAGAGAACAACATGGGCAAAGACACATGGAGGTTTAGAAAAGCCTGGCAAAGAGGACTGCCATGCAGTTCCATATGGTGGGCTTGTAGGAATGCATGTGGGAAGTCCAGTACCGCCCAGAGCATTTGGATTTTGGCCAAAAGAAAACCACTGGGGTCAGGTCACATTGCTGCTTTGTTACATCCCACAGGGCCCCAAAGGGCAAGAATATTAACTTTTGCAGTGAGTCACATGTAAATGACTGTGTTTGCCGAAGTCTCTTTCTCAATGTACTGAGCCTGGGGGCATCTTTCATACTGCGTGACAGAGTGAAAAGTCAACATGGTTACATTTCTGCCACTGATATCATTCTGGCCATGTGGCATTGGATTTCATTTTTTCAAGCTTCTTCTATCTAGTTACAAGAGATAAATCACGCTGCCTGGCTGTGGGAGGGCAGATGAGGGTGTGACGTTGGTACGTGATCCCAAAGGAGACTCCTACTGCCCTGTTCTCAGCAGCGCCCTGAGTGGTGATGGATAAATCTTGTTACCAATGGGCAACTCAACAAGCCATCCTTTGCACAGTGACTTGGCTACCTGATTGCCTCCAGAGAGATGTAGGTGCTGCCCACGGCATGGCCTGTTTTTTCAGCCATCTCTTGGCTGTCCCTCCTCTTCATCTTAGGCCAGAGAAAAGAGGAAGGAAAGAAAGGGCCCATGTGCTCCTGATGGGCCAGATTCTCCTTTTTCTGGTCCAGTATACTTCTCTCATTTGGAAGAGAACATCCCATTCACCTGTCAGCCAGTCGGATGGTCAGATACTTATGGAGCATCTCAAAGCCGGGAGCCCAGACTTCCGGGAGACATGGATGCTGTCCATACCAGCTTTATAGTCTAGTCAGGAATACAGACACTGAACAAGTAGTAGTTACCAAAGTGATGAATACCTCACAGTAGAGCACCAGTTGCTATGAGAACACACAACAGGGGAACGTGGACATGGACCTGGTTGAGGAAGTGACCATTGACCCCAAGCACTGGATGAATGGGAGTTAGCTAGGCAAAGGGAGCAAGGAAGAGCCTTCTAGGCAAAGAGAAATACATGTGCAAGAGGTGGGAAAGCACACGTTTTAAAAGATTTTCTACCATATTTGGAGGAAAAGTCATGAGAGCTAACCAGCAGTGAGCACTTACTGGGTCAGACAAGATGCTAAGCATTTTACATAATCTCATGGAATCCTCCTAAAGCCCTATTTCCATGAAGGTGGGGCCCTGTTTGTCTTGTCCCCATTGATCCCACTGTATCCTCAGTACCTGGGGCGGCAGCGGGGTAGGAGCAGACGCTTAGTGTTTGTAGACTGGAGTTTACGTTTTATAGAAGAGGAAATGGAGGCTCAGAGAGATAAGGTTACTCCAGTGTTACTGGTGGAGATAGGCCTCCAAGCCAGGGCGGAGCCGAGTGCCTTCCCGGTAGCCTGCTGATCGTCGGGCTCTGTCTAGGACAATGATCTTGCTTTCCCCTCCAGACACAAGGGAGCCCAAGCCTAGGCCTGGAACAGTCCTGAGCTGGGCACCAGGACACAGAGGAGGTGCACAGCACATAGCTCCAGGAGAGCCCGCCGCGTGTCTGGTGAGCCCAGTGGGCACACAGTCTGCCGTGGGAGCTGGTACCCCATTGGAGCCATACCCTAAATGCAGGGAGAAGCGACATGTCTCAGTCCACCTAAGACTGGAGGTGTCTCTCCAACTGAACCTGTCTGCTGCTTGGACACTTCGGCGCAGAGCCCCATGAACAGAAACCTGAGAACTGAAAACTTGGAGGCATCCGTGGGCCCCGAGTCAGACTCTGGGCTCAGTGTCAGTGCTGATGGATCGGCCTCAGAGTTCCAGCTTTGGTGTTAAAGCCCAAGAGGGTCAAGCACCTCACGGGTCACCGTTTTATCTGTGCAACCTTAGGACATTTGTCGTTCCTGGGAATTGTCACCTGAGCATGAGGAAGGCCCTCCTGAGAAGGTCCTATGTGCCCTGGTCTCGATAGCACCTCTTCACTGTTGTGTGATCTTCACTGATGCGGACGCATGGCAGAACAGCTCTTTCAAACAATTCCATCCTCCTTCACTTGCTATTATGCGTTAGGTTCTCCAGTGAATAAAAGTCTTATACATATGTCATAAAAATGAGTCATTTCAGAAACTCAAAAATAAGTGTATGATGTGCTCAAACTCTTAAGAAAGTTAATACTAACCCCAATCAACACTTCCTACTCACTGAGCATTCTGTGTAGATCAGAATATTAGAGTTGCAGGCACCCTAGGGAACACCCAAGTTCCCCCTCTCATTAGGCTCAGTTAGGCCAGGTCCCCGAAGCATGCTGACATATGGCCCTGAGAGAGAAATGTGTTATTTTCGTACAGGCCCTCCACAGTCACGGGCTCAGCCGGGGTCTCTGCTGATTATGCCGAGGCAGCACCCAAGCCATCTGGCTCATTTCCACCCTTGCAAAAAAATTCTCTGTGGGTACTCTTTTCTAAGCAGGAGGAATTAGACTCACCCCCAGAAGAAAAAGGGCCAATTTTGTTCATCTTCCAGAAGAAGATAAAAACAACCAATGTGATTGCACAAAGTCGCTTGGTAAATAATCTTCCCTTCCTCAGCAGAGCTCAGTGGCGGGCGGGGGACAGGCAACATCCAAGAGCTGCCGTCCCACTGGGTGCATGGACCCTGGAGACAGCTGACCTGACGTGCCACTAGCCTTGAAAGGCACGGGTTTTGAAGACGCCAAAGGCAAATGCCAAGGGATTCAGTGCTTCAAGGAGTGGGCTCTTCACTTGACTTACGGCTTTTTCCATGCTTAGCAGTGTGTTCAGCCAAAAGGCAAAACCAGGGAGGGACGCACCATCAGCTTGGGGTGAGAAACACAGCTTCTTAGCTGGAGCATGGCATGAATTCAATAAGGACAGCATAACCCGCTCCTCCAAATGTCTAAATCAGCAGAACGCATTTAGAACGAATTTAGCCTGAACTGGGATTGGTAGTCATTTTGCAAGTCTAAAATGTCTGCCAGTATTTCCCTATAATAAATCAGGACTCTCAGGGTGTTAAACTGCAATTCTGTAGTGAAACCCAAACTGACGGCAAGCCTCATCCTCACCTTGAAACAAAAACCAAAATGTTAACCACTCCTTTTAATGGGATGAGGGTCTTTATCGAACATCTCCCACAGGACTCAAAATTCAGAATGGCATTCCATTCTTCTCATGATAGCAAACGTGCTCAGAGTTTAGGTTAGGACATTTAAATAAAAACTGCATTTTTCAAAATAACCACATTTAAAAATACATTAGCCCTTTGGATGAAATTTTATATTTACACTAAAGGGTATTTAAAACTGTGCATATGTGTGTGTATGTGTGTGTGTATCAATCTTTTTCCAGAATATTCAGAGCCTGTACATCATAAAGGAGAGTATTAGATGCCGAAAACCTCAGCTGTACTCATCACTCCATCCCTTGCTTGCCACATGACCTTGACAGTGTGCACTATACAAAAAGTGGAGATTTGGTGCTACAGAGTCCCCGGTTCAAAACCTGCCTGTACCACATACTATGCAATCTCTTATATGACCTAACATGTCATTTAACTTGCCTGGACCTATTTCTTTTTCTAGAAGATGGAGATAATGCCTACCTTAGTATGTTTTAAGCATTAACAATGTTATATCTATGGCAGATGCTCAATATGGTAACCATCGAAGATGTCTCTTTCAAAGCCTAGTTTTCTTGTAGGTGAATTGGGGACAGGAACTGCTTTGTGCCCAGTAATGCACTGTGCAAAGGAGGGGTTGTTATCAAGATGCAGGACGCAGCTCAAATGAATGCAGCTTGTTAGGGAATGCACAGGACTGGAGTTAGGGAGGAGGCCTGGGTGCTGATCTCAGCTCTTCCACTCTTTGGTTAAATATAGATTTTCTGGACTTCTGAGAACCACCCTAGGAGAGCACAAAGAGTACTCACCAGGGGGACAAGCAGATAGGTGGCAGCTCCCTCAGATAGTGGGTCTGTGATCTCAAACAAGCCAGTTAGGTCTTCCTCTTCAGAAAAGTCTACATGGTTCCTTCCAGCTGGAAAGTTCTAGAATTCTAGAATTACATTTGGGAAAGAGGGAGCAAATAAAATGGACAGGAAGTGATTCATTGGCTCAGAGAAGACAAACTAGGGCAGATATGGAGGAGGAAGCATGGGGCTTAAAGGGAAGGGAAGAGGGCAGTGAGCCCTGAAAACCAGAGAACCACCTGTGAGTCTTCACACCCCAGGGTGGGGGGAGAGAGGAGGTAGTGCTGAGTTGTGTTCTTTACCTACACCTCTGTAGAAACAGGCTTTGCAGGCCTGTAGGTTGAATAGGATTCCTCTTCTGAACAGTCATGAGACCTTGGAAACTGTTACAATTTCCTAGTTTGTTTTCTCATCTGTATAATAGGAATAACACACCAAATAAGGCTGTTGGATGGATTGAGCTAGCACACATAAACAACCTGCCACCTGGCACATAGCATGTGCTAAATAACATTATTGTTCTATTCCATTATGCTATTTCCCCTTCGGGGATGGACACCAAGCTGAAGGAGCATAGACAAAATGATTCGATTTTTAGCTTTTCTCAATTTGAAATCATTAATGTGGTTCATGATGTATTGTTCTGCCCAGGGATCACAAGCCCGGTAAAATTTCCCCAAATCTCTTAAAGCAGACAGAATCAATTCTCCTTCACTTGGCTACTTCTTCAGGCTTTCCCTTTTCACAGAGCAATTGCTGGAGACTGGCTCTGTCTATTATGAAAAGGGCGACAGACTGTTCTCTTCTCCCCACAACGATCTAAGTAATTTCTCTGGGAAGCACGAGAGAGACCCTAAGACAAGGATGTGAATTCAAACCCAGTTCAGGCAAAGACTAGAAGGAAACTCCTCTCACATAGGTGGCATTTGGTCCTCCTGGGGTTTAAACATTTGCCTTGGGTACTAATTTACACAGAACACAGTATCAATGAAATAATTGGAATTAGGAGACCAGTTAACTCATTTGCAATTGTTTCCATATGCAATTCTTGAGGTTGCCAGCCTAAGGAATGCAAATTGGTCCTACTCCCATTTAGTACATTGAAGAAGTCTCTTATTTGGAATTCGAAATTCTGACGAGAAACCACCTTCTAGGAAGGGAGAATCTTGATAAGAGAAAGACATTTATTTTGGTGAGTACAAGCTAAAACATCATTCTTACTATGACTTATTACTATCAAAGATGGCATTTAGTAATGGGTGAGGATATATAAGCTTGGAGTGTGTAATTAGGAAAATACTAAATAGCACAACCAGAGGAGGGGTTGAGGGAAAGCGAGGGAGAGTGATCTGGAAAGGCAGACGGTGGGGGCCAGGAGAGTGAGGTACTTCAGTCCTTCCAAGGGAAAAAAGGGAGGTGAGCCCCAGCAGCTGACAGGCCTGCTCATGAGGCCTGGGAGATTCTCTACTGGGGGTGACTGACAGAAATTCTATGAGCTGTGAGAACTCTCACTGGCCCTACAACCCCTGCCCGCAGCTGTCTCTACTCTTCAGAGTTTTGTCTTGGAAGAAGGGACTAATTAGACAGGTGACACAAAAGTTCATGATATTTTTTTATTTTTAAAGATGTTATTTATTTACTTATTTGAGAGAGAGAGAGAGAATGAGGGGAGGAACAGAGGCAGAGGGACAAGCAGGCTCTGTGCTGAGCTTGGAGCTTGACATGGGGCTCGATCTCACAACCCTGAGATCATGACCTGAGCCGAAATCAAGAGTTGAGCGTTCAACCAACTGAGCCATCCAGGTGCCCCGAAAGTTCATGATTTTTACTAATAGAAGACCAATTCCCCTATCTCTGCCAAATGCATATTGAATAAATAGTCAAAGCAGGTTTTTTAGGTGCCAAATTCTTACCTGCCTTGGGCACCCACATGTCTGGTCTGGTCCTGGTGCCAGGCACTGCATGAGGCTTTCTGAGTGCATCTCATTTGAGATGAAGTCACTGAGATTAAGGACGGGCCACTGAATTGTCAAGATCTTACCTCAGGGGCTGCATTTGATAAAGGCAAGGCAAGGAGAAACGGAATAAAGGGGGAGAAGTCGAAGCTGGTCACCTTCTATTTGATTTATTCTCATCTCAGCGGCAGAGGGAGGCAGAGAGTAAAAAATGGTGTGTGACAAGCCCTCACCGAACAAACAATAGGCACGTGTAAAGAGGCATACACAATTTAAGGTATTTATAAGAAATAATTTGAAAAGCTTCCGAGTAGCACACAGGCAGTTCTATAGAATCATTGGTATTTGGGAGGCAGGACTTATAATTCTAGTCCAGAGGATGAGGAGCCAACATAGGATGAGGAGAGACTTGTAATTTAAAAAAGACCATGCATTTTATAAACTGACTTTTTTTTTTTTTTCTGATCCTTCTTTGGCATACAGATCTTTCTTCTTCTGTAAATATAGGGCTTGAGTTCAAGGTGTGACTCTTTGCTTTTGATCAACTGCTTTTCTGTAGAGCTCAGAGAGGAGGGGGACAGATTCTGCAGCTAGGCACGGGCTTTTAGAGAATCCCCAGGAGTAGGGGAGCATGCCCTCCCCTGCTGGCAGGCCCTCACTGCAGTCACAGTCCACAGTCGGGAAAAGCCATGTTGCAGCGTAGAAGGGAATGCGGAAGAATGAAGCCACGCTTCTGCATGTGCTCGGGGCTCTCGGTCACTGCTCCGGAGGCTGTGTCCCCAGCGTCCCGAGGTCCCTGCCAGTCCCTGAATGGCTGCTGACATCTTAGGTCAGACACTGGTTTCCTTTCCTCAGTGTCTCCCATTGCTCAGACGCTTCGAGGTGGGTACATGCCTTTCCTGAAGTACCGCATTTCCAGGGAAAAAAACACGGCCAGCCGGTGTCAGCAGATCACTTTCCTTTATAATCTGGTTCCGTATATGTCGAGTTGTGTCTTCCAGTAGAGAAAAGTCTTTGATCAGCTTTCTAACGTGCTCCTGAAAGTGTGTGTGGGGGGTGGGGTAGGGTGGGGTGGGGGAATGAGCTTGAGAGGGAGACGGAGAGCGAAGTCTTCTACCCAGAAGGCCAAACTATCATGTGCTTACTTTGCCCAATAATTCCATTTTTCCCTTTTACTCAACCTTCTCAAAATTTTGTCTTGCAGTTCTTACTTTTTATTTATCTAGTCCATATTTAGCATTAGTGCTAAACTAACAGTAAATGGAGAAACAAGAGCCAACAGGAGAGGGAGAGAGCTGGGTCGATTTGTGAACATCAGTCCCCAAGGATGAGCACCATTGGAAAGGTGGACCTACTTAGAGGTGGGACAGATCTCGCCCCTCCCCGCCCCCTGCCCCAGCATATTCTAGGATCGGTCCAGCTCTTTTCGAGGGGCTTGTTATTTTGTGATCGTTGTAGCATATTTTGAAAACTCCTACTCTTGTTATGAGATCCACACATAAACCTAAAATCGATCATCTGGTGAATTATAGCACAACTGCACAGGGACAAATCGGTACAGTCAACTTCTTCCAACATTTAGACTGTTTTTATTTGCCATTTGTTATAAAAATTGCATCTATATTTTACACAAAAGGTACTTTAAAACAGTGAAGTTTACCAAAAACCACCAAATCTCAGGCAAAGGGGTTCACCACCAAAATGCAGATTTACATGGTAAACCTGAGGGTCAAAAACATTCAACCTACAAAAAAATCTTACATTTTTGAACAATTCATTACCAGAAGCAAAACCTGATTACATACATGTTTCAAAATAGGTGACAAAATAACAAATTCCAGCTGTCACTGTGAAGCTAACCAAAGAAAATGCCTCTACCCAAGATTGGCCCATTATTTCACTCAGAGTGAAACATTCTGAGGAGCTTTAAATATATTTAAACATAAATACTTAGGCTTACACACAACACACATATGCACAGACGTATCCATTCTAATTCTATGCCTTTTTGTATTTTTTAAATTGCACCATCTCTGTTAGAGATAATATAGAACATGCAGGAGGCATTCGTAATTGTTTCTCTCAGCAGTGGTGGATTATACAAGTCAAATGCAAAATTTAAACATGAATTAGGTACAACTGGAAACAATCTCAACTCAGTACTGTAGCTCATATATTCTGTGTTAATGCTTTAGTGTTGATGAAATTGTCCATATTAAAAAAAGAAAAAAGTTGAAGAGAATGTAGTCCATTACCAAAGGTACTGAGCAGATAGTTCCCAGCGGATGTAAAAAGTGATGGACTAGAAACAGGAAGAAACCAATTAAATAGGACTGCAGGTTTTCACTGCTTTCACATTCAACTAAAGATAAGAAATAATTATATCCAGGACATTTTCCAACAGCCATGAGTTTATACCATATCATGTGTATTATGTCTTCATAATTCAAACGAGGATACTAAAGAGCTCCTCCCCCTCCCATCAGCCTCCCTCTTGTTTCCAGGAAGAAAGGAACACAGATTTTGATGCAATATACAGTTCCTGGAAACAAAGTGGACTTACGGTTATATTCTCGTGCTTTTGGTAGGCATGAGAGATCACGGATTGAATCAGCTCTAAATACTGCAGGGATGGGTAAAGTGGAATAACTCAATTAGGCCTCATTAGAGGCCCTGGCTTCCCCCCAAATAAATACATGCTCAAGTATCACTGCGAGTTCTTTAGCACAAATATATTCTGTTATACACAAGTGCTGACCAAATGTAAGGAGATGAGTGATGGAGTTACCCACGCAGTTAGGACGATGCTAAGAGAATGTAAAGACGGAAGGAGCGTTTTATACAAAATACCGGGGAAGAAAGCTGTCAACCCACAGGATAACTGTTTGATCATTTTAATGGTTTCTGAGCCCATCATTATGCAATATTTTAATTAAACATACAAAATCTGAATCATGAAACGCATGGGGAACAGAAACAAATATTGTCGCTCTCAAACAGTAACATTATGCAAAGAACTCACTGCCGCTTACCACAGCGCAGTAGTTAGCTTACCACACGAACGAGCTACGCCAAAGCACTGAGCACCCATGGGTCTCTACTTACCCTGTTTAACGCAAACATGTGTTAAGTGACAGTGAAATATGGTGATATCCAGGGAGAAAGATGAAGACCGAGGATGAAGAATGAAAACACAGTATCTATGTGCCACACAGATGTATCCTAACACAGGTTAGGGAAAGAACACTATACCTTACCACGAGTGCTCAAAACTGCCCAGGGTGTGTGTGTCTCTGTGTGTGTCCAAGCTCACCTGTGTGTGTCCGTGTGCATATGTAAGTGAAACGAACCTAGGCCATGGCTAGCATAAGCCATCAACTTTGTTCCGAGTCCCATCCACGGGTATTTTTTTGGAAAATGCATTAGACATTCTTGGAAATCCTATGCCATCTAATGTGTCCTAATTGAATACGTCGCATTTTCCTCATTGAAAACCCTCTTAAATGAACATGAACACTCGCAAATTGAAGATCTGCTCCGACAATGCAGTAAAGGTGGCCTCCAACACCACATTTCCAGTCTGTCAGGTGGCGGTCTCAGAGTTCATTGCATCAGTACTATGTTATTTCAAAAGCTACCTAAACACTGGTGTGTAAGCTTGGAATAAGACAGAAATCTAAAAACTATGGCAACAAAGAACAAGGTTTGTACCAGTAACCATACCCTCGTGTTTGGAAAGCAGTTTACAATATTCAGTATTGATCCTGATAAGTAATAATGTGCTTCCAGAAATTGAGAGAAGCAATAAGGAAGATCTAGTCAATGACTTTTGCAGGGGAACACAACCAGTGTGACTAGTCGTGCAGAAGTTCTAGTTTGTGAGAATGGTAGCAAATCTGAAGTTTGTTTTGAAAACTCTTCTTTCTGGAGGGGGGTGGGATTTTTCATAGAGATTATGGCTAATTATATGGCCACAAACATTTCAATACCTCTCCATGCATCACATTCCATATTCCAAAAACTTAAGATTAATCCAATCCAACATTGAAATCCGTACATATGACAATTTTATTGTGAAACATTAAAATGGCCACTAACTTACATTAAAAAAAACGAAAAGAACAAAAACCTCAGATAGAGTCAGAATCTGTTTTCTAAAGTCCTGGAAGAAAGTTTCATCAGTTATGCCTGGGTCCCTGAGAACTTGAATGTTCTGACTAAAGGCAAGTTTTGGTAAGAATTAACATTTTTACACTGTTCCTTCTCATTCAGAATAAAAATAAATGTTTTAGGCAGCTGTTGGTGTTTATAGTTTTATAGCTCGTATTATTCAAATTACATTTGACACAAACAATTCCTTTTTCTGAGCTTCAGTTCAGGGGTGTGTGGCAAGTGAGGGGAGCTACATTTTGCTGTAATTTAAAGACTCACTTTTACCTTTCTGGAAGGGGCAAAGCAAGAAACAACATACCACACATCACAATTCCATGTTCACAGTACTTTACCCATAGTGTTTTCCAGTTTTGTCTATGTGCAGTTAATAGGTTACTTCATAGTTAACATTCAAAATGAGACCGGCATCGTAATGCCTAGACCCATCAGAGAAAAACATGGTAAAAATGTACATTTCCCAAAAACAAGTCGGTTGACTTTATTCATTTTACAATATGCATGATAATAAAAGGCTAAACACAAAGCTCTTTACAAAAAAAAGAGCAAAATGTATTCCAGGAAAGTTAGACAAAGGCATGAGATGAATTTCAGTTAAATGGATCTACTGCTTTGTGAGCTTTGAGAATTCTTAAATACTGAACAGAGGCGGAGTGTTCTACATTATAATCGTATCTAGAGATCATGCAGATGGAGAAATATTTTGCTTTAAGTCTTAATTTCTCCAAGTGTTTTGAAGTCAATTTTAAGGATTCAAATCTGTACCTCTCCCCTCCATCACAGTTTTTGAAGTAATTAAGAATTGTTACCCGTATGATAGCACAGCGACTAGGGAAGAGAGAGGTAGATGATGCGGCCATCCTCTTATAAGGAAACCCCCCAACTATTCCAGGGCAAGAAACACAAGGCTTGTGTTGTCCAAAAGTAATGAGCTGCAGAGTACAAAAACATTCTGGGGCAGGATGCACACAAATATGAGACTCGTAAGCAGCCAAAACCAAGTATATTAATAGTAAATTCTTAAAGAAATGCATGTGTTCTCTGTACCTTACAGAAATTATTCTCACATATTTTGAATCTAAGATTATACCATAGAAAATAGTTACATGTTTTACATTTAATATAAAAATGATTAGCAAATAAAAAAGGCTTTGATGATACATAAGAAGACATTTTAGGAAATAGATCAATTTTCAAGGTGCCCCGAGGGTGACATGTCCTAAGTACCCTGTCCTTTTCTATGCAAGGGCCAAACACAGGCACGTTTTCAGGGTTCACCCTTGTTTGGGGGCTTTTTTTTAGGGTTCATCATTGTTAAGAGAAAACAAGATGAAGGAAGACTCAAGCGAGCTGGGACAGGAAATAAAATCAAGCCAAGAAGGAATTCGGCCAAGCACAATGTACACCCTGCCTAAAAATATTTAAGAACATAAATCAAAGACAGTGTTGAGTATACATCAAGGACATTTATACTTATGAATTTATGGTCTAGGTGATAAATACCAAAACAGGAAGTCAGTGAAAACAAGTGTGCAAATAAGTAAGTAATGGGGACTGGGGGGAGGGATATGAAAGAATATCTAATCTTCAAGGTAAAAACTGCAAGGTAGAGATTCAGTAATTCTGTGTCCCCCATGCCACCCTCGAAGTATACTTCTCACATCTTAGTAAGTTAAAGATCAGTTATTCACAAAACTTAAGTTCAGTGTTAACACTTTTGACCTGTTTAACTTAGGGCTAGACACTGAGTTGCTTTAAAGACATTTGGTTATAGTTAGTCATAATTATTACCCATTTTTCATCCTTATAACTTAGAGAATTTTAGTTCTCATTTAAAGCCCTGGGGCAAACTTTTAAAAATTATTTTCTCTTTAGGTCAACATTTATCTAAGCACATCTACAAACGTTCTGTTACAGGGAGAGGAAGAGTGTTGAGCAAATTCTCCTCTACAATCAGACAGCTCCGTTTTAGGGACTGACATCCTTCCAGTTCAGGAGGAAGTGTTTCCAGGTAATTACCAATGAGCTCCAGATGAGTAAGGTTCGACAGCTCACCCACGTGAGGGGACAAACTCATCAGGCTATTTTTCCCCAAAAGTAAACACTGCAGCTTTTTGCACTGAAACAGCCCATCTGGTAGCATCTCAATCTGGAAAGGGAAAAAAAGAAGCCAGTAAAACTGCTTTTCTACGGCCTATGATAATGCATTTGCTTATTTACACCCCTACCGTTTTCCAAAAACATTTCCGGACATTTATAGGAATCCATAGAACAATGATGATAAATTTGAAGGAGACGGAAAAGATAAAGGAAAAATAAGAACGTCCTGACTTGAAGTCAGTGCTGAGGCTACCATGAACTTCTAAACCCTTGCTGTATATGTGGGTGGGCAAAAGATTTGATTCTAAGCATTCTAACAAGCAATTCTCAAACAAAACCTAATTAGTCACCTACTCATGGTCCCTAAGATAAACAACAACAACAACAACAGTATTTTAGGAAAATCATAATTATTCTTGAGGCCGAGGATCACAAATAACTTTTCTCAAGAATCCTCATAAAGAGTTACTGTGTGATGTAATGAGCAATATCCTCAAAAACATTGTGAGTACAGACACAAGGCTATTTCTAAGGGTTTCAAACTAGAGACTGAAAACTTCATTCTGTTAAAAGAAAAAAGTCGACTGAGGCACAGACAAGAAGACATGATCATCTATACGTGCACATTTCATTTCCCTCTACATATACACTCCTGAGTATTTACCCTTCTTCCTGCCCTCTGGCAGCTTCAAATAAATCATGCAACACGGAGAAATAATTTAAAATATGATAAATAGCCTGAAATTAGGTCAACTCCTAGGACTGCTCAAATGAGCTGCTCCCCCATGTGGTGGGTGGATTGCATGTGAATTTCTAAGGGAGCCACAGTCCACATGTGAAAGTTGGTTGGAAAAGACATCCACAGAAGAGCTGAGAGCAAGCATCCTCCACTCTCACCATGCCACTGCGAGGTGAGTTTGCACCAGGCAGTGCTGGACAGCACACACCCCAATCTCTAATACTCCGCATATTTATGTACCTGTGGACGGGGCATCTTTGCAACTATGAATTAGTGCAGGCTCCTTCCTTGGTTCAGGACGTGGCTTTGTTAGACACGGGAATGAAAGGGGCACTCAAGAGCTCAGGCTGCTCCTCTGATGGGCTAACACAGTCCCACTGAGCCAGCTCTCCCCTGGAATTTCCAGGGCCATCCAGAACTATCTCCTCAAAAGGATAAACATTCTCTCTACAAACCAAAAAATGGTCAAACTGCATTAAAAAATGCTCATTATATTGGAAATTCCCCTCTCCTCCATCACCGCCACATACACTCAGTACCGGATATCCTTGGAAATAAATCAAATGATCACCATTGCTAAGTACGGCATTCAATAAAGCTCATCACTGTACACCAAAATACTAGGGATAAGCAAAGGAAAAATATCTACCCTTTCATTTCATTCTCTTCTCAAGAATACAGATGCAAAACCATACATATGTAGATTTCAATGTAGAGATGTGGCAGAGAGATGAGAGATGGGAGAAATGTAACCCCTGGGGCGCCTGGGTGGCTCAGTCATTAAGCATCTGCCTTGGGCACAGGTCATGATCCTGGGCTCCTGGGATCAAGCCCCGCATTGCATTGGGCTCCCTCCTTGGCGGGAGGCCTGCTTCTCCCTCTCCCACTCCCCCTGCTTGTGTTCCTGCTCTCGCTATCTCTCTCTCTGTCAAATAAATAATAAAATCTTTTTTTTTTTTTAAAGAAAAGAAATGTAACCCCTTTCTAATGCAACCTCTTCTGGTCATACACCTGCAGCTCAGAAGTAGGGTCAGTGACGTACAAGTAGAGTAAACAATCTGTCCTGTGCAACCCAAGCTCAACCCTGAGAGTGCCTATTAGCGTCTAAGCAATGACTTAAGCAAGCCGGCTGAAAAAAGAGGGTAGGCTTGGCTCATCTGTATTCAGTAAATGCGTGCAGAGAGCCTCCTTTTGTGCCAGGCTCCCAGTTAGGTGTTGAGGATAAAGTGCCGAGCAAGACAGATAGGTCTTTGAGAACCACAGTCTAATGCAGGGTTTCTCAACCTTGGCACTGTTGACATTTTGGGTGAGAAAATTCCTTTTGTGGGGGTGCCCTGTGTACTGCAGACTATTTAGCAGCCATCCTGGCCTCTGCCTACTAGAAGTCAGTGCTACACCCCTCCTCAGCTGTGATCATCAAAAATGTCTTCAGATAAATGTCTCTATGGGGGCCAAAGTGCCCCCATTTGAGAAGTACTGGTCTCCTGGGTGAGAAATACTAAACAGTTAGGTGAATAATTAGTCTGTAGTGGGTGCTGGGAAGGAGGGACTGTATCAGAGGCTGTGTCGGGACTCCTCCATCTCCCTGGTTCAGTTAGTTTCCAGATGCCCAGCAAGTACCTTGCTTAACTGGACTCCTTTCCACTAGGTGAATACCCTGAAGCCATTGCCATCACTCTCCTTCTGTCTGGCTATCAGTGCTACCATGTTCTCCCCCATCTTCTTTCAAATTCCCAAATTTGTGATTTTAGCGACTTCTCAGCCCCCTAAGACAGGAGAGGGATTTCACATGGCAGTGGGAGTGAGCCACTGGGGTCCCTCAGCTGTGCAGCGGTCATGAAAGTGGGGCAAGGGCTGCAGTGAGCGGTGCTCCTTCCCCAGTGCCAAGTGTCCGTCTCGGGGAATTTCACTTGGTGTCAGCAACCAGCTGAGGCACAAGACCTTTTGTCACCTAGCTGAATTCAGTTATGTTAAAGGAGGCTGGGGAGCTGTGTTAGAGACACAAGACTTTCCTTCAATTCAGCAATTTTATCCTGAAAAGTCTACTAACACCTTTAAAAATAGTTTACCCTGGGGACGCCTGGGTGGCTCAGTCAGTTAAGCGTCTGCCTTCGGCTCAGGTCATGATCCCAGGGTCCTGGGATCGAGCCCCGCATCGGGCTCCCTGCTCAGTGGGGAGTCTGTTTCTCCCTCTCCCTGCTGCTCCCCCTGTTTGTACTCTCTCTCTCTGGCAAATGAATAAATAAAATCTTTAAAAAAAAAAGTTTACCCTGAAGCTTATGAGAACATCAAAAACATTTTGCCTTGGCCAATACATTTTATTAAAAAATTTTAGATAGCATTTATTTATTCTCAATTCATTTAACATGCTCTTTCCTAGACAATATAATATACGACCCAAAAAGGAAGAACTCACCCTCATGGACTACCGATTTCTTCTAAAAAAAAAATCGAAAGAAATGTTTGCAGACTATCAGGAAGATGATAGACTTCATATGCAGAATGGTTTTTTAACAGAATAAACTATAAATGAAACATGCAATAAGCTATCAAATAAACTGAAAAAAAGAGAGAAACTAATGCTACATCCTAGAATTCTCTGGCAACAAAGTTTCTTGAACAAAATGTAGTAGAGCCCCCGGACATCCAAGGAAGGATGGTCCCCTTCCTGTATCTACTGCTGACATTTGATAATTAAATACTCCTCTGTTCCAGAGGCTGAGACCTTACTTCAGAATCTGTCTCAATGGCAGATTTCCCTTTTGTTTTTTTCTGGCCACTGAACACATCATCTCAGAACATGCTAACCAAATCCATAAAATCCAATCATTTCAGGAAACAAAAATGCATATTTCCATTTCTAAGCAGCGATGTCAACATAAGCTCTGCCACATAAATGATCTTCAGAAGGAATTTCTACTTCCAGCTACAAGTCTTTGAGTTAATAAAAGAAATGCATTAAATGCACAAATGTAGAAGTTGGAAGACCTAGGTGTAAATTGGAGTGGTTTTTAAGATTTGAGTGAGACTATTAAGTCTTCCCACCTTTCCTATGCTTCTCCATCACATTCAGTTCAAATTTTCCATCACATTCAATACCACCATAATCCAATTACGCTTTGGCACTGGTATAGAGATGCTGCCTCCTCCACTCCCATCTCCCACGCCCATCCACACACACCACTGCTTCCCGCATCAGAGCATTTGGTTTGACGCATCTCAGATGCAGTAGAGGGAGGGTCAGAGTGGGAGCTGGAGCTCTTGGGTTCCATCCCAGATCCATCGCTAGGAAGCTTCAGACTTCAGGCAAATCGCTCTGAGCATCAGTTTCCGTATCAGTAAAATGAGGGCAGTAACTAGAGCAGAGTTGGAAAGTTTTTCTCTAAATGCGTAGGATAGTAAATATTTTAGGTTTTGTGGGTGAAGAAGCAAAACTGAAAATATTATGTAGGTGCTTATACAACAGGAGAGAAAAAATTTCATACATTTTAAAATGAGGAAATTAAAAATAGAATAACAATTGAGGATAATTTTTTTTGCAATATAGGCCCACGAATGAGAACAATGGAATTTATTCATGGCTACTGAGATTTGAATTTCATAGTTTTCATGTAAGACAAATGTTATGTAAAAAAAAAAAGGGCGCCTGGGTGGCTCAGTTGGTTAAGCGACTGCCTTCGGCTCAGGTCATGATCCTGGAGTCCTGGGATCAAGTCCCGCATCAGGCTCCCTGCTCAGCAGGGAGTCTGCTTCTCCCTCTGACCCTCCTCCCTCTCATGCTCTCTGTCCCTCATTGTCTCTCGCAAATAAATAAAATCTTAAAAAAAAAAAAATTCCCTGACCATTAAAAAATTTTAAAAACTGTTCTTCAGTTGGGGCTGTATACAAATTTAAAAAAGCATTCTTAGCTCAGGCTGTGGGTGGGTTTTGGTCCCATGGCACATGGTATTCCTTTCAGATATAAATCTTCATTTTTTGTTTTTAATTTATATTCCTACTTCTAAATCATAACTGATTAAACTTTTTCAAGGGGTTTTATTTCTTGATTGTATTCTCCCAACCCTTCCAAGAAATGGGTTACAATTAGAGCCTCCTTTGAAGGTGTCAGTTCATGCTAAATATCACTTTCAAGCTCAAGTCTGATCCCACCTACTGTCCAATGAACTTAAACCTGAACTTGACTGGCAGACTTCAAGGCATTCTCCATTCTGACCCACCTTCTAAATGCTCTCATCTCTGATTACATCTGGGCATGCCTCTGCACATGACCTCTATCCTTTTACATTTCCCCAACCCCCAGTGTTCTTAGGAACACTCCTCTCAAGAGTTACTATTAAAAAAAAAAAAAAAGCATCTTGGGCTCCTGGCTGGCTCAGTCAGTAGAGCGGCTCTAATGTGACTCCCGATCTTGGAGTTGTAAGTTCAAGCCCCACATTGGGTATAAAGATTACTTAAAAATAAAATAAAATAAAAAGAGCATCTTGCTCAAATATATTTGGCAAACATTGCATATATCATACCTCCCTCTTGGAGAAGCACAGTGCATATTCAACTACTAAAGGCTCTGAGGAATCCTGCAGCAAAAAATATGATAAAAAGAAATGTTTAGTGTTTTGTGTGATAACACCTATTACTATCTTGTGGAAGAAACTCTAGAGTGCCCTCTCTGTGAAAGTCTGTCATTTGGGGGATGCCCAGTATCTTCAATGTTTGGAGAATCCCCTACCTCATCTTGGTGGGACTCTTGGTGGGAAGCAGAGTCCACTTCCCACTGGAGGAACTGACACCATATTCTAGTGTTCCCAGATCCTTTACAGCTTGAGTGTGGGGTGGGAGTTCAAAAGCTCTGCCAATCAGGTGCTCAAACTTGGACTTTAAATCGGGGCTAGTGTCACAAAGCAGCAGAAACCACGAATAACTTATTTTGTGGGAGGGCGAGGGCTGCAGTAGCAGCAGCATCCAGTTTTCAGGGTGGGATGGTCAGCGGCAGGGTATCCTCACCATTTTGCTTTTGTGCTATGCTTTTGACATTTTGGTTATCTGACTAATTTTATGCTTAATTGTTTTCCAAGCCTGATTCTGCAGCCTTTCAGTGATAATATGACACAACAGCCTTTCAATAAATGTCTTTTCTACTTAACCACAGAGAGCATTTGTTGACTCCATCCATGAACCTGGTATACTGCCCAACTCTAGAAGAGTATTTTAAAACCTCTCCTTTCAGGAACCTTTACCAACTTTTATTCCAAATGGACGAATCAACTCACATTTCTGAGTATGTGCACAAATCTAAATACTTATGCATCCAATTTGAGGTTTTATTTTCTAATTTAAAAAAAATATTTTGGCCTATGTCATAGAATCTTAGGAATCTCAAAGTTAGAAGGAACCCTGAAACTGAAACATGAATCCCTGATTCCCTTTAACAACACTCCTACCAAGTGGTTGACAATCTATATCTGGACAGTTTAATAAGAAATCACTTCCCCCTCCTCAAAGGTTCAATTTTTGGACAGCTTTTTGGGAAATATGAGAAATCTTTCCCCTGCTTGTCCTGGTTCTAACACTCATGGTTACTTGCAAGAAGATTTCTATTTAAGTTTTCCAAATATTTAAAGACCAATATTGTGAACTATTCTTTCTCCCTTCCCTCCCCAATACTTCCTATCTTTAGGCTAACTGGTCCGTTGGAGTACTTTTCACCTCTCTGGCTGCTATCTCCTGAGTGAGTTCCACTTTCTCCATATCCTGATTAAATAAGTCTCTTCACAGTTCTGATGAGAGTGTTCCTCACCCATTCAAAGGTGTCATGGTCACTGTTATGGCTCTGGGATGCTCGGCAACTGCTGGTTATTAGACTTCTGAGACAACTCAGCCTAAGATATCATTCTATTTTGGCCATAACTGCCTTCAGCATAGGACTTTTTTTTTTTTTTTTTAAGATTATTTATTTATTTATTTGAGAGAGACAGAGCACGAGCAGCGGGGAGGAGCAGAAGGAGAGGGAGAAGCAGACTCCCCACGGAGCAGGGAGCCCAATGCGGGACTCGATCCCAAGACCTCGAGATCATGACCTGAGCGGAAGGCAGACGCCTAATGACTGAGCCACCCAGGCACCCAGTATAGGACTTTTTATGTGCGCCAAGTATCTTCCCTTACTCAAGATAAAATGTGTCTGATACTCGTACCTAGTTTCTCTTTTAGATGTGGTCAAGTCAATAAACTTGGTATCAAAAGTACCAGTGGTCTTTTTTTTTTTTTAAGATTTTATTTATTTATTTCACAGAGAGATAGCAAGAGCAGGAACACAAGCAGGGGGAGTGGGAGAGGGAGAAGCAGGCTTCCTTACCGAGCAGGGAGCCCGATGTGGGGTTCGATCCCAGGACCCTGGGATCATGACCTGAGCCGAAGGCAGACTCTTAACAACTGAGCCACCCAGGAGCCCCCAAAAGTACCAATGGTCTTAAGGTTTTATTATATTAAACTAGAAAAACACATTAACCTGCTTACACACTTAAATAATTCATGGCCAGCTAACAATTTAATCAGCTGCAACTTTCAAAAATTCATGTAGTGATATAACCACATAACAACTTAGTGGACCCGAAGCCTTTCAAAATAATTATTTGTATTTTTTGTTGTTGACTTAACAAAGGGAAAAGTATAACCAAAATATTAATATTAATGAACGACATGATTAAACAACACTAATGATAAATCTCTAGACATATAGTTTTCCAAGTATGGTCCCCACACCAGCAGAATCAGCTTCACCTGGGATTTTTTAGAACTGTCAACTCTTGGATCCTACACCAGACCTACTGAATCAGAAACTCTGGGATTGGGGTCCAGCAGTTGGTGTTTTAACAAGCCCTTCAGGTAATTCTGATGAACACTGCTAATCTAGATCAACCCTCAAGGAGTTTTACAGCCTCATAATCTTTTAAGACTCTTAAGATTTCTCATTTATCTTAGAATGGGTTCTAGCCTTTTAACATATGAATTAAGTCTTAGGGTTCTAAAAATCAGCAGGAATTTTGCTCTCATTCCCCAACTTTCTGGTGTTTTCCCAACAATCCATGGTTTTTGAAAATAATGGCTGGTGATTAATATGTTTATTAGCTAACACCATGCTCATAGTGATATTTAGCATGAAATATGAATTACAAAAAGTCTAGGAGATATTACATTTATGGGGGTGGGGTAAAAGAAAATAGCTCCCATTTTCTACAACAGGAAGATCAATTTTCATTTTTTGGCAGACCTGATTTCTGAAAGATTTTTTTCCTTCTTCTCGTATGGACATTACCATCGCTCTCTTGCCCTTTTGGCTAGCATGATTTTTTTTTTCTTTTCCCTCCTGCTTCACATTTTAACCTAGGAAACTACTCATTTATTTTTTTTTTCTTGTTTCAGTGAAGTCAAGTTTTCCTTAACTTGGCTTTACTCTTGCAAATTATGGTTCATTTTTAAAGTATGGATGCTGGAAAAAGCTTCTAAGAAGCCCTAGTGTTGCATTATAGAACCAGGCCTTTCATTTTGAATTGTCTTTCTAGACATGCATGTAGATTTCAAGTCTTTTTTACTGCATCACAAAAAAGATTTATGAATAATTCATGATCCCAGTATTTTTAACAGAAATTTCTTCTCCTAGGACAGATCTGGAAAGCTAAAAACTCTTATGAAGCTTTCTAACTACTTAAGATCTTTCCAAAATAAAAAGTAAGCTCTGTTATAACTAATTAGTTTAAAATACTTCAACTGTGATGTTCATGTAAAAAATGGGGAAAGAGAATAAAGAGAACATTCGTTGAGCAATTACTA
Organism: Mirounga angustirostris; assembly: GCF_029215605.1. NCBI lineage: Eukaryota > Metazoa > Chordata > Mammalia > Carnivora > Phocidae > Mirounga > Mirounga angustirostris. Next base: position 115,961,232 of record NW_026991712.1, read on the forward strand.
TGTGCCGGGAACTGTGCCCAGTGCTTATATGTATTTTTCTCATAAAATCTCCGTGACGACTTGTAAGTTAGATCAAAAACTGATGCTCAGTGTTTTGCTAACCTACTCACAGGCACGTATCTAGTAAGTGGTAGTCAGGCCAGGCTCAGAGGATGCTTCGTAGGACTGAAAGTCCATTTTCTTTAACCACATTATACACTGCAACAGCAGATGCTCAAAAGACTGGCTAAATAGAGGGAAGGATGGATTTACTTACATTGTTGTTGGTCACAGCAAAGTACTGCAAATTACTCAGATACTGGATTTCTTCTGGAATGAAGGTCAGGTGGTTATAGCTTAGATCCAAATAATGTAGTTTGGTGCATAGGAAAAGCTGCAGGGGCAGATTCTCAATATTATTATGGTTCAAAGAGAGCTGCTCTAGATTAGATAGTGCCCCAATCTGGGCAGGAATATAAGCAATGTTATTGTGCCACAATTTTAAGCAGGAAAGATTCTGGAGATGCTGAAAGCTAATGATCTCCTCCACAGTTTTAAGGTTATTTTCTTTAAGATCTAACTCATGCAAATTGTTCAGGCTGAAAATGGAGTGTGGGATGCGTTCCAGGTCACAGCTGATCAGCTCCAGGCTTTTCAGGTTGACCATCTTTTTCAAGTTGTTCAACACAACCAGTTTGCTTCCCTCATTATCGAGGGACAACTTCTGCAGTGAAGTCAGGAGGTCTGTAATGACTTGTGGGATCCGGGAGAGGCTGCTCTTCAAGTAGAGGGTCCTCAGGTTTTTTAAGTCCTGAAAGCCCTCCAACTGCATGGTACTCAACTGCTCCGGGAGAACACAGCCAGACAGATAAAGTTCCTTGAGATTCTTCAGGTGAAATACCCAGCGTGGGATTTTCCCCATTTCGGTGAATTTCAGGCGGAGGATTTTTAAATTCTCCTCCAGAAAGCCCAGCGCCGGATGGTCCACCACCAGGGACGAATGGTACACACGAAGCTCCTTTAGGTTGACCAGCTGTGAGACTGCAGAGGGCAGCTTGACCTCAGGGATGAGCTCCAGGCTGAGCACTTCGATTTCTGTCAGCTCAAAGACATTGTCTGGAAGACCATTTAGCATAAAAAGGTGCAGTGCTACCTTGTCCTGGGAATTTTTCACAAGCTTACTTTTCAGTTTCTCAACCGTCCATTCGTTATTGAGGTTGATCTGTTTCAGTTTGTTCTCACTGACCTCCGACAGGAATATGGAGAAGCGTTTGGAATAGAGAGGATCATACTGATCGGCCAGATGCAAGATGAAGGCAAAGTCATTCTTGACGTCAGGGATATCGCTGTAGTTGCTTTTCTCTCTCAACGCCTCAAAGGAATATTGCTTCAGAGAACTCCTCAGCATCCACCACAAGCTGTAGGAGGAGGTGAGACCATAAAGTATAACCAAAATCACATAAAACGAAGCCAGGACCTTAAATATTTCTGCCAAGGAGTAGACACACTGGTAGCGCTTGTAGCCGGTAAAAGCTTGCACATCGACCGAACAGTCAATTTCAAGAGTGATGTAGGTTAGAAAATATGGAACGTAAGTTATGATGAGGACAAACAAAATGACCTTCACGATGATCTGCTTCAGATACACTCTATAAATGAGGTCCTTCTGCTCCACATGCAGGCGGAACCTTTTCACTTTTTCAAAGATGGCTTTGGCCTGTTCGCCCTCCTTCTTGTCCAGGACACTAGAAGTGGGGCTTTCGATGCCAGCTGACTCCAAGCCAGGCTGTGGGTAGGGCAATGACTGCTTGCTGGAATCAACATCGGCTGAACACCCTGAGGATGAAAGCAGAACCTTGGACTTGGAGAGTGTCAGGGGCCTCACTGATTGCTCGGCCACTGTTTCGGACAGGGCACGGGTGGTCCACGGAGAATCGAAGCACTTGTGAAGGATGGCCACAAAATGCTCGAGCCTGGAACTGGTACTGGGGTAGTGAAGCCAAAAGTTGCTGCAGGCTGCAAAGATGAGTGTGTGCAGGAGCACCAGGTAGGGGAAGAACTTGGCGAACCAATGGAGCTGCTTCTCGTAACAGACGGCGTCGATGTAGGAGTACTGCTGTCGGTGGAGGTCATTCTGGATTCTGAGGGGGAGCGGAAGCGGGGTCCCGGGATCAGAGGAGGACGTGTTGGCGCTGGCTTTCAGGAGGTCCCAAGGCACGGCACAGTGATTGTCAAATTCCACCTTACATGGAAGACAGCACAGAACCCTGCTCTGTGTGAGCTGGAGAGCTCCAGCCAGCACGGCCACCAGCAGCATGATCAGGGTGATGTAATACCAGAAGACGTCCCACCATGGTTTTAGGATGTGATAAGATGACTGGGCGTCTGCTAGACATTTCAGCTCTGTTAGTGTAATCATGATTTTCCCTTGTAGGAGTACAGGAACTGGAAGAGGAAAAGAAAAGAAAAGCCACTGAAGCAAGTATCCAAAACTCTAATGGCTTGTCTTACCCAGGTAGGATTTAGCTTGGGGACAGAACCTGGGAGGCAGGGCTTATCAGAGGATACAAAGGTCTTCTGGTTTCATTTGAAAACTTTGGCCATCCCAGCTGTGCACTCTAAAGTCCTTCAGATGAGGGATCATTTGGTGGTCGCCAGACTGGAACTATAAAGGTATTTGGGGCAGATTGTGAAGTAACTATCTAGTTTCCTCCTGGATCTTGACTCTCTGCCAAGCTATTAAAAACAAGAAGCCATGTTTTCTTCAATCAACCTTAGGAAAACTTACTCTTATGCTACTTATTTCTTATAGCCACATTTCATACCTTCCAAACGGTCTGAATAAGCTCTTTTCCACATCCTACCCGCTGTCTGGAGCATTAGTTGCAGCTTAGGATTTGTGTTTCAACCACTATGGGGAACCTCTTCTGAGCAAGCACTGCTTTATATAATTATCCCTTAGGATTAGAGGGATCTACCAGTTCTATGTTCGAAACAAACTATGAGTTAATACATTATCTCCTCTCCCCTCAAGCTCCTGATTTATAACTTAAGTTCACGTCCAACTCAGAGTATTTAAAAGTTGACAAAACAACAGTAGTGGCTTAAAAGGGGATAGGGAAGAAAAACCCAGTTAGAACACGCTACTTTGGGGACTCTCTCTCATGATTACTGTTTTGATGGCAAAGTACTAATAGGATAAACGATTAAGGGTATACTCTATTATTAAATTATTTTTGCCTTCAGAAAAAACAGAGATAGATTTTGCATTTTTTCATATTAAAAAGTATTCAGACAGTGCTCCTTACAGCAATGATTTATGTAATGTTCAACCTTAGATACATCAATTGTTTAAAAAATAGCTAATTAGTAAAATCCAGACCACCTATAAGGTAGCACAGAGTAAGACAAATAAAAGGAAATATTTGGATCTAATAACATATCTGGTAAGAAAAAAAATCACAGTAGCATCGTCTTTTAATGGATAAAGAGAACGAGCCAGATCATCTCTAGGGGCTCTGCCCACTCACAGTTTATGGCTGTATTTGTCCTCTCAAAGGTCCTGAGCGTTAAATTCATTTAAGACATACAACTGAAATTGCAGAAGAATGTAAACACAAATGGCCCCAACCATGATGAGGGTATTTGACAAAGAGCGAATATTTATTCAACAAAGAACACAAGTCAACGTTGACCAAAATAATGTACTTTAAATATTTATACTTACTGGATGAAAAAAATGAATCCAATAAGTTGACTGTCCTTCAATCAGGAGGCCGACACCTTTTGAAATTTCTTAGACACACCATCTCTGTGTTTGTCTTCATTCTACGAGAAAGCATAGATATAATAGCTGTAGTATTTCAAATAAAAAGGGAGATACCGTCTTTAGAGACCCTCTCCATCATAAGACACGATACAGCAAATAGATTTTCATAGATCAGTTTCCTTTTCACACTGGAGGACATTTTGGCAAAGCTATAAATACAGGACCCCACCCATGTATGAGATCATACTCAGCCCCTGAACTCCCTTAAATTACAGAGAAGTTTCTATAGAAACTTAGATGCTAATATATTTAAAAATGCCATATTTACGGGCCCCTGGGTGGCTCAGTTGGTTCAGCGACTGCCTTCGGCTCAGGTCATGATCCTGGAGTCCCGGGATCGAGTCCCGCATCGGGCTCCCTGCTCGGCAGGGAGTCTGCTTCTCCCTCTGACCCTCCCCCGTCTCATGTGCTCTCTCTCATTCTCTCTCTTTCAAATACATAAATAAATTCTTTAAAAAAAATAATAATAAATAAATAAATAAAAATGCCATATTTACAACACTTAGATGAACACTTAGCTTTTCCAAGCAGCCTACATATGTTAATTTCTCTCATTCAGTCCTCATATACAGTTGGTCTTATTCGCATTTATCAGATGGCCTGTCAAATCATGTAATTTCTGCATCCTAATTTAAAGCCACACATCTCTCTAAATAAGAAGACTCAGTGCTCCTCAAATTTAGCCTACTGATTTCAATAGAAATAGTCACAATAACTTTTGAAGACACAGCTCAGAAATATAGCTGAAATTCTCTGAAATTATGATATTATTAAATGTAGCTACCTTTTCTATTAGCTTTTTTTTTTTTTTTTTTTACCTTGGAGGTTAATAACTGCTATTCTTAGCATCTACTTCAAACAATCACTTGTAATAATTTAAACTGCATATATATCGATCGGTTTGAAATATGGGACCATTCTAAAATATACAAAAATTTTAAGTCGGTATGGAAATTGTATTTTTTTAGTGCCTATGGTGCCTCTGAAAAGTTGCTGGGAATGTTTATATATTTGCCCTGAAGACACAATCCTTTTTTGGTTTATTAAGTACTTGAAATCCAGCTCAGCATACCAACCCCAAATTGTATTTAAGATATTTTTAGTAATATTCTTGTGACCTTGTCATTTTCAAAGATCAAAAAGTTGGGCATGTCTGAAATTTACTTTGGATTTACCAGTCCATATGCAATAAAGCCTGCTTGATAACTACTATCCAGTATCAAATTATTTTGTAGGCCAGAAAACACAGTCAATGTGTATGACAATCCAGCTGTTTACTAATTCATACTTAGATAGCACCACTGGAATATGAGTTTCTCATTCACAATTCATTTTTAAAAGTCTTCCAACATATGATACACAACTGCATTTATGTGCAGCAAGTATGATAAAGATATTTGAGGTGTGAAACATTTTACATATTCTTCCATTGCATTGCATCTATAATGTACCAGGAAAGAATTTATTGCATAACTCCAGAATGCTACTCAGCCATCCTGATACCTCTTGTACAATACATTTTCTTTTAAATATTGCAAACACATTTTCTACTTTAAACACAGTATTTCTATGAAAGAAGAGAGTCACAAACCACCAACTATAGTAGGATTTTAAAATATATATTTTTAAATAATAATATGAGAAACTATTATAACTAATCTGTTAAGAGAACCACAGCTAACTATAGGCTTACCATATTTATACTAACTGAAAATGATTTGTAAAGAACTTTTCCTGTTTACCTTTTTAAGAATTATAAACTTTCCCTCCAATCACCTAATTTAATTTTCCATTGAGGAATTCCTTGTCAATAAGAGAGTAAATAAAAATGTACTATTTATAAGCTGATATCTGTTTTCCTACTTTCAAAGCACTTTCATTTATATTAATTTGTTTCATATAATAAACCGTTAGATAAATATTCTTCTTCTTCACATTTTAAAACATGGAAAATAAAGCAGGCCCAAAGGAGTTAGCCTGTCCAAGGTGACAAAACTGTCAAGAAATAGTTCCAATTAGAACCTACGTCCTCTGACTCAAATTTCAAACCTTGTCCACGGCAGACCACGCTGTCTCATTTAAATCCAATTAACTATTCCACTCAGTTCTTTCAAAGGCTAAAAAAAAAAGCTGAATATTTCTCTCTTTTCCCCAACTGCAACAGACTAAATATTTTGTCCCCCTAAAACAGATATGTTGAAATCCTAACTCCCAATGTGATACTGCTAGGAGGCGGAGCCTCAGATCATGAAGGTGGAGCCCTCATGAATGGTATTAGTACCCTTATAAAAGGGATTCCAGAGGGCTCTCTTGCCTCTTCCACCAGGTGAGGATACAGCAAGAAGGTGGCTGCCTATAAACTAGGAAGTGAGCTCTCATTAGAATCTGCCCATGCCTTGATCTTGAACTTCCCAGCCTCCAGGCACTGTGAGAAGTAAATGTCTGCTATTTAAGTCACCCAGTCTGTGGTAGCTTGTTAAAGCAGCCTGAACAGACTAAGACATCAACTATTCCCAACAATGGCATTGTAACTGGGTTCTATTTTAATCTTTTGAAAAACAAGGATGCAAATATACAGTTTTCTACCATGTCCCCTGTAACATACTATATAATCTACTTTCCCAGCTAAACTTTTTCTACCAAACATTTGCCACTGAACTAAGACTTCACATATAAATACATAGCATCCGGGTTTAATGATGTATGAAAAATCTCAAACACTCCTATATATTAAATGATGTTAATTTTTCTAATCAAAGTGTTTAATTCAAAAGCCAGAGCATAGCTGTCCTTTGTCATTACAAAATTTAATACTGTTTGTGTGTCTAGGAAATTTTTTCCAGACTATATTTTTGCAAACAATGAGGATTCAATCTAAATCAGATCTCTATTTCTAACATACAAATGCACTACTAAATCAGTTCAAAGAAACCATGTTAAGAGTAAAGGATTTTATGATCCTAATCCCATTCCTTTAGCTTTTAAACCTCATTAAAAAATCATAAAAGCTTTTCAAAGCACATGAATTCATTTGACAATCTCACCCCAAAGCCTCTCGGATTGAAACAAGAACACTCAAGTTAGGCATCTTTACTTCCCACTAGTCCCTATTTTACTTTGAAAGCATTTCCAAAATAACCAGTGAAAAAATAAACAAATGATGATCAGATGGTATTTAGAGTCATTCTATGCAGAGAACTGGACACTACTTCAAAGATCTCTGTCTCTGACCCCAGGCAGGGATATAACCAAACAATTCAAAACGGGGTTTCTCTACGCTCTCACTGCAAATTGATTTAGAAATTGCCTTATAGCCCTTCAAAATGTTTGGTACCACTTCTCATCAAAAGATGTTTCTTGGGCCTAACATATATCCAACTGAAGTTTAAATTCACCTCTTTGAGTTCTCTCTCTGGGAAACAGTGCATCAGTATCCTTGATTAATTTGCTCCTTTTCTTCAGACTAAATAACCCCTTGAGCCATTCTTCAGAGATGTGATGATAATCATTCAGCATTTCTCAAGAACTTAAATGAACACTAGCAAGACACGTGGTATGCCAGTTTATGTCCTTTACCAATTGTTTCAGATCTTGTCAATAGAGCGACTTCCAAATAATAAACACCCCTCCCAAATTTAGTTGTAGTTTTGAGACTTCCTAGAAGGGAACTAAGATTTATACAGTAAAGTGTTTCTGTAACATTAATGTTCATAAAAATCACTGGAGAGCTTATTAAAACACAAAGTGCTAGGTCCCACCCTCAGAGTTTCTGATTCATTAGGTCTGAAGTAGGCCCCAGGAATGTGCACTTCTAACAAACTTCTAGTTAATGTTGCTGCTGCTGGTGTACAGACCATTTTTTGAGAATATAAGACAGTGGTTCTCAATTTTGGTTTCCCATTAGAACAACCTGAAGTGCTTTTAAAAAAAACCCCTCAGATCCAAGCCCTACTCCTACAATTGATCAAGCAATTTAACTGGTCTAGCTGAGACCAGTACTTTTTCTTTCCGCCCCTCCAAAACTCCCCCGGAGGAGAAAGCTCACAAGACAGATTGGCAATAAAATATCTGGGGAAAGTGCCAACCTTTTAAATCTTCCTGAAAGTTTCACTAGATGTCTAGAGTGCCGCCCCTCTCCACAGACTACCAGTAACAGCGACCAGCCGCTCCATGAGCCCTTCAGAGACCCGAGACCCAGGTGTGTAAGGCAGCAGAACAGGGAGTCCCTGAGCTGTAGAGGTTTGTAGGGTGGACCTGAGGAGGAATCAGAGACAAGAGAGCCCAGCTGAATCAATCGTGTGGGCTGAAGTAATGAGGGAAAATTTTGCAACACGTTTGAAAAGAAAGCAATGAATGAAATAGTCACTGTAAATGAAAATTCAACACCACCTAGCAACAGCATCTAGAGGGGTCCATGGAGAAGCAGGAGTCAAATGGATTCAGATATTGAGTTTATGGTGTTATATAGTATCTTCCACAGTTCCTAGCACATGGTGTACAACAAATATTTGTACAGTAAATAACTGAGCGTATCAGAGAGCAGAAAGAAGTATAGTCAGATGTTAGGCAGGGTGTAGCTAAGGTCATAGGGCCTTTCCTGGGAGAGGCCAGCACTCGGCTGCATGTAGATGGGAAGGATTTGGGCTATTCTGCATATTCTCAATATTCAAGACTTAAAAAAACAATGGGGTTCTATTTCTCATGATTTACTTCACAGGATCGACCGGCGCAAGAGTGGCTGGAAGGTACAGAATGCCCTCATTCTTCAGGCTGGTGGTTGGAGCTGGCTGATGGCTGGCTCTTCCAGTGTGACTTCTCATGGCTCTTCGAGGGTCCTCACATAGCGTAGTTGGGTTCTAAGACGGTGCCTTCCAAGCACAAAGGTGAAAACTGCAGTTCTTGTATGGCCCAGCCCTCAAAGTTACACAGTGTCACGTCCACCACATTTTATCAGTCAAAGGAGTCACACAGCCAGCCTGGATGCCAGACGACAGAGGAGGGGAAACGTGACTTCTCAATGGGAGGACTGGTAACAGATATACAGCCCGGCTTCACTTACCCTGCTCTCCCTGCCCCCAAATGATTTCTAGTCCTTCCTCCTACATGCAAAGCAACACTCGCCTTCTTCCAAGCCCCTAAAAATTTCATCTGACTATGGCATCAAGTTCAGGCTTGAAGTCCAGGATCTTTTCGTCTTAATTAGGTCTAGGAGGCTGTGGGACAGCATTCTTAAGGTCCTTAGAAGTCCTGTTATCTAGCAGAGAAGGTCCAGGAGGCATGGCCTTACATCTTTCTGAAGTCATAATACAGGGTCTTACAGCAAGGCCCTGGGTTTGTTTGCACCGTGAGATGAACTTTTACTGGCAGTAATGCTCTGGATCTGATCTTTCGACCTGAGGCCATTTCTTACTTTGACTACCTTTTGCTGGGTGGAAAAGCTGGGAATGAAGAACAGTTTTATTTACAACCCTAGACAATTCTGGGTGGGAAATATATCCTCTAAAGTCTGTTTAAAATCTGAACAGTCTCTTCTTTAATTCATCTCTCTCTTGCAGTACTTTGGTCGTGGTTAAAAAAAGTCAATTAGCACTTCCATAATTTTTTTTTTTTTTTTTTTTTTAAGTAGGCTCCATGCCCAGCATGGAGCCCAAGGCAGGGCTTGAACTCATGACCCTGAGATCAAGACCTGAGCTGAGATCAAGAGTTGGACGCTTAACCAACTGAACCACCCAGGCGCTCCGGCACTTCTGATATTCTGCTGGAAAATCTCCTAAGCTAGATACACAAATCCATTAGGTTCATTTCCCATTTTCCATGTTGCTGGGGGTGTCAGTCTGGTCAGTTTTTCTGTCAGTATGCAACAAGGGTACTGTTTTATATCCCCCAATAGCAATTTCCTCACTGCCTTTCCAGCCACCATTAAAGTTGTCTTACTTCCCTTGAGACCTTCATTGTCCCCTGGTCTCAAAGCCAATGCCAGATGTTTCCTTATGGCAGCACCTCACTTCTGGCTACCAATTTTTGTTTTAGTTCTTTATTGCCATGCAAAAAAAAAAACATTTCAAAGCTTAGTGGCTAAAACAATCATTTGTCATTTCTCATGAATCTGTGGGATGATGAGGCAGATCTTCTGTTTCACGTGCTGTTGGCTGGAATGTTGGGATGGCTGGAAGGTCTAGAATGCCTCAGTCACAGGACTGGCATTCGGGCTGTCTGCTGGTCTTGCAGCTCAGTTTAGGCTAATGAGCAGGGGCCCTGCCACTCCTCCATATTCATGGCTGGTTAGGCTTTCCCCCGGCAAGGAACTCTAAGCTCTAAGGAACACTGCAAGCACAGAATAGCGGAAGCTACAAATCTCTTTAATGTCCAGCCTTAGAAAGTACTCTACACCACTTCTGCCAGACTCGAGGGTTCAAAAAAGGTAACCGGGGCCGGTCCAGATTTTCAAAGGGAAGGGAAACAGACTCCAACTAGAAAAATCACAAAGTATTTACAGCCATCTTTAATTCACCGTAGGAACTCAAGAACATTGAAGTAGTAGATACTATCATAGAAATTAATTCGTTCTTTGAGAGACAGAATCGAGTGATTGAAGAACGGAATCTCTCCCCTGGATAATATATCACATGAAGAAGAACTCTTAGACCAGAAGGAGCAAAGGGGAAGTGAGAAGCAGGGTCAGTGAAATAAAGGAGAAGCACAGTGTTTCTAGAACGGAAATCAGTTGCAAGGGAAGAGTATGACATCATGGCCAATAACACAGAGAAACCAAAGGAGAGAAGTGGTGTGTAACTACCATTTGGCAGTTTCTTAGCCAGAGCCATACAGCGGTAATGGGTTTCCAAAACAATTATAAATAATATTCTAAATATTAGGAAAATTAATCATCTGAAGCCCCAGAAGACAGTTACTGAATATGACAATTAACACCACAGGAATAACTCTAGAAATCCTAATTAAATCTGAGTTGTTCTGAACTTTAAAAAAAACAAACAAACATTGCTTTACTTTTCCTTGTTTCTGACAGTTATGGAACACATGATTTATCTAATGCAGATGGTAACTGTCTTTCTAGGAAAAGGCTTCTCAGTTCTTTGAGGCGTTTAGTAAGCTACTGAATTGTCTAGAATACATTTAAAATGAAGGAAGTTGCAGTCACATTATAATATTAACACTGGCACATAAGCTACCAGTGGCTACATGATTATTAGAATATGTAAGCAGAAGGCAACCTTGGACCCTTCTCCACCATCTTCATTGTTTAAAAAAATGTTTTCTTGACTTGCCCTCCCACCATCCACAGTAAGCAAGCCATCAAGTAGATCCAAACTCAGTTCCTGTGTTTGTGAATCTACATGTTCTCCTTTCAAATGTCTGGCTGATAGCAGAGATCATCATTCCATTTGCTTCTCCTACTTCTCCCATAGGTGACCTACCTTTTACAAAAGCAGAATCATATGGGCTATCTAATCTAGGAAGAAACCATGGCGATTAGACTCTAATTCTACAAGTAAGAAAACTAAAGTGTAGAGATGTTTAAGTTACTTCTCTAGGGCATGGAATTATGGGCAAATTTCCTAATTTGAAAAGAACTGGGAAATTGATAGCATTGATTCTGGCGACCTAGCCTAATTAATAATAGGCCTTCTTAATGAAATAAACAGTTTTGAAACATGAATTTACAAATGTAGTCCAGAATATTACTATGTTACAATTTTAAAACTATAAATATAAATCAAAATGAGATTTTTTTTTTAGCTTTGGGACAAACCAGTGTACTCTAGAAATACTAAAAATATGGTTAAGCCACTCGTTTTAACCTTTCTCTAAAGTTAACATTTAAATGCACTCAGTTAGGGAGGCTAGGACTACAAAGGCATACCGAGGCAATATGAGACCTTGTTTCTACTTTCATGAGATTTACAATCTTATTGTAGAGAGAAGACATGCATAGTTGAAAGGATCAGTATGCCATGCTGTCACAAGGGCCTAATGGGTGGCATGATGGTTAAACCTAATAAGTATCACATTTGATTCTATACAAAGAAAATATCCCAAGAGAATGCATGGAGCATCCCTGAACAGTAGCACTTCTCAAAGAGAGGTCAGGATTTTAGTCTGTAGGATAACTACCACACACCTGGTAGAGGTCAAAGTGTTCAGGAAATATAGATGTGCAAGACAGAAAGATGCTTGCTCTCAGGGACCTTACTGAGGAAGAAGGAAAGAGAGAAAACCAAATATATAAACACGATAAAATCAGAAATGCCATGAAGAACAGAGAGCTCCTTTAGATTGGGCAGTCAGGGAAAGCCTCTTTAGATCTGAACAGAGTCAGCCATGCAATGATATTGGGGAAGCTCATTCCAAGTAGAAGGAGCAAGAAGCTTAGAATAGGTGCAGATCAGAAGGGAGGCGACTCAGCTGGGATGTTAGGAGCCTGGGGAAAGCAGAAGAATGAGAGGGCCTGCAGCCAATATACAGAGTTTGGATAATAAATAGTTCAGGAGGAATGGAAAAGCCACTGAAGAGCCACAAGTAGAGAAGCAGCTGATATGATATTAGTTTTTTTTTTAATTTACTTTTTAGAGAGAGGAGGGGAGGGGCAGAGGGAGATAGAGAGACAAACTTAAGCAGACTCCGCACAGAGTGCGGAGGTCAATACGGGGTGCATAGGTCCATGCAGGGCTCGATCTCATAACCGTGAGATCAAACCCTGAGCCAAAACCAAGAGCTGGACATTTAACCGACTGCACCACCCAGGCACCCCTGATACTAGCTTCTACAAATTCATAGTCAGCTCAATGAATCAGCAGGGATATGTCCATATACTCAAGAAGTCAAGGATCTATACTTTCATCTGTAAAAGAAGGGTGTTCACAATACACAGAGGACAGACCCAATGTCCTCACCATGGCTTCACCTGGATTATATATGTTCAGAGCTGGGCAACACACTCTTCAAGACATTTGTCGTATTCACAATACTAGAGAGTCATGCTAGTTAATACGGTGTACAAATTAATTGCTCATTATGTCAAAGTCAGAAGCTCTGCCACAGAACTAATTTAAGATTAATCTTCCACAACTATAAAAGATAAATGATGTTTGTAGAAAGCAACAGATACAGGGCTTGTTTATTTCTGACTTATGTAATCTGGGAAAGCATGGCCATTGTTTATTTATGGAAACATGGCAAACCAATTCCCTGCATAAAAAACACTACCTTCAACAGAAGTCAGAAAAATATAGACATGGAGTCATGGAGTCTAAGTCTGTCATAGACATTATATTCCTCAGATCTTTAAGGTTTAAAAAAATGACAAATATCAAACGCACACAGACATATACTCTGCAACATACAAGACCAACAAAGGACAGGAAGAGGACATTTTACCAAAATGTATTCAGATTTAATTTTCTTTTTAACTGGTTTAGATATATCAAAAGGATTTTATGCAAAAGGTCTGTAGGAATAATAATCTCTTTTTACATCCTAAGGATTCAGTATTTGCCCCAAGCTACCAATGTAATAGTAATTATCTTTACCACATGTTCACAATTCAGAATGTTAATCTTACCCTATGAATGCTGGTCAACCGGGAACTCTGCAATTAGTTTCTATTTGAAAAATTCCTAAAGAGAAATCATAAACATATTGTTACACTTTACTCATCACAGGACTGCAAGACAGGTTATCCACTTACGTGGTTCTAAGATTTCCAAAATCTATAACAACTTTATGAAACATACAACTTAAAAAGTGAGTGTTATTACAGAGGTCACCTTCTGATCTCCTGCAAAGGCTGTCAACTAATACCCAGGGAGAGACACAAATCACTGTCACATTTAATGTCATCATCACAGCAATTTATAAGGCATAAAATATGAACATTCAATTTTTATTTTATTTATTTATTTATTTATTTATTTATTTATTTATTTAAATGTTTTATTTATTTATTCATGAGGGTCAGAGAGGCAGAGGCAGAGGGAGAAGCAGGCTCCCCGCCTAGCAGGGAGCCCAATGCAGGACTCGATCCCAGGACTCTGGGATCATGACCTGAGCCGAAGGCAGATGCTTAACCATCTGAGCCACCCAGGCGCCCTGAGCATTCAATTTTTAATTAAGAATGAGATAAGCATTATATCTCAGGTACCACTCATTTTATAAATAATTGAAAATCCCATTGAAAATATTTGTGTTTCTTATATAAAAAAGGGGGGGAAACATGGGGGGGGCATTTGGGATAGTTTCTCTTTCCAGTTTTTATTGTTGCTGTTTTGGGGTTTTTTTTGTTGTTATTTGCTGTCCTGCTATTTGACACAATTATACTGCTGTAAACTTCAGTGGCACAATATTTTTTGCCTCTTATTATTTATGATACGCTTTCTTAATGTTGTTACAGATTCTCTAAAGAACATTTTTTTTTTAAAGGATTGTATTTTTAAGTAATCTCCACACCCAACTCATAACCCCAGGATCAAGAGTTGCATGCCCCACTGACTGAGCCAGCCAAGCACCCTTCTAAACACCATTTTTGATGGAAGCATAATAGTTCATACATAGATATGTCATAGTTTATAAAATTATTTCCCTATTGAATCCTAGATTTCCCTTTTTATTACTAATAATAGTGTAAATATCCCTGTACTCTTGTTCATATGATTTCCTTTGCAAAGATCTCTAAAAGCGAGAGTAATGGGCCAGAGGACATAAACATTTTAAGGTCTCTGATATATAACAACAAATTATTTCTTAAAAAGGTTATACTAATTTTCTTTTCAATAAACAGTATATGAGTAGTACCCTTACCAGATATGGGAATCATCATTAAATAATAAAAACAAAAAAAAAACTTGGCTAATTCCATCCCAAATTATCTTATTGTTTATTTTGCATTTCTTTGATGGGGTTCAGTTGAATGCTTTTCAACATGCTTTACTAACAAGCTTTGTTCTTCTTTTTCTTTTTTTAAAAAAATATTTTATTTATTTATCTGACAGAGAGAGAGTGAGCACAAGCAGGGGGAGCAGCGGAGGGAGGGAGAGAGAGGGAGAAGCAGGCTCCCCACGGAGCAGGGAGCCCAACGTGGGACTCGATCCCAGGACCTGGGGATCCTACCTGAGCCGAAGGCAGACGCTTAACCGACTGAGCCACCCAGGCGCCCCTCATTCTTCTTTTCTACTTAATATTTACCTATGCCAGAGGAATATTTTGCTGAGAAGATATAAGTGTAATGAAAGCTCCCTCCTAATGACAACTTGTCATCTCAGAGTGAAGCCATTGCTGCCAAGTAAAAAAACAACAAAATGTAGCTCAGTTTCTTTATCCAGGCTAAAACCAAATGGCTCAAAACTAATTTTAGAAACGATAGCACAAGTTATCACCTTCCTTTCTCCTCAGCTGCAAATAAAAGTACAAGTTAGAAAAATGAAAGGTGAAAATACTAAATGACAAGGCTTGTTAGGATAGAATAAACAGTCCACGCGAGGCAGGCAAACCCAGGACTCGACCGCCAGGGTAACACGGCTGGACCCAGCGG
The DNA here is from genome assembly GCF_029215605.1 of Mirounga angustirostris. NCBI lineage: Eukaryota > Metazoa > Chordata > Mammalia > Carnivora > Phocidae > Mirounga > Mirounga angustirostris. Next base: position 115,976,585 of record NW_026991712.1, read on the forward strand.
CTGACAGGCTGTGGCGTCCGTGGCTTCTCCAGCTTGCGAGGCTAATGAGTGTTATGAAACTGGCATTACCTACCCCCTCTAAAATATTTTCTCTCCCCACTGGCAGGACACAGGGCATGTTCATTTTCACTTAAAAAGTCAATTCCAAGAGCATCTTAAAAATTCTATTCTGGAAGATTCGGAGATGACAAACATAACACTAAGAATTCCCTTTCTCAAAGAAGAGCTCCCTTCAAAAGGTTCCCAGCGAAGGACATACAAGGGAATACTTTCAAGTGACTGTGGATTAAAGAACAATAGGGGACAATCAACTATGATAGAAAAACAAGAGGCCCCCCCTCCTTTTGCTTTGAAAATTGAGAAGTCTGGATGCTCTTATTTCCTTCTGGTCAGTAGAGATAGGGGAGATTGACAAAACAAACTCCTTTGTAGTTGAGCAAAGAACTGCTCTAAAGCTCTGGAATCTGAGAATGGCTCTCCATTGGCGTGAATTTGTGTCTTAGTGATGGTTAAATAAAATCCTTCCCTTTAAGGGTTAGCCAGAAATCAAGAATCTTTGCCTAGTAACTTGATCTCATTCTGTAAGTCAGATAGGCAAGAATCACTGCAATATCACACTTACTCATCCTGCCTTGAGCAATTCCGTAAGTTTAAGGCTTTAGGTTATATAAAGTTAAAGTAGCCTATTTCATCAGTTTGAAAAGTTCAAACTAGGAATACCAGATGTACTCAAAGGAGGGACATTTCATTTCACCGTCGGTCCCACCATGGCATCACCTCCATGAGCCACCTTGATCTCCACAGCCTGAATTCACTGCTCCTCCATCTGTGTTCCTACCACATTAACAGTTCTCTCACACTGTTTTATAGTATATAATAAGCTATTGCCCCAAGTTCCTTGAGCGCTGAGGCAGCATCTTATTTATCTACATTTCTGGGATCTATCCCAGTGTCTCTTTCCAGGGCTAGATTAAAAGCCTGGATGTTACGACAGTTTCCATGTACAGACATCCATGGGGTGCTGAAAACATCTCTGGAAACTTAACTAAATGAAACAAAAATAGTATCCACCAGAACTATTCTCGGGGATTGTAGAGAATATGGTTGGAAGGAAAAAGAAGGGGTCTGCTATTTTTCTTCTGGTCAGTTGAGATCCTAGAAACTGGCAGGAGGGGGATTTGAGGGATTTGGCTACCCCCTTCCCTCTCATCTAGGGCTTGGTTTTTCCTCTTAAAAATGTTGTGAACAAATATTTAAAGGACAACAGTCTGAAGTGGCATCAAATCATCAGCCTGCCCAGGGTAACAAATTATTAGCCTATCTCTTGGACCCCCAGATCTCAATCCTGCCCCTATACCTACCATAAATATTTAGTAAATAATTACTGAGTGAACCAGTAATACTAGATCAGGTTTTACCACCCAGTTCGGAACCAAGGGTACAGAGGAGGAAGGCCTGGCTCTCTGAATGATCTGTAAACACAACTGGTGCACACACACAATGGGTCTGGGAAGGCGGGAAAGCAGAGCAGGGGGGACAGAACCTCTGGCATTTCCATCACCCCATGAGAGGTGCAGAGATTCAGAAGCAGAGGCAAAGCCTTCACCCCTCAGGAAGAAAGGAGAAAAACTCATACTTTTCAACGTAGCCACCAAACATGACATCTCAGAAATCTGAACGGAGAACTGCTGTCAAATTTAGCATGACTGGCTGCATTCTAATGACGGTGAGTCATTTTGAATCAGTGATGGATCGCTGGATAAATGCCACAGCATTCCTAAATGACCTTAATATCTTATCAAATTATGATTTCACAATTCTTTCGTACAAGCTAAAAGTACATTGCAACAGGAATCATGCCAAGACCAGGGGAAGTATCAAGTTTTCACCCCAACAAGGATGGTGTGTATCATGCTGTTCTGTGAGCCCTTTCCCTCTCCACCTTCCCCCAAGACCATGGGCTCGGGGAAGGCAAGGACATTTCTTGTCTCCTCAGGGTCCCGCCAGATATTAGGTGCTCCATAAGTTTTGTAATTCTACAGCTACTGTGAGCTATGAGCAAGCTGAAAATATTTTGTGCCTCTGGATGGTTTCAGTCTCCTATAATCAGTAACTTCTGAGAGTGATCACTATAAAGAACGCTATATCCAGTAGAACATTTTCTTAACCCAATGACAAATACCAAATTGCCATGCACTGAAAATCAGCCTAGTGTTTAGGTCGAGTTAACTTCTGACCCAAAAATATAAAGGTTTAATGTTCATGAAGTATTAAAGGACCGTTAAACACAAAAGATGTTTAAAATGAACGCTGCTACCCACTCTACCCCCCAAATCAGTAGTTGCTCCATACTTCATGCTTCTTCAGCATTTAGGGAGTGCTGATAGTTCTATTATACTGATATTAATCTGCATCACAAAGAGCTGGTTAGATGCCTTCCTGCCTCTCCCTTCGAGCTCTTAGAAGAATACAGAGTACGGGACAGCTGGACAGGACCTAACACACAAAACATTCTTAGTAATAACTATGTGCTGAATTAAAAAGGTAGAAGGAGATGGAAAAGGGAAGGCTAACATTTACTGTGTATTTAGTGAGGTAGGTATTATGATCTCAGCTCTAAAGGTGAGAACGTTGAGGACTGGAAAAATTAAACTTGCTCAAGCTCACAAAGCGAACCCTGAATTCACACCAACCAGGAGTATGAGCCATCTGCTACACCGCCTCTCCAGTGAACTATATAAAAAGGAGTTTTATATAGAACATGGCATCTCTCTTTAAAAAAAAAACAAACTACAATCTATCTTTTAGAGGAACCAAAAGACATAATCTAAAAATCAGATCTATATAGGTTTCCTAGCTCATTACTCAGTATTCCATCTCGTGAAACAGAATCAACAAATGCTCCCTCCATCCTGCCTGCCTCTATTATATAATTAAGATGGACATGCGAGATAGCCAGAGCAAGGGAGCATCCTGCAAGCACGGCCTCTTACAGAGAAACACGCCGCAGTAACATGATGACAAGAGGAATAACTGAGGTTTAATCTGTATTTAAATGATATTTTACAAGGCTTTTCTTCTTGGCTTTCCTATTAAAATGTGGTTAAAATAAATTAATACCATATCCCCTACATACAACATTCTTTCTGAATGACTTAATAAAGAAGTATCACATGCCTTCAGTATGTCAGATACTTTTAATATGTTAGTTACATTGTTAGGCCTAGTTCTCCTTATAAAACTCTTATGAATGTTTGAGAAATCTGGAAGGGAACGCAGCAAAATGGTTAAGGTCTGATGGAACTCTAACTTTGTCATTTACCACCTGCTCGATGTTAGATAAGCTAAGTATCAATTGTTTCATCTGTAAAACAGGGACAATGCAGTTATTTTAAGAATTAAATGAGGTGGAGGGTGCCTGGGTGGCTCAGATGGTTAAGCCTCTGCCTTCAGCTCAAGTCATGATCCCAGGGTCCTGGGATTGAGACCCATATCCGGCTCCCTGCTCAGCGGAGAGCCTGCTTCTCCCTCTGCCTCTGCACCTTGCCCTGCTCATGCTCTCTCTCTATCTCTCTGTCTCAAATGAATAAATTAAAAAAAAAAAAGAATTAAATTAGATGGAGGCACCTGGGTGGCTCAGTCGGTTAAGCGGCTGCCTTCAGGTCAGGTCATGATCCCAGGGTCCTGGGATCGAGCCCTACATCGGGCTTCCTGCTCAGCAGGGAGGCTGCTTCCGGCCCTCCCCGCTGCTCATGCTCTCTCTCTCTCTCTCTCTTCAATAAATAAACAAATCTTTAAAAAAAAAAAGAATTAAATGAGGTAACCATAAATCAAATGCTTAGCACAGCAGTAGGTACAAAGTAAGCACTCAATAATGGTAATTTATTAACAGAGTAGCAGCTTTATCTAAAATTAATCCTTTAAAGGTTGGCTTTAAAGTATTAGCCTGTAAAGAGAAACCAGATTGGTTGTCAGGGGGTTTCCTTCTCCACCTAAATGAGTGATTTCCATGCCAGGTTTTGCAATATATCACATGACTCTAGACACTAGAAAGTGTTGTGAAATATAAACGTAACTTACCTCAATTATTTAATATATGGCCCAGAGGGAAGACAGTGTTGTGAGACCAAAACAATACAAGCTGATGCAAAACTAAGTTAGCCCACTTTCTGATGCAGTACGTGTCTTCCCAGTCAAGCTCCATGCTGCAGGCAAGTCAGATATCGCCAATGTCACCCAAGCAAAGGCCATGTTTTAAAATCCATAGTTGCAGAACAGTGTGCATGAACTTAATGTCACAGAACTGTACATTTAAAAATGGTTAAGATGATACATTTTATGATATGTATGTTTTATCACAAAAAACCCTATAATCATGTAAAACAAAAGCTGTTCTGACTGCTTTAAAATGAACATAAATGGATTACACAAATCTAATATACAGTGGGCCCCGATGTACTGGAAGGCATACGGACACATAAAAAATATGTTTACTATGTCAAATTTGCTTTACCCATAATTCCTAGATTATAATAAATACTATTTAATTATCAATTTTGTTTGTTACCTTGAATTAGAAGGATCTGGCTGCGTGAGAGAATATGATCCTATTAATTTGTCCGGAAAAGGCATAGATCTTCTTTTCCTCTAGAGGAATAGCCACATATGAAGCTAACACATTCAAAAATCTTCTATTGACTATCTAGGTAAATACACATGAGATCATTTTTTTCTCCCTAAAATAACCATTGAAGCACCCACATGTTTACAAAACTCACCAATAACGTTATATGGGTTTGAAAAGTACTTGAGCCTCTTTTTTTTTAAATTTTTTAAGATTTTATTTATTTATTTGAGAGAGAGAGAATGAGAGAGAGCACACGAGAGGGGGGAGGGCCAGAGGGAGAAGCAGACTCCCTGCTGAGCAGGGAGCCCGATGCGGGACTCGATCCCGGGACTCCAGGATCATGACCTGAGCCAAAGGCAGTCGCTTAACCAACTGAGCCACCCAGGCGCCCATACTTGAGCCTCTTATTAATCTTTTATTAAGAGGCCAATCTAGCAGAAGGCATCAAGGATAGCCTAATGTGAAGGAGGGCTGGGGGGAGGCGCAGATGGCAGGCGGGGGGTAGAGGGAGATGGTGTGTGTGTTAGGAAGTAATTAAAGAAGAGCAATCATAACCCTTTCCATTAGTGATAGCAGACATACTTACTGGGCACTTAACACTCATCAATCAATCAATCAGTCAATCAATTCTTGAGACTCTCATAATTATGAACTCATTTTTGTAGGATTGCCTTGTTACTTCCCTGGGCTCTGGATATGTGGGGTGGAAATGACCATCCAAGGCACAAGAGGGTAGAGGTAATGATCCATATCAAATGAGAGCTAATTTAATAAGAGAAATCACTGCTCTGCCTCTGTGTAGGGCGAGACTGGAGAAGGATGAGGGAATGCAGGAATGAGACTGGATGTTCAAATGAAGGAAAGTCACCTCACAGTGACAGAGGGAAGAATCAAAACCACAAGGCAGCATGGCTTAACAGAAAGAACCCCTGACTAGGTCTCAGGAGACTCAATTTTTACTCCCTACCTTCTACCGATCTGACAGTGTAACATTGAATGAGTCACTTGCCTCATCTGACCTAAGTTTCCTTACTTGTCACATTGGAGGGAAAGCCAAATGATCGATAGACCTTCCACTTCCAACACCCTACTGTCTTCTGAGTTGATTAATTGCAGCTGGAGCTGGGGTACGCTTAATCTGAAAACACTCCTCTGGAGTGGCAAGAATTGAACAGGGATTTAAAAGAAAATGGTGACAGCACCAGGAAAAACATGAATTCAAAGACAAACAGTATAGATTTTCTTAGAAAGAGAGCAATGAATGGTCTATGATTGGCTACTCATAAATCAGTCTTGCTAAAAAGAGCGTAAAAGTGGGTCACAGAAAGAAAAGAAGGTCATTGGGTCAAACATAGTAACAAAAGCACTGATTTTAATTGAAGGTAAAAAGGTAACTGGGAACCATGCAAGGGTCCTAATACAAACCCATCCCTTAAGAACTGGGGTTCACCAGGATTCAGTCCTTGGCCAGTAGCTTCTCTGGTCACGCACAGGCATTCCTCAAGTGATACCCTCTACTCTAAAAGGTCATCCACCACCTCTATGTGGGTGATCCCCAAAGCTACAGGGTAAGCCCTGCTTTCTAGCTCTGAGCCTCAAAATCATCTCCTGAACACCTTCCTGGCTATCCACTGAGATGTGTGGAAGCAACTCACACTCAGCACGTCCCAAACTAAATCCACCATTTCTGCTCACACCTACACCAAACTCGCATTTCTTGGATCTCTGAGTGTTGGTAGCAACATCAAGAGCTCAGGCACCTGCCCCCAAACCTTCTTTCTTTCTATTCCCTCAAATTTACCCATTCTTGTCTTAAACTAGCCCCTTCTGCATCCCTGTCTTGGGTGAAGCCTGCTGAATCTTTGGGGAAGACAACCGAAATGTCTTCCTCACTTGCCCTCCTTGGTCCCATTTCCAAACGGCAGTCAGAGAACCCTTTTTAAAACATATCAAACCCTCGGGCGCCTGGGTGGCTCAGTTGGTTAAGCGACTGTCTTCGGCTCAGGTCATGATCCTGGAGACCCGGGATCGAGTCCCGCATCAGGCTCCCTGCTCGGCAGGGAGTCTGCTTCTCCCTCTGACCCTCCCCCTTCTCATGCTCTCTCTCTCTTAAATAAATAAAATCTAAAAAAAAAAAAAAAACCACAAAAAACATATCAAACCCTCCTGATTTTTTTTGTTATTGTTGTTATTATAAAGTCAAAATAATATCACAGGGAGGGTTCGGGAGGCCTGGCCATAGAATGTGATGGGAGCAAATGCTATCCGGCTTCTCTTGCTGTCTTACTGGCTCTTGCTATGTCCTTCCCAGGAATGCGAGGGCTTGACTCCAAAAGGTTGGGCAGATTGGGTCACATAGTCTGTGATCATCTCTCACTTGAGAGATGGACTATGAAGAAAGGATGCTTCACCCTGTAGCTCACTGTGGGCACTCATTCAACCTGACAAGTCAGGTATGGGCCCCCCCATCAACTCCAGCTCATGCTGCCTGTGTCATGGATTCAGATCCAGTTGGGACTAGTGCTGTGAGAAGCGATTTTTAAAGCTTTTAGCTCTGTTTCTACCTACATGTTACTGGTGTCCATGCTCCCAGATCTTGGGCATTTTTACAGAAGTTTTCTCCTCCTCAGTCAGCAGCAGGCATTGCTACAATAGTCAATTCTGGGATAGAGAGTGATTGCTCGTCCTGCTGATGTGTTGCCCCGTAAATGTTCTGGAGTCGAGTTAGGTGAATGCAAACCATCCAATTTTTATTTATTTTTATATCTCCTCTTCCCTCAACCCTGGGGCCCTGTTGCTCATCAAGTGAAGCCTCACCTCTCCATTCCTCCCCCACAAGCACGAATTAGAGGCAGGGGCTGGTTTTCCATGGAGGCAGTGTGGAAAATGTGCACTTCGAGTCCCCGGCCTGCCTCCACCACCATGTGTATGGCCTTAAGCAAATCAACTCATCCAACTCAGGCCTCTAGTCCTCGCCTTTATAATATGGACAATCATAGAGGCCCCAAGGGTTGATAGTGGTGGTAAAATAAATATTGTGGAAGTACTTTGGAATCATTAAAATGGCATATAAATGTAAGGGTGAACTCTTATAAAGAAAGACTTTTTTTTTTTTTTTTTTTTTTTTTTACCGGTAATTTTAAAAGAGGATGCCTTTGGCCTTGGAATATTATCTTAAATTGAAACAAAACAACCCATGAAGTGAGCTTTATTTATACCACTTTGGTTCCAAGGAAACAAAACAGTGAGTGTTACAAGGTCACTGACATCTCCTAACATTTAAGTCCCACTATAAAAGTCAAAAGGAATTTTTCCAAAAGGCCCAGGGGTCCAGGTAGAAATATGTAGGCCAAACACGGAATTGCACAGGGAGAAGACAACAACGAACGGAAACAAATTCTTTTCCAAATCAACCTTGTGATATTGGGCTGATAATGGACCATTTATATTCTGTCCATTGGAGAAAGAAAAGAAGAAAAGACGACACTACACCCACAGCCTCTGGCTCCCATGCCAATGAAGGGCCGCCATGCCTATCTGCCCAGCCCAGAGCAGGCCTTTTGAAACATTCCAGTCAGCTGACGTTGCTTATCTCTTCCCTGGAAGAAGGTGTGGGAGGAGTGAAGCATCCAGCAAGAGCATGAGCAGAGAAACAGGTCAGTTTTGAAAGCTCTTCTGGCATCTATGTTTCCCGTAAAAAGTCCACGTTCACCTTGGTGTTAAATCAGTGCTCCATGTTTGCAACTTGGATATGGCTCCTGGTCAAAATCACTGATTTCTATTTGCTCCTCTGCTGGAGCAGAAAAATGTCTGGTTTACATTCAGAGTAAACATGGTGAGATGTCTTTTTTCTGACACCATGTGGGTGCCCTACCATGCAGTCCTATTTTGACACTAACTACCTCGAGTCAGTGTGAGACTCCCAACAGGTTTAAGGGCTCAGTCCCACAAGGCTGCCCCCACTTCAGACACCAGTTATAAGTCCTTGGACCCCGACAACCCACTCTTCTGTCTGACTTGGTTATCTATCAATCCAAGGGTTTCCCTAATCCCCTCCTTAAGTTTGATGATTCACTTGGATGACTCACAGAACTCAGGAAAACACAAACCAGCAGGTTTGGTGCAAAGGATACAACTCAGGAGCAGCCAAATGGAACAGATACCTAGGGCATGGTACTTGGTGGTAGTCTTGGTGGTGGAGGGGGAGGCGGGTATGGAGCTTCCATACCCAATCTGAAAATGCCAACCTCCCAAGCACCAATTGGGAAGCTCCCCAAGCCCTATCATTGAGGAGTGTTTATGGAAGTTTCATTACACAGGCATGGTTGATTAAGTCACTGGCCACTGGCAAGGAAAAATCTCCAGCTCTTCCCCCCTCCTCAGAGGTCAGGGGTAGATTGAAAGTTCCAACTCTCTCATCACATGGTTGGTTCTTCTGGTGACTAGCCCCCAACCTGAAGCTCTCTATGGGCTCACCCAGAGTCACCTCATTAGCAAAAACTCAGGTATGGCTGAGAGGTGCTCATTATGAGTAACAAAAGATGCTCCTATCAGGAAATTTCAAGGACTTTTGCGCTGTGCCAGGAACCGAGGGCAAGGACCCGATACATATTGTACCACCGTAGCACAGAACTGCGTAAGAAGAGTCACGCTTGAGGGCTAATTCTCATTCAAAATAGTTGCAATTTGAAAGAGTGCAAAGCAGTTCACTTAGAAGGTCAAACTCACCTTCAAGGGCCCAACCAGGACAGTCATTAAGCCTCTGATTTCCAGAGTCAATGACTTACAGACATTCTTCCTAAGGAAAGCCTTCCCTGACCATTCCGACCAAGCCCATCACAATGAGCTCTTTTAGTCTTCCATCCCTCGCTTTCACAGTGCTCACCACACACCTTCATGCAGTTGTTCAATTAAAAGTTTATTTCTCTTCCACTAAACTACAAGCTCTGAGGTCTGGTCTACATGAGTCATGCTGTATCCCCCCGTGTTCTTACAGGCAGAAGCTGCTATTAAACATTCAATGAATGGATAAAAGAATTAAGATTAGACCCCCTTGTTGGAGCAAAGACCACAGCAACTTCCTACAATCACCACATCATCTTGTCTTCAATTCTCCAAATTCCATTTGACATGCAAGGGCCCCTGAGTCATTTAGCAGATTCAAGCCCTATCGGCAAAGAAGAAAGATTTAGCTCAGCCATGGCATTAAGAATAATTTCAGGTCATTCAGGGCATACTGAAGTGAGAGAGTAAGGTCAGGCTCTAAAAGAACCCACAAATAACAAATAGGAATCAGGTAGAATGTCCACATTGCAAAGGTGACAGTGTTTCTGCACACTGGGTTGGCTTTGGGCTTCAGACTCTTCATTTGGTGTTAGCAAAGCAGGGAAACCATGTTCCCTCTGGGAATTTTAGAGTTTTGATGGCTTCTCAGGAGACAAAAGTCACATTCCCCATCTCGAAGTTTAACACATGACTTATAAATCAGGGTGGGGCTTGGTCTGGCTCAGTGACAAATTCAGCTGCCAAAGAAGCATAATCTCTGGGTTAGTGACTGAAGTTTCTCCTTTGTACACAGCAAATGAATCTACAGTTATTTCTTAGCAACCAGACTTGAAAGGTGGAAAGATTGTGCCAAGAAAGCTAATGGTGTGGTTTTTTTTTCCCTCTGTCCTTTTCTCTTCCCCTTACCACACACAAGAAATCATATTTTTCCATTCATATTTGACAACACCATCTGTTTTTATTGTGGAAAGTCTTACCCATTTAAGGAAGGCCACAACTTAGCTGCTGCTAGTTGAATGGATGTAGAAATAAAGAGGACCCTATGTACCACCAACTGTGTCATGGCCAGAGATGGGACCCCAACAGAAAGTGTGATAGGATGTCATATCTTGCATCCACTCTGACACTGGGTGCATTTGACAATCACGACCTCGCCTCTGCAAAGGTGCAAAGCATGATCCCTAATGTTGAAAGGAATAGAAGGGTGTGTGTCAGCCTCAGACCAGACCCTCAAAAGGATCTTATGCTTTAGTGAAATAAAGCATGAATACAAGAAAGCTCAAATGGATTACAGTTGCATCTTAGGGCAATATACACCAAAGGAATAATAGTTACTGCCTAAGAGTTATGAGTGGGCCAAGAAAGATGCATAAGATTTATCTAGGTGTGAGGCAAAGGGATGAGGCTGAAGGGACGAGAATTAATAATAAGGCACATAGTATTTTATGTGGAGGAATGGAGGAACAAATAAAGAAGGTAGGAGGATGCCAAGGTGAATTTTAGGAGTTAGTGAAGAGACATATACTGATGAAGTGGAATTTCTGAGATGGAAATAATGGAGAGAAGTAGATTAGGGTTAAATAGTAAAGAAAGTCTCCAATGGCAGGCTAAGAACTTTTCAAGACATAGCTCAGGCCTTATTAGTGCATGACTGACAGGTACCCGAGAAATGATTGTTTTAGAGTCACTTTATGTCAGTTTAATTTCACTTTTAGAATCAATAGCCAAATATTTTTATGGCAACAGAAAGTAATTTAGATTTGATCATATAACCAGTAGGGAACCATTGATGGCATCTGAGCAGGGGAATGATGGAAAAAATACATTTAAAGGCATATTAGTGTGTATTAGGGAAATTAATTTGAAAGCATCAGGAAGAATTCATTGCAAGGGGTTTGACAACAAGAGCAGGAGGCCTACTTCTATATTAGACTACATATTAGATCACCTCATAAAATAAAACATAAATGGACTGCAAAACTAAAATCTCAAGTAGAAAAATAATTATACTTAAAACAATTAAACTTTCAGGGGCACCTGGGTGGTTCAGTTGGTTAAGCATTGGACTCTTGATCTCAGCCAGGTCTTGATCTCAGGGTTGGGGGTTCAAGCGCCACATATGGCCCCACGCTAGGTGTAGAGCCTACCTAACAAAAAATTTAAACTTTCAGGTCAGCCAGTCAAATGATGCACATGGACAAAACAATTAGATTTCCAGTGAGCAGACTTTTCCTGTTTCACTGGTGTTTTCAAAAGAGAAATGGATTTGATCAGTTGTGGTTTTTTTGGTTTGTTTGTTTGTTTGTTTGTTTTTAACACTAGATGGTACCTGAATACTTTGGTGAAATTAGATGCTTTGGGGTAAAAATATCACTTTTAGAATTAATAGCCAAATATTTCACGCAATGCTATAACACATAAGAACAGTCATTTTAAAAACACACACAAAATGGTGCCAGACAGACTAGTGGCCATGTGAAACAGCATAAGTAAGCCATCAGCTTAAGAATATACTGACTGGGGGACACCTGGGTGCCTCAGTCGTTAAGCGTCTGCCTTCAGCTCGGGTCATGATCCCGGGGTCCTGGGATCGAGCCCCGCATCGGGCTCCCTGCTCGGCGGGGAGCCTGCTTCTCCCTCTCCTACTCCCCCTGCTTGTGTTCCCTCTCTCGCTGTGTCTCTCTCTGTCAAATAAATAAAATCTTAGAAAAAAAAAAAAAAGAATATACTGACTGGGCCCTTCTTTTGGAAAAATCCTTGGGCATTATGTCACTCACCATGCAATCAAGCGTCTGCTTAAAATCAAGTTACAATTACTCTAATTATGGGCCAACATTTCATTTGTTTCACAACTGCTGCCTAATCAAACAGTTCTGTAGACGACTTCACCACAAGGTAACTTAATTAACTTCAGTGCCAAAGGTTTTTTTGTTGTTGTTTTTTAAGTTTTCTTTGGGCAACCGATTTGCCAGTTCAGGCGTCAGAAATCTTACTACTATAAAAATTACTACACGAACTAAATCAAAATCAAACCCAAATGCTTTCATCCATTACAAAACAATATTCTTCTTTCATAAACGCTTTATTTAAATATTTCCCAGCAACAACAGGCTTGTGTGAACAAACCAGGAAGTGAAACCAAGTATGATCACATTGTGAAAGCCGAGTAAAATGAAAGAATGCACTGGAATTAGCTGAGGCACTATTAACATTTCATTTGAAAGTCCATTCCTTTGGAAACTTCAATTTAATTAATGCAGCAGTAAGAGGAATTTCAAAAGCATACATCTTCATTTTGTTGTTTGACAATTTCCCCAATATTCTATGCAAATGTCTTGTCCTCCAGCCAGGCTGGATCATCTGAAATGTGAGCACTCGCCCAGCCCGCCTAGTGAGTGGAGCACTTGGTTTTAAGCTAGCATTTTCCATTGCACTAAATCTACTCTGAAACAAAACAATCACAAATCCTTAATGACTTGCTTTGGAGAAATGCACCCCTGGATTGTAAGGTAATGAGCAAATCGCACTTCTCCTGTTTTGCTGGGGTTCCTATCATTCCCTTATCCTCCACAAATTAATGAATTCCCTGAAACCAGGAACTGTATTTTAGTGTTTGATTCGTTTGTTTTTTAACTGAGTACTGAGACTCGGTGGCGCAGGCACAGTAAGAGTTATGAGTACCTGATGGTTATTCTTATTGTCCAAGGACAGTGTTATCCAGCAAGAGTTGCCAGTTGATATTTTGCTTCAAGGCAGACACTAGACAGAATCAGAAACTCCTGCACTCTACTGCCCTATCTCTTGTTCCCAGGAAATTGCCTGTGGGAGAGAGGCTAGGAGACACTCTTGCAAGAATGAGTTCTTATGTACTGATTATTATTTGTATTAATTTTAAGTATGATTTGAATAAGTTTAATATTATAATGTTATATTTTTGGACATTTCTTAGCAATTTTAATAAATAGCTCCTGGAAGTACCTATGACCTTATCAAGTGATCAGGCACCCCCGTCATTGCACAAACACATTTCAAATGTGAGTATCAGCACCACTCTGCAGATGAAGCAGACATACTCCTGCTACATGTGACAAGGAAACCGAAAAGGAAAGAGAAAGGTGAATAATTACAAGCAGGGATAGACAAATCCACTGGCATGTACACATGTGCATAGAAACATACTGTGTGCATATGGATGCGTCACAGTAGGAAAATTATATGGGTAGTGAAGTCAACAAACATTTGAGAGCCTACTCTGTGCGAGAACTGTTACTCTTAAGAAGGTGGGGCAACTCTACTGCTGGGGTATAAAAAGTTTGCAGAGATAGCCTAGGAGTTGAATCCTGCGCTTCTCCATGGACCCATGAAAGCAGTCAGTACTGAGGCAGGCCAATTCCCTAGATGGGCTCTTTTTCTCTGGTCACCTTGTTTTCTTCCTGCTACTCTCTCACTCCCTGTATCAAATACTATTCTCTCCTATTGTGCCTGAAACTTTACACTTTTATTCATTGGATTCTCTTGATGGGAAAATTTATTTAATGTTTGCTATGGTGTGGGATGGATAAGATAAGAAGGAATAATAGTAAATGAGAATTCATTGTATTTTTGTATTTCGTCTTATATCTACCCTTAAAACACACATAAAAGGAAGATGGGAAATATACATTAAGTGATTAGGCAATGGGAAAATATGTTATCAAGATCAAATATCAATATCAAAATATATTACAAACAGTATATAGTTGAAACAAAAATGAGATACATCTGTATGATGCTTTAAGTTTATAGAGCATTTTTTCCCCATTAAGTCATTTAAATCATTTGCTCCACTTTATGATAGGGATACCAGTTCAGAGAGGAAAAAACAAGCTGCCTAAGACACGTTTTGTGAACAAGAGCTTGATCCCATAACTGACACCAACCATCGTGTTCTTCCTACCATCCAAAGCTGCCTCGTACAAAGGTCAACAAAGTTATAGTTGAGGGACTAAAGAAAGCAGCCTGGGTGATGTGCATCTGAGCCTGTAGGGCTAGGCAGGAGCTGGATCAGAAAGAAGAACTCCAGCTGTAGAAGAACAAGAACAGAGAGGTCTGGAGTTAAGAAGAGCAAGAGGCAGCAGGCCCCACTGAGGAGAGAATGTTCATAGTCAGAGTGAGAAGACTTCACAAATAAGTGACGTAGTGAGGACATTTAGGATTAAGATTCCAGAATGAAGAGTATGGCTTGACTTGACTCACAAAAGAGAACCATGAGAGATTCTAAAACAGAATGCAAGCCATGTTTCAGGAAGACTAACCTGGGGGTGGGGGAGGGACACAGAAAATACAAGGGGCAGGAGAAGAAAGCGACAGAATGAAGGCAAGAGAACCAGGTAAGGATCCTACTGTAGTAATTCAATAACTAAGTCGTGAAGACCTGAATGGGGGAGTGTCAGTGAAAATGACCAGGGATGAAGGAATTTAAGTAGTATTATGAGGGAAAACCTGACAAATATTGGCTGGTGGGAGAGATGGGGACAGGAAAGAGGATTCAAGCTGGGCTGGTAAAAGGTTTTATCATAAAGTACTAGTTAATAATCCAATATTCACTGGAAGACCAATGAGCAAGCCCCTGAATTTTGCTCTTTCACTCTACCAAGGATAATTTATTAGCCTAATTAAGGTTTCAGACCTTTATAAGGGGTCTGGCATAGCTAAGTTTTGACTGAGTATTGCTCTCAAGAGTGAAGCCAGTAGGAAAGCTGAGCAAGGTGAGGCGAAAGGACATTTAGGGTCAGGTCTTAAAGAGACATGGGCACAATGTCAGGGAGTCAATGAGGGGTTTTATGCAAGGGAGTGACATGATCTGGTCAGTGTCAAATTTTAAGTTTAGAAATTTAGAATTTGCAGCTTTGGTGGTAGTATGGAGGATTCATTAGAAGGGGAAATATACAATGTGGGTAGAGAACCAGATCAACAGTCCAAGGGGTAAAACAAGAAAGAAGGTTTGAACTAAGATGTGCCTAGATGGGAGGAGACGAGGGGATAAAAGCAAACAGCTTTAAGCACCTTCAGGCAGGTATTCTACTAAACAGTTTATGGACATGGATTCTAGGTTTACTCAGGTATTGATCAGAAGGACTTGGTGGCAGACTAGATGTTCAGGACCCCCAGGGCTCAAGGACAAGTGAGCACCCTAGTCTTGGCCAAGGGTCAATGGTGAAAATTTGTGGAGGATAGTGATGAATGTGATTTTTAAAACACTGAGCTTGCAGCACACTCTAGGGAGAGGAGGACATAGAAATGAATTTGTTAGACTGCACATTTTTGGCATTGACTCTGGCTAATACTGGGTTTAAAAGCTTGGTAACTTGGAAAAAATTATTTAAAATAAAAAACTCGGGGCACCTGGGTGGCTCAGTCATTAAGCGTCTGCCTTTGGCTTGGGTCATGATCCCAGGGTCCTGGGATCGAGCCCCACATTGGGCTCCCTGCTTGGCGGGGAGCCTGCTTTTCTCTCTCCCACTCCCCCTGCTTGTGTTCCCTCTCTTGCTGTCTCTCTCTGTCAAATAAATAAATAAAATCTTTAAATAATAAAAATTAAAATAAAATAAAAAACTTAAGGTAGCCTGGGTCTATGTCCTATAAAAAATTCATTTGTACCTTCCTTTCTAAATATTTCCATTTAAAGACAAAATTTTTATGAAGGCAATCAACTTGGACTAATTATATAAAGTTTGTATTTTGTAATACACACACACACACACACACACACACCCTCTTTGCTTTGAATGGCTTCTACTTGTCTATCCAACTGGAGGTAAACAGGTTTGGAAGTAATCAAAGACACACGACAGTAATCAAAGCCTCCTTGTCGTAGGGGCTCCAATGCCTTCCTGATCATGAACTGCCAACTCTCTCACAAAATATGTAAGGGCATATATGTTTCATTTTACTTCAGTGTTAAAAAAAAAAAAAAAAAAACCCTGCTACCTCTCCCACAGTACTACAACTTTCATTTGTGCTCTAAACTTACTGGTGGTAAAAACAGTGAATATATTTGGTTTATCAACAGAGTTAATAGAAACATGAAGGAATTCCAGATGTAGTGTGTTTTGTATCTTTATAATTATCAATCTTTGCTAGCTTTGAGAGAGTTGGAAAATGTATCTTTGAGGAATCTAATTCTAGAGAATATTTCCTGTTTTGCTTTTCTCTAATTTATCTCTGTTTAATGTACTATAGAATTATTTCGTCTATTGTCTAGATCTACCCACCGGGCAGTAAGCTCCAAGAACACTTGGAGCTTTTACCTATAGGGTGCACTGAGTGAGGTATGCCCAGCACTTAGCCAGATAGTAGAAACTCAATAAATTATCCTGGAGTGATCAATCATAGTCCTGCAATTCTTATACTTCAAGAATTTAACATGTGTTTTTTCCTTAGCATTCATATCTCAATCTGCATGCTTCAACTTAATCTTGAACCATGATTTCCTTTTATAGACTCTGAAGAAATTCTTTCAGGACTTATGCTGTGGTGGGACCCCACAGGGCACTGAAGGTTATGAGTGCAAAGGAGTTAACATGAGGAAAAAAGCAGCCAGGTCGCAAAACGTCCCAGGTTCTCCTCTGTCTAGCTCTGTCTTAGGAGGATGAGTCATGGTTCTTGCCCTACCTGTGCTACTCACTTCTGGTTTCCTGATCTCGCTTCCTGTTTCAGTCTAGGCTTCCTTTTGGTATTCTGACCCAGGTTACCTGAGTTTGACATCTGTTGTTTTCATTGCTTGACACTTTGATTTCTTTTTTCCCCCTGTGGTTAAACCTACATAACAGTCTAGGTCTGTCTTTCTACATGGACCAGAGACTCACACAACTTAAAATTACAAAACAGATATTCTAGACTACTTTCTCCTCAAGGTTCTTACTGTCCTTCCCTATCCCCATTATAAAACCTAGTAATTTCCTCACCACATCATTTGATGGGACAATCACAGTGACCACTTGCATTCCCTCACTCAACATAATTTTTTTTCTGGTCAACTGGATTGAGTTAGTATGAATTATTACACAATCAAAGACAAGAAGAAGCTATTACCATAATCTAACTTTCTATTAAGAATGAAATGAAAAGGACTGTAAACTTAGAGAAAGAGATATATTCTATGTAATCTATACTACACATTTTCCATTTGATATCTAGATAACGTGTGAGGAAATAGACTGTGTTTGTGCACTCTTTGTGAAACGCAGTCAGTATGTAACCTATGCTATGCTTCTGAAGTCACTGGATTGGGTCTAATTGAATTCATAGGCTAACGATTCCAAACACATCACTCATATCAGCGAGGCAATGTTTAGAAAGGCTCTCGTCATCTGCACAGAAGACAATTCACTTGACAGCACTCCTTTCTTGAGCAATGACTCAAATCAGCTAGACTGAAAATAAATCTAAAGGGTACACAGCTGTCATGTAATCTGAAGTAGCCCTCTGAGCAAAAACTTGATTCATTTTCTCCTATTTGTACAACTGGTTCTGCAAACAGGATTGCAATCCAACAAATGCATTTGAACCCCACTGTGATGAGAAAGCTTTTCAGTGTCCTAGGGAGGGTTCTCCTGGATTCTTCTGTCCTCATGGGTATGGCAAACTGCACATCATGATTTCTTGATTTTATTTCATGAGAAACAGCCATTTAAACTCAGTGATCTATGTGAACCAGCTAGGAATCGAGCTCTAGAATTAGAGAATAATATTTTATCAAAGGAATGTTGGCAGTTTGAGGGGCCGACAGGTACCAGACTATCTACTGGGTATAGGCAGCTTATTTATTTTCATTGTAGCATTCCTTGTTTTTAACTTTTTATTTTTTTTAACTTTTAACTTTCTAACTTTTATTATGGAAAATTTTAAACATACACAAATATGAAGAGAAGGGTATAATCAAAATACCCACCCTCACTGGATTACTTGAAATAAATTCTAGATATCATATTTTATCCTATTTCAGAACATATCTCTAAAAGGTAAACAGTCTTTAAAACATACAACCAGAATACCATAATCATACCCAGTGTGCTGGTAGATATTCAACAATCAGTTCTCCAAGGGGGAAGAAAAGGCCTGAGTCAGTCTTTGCCAGTTTGTATGGCATAACTCCTCCCACCACAGCCAATTTCAAGCTACTGACATGATGGCACTGAATGTGGGGTTGAGAAGAAATGTGCAGACACCATGCTATGGGACTTGTGCTATGCAGATACGTGAGACATAAGTAATCTTAGGAGCATGGATAATAGCAAATTATAGTAAAATCATCAGGAAGGGATGAGTTTTGAGTATCAATTTTATTTTCATACCTCAAGTTTATATAATTTGTTTCATGGCATGTTTAACAGCTGGCTTGCATAATTTCCTGAGAATACAACAATCGGCTCTTGTCTGCTCTAGCATGCCACTGAATCACATCCAAATAATGAATAACGCCTTAATATTACCAACTCTCCAAATTTGACATGTCTTTCCCCTTCTCTCCTCAGCAGTAGAGAAACATTTTAAACAGGAAGGAAGACGGAACGTTGCTTCAGAAAGCTACAGTTGCTACAGAAAGTACCACATTTTCCAAATGGTTCAGAGCCACTGTGTATAACTCAGTCTGCTGGTAAAATCTGTTTTCAGGAGATTAGATTCCACCAAACACACGTACCTCCATATTACCGGGGAATCATAGTAATGATTTTATTTCCTTTTAACTGCCCACTCTTATGCCCACAAGAGAGGGAGAGAGAGAAAGAGAGGGGAAAGGGGTAGGAGAGGGACTTGGCAGAAGGGAAAATAAGTCCCTTCCAGGTAGACAAGCTTAAGTTAATGAAGTGTTCTGCTAGGAAGATTCTCAACAAGATGCGAGATACTCCTCTGTGCCTGAGGTGTTCCACCAGGGAAACTTGGGTTTGTAAAAAGCCCTTTATAAATGTGCCTTCCAGAACTGAATATACCCGATGAGATGTAGTGGGGTCTACACAGATTTAAGTGGGTTGCGGCCATCTACAACTCCACCTTGACCTCATGTTAAGACTCAAGTCCAGTCAATGAAGTCTAGTGTCTACCAGTACTTACCCAGACTCCACAGGGTATAGTCATGAACGCCCTCTCCTACCAAATCTGATACCCAACTGCCTTCCCAACATCATTCCCCACTATGCCTTTGAACAAACCCTTTATTCCAGGTAGGACTGCCTACCCACTTTCTGTACCATTTCTGTACTTTACACTTTTTATAGGAACATAATTCCTAACACATACAAAAGTATCAATAATAGTATAAGGAAGCCCCAATGTCTCCTTCACCCAGCTTCAACAATTATCAACTCCTATCACACCCATGCCCATGATTATTTTGAGTCCTCCTGGATATAAAATTCATCCACAATTATTTCAGTATTGCATCCATTCTTTCCTGCACACCTCTGCTTAGACATTTCCTCCCTCCACCCCCATCTTTCCTAATTCTATGTCGTCCTGCAAGGCTCAGCTCAGGTCTCACCTCCAAAGTTGTTTCCACTGAACTTGTCACTTAGTCATGTGACATTGGGACATCTTTCTTATTGCTATTCTGTTGTTCCTTACCTCTTAAATCATTCACTTACAATAATATCCTTAGCCTGGAAAGCATGAAACCTCTCTCACCACACATATACAGCAATAAAAAAATGCTTAGAAGGGAAAGGGCTAAAGAATAATACTTTGGTTTCATAAAGTGCATTAAATTTGGTCCAACAGGGCACCTGGGTGGCTCAGTCATTAAGCGTCTGCCTTCGGCTCAGGTCATGATCCCAGGGTCCTGGGATCGAGTCCCACATCGGGTTCCCTCCTCGGCGGGAAGCCTGCTCTCCCTCTCCCACTCCCGCTGCTTGTGTTCCTGCTCTTGCTATCTCTGTCTCTGTCAAATAAATAAATAAAATCTTTAAAAAATAAATAAATAAATTTGGTCCAACAGTTCTACACAATATATTGAGCAAATTCCTTATATGAGAAATGTCTCATGGCATAGAACAGGGTATGTGAGCACAGTATGACAAGGCAGAAATAACACTGGACATGGAGTTAAAAGGCCTTGTTCTTGTCCCCCACCCCCCTTCTGTTTTGTGTGTTATTTGGGGTCTGAGTGACTTCTCAGAGCCCACCATAAAATAGGAATTAACTGCAGCCATCCTTCCTCTTTTCCTCACTGGACTGTCAGAATCAAATGCAATTACACATGTAAAAATAGCTTTGTAATTGATAGAGCATGTCGTTAATACACATCATTACCTGTAAATGCAGAAATGTTTGGCCATATGACTTGACAACAAGGAAAACTACTGCTTTAGATCCTGAATGTAGGCAGGAAATTTAAGCTCTCAACAGGGAAAATGGGAATGTGATAGTTTGGAGATCAGGTGGGATTCAGAACCAACAAAATTAACCCTGGGAGGAACAAAAGGGCATAGCTTTCTTTCTGAGACTTCAAAAACCATGGCCTTGCCATTAAAACAGACAAATCGAAGGAGCCCTAAAAAGAAACTGCAAAGGAAGCAACATACATTGTCAGCTATTTAAAAAGAATCCTGTTACATGAAATAATTAAATGGAAAGGCAAAATTCATCGTCTGATTTCCTCCAAACAAAACTGCAGAATTATCCAACAAAGTTGTTGTCATTCTAAGTTTATGCTCTTCTAGAACATTGTCAAAGCCTTTGGCCTCTCAATTTTGCAGACTGCTTTGCCAAAAAGAATAACCATTAATATCAAACTTCAACCATTTATCATATCACATCAAACACTACTTAAATTACAATGGGATGGAGGTCTCTCCTTCTTCCAGTAGAAAAGAGGATAGATGGCTTTATCAGGAAAACACTGTTCTACATACCATGCTACAAGTGTCCTGGGAGAGATGTTCAGCCTAGCTATGCCATCCACTGGAATATTAATATTATAAGTTTCCTCGCAAGAAAATGAAAATTACGAGAGTTGGAGAAAGGCTTACATTTTATAAAACTCTAAATAATCTTGGGGTGCTTGAGTGGCTTAGTCAGTTAAGTGTCTGCCTTCGGCTCAGGTCATGATCCTGGGATCCTGGGATTGAGCCCAGAGTCATGGGCTCCCTGCTCAGTGGGGAGTTTGCTTCTCCCTCTCCCCCTCTCGCTCCCCCTGCTTGTGTGCTCTCACTATCTCTGTCAAATAAATAAATAAAATCTTAAAAAAAAAAAAAAAAAAACAACCTACATAATCTTGGCCAAAGTAGAAAAAACAGTTTTTCAACTTTGGACATTAATTCAATTTAGCAATAGTCGGTGAAAACAACTGTTGCTAAACCTGATAAATCCGAATGAGATTATTAGGTTAAAAGAGAAATACGGAGAGGATATTTCAAAATTCCCAGCACACTGACAACAAAGCACCAAAGCAGGGTCTCATTAGGAAAGGAAACATTTTATTTAAAAAGGAAGTTTTTTATAAGACTTCACTATGTGTAACTTCTCTGAGGACTTCCCTGGAGAGGAAAAACACAAGGATCATAAGGGTAAACTAGAGAACAAGAATTTCCTTCCTCTCCTCCCTCTCCCCCCTGCACACACCAGGTAACCTCTGTATGTCCTTACGTCTTGTTCTCCATAAACACATACACTCACAGAGATTTTTCAAACTATGCTTAGTTTCCCAAAAATGAGATGATTAGAATAAACCTTCTTTCACATAGACCCATTTTAAATAAGGAAACTACCAGTCACTGATTCCATTACCTTCATGAACAACAAGGAAAAAAAAAAAAAAAAACCCACAAAGGAATTCTAGGGCTTCTTTTTTTTTTTAAAGATTTTATTTATTTATCTGACAGAGAGACAGTAAGAGAGAGAATACAAGCCGGGGGAGTGGGAGAGGGAGAAGCAGGCTTCCTGCAGAGCAGGGGGCCCGATGCGGGGCTCGATCCCAGGAACCTAGGATCATGACCTGAGCCGAAGGCAGACACTTAACGACTGAGCCACCCAGGCGCCCCGGAATTCTAGGACTTCTAACAAATACAAAGAATTTTGTAGCGTCTCGACTTGTCTGACTTTGAGTACTGTACCCTCGATGGTCAATTTGCATGAAACATTTTTTAAGGTTAAAGTCTACCTATCTCCAAATATCCATTAAAAATGTGAAACCATAATTTTTTGGGGTATGGTTTTCTTTTTTACTTGTCCATCTGCTGAATAATTCAAAATTGAATTTTGGAGAATGGGAAGATGGAAAAAAGTTTCAGGCTATAACAACAACTCAGATGCTTTTCTGATCTGGTGCTGAGGCAGGTCTAATTTCTCCTAATTTGTCTATAGTGTGACTATTCGATCAATAATTATACAAGCCTAATTTGTCAGCATTAAGCAATTGACTGTACTTTAAAAATGACCAGGAAAAAGTCCATTTAAGCCTAATTAACTGAAATGACAAATTATAAATTATCCAAAGAATCAGGTAGAACTTGTCCTACGAGTTCCTCCTAGGTAAATAAGACAAAAACAAGCCCAGTGTGGGAATACTTCGGCCCCAAGTAGCTGATGTGAGGCCCAAGTAGTTGAATACGTGCAGTTTATGATAAGAATCATGGAAGATGGTGCTCATCACAAGGTAACCATACATTAAATATTCTTCTAAACCCTTTATGTCAATTAACTGATTTAACGCTTCCAACAACTCTATGAGGGTTATCTTTGCAGATGAAGCAACTGAAGCAGAGTTGTGTGATTTACCTAAGCCTGCATAACTAGTAAACTTGTAATAGTAACAGCAGCGTGAATTGGAATAATCCTCCAAGAGATCTTTGAGAACAATAAAAAGTAGCTTACTAGTGGAAAAAACAAAAGACAAAATATGCATTTTGTTGCATTTGTTCATGCCCTCATTCATTCATTAATAAGCACAGCAGAAGTCTGACTGAGCAGAGTGAACTTGAATCCTGCCTACCATATGCCTTAACTTTAGCCAAGCTACACAGTCTGTCTTTCTTAATTGCAAAAATAGAAATAATTCTACCTGGCCTACTTTCTACCTTCATATTGATGATACCATCAAAAGCAATGGAAACTCCCTCTGTGTAGGAGGGATCAGAGAACAGTCACCCACAAAGGAGTAAACTCCTCACAAATACAAGCTCTGTTCTCCTCTGGCTACAGAATATACCCAATGTGCCCACAGTTTTCAGGCCTTCTGGAAGACAAGGAGCTATCCTGCATGGAGTGATTACCTGTTGTCAGCAGATTCTTGCCACAGACCAAATATTACTTCTCCCGAGTCTCTTCTCATTTCCAGTCACAAGACATCCATGCTTAGAAGCTGTCTTAGTCCATTCGGGCTGCTATAACAAACTACCATAGATTGGGGGGGCATGGCTTCATCAACAAACATTAAGTTCTCATACTTCTAGAGGCTGAGAAGTCCAATATTAAGATGCCGGAAGATTCAGTGTCTGGTGAGAACTTGCTTCTTGGTTCGCAGACAAATCTCTTCTCCACCACGTCCTCACGTGGTAGGGGGGCAGGCAGCTCTCTGGATTCTCTTTTATAAGGGCTCCTCCCCCTCATGACCTCATCACCTCCCAAAGGCCCCACTTCCTAATACCTTCACCTTGGGGTTTAGTTTCAACATATCAATTAGGGGAAAACAAGCAATCTACAGCAGAAACTATGATTTTTAAAGTTCTGCTAATATAACGTATATTTACCAGTACTCTGAAATTTGAGGCTTTTGGGGGGACCCAATAAGTAATCAGGAGAGAACTTAATCCATTCCTTCTATGAAAAACAATTGAAAAGTTAGGAATAACAGTCAAACCAGTAAAACTTCGGTGAGCACAGTTTGTATTAATTGCCACAGGATCCTTGTGATGAAAGGAAATGGGACTGTTTAATCTTATGACGTCTTTCTCAAGTTTCTTTCATATTAGTCTCCTCTCTTCCAACCCCACTGCTCTACTTGGTCTCCCAAGATGACCTGTCTTATCTCCAACACATCCTCCATACAGCTGATGGCATTTACTTCCCAAAACAAATCTGATGTCACCTTTGGCTTCAAAATCTTCTTTGTGGCTCCTCCTGATGAAGCTGTGTGCTTGTTTGTAGGGTTAAAAATGCATCTTCAAGCCCATCCCAGGTGGCAGCTGGGCCAGAGTCAGCACTGAGTGTTCCAACCCTCACTCCAGGCTTGTCTTCATTCATTCAAAGAGGGAAAGCTGCCTTTGGTGGCGAGGGGTACACTGTGTGGGTATTTAAGAAAGTCAGAGAGGATGGGGTTGACTCTAAGTATATTTTCACACCAGTGTGAAAGCCATTACAGCAGATGACAAAACAGGCAAAATGCAGGCTCATCAGGTAAAAAGAGGGGAGCCACATGGCCAAAGAAATAAGACGTTAGAGCTAGAAGGAACTTCAGGCTCTCATGACACAGGGCAATAGCTACATGGAACCTTCAGCTTCCTTTAGCTCCAAAAATGTGTCGTGCTCAGGGACTTTACATCTAAAACACTGTGCTAAATTATTTTACCCTGTACATGCCCCTTAAATATAAAAATATAAGCAAAACCTAAAAAATAACAATAAATTAAAAAATAATTCTCCAGGGGCACCTGGGTGGCTCAGTCCGTTAAGCATCTGACGCCTGATTTTGGCTCAGGTCATGATGTCAGGGTCATGAGACTGAGCCCCATGTTGGGCTCTGCGCTAGGCATCTCAGGGTCCTGGTATCAAACCCAGACTCCCTGCTTGTCCCTCTCCCTCTGCTCTCTGCTCCTCTCCCTGCCCGTGTTCCCTGTCTCTCTCAAATAAAATCTAAAAAAAAAAAAAGATTCTCTCTTGCTCTCTGCCCCTCCTCCACCCTGGTTTGTGTATGCTCTCTCTCTCTCTAAAAAAAAATAAATAATAAAAAATAAAAATAATTGTTCAGAAGGTGGAGTAACTGGAATATTTTATTTAATCTTTGGGTAATTCATTAGGTGCACTCAAGAATATGAAACATGAAGATGTAATATATGAAAGTATAAACATGCATGTGGAAGGATAAAAAAATACCTATGGGGGGCACTTGGCTGGCTCAATCAGTAAAGCATGTGACTCTTGATCTCAGGGGTGTAAGTTTGAGCCCCACATTAGGCATAAAGATTACTTTAAAAAATGTAAAAAAAATACCTACGGGCATCTTCTCCCAGATCTTATGGAAAACACCAATTTCTACAATATCTAGAAAATATTTCATTGTAATTCTAAAGCAAGCACACAATAAGCACACATTAGTAGTTTAACCACTTAAACAAATTCAATGGATGGGAGCAAACACTACAAGCTGTTGGTAGTAATCAAGATAGGTATTTTATTTTGAAAAAAATCTAAGTACCTTGAAGGAAAGAAAGCCTAAACTGGCAAGTCTCTATTGAAAGATTTGGTTGAACAATGCAAAATCAAGCAATAGGATTAATAACTGGTAAACCTTAAAACCAGTCCAAGATTCCCTCTCATGTAATATGCTTTGGCAGAAATACTTGTCTTTTGCAGTGGGTTGACTCTGTAGCCCTAACTTCTATACTACATCCTCCCTGCAGGCTCCCAATTCTCTTCCTTCATCCTCATGACTCATGGGTAGAGAAGGGTCTGGTGAAGTGCAGAACAATGGGAATAGTGAAACCTAAATCAGCTTGTAACCCCAGGTATCCCCCACAAGTTGGGCTGGTCCAGTTCTACCACCAATAAAGATCAAGCCATGCCTGAAAATCCTAGATTCTTTTTTAGCATTGTAAACCATGTAAGAGATGTGCATTACATCTGCTTTGTTCTCTATTTCTATGGTGCCCATCACCATAGTAACAAGGCACACAGATGGAAAAGTAGGCTAGAAACCCCAAAAATGGGGGTGGGAATGGAGAATATGGGGGAAAGGGCCTTTCACTGATTAAGAGAGAAAAGGCTAAAGTTTCTTCTATCAGAGCTGTCAGTACATTAATAGGCAAGCTAACTGAAAAAAGTAGGTTTTGTCTTTAAGTGGGCCACAGAAGAGAGCAGCCTAAAAATTCAATAAATATCAATATTTAGAGGAGGTGGACTTGCTAGGTTTCTGAGGTTTTAAAGCCAGAAATATTTTATTAGATAATCTTGTATGCAAATTAAAATTTTTACAACAGCCTGCAATTTTGGAAGTCAGGTACTCATCTCAGAGTGTGGATGATTACTATTAAAATGTTTTGGTTACTTTGTAGTACTCAAAGTTGAGACACCTGTTAAGGAAGTGTGGCTGAGAAGATAAGTTGATACAATGACTATTTTCCTGAAAGTGACAAGTTTATCTTCCAAGTTTTTGTGTAAAATGTCCCAAAAGGAAATCACTGGGTGGTGAGTGGGGGTGACTGTTGTTTCATCTTAGAGAGTAACTGCCCCAGTTGAAACTGGGACAAGGCCATTTCCATCTGCAGCCCCTCTGCTCTCAATAGGTTCAGAGATCTTCACGGGCACTGTCAGTCCCTCTATGCTCTTTAAAGTCATGATGGGCCAAAGTTTCATCTGTAAGAAATCTTCCCATTCCAGGATCTTTTTTTTTTTTTTTTTTTTTTTTTCCTTTTTCCTTTCCTGCTGCCAGCCTGAGTTCTCCTTTCTAGGGTATTTGGAATACCTGGGATGTTATTTACATAGTTACTGGTCAGGAAATAGGAAACGGAGCCACACTAGCCACATAAACTACTTGTTTTACTACAAGGCTTTTTACCACATAGGTTTTACTCTGTGTAAATAAAAATGGTGCAAAAAATAATAATAATAAGCAGGAGATGCTTTATAGACTACAATTGTTTTAGAGAATTTAACACTCTAGCAACTAGGGTGCCTGGGTGGCTCAAGTCGGTTAAGCGTCTGACTCTTGATTTTGGCTCAGGTCATGATCTCAGGGTTGTGAGATCGAGCCCCATGTTGGGCTCCTCACTGGGCATGGAGCCTGCTTAAGATTCTCTCTCTCCCTCAGCATCTCCCTCCCCTCCCCTCAAAACAACAATAACAACAACAACAAAAACTTCCAAAGACAAACAAATGCCACTCTAGCAACTTACAGATTTTAGTGGAAAAAAGCAACAGACAACTTTGTGGGAATCTTGACTCAGCCACTAACAAGTTGTGACTCTGTGGACAATTTTTACTTTGTCTTTCTCAACCTTAATCTTATTAGTAAAAAGAAAGGACTGAAATAGATCTGGGATGTGAACTTGAGGGGATCTAAGGATGATCTCAAGGCATGTTAAAATGTTATGCATATTAGTGTATGCATACTTTCTGGGAAAGACCCTCAAGCATACCTATAACATAAAGTTAAAAATCAATAGACACTGTGTAAGGTTTCTTCCACATGACTCTAGAGTACCATGACTTGAATCAACTTACCCAAATAAAGCCAAGGCTTTGAACTTAGACTCAGGTGAGCATAATATTCAGGTCTTTTCAAGTCCCCACCCCAGGGATGCTGTCCCTGACCACCCTATCTAAACCTCACCCCAACCACCCTTTAGCCCTTTACACTGCTTTATTTTTCTTCATAGCATTTAGCACATGACATTTTATCTTGCATTTGCTTATTATCTATATTCCCTCTAGGATGTATGCTCAATGCAAAAAGGGTTTTTTCTCTTTTCACTGTTGGATTTATTCCCAGTGCCTGGCACAATGCCTAGCACACATTAAGTGCTCAAAAAGACCCAAATGAATTAATTTTTTAAAAGCCATAAAATAAAGCATGGCAGAACAAAAACTCAAATACATTCTTTTCCTTTTTTTTTTTTTTTTAAGTCGGGGGGCCTGCTAACAGCCATGAATTTTACTAAGCATGTTGCAAGCATATCTATTTTACTTAATCTTTAAGGCAAGTTTTCCAATCCTTAGGGCCTTTTATAAAGTAACACATCTGGGAAAAGGCGCCAGGCAATATACTGTAGAAAAAGCTGCTTCATCAGGGATCATATCTGCCACTAACTTGTTGGGTTTGCTTAGACAAGCCACATGTCCCCTTACAAACCCCGTTTCCATGTTTATATAATATTTGCCCCACCTACTGCAGGTCATCAGAAGAATAAATGCTTTAAGTATGTTAAGCGATAGAAACATAAGTAATATGGTGGGGGTTCCTGTAGAGTGCTTCAGGAGAGATTTGCTCTAAGATTTGGGGGAAGGTAAGAGAGCAGGGGACACCTGTACAGAGTTCTTTCATACAGGGCCAGAGCATCTAGGAACTGGGAGGACCCCCATAAAGCCTCCTTATTTAGCAGGATGACAGCCAGGCTCAACTCCTCTCCCTTCAGGATGCATTATTCCATAAAGAAAAAAATGTCCCAAATCTAGCCTGGGACCAATCCTTTATGCATGCTGTAAATTACAACCTCCTCCTGGGAAGAAATTAGCATTCTTGATAAAACTCGAAAAACACTTTTTTTTTTTTCCCAATAGGATTGAGACTTATTCTTAGAAACCAGTCACCTACTAACCCAGCTCACCTTCAGTCAAGTGTCTGGTGATCTTTACCCATGTTCTTTTTGCAATGTTCTATTTTCTAGTCTAACAATGGATATAAAAAATTATGTACAATTTCTAACTGTGTGTTCTTAAAATGGATGATGGTGATTAAATCACTTTGGCATCAAATTAGCTTCTACCAGATATATATAAAGAAGTGATGTGCTCTATCCACTCTCTTTCCCTATTGAATGTTCTTTCCCCTAAAGAGGAAATCTTTAAATTGGCCTATTAGGGACCCTTTCCCTTAGAGTTGACAGCTAATTTGACTGAGGAGTTTTCTGTAGCAGCCAAACCACTTGATCTTCAAATAGGGTATGAGGTTTGGGTTTTTTTTTTTTTTTTTTTTTTTTGGAGAGAGGGGTACTCTGGTAGAATCTATTTGTAGATCATCAATTAATCCTTGTCTAACAGTATCTGCTTCAAAACACCAGATGTCATCTTGATTCTTTCTGGCCATCTTCTTTTTCCCTTTTCACATTTATCTTTTCCCACATTCTGAAAGAAAGGGAAATATCTCACTTTTTAGGAATCTGCTTATAGTGCACTGCCTTGGGATGTAAAAATTTCCAAGCCCCAAGCAGAGGGCCATTTTGAAACACCTGTAAAGGTTACAGATGCAATGAAAGTGAATGACTTTCATGACTGAGAAACAAATCTTTTTAGAGTCAGGGGAAAGTTTCCATTTTTTTTGTTTTGAATGCAAGATGAACAAGACCTCATCAACAGACAATAGAAAATAAAATAGAATAGAATAGAATAGAATAGAATAGAATAGAATAGAATAGAAAAACTGAAAGTCATTTTGGGGATCAATCACTAGTTAACTTTTGACATGTAACTCAAAAGTTTAAAAATGGAGTCAGGGCGTCTGGGTGTCTCAGTCAGTTAAACATCCAACTCTTGATTTCGGCTCGGGTCATGATCTCAGGGTCGTGAGATCAAGCCCTGAGTCCATCTCCACATTGGGTGTGGAGCTTCCTTAAGTTCTCCCTCTTCTTCTGCCCCTCCCCCCTCTAAAAAAAAAGTAGAATTACACTGCTTTCATCCGCCTATACTTATTTATGTAGCAAGATTTCTTAAATGCTACATTAAAAAAGGAAACACTTGATGTGATAATAAAGGCTATCTTACTCTAGCAATAAGTAATATTTATGTATAAATAAACTATTTTTAAGCCCCAGGAGTCTCGAGAGATGATTTTCCTGTAAAAGTTTACTTATATCTAAAAATGATTCATCAAAATTCTAATATACTTGTTCTGACCAATTGTGTACTAGTAAAAATCATGACAACTTAATCCAAAAGAGATTTTACTGTCACAAGAACTTAAAAAAAAGATATATAGTATGTGTAAATGTGTGTCTCACAAGAGTTTGAAAAGGTAATCAATGGAAGATTTTCAAACATAAGAATGTTACATTGGATTAAGTTTTATAGAAGAAGAGAAATAAAATGAGTTCCATAAGGGAAACAACTATGAAAAATTCCTCACTTCTGGAAGAGCTTGTTCATATTTTTTTAAATATATACATATATTTTATTTATTTGAGGGAGAGAGAACAAGCAGAGGAAGTGGGAGAGGGAGAAGCTGAGCAGGGAGCCCCATGTGAGCTCGATCCCAGGCCCTGGGATCATGACCTGAGCCGAAGGCAGATGCTTAACCCACTGAGCCACCCAGGCGCACCCATATGTTTTTTTGAATGATGTTATAATAGACATTAAATTACTTTGGCATTTAATTTAGCTTCTATTGGATTCCAAAGAAATCAATATTTTTAATATCAGAAATGTCATCTTTCAGAACTATTTAAAATTATGATAAAAAACTTTAGATTTTAACTTTTATTTATTTTTTATTATTTATTTATTTTATTTTTATTATTATTTTTAAAGATTTTATTTATTTATTTGAGAGAGGAAGAGCACAAGCAGGGGGAGGGGCAGGAAGAGAGAGACAAGCAGACTCCCCGCTGAGTGGGGAGCCAGACACAGGGCTGATCAGTCAGATCATGACCTGAGCTGAAGCCAGACGCTTAACGACTGAGCCACCCAGGTGCCCCTAGATATTAACTTTTAAAGTGTATTGGGAGAGCACATAGTTTTTCAAAATCCTTTAAGGGGTACTGGAAGAAAAAAAAATCAGAGATACCACTCTAAACTACCTCTAAGCCAAAAGCTTGTGTTGACTATCTGAAGTTTTGACTTCTAATAGAGAGACAAAACCAGGACTATTTCAGAAAAGTGTAAAATCTGTCTGAAGCATCCCCTGCAAGTTACCAAATCCATAACTCTGAACACAGTAAATATTCAATAAACACTAGGTCATTGACAAAATATTTTGGCTATCCAACTGGTACCTATTAACAGCATATATGCAATATCCCTTCCTACTTCCAACCTTCAAGGAGAGCTTTCAAATTCTGGTCAAATAACAGTCAAAAGTATGTTACCAAAACAAATCCCAGGACTAGGTAATAAGTATGTAGAGTTTTATTCCAAATTCTTTCCCAGATACTCATGTCCACGCCAAGTATGATGCCTGGTCCAGGAAGCCCAGGAGATAAACAAAATAATCCTTACAAGAGCATCTAGGAGGTAACAGAGTGTTTCCTGCATAGGTATTACCACAGGTGTACAAAACTCAGAGCCAGTAGAGTAGGGAATGCAGAGCTCTCGTGGGTGGTAGGCAGAGGGAGCGTGTCTGCAATGACCTTTCAGTATACGTATGCTTGAACTGAGCCTTGCAAGATGGGCAGGTGATTAACAAGAGTATACCAGCATCCCAGGTAGAGGGAAGGAACAAAGCCATGAGTACAGCCATCTGACTACCTCATGCCTTCCTCCCCATAATGCTAAGAGTCTGGGATGGCTGGTGGGGGAGTGTGACCATGCACACTGTCCATGGTGCATACATTGGTGATTTGGAAATGACAGGGTGGCAAGAGGTGAAGCTGGAAAGTTGTGGAAGCAGACAAAGGAAGACTTGATTATATGGTTCACCAAGGCATTTGGACTCGATCCTGTGGCAAAGCAAGTCATTAAAGGGTTATTGAACTGGGCAGTTATGGTATGAGTTTTGCCTTCCAGAATGATTACTTCCCTGCAGTGTGGACAACAAATTTGGGGGCGGAGGATACAGAAGACTACAAACTGAACTACCAGCTGGAAGACCATTAGCAGTTGTCCTGGAAAAGACTCAGGGCAGTAAAAGGGCTGTGGAGGAAGGGTGCAGATGGAAAAACCTGAAGGACATGGCCCCTGGACAAATTGGTTACAAACTGTACAAGGAGCGGTTGGGGGGAGTGAGGCAAGGAAAAGCCCAGAATGACTTCTACATTTCTATGGGTTATGTAATTGGGTGTATTGCTATTTACAAAAATATGGACTCTAAAGTGACAAGTTTTGGGGAAACAAAATATCTTCAGTACACTGACTCCAGTCCCTCATTTGTTCTATGAGGCAGGCAGCAGAGGTATTATCCCCAATCTCTGCTCAAAGGGGTAAATATTTTTGCCCAATATCATATGCAACAGTTTGGGAAGCTTACTATATACCCGACTCAAGAGCAGGTAAACAAGGAAGACAAGACCCATACGTTCAACAGAATTTATATTCTGTTGGGGGCAAGGGGAGTAGAAGACAAATAAGCAAGCAAACAATAAACCAAGATCTGAAAGACCTATGATGGGGCAGATGTGGGGGGTGTGTGGGTACTTTATCTGAGGAGGTCAGGGAAAGCATCTCTGAAGTCCCATTTGAGCTGACCTTTCATTCAGGAGAAAGAAGCATTCATGTAAATTCATAAGGGAAGAGCATTTCCAGACAGAGAACAGCAACTGAGAAGTCCCTGAGGTGGAAACAAGGTTGGTGTGCCACTGAGGGAGGAATTCCAAATACTGGGGCAAGTGGGGAACAAGAGAGGAAGTCCCAGTTCCATGGGTATTCCTGGGAGGGTGAAGGTGGAAGACTTGGGGCCCCTCAGGGCAGCACTGGCGTAGCATAAACTCTCTTGGGAAGCCTGCAAACCACCATGCACAACACTGGCATCTGAGAAACTGCATCATGACTCACAAACGCTTTTGGAAGACAAGCCGTTGCTCAGTGAGGACTGCCTATTTTGGCATTGAAATAGGGCCAGGAACAAACTTATTTAGTTTTGCCTAGAGAGATGAGCTTTAAAATCTTTAGATGAACAGAATTCATTTTATATTTATCCACTCAGAGCAAGAAACAATCTGCAGTATAATGGCAGGTGGCTCTGCCCACCCCCCACCCCCCGCCCCAGGCTCGGCAGAGCCCTAGCACACTACATGGAAGCAGAGCTGCCTTGCCCACTCTCCAAGGTTCTCAATGGGATTAGAAAGGCGACATTTCCTCCAAAGGATCCCCCAGTAGCTCAGCTGGAGGGCAAGGAAAAATCGTACCCCCCCGCCCCCTGCCAATGTGCCAAACAGGGTTCTTGTCTATGCACACCTGAAACCCTTGGAGGGACTGGATGTTGGGGTTGCCTACTGGCCCTGACACAGGCCACCCAGGGCGCAACAGTCCAGCCAGCTCTCTGGAACACACTGCCCATGCCTCCCACCCTGTGGTCATTTTCCACTGCTGCTTTATGGGCTACCGAGTCTTCTGCCAACCGTCTTTCAGATGGCCCTCACTCAGCCAAATGGCTTTAAATTCCACTTCCATTTAACTAGGGTGATGCAGATCAACCCTATGACCCTCTCTGAAAAGATCCTACTTCATAGCCAACTTGCTCAGATGCATCTGCTTGGTGTATCAAAAAAAGTATCTGTAGTTAAAGTTTGCCAATGTAGCATGAATAAATTATAGAAGAATTATTTCTGAATTATGTAGCTCCTTTCAGAGTATCACATGAGAAGTTGTAGATTATACGCACTTACTTTAAAGACGGCTCCAAGCATTATGAAATGCCTTCTTCGGAACGGTGTTAGAAACCTGTGACACATTACGATCCATGCCTAGGGGCAGGCTCATTTCATGTCTGAGCTCATTTCAAACTACACTCCCATACCATCTCTTTACTTCAGTTCACTGGCCAATTTTTTCTTCCTAAAGTCACCATTCAACCTGTGACCATAGGACATTCACATGTGCTTCCATACCACCTGTATTTCTTTTTTTAAAAAAAAGATTTTATTTTTTTGAGAGAGAGAGCACAAGCAGGGAGAAGGGGAGAAGGAGAGGACGCAGGGGGAGGGGAAGAGAGAGAAGCAGACTTCCTGCAGAGCAGGGAGTCCAATGTGGGGCTTGATCCCAGGATCCTGGGATCATGACCCGAGATGAAAGCAGACCCTTAACCAACTGAGTCACCCAGGCACCCCTCTCCTTCTTAACAAATTTTGAAGTGGCAATTTTTTTCATTTAATTGCAGCAATCGATTCGCCTGTCTCCCCCAGTAACCTGCAACCTCCGTGGGGTCAGGGACCATGTACATTTTTGCTTACCTTCTGTCCCCAGAGCCTGGCATAGTGTGGGGCACACAATAGCTGTTTACTAAATAGATGCTAAAAAAATACTATGAAATACACTCATTGGTGGAAATGTTTCAGTTTCTGAGAGCAGAGCAACCAAAAATCATTCAAATCAAAGTTGAAGAATGGTAAGGCTGAGCTGTTCTGTCTTTGATCAAAAGATACAGGAAAGATTTTGCTGCTAGTTGGGTTTAAACTGATTTTGGAGACAACTCTCAAAAAGCCTAACAATTTAACAATGCTTATTTGGATATATATGAAGATGAAAAATTTTAAAACTTTTTTTTAATGGAGTAAGAGTTAATTCTCAGAAAGATTCACCCAGATTAGGCCAAATTTTAAACAAAGTTACCATTTACTTCATCGGGCAGTTTATTAGGCACTCTACTTTAATCCTCCTATCTGATTCTTGCCCCCAGTTTGCAGATGAGGAAACTGAGGGTACAAGAGGCTAGGGCTACATACTGAGTAAGCGGCAGAGCCAGGATTCACGTGAAGGTCTATTTGATCACAAGAGCTAGGTTTTTAATCTAAGCCATGCATTAAGCGAAGAAGTAAATGTTGACATTTAGAAATAATGCATTGCACCCTCCTGTAGAAAGGTACAAGACTACATAGGGTCTGATACTACCAACTGGGGCAAATAAATATTTAAGTATTTAAAAAAATAGGATTTGGATGCCAATGATGTGGTAGCAGGGAAACTAGACAATTTATGACAAAGGAATAAGGAGAAACATGATCATCTACTGAAAGTTTGTTTTATGCCAGATACTGTATTAGATGTTTTACTGTTAATATTTCCTTTAATCCTAAGAATCCTGTAAAATGGGTAATAAGAGTCAAGAAAACACAGATGTAGAATAACTGATGTTTGGCTACCACAATGTTCCTTTCCTCCTTCCTAAGGATGTGACCTCCCACATTTTAGTGGGGCACAAGGTTTTCAGGAATAAGAACAATATTCTCCAGTCTCTATTCCAGCTAGGTGAGGTCACATTACTAAGTTCTGGCCAGTGAGATGGAACAAGGATAGTATGATGGCCCCTGGGAAATTTCTGTAAGAGACCATGATCTCTTGCCTTTCCCCTTTTTTCCTACCTTCCTTCTTTCCTCCTTTCTACTACTTGGAACCCACATGTGATGGCTGAGGCTCCATCTAGGACCATGAGGTTGAGGGCCTCTTCTGATGTGTGGTAGATCTATAAGGTGGAACCAGCCTAGGTCTCAGAAGACTGTAATACCATTATACCAGCCCTGGATTGTCTCTTTATAAACTTTTTTTTTTAGTGTGAAAGAGAAACAAACATCACTTTGTTTAAACCACTGTTTTTGCCGTCTCTGTGACTGGTAGCTAATCTTAACTAATACAGCAACTGGTTCATCAGGCCCTTCTGCAAAGTCCACACTCTCAGGTAGAAGCTGAAAAACTCCTGTTTATAATTTGCAAAAGACTGGGGGAGGAGGGGAGTGAAAAAGGCTGAAAAGGAATTTGACAGAAGAAAAGAAGGTTTAAATTATGCTCTCAAATCTGCACACCTGAGAAAAGATCAAAAGGAATATGCTACTCAACAATAAAGAATTTAGTCTCCATCAGAGATGGGCGGGGGCAGAGCTCAGTCACCTGCACAGAGCTGGAAATAGAAGAGAAATAGAAGCAGGACAGCTGGTAGTTTCTGAGAAAGATGCTGTTGGCTAAGGAGTAAGCACTGGAGAATGGAGCCCTGGAAATGGCCATAGGATGAGACAGACAAGAACAAAGAATTACAAGGAACTCTGAAATTGAAGAAGCAGGAGATGAAGCTCAAAGATACACGGTCTGGAAAGGGACAAGCAGAATCATGTGACCCATATCAAGGACAGCATAAAGGTCAAAAAGGCAAAAGGAAAGGTCAAGAACGAAGCTCTAACAACTCATTTTTAATTCATTTCCTTTACACAGGTTCACAACAGCATTGAAGAAGTGAATTTAAATTGTGTTGCAATGGAGTAGAATCCTAAATGAGAGGAAGTCACAGAACAGGGAGTTTATTATTACCCTTTGCTCAATTTCTAAATGAACAGCAGTGATAAGAACTTAGCAGAGAGATTCAGTGACTGCAGTTAGGCCTCATTTTATTTAAGATCAATCTTCATGATTCAGAAAAGGAAAAATAATTTATGTCTGCCAAAGACGCTATTTTAAACATCAGAGAAAAAACTAACTCACAATAAAGGTATGTAGGAAGTGTAGAAAATATAGATGGGAAATAAAATGAAAGTAAGTGATAGCAATAAAAGAAAAGACAGGAATATCAAAACACACACGACAGAGATGAGAATGCATTTTACAACTGGTTAAAAAAAAATTCTGCACTATAACTGGACCTCCCAGATTCCTTTTGAGTGGTCACAGGTCTGAATTGTTTGTGGAACATCCAGTATTCTCTTAGTCGGGGAAACAGGGAAGGACATGCTACGTGGAAGGCAAAGCAAACCATTCCACCAAGTCTGGAGTAACACGACAGCTTTAGCATACATTCATTTCTGATATTATCAGTGTACGCTAGAAGGGGGATGGAAAGGAAAAACAAAAATAAAATTTGGAAATTCAACTTGAGAGACACCAAGTGTAAATCGAGGATTAAATACGCTATTTTTTGTATGGGCAGTAAAAAAATTAGGAAAGCCCATAAAAATACCCAGATACCATTAAAAATGATTTGAAAAAAAAAATTTCAGTTGTTTACAAATAAAAACATTGGCTAAAGCAAGAATCTTTTAAATATTAAAGTATTTGCCTGTTTCAACTTCAACAAAACAACAAAAACATCACAAACTTCAGGCCACTGAAGGAAAATACCCACACAGTCTTAAAAATAATTGGAGTGATAATGGAATGTTATTCAGTGCTAAAAAGAAGATATCAAGCCATGAAAAGACCTGGAGGAAACATAAATGCCTAATACTAAGTGTAAGAAGCCAATCTGAAAAGGCTACAGAGTGTATGATTCCAACTA
The DNA here is from genome assembly GCF_029215605.1 of Mirounga angustirostris. Taxonomy (NCBI): domain Eukaryota; kingdom Metazoa; phylum Chordata; class Mammalia; order Carnivora; family Phocidae; genus Mirounga; species Mirounga angustirostris. Next base: position 116,014,027 of record NW_026991712.1, read on the forward strand.
TGATTGTCTGGAAAAGTCAAAACTATGGAGACCATAAAAGGATTAGTTGTTGTTAGTAGGGGAGGGAGGGATAAAAAGGTGGAGCACAGAGGATTTTTAGGGCACTGATACTGTGATATAGTATCACAGTCTGTTATTACAGTGATAGATACATGTTACTACATATTTGTACATCACCAAGAGTGAACCCTAATGTAAACTATGGACTTTGGGTGATAATGATGTGTCAGTCAGTGTAGGCTCACTGATTATAATGAATGTTCCACTCTGGTGGGGGATGTTGATAATGGGGCAGGCTATACACGGGTGCGGAGGGGGATGGGAGCTTAAGGGAAACCTCTGCACTTTACTTTCAATTTTGCTATGAACCTAAAATTGCTCTAAAAAAATGAAGTCTATTAAAAAAACAAACAAACTTGGTGGGTCTGGTATCTTCTTCAAGTTGTATTGATTAGGGTCCTTTTCATTTTAATTAATGTTGGTGCTTCCATTCTGAGGATTCTGAAGAATGAAACAGCAATGGGTAATGGTCTTAGAAAAGCAAATCTTAACAAGCAGTCAAATGAAGTCACTCCAAATGTGAAAATATACATGTTAGGCTGGACATGTTGGAACACCTTTCCAGTCGAAGAAAAACAGAACAAGTTTTGAAGAATAGTAAATTTAATTCTAACATGTAAGGTTTTTATTTTTTGCTATAATAAAAACATTTTAGGGGGATAGTAGGTATAAGAAAAAGTACCATGACTCAACGGTACAATCAGTGACAACTTTGCCTCCTTCGTTACCTGAACTAAAAGCAGTATCAGACATGTTAAGGCTTATATTCTTAAATCACACAGGCCCAATTACTCTGGGGATTAGCTGTCATTTTACATTCTCTTCAAGAGTGGAGCTCGGACTAGGAAAGCCAGGGACAAAAGAAAGTCACCTTGGCACCCACAACTCAAAGGAGCATTTTGCGTTCTCAGGAAGTGCAACCTGAACACACTGAGGGCATTGGAATTGTTAAATAATTATACTGCATTTTGACCACTTCTGTGCGCTTCAACCCTACACTTAGGTTTAAGAGACAGAACAGCCTGACAAAGACACATGCCATTTAATTTTCTCCTAGAAAGCAGGGAACAAATGGACTATTTCAAATTGGCAACATATTTGCAATTTAAAAATTTCAGGCTGCTATCTTTTTCAGAGTTTTAAAAGAAGTTTTGAGGCAAATGTATTCAAGAAACTTCAGGCATAGGTTTGTTTTTAAATTTAGGTTTATCCTTTTCTTGGGAAGGGAAAGGGGGTTGACTTGTAGTCTTTCTGACTACAAAAGAAAGTCTTCCACAAATGTCATCTGACTAAAGGCAACCTATGGACTTTGGGAAGTCAGTTGGGACACAGAGTAATGCATTAGCCAACAACCGAGCCTCCTGCTTTCTGACCTCTCAGCACCTGCTCGACTGTAGCCTAGAAGAAGGGAAACTCTTGGCTTCTCTACGTGGGTATAGGTTGCCCCCCACCCCACCCCCTTCAAGCAGACGAACGCCAACACCATCAAACTGCAGGCGAACAACGAGTACCCAAGGAGTTTGTCAAAGAACAGCGCAAGGGCAGGGGGCAAAGGAGAGCGAGCAAAGGCGGACGCCCTCGGGAGAGGTCTGCTCACTCCAGCCTGGGAAACCAGAACCCAGTGCCCGCACCGCGCCGAGGGCTCACACTCAGGTGCAGCGCCGAGACTGCTGCGGCGGAGAGGGGACCGCCTCGTCGTGGCCGCCCACTCCTCTTGCCCCGAATGACCCCAGCACCCAGGAGAGGTCCCCTCAGGGGTTTCGCTCCCTCCCTCCCGCAGACAAGGGAGCAGCAAAGCCGCCACTCATCTGCGGCCGCGCCACCTGCCTGCAGGCCCGGCTCGCAGGTGAGGCGCGGGCAGGTAACCGCACCTGCTCGGCCAGCCCCACCTGCTGCGTCCCCTCACCCTGTCCTCCGCCTCCACCGGCGGGGTGGGCTCGGCTCCTCCTCCGGGAGCGGGGGCGCCCCGCTCCGACCTACCTGCGCGACCCCAGCCGCGGGCGCCCGCGCTCCCCGCCGCGTGCGCCCCGCGCCGCTCCGGGCGTGCCGGGGCCGCCCCGCGCCGGCACTTTCTCGGCTGACGGCTGCTGCGGGCTCAGCGGGAAGCCCCAGCGCTGCCGGGCTCGCCGCCTCCGACCGGCTCCATTGTGACGCGGCGCGTTCCGCCGGCCAATCGCCGCGCGGCGGCGCGAACCGCTGACTGAGTTCGCGTGTGCAGGAGGAGGGGACTGGGCGGAGGCGGTGGCCGCGGGGTGGCGGCGGCCGAGGCGGCCGAGGAAGAGGCTGCGGCTGCCTCGGTAGCTGCCGCTGCCGTGAAACTTGCAGCCGCCACGGCCCGAGCGTGTGCCCAGCTTGGGGCGCGCGGGGGCCGGTGACTCAGCCCTCGCGGGTGGAAACAAAGCGCAGCTGCCGTCCCCCGGAGCGCGCCATGTGGCCGCCCCGGGCCGCTCGCCACAGCCTGGGGTCGGCGGGCAGCGGTGCTCAGCTACGCGGTTCCGGGCGGCTGGAAAGCGCGGGGCTGTTTTCAAGAGAAGGGAGGGACGGGGGCTTCGGGCCGTCCGCCAGGCGCCCCGGGCAGCAGACTTGGGAAGTACTGTGTTTTTGGCCGCCCCCCCGCCTTTTCACGTGGGCACCCCCGAGTAACTTATTTTCATAATGTGTGCTGGGCCCTGAGGGGAGGCTCAGGTGGAGTACGTGGGAACCTACCTCTTAACGCAAAGGTCTCCTTACCTTTCTTTCTTCGGCGGGCTCAGGAAGGCCCCAGGGCCGAGCCCCTGTGCGGGAGAGTTAACAGTTGTGCCAAACGAAGCGGCTGAAGTTAGGATCCGGGGCCTCCAGGATCATCCGTCTCTCTCAGAGGTCCTTATCCTCGGCAGAGGGAACATGTGCGGGGGCCATGCTTAACGCCGTCACCAGCGTCTCACTGCTAATACGCTGCAGGTCCACCTCATCTACTGCCCCACCTGGTTACCTCTACAGTTGGGGCCCTGCCTTTGAAAAGTAACAATGCGCCTTATAGAACAAAAAATTCAAACCCAGGAATTCGGGGACTTAATATTGTCATCCTCCTTCAGTCCCCACTTCATCCCCACCCCAGATTTATCTCGGGCTTTTTGCACAGACTATCTTCGTCAACACAATGATTCAATTAGGCAACATTTATATCTCTGAGTTGCTATGGCAATCACATGCCCATTAAAAAAAAAAAATTGTAGAGGGACCTCCCAAAGGAATAAAATGAAGACTATAAAAGACACAGCTTTGGGGGGTATATCTGATGGGTTTGTGTAAATGGGAGAAAAGAAACCGGCACAACTGGGTTATATGAGACCCAATTGTGTCCTACAAAGACTGTTCAGATTAGGACTACAATTTGAATTTCTCTGAAAGGGAATAAGAAGAAGGCTGTCTTTCTGACACTGCTCTATTCTTTCCTTGTCCATTCCATTCTAGGTTGGCAGCTGTCTTCTTCCCGAGTCTTGGAGGAAAGGTTGAAAGAGCATTTCTGCATAAGGTCATTCAGAGAGAGTTTTTATTGAATTTATGTGTGAAACACTGTGTATGTACAGATCTATTAAGCCAATTTAGGTTTAGGTTTGCTCCTCAAAGGGCTTACCACCTGGAGAGGAATATAAAAAATATATACAGAATTAAATATGAAACAAGGAAAAAAGTGAGTGTTATAAGCAATACTGATTATAAAGTCATGAGATTAAAAGTTGAAAATGTCCAATTTTCCGTATGTATCTTGGAATGTTTGGAAAGGAATTTTCTCTTCCCTTCCAAATCCACAGACAGATAATCCATCTTCTATCATATCACTACCTGTGTGACTGGGTGTAGTTACTTCACCTCCTTGGGAATCAGTCTCTTTCTCTATAAAGTAAAATATTATAAACCAGATGCTCTGTTAAGATTCCAGTTCCAATGATGGTATGAATTAAAAGCTGACTTCCATGCTTGGTAACTCAAGGTACCATTCGCAAGGAGTTGAAGTCATTGAGTTCATTAAGACTGCATTAGCTCTGCGTTAATCTCAGATATGTCGCTTATAAATATGTTTATTTTATTCCAATTCTCATGAACAGTGTCACCCTCCATGATGACAACATTTATTATTGTCAACTAGAGGATGTGGGCTTTTGAATTTGTGATATTGCTTCTGGGAATCCTCCTCTGAAACATACAATGGATGTTTCTCTTGTTTCTTCTTCCCCCTGTGATGCTTCATATAAGCTCCTACTTGCATTACAGTGAGGAGAAAGATGAATAACCTCTAATCCTACTCTTGGAGAACTTTAATACTATGCATGTGGTATGGGACCATAACGAAGAGAAAGTATGTACTACCTGGAAACTACTGGCATCCCAGAGTAGACCTTATGAGAAACATAAATACGGTTTGTCTTTTTATGTCTGTACCCAGTTTTAACACTACATTTGTAACCTCTTTGAAAACAGGACCTGTGGAGTCTTAGAATATGACTTAGAATATGTCAGTCCTTACAGGATTACAGGAGTATCTGAAATTCTCTAAGGGACTCTCTGATTAAGTTATTTTGGTTAAAAAAAAAATTCTACAAGACTCAATCACTATTTCCACAGCCAAATTAATTGAAGTCTAAAATGTTAGCAGGCTACCTCTGAGCTAATTCTCTGAAAGGAAAAAAAAAACAAAAAAGACAAAAAACCACACATCTCTGAGTGTCATCAGCATAAGCTATGCTCCATGTGGCTGTCTTGATAAGAGTTTCATTTTTTCTGAGTCTTGAGAAAATTTTTATGATTAATGGAAGACAGAATATTATCTAATGTTAACAGATCTTTTCCAATTCTGTATTCTAAAAATTATGATACGAAAAATCCTCTTTCTTTAAATTAATTAAACATTTGAATGTCTACACAGTATAAAAGAAAGACTAGGGATCTGACAGAGGTGAGGGAAATACCCAGATAAATATAGTAAATCATTTTCTTAAAGATATGTATTCTAGGGGCGCCTGGGTGGCTCAGTCGTTAAGCATCTGCCTTCAGCTCAGGTCATGATCCCAGGGTCCTGGGATCAAGCCCCGCATCGGGCTCCCTGCTCTGTGGGAGGCCTGCTTCTCCCTCTCCCACTCCCCCTGCTTGTGTTCCCTCTCTCGCTATCTCTCTCTCTGTCAAATAAATAAATAAAATCTTAAAAAAAAAAAAAGATATGTATTCTAGTGTGGAAGGTATATCCAGGTAGCATACAGCATCTCAAAGAGGAGGGTTGGTGGGCCATGTAGGTTGAAGGAGAATCATACTGAACATGGGTCTGAGAAAGTTTGGCTAGCTTTAAGATTCTAAACTGGAATATTACTTTTAAATATTGCCTCAGCAAAATAAATAAATAAATAAATAAATAAATAAATAAATAAATAAATATTGTCTCAGCATCATGGTTCAAGTTTGTTAGTTTTATTGAGATGTCAAATCCAAAGAACAAAAATTAGAAGTTATTCACAGTTTTGCATTCTCAGAAAGTTTGCCTGAGTCCCCCTGGTTCAGCTGTATATGGCTGAACACATTGTTATTGATAAAGAATTTTTATTTTTGGCCAATACTTCACCCTGTTTTCCTGACCTTTTCAATCTACTGGTTTCAGAGGTTTAACATGAGTTTTCTTGGGCCTGGGGGAAATTCTGAGAATAACCCCTGAGGATGAGCTCAGTGGTGGGAATTCTGAGGACAGGATGAGTAGGACATTGCACATATGTTTGGAATAAAGGAGCTTGACCTAGAAATCCAGACTGCAATTGTGCAAGGGTGCTGTGCACTTCAGTGTGAGTTGATTCCTTATCATGGTCCCAGTCTGAAATATTCATGACTAGTTACTCTGTGTTCTCACCACCCACCATGCTGATTGCCCCCTCTGCCTTAATTGTACATTGCTCCTTACTTATGAGAAAAGTGCTACAGAGGTGACCTCCCAGCCTCTTCTCTGAAGGAAAAACACCAATTCCTGCAGCAGGATGCCCGACATCCCCAGCTGATGTGTCTTCTGGGAAGTTGTCCAAATATTTCTTTGAAAGTTTCCCATGCATCCCATTTAGAGAATACATACTGTCATCTGGGTCACATATTGGAATCCACCACACAGCAGCCAGCCAGTTACTGACTTTTGTCCCTTTCCTATCCACAAAAAGGAGATGGCTTCTAAGAAAATATTTGCAAGTGAAGCCAGGCTGAAAGCCTAGAGATTAAAGCAGAGTTGGTGCTCCTCAGTGTCTGCAAAGTGGTTGAAAATGACCCTGATGAGTTCTGCTAGTGACTGGACAGTGCTTGTTGGGATCCCTGCAAGGATTCGCTCTGTGTTCCATGAACCATGTTGCAATCTGTGCAACAGGTTTCCTGGTGTTGTTACAGGGACTGGTTTCTGAGGTCCCACATAGTAAACCCTTCCATTTATTTGGTTGAGGGTAACCCAAGTCTCAGACCAGCCAGACTTTGATTTCTCCCCTTTTTTTTACCCTTCAGCAGCTGTGTGTGTCTGTGCGCATGCCTGAGCATTTCTTGGCCTGATGTTAGGTCATCTGTTAATTATAATATACATTGAATATTGGACTTCAATTCTCATCTAAACTGATTCCTTTTTTTTTTTTAGCGAAAGGAAGAGGGAGAAACAGAGGTGGGGGGAGGGGCAGAGGGAGAGAGAGAATCTTAAGCAGACTCCACACCCAGCGTGGAGACCAACGCGGGGCTTGATCTCACAATCCTGAGAGCATGACCTGAGCCAAAATCGTGTCAGAAGTTTAACTGACTGAGCCACCTAGGTGCCCCTAAACTGATTGTTAAGGGTAGGAGCTAATATAGCTCTGTGGTTTATTAAGAATAAAAAAAAAAAATCGTCAAAGAACAGGATTCAGGACATTTTAGGGCTGGAGAAGAAAGAGATATATGCAAGAAAGAGCACTGGACTTGGAGTCTTGGGTTCTACTGGTGGCTCTTCTGGCCATGAAAGCCATTAACAGTCTGGGGAGGAGTTTCTATTTTACAAGGTGTTTAATATATCTATCGTGAACTATATAAGAAAAGAAGATGAATATAGTTCACTCATGTTTTAGAAGTTTCAGAGTTCATTTCACTCATTTATCATCCAACAAGATTTATCCTATGCAAAATACTGCACTGGTTTCTGGGGATACACCAGTCCATATAATGGATGTGGCTTTTGCTTCCTCAGGTCCGCAGTCTCTCAGCATTCCTCCAGAGAACGTTAGGCTGGATGTGATAAATCAGTGAGGACTAACTAACCAAACTCCAATCTGTCCCCACAACTCCATCCTCTTTGGCTTGGTCTTCTGAATTCTCCATATCTAAATGCAGACACACTTTCCAATTACCTACTTCTTCTACTGACTTATCTCTGCAAACTTCTTTGCATCCAATTTACTATCTCCACCAAACTATTGTTTTTAGAACATATAAAAGCAAAAGGACATTTTCCCTCAAGAAGTGCAAAGGTTTGGGCGCCTGGGTGGCTCAGTCATTAAGCGTCTGCCTTCGGCTCAGGTCATGATCCCAGGGTCCTGGGATCGAGTCCCACATCTGGCTCCCTGCTCCGCGGGAGGCCTGCTTCTCCCTCTCCCACTCCCCCTGCTTGTGTTCCTGCTCTCGCTATCTCTCTGTCAAATAAATAAATAAAATCTTAAAAAAAAAAAAAAAGAAGTGCAAAGGTTTTAAAACTTGAAAAAATAGAGGCAAATATGTAGCCAGATAAGTGAGCAAATATGGGGCCTAGTAGAATCTCCTAACACAGGATATTGACATGGCTCAGAGACTATAACTCAAATATGCTTGATAATAGCTTAATATAATCTAGTTACCTTATGAAAAAGAGCAGTAAAATAACAAAGCAGATGTCTTTTTCATTACAAAACTGGTGGGCAAAAGTAGTAAGGCTTACACAGGTAGAGGAGAGGGTGGGTTAAAGTAAGAAAAACTTCTCAGAGAAATTGAGACCTGATGAGTAAATTAAAGAACTCAGGGCCTCAAAGAAACCTGTTGTTTTAGTGAGTAGAACAGCTTCTGGTGGCTGACAAAGGCCTTGTGTAGGTGGGGGAGTTATGGACAGCTTTATTACAAGTAAAGTTGAAGGGGAAGCATCCTGAAGGATGAAAACAGGTATATAGGTGGGTGGAAACTTTACACTTTTATCTTTGAGTGAGCTTAAATGTCAAACAAAATTCCTGGATTTACTTAATTTACTTATCAGTTCAATAAGCAGATATAATATTTTGCTCTTCAGGGTCCAGGACAAAAAGGATCTGTGCATTCTGAGTAAATAACAATCAAAATGCAAATAATTTCTATTTATAAACTAAAGTTCACACAAATTACTCAGTGTATTATAGTCATTTCTGAGTAATATTCTCTTACCTCTATATTCTGTATACCTAAGAGTGCTGTCATCTATTAGCAGTCCCTAGCCTTGCTGAGTCACTCTGTGAAACCTCCTGCAACCCAGCCATCATTCAGAAGCCCAGTAGGTTGAAAGATGACAATTACTTAATTGCAGATCCCCAACATCCTCTGGAGGATAAAGGCTATATCTATCACATGGACTATGCATCCCCAGAAACTGGTACAGTGATTTGCACATACTAGCCACAGAATAAATAGTTGTCAAATGATGAATGAATAAATGAAGCAAAATGTAGTCTGTGATTTCTGAAATGCACATATTCTCTATTCTGTATATTCCAGGGTTGTCTCAGGATTTAACCTCTAGCTCTGTCCACTTCAGCTCCTACAGTTTAACATGATGTCACTTGATTGAAGAATCAACAAATTTAAAAGACTGGGATTTGGAAGTGCAAAGGAGTACATAGGGATGATTTGAGAAAACAAGGGGATGATATAGAAGTGGCAACATTTTTCTTTTTTTTTTTTCTTTTTAAAGATTTTATTTATTCATTTGAGATAGAGAGATACAGAGAGAGAGCGAGCATTAGCAGGGGAGAGGCAGAGGGAGAGGGAGAAGCAGGCTCCCCGCTGAGCAGGGAGCCCGATGCGGGGCTCGATCCCAGGACCCTGGGATCATGACCTGAGCTGAAGGCAGACGCTTAACCATCTGAGCCACCCAGGCGCCCCAACATTTTTCAAAATTAGCTTAAAAAAATTTACTTATTACAAGATCACTTATTATATTTCTCATGGCTATGAATGTCTTCATCTCCTCTTTCTTGGTAACATATACATCCACACTGGCATTGGGCCATTTTTTCCAACTTGAGTGTCTTGTGGCTTTGAAGTGTCATAATATCTTGAGGTTTCTTTGATAATACTTGACCAGAGGACTGGCTTTGGAGATGCCAGAAACCATGATGATTAGCATACAAGACAGCATACAAGACAGTGCAAAACCATGAGTCAACAAATTATGACTACCTTTAGAAATAGCTACCTATATATAGCATAAGTGGCTAAAAGCATGGATTCTGGAGCAAGGCTACTTGGGTTCAAATGTTGGCTTTGCCCTTATGAGCTGTTTGAGTTTTGTTATTACTTAATTTCTCTTAGCCTTAGTTTTCTACTTGAAAAATGGGTTGTGGTAAGGATTAAATGAATAATATGGTTAGAATAGCTCCAGAAACATATTAATTTAGCTCTTATCATGATTTTTGGTAAGTGAACCACTCTGAACTAAGAGTTTCCATGCACAGAATGAGAGGTTTTGAGTAGATTATCTCTAAGGCCCTTCTCAATCTACTGTTTTCAAGCAAGAACAGTTCGTCTATGCATTTTTCTACATATATGTGTGTGGTTAGAGATAGGGAAGTGGGTGATTAGTTAGTAAATGCTTTCCTTGATTGATGGAAGAAGGGGTTATTGGGAGATTAGGCCAAGCTTCTTTCCTAGATTCTAAATTTCTTGGGAGTGAAAAGTATATGATTCTTCTTCCATATCCCAAGGCCTAACATGGTACCTGGGGATAGTGGGTGCTCAATAAACTGTTAATGAATGTGGAATAAAGGCCCTCATGTCTTAAGTTCCCAGATGTGTGGGAATCAGAAAGGGTAGAAACTGCTTCCTAAGCCTTTTCTTGTTTTAACACTACTTACACAAAATATTCAAAAAACATTAGTGCTCTCTACTGGAGATATTCATAGTGCAGGAGTTCAGTTAATTGGTTATTGATGGCAGATTCTGATTGGAGTTCAGAAGTCCTGGATATGGCAGATAGACATATTTTACTGTTTCAAGTACATATTTGGTGTATGTCATTGAAGATGACATGATTGCACTAAAATTTCTTTGCCTTCTATTTCTGACCCTCCTTCAGAGCATTTGTTTGTTTGTTTGTTTTAAGATTTTATTTACTTATTTGACAGAGAGATAGCGAGAGCAGGAACACAAGCAGGGGGTGTGGGAGAAGGAGAAGCAGGCTTCCCACTGAGCAGGGAGCCCGATGTGGGAATCGATCCCAGGAACCTGGGATCATGACCTGAGCCGAAGGCAGATGCTTAACGACTGAGCCACCCAGGCACCTCCCTTCAGAGCATTTGTATCTATACATTTGTACAAATTGTGTATTCTTTCTCACTCATTGTGAATAAAAAGAGGACAGCATTAATTAAAATATCAATGTTGAGAAAATAAAAAGACAACCCACAGAATGGTAGAAAATATTTATAAATCATATATTAGATAAGGGACTTGTATCCAGAATGTACAAAAACAAAACTCAACAATAAAAAAAGACAAAAACACAATTTTAAAATGGGTAAAATATTTGTTGACATTTCTCAAAAGAGATATACGAATGGACAATAAGCATATGAAAAGATACTCAACATCATTAGTCATTAGAAAAATGCACATCAAAACCACAAGGAGATAATACTTAGAACTCATTAGGATGATTAAAATAAAAAAGACAATGACAAGTCTCAGTGAGGATGTGGAGATACTGCTATCCTCATAACATTGCTGATAGGATTGTAAAATGGTGTATCCACCTTGAAAGACAGCCTGGCAGCTTCTCAAAATATTTACCATAGAATAACTCAATGACCCAGAAATTCTACTCCTAGGAATATGCTCAAATGAAATATCACCATACAAAAACCTATACAAGAATGTTCACAGCAGCATTATTCATAATAACCAAAAGGTAGAAACAGCCTAAATATCCATCAACTGATGAATGGATAAAGGAATTGTGGCATATCAATATAATGGAATATTTTTTGGCCATAAAAAGTAATGAAGTATAGATAAGTGCTACAACATAGATGAACCTTAGAAACATGCTATGTGAAAGAAACCAGTCACAAAAGACCACGTATCATATAATTCCATTTACATGAAATATCCAGAATAGGCAAATCCACACACACACAAATAGTGCATTAAGGGTTGGGGGAGAAGGGGCAGAGAGTGACTGCTAATGGGTACAGTGTTTATTTTTGGGGTGACAAAATGTTCTAACATTAGACAGTGATGATGATTACACAACTGTGTGCATAATACTAAAAGACAATGAATTGTATACCTCAAAAAGGTGAATTACATCTCAATACAACTGCTATTAAACAAAATCAATGTTCTCTAAATATACCCAGTTTCAATAACCATAGGACAAAATGTCAGGCTTTGGTGGACTTTTAAAACCTGTACTTTGCCATATAAAGATCTCCTGGAGAGCTAAGCCAGTCAAGTGATTTCTGTTTTGTTTTGTTTTCAACTAAAGAAATCATCTGAGGTTGTATTAGTATGATGCCAAAATTGTTACGGAACCTGGACTGGATTGCCCAACGGAAGAACCAAGTGGCGCTCGCAGATCTTGGAGGATGGGAGGTTTATTTAACGTTGGCGGGCTCAGAGGAGAGTGACCTCCAAAGGTCTGAGCCCCGAGCACAAACAAAGGGGGCAATTTCTGCACTTCTACTTCTGCATACTTGGCACTTTTGGTGTGTGCGCAAGCGGGGCAGGGGGAAGGACCCGGACTGGTGCGCATGGGAAGCAGAGCAGGGAGAAGAACCCGGAAGAGCCCCAGGGCAAGGACTGGGACTCTCTCACTGGATCTGTCAGCCATCTTAGGACACAGATTTTCCTTATCAAAATAACTGATTAAGAAGTAAAAAAAGGCAATTTGGTTATTTTAGTTTTATTGAATTTAAACTTTTTACTTTCTATTAGGCAAACTCTCAGGTATGTTAATTTTTTAAAATAAAAAGTATAAAAGAATGAATTCTGTATCAAGTACTCCCAAGCTGTGCATTTGGACTTATAATAAATGCTGGCCAGGGCTTTAAAATGATATGGAATGTTATATATATGTATATATTTCTCTTTTCATTTTTTTCAATTTTTGTTTCATATCTTTGGTGTTTTGTTGTTAGGTGCATGTGTTTATAATTATTATATCTTCCTGATGGATTGACAGTTTCATCATTATAAAATGTCCCTCCAAGCTCTATTGTTGTTTACATAATGTATCTTTTTCTATCCTTTTACTTTCAATCTATGTGTAATTTGGCAACAAACTGTATCTCTTTTAGACAGCATTATTTGGATCCTGTTTTATTTTTAAACCCAGTTTGAAAATGTCTGCTTTTTGATTGAATTATTTAGTCCATACACATTTGTTATGAGTACAATTGGACTTACACTTGCCATATTGTTTTCTATATGCCTCAAGTCTTTTTTGTTCATCTATTTCTCCTTTACTACTTACTTTTTCATTACTTGAATATTTTCTAATATTGCATTTTAACTTCCTTAATGATGTTATCACTATACATTTTTAGTTATTTCCTTAGCGATTGCTTTAGGGCTTACCATATACATCTTAACTTGTCAAAAACAGCTCAGAATTATATTAACAATTCCAGTGAGATGTAGAGACATCATTCCCATATAGCTCTATTCTCTTTCCTCTGTTATTGTGGTATTACTATGTATTACCTCTATACCTGTTATAAACCCAATAATATGTTGTTGTAATTATTGTTACTTGCATGTCTTTTAAAGAAGCTGAGAGAAGAGGAAAGAACAAGTACATAATTTGAGGCTTCTGTTGTATTAGCCATCTTATTTATCATTTTAGGTTTTCTGCATTTGTTCCTGTGGATTCAAATTAACATCTAGAGTTTATTCTTGGCCCAGTATAGCTTTGTCCCCACACATCTCCTTGTGCTGTTATGAGCAAATACATTACATTTCTGTATGTTATATAAGGCCCAGCAATACAATTACATATATATTGCTTTATGCTCTTCAAATCAGTTAAGAGAAGAATGGATAAGAAATACGTATTTATATTCTTATAATTATATAATTACCTTTACCATTGCTCTTTGTTGTGTGTGTGTGTATTTAGATTACTTTCTGGGGTTACTTGCTTTCATTTCAGTCTGTTGAACTTGCTTTACTATTTCTTCAAAGGCGGATCTGCTAGCAACAGAAAATATATTGCTGGCAATATTTTCTGTTTCATTCTCTCTCTGTTCTTCTGGTATTGCCATTATATGTATTTTGGTGTACTTAATAGTGTCTCAAATTTCTCTGAAGCTCTATTCATTTTTCTTCATTCTTTTTTCTGTCTGTCCTATGGATTATGTAATTTCTATTGATTATTTTTGAGTTCTCTACTTCTTTCTTCTGCCAGTTCAAATTTTCTATTTAGCCTGTCTAGTGAATCTTCAAATTTCAGTTATTGCATTTTTTAACTCCAGAATTTCCATTTGGTTATTTTCATAACTGCTATATCTTCATTAATCTCTTCATTAATTACATTAATTGATGTAACATTGTCATCATACTTTACTTCTAAAATCCTGGTTTCCTTTAGTTCTTTAAACATATTTATAATGGCTTCGTTGAAGTCTTTCTGACAAGTCTGACATGTGGTCACTCTTCCAGGCAGTTCTGTTGCCTTTCTTCTGGTATCTAGGTCACATTTTCCTGTTTATTTTGTATGTCTCATATTTTTTGGAAACAGAATATTTTAGACCACATATTATAGCAACTTTGGGTACTGGCTTCATCGCTCCCCTCCTCTGGGGCTTGTTGTTATTAGCTTGTTTACTTGTTTAGGGACTGGTTAGATTACTTTAGTGAAGCCTCTTCTCCAACTCTCCCCTCCACCCTGCTAAACACATACACGATGAAGCCTCTGATGCTGTTCCTCAGGGGTCCATCCTTGGATATGGTCATAGTCACTCTGGGAGGACAGTGGTTTTGGTGTGGTTCTCTGTCTGAGTATGTGCCCACATCTATCTGTGTAGCTCTACTAATTGGTGGTTGCTTGCTCTATTGTTTGTAATAATGCTCTGGGGAATAAATTGCTTCACACATTAATACAATCAAATTTAGGCTCCCTTGGAGGGACAGTTCCTGACCTCAGTGTTTGAGGTTTATTCAGACTCTAGGAAAGCTCTTCCACCTGTTTCTTTGCTTATTTTTCTCCAGCAACTCTTTGGTTCACTGTTTAGCCTATATCTTTCATGAATCTATCAATCTCCTCCCAATTGTCTTTCACCAAAACCTCTACTCTTTTTGAAAGCAGGCTTAGGCTTGAACTTCATATTCTGTTGCAGATGAAGGTGGTTCCTTTGGGGAAAGATCTTGAGCATTCTGTTCTATGGCCAGCTTTTTCTCCCTGCCAAAATTTCTGAGCCACAGCTCTGGTGCTGAGGGAAGGAGAAATAGCTCACTTCTCCCTAAGTGAAACACTAGCTTAAAGAACTGAGAACTCAGTGGATGTAGGAGCAATAGCCCCAGGTGTCCTTGGCTTGTCTCCCTTGGCATGGTATCCCTGCCCTATGAGCTGAGGCAAGAGCAATTGGGACCTCAGTGTTCTACTATGCCCAAGGTAGAGACTTTGTACCCTGAGTTGGAGTTAGTGGAAGAATGGAGTCCCTCCTCTTGGCTGCACTTGCCCAGAAGTTTGCCTCAGCAACTAGTAGTTAGGGGCAGCATGAGAAATGCTAATGTCTTATCCCTCCCAGGAAATTAGCCCTCCAATGAGAAGCTGGGGGAATTCAGAACCTTGTAATCTTGACTGTACTAGTCTGGAGTGAAGTTCCCATTTCACTGACCTGGAAGTAAGGAGGGAGGGTATGGGTGTTGGTTCAAATACCACAGGCTCTTGCAGTTTTATGGAGTTTTAGTAAATATTCTTGAGTAAATGTTCCCTCTTTTGCTGTATTCCCATAGGGCCACTTCCATTTTTTTGTATGCCCATAGGGTTAAGCATTTTTAAATGGTTGTTTTAGAAATGATTTCATTAGTTTCGCTGAGGAGTGACTCTGAGTTGCACACTGTCGTGCCAGCAGTGGAACCAGGACAGGGATACTTTGATCCAGTGTAGATTAGCATTGTCTTTAGCGGAGTGCTTTAGGTGTCTGTGGTTGCTAGTGGAAGGCCTAAGATCTATTTGTAGTAACAATGTTAATAATAATAATGATGATAATTTCTTAGGCTAGTATTCCAGAAGCAAGGCTAAGATGGAAATTCCTGTAGGTGGTTTGTTGAGGGAGTCCTTTAGAGAAGTGGTGACATGGGGATACATAAGTTCCCAGGCATCTCCTGAGGGAGGCGGTATGAGCCTATAGCAGCCAATACCCATCTCATCTAGGGATGGATACTCTGTCCTAGTAAAGAGATCGGGACTGGAGTTCAACAGAGGTAAAGAAGAGTTCAAGAACTAAAGAAGAGAGAAATGAAAGGAGAAAAAAGGAAAGAAAATAGAGAAAAGAATAAAAAAAAGCAAAAAGCCGGGGCGTGCATGGGAGTGCCAGGGCAGGACTAACAATGTTCCCAGTGGTCATTCAGGAATACAAAGGCCCTTGGCTTTGGCCTAAGCCTTCGGAGGTCAGGCTTGTCAGAGCCCAACAATGTTGTAATCTCTTGGTTAATGTCACCCAAGGAGTGAGAATTTTGGGAACATTGCCCATGGACCCATTTCCTACTCAATATGCTTAAATTATTTGGTTTAGCAAGGAGTAGAGTTATTTCCCTAAAGCAAGAGCCCTGCATGGCAAATATTTTCCTTCAGGTAAATTGGCAACAGAGAGACTTCAAGTGGTACTACCCGCCCCCAAAGCCCCATTGTGGTTCAAGTGCTAGATAGGTACTATATGAACACCCACTTAAATAGCATGCTGCGGTAACCTCTTCAGAAGGAGCTATATTTTTGTAAATAGAGTATGCATGCACCTGGTCTCTCTTTGATAAGTGACAGTGTGATATCTCTTAATAAGAACAAAGTGAAGGAGGATTTACAGACTGAACCTACTCATTGTTAGGTGTGATAAATGCTTTCTTCTTTAACTGAAGATGCTTAATGAAGTAGATTATAGAGACCATTTCAAAACCTTTGCTTTTAAGGTTAAAGAGAAATTGCCATCCAGTAAGAATAAAATCCCACTGAAATGTTAAGTTAGGTACCTAACTACACCCCATATATGCCAAGGAATATGTACTGGGGAGCTAGAAATCACTTTCTCTGTCTTGTTAACTTAAAATAAATTAACAGGTAAGTAACCCTCTCAATAGCACACCTGATTCCAAATGGTGTGCCATTCCAATACCACAGACATATTTAAAAGTGATGATTTTATCACAAAACAATACCTCTCCTATTCTCCTAAAGCAGAAGCTATAACTTCAGACCCAGAAAACCCAGTGCAATCCAACAAGTTAATAACTTCAACAAAATCACAAAGACCTCATTGACATATGAATATCGGGGGGAGTTGTAACAAAGACATTTGGGAGAAATTTAGATATATTCCAACAGAATACTTTCTAAAGTTTCCTCTAACATCTGCTTTTTCAATGCCAGCCAAGATAGGTAGTATCTGAATCATATTTTTGATTCATATTTGATTTCAATCAAATTCAATCAAAATCAAATATGATTTGAATCATATTATGATTCAATCATTTCAGTATATGAATATTTTTAATCTCTTGGGTTTCACATTGTTTAAATTTGTCATGCCAGAATATTTGTTTAGCAGATGGCATTTCAATGTTTTTTTTTTTTAAGTTTCTTACAGTTTCTAGGAGAATTTAAAACTAAATTGTCCTTAGGAAATGATTCCTTATCTCTTCTCATTGGAAATAAATTCAGAACTCACAGCTGGATTAAGCAGAACATGTGAAGCAATGGTACTAATGATTGGTATCTGTTGTTAGATGACCACTACTGATGTTTCATTCCTTACGAAATCAGACTGATCTGTAATTCACTATTTTTTTTGTTATCATTTTGATTTTATGATGCAAAAATGGAACAGCACTTTAAGACAATGACAGTATATTAAAACAATAATCTATACACCAGTTTTTAGTATTTCTATGTTTTCTCTCAGATGTATTCCATTTGCACTGGATTTTTGTCTTCAATGGCCCTATGTTCCCCTTTAGTGCCCACAACTCCAAAGTCAACTTCAAATGGAGGGGATAAGACCCTCTCCATGCTTTCAATCTTATTATTCCTCTTGCTAACCCTTGGGATTCTGCCCCGTTAAGTCAATTCTAGAAGTGTCAGTGGTTGATAATAGCTTAATATTTGCTAAAATCAACAAAAAGTCATTAAACATCTACTATGTCCTAGATGGAGTATATGCTTATGTTTTATGTTATCACACACACACACACACACACACACACACACACACACACACACACACCCCAGGAAGTCCCTTTCCATGAAGACTGAAATGTAACAATGACCCCATGATTTTGAATAAATCAAATATTATTATCTTTCTGATGACAGTATGTTTTTAGATAGGAAACATAATAAACATTATACAATACTTTTTTTCAAAGTCTACTGACATTGATGAATAAATATGCAATTATTGCCTTACCAAGAACTAAAAAGAGATAGATCGCATTTTAGGCAAAGTATTCATAGAGGAGACAGAAACCCAGGATTATAAAACATTGATTAGGGGTGGTTATTTATGCTAAGCAAGGATACTTCACAGGATTCTTTTAAAGTATAAACTCTGATTTAAACATTATTTTTAATAAGATTTTTAAAAATTCAATTTGGGCACTAGCTTTAGGGGTATACCTGTTACCACTACAGCTACATAGATTTTAAATTTAAAAACATTGTATTTGATTCTCTTGGAACATTGGGTATAGAGAAGAAGAAAGCAGAGGTAGCTAATATTTATTTAATATTCAATTTTTTCAGACTTTTTGCTAAGTGCTCTCTCTTTGTCCCATTCAGCATCAGAACAGTTTTTGAGGTGAATGTTCCTATCCTTATTTTGTAGATCAGGAACAGAGTCCCACAAATTACTGTGATTATGCAGCTAGCAAGGACTGGAAAGAAGTTTACAATCCAGTTCCATTGGACTCCAAAGTGCATGCTTCTTTTTTTTTTTTTTTAAATCATTTTATAAACCATAAATAAAGCAACCAAAAAACCTCCTTGATTTTGAAAGGAAATAATAAGTATTTTTTGAGTACAAAGAACCAGATTGTTACACTCCAACTACACGTAAAATAACTTTTCTAGTTAGCTAGCTTTAAGCCCTTGCAAATTGTGGGTTTAGCCTCTTGAAAAACACTGAAAATTCACCATGCATGAAGAAAACAATTCATTGGACCCATTATAGCCTACTGGCATATTATATGCTCCGTTTTTATGAGTAAGCCATGCCAAATATAGGATCATGTTAGCTGTTGAAATCTGTCTTTATGTAAATAGATATATGCTCTCATCGGTGCCGTCCCCAGCAATACAGATGGGTTATTTGTTGTCTGGTGCCAGCCTGTAGAAAGATCCCAGAGTACCACAGATTGGGCTGCTGTTTGAGTTGGAACTGAACCAACCAGCACATGATGACTCCAGTCATCTCTTATGATAGTCAGTTCTCTTCATTAGCATTCATTTTTGCTCTTGGGATTCAGCCCTCACACAAGGGGTGGGTTCCTGACAGCATCTGGTTTCCCCTTTTCCATGTCGCCAGCTTTGGGTATTTTATTAATTGCAGTGCAAGCTGGTATCATTTACTAGTTTTAACTACTCTCCAATGCCATTGGTTATGTATACATAACTCTTTGTTCCTTCTTTATCAAAAGATCCCAGGATTAAAAATCTTTAGCTCATTATGATGTTGTAGTTTATTTCATTCTTGGTATGGAGTGAGCACAGCCAGACTCTCAGAATGTGGTAAACACTTTGCTGTGTGACAAAGCATTTTTCTTGTATGACTTTATTCTGTAGTGACTTTCCTTCAATCCACCCTGCCCTCTCCTGGAACTCCTTCTATTGCTTCTCTCCAACTTGCAATTCTTTCTCAAAGTAATAGATGTCACATCTGTGCCACTTCAGAATTTTCATGTGTCCATATTCAAGTAATGCCCTTTGCCCCTCTTTTACCACAATGTGAATATGGACCACAAGGTTGGTCAGGCAACTAAGAAACCTAGCCTCTGAAATGACCAGTTTGTCCTTTTCTCCACCCACCCCACCTCCAGGGAAAAGCCTGGAAAAATTCTCATGAGACGTATGAAAGTCCTGAAATGGAACAGGCATGACATGTATTACTGCGAATGAATCCTATACGCTAAAGAAAAGCAGGAGAGCATCCGAGGACATCCTGGTGTGGCAGCAGGACAGAGCCCTGCCTCAGAGCCTTCGGAATCTAGAAGCCCTGGGAGACACAGAGGATGACAGAACTTTGGAGGGCACCTCAGATGCCAGCACATTTGCTGCCCTCCCTTATGTAAGCAACTATATTCTGGGTCATGAGGTGGAGTCACTAGGATGTCTCTATTCCTGGTGTTACTCTTTTGTTCACTCAACAAATATTTATTGCTTGCCTGCTGTGTGCCGGGAGCTAGGCGTACAGCTTAGAATATTTTTCTTGGCACCATGGTGGTCTTTCCTCCTTCTCTCCCTACCCATCAGCAAAGTATCATTAAATATTTGCCAAGCATCTGTGCTGTGCTTGGCACTGTGGTGGTTATTGACGTACATATCTCTCATCAACATCTTAATCTTGAATGGTAGATGCTAATATTTCCATTTTGTAACTGAGGAAACTGAGACTCGGCAAAAACTAGTTGATCTTCTCAAAGTCCAAGGTGGAGCCTGGATGCTGTGGACCCTCATTCTGTTGGGCTCCAAACTCAGCTATGTTACATGTTCTTTCCCCTTGGGTGGTAGAAAACCCTCCTAAAGGGTGAATGAAAGTGCTCGACATGCCAGACCGACAGCTTCCTGCAATTTGGAGCAATTCCAGCTCTTGTCCAAGCAGGGCTAAGGTCGGGGGCTTCCTTCCCTCGCCAGGGTTTTGGCGACAGAAGGTTCTTTTTTTTCTTGTGTCTCTTGACAAATGTGGTCCAGTTGTCTAGTAGCAGACTCAACTTTTTTTTCTTTTTGTAGTTTTTCTCACCTGCATGAGAAAATGTGTTCTCACTTGTCTTTCCTTTTCCTAAAATGCACTTAGCCTTCTTTTATACAAGGCTTAAGTTTTTCTGTGTCATTGCCTGGATCAATGGAATGCCTTTCTTCCCTGTTGAATGTGCATGCATCAAATTATCAGTTTTCCTAGAAACTTCCACATGGTTGAGTCAAGTCTGGTCTTTTCACTTAAGAGCAATTAATATTGGGCAATACCTAATTGAGTATGTGCCTCAATTTCCTCATTTGTAAAAGGCAATAGTACCTACCTCATAGGGTTGTTGTAAGACCATGGGACACCTGGGTGGCTCAGTCGGTTAAGTGTCTGCCTTCGGCTCAGGTCATAATCTCAGGGTCCTGGGATCGAGTCCCGCATGGGGTTCCCTGCTCAGCGGGGAGCCTGCTTCTCCCTCTGCCCACTGCTCCCCCGCTTGTGCTTGCTCTCTCTCTGACAAATAAATAAAATCTTTTTTTAAAAAAGACCAAATAAAAAATACAATACTTCCCACAGCAACTAGAACTTAAGATATTAGCAGACGTTAACTCATTATTATTGAGATTTGGTAGAGCATGTCAATTACTTCCACTGGAATATGTTCATAGGAGGGAATAGGACCTGGCAATAAACCCACCCACAGGGGAGCTGGACCCTGATGCATATGCTCAGCTGGAGGTTCAGGTCGTCAGGTTAAGTACACTTTCCGAAGACTACAGTCAGGTTCAACTAGGCTAATAGTTGGCAACAGAATTGACATTGAAGTAGCAGGGAGTCCTGGCCCTGGAGCAAGAGACTGCAATGAAAACTTGAGGAAGATCGGTCAAGGGATATGAAGGCTCAGCTGCCTGGGCTGATTAGCTAGGACAGGCCTCCAAGCCTTCAGACATGACCTTCAGAAGAAGTCCTGGAAAGGAAAAGGAATGTAGGCAAGTAATGAAGATGGGCAGAAGCCAGCTGCATGTGAAGGAGGTAGATGACCCAACTGGGAATGCAGTGAAGGCGCAGATCACAGACGGAGGGCCCAGCGCCAGAGTCAGATTCAGAACAATGGGAGCAACATGCAGCTCTGGGATGCAGGGCTGGAGTGGTCCTGGGTCAGGCCTAAGGATCCAGGCAGTCAGGGAGCACCTGGATCCAGATCCAGTGATTCTGGGTGGGGAGAAATATAGAGGTGAGGAACCAAGCTGAGCTGGATCCTTTATACATTTATTTTATTAGTCATTATTAGATTTATAAACTCTGAGAGTTTAGATAGCTCTGGGTAGGTAGGTAGGTCTCTGGATATGGCGTTTAATTGACATCTTATCCTGCTACCACTGTGAAGGGTTGTAGAGATAATGAAAAATAGACGTTAAGGTGACTTTTAAGGTTTTTTTTTAAAGCTTTTAAAATGTAAGGCATTATGGCCATTATTTATAATCATACTTTTTCATGATAGCAATGCAATTTTCCATTAAATTTTTTTTCATGATTTAGCCTGAGTAATATTTCCATTAAAGTAAGTACAACTGGTATATTGAATAAGCATGCTTTGAGGAATGTAATAAGAAAAGCAATTTTATTTTTGCCTCCTACTGTAATAAGAAAAGCAATTTTATTTTTGCCTCACTTTAAAGTGTATTCAGGAAGAGAAATCTTTTTCCTGCTGCTGGTTAAAAGCTCAAGGGGGCTTAATGACAGAAAGTCCCATGGTTGCTTTAACTTTCAAAACAGAGCTTGATTCAGAAATTAGCGCATCTAGTCCAAATTCTAGTTTTCATTTAAAGGTAAGACTTCCTTCCCCTCTCCTTCCCCCTCCTATCCTGAGCTGCTTCCTAGCAACCTCGGCAGGGAGGCACTAGGTGGCTTCTTCCACCAAAGCAGGAAGCAGCCGCAGGTCTGTCTCCCCTGAACATTACACTATAAAGCAGAGCTCAGGGAGGGACAAGGGGAAAGGCACCAGAAAGTTCCTACTTGATAGGTACTTCCATTCTATCTTTTTCCTTTCTGGGTGGCTGATGTTTAAAGCTGACTTTTTCTGAGACCAGCCTGAACTCTTTGACAGCTCACCTGAAGGGCCCATCTGACCTCAACTCCCACAGGGTGCAATGCTCCTCACCCTGCTGGTGACAGGCACTCCTTCTTGGCTTCCAGATTTCCAGCAGTCCAGCCCGAGCCCAGACTCTGTGGGGACCTCTTGCTCTCTGGCCAAAGCTGTGATTGAACAGGTAAGATCCCCTTGAAAAGGCTTCCAAGACGAGCTCTCATTCTCTGTTGATGAGTCCACAGCTGCAAATCCCTTAGATATTTCTGTCCTGATCCTCAGACCAGTCGCCACAGCATCCCACCATAGTGCTCAGACTTGGGTTACACCCCAGCCCAGGGAACATGGGTTAGGTCTCCCAGGGGCTCCATAAAGATTTCCTCACCTCATTTGAAGAAGGACAACACTCTTTTCAGTAGGTGAAATTTCTTTATGACTCTATCCTCCCAGCCTACTCTCAATGTTTTATATCATCCAATTAGGTGAGGGGTTTTATTTATTTTATTTTTTAAAAAAAAATATTTATTTATTTGAGAGAGAGAGAGAGCAAGCAGGGGGAAGGGGAGAGGGAGAGGGAGAATTCTTAAGCAGACTCCCTGCTGAGTAGGGAGCTGGACACAAAGCTTGATCCTAGGACCCTGCGATCATGACCTGAGCTACCCAGGCACCCCTACGTGAGGGGTTTTAAAAGTACTGGGTTTTCATAATTTTATTTGCAAATGTATATATGGTCTGACATCTCATTTTGGAATTCAATATCTCTTGAAACAGACATTTAAGTAACAATTACTTCACCTTCCGGCCTGCCCTCACCCACTGCCTTATTAACGACTGCGGCATCCATTAATAGCTACTTCAAGGCACTTGGGGCTTTCATCAATGTTCTCCTCAGTGCCCACTGCCCAGTTCCTAAGCCACTCCCACATTTCTGATATTCACTGTGGTAGCACCCCACTTCCAGATACCAAGATCTATAGAAGTTGTCTCCTTTGGAATAAATTACTCCCAAACACAACAGCTTTAAACAACAGATACTGATTATCTCGCAGTTTCTGAGGGTCAGGAAGCTTGGAGCAGCTGAGCCGGTAGTTCTGCTTCAAGCTGTCTCACGTGGTTGCAGGTGGACTGTCAGCTGGGCTGCAGGCTATGGAGGCTTAGCTGGGGTTGGGGTTCCATTTCCAAGCTCGTTCCCTTGGCTCTTCCCCCTCCCATGGGCCTCTTTCCACAGGGCTGTTAGGACATGGTTTCTCTCTGAGTCAGTGATCCAGGACAGAAGAAGCACATTCCCAATGAGGAAGCTGTAGACTTTTTACACTCTCATCTCAGAATTGAGTACCATCGCATCTGCTCTATCCAAATCATCAGCAATTAGTCATTAAAACTAACCTACACTTAAGGGGAAGGGAATTAAACTTTACCTCTTGAAGGGAGGAGATTTGATGAACTTGTGGGCAAACCTTCAAAACCACGGCAGGCAACATGCTGACTGAGGAAGATCATTTTAGATAGTTTAAACCTCTTTGTTTCCCAGTTGTCTGAGTTTAAGATATAAAATATCTTAACCCCACCCTCTAAAAAAGGCTTAAGTAATATTAGTTATGTGAAGGCATTAAAGGAATTGGTCATTAAATTTCACAATCTAGCTTAGGCAAAGAGTAAAGGAAAAAGAAATCTTGCATGCCTGGCTAATTTATAAAGCACTGACATCAATGAATTGAGCATATTCTTGCATCAGCAGTGAAAATGAACAACTCCTACGTCTGGCTTTATCTTGTGGCTTCTTTCTTTCAGATTTGTGGTTAAATAATATGTGGTCAAAGGGTTTTCATCACCTACCTTGTCATTATAAATACTTCCTCTTAGTTGACTTCTAGTTAACTTTGAACAATCAATGTATTACAACCTGAATATATAGAGAAAATCCATGAATTTGAAGAAGATACATAAAAATCATTTAAAAGCTACAATTAAATATTACAGACATGGTGTAGACATGGCATATTTGTTCGTTCCTTAGAGAGGTGTAGAAACTTGCCAACTGTAATTTTCATTCGCATTTTTTATTTTTCTATATAGATGCCGAACAAGGTAGTGTTAATTCAATAAGTAGGTAATATTTAATGGTCATAAAAGGTTGGAATAGTTCTAGAGCAGTTCTGTTGTCATCCATTGTTCTGGTAGGAACTGGAGTTCACTAGACTTGAGGATGGGAGAAAGGAACTTTTTCCAGTCTTCCCTAATATATCCACGTGGTCTGTTTAAATTGAGCATTCAACATCAGGTTCTAAAAAAGGAAGAGGGCTATTTATTAAGTAGGGTCGACAGACAGGAAAAGTAGTCACTGATAACCTATTTTTCTTAATTTACCCTCAGGGCTAAAAACTGTACAGGCTTTGGAATGGTTGCAGCTAGCGATGAAGGTGATGTTAATGTTTTCTCTTATGGCGGTGGAAGGCCATAGAGCGCAATGCCTTGGAATCAGCTATTCTGCTCCTCACAGCGCCCTCTTGTGGCCAGAATTCAATCTTCTTAGAGAATTTCTCCCCCTCTTCTCACAGATCACTCTTCCAGTTACATCAGAAATAAAAGATTATTTCTCACGGATTACTTGCTTCTACAACAAACTCATTAGAATTGGGAACTTAATTATTATGAATTCACATGCTTTATGTGTTCAGTACTTATAGGAATCAAGAGATTGTTGTCATCACTGACTGATTGGATTGTTACTTTTGTTCTCTTGTACAAGGAGTCCATAAAAGAATTCAAGGTTTGTTCTCCTCTTTTTTTTCCCCAATGCATGATAATTATAAGCAGAAATGTAAGAAATCACTATATTTGTATGTTGACAAAATCATAATCTTATAGGAAATAATAACATTAACAAAAATCTCAATAATTTTCATGAATCATTCCAGTATCATGATATTTGGGGGCATATGGAACAACCTACAGCTATCAGGAGTAAATAATGTCATTAGAAAAGTAAAGCTCTCTGATGGTGATTTGTAACAGTAATGAAAGAGGAATTTCCTAAGCATCAAACTTAAAAGTCTGTAATGTGCTCATTTATTGTTTCTATGATTATTGTAGCAGATGCTACATATCATCATTAATATTTTGTCAAAAAAAATTTTCTCAGCTCATAATTTCCACTGAAGAACTATATAATAAATAAAAATAGAGGAATACTTTTTTCCATATTTTCCCCATATTCTTCCATATTTCCAGTTTTTAATTAAAAAAACTAGAATTAAGTATGACTTAACTCAGAAAAATGAACAAATTATAAATGTTCAGCTCAGTAAACTATCACAAAGTCAACTCAGCTGTGTAATTACCATCCAGGCCAAAAGACAGGGTGTCATCCTCATTCATCTGCCAATCAATGCCTCCTTCCTTCTTTTTTTTTTTTTTAAGATTTTTATTTATTTATTTGAGAGAGAGAATGAGGTAGAGCGAGCATGAGAGGGGGGAGGGTCAGAGGGAGAAGCAGACTCCCTGCTGAGCAGGGAGCCTGATGCGGGACTCGATCCCAGGACTCCAGGATCATGACCTGAGCAGAAGGCAGTTGCTTAACCAACTGAGCCACCCAGGCGCCCCAACCTCCTTCCTTCTTTCCCAGGAGTATACATTATCCTGACTTCTAGCATCATTTTGGTGGTTTTGCAACTTTATATGAAAGGAATCACAAAGCATGTACTATTTTTTTTTTTTAAAGATTTTATTTGTTTGTCAGAGAGAGAGAGAGCACAAGCAGGAGGAGGGGCAGAGGGAGAAGCAGGCTCCCTGCTGAGCAGGGAGCCCGATGCAGAACTTGATCACAGGACCCTGGGATCATGACCTGGGCTGAAGGCAGACGCTTAACCGACTGAGCCACCCAGGCACCCCTCACAGCATGTCTTCTTTAGTGTTTGGCTTCTTTTGCTCAACATTGTATTTGTGGGAGTCATCTATATTGGGATAAGCTACAGTTCTTCCATTTTATTTATTTATTATTTATTTATTTTTAAAAAGATTTTATTTAATGGTCATAAAGAAAGAAAAGAGAGAGAATCAGTGAGTGAAAGAGAGAACACAAGCCAGGGAGAAGAGGCAGAGGGAGAGAGAGAAGCAGACTCCCTCCTGAGCAGGGAGCCAGCTCGGGACTCGAGGATCATGACCTAAGCCAAAGGCAGATGTTTAACCAACTGAGCCACCCAGGCCCCCCTAGTTCTTCTATTTTAATTTTATATAGTATCTCATTTTATGAGCATATATATATACACTATTCAATTATTCATTTCATGTTAGTAGACATCTGAATTATTTCCAGTTTAGGTTAGTAGAAACAAGGCTAATATGAATGTTCTTGAGCATGTCTTCTGGAGCACATATGCATGCATTTCCATTGGCTATAAATCGCTGCACAGGGCTGGCTTCATGGGCATGCAACTTGTCCAGTCCCAGAGGGCCCCGCGCTCACAAGGACCCTGCACTTGGTTTAAGGCTCTGCTGTTACTGTCCTGAAATTCTTAATCATTTGATCTTGAAACTTGGGTTTTGTAATTGAAGTCTGTTGAGATAACGAACATGTGCATAAGCAGAGGAGAAAAGCACGATATGCATGTTCCCAGTGGGTTGTGGCTCCATTTGCATATGACCCAAATTCCACAAACCCGAATTCTGGGGAGTGACTGCTCATGGGGTTCAACAAGACTCAGAACAAGTTTAAGGTAAGTCTGTTGCAGCTACAGACTGAGTAAGTGGGGCACTGCCAGACTTGCGAGGCGGTGCTTTCTTTCAGTGAGAACTTGCATCAGATACAGCAAGGAGGCAGCTTCTTCTAAGAAACACAACTTCCACTTACTAGGCAACCACTTCACTCTGAAAATGCAGACAGGGTGGGAAAAGGAAAGATGGGGCAAACTCTAGTTGCTTTTCCTGTTAGTCTTTCCTTAGTCGTCAGTAGGCCAAAGGTAGAGAATGAGCATATGGAGAAGTGAATAGAAACAGCAGTTAGTTTTGTGCAGTTTCCACTGTTTTGGCAGAATAAAATACATGCGCTTCAACAGGCTGTAAAATACAAGTTGTGAAATTTTGGTGATTACACATACGAGTTAAATGCCCTTATATTTGTGCCTAAAACTGTCATTGCACAGGGGCGCCTGAGTGACTGAGTTGGTGAAGCATCCGACTCTTTATTTCAGCTCAGGTCATGATCTCAGGGTCATGGATCAAGCCCAGCCTTGGGCTTCACACTGAGCATGGAACCTGCTTGGGATTCTCTCTCTCCCTCTCACCCCCCTCCCTCCATCTCTCTAATAAACAAAACAAAACAAATTGCCATTGCACAATATAGAGATCAATGATATAATTCATGCTAAATAATTTAAAATTTAATTTTTCTTCATTTAGAATGTCATTAAAGAGAAAATAAACAACATCATGACAAAGTTGCCAAAGAGAATGTGGAAGAAAGGAAACATTTTTATGTTTTATTAACTTTAACAGCACTTTTGTCCCTGCGACTTGAACAACTGCTTGTATTTTTGTTTTTCATCAGACCTACAAATTACGTAGCCGGCCCTGCTACATAGGGTCGTAGGGTATACGTGACTGTTTTAGTAAATGGTATTTCAAAAATGTTTGTACTAATTTACACCACACTTGAAGGGGACAAAATTCCTGTTGTTAGCTTGTCCGTACTTGATATTATCAGTCTTTAATTTTAGATATTCTGATGGGTGTGTTGCATTTCCTAGATGATCAGTGAGATTGAGAACCTTTTCATATGTTCATTGGCCAAAGGATATTTCCTTTTGTGAAGACTCTATTTAAGAGAACCATTTTTCACTGATTTGTCTTTTCTTTTCTTTTTTTTTAAGATTTTATTTATTTGACAGAGACAGAGACAGCCAGAGAGGAAACACAAGCAAGGGGGAGCGGGAGAGGGAGAAACAGGCTTCCCACAGAGCAGGGAGCCCAATGTGGGGCTCGAACCCAGGACCCTGGAATCATGACCTGAGCCAAAGGCAGACGCTTAAGGACTGAGCCACCCAGGCACCCCTGTTATGTCTTTTCTTACCAGTTAGTAGGATTCCTCATATATTTTAGATGTGGATTCATATCTTCTAGGTTGAAAATATCTCCTCCCACTTTTTTATTACCTTAATAGAGTCTTTTTATGAACTTAAATTCATAATTTAAATCTAGTCCAATTCATTAATCTTTTCCTTTATGGTTTTTGCTTTTTGGGGCATCTTTAAGATATTTTTCCCTATCCCGAAATCCTGATATTCTCTCTTGATTTCTTTTTGTTTTTCCTTTCATATGCAAGTCTACAATCCACCTAGAATTGGTAGAGGTAATGTTTCATTTTTTTTTCCACATCACTATCTAATTAATCCTGCACCAGCTTTTCCCAGATACTATCTTTAAAATTTTTTTTCCCTGAAGAATAATTGACATGTAATATTGTATTAGCTTCAGGTATACAACATAGTGTATTGATATTTATATACATTACAAAATGATGGCCACAAGAAGTATTGTTACCATTTGTCACCATACAAAGTTGTTACAATATTATTAACTATATTCCCTATGTTGTATATAGCATCCCCAAGTCTTAATTCATTTTGTAAGTGAAGGTTTTGCCTTTTAATCCCCTTCACTTATTTTGTCCAAATGAGCAGTACTACCTTTTTAACAAAACAAGGGTCCATGTATATGTGTCTGCTTTTTGTGCTCTCTGATTTGGTCCATTGGTCTATTTGTTTATTCTTGTTTCAATACCATCTTACTAAGATGTCTTAGTTACCGTAGCTTTATAATAATAAATCTTGATATCTGATAAAGCAGGTCCTCCTGGCTGTTCTTCCAAAGTGTCTTGGCTACTCTTGGCCCTTTGTATTCTTTTTCTTTTTTAAAATTAATTAATTAATTTATTTATTATTTACTTATTTATAAATAAGTAGGTCTATTTTTTATTTATTTATTTGACCGAGAGAGAGAGAGACAGCGAGCACAGGCAGAGGGAGAAGTAGGCTCCCCGCTGAGCAGGGAGCCCGACGCGGGGCTTGACTTCAGGACCCTGGGTTCATGACCTGAGCTAAAGGCAGACGCTTAACTGATTGAGCCACCCAGATGCCCCTATTTATTTATTTTTAGTAATCTCTACATCCAACGGGAGACTCAAACTCATGATCCTGAGATCAAGAGTTGCATGCTCATCTGAGTGAACCAGCCAGGCACCCTGGCCCTTTGTGTTCTGATGTAATCTTTGAATCTGTTTGAAAATTAACATACATATACAGATCTGCTGTGATTTTTATTGAGATTGCAATTATTTCATAGATCACTTTGAGACTTTGATCTTTACAATTTTGAGGCTTTCTATTCCTGATATAGTATATATGATTTTCTTTGGTTTCTGTTTTATGATTTTCCATGTAGATATCTTGAACATCAAAACAAATTAAATTTATTCCTAGATATTGGATGTTTATTTACATCAATATAAGTAACGTCTTTTTAAATTTTAGTTTTCACAGACATATATACCTATGACATATTGTAAGTAGAAATACAATTGAGCTTTGTAATATTGACTTGGTGTATGTGATATATAGTTTTTTTATTTTATGTAAATTTTATGCCATTTTCAAATAATGATAGATTTCCAATTATTTTGTTTCTTTTTCTTAATTTATTTTACTGGCTAGAATCTCCAAGTGTGTGGAATAGAAATGGTTATATTGGAGGATCCCCTATTGGCACTGTATTATTTCTATTCTTACAAGATCCACTAATGGCATTGAATCATTAGGTATGGTGTTTTCTAAAGTTGTCTTATATGTACTTTTTGGAAAATAAGAAGATCCTCTTCTTACAGTTTGCTATATTAATTATGAATGAGTATTGAAATTTCTGCATTTTTGAGATAATCATATGGCTTTTTTATTTTGTTAATGTGAGGATTATATCAATTGATTTAAAAATACTAACCAATTTTTCATTCTTTGAATAATCTCAAATTAGTTGTGAGTCATTCCTTTTACATGTTGCTGTATTCATTTTGCTCTTATTTTGTTTGGGATATTTGCATCAATGATCATCAATAAGAAAGACTTACACTTTTATTTTCCTATAGTGTATTTGGTAGAATTTTTTTTGCAATCCTTTGGGCCTGGAGATTTTTTTATGGTAAGTATTTTAATTATTCAATTCCTTTAATTGTTACGGAACCATTTAGATTTTCTATTTTTTGTAAGTTCTAGAAAGTTATGTCTTTCTGAAGAAATGAAGTGATTTACATCTAAATTTTCAAATTTATTTGAATACTATTTTTCATAATATTCTCTTCTGATATTTCTAATGTCTTTCTGAGCCATACTGATTTTACCTTGTAAATGACCAATATTATTTATTTTATACTTTCTCTCTTTTTCTTAATCAGGTTTACCAGGGATTAATCAGTACTTTTATACATTTCAAATAACAAATTTTAGGCATTATCTTCTTTGCTACTTGTTTACTTTTCTGTTTTCTTAGCTGCTCTTATATTTATTTCCCCTGTAATTTCTTTGGATTTAATTTGCTATTCTTTTTCTAAGTTTTGTAATTGAGCTTAACTCACTGATTTTTTTTACCTTTTTCTCCTTCTAACATATGCATTTTAAGGCCAAAAATGTTTGGCTTTAGTTATATCCTAAAAGTTCTGGTGTTGACTGTTTTCATTATTATTCTGTTCAAAATATTTTGTAATTTTCATTTCAGTTTCCTTATTGGCTTACAGGTTATTTATAAGGTATATTTTTAAATTTCCAAATTTTCACTTTATCTTTGCACTATTGATTTCTAGCTTAATTCTACTGTGGTGAGATAATATGCTCTGTGTTTTATGACCCAGCAAGTGTTCAAAAAAAAGGATAACTATAGTTATTTGGTGCAGGGTTTCATATATCCATTAAGTCATTATTATTGTGTTGTTCAAAACTTCTCTAGACTTAGTAATATTTTTCTCTGATTGTTCTAGTAATGAGAGAGGCAAGCTAAAATTTCCCACTTTATGTATTTCTCTTTGAAGTTTGATTTGTTTTTGTTTTATATTGTTTGAAGCTGTGTTATTAGATGCATACAGATTTAGAATTATTATAATTTCTCTACCATTAAATGGTTCTCTATCTATAGAAATATTTTTTACTCTTAAAGCCTAATTTCTGATATTAATATAGCTATACTAGCTTTATTTTGGTTAGAGTTTCTATGGTATATCATTTTTCCATCATTTTAATTTCAACTCTTTATTCTTCTATTTTTGAATGTATCAGAAGAACAGAACATTTGAACTCCATTTATATTCTCTCCCTATTTAAATGTTATTTTGTAGTGATTTTAATTTTTTTTTTTTTAAAGATTTTTATTTATTTGTTTAACACAGAGAGAGAGAGCACAAGTAGGCAGAGCAGCAGAGAGAGGGAGAGGGAGAAGCAGGCTCTCCGCCGAGCAGGGAGACTGGAGCCTGATGCGGGGCTCGATCCCAGGACCCTGGGACCACGACCTGAGCGGAAGGCAGCCGCTTAACGACTGAGCCACCCGGGCGCCCCTGATTTTAATTTTTTATATAATTTAAACTCAGAGATACTATTTCAAATTTTTACATTTTTAATTGTGGTAAAATATACATAACATAAAATTTACCATCTCACTTTTTAAAAGATTTTTTATTTTATTTTATTTTTAAATATTTTATTTATTCATTTGAGAGAGAGAGGGAGAGAGTACACAAGCAGGAGGACAATCAGAGGCAGAGGGAGAAGCAGGCTCCCCACTGAGCAGGGAGCCTGATGTGGGGCTTGATCCCAGGACCTGGAGATCATGACCCCAGCCAAAGGCAGACGCTTTACCATCTGAGTCATCCAGGAGCCCTATTTTTTTTATTTTAAAGATTTTATTTATTTGAGAGAGAGAGAGAGAATGTGTGTGGGGGCAGGGAGGGAGAAAGAATCCCAAGCAGATGAGGTTGGGCTCGATCATATGACCCTGAAATCATAACCCGAGCTGATGCCAAGAGACAGTCGCTCAACCAAGTCATCCAGGTACCCCTCATCTCACTCACTTTTAAGTGTATAGTTTACTGGTATCAAGTGGGAATTTTTCATTCATTATCTCTGCAAATATTACGTCTGCCTCATTCTCTCATGTTTTTTTCCCCCTGAAACTCAAGTATATGTTAAATGTCATTGTATCCCCTCTATCTCTTATATAATTTACTAATTTACTGTATTTTTCATCTTTTGTCTCTCTGTGATTTATTCTGGCTTTTTTTCTTATGATCTATTGTCATTCCCACAAATCCCTCATCAGCAGTAATATAAGCTATTCTAATCTGCCCCTAATTTATCTACTGAGTTCTGAATTCCAGTGATTTTATTTTTTTTAATTCTACAATTTCCATGTGATTCTTTTTTCCCCTGGTAATAGTTTTTTATTGTGGCAAAATGTACATAACATCCAATTTACCATTCTAGTAATTATTTATGCGTACAATTCAGTGGCATGAAGTACATTCACACTGTTGTGTTAACCATCACCACCACCCATTTCTAGAACTTTTTCATGTTCCCAAACTGCAACTCATACCCATTAAACAATGACTCCTTATTTCGCCTCCCCCTGGCCCTGGGCAACCACCATTCCACTTCCCGTCTCTGATTTTGACTACTGTAGTTACCTCACATAAGTGGAATCACACAATATTTGTCTTTTTGTGACTGGTTTATTTCATTTAGCATGATGTCTTCAGGTTTCACCCACGTGGTATTTTTTTTTAAAGATTTTATTTATTTATTTGACAGAGAGACACAGTGAGAGAGGGAACACAAGCAGGGGGAGTGGGAGAGGGAGAAGCAGGCCCTCCGTGGAGCAGGGAGCCTGACACGGGGCTCGATCCCAGGACTCTGGGATCATGACCTGAGCTGAAGGCAGACACTTAACGACCGAATACACCCAGGCACCCCAGGGTTCACCCACGTATTATCTGGCAGAATTTCCTTCTTCTTTTGAGATCCTTAAAAAAAAAAAAAAAAAAAGGTTTCTAGTTCTTGGAAAACTCAATCTTTTAAAAAATTTCTTTAACCATGTTAACCATAACTTTTAAAAAGTACATATTTGGTCATTCATTATTTGTATCGCCTGTGGACTTACTTTTCTTATTTGGTGTTTCTTTGCCTTGCCTCATCACATGGCTTGTTACTTTTGATTGAGTATTGGACATTGAAAATTGTGTTAGAAAATTACAGAAATTGTTAGATGTTTAAGATGATGTCATATTCTTCCAGAGAGGATTTGTGTTTGCAAACCCAGATATCTAATCGGTAATTGGTGTATTCAAAGCTGAACATCAGTCCCTCAAAGGCCTATCCCTTCCAGATAATACCTTATTTGTATTGTAGGGTCCAATAAAAAGCTAAGGGGCTATCAGGATCTTCAATCCTTGGCAGGTCCTGAACCCTAATTTTGTCCTGCTAACCATGTGAATTTGTTGACATCCTGGCTCAGCTTCTCAGCCTCTCACTTGTCACTGCTGGAGTTGGCAGATATCCTTAGGAGAAAAGCAGCCCCAACTGCCTGGTTTAACCCTCTGGCACCTAATTTAACCTAATTTTTCTTTACCTTTTTAGTGCTTTGATGTCCTGAGACATATGTTTGCATATTTTTTCCACTTCTTTTAGTTGTTCTATGTGGGAGGGTTGATCTGATTCCTTTGTCATTGCAAGAGTGGAAGATAAGACTAGTGTGCTTTACTTTTTTACTCAATGTCCAAAATATGCTATACTCTGCATAAAGTAACACATCTTTATATCTAAACATGCGATTCTGATTTTGAATAAAAGAAGATTGTGTTCACGTAGAGGACCCTGTGAACAAATTAATGAATTTTGGGAGGCTTCACATTTTGTTCCCATGGGAAACTCTTTACTTAACTAAATGCCTCTGCCATGCTTAGAACACTTGGTAAATACATGCATTTTATTTGTACAGATATTTCTGCATTATTTCTGTTCTACTTGTAGTTCAAGGCTTGACACAGATGCCATTTCTACCATGAAACCTTTTTTTGATATCTCAAAGCAAAATAGTTGCTTCCTCTTTAGGACTTTCATATTAATTTGTACAGCTGTAAAACTACACTGTAACAGTCTTTTATTTTCACTGTACAATTTACGCTCTTAGGAAGAAGAAACAGTCTCACCAAAATATATACACTCCAAAACATCTAACATAATATTTTGCATATAATGGGAACTTAATATATATTTGCTAAATGGGGCGCCTGGCTGGCTCAGTCAGTAGGGCTTGTGACTCTTGATCTCAGGGTCATGAGTTCAAGCCCCATGTTGGGTATGGAGCCTACTTAAAAAAAAAATGTGTATATATATATATATATACACACATACACACACACACTAAATAAACAGAGGGATGAATGAATTAATAAGGATGTTGGAGTGCAGTGAAGGGAACATTGACTGGAATCAGAAGAGCTAGATTCTGTGCCATCTCTGCCTTGGGTAAGTGTTTTAATGTTTTCTCAGTATCTTTACTTGTATAGAATGAATGCTTACCTCAGGGAGTTTTGAGGCTTAAAAACATAATTTATCTTCATGTGCATTGCAAAACAATATACAAATATAAAGTGGCCATTTATAGTTTTAAAACATGTGAGAAGGGAAAACATATGCCTATAAAGGCATAAAATGTCTTCAGAAGATGATACAAGAAATTCAAGGCCAGGGAGCAGGGGGTTGGGTAGACAGGATAGGAATTTGACTTTTAACACTATACCCATTTGAATTTTGAATCATATGGATATTTTAACTACTAGAAATAAAATAAATAGAATTTAAGAAAAATATAATGTACTATTGCTCTGTTTTGTATCAGAGTAGTTGGCTCAGCAAAAACACTGCTTGCGCTGACTGCAGTGATTGAGAGTCTTATCTGAACAATTAGTTTTATAGATGGAAGTTTAAATAATCTGTGAATTAGTTACTTTGATTTATTTATTTATTAGAGAGTTCTTACTCTTAATATGTGTACTGTAGCTCAGAGCTTGGAGCATATACTGATTATTTCTTACATTCATGATGTAGTTTAGGTTTGTTAGATTACTGTGTAACTAGATTTGGAAGGGTCAAAAAGCTAGAGATTTCTGGCATGTAAACTTCCTTGTCACTTAATATAACTTAGAAAGGTTTCCTGAATACCCTGTTACCAATAGAGAGATCTCTTTGGGGACATTCAACAGAGAAGGGCAGGTACTCATGTGTTCTTGGTTAGGAATCCTGCCCTCCTGGGCTGGGCTTGCAGCATTGATGGGGATGCATGTGACTTACTGAGAGAGGACTGGGCCCTCAAGCACCTCAGTCAACCATCCAGTCTGGTGATAAACGTAGTAACACATGAGCCAGACAGATTGCCTTTACCTACAGAATGTCCACAGAAGTTATCTGAGTCCACTTTTTAGTCATTTACAGTATTTCCTAATATCCAGAAACCTTCTAGCCTTTGGTTTTGTCTGTGTTCTGGCCATTTCCAATTTCATGAGATGACCAATGAAGACAGACTGGGATCTGAAATCCAACCTAAGAAAGTATTGCTCCTTTTAAATAGTTCTTGTTGAACTTCAATGGAGGAGGGACTGAAACTCGTGCCTAGTTTTTGTGTGTGTTTTTTTTTTTTCCTTTTAAAGATTTTATTTATTTATTTGACAGAGAGACACACCGAGAGAAGGAACACAAGCAGGGGGAGTGGGAGAGGGAGAAGCAGGCTTCCTGCTGAGCAGGGAGCCCGAAGTGGGACTGGATCCCAGGACCCTGGGACCATGACCCAAGACGAAGGCAGACGCTTAATGGCCTGAGCCACTCAGGCACCTCACTAGTGCCTAGTTTGAGGATGGAGGTTGGCTCTGGAGCTCATTCATCTATGTCTTTCCCAGCATTGGCAGGAATTAAGGAAAAAAAAAATTCACTTGACTTTGTCTCCAGCTATTGTAAAATGATTTCTGACATTTTTTAAAGTTCTTTTATTCTCCTTTTCAAACTCTGCAGCTTCACTGAATTTAATTTATGCTGTTTTAAACTAAATAAACTGACTTTGGGAGGAATATTTTCTATTTACCATTTGTTTGGATATCCCAGTTTCTTAATCACATCTCTCAAAAGACTCAGTTTTTTTGTCTTAACCTTTCAAAATCTGTTATATTTCCCTTGAGAGGTAAATGGGATATTGGCCCAGAGCCCTGCTATTTCCAAATTTGAACATCAAAAATAAGTCATGTCAGGCATTATATTAACAAAAGATTCACAGTCTCCACTAAGCTGCAAGTAATAAGAACTTGTTATTTAGTTTCAGCTTGATTAAAAAACTGAGCAAGCCATTTTACATTCATAACTTTTGGTTCTGTTGCTCAATGTGAAATATAATATGGACCAATTTTCTAGGTGTTTCAGTTACATATTGCTTATAATTTGGGGTGGTTTGTTACACAGCAATAGGTAACTAAAACAACAGGCAGTAACAACTATTCATTTTCTCATGATTCTGTGTTTGGGGTAGGGCTCAGTGGGGATGGCTTGTCTTTGTTCATATGGTGTTGGTTGGGGTGGTTCAGTTAAAGATGGAACATTTACAAGCTTCACTTGCAAGTCTGGTGCCTCACCTGGCAGTGCTGGATCAGCTGGAGACTGGCTGGGCTTCTGTCTTTTTCTTCAAAATCTCTAATTACTCAGGGCTTCTCTCTATATACATGGTGTCTATATATCTACTTATTGGTCTATCAATCTATCATCTGTCTATCTATCTACTCAGCTACCCATTCTTCCATGCACCCACCTATCCATCCAAATGGCTCTCTAACATGGTGGTTGAGCTTTTTTATATGGCTGCTACCTTCCAAGAGAGTAAAAACAGGAACTACCATGTTTTTTAAGGCCTAGGCCTTGAACTGTCAAAGAGTCACTTCTGCCATATAATTTTTAACAAAACAAGTCACAAGGACAGTCCCGATTCAAAGAGAAGAGAAATAGACTCCATCTCTCCAGGATGGAGTGGCCTGGGTATCCAGAGACAAGAGGAAGTTGGCCATCTTTAGAAACAATTTACCATATCAAGACAGCAACACGGTCCACTAAAATATCTTGATGAGTTCTTTTATTTTCATTTATGCATGTATATATGTATGCATATATGTATGTCTGTATTTTTAGAGAGAGAGAGAGCATGTGATTAGGGGTGGAGGGGCAGAGGGAGAGGGAGAGAGAGAATCCCAAGCAGGCTCCATGCCCAGCACAGAGCCCAATGTGGGGCTTGATCTCACGACCCTGAGATCATGACCTGAGCTGAAATGAATAGTTGGACACTTAACTGAGCCACCCAGACACCTCTGAGTTTTCAAAAAGGAATTAGCACATTCCCTAAAATATGTCCTTTTATGACTCTGATTATTATCAATGTGCACAAAAGGTTTTTTATACTTTTTACATTACAGATTAAATGTTTAAGTTTGCTTTTCTTATACATTTTTTGTAATAATTATCCATACTTTCATGAACATACACACACACACACACACACACAGAGAAAATGGTTTCTACAATAAGACAGATCTAGGTTTTAATTCCAGGTTTTATCACACATTACCTGTATGGCCTTGGGCAAGCTATTAAAACCATGACTCTCAGTTTCCTAATCTGCAAACTGGATCAACAGAAATATCTATCAATAGCATAGTTCTGGGTATTTCAAGTTCATTTATAAAAGAATGTTTATTTTCACTCTTATTTTTCAAGGCTCCCTATAGCTTGAACAACCAGGTGAATGGTGGTGCCATTTACTGAGGTGGGAAAGACTGAGGTAAGAACTTGTTTTGGGATAAGTAATTTTGTGAGTAAGAAATGATCCCAGAGGCTATTAAGATGATATATGAACATATACTCAATGGTGCATATATATTCATATACACACGCATATATTTAAGTGTATGCAACTACATGGCAAGACATGCAGACCCAGGGAGGGAGGGAGAGAGAAAGAGATGGGGGGGGGCAGAATAATTTTGTAAAAAATTATCCCAACTGATGATGGATGACTAAGGACTATTCATTACTCTTTGCCCTCAAAGACAGAGATTTTACCTTATTTATCTTTCTAGTCCCCATAACACACACCACTCTCACCTCCATGTGATAGAATATTCATACACTTTTTTACTAAATGGTGTTAGCATATTCCGTGTAGAGTGAGCTTGAGAAATAATCTGGAGACAATTTTTAGAGCTCCTCAGTATTCCACAGATTCAGTTATACCCAGGTCAACTCATGCCTTGCATTTGCCGAATGTTTTCAATACCTTTCTTTGCTTTTTCAGTATTGTAATAGAACAGGGAAGAACTTAAAATGTGAGTATGTTCTTTGTCTCTAAGGCTGATAACTGATAGAATTTGAACAAACAGATATGTTTTGTTACTTATTAACATTTAATACTAATAACATGTATAATTTATAAAACATTTTCATAGTCATTACAGATTTGATAAAGATAAACTCTTGAGGTATCATCGTTATGCCCAAATGACAGAGGGGGAGACATGCTCAGAGAACGTAAGCACACAGGTGGCGTGCAGCAGAGCTAAGATTCATGCACATGTCTTCCACCTCTGGAATCTATACAATAATAAAAGGATTGATAGAAGCAGCAGCTCTGGGGATGTATATGAATTGAAGTTATTCCTGATTCCTATTACCAGGACTAATTTGAAATAACTCCACATATTTCAAAATTTCTAATTAAAAAATTTTGGTAATGTCCTTTTAAAATGCGCCATCTGTGATTCTCCAGCAACTTGTCATGGTGGATCTGTGGTTTATTTTCAATATGTAAGTTATTAATTCATAATCAAAGTGAACTACAATGCTAGTCAAAGAAACTCATCAACAGGTAAATCTTCCATTAAAGAAAGGATTTTTAAAAGTGTTCTTTTGGCTAGTTCATTATAAGATTTTTTAAATTAAAATTATTCCCATTATAGCAAGCTGATCCTTATTATATCAGGTTGAGAAATTATTTTGACTAGCATATTGTCTTTAGTCATAAACTCATGTCATTAGGCATACAGAAAATCACATTAAAGAGACCTTCTTCCCCTTCAGGGATTGACACACATGATATAAAACTAGAATACAGTGATTGGATCTAATTTTCTTCCATTGTTATTTAAAAATATAACCTAGGGCGCCTGGGTGGCTCAGTCCGTTAAGTGACTGACTCTTGACTTTGGCTCAGGTCATGATCTCAGGTTGTGAGATCAAAGCACCCCAACCCCAGCGAGAAGTCTGCTTGAGATTCTTTGCTGCTCCCTCTCCCTCTGCTCCTCCCTCCGCATGTGCATGCACTTTCTCCCTCTCTCAAAAAAAAAAAAAAAAAATATATATATATATATATATATATAACATATAAACACCTGGCTTCTAGCCAACAAGAACTAACCTGAGACATCATTATGGGATGTTATTAACATTAAGCAAATGAAGATTCAATCCTGATTCTCAGAATGTGTTTTCACAAAGCAAGGAATTATATTTGATGTGAAAGTACCATGCTGTATTTTTCCAACTGAACAGAAATATGCCCTGCATTTTAGATAACAAAAAATAACCCCACAGACTGTCACTCAAATTAAGAATGTATACATCATTTGTCATTACAAAGAAGCGTTCAAAATAATTTCTCATTCTCACTGTTACTTCTTTTGACCTACAGGTTATTTAAAATACATGAATTTTTTTCTAGTTACCTTTTATTTTTTACTACTAGCTTAATTTTTTTTTGGTCAAATATGTAGTCTGTGATTTCAACAATTTGACATTTGTTTGAGGATTGATTTTGAGGCTCTATTATTAATAAAATTGTAGAAATAGTATAACTTTTTCATGAAATAAACAATTATCATTGTGAAGAACCCTCTTTATCTCCTTTCTTTTTTCTGGCCCACCTTCTTCTCCTTTCACAGACTACACATTCATTGCTTACGACCAAGCAAAAGAAGGTGCCTCTTTACTTACAAAAAAATTAATACAATTACTCTGAAAGAAAATGTAATGGTTAACAAGAACCAAGTCAATCTCATGAAAAGATCCAGCTATATCTCAAGTGAGTCTACATGATGGGTACATTCATATGGTAGGAACTTGTGGATAGGACTGGTTTACCATGACAACACAGCTCCTTCTTTGTGGTCAATGATGTGTCTGCTAACCACATAGTATCTTCATTTACCAAGATGGCAGGAAAAACCACTTTGTGTGATCTGTTAATTTGGTTTTGGTTTTGACATCCCACAGCAGGTTCAGTGTTATACTGGACTTCATTCTTGGCGAATGGATTCTTCCTTGGCACCAAAATGCAGTGACATGAAATTGTGTTTTCAATACCAGTTAATGGACTATTACCCTAGATGCTGTTATTGATGATCTGAGCATTTGCTAGGATTGTCTTTCTGGACAGCTACTGATTAATGGCTCTTCTCTTAGCAAACACATGTTTGGTGAGCCTGCAGCCTGTCCTAGGCATTACAGAATTATATTTCATAGAGGTATTTAGTTCCTGATGTGTCATGATTGTTCTGTCTAAACTTTCAAGAAAGAAGCTAAAACAGATGACAGAAATGAACACTGCTCAGGGGAAGCTGAAACATTCCTGTCGTTTGTATATTCTTCAAGCTTGTAAAATACTTTCTCAGACTTCTGTAATCCTCAGGATGGCTTTTGGGGCAGGTATTATAATTGAGATCTTATAGTAGTAGGAATTGAAGTTCAGAGATGTTAAATGACTTACTCAAGGTCCCTTTAGTGGTGGCAGAGAAGGGTGCTGGGGCATCATGAAGGAGCAAAGTATAAGAGAGGCTCAAATCCAAGGTCCACCATCTCTGCCATTTCCTAGCTCTGTGACCTTGGACAGGTTTCTTAAAATTATCTGAGCTCGTTTCCTCGTTTGCCTTGGCTCTGTCACAGGGTTACAGATAGGAGTGAATGAACAAATGGGTATGGAAATGTCTACATCCTGAAAAATGTGTGAGTGTTAGTTTCATTATTTACCTTTGGGGAGGAGATGGGAGATGGCATGGTATGGTAGACCACCACATTTCAAGTCAAACAGAATTGGTTCTAACTAACATTGGTGCATGAATTTGAGTATGTTACTTGAACTCTCTGGGTTTCTAGCTCCTCTGTTGTGAAATGTGTATCATAACATGATGCTGTGGACCTGTGAGTATGGACCAGTAGGACAGAGGTGAAGCACAGAGCACAGCACCAGGTGAACATTAGGGCTCCTCTCTCTGGCCCCAGCCTGGTTCAGCTTTCTGAAAGAGCACTGAATATTCTAGCATGAAAGAGCTGTAATGGACTATGTGGGTCCTTGCATGGATAAGGAATCTGAGACTCAGAGAGGTGAACTGATTTACCCAGGTCACAGAACTAATGGCAGAGTTGGAAGTTGAACCTAATTCTGATTTCAACTCCAACAGTCTTTTTCTTTTCTTTTTACAATATTACAGTAATCTCCATAATAGCATTATTTGTACCTGTCCTCACCTTGTGAAAGCTATTTTTATTAAGAACCCAAAAATATGCGCTGATAGCATTGCTAGAGCTGTTGAATCCAACCTGAATTGCACTACTTCACATATAGCCAAGTTTGGACTTTAAGCATAGAAACATTTCTTTTTGTATCTTGGGCTATTCTCTGTAACAAAACCACAGGGATTATTTTGTCTCGGCACCTGATGTTTAAACCTGTGCTCTCTTGGAAACAAGTCACACACTTTTAATGTCTGTATTTAATTTGACTCCCACTTCCATGTTGCTATTAGTCCAGACACTTAGGCGTGTCAGCTGAAGGATGTAGTGGAACTAGCCTAGCACCGAGGCATCAAGAGACCCAGAGGCTAGTTCCATATGTGGTATTCACTAGTTGCTAAACCTTGTTGGAAACAGATCTACTACCTTTCTGACAGCTCTAAAGATCTTAAAGTGAGTCTGAAATATTTCTAACTGTATTAGTTTTCTATTGCAGCTGTAACAAATCACCATAAACTTAGTGGCTTTAAATTTATTTTACACAAGTTTATTTTCTTATAGTTCTGCAAGTCAGAAGCCTGAAATGGGTCTTATGGGGCTACAATCTAGGTGTCGGTTCCCTCTGGAGAGTCACAGGAGAATCCATTTCCTTGACTAGTTTCCTTGACCCTGAGATCATGACCTGAGCCAAAGGCAGACCGAGCCACCTAGGTGCTCCACTATCATTTATTTTTGAATTTCTTTGAGCACTAGTGGAGTTGAGCGTAAGTTTATACACTTGCTGGTTTTCAGGTTTCTCCTGTCTATAGATAATAATTATAAATTATATGTGTATAACACACATATAATTTATATGGATATAAATTCTTTGCTCATTTCTTTTTTTGGCTTAACTAGCTGTTTGTTGCTGTTATTTGTTAATGTACTGGTGTTCTTGAATGTTCTAAATGCTATTTCTTTTTTGGGGTCAGATATTTTAAATTTCTTGTCCACATCCTCATCCTTTCTTAACTTTACCTTTGACTTATATTCTAGAAATACTCAGATACAGATAGGTTAGTTATTGATGCTATAACTATCTTTGCCCAATCACTTGTATTTTTTTTTTTAAAGATTTTTATTTATTTATTTGACAGAGAGAGACACAGCGAGAGAGGGAACACAAGCAGGGGGAGTGGGAGAGAGTTAAAAGGCTTCCCGCGGAGCAGGGAGCCCGATGCGGGGCTCGATCCCAGGACCCTGGGATCATGACCTGAGCCGAAGGCAGACGGTTAGTGACTGAGCCACCCAGGCGCCCCAATTATTGAGTTTCTTTTCATCAAAAGAATGTATTAAAATACAAGTGATTGGGCAGGGGCGCCTTTCTATTATAATTTTTATTGGAATTTAATGAAAATGACAAGTAGTAATCTTTGATTCTTGGCACTGGATGAGATATGAAGACTAATGTTTATAGGTACTAGAGAACTATTTCTAGCATTTACTACAAATTATTGAGGGACAAATAGTGCCTTTGTGCATAGGGACTGGGAATTATCTTTGGAATATAAATAGGCTTTTTGCCTAACTTACAATTATAGCAAAAGGTGCAGTGTTATGAGAATGTTTCTATCATCATAAAATTATAGCATTTGAATACCACTGTATGAAGTCCTTTCATGTACAGACATGATTGCAAACAGGAGCTCCCAACTTTGGAGACTCTGGGGCCACTGATCATTTCTACATAGTGGGCCCTATGGACTATCAAGTTCTTTCCGATATGTCCAAAGCCTTAATTCTGGAGCAAGATATTAAATGTCAACTTTCTGGGTTGTGTATCTACAGTTATATAAACATTTATTTTACTCTGGAGGCACAGTTATTTAAAGATGACCATGTATAACAAGCTCTCTATCTCGCAAAGCCAGATTTCTATCTCTAGGAATAAATATTCTGAAAAAATGTGACCATGGAGAGGTATCAGACAGAAGATACTTTGCTCTAACTAGAGTTGGCCTGGCATAAAATTTTGCAGCAGTCACGTATCCCTTGAGTACTTCTGTATAGATCCGTGTCCATTTCCCATTCAGGTGCTCATTCTCACACTCCT
Organism: Mirounga angustirostris; assembly: GCF_029215605.1. Taxonomy (NCBI): domain Eukaryota; kingdom Metazoa; phylum Chordata; class Mammalia; order Carnivora; family Phocidae; genus Mirounga; species Mirounga angustirostris. The sequence goes on from NW_026991712.1 coordinate 116,058,232, forward strand.
CATATTCTTGATCTCACCTGCCCTGGTCAGTTGTGTCTCAGGAAGTAATCCAAAATTCATCCAGATCAAGGTGTAAAGGACCCATAAGGTGTAATGGCTGTCTCTCCCAGTGATATTTGCATTAAAACAGAAATCCCTGTCTCAAGCTAAAGACGTGGCTCAGCAAGGTGGGCAGTGATGTCTTCTGAAACCCCTAAAATTGTAATTCACATTCCATTTATGCACAATCTCAGTTTTAGAACTAAGGAAAGGATGTCAGCAAAAATAAAACACTCAGCTGGCTAGACTTGCCGTTAATTTAAAAAAGTGTACTGTTACCAGGTTGCCCATAGTGACTATAAACTCAATATAATCACTCTGCCTTTCTGCCAACAGGTGAGGTCTGCTGTGAGATTATGAGTCTGTCAGCGTATGGTGTGGAAGCTGTCACTCCTCTCCCCTCCCCCCTCCTCCCGGCCTCCTGTAGGAGAGTGAGGAGGGGTCTGAACACAGAGTTTCAGGAAGGCTGTGTGATCTGCGCCGCCCTCCCCCGCAACACATCCTGGCCTTCCTGGCTCAAAGCCATCTAAGACATGGGAACTCCAGGAGTCATACCCTTGGATCTGTCCTAGGTAATTACAGCTGTCTATAAAAATACTTCATCTGGAAGGTATCTGGCATTCTCAAAGGAAAATTTAGTTTTAGTCAGCCTTTCTAAAAAGTAACCAGTCACAGGAGAGGCTCCTTCTAGTCAAATTAGTTAATTTGGAAGAAATATCACTTCACTACTATAGTAGTTCAACTGTAAGGAATATGATGGTTGTTTTGGTTGAATTTCACTCAATATGATTCAACTTAAGCTTTGAAAAAAAGCTTAGGTCAACAATTAGTCAGCACCTTAGTTTCTGCCAAGTGTGGACTGAACTTTCCAAAGCCAAGTTGGGGTTGGAAAGAGCCAATGGGAAAAAGGGAGCAAGGGGTCATTCTGAGTTCAGCCCAGGATTTGGGGCATGCTTTCCAAACTCTGCCATTCCATGCTGCCCACGGATTAAGCAGGGCAAAATGATTAACAAAAGTGTACGTATGTGTGTGTACTGGAGACACGGTCAACCATTTCAAAAATGCCCTGACCGACAAGAATGCATTTCTCAGCCATGGATCAAGAGGAAAATGATCACACCTCGTAGCAGATTTTGGACATGCACTGCTTGCATGAAAGTCTCAGAAAATTAACTATGAGCTGACTTTGACTCTGTCCCTTCCTAGTTACCTACAAACCCTTAAAGAAAAAGACAATGGCTTATTTGTTTTGATTCCCTCACACACACACAATGCCCAGCACATAGTAAATGCTTAATGAATAGTTGTCAAATGATGAGATAATATCAAGAGACTAATGCAGGGGGAGCCACTTCATAATCTGGCTATGCTATGAGGCTCCCCAGGGTAGAAGGATGTACAGATCCAAGTTCACTGGAAGAAAAAGCCTTCGAACTTACAGCCAATCACTTCTGTGCTGAGAAACCAGAATGCAAACCACAGAGAGCCACATATTAGTTTATCAGACAAGACAGCTATCACGTAGCATTGGATCCAAAGGAATGCCGTTATTTAGGAGAGAGTGGAGAGCAGAGATCTGCCGAGGGAAAGTGCCTGGAGCCTAAGGGCAGATAAAAGAGAAGAAGGCACTTTAAAGGAAAAAGGGACTAGAATGCTTTAGAGGTCAGAAGAGATGGTTCTACCCCAGTGGATATTCAGACTTTTGGGCCTGCTAGACTATGAGAACAGGTAGGCTTTGAAGATTTACAATAGTTCAGAAAGCAGTAAGCAAATGGTCTTGTTTTTATTATTCAAACATTTAATACAAAGCAGGCAGATCTTCAGTACTTTACTGGCATTAAGCAAGAGGAACTGTATGGAAAAAAAAAAAAATGAAACCCAGACAACACATCAAGTTTACTTTCACCATGATAATACTTCACCCTTTTCCCCACTAGATTTTGACAAGGAAGCTCTTCCTGAGTGTTCCTGCCCTACTTTTTTTTACCACCTTTGCTTCTATGATCAGGGAAATGGATGAGAGGGTTTTAAGTGGAAAACCAAGGGTCTAGGAGCCTCATACCTAGATAATAAACTTTTGGGGAAAAACTCAGAATCACACATGATTGGGGAAAGATGGGATTCTCTATCCCCTTCTGCATTTGTTCTTCCTATCCTCCAGTTGGTGAGGGTTTGTAAGACCATTCTGTAGTTATGTGATGAGGACTGGTCATGACCAGGTGGATGAACCCCACCTGAGCACAGTGAGGACTCAACTTGGCCTTTGCACATCTCGGCCATGAATGGCAGTCCTGGGCCTCACACGGACCTATGTGGTCTTTCTGGGCTCTACCACAAGGCCCTTTGCAATTCTGTGCTTGATCTCCTTTGTCTAAAATGGCACAGTCAGGGGCGCCTGGGTAGCTCAGTCAGTTAAGTGGCTGCCTTCGGCTCAGGTCATGATCTCAGGGTCCTGGGATGGAGCTCCCGCATCGGGCTCCCTGCTCAGTGGGGAATCTGCTTCTCCCTCTGCCCCTCTCCCCCACTTATGCTCTTGCACACACACTCTCTCTCAAATAAATAAATAAAATCTTTAAAGAAAATAAAATGGCATAGTCATTGCTTTCCAGGGTCTTGGCTCTCCCCTGACCCCCAGGGCCCCATATCTTTTCTTGTACTTCCTCCGCTACTCCCAGGAAAATCCTATTCTGGGCTGGGAAAAGCCCCTCTATCTTGCTTACTTCATCCAAGATACCGCCTGTAAATTCTCTTTTCTATTTTCTTTCTTCCACACATCTAAATTTTCCCATGGGTTTAGGTTTTGTGAAATAGAACCTGGAGATTGTTGCTTTGGGCTCTGCTACAGACCTCTTCAAAAGCAATGAAACAGAGCCAGCTACTTGTTTGAAAGATAGACAGGATATCTTTGAAAGATAGAAAGATAGACAGAGAGAGAAGAAAAAAAAAAAAAACTCCATAAATTAAAGGCTTAAAATATATATTTTTTCAAGTACATATGTATTTGTAAGTGCTCTAATCCCAAATAGCCATAAAAACATAAAGGCATAAAACTTTGGGTACTTGAAGGGGAAATGTTTATAGATAGATAGGACTTATAGGACCCCTCGATGCTACTATACACAAATGTAAAACTAGCCCTGAGTACAATAACCTGGAGTTTGGTTTGCTGACTGATATTCCCTGCCATCTCAGAAAAGTTGATCTTTCTTTATTCCTGATTTCCTTCCATCCCCTCTATGTTTTACTAATAGCAGGTTCTGGTGAATCAAATTTCCTTACCACTTTCTTCTACCATCTTTGGCTTGTTTGCCCTGAATCTCTTCTTACAAACTTTTACAAACCTTACAAAGTTGTAAATTTCTTACACACTTGCTTGTTTATAAAATTTATTTAAAAATCTCTCTCTCTCCCCTCTGTCTTCCTCTCGCAAGTGCTATAGAGGACTCCAGCGCTTAAAAAACAAAACAGAAACCAAAACCCAAATAACTCTCTGCTGCCCTCTGGTGGATATCAGGTGATAAGCAGGCCTGCTCCTCGAAACTAATGAGACTGGTTGGCAAAATGGTTAAGGAAATTGTGGGGTTATCACTTGGCTCCCACCAATGGGAGTTGCTTCCCTCTCTGGCAGCAGTCAGGACGCTGACGGGCAGTCACAGCTACACTAATTCTTCGATTTAATTTCATAGACTCAGCCAGTTTCCCGTTGCGGGTGGCATATTAGTAGTTTCTCCTATTTTCTTCATTACAAATGTATGAAGCCACTCGTAGAGAGTAGCCGCCTCACTATGGAACAGGGCAGGCTGCCACCTGGTGGACTATCACCAGGTGGTGTCCGAATGGTGGTTCTCTGGTGTCCAGACTGACCTTCGTTCTGAGCACCCAGGAGTTGCTGTGGGCTCTCTCTGCTGCTGCTTTTTTGTTTTTACCCCCTAGGGTGGGACATACATCTTCCTTTGAATTATTATAAAATAACACGTTTGTATATGCTTTAGGAAAAGCAGACAATGACAGAGAGACAATGAAAGTCACCTCTGAATGTCAACAGACTGCTCTGCTGTTGATAGTTTGCACTGCATCATCCTATATGCATACATATCTCCATATCTCCCCCAAAATGTATCCTATTAAAGAAGTGGTTTTATATCACTCTTTTCACACAACATTTCACAAACCCCTTTCTAAGCGATGATCCATAATTTCCACCATCCTTTCCAAGTTGTGGAGACTGTCGTGCTCACATTAGTGTCTGGGCACTGGGCTTTCCTTTGTGAGGACAGGAAGATTAAGAAGGTGTCCCCCTGGTCAGCTCCTTGTTGTCATTCAAGCCTCAGCTCCAATATGGTCACAGCCATGTGGCCTTCCCAAACCCCTCAATCTGGGAAGCCTCCTTTGATGTTTGGCATTTCCTTCATGCCTGTGTCCTTCCTATCTGAAATGATCTTGCTCACTTGTTGGTTTTTTTCAGGGGCTCCCCTAGTAGAATGTAGGCTCGCTGGGAGCTGAGACTTTATCCTCTTTATCACTCTGTCCTCAGGGCTTTGGGTAGTAGATGATGCAAAGAATTTGCTGAGAGAATATTTATTGACTAACTGAGCTCGTTCTATGGCTGGACAGACTGTAGGTACCAAATGCATTTAAGCAATTTCTTATTGTAGAACATTTAGACTGTACCCAGTGTTTACATATTTTTAACAGCACAATAAGAACATCTTTGTTCACTTGGACAGTTCTTTTCTCCCTCCCAACACTAAACTGGAACATTTTAAACATACAGAAAAGTAGAAAGAATAGTGTAATGAACACCCATATACCTTTCATCAAGATTACATTTTTGTTAATATTTTTCCATTTGCTCTCTTTGCACTTTTTTTGGATGAACCATGTAAAACTAAGTTGCAGACTTCAATGTACTTCACCCCTGCACGTTTCAGCATGCATCTCCTGAGAGTAAGTACATTCTCCTAAATGAACACAATGTTATTAGCACATCTCATAAATATAATAATTAGTAATTCTCTAATATAACCTGATAGCCTATGTACAAATTTCCCCAATTACCTTCCAAAATACTTTTATAGTATATATTTATATACTATATTATATTATATATTTTTGAACCATGATCAAACCAAGTTTATATTTATATACATTTATACTTGATCTAGAAGAGTCATTCTGTGTTTTTATTATTCATTTTTTAGACACCATTGGCTTTCTGAGGAAACTATATTAGTTTTCTTACAGAATATCCCATAGAATCTGCCTGCTCATTTCCTCATGGTGTCATTTACCTTGTTTTCTTTCCCCCACCATTCCTGTCACTATAAGTTAGATCTAGATATTTGCTTAGATTATATGATTATAATCACTTATAGTCATGATTCTTTTTGATGTTGAAATTGTCCCAATTTTGTCCACAGGATGCTCATTAAGCTAGCCTCTCTATCCTTTTTGATACGATCTTGTTAATCTTTAAGTGCACTTTGGCTCTCTGCCATAGAAACATGTCCTAGCCACAACTTGTATTTTCCCCATGCACCTCGAATCTGCAATTTCACCAAATGAGCACTGTTTGCTTGTTGTTTTTTTTTTAAGTGAACAGAAATTATTTGAAAACAAAAATCCGGGTGCTGGATTTCCTCATTATTTTAAGAGTGTTATTGTGCTATTGCTACAAGGAGATTTTAGTGGGCTAAACTATTATATATATATAATGTATTTAAAAATTTTTCAATTTCAGGGGTGCCAGGGCGGCTCAGTGAGTTAAGTGTCTGACTTAATTTCAGCTCAGGTCATGATCTTGGGGTTGTGGGATTGAGCCCCACGTCGTGCTCCTTGCTGGGGGTGTGGAGCCTGCTTGGGATTCTCCCTCTGCCTCTCTCTCTCTCTCTCCCTTCCTCTCTCTAAAATTAATTAATTAATTTTTTTTCAATGACAATTTGTATTATAAAATTTTTTCCTAACTGATTTTATATTTTTATTTTAAACACTCACCAACCAAAATACACCAAGGGAAAGGTTAGATTTATTTAGCTTATTGCAGCAAGGGAAAATGCACACCATAGAACACCATGCGGGCCATCTCCAAAGTGGGGCATTAGGGAGGGTGGGAGGCGTTTGGAAGTAAACCCAGGATAGAGTCGGCAGGAATTACTTAGAATTCATGAAGTAGGTGAGTTGCTGATATAATTGTAGTTTTATCTTCAGAACACATGGGTTCCTGATGAGTTATTGTTAGATCAGGATTATGGTCTCTTCCCAAAACTATGGGCTGAAATGAGCCAGTGTTAAAAGAATTTGAGCTTTGATAATTTGTCTTGCTTAGATAATTTATCTATTTGATAAATCATAGTAGAGTTATGTCAATTGTGGTTTCTGTTTCAGTGATCGTTTCAATGATCAATAACCCCCTCTTGACCTAGCTGCCATCAGGATTATTTTTTTTAAAACAGTTTTGTTGAGGGGCACCTGGGTGGCTCAGTTGGTTAGGTGATCGACTCTTGATAACAGCTCAGGTCCTGATCTCAGGGTTGTGAGTTCAAGCCCACATTGGGCTCCATGTGAAGCCTACTTAAAAATTTTTTTTAAAAAAACAGCTTTATTGAGGTATAATTGATATACCAAAATCTGTATCTATTTAATGTATACAATTGATGAGTTTGGACATTTGCATACAACCATGAAACTATTACCACAATCAAGGTTATAAACATCTATCACCTGCAAGTTTCCTTGTGCTTTTTTAATTTTTTTTTTTTTATTTTGAGGTTTCTTTTTCTTCAGGAACATTTAACAAGAGATCCACCTTCTTTTAACAGAATTTCAAGTGCACAATACACTATTGTTAACTATTGGACCTATTTTGTACAGCTGTTTTCTAGAACTTATTCCTCTTTCATAACTGAAACTTTAAAGCCACTAAACACAACTCTTCATTTTATCCCTCTACCTAGCCCCTGGCAACCACCATTTTATTCACTGCTTCTATGAGTTTGACAATTTTAGATATCTCATACAAGTGGAACCAGGAAGTATTTGTTCTCCTGTGATTGCCTTATTTCACTTACATAACACCTTCCAGATTTATCCATGTTGATGCAAATGGTAGGATGTCCTTCTTTTTTTTAAAAGGCTGAATAATATTCCATTGTATGAATACATCACATTTTCTTTATTTATCTGTCAATGGCCATGTGGGTTGCTTCCATATCTTGGTTATTGGGAATAATGCTGCAATGAACATGGGAGTGCAGATAACTCTTTGAGATCTTGACTTCAATTATTTTGGATATAAGAACCAGATGTGGGATTGGTGGATCATAAGGTAGTCTATTTTTTAATTTTTTGAGAAAATTCCCTACTGTTTTTCAGAGCAGCCACTCTATTTTGCATTCCCACCATCAGCGAATTCTAATTTCTCCACATCCTTGCCAAGACTTACCTTTTTTTTTTTTTTTTGGTAATAGCCGTCTAATAGGTGTGAGGTGATACCTCAGTGGATTTTGATTTGTGTTTCTCTGATTAGTGATGTTAAACATTTTTTCCATGACTTGTTGCCATTTGTATGTCTTCATTGGAGAAATGTCCATTTGAGTCCTTAGCCCATTTTTAAACTGGGTTATTTGTGTTTTTACTATTGAGTTGTAGGTTTTCCTTATATATTTTGGAGATTAACTCCTTATCAGATATGTGGTTTGCAAATATTTTCTCCCATTCTATAGGTTGCCTTTTCACCCTGTGGCTTTTTTTTTTTTTTTTTTTCTGTGTAGAAGCTTTTTAGTTTGATATAGTTCCATGTTTGTTTTTGCTTTTGTTGCCTGTGCTTTCGGTGTCCTATCTGAGAAATGAAATCATTGCTAAAACCAATGTCAAGAAGATATCCCCTGTGTTTCCTTCAAGGAGTTTTACACTTCCAGGTTTTACATTTAAGTCTTTATTCCATTTTGAGTTGATTTTTTAATATGGTGTCAGAGATCCAGTTTAATTCTTTCGCATGTGAATATCCAGTTTTCCCAACACCATTTGTTGAAAAGATCATTTTTTCCATGTGTATTCTTCCCACCCTGTTGAAGATCATTCGACCATATATGTGTGGCTTGATTTCTGGACTGTCTATTCTGTTCCATTGGTCTATATGTCTGCCTTTATGCCAGTACCATACTGTTTTAATTACTGTAGTTTTGTAATATATTTTTAAATTAGGAAGTATGATACATCCAGCTTTGTTCTGTCTTCTCAAGACTGCTTTGGCTATTCTGGGTCTTTTGTGGTTTTATGTGAATTTTAGGATTATTTTTTTCTGTTTTTTTAAAAAATGCATTGGGATTTTGATGAGGATAGCACTGAATCTGTAGATTGCTTTGGGTAGAATGGACATGTTACAAATAATACATCTTTCAATCCATGGACACAGAATGTCTTTCCATTTATTTGTGTCTTTTAAAATTTTTTTCATGAATACTTTGTTTCAGTGTACAGTCTTTCACCTCCTTGGTTAAGTATAATCCTAAGTATTTTATTCTTTTTGATGCTATTGTAAATAGGGTTATTTTCTTAATTTCCTTTCTGTATAGTTCATTGTTAGTGTATAGAAATGCAACTGAATTTTGTATGGTGATTTTTGTATGTTGTAGACAACTTTAGTGAATTTATGTATTTGTTCTAATAATTTTTTTGTGGAGTATTTAGAGTTTTGTTTTGTTTTTACAAATAAGTTTTTCTCCAAATTGAGATAATTTTACATCTTCCTTTCTGATTTGGAAGTCTTTTATTTCTTTTTCTGCCCTAACTGCTCTGGCTAGGGCTTCTAGTACTATGTTAAATAGAAGTAGTGAGAGTGGGCATCCTTATTTCTGATTTTAGGGGTTTCATACCATTGTGGTTGAAGAAGATACTTGGTATGATTTCAATCTTCCTCAGTTTGTTAAGACTTGTTTTACGGCCTAATATGTGATTTAAATTTCCCTCTAACCTCTGCTTTTGCTGCATCATCCATTTTGGTATTTGGTATGTCATGTGTTTTTGCTTTTATTCATCACAGAGTATTTTCTATTTTCCCTTGTGACTTCTTCTTTGACATTCATTATTTAGGAGCATGTTGTTTAATTTCCACATATTTGTAGATCCCTAAATTTCGTTCTATTTTTGATTTGAATTTAATTCCACTGTGGTTGGGGAATATACTTCACATGATTTAAGTCCTTTTTACTGAGGATTGTTTATGGCCTAGCATATGGCGTACATTGGAGAATGTTTCATGTGTGTTTCAGAAAAGAGTGTATTCACTCCCCTGCTGTTGGGAAGAGTGATCTTTAGAAAGTCTGTTAGGTCTAGTGGGTTGATAGTGATGTCAAGTCCTCTATATCCTTGCTGCTTTATGTTAGTTGTTCTATCTTACCAACTAATTTTGAGATTTCCTTTTGTCCTTGTGGTTCTGCAGCTCCACCGTGGTGTGTCTAGGTGGGGATTTTGGAAAATATTCTGTTTGATTAATTGGTCTTGAATCTTTCAACATTTCTAGAAAATATCAGCCAATATTTCTTTCAGATTGTATTAGCCCCTCTTTTGTTCTGGAAACCTCATTCAACATAGTTCAGAACATAGTTCGGGTCTTCTTGCCTTATCCTCCCTGTCTCCTCACTTCTCTTCCTTCTTCCTCTTCCTCCTCCTCCTCCTCCCCCTCCCCTCCCCTTCCCCTCCCCCTTCTGCGGCTGCTGCTGCACTCAGGATATTTTATTCTGAACTATCTTCCAGTACATCAATTCTTTCCTCAGATGTCTCTAATCTGCTTTTAATAATATATTTTGGTTATTCCATTTTCATTTAAAGAAATTTCCATTCCTTTTGGAACGCTATGTCACTTTATATAGTTTGCTATTACAAATATTTTATAGTTTGTCTTTTATTTGTTTAAGCAGTGAAAGCCCATGGTAACCACTGTAATCTGTACTTAATATTTCCCATATTTCAACTTTGTTAGTCTCCTTGTGTGTATGTATGTGTGTGTGTGTGTTTGCTCATTGCTTCCTTTAAGCTTGGTTACTTTTCTCTTCATTTCTATTTAATTTCTTTAAAAATTTCTTGTAGGGATTGTATGAGAAATCAAGTAAAGACTATCTCCCACTGTGGAGAATTTACATTTAATTCTTCCAGGTGCCTGGATATTACTCTAGAAAAACCTTAAACCAAGATCTTGGCTTGAGCTACTGGACCATCCAAGAGATTGACTCCTAGAAAATGTAAAAACTACATTTTCTAACTTATGTGCTTAATGCTTTGGCATCGTGGGGCTTTTCTGACACTAGAGAGACTGACCATCCCCAGGCTAGCCAATTCTTAGAGATAGGAAGGGACTCCCTTGTAAGTGTGTCTTTCATATACAAACCAACCAATCTATAGTCCATACCCCAATCATCTCCTCTATCAGCTCTTACACTCTGGGCCACTATCTACGTGCCCTAATCACCCGAGGGTCAGATATCAGACAACTATAGACATCTCATATATACAAAAGCCCACTGAAATTATTCAAACTAGCCCATCCTAAGACTTCTTACCATGCCTCACCTGTTCCTTCTTGCAAAAATCACAATAAAGTCTCTCACCCATGTTTTACCTTGCTTTTTCTGTCTCCTGACTGACCCTCATGCTTCCCTGTGTGGCTCTGCATTTGTGGCATGACCTGTCTGCTTGGGAACTGTGAGTAACAACTGTCTTTTCAATGGCAATCATCTCTTGATCTGTTAGCTTCATCATATTTGAATAACAATAATAATGATAAAACCTATATTTAAAACAAACCCCAGGCTGCAAATATATGTGATAGCCAGCTTGTCATTATAGTTCCCCAGGGACCTTTTTTTTTTTCCTTTTATTTTTATCTTTTTCATATTGCACCAAATCAAACTTGGGCATAATCCATTAGGAATGAGATAGCAGATTTATTTCTAGTTCACACTTTCTTTGAAATTCTATCCAGTTGTTTTCATTCTTGACTGCAATTAGAATCATATGGGGAGGCATCTTTAAAAAACATTCATGCTGGGGCACCTGGGTGGCTCAGTCAGTTGAGTGTCCAACTCTTGACTTTGGCTCAGGTCATGATCTCAGGGTCGTGAGATTGAGCCACAGGTTGGGCTCTGTCCTCAGCAGGAGTCTGCTTGAGTTTCCCTCCCTCTGCTCCTCCCCCCACCACTTGCTCTCTCTTGTGTGCATGCTCTCTCTCAAATAAATAAATCTTAAAAAACAAACAAACAAAAAACCACTCATGCTCTGCTCCAAGTCCAGACCTATAAATCAGTCTCTGATGATGGATCCAGGGTTCAAGTAAAAGTATCTTTTAAGAGAATCCCAGTTGACGTTCATGTGTAGCAAATGTAAAGAATTACTGAATTAGTCTTTTAACATCTAAAGAAGGTCTCCTACTAGACTCTTCTTTTTTTTCTGTCCTCCCAACATGCTCAGCTGACAAAGCTTAACCTTGTGCCATTTTGCAAAGGGAAAATATTTAAAGGGTTCTGCTCTATTTTGTCAGAACAGGGAATGGAAGGTAGATTTGGAGTTGGAGGCAATGAATTAATAAATAGCACAATCACACTGGCAATCACATGAAGTATGGTAGTGAACATCCTTAATATATTAACACTGAACATGTTTAGCTCAGTGCCTGCAACATGGTAGATTATTAATATATATTAATAAGTATATTATTCTATTATTATATTTTCTATATATCCCATTCTAATTTTATTTTTAAATGAGGCTGCAGTTCTAATTAATGATTCTAACAGATGTGAAACAATGGGTAATGTTCAGAAGGATGAGACAGTATCTATTCTCTGTAAATCTAGAAAAAAAAAAGACAATTATTTATTTACCTCATATAGCATAGAGAGCATCCTGACCTGTGATTATTTTTTGAAACAGAACTCTAAGTCCCTAAAATAGCAGCAAGACTACTTTGCTAGGGCTCTAGTATGGGAAATTCCCAACTTAGAATTTGTAATTTTCCAACAAAACATACTTCCTCATAATAAAGACACTTTTCTTTTGAAGCTTCATTGCCTTCCTTTTGTATCAGATGGAAATGTGTTGTCATCCCATTAATCCTCAGTGCTCTTGAGAGGCAAGAATATAGAATTATCCATTCCATTTTATATTGCCTTTACTTCTCATAATTGGTTTAGTATCATTTTATTAAAACCAAGTTCTCTACCTTTCACTTTTCTTATTGATAGCAACAGACTAGCAAGTTTTGATCCTGAATCATAATATTTTGTTAATTTGGTGCATGGCTTTTTATGCTACTTTTTAAAATTGAGATATCATTTATATATATATATATATTTATATATCATATATTCACAAATGATATATAACATATGCATTTCAGGTGTACAATATAATGATTTGATATCCATATATACTGTAAAATGATCATCACAATAAGTCTAGTTAACATCTATCACCACAGATAGTTACAGCCATTTTTTTCTTGTGATGAGAACCTTTAAGATCTATTATCCTAGCAACTTTCAAAGACACAAAACAGTACTGTTGACTATAGTCATCATGTTTACATTATATCCCCATAGACTCTTTGCCTCAAGCAAGGGCTGGCTTTTGAACTCTGGCCCCTCATCTCGTAATGCCTTCAAAACTGATGGTACATTTCCTCACTTGGAAAGTGCCACCAGGAAAAAGCAGCTTCAAAGCTCCAAACAACTCTTTGGGTTCCCACTTTCCCTGGGAATTTGGCCTTGTAACGTCATTCGCTACAAGTTTGCAAATTTTTTATTACTTTTAAAAAGATGAAAATTTTTCCTAGTCTAGAATTTTAAATCGCTTTTAGCACAAGGCTTTGTTTGAAAAGATTATTCAAGTTAGGTCACCAATTTCCCAATTCCTGGGCTTCAGTTATTTCCAATATTTATTGTCTGTTCATTCTGTCTCTTGCCTCTACTCTCACACTCAAGTGAGCAGTGCAGTCAGGGTACCTGTCAGCATCCTGCTATGTCCTACCTCAAGCATCTTTCTTCTCTTCTCTCTCAGGCTTTTCTTCAAACTGTGAAAAGCAGCCCATTTTGTGCAAGCATGGCCTGTAAGTTTAGGGGGCCTTAAGGACCCCTATGGCAGCGCCCAGTCAATGGGAAACATGGGTTGTTGGATAAATCGCAACAGTGCCCTTCAAAGGGACAATTCCGAAATGCATTCTATGTGGTTCTTCAGAATATTCACATTGGGACTGATGTCTAGTCTCCCACACTGGGAATCAGCTTGATAATTCACCTTTTTGACTTTCCCAATTTCCCATCTTACTCTCCCTTTTCTCCTTCTCCCATCCTCTGGCTTCTTGACATCACTTCCCAAATAAACTTCATGCATCCAAGCCTTTTTCCAGGAGGGAGAACCCAAGTAGAAATACATTCTTTCCATGGGCGCTTAGGACCTTAGCACTTGCCTCATTTCAATTAATCTTTCGAACCTACATTATAGCCAATGTTTACATTAGGAAACATATAGAGGCGATATTATCATTGCATACATATATTTGTACATGTGGATTTCTACTTTATTATAATAAAATTTCTACAAATTCTATATTGATATCAATAAAGCACATTTCACAGGAAAATTCACTCATTCATATATTACTGGATAAATTATGATTTTGAGTAACCACATGATGGCAGTGGCAGCAAGCCTTTATATCTTAGGTATGACCTTGCGCTGCATCCATGGAACTCTGATTCTTAATCTGTGCTTGGAATGAGCAGACCATTTTTGACAAATGTGGGCAGAAAACCCCCTGAGATGTCTGTATAGCCTTTACCAATGCCCAGCTCCCTCAGGCTAGCTGAAATCACTTCGATATATACCCAAATGTCAGGCTCTTAACTCACTCACAAAGGACTATAGACCTGGGCAGATCTCCCCACTTCCTCAGCCAAACCAGCCTCTTCCTTATTACCAGTGACTATATTACATCACCACTTCTTTCTCTTTGGCCTATCTAGGAGCTACTAGAAGTGCTATTTCTTGGAGTAAGACAATTAGGTGTGTAGACATGTAGATGCATGGCCTACATACCCAGGCAGGCACTCACTTGGAGATGCTCAGACAGATGGAGTAAGTATACTCCTTTTTTGTATTTCTGTTCCAAAACAATAAAAATTTTTATATACCATTTGACCCAAATGTCCATAGAAGGAGATACTCAGATTGAGATTCTGGAACTGGAACTTATTTATAAGACAAGGATACATGGGTGATCACTCCATGATAACCTCTAGTGTGTAGAAGCACCACATTTATCTAAACCAAGGGTGAGTAAGCCATGGCCCATAGGCCAAACATGTGTCATTGCCTACTTTTGTAAATAAAGTCTTTTTCTTTTTTTTAAGATCCATTCATTTGAGAGAGAGAGCGAGCGAGCTTGCAAGCAGGGGGAGGGGCAAAGGGAGAGTGAGAGAATCCCAAGTAGACTCCCCACTGAGTGGGGAGTCTGACATGGGGCTCAGTCCCATGACCCCAAGATCGTGATCCAAGCTGAAATCAAGAGTCGGTCGCTCAATAGACTGAGCCACACAGTTGCCCGTAAAGTCTTTTTTTTTTTTTTTTTTTTTAAGATTTTATTTATTTATTTGAGCAAGAGAGAGAGAGCACAGAGGGAGAGTGAGAGGGAGAAGCACACTTCCCATTGAGTAGAGAGCCAGATCGGGGCTTGATACCAGGACCCAGAGATCATGACCTGAGCCAAAGGCAGACACTTAAGTGATTGAGCCACCCAGGCACCCCGTGTGCCCCTAAAGTCTTAAGAGATTATAGCCACACCCATTTGTTTATCTACTCTCTATGGATGCTCTCACTGAATAGTTGTAACAAAGACCTAATGGCTGGCAAATTCTAAAGTATTTACCATCTGGCCCTTTATAAGGAAGTTTCCATAGACAAGGAGGATGGTGAGGCAAATGGAGGAGGAAGGCTAAGAGCTCCCCTGAACTCACACAGCCTGGCTTCCACAGGAATTTCCCCACTGTCTCTCATTTTCCTGTACACACTTGTTCCATTTCTTTCCTTATCTATTGATAAAGTAATTTTCAACTTTAATATTTGTGGGCCCTGTGCCTTAGCTCCCAGGGAAGGCGTACTTAACATTTACCAAGGTCAAAATGACTCGGCAAAACTTCAAAGCATGGGCTCTATTTCTGTCCCAAGCACACATTGTACATCTGCTTCATTAAAGAAAATAACCAAGAAGGAGCATTCTAAACACAAAAGATAAGAAAGAGTAAAAAACTACCCCAGTTCCCATTAGATTTAAGTCACACAGCCCTGCATATACTGGAAACCTAAGATAGGGTCTGCAACTTCCTGAAATGTCTTTTGTCTAATAATTTGTAACTTTTTATGTAAAAAATGCATATAACCATGCACCAAAAATTCCTTGCCAGCACACTACTCTTTATGAAGATCGTGTATCCCAGCAGCTGTCTTAATTGGGCTCGAATGAAACTTTCCTCCCTTTTAAAAGAAATTCTAGGGATTGCTGGGAATATAGCAGAGAAGACTCTAAGCTCACCTTGTCCCATGGATAAATGAGATAACAACCACATCAATGTAAACAACCCTGAAAACCACCTAAAGACTGGCAGAACAAACGCCACAATTAGATGTAGAGAAGAGGTCACATTGAAGAGGGTAGGAAAGATGGAGACTCTGCCAGGAGCTAAATGACTGCAGATCTGTCTATGGGAGGGAGGGACATCGCAGGCACCAGAAGGGGAGAGAAACAGACTGTCACACTGGGAAGCCTGCACAAGGAATACAAATCCCCATAACACTTGGTTTTAAACACCAGAGGGGCTGAATTTCTTAAGTTCTTATAACCAGCGGGACTTAAAAATCAGCAGGTTCAGCTCTGGGAGAGCCAGGAGGGCCAGAGGAAACTGAGTCCCAGCCTTTAAAGAGGTAGCACAACAAACCGAGCTCAGGTACAGCATAGAAACAGCAGTTTGAAAAATGCCTGGGGCACACAGGAGGAGGGGTGTTTGCTAATCTCAGAGCCTGGGAGATTCCTGGGATCACTGGGAGACTCCTTCAGGAAAAAAGGAACAGGCAGGCACCATTTCCCTCCCCCACCACCCAATATAAACACCCCGCATGAACACAGGGTCACCTGTGGGAACCAGAGCAGTCCTATATGCCTGTCTAACTTGATAACAGCACACCCAGGTCTCCACCCTCCTGCCCCACCTTGCATTTTGGCCTATCTGCCCCTTCCAGACAGGCCTGCCTCAGTCCCTTTGCTGCATGTCCCCTCCCCAAAAAGAAAGTCAATCTTGACAACACCTTATCAACCCACCCAAGTGCTTTGCTAGGCCTTGGTCCCAGTGTGGTGGTGGTGGTGGTGGGGGGGGGGTCAGCTCTCATGGAAGATAAGTGTGCAAATCTTGTTAAAACTGCATGCCCTGCCCTTGTGCACTTTGTGGATTTGCCCCTTCTAATGTTCTCTTGGCGAAAGCCCATCCAAACCAGGGCCATAGCTTGGCAGTGTGCAAGCTGCCCCACAAGGGCCAGGACCACTCCAAGGTGACTCCTGCCCTGGGGAGAGGGAAAGATAACCACACACACCAGTCAGAGGACCCCGCAGTGGGGTGGGGGCAGACAGCTAGTCTGATTGCAGGCCCCACCCACCAATGAAAATTTATCAGGGTATAACACAGGGAAATCACCTTACAGTTTGGTGCCACTGAATTTCTGGCAAATACCTGGTATGACTCAACTCAAGCCCAAGGTGTCCCCAGCCTAGCCCACTAACACAACAGGGACCAAACACTGCCCACAATAGGCAAAGAGACCCAATGCAGATGACTGGACTGAAAAAAAAGTGACTCAGCCACAATAGCAGGGCACACATAATACACATAAGAGACACCCCTTAAATGACAGGTTCTGATGAACAGGGGACATTGCATTGCCAGGCACTACAGGACCTTTTCTTCATAAGGCCACTACTTTCAAGTATAGGAGATGTAGCTGACTTTCCTAACACACAGAAACAGATACAGAGAGTTACACAAAATGAGGAGACAGAACAATATGTCCCAAATGAAAGAATAGGACAGAATCACAGCAAGAGACCTAAGTAAAACAGAAATAAATAATATTCCTGAAAGAGAATTTAAAGTAGTGATCATAAAGATACTGACTTAAGAAAAGCATAGAAGACATCAGTAAGACCTTTATCAATGAGATAAAAAAGAACAAATAAGAGATGAAGAACACAATAAATGAAATTAAAAATATGCTAGATGGAATAAACAGTAGATGGGAGGAAGCAGAAGAACCAATCAGTGACCTGAAGGACAGAGTAATAGAAAGTAATCAAGCTGAGCAGGTGAGAGAAAAAAAATATGCAAAATAAGAATAGAATTAGGGAACTCAGTGACTCCATTAAGTGTAATAACCTTTGCATTATAGGAATCCCAGAAACAGAAGAGAGAGAAAAGGGGGCAGAAACTTTATTTAAAGAAATAATAGCTAAAAACTTCCCTAATCTGGGAAGAAAACAGAAACCCAGATCAGGAGGCACAAAGATCCCCCAACAAAGTAAATTCAAGAAATTCTACACCAAGACACATTGTAATTAAAATGGCACTAAGTAGTGATAAAGAAAGAATTTTAAAAGCAGCAAGAAAAAGGAAAACAGTTACATCCAAAGGATCCCATAAGGCTATCAGCAGATTTTTCAGTAGAAATTCTGAAGGTCAGAAGGGGGTGGTTTGATATATATAAAGTGCTGAAAGGAAAAATCTACAACCAAGAATACTCTATCTAGCAGGGTATTGTGCAGAATAGGAGAAATAAGGAATTTCCCAGGCAAAAGTTAAAGATTTCATGACCACTAAATCAGCCCTACATGATGTTAAAGGGGACTCTTTGAGTGGAAAGGAAAGATCATAAGTAAGAGTAAAAAAAGTAGGAAGCACAAAAGCAATAAAAATATCTGTAAAAATCAGTCAAGGGACTCATAAAATAAAAGGATATGAAGTATGACACCATAAACCTAAGGCATAGGTGGGGAGGGGAGAGGAGTAGAGAATGGGTTCGAACTTAAGCAACCATCAACTTAGAGTCTATATGTCAAAGATGTTATATACAAATGCAATGGTAACCAAAAATGAAAACCCAGTAAAAGATATGCAAAAAATAAAAAGAAAGAAATCCAAGTATCTCAATAAAGAAAGCCAACTTATCATGAGAGAAGAGAGCAAGAGAAGAAAGGAACAGAGAAGAACTACAAAAACAACCATAAGATAAGTAACAAAATGGCAATAAATACATACATAACAAAAATTACTTTGACTGTAAATGGACTAAACTCTCCAATCAAAAGAAGAGGGTGACAGAATGTATAAAAAAACAAGACCCATCTAAAGGCTGCCAACAAGAGACTCACTTCAGACCTAAAGACAAATACCAATTGAAAGTGAGGGGATGGAGATACATCTGTCATGCCAAAGGATATGAAAAGAAAGCTGAGATGGCAATACTTATATCAGACAAAATAGACTTTGAAACAGAGACTGTAACAAGGGACAAAGAAGGACACTATATCATCATAAAGGGGACAATCCAACAAGAAGATATAACAATTATAAATATTTATGCACTCAACATGAGAGCACCCAAATACATAAAGCAGTTAATAACAAACATGAAGTAACTAATTAATGATAGTAGGGAACTTCAACACTTCACTTACATCTATGGACAGATCATCCAAATGGAAAATCAACAAGGAAATAGTTACTTTGAATGACAACTTGGGCCAGAGGGTTTTAACAGATATATTCAGAACATTCCATCCTAAAACACCAGAATACACATTCTTTTCAAATGCACACAGAACACTCTCCAGAACAGATCACATAATAGGACAAATCTCAACAAACTCAAAAAAACAATCTAAATCAGACCATGCATATTTTCTGACCACAACACTATTAAATGAGAAATCAACCACACACACACACACACACACACACAAATCTAGAGAGAGTATAAATCCATGGAGGTTAAATAATGTGCTACTAACCCAAGAAATCAAAGAGGAAATAAATGAATACATGGAGACAAATGAAAATGAAAACACAACAGACCAAAATCTTTGGGATGCAGCAAAAGTGGTTCTAGGAGGGAAATTCATAGCAATACAGGCCTACCCCAAGAAGCAAGAAAAATCTCAAATAAACAACCTAACCTTACACCTGAAAGAGATAGAAAAAGAACAACAAACAAACCCAAAACCAGTAGAAGGAAAGAAATAACAAAAGTAGAGCAGAAACAAACAAAATAGAGACCAAAAAACCCAGGAAAAACCAGGAGCTGGTTTTGAAATGACCAACAAAATTGATAAACCTTTAGGCAGACTCATCCAAACAAAAAAAAAAGGACTCAAACAAAATCTGAAATAAGAGGACAAACAACAACCAAGACCACAGAAATACAAAGAATTATATCAGAATATTATGAAAAATTACATGCTAAAAACTTGGACAATCTTGAAGAAATGGTTAAATTACTAGAAATATATAACCTCCCACAACTGAAACAGGAATAAACAGAAAATATAAACAGATGAATTACCAGCAATGAGATTGAATCAGTAATCAAAAAGCTCCCAACAAACAAAAGTCTAGGACCAGGTGGCTTCATAGGTGAATTCTACCAAACATTTAAAGAAGAGTTAATACCAATTCTTCCCAAACTATTCCAAAAAGTAGAAGAGGAAGGACAACTTCCAAATCCATTCTATGAGGCCAGCATTACCCTGATACCAAATCTAGATAAAGACAACACACAAAAAGAGAACTACATGACAATATCTGTGATGCACCTAGATGCAAAAATCCTCAACATAATAGTAGCAAACTGAATCCAACAATACCTTTAAAAAAATCATTCACCATGATCAAGTGGGATTTATTCCTGGGTTGCAAGGGTGCTTCAATATTCACAAATCAATCAGTATGATACATCACATCAATAAGAGAAAGGATAAGAACCATAGTATCATTTCAACAGATGCAGGAAAAGCATCTGACGAAGTACAGCATCCATTCATGATAAAAACCCTCAACAAAGTAGGTTTAGAGGAAACATGCCTCAACATAATAAAGGCCTTGTATGAAAAACCCACAGCTAACATTGTCCTCAATGGTGAAAAACTGAGAACTTACCCCCTAAAGTCAGGAACAAGACAAGGATGTCCACTCTTGCCACTTCTATTCAACACAGTACTGGAAGTCTTAGCCACAGCAATCAGACAAGAGAAAGGAATAAAAGGCACCCAAATTGGTAAGGAAGAAGTAAAACTTCCACTTTTTACCAATGACATGATACTATATGTAGAAAACCTGAAAGACTCCACTAAAAAACTACTAGAACTGATAAATAAATTCAGTAATGTTGCAGGATACAAAATCAAGCTACAGAACTCTGTTGCATTTCTATACACTTATTATAATAAAGCAGCAAAAAGAGAAATTAAGAACACAATCCCATTTACAATTGCACTAAAAAGAATAAAATACCTAGGAATAAACTTAACCAAGGTAGTAAAAGATCTGTACTCTGAAAACTATAAAGCACTGATGAAAGAAACTGCAGACAATACAAATGGAAAGACATTTCATGCTCATGGATTGGAAGAAGAAATATTGTTAAAATGTCCATTCTACCTAAAGAATCTACATGTTTAATGCAATAGCATTTTTTGTGGACTAGAACAAACAATCCTAAAGTTTGTATGGAACCATAAAAGACCCTGAAAAGCCAAAGCAATCTTGAAAAAGAAAAACAAAGCTGGAGGCATCACAATCCTGGACTTCAAATTGTATTACAAAGCTGGAGTAATCAAAACAGTATGGTTCTGGCATAAAAGCAGACACATCAATAGAACAGAAGAGAGAGCCCAGAAATAAATGCAGTATTACTTGGTCAATCGATCTTCAACAGAATAGGCAAGAATACGCAATGGGAAAAAGTCTCTTCAATAAATGGTGCTGGGAAAACTAAACAGCAACATGCAAAATAAAGAAACTGGACCACTTTCATACACCTTACACAAAAATGGATTAAGGACCTAAATGTGAGACCTTAAACCATAAAAATCCTAGAAGGGAGCACAGGCAGTAATTTCTCTCACACTGGCTATAGCAGCATCTGTCTAGATGTCTCTCCTAATGTAAGAGAAACAAAAGCAAAAAGAGTACATCAAAATAAAAAGCTTCTGCACAGCAAAGGAAACAACCAACAAAACTAAAAGACAACCTACTTCATGGGAGAAAATATTTGCAAATGACATATCCAATAAAGGGTTAGCATCCAAAATATAAAGAAAAGATATAACTTAACAGCCCCCAAAAATAAACAATCCAATTAAAAAATGTGCAGAAGACATGAATAGACATTTCTGCGAAGAAGAAATACAGATGGCCAACAGACACATGAAAAGATGCTCATCATCACTCATAATCAGGGAAATGCAAATCAAAACTACAAGGAGATATTACCTCCCACCTGTCAGAATGGCTAAAATAAAAACCACAAGAAACAAATGTTGGCGAGGATACAAAGAAACAGCAACCCCTGTGCACTGTTGGTGGGAATACAGACTGGTGCAATTTACTGTGTAAGAGAGTATGGATGTTCCTTGAAAAGTTAAAAATAGAATTACCATATGATCCAGTAATTACACTACTGGGTATTTACCCAAAGAATACAATACAAGAACACTAATTTGACAGGATACATGCACTTTTATGTTTACTGCAGCATTATTCACAATAGCCAAATTATGGAAGCAGACAAAGTGTCCATCAATAGATGAATGGATAAGGAGTATGATGGAATATTATATATGTATACATATACGTATATATATACACACACACACACACACACATATATATATATGATGGAATATTCAGTCATAAAAAGAACAAAATCTTGGTATTTGCAACAACATGTATCCATCTAGATAGAGAGTATAATGCTAAGTGAAATAAGCCAGAGAATGACAAATACCATATGATTTCACTCATATATGGAATTTCAGAAACAAAACAAATGAACAGGGGGCCTGGGTGGCTCAGTCGTTAAGCGTCTGCTTTTGGCTTAGGTCATGATCCCAGGGTCCTGGGATCGAGCCCCGCATCGGGCTCCCTGCTCAGTGGGGAGCCTGCTTCTCCCTCTCCCATTCCCCCTGCTTGTGTTCCCTCTCTTGCTGTGTCTTTCTCTGTCAAATAAATAAATAAAATCTTTAAAACAACAACAACAAAAAAACCCCAAATGAACAAAGAAAAGAAAAAGAGACAAACCAAAAAACAGACTATTAATTATACAGAACAAACTAATGGTTAGCAGAGGGGAGGTGGGTGGGGATTGGGTGAAATAGGTGAAGGAGATTAAGAGTACCCTTTTCTTGATGAGCACTAAGAAATATATGGAATTGTTGAATCACTATATTGAACACCTGACACTAATAAAACACTGTATGTTTACTACACTGGAATTAAAATAAATAATATAAGTAAAAATAAAAATATATTAGTCAAGAAAAAAAAATAAATGCTAAAAGGTTTGTTCATTTTGCATCAACACTATATATTAGGGAACATGTTTAAAATGTCAAAAGGTGGGACATCTGCTAGGTGGCTCAGTAGGTTAAGCGACTGACTATGATTTCAGCTCAGGTCGTGATCTGGGGTTGTGGGATCGAGGCTCCTGTCAGGCTCTACGCTCAGCTGGGAGTCTGCTTGAGATTCTCTCTCCTTCTCCCTCTGTCCCTTCCCCAGTTCACACACACACTCTCTCTCTAAAAAAATAAAATAAATAAAATCTTAAAAAAAAGTTGGGGTACTGGGTTGCTTAGTTAGCTAAGCATCTTTCTTTCTTTTCTTTCCTTCTTTCCTTCCTTCCTCCTTTCTTTCTTTCTTTCTTTCTTTCTTTCTTTCTTTCTTTCTTTCTTTCTTTCTTTCTTTCTTTCTTTCTTTCTTTCTTTCTTTCTTTCTTTCTTTCTTTCAAAGATTTTATTTATTCATTTAAGACAGAGAGAGAGAGAGCATGAGCAGGGGGACAGGCAGAGGGAGAGGAAGAAGGAGACTCCCAACTGCACAGAGAGCCCGATGTGGAGCTTGATCCTAGGCCCTGGAGATCATGACCTGAGCTGAAGGCAGATGGGTAACCATCTAAGCCACCCAGACGTCCCTCTCTTTTTTTCTTCCTTTTAAAGATTTTATTTCTTTGAGAGAGAGAGCAAGGTAGAGAGTATGAGTGGGGGAAGAGGCAGAGGGAGAAGGAGAAGCAAACTCCCAATGAGCAGGCAGTCCAACTCGGGGCTCGATCCCAGAACCTCTGGGATCATGACCTGAGCTGAAGGTGGATGCTGAATCGAATGAGCCACCCAGGCGCTCCAGAGTCCAACCCTGATTTTGGCTCAAGTCATGATCTCAGGGTCATGAGTGGACCCTGCCTCAGGCTCTGGGCTCAGTGTGGAGTCTGCTTGAGATTCTCTTTCTCCCTCTCCCTCCATCCCTCCCCCTACTCATATGTGTGCACTCTCTACATACATACATGCATAAATAAATAAATAAAAATCTTCTAAAAAATGTTAAAAGCTCTCCACTAAGAAAAGAATCCAGGAATTCTCACTAAGAGAAAAATAGTTGAAATATTCTTGCTTTATATCGCTTTTCTTACATTTGTGCCAAGAATTTTCTATTTTTCTTGTGTGCTAAGGAAATGTAAGCCGACTGAGAGAGACATATGAAGAGAGGCCAGAAAAGCCCTCCAAGATGGGGAAAGCAAAAGAAAGCTGATGGAGTGTGTTTATTAAGATCTGAATGTTGAGTAACTGTGGGGTTTCTCTAACCTCATCTTATACTGACCGTCCATATTCATGCTCTAGTCTGGTGATTCAGGGTGATTTACAGAACTCTCAATCTGTAGTATTACTTTAAATTTCAGGGTTTGTTTGTTTGTTTTTTAAATTTTTTTATTGTTATGTTAATCCCCATACATTACATCATTAGTTTTAGATGTAGTGTTCCATGATTCATTGTTTGTGCATAACACGCAGTGCTCCATTGTGTGCCTGTTTTTTTAAGTAGGCCCCATGTCCAGAGTGGAGCCCAACATAAGGCCTGAACTCACAACCCTGAGATCCATACCTGAGCTGAGATCAAGAGTTGGCTGCTCAACTACGGAGTCACCCAGGCACCCCTCAGTTTCAGTTTTAACACAAAACTTCCTCAGTTTTGTAAAGCTTTTATAAAAGAGGGACAGAAAAGTCGAAGAAGCAAATGAGCAAGCAGTGAGCGGTTGAGAACTGGTCTTGGACTGGTGGTGCTGTAGGCAAGGTACGTCCATCTCCTTTTACCAGCAACATTGTCTTGAACTCAAGACTTGATTTCTTCCCCTTTCTCCCTTCCTCCCTTCCGACTTTATTTATCTACTTGAGAGAGGGAAAGAGCACAAGTGGGGGTAGAGGCAGAGTTCCCGCTGAGTGTGGAGCCAGATGGAGGGTTCGATCCCAGGACCCGGCGATCATGACCTGAGCCGAAGTCAGATACTTAACCAACTGAGCCACCCAGGTGCCCCTCAAGACTTGATCTCTGATTCAAAGTGACAACTGAGGAATGGGCAGGAGGGGCAGGCTGCCTTTTGTCTGGCCCACAGGCTCTGTGGCTGGCTTTAGTTTTAGGGAAGCTCAGCTTCGCCATTCGAAACAGTCCCAGCTACAAAATGACAGCAAAGCACACCAGGTCTCCGTGGATGCGCTGCTCCCAGAACGATGTCAGCTCAGGACAGCAGCAAGTAGGAAAGAGTCCCTACTTTGCTCTTACCAGGCTCTGTGGCAGGCATTAGAGTTCACAGAACAAGAAGTACCCATCGAGGAGCTGACAGGCAATGACAATCTAAAGAGATAGTTTCTTTCTAATCTTGCTACTGGTCATACTTAAGAAAGCTTCAGATTGAGAGTTCTGTAAATCTCCATGTAGAAATAAATTTAGTTCCCACATCCATGATCTTTATTAGTTAAAAATAACTGTGTTGTCAAGTCTGTCTCTTTCTCCCTGCCCCCCTCTGGTGTTTGTTGGTTTATTTTTCATAGAATCTACACAGTCACCTGCACCATTAGTTAAATGTATAGAATCTGGGTTTAACAATTTCTTTAGATAATTCTCATGTAGTTCAAATTTTGAAAACCAGTCCTGAATAAGATCGAATGGTTGCACTTCATTAATTTGAACTTAAAAGCTCTGTGGCTCATTCACAGCTAAGAAACCACAGACAGACCTGTTTTCATAAAGTTGTTCAGTTGCTCCTGTCACATCTCCCTCAGCTTCCTCTAATCTTCTCTGTAAAGAGGGGACTGTACACTTTCAGTCATTACAACGTAGCTATTCAAGGCTTCTGTTTTACCTGCACGTTCTTTGCTCCCCACACTGAAGAATCAGACAAAAGGAGGTGGGACAGAAGCAGTGTGTTTGAACTTGCTTACTGTTCTTTTTTTTTTTTTTTTAAGATTTTATTTATTTGACAGAAACACAGCGAAAGAGGGAACACAAGCAGGGGGAGTGGGAGAGGGAGAAGCAGGCTTCCCGCGGAGCAGGGAGCCCGATGTGGGGCTCGATCCCAGGACCCTGGGATCATGACCTGAGCTGAAGGCAGACGCTTAACGACTGAGCCACCCAGGCATCCCTGAACTTGCTTACTGTTCTGATCTGACAAAAAATTTATTTGTAGACCTTGTTTCTTAGGAATCTACAGTTTGCAGAGTGTGTTGAAATGCATAGCCCAATGGACCAAATCTCCCAATGCAATTGTTGTAGATTAATCTCTATTTATTCAACAAATATACACTGAAATCTTATTCCATGCTGCATGCTATGCTAAAATAAAAGCATATGGTATATAATTTAATTATCAAAATATCTTCCAGGTTAGACCTATAATTTTATTCACATGACCCCTATAATTATCTTTAAAATCTTAGGTTTAGCTAGATGAGGCTCCTTGTTTAAGGTGCCATAAGCAGTAAATGATAGAGCTGGTGTTAGATGCATTTTGAATATGTGACATATAAATGTAACACTGAATACTGGAGACATTTGAATATAATAGTATGTTTACATGTTCTGATTATGAAAAATACATATTGTCAACTGAGAAAAGGAGGTAAAACAGAGAAAGAACAAAAAAGTCTTTACTTGGGAGTCTCAGAATTGTAATTTGGGGAGCACAGATTCTGAAGTGAATAGAAAAATGTCCTGCTAACATGGGAAAAGCATGGGGGTTTTATGAGAAAGAAGGAAGGGGCAATTAGACGATTTAGATAAAGAAGAAAAGAGAAAAAACACGAATTTAATGCTGACTGGTTGGGCTGCTTCTGATTACCATCTTATTGGTGATGTTATTGGTGCTATCGAATGAAGCTGTCCCTGGTATGCATTAACTTTACTGTCCTCACATGATCCAAATGCCAGTTGCTCTGCTGAAATTTCATGAGCAATTGCTTGAAAACTATTACCACTATGGTCCAGGTAAAGAGCTCATTCTTTGGAATAGAAAATGGAGCTCCA
Source organism: Mirounga angustirostris (assembly GCF_029215605.1). Lineage (NCBI taxonomy): Eukaryota > Metazoa > Chordata > Mammalia > Carnivora > Phocidae > Mirounga > Mirounga angustirostris. The sequence continues at coordinate 116,084,922 of NW_026991712.1, forward strand.
AAATGGAGTCTCTTATGTCAAAAATTTTATATAACTCCACAATATTATAGAAAACCATTTTAATATAATGCAATCAAAAATATGCCAGCAGACCAAAATTGTACTTTTAATATTTAATTTTTTATAATAAACTTTAACTTAAAAAATGATTATAAGAGAATCCCATATACTGTTCCCCTAGATTTATCCACTGGTGACATTTTGCTAGATTTGCTTTATCTCTCTAAATATATGTGTATGTCTCCCTAAATAATACAAAATGATATTTGCATATATATATATATTTTTGTTCCCATTCATAGGAGTAATTTGCAGAAAACCTGACCCTCTCAGCTAAGTATATCAGCCTGTATCTTTTAAGATTCAGGAACATTCTCCTGCCTTCCCTGGTTGAAAGGGAGGTTACATTCTTTAGATCGACCTCATTGCACTTACCACTCCCATTCCCAGCACTTGTCAACCTGCAGACCAAAGATGAGCACATGGGTCACACGAAAGCACTAGAGGGCACATTCTGATATGTGATCATGACCAGAAAACTCCCATAGGTTAACCTACTGTTAAAGGAACTGATAAAGGAACTGACAGGATAATCAATGTCATTGAGGAAGAATATTCTGCCCAGTAAGTGGCTGCAGTAGCATGACACAGAGAAATAGACTGTCCAGTTGTTGTTTTTGAAAAACTTTTAAAATTGTGATAAAAAATATATATAACATAAAATTTACCATTTTAACCATTTTTAGAGTACAGTTCACTGACACTAAGTACATTCTCATTGTCATGCAACTATTACCACTATCCATCTCCAGAGTTTTTTTTTTTTCATCCCAAATGGAAACTCAGTACTTTTTAAACAATAACTGCCCATTCCCCCACCTTCAGTCCATGGTAAACACTATTCTGCTTTCTGTCTCTATACATTTGACTATTTTAGGTACCTCTTATAAGTGAAATCATACAATATTTGTCCTCTGTGTCTGGCTTATTTCACTTTAGAATAATGTCTTCAAGGTTCATCAGTGTTGTAACATGTATCAGAATTTCATTCTTTTTACAGCTGAAAACTACTGCATTGTATGAATATGACACATTTTGTTGATCCATCCATCCATTGATGGACATTTTCACCTCTTGTCTACTGTGAATACTGCTGCTATGAACACTGCTGTACAAGTATCTGTTTGAGTCCCTGCTTTTGTACATATACTCTGATCTGGAATTGCTGGATCAAATGGTAATTCTATGATCAACTTTGGGGGGAACCAGCATAGTGTTTTCCACAGTGGTTGTAACATTTTATATGCCTACCAGCAATGCACAAGCGTTCCAATTTCTCTACATCCTGGCCAGCACTAGTTGTTTGCTGTTTGTTTTTGTTTTCATTTTTTAAATAATAGCCATCCTAATGGGTGTGAAGTTGTACCTCACTGTGGTTTTGATTTGAATTCCCATAATGATAAGTGATGTTGAGCATGTTTTCATGTATCTATTGTCTATATGTATATCTTCTTGGGATAAATGTCTGAGTCCTTTGTCCATTTTTGAACTGAATTGTTTTTGTTGTTATTACTGAGTTGTAAGAGTTCTTATAGATTCAGGATATTAATCCCTTATCAGATGTGTGATATGCGGTTTTCTTCTCTTATTCTGTGGGTTTCCTTGTTACTCTGTTGATGGTGTTCTTTGATGCACAAAATTATTTTGATGATGTCCTATTTCCCATTTTTTCATATTTTGATCATGCCTTTGGTGTCATATCCAAAAAATCATTGTCAAATCCAGTATCATGAAAGTTTTCTCCTGTGTTTTCTTCTATGAATTTTTGTAGTTTTAGCTCTTATGCTTAAGTCTTTCATATGTTTTGAGTTAAATTTTATATATGGTGTTAAAGTAATGGTTCAACATCATCCCTTTGCATGTGAATATCAAATTTCCCCAGCACCACTTGTTGAAAACCTGTGCTTTCCCCATTGAATGATCTTGGCAGGCTTGTCAAAAATCATTTGACCATATACGGGAGGGTTTATTTCTGGTCTCTCTGTTCTATTCCATTGGTCTATATGTCTATCTTTATGCCAGTACCACACTGTGACTGGACTAATTTTGTTTACATACCATTTTCCTGATTTACTTTAGTTCTTTGTGTTTCCTCTTAGCTTTTTGAGCATATTTAAGAAAATTACTTTAGTCTTTGCCTAGAAAATGCAATGCCTGTGTTTCTTCAGGGATGTTTTCTGCCACATTTGTTTACTTCCTTTGAAAGGGCCATATTTTCCTGTTTCTCAGTATGCCTTGTGATTGTTGTTGTTTCTGTTGAAAATTGGTCATTTATGGAAACAGCCACCTTTTCCATTCTTTGCATATTGGTTTTGTGCCAGGGAAGTCTTCTGCTAATTAGTTGGGTCTTAGTATTGAGCCTTAGCATTAACCTAGGGAGAAACCTTAAAGTCTTTTTAGGTCTTTTCTGAGCATGCATCTTCCCTGAGGTTATGTGCTGCTTTTTCAATTTTCCCATATACACTGCTTTTAAATGTCTTAATTTCCCTCAGAATCTCTCCTTGGGACTTTGACAGTCTATTGTTTGTCTCCACCCTGAAAAGGAAAAAAAATTATATTTCTCCTCTCAACACTATTCTCAATACTTCACTTCTGGTCACCACATGTATAGGCAATTTTCCACAGTAAGCAATTCTGACAACAACAGTCTGAAGTTAGTGCGTGCCCTACATGTTAAGGGTCAGTCCTACAAGATGGGCCCCACTTCAGATCCTAATCCCAAATCCAGGGTGTCGCCTTGCTTCTGACTGGCTATGTTTGCCATCTCTACTCCAGGTTCAGTAATTTGCTAGAACAGCTTACAGAACTCATGAGAAACAGTTTACTCACTAGATTACTGGTTTATAAAAAAGCAGAAAGAAAAAGAAAGAGAAAGAAAGAAAAGAAAGAGAGAAAGAAGAAAGAAAGAAAGAGGATACAACCCCGGAACAGCAAGATAAAAGCGATGTATAGGGCAAGGTATCAAGAAAAGGGTGTGGAGCTTCCATGCTCTCTCTGGGTACACCACTCTCTGAACACCTGCACATGTTCACCAACCCGGAAGCTCTTTAAACTCCTTCAGTTAGGGTTTTTAATGTAGTCTTCATTAAATAGGCATAATTGAGTAAATCACTGGCCATTGGTGATTAACTCAACCTTCAGCCCTCTCCCACTCCCCAGAGGTTGGGAGATGAGGCTGAAAGGTCCAACTCTCTAATGACATTGTTGGTTCCCTTGGCAACCAGCCTTCATTCTGTGGTTATCCTGGGGTTCTTCCAAAATCATCTCATTAACATAAACTTTGGTGTAGGTGAAAGGTGCTTATTATGTATAACAGAAGACACTTCTTTCACCTTTTTCTCTCTGGAACTACTTTAGGACCTATTTTAGAACCAAAGACAAAAGACCAAATATTATAACAAAAGATACTTCCATTACTTTCATCACTTGGGAAATTAAATGTGTTTGGAAGCTGTGTGTCAGGAGCAGGGACAAAGACCACATACATACTTCTTATTGTAAATCACAATATCACACACTCATAATATTTTGCCAGAGGGGTCTGAAAGTCAGTCTCCCTGCAGCTTTCCCAAGCAATGCCCCTTGCTTCTCCCTGACTGATATCTGAATTAGGTGAAACAAAGACCATTCTTTCAGGCAGCTCAGAACAGATTAGAACATTATAAACATAGTTTGCTCTGCTCCATCCAGTCTAAAGGAGGGAAGTGGGAACTGAACTACTGCCTAAGATGGTCTTTTTTTAATTTTTAATTTTTATTTATTTGAGAGAGAGAACACGAGCGGGGGGTGGGGGGGCAAAGGGAGAGGGAGAAGCAGACTCCCTGTTGAGCAGGGAGACCAACACAAGGCTTGATCCCAGGACCCTGTGATCATGACCTGAGCTGAAGGCAAATGCTTAACAGACTGAGCCACCTAGGCGCCCCTAAGATGGTCTGTTTTATGTCTTCACTGGTAATCTCTCACCCCTGGCATCTGCAGATCCATCTCTCTGTAGTTCATGAGCAATACCCAGGAAACCAATGCCAGTGCTTCTTTCCATCTGATATCAAAGTTATGTCACTACATTCCTAGCCCCTGCCCCTGCCTGAGATCCATGTGACATGAAACAGAGACCTGAAGAGGTAAACCCCAGACAGGTTAGAACACTGTGAACAAGGTCTGCTCTGTTCCCTCTGGGTCAAGGGAGAAAAGGGGAACTGGGTTGCCACCTACTCCAGACCAAGACTAATACCACACCAGGGAGTGTGTGGGCCAAGGACAAGCAAAAACACCACAGAATTTCCTACCATTTTTAATATGGCTTTTTCTTGACTGGGTGTTTGCTTGGTTGCTTTAGACCTTTGACTGTTTTTACAGAACTACTATAAGATTATTCTAGCCAATATTTTGATTTTTGATATCTCCTTGGGGAAACAAGAGCTTGGAGATTCCCAGCTTGCCATTTTGTTCAATTGTTTAGGTTTGATCCTGGCTTTATGACTTACTCAGCTTTTGTGAGACTCATTTATCTTATTTGCAAAGTGGGTACAATAATTTCTAACTTGTAGTTTCTCCTAAATATCAATGAGGTATGTGTCACAGGGCCTGGTATATTGTAGACCCTCAGTGATAGTAACAGTTGCTTGAATTTTATTATTACTATTGAAGCAAAACTTTGGAGAATAATAATACCCTATGTTTCATCACTAATATCATCAGAGATGGGGCACAAATAGAGGAAGCCCTCTGCAGTCTGCTAATTCTAGGTTACATTCTGTTCCACAGAAAGTACAGAAGTTTCACCTAGTCATAACTGATGGATGCTTTGGATAACTCTAAGTCAGAGAATGACTTTGTAATCTTATTTCTACTAGGAGGCTTTTCTAAGTTGGCAGGTTGCCATGGCATCTGGACCCACTATGACGGCCCCCATTTGTCTGGTGGAAAACAACAATATGCACCTGTCAGTGAACCAGACAGCTATACAGATTCTTGAAAGGATTTCTCAACCAGTAGTGGTGGTGGCCATTATAGGACTGTATCGTGCAGGCAAATCCTACTTGATGAACCATCTTGCAGGACAGAACCGAGGTGAGTGTTGTACTCATTCTGGGGCCTACTGATTACCTCTAGCTATATAGCTCTTAGACCTTTAGTTTTCTTCCCTGGGCACGTGAAAGGAGAACCAAAATCCTCTCAGTCAACCAAACTTCCACTTCTAATTCTCACCACTAAATTACTCTTACTGTAATCTGTTATCATACTGTTTTACTCTTGTTAAGGAAAATCTCTCCTACTAATGCTCAGGATCCCACCTTTTTAACCTGATCAAGTACTGGGCTCTTAAAATTACACGTCTTCTCTCTCTTGAAACACATTTGCTTTTTTATGCGATAGTCCCATCAACATATAAAGATGTTTGAATATCTATTGAGGAGGGATAGAAGCAGAAAAGTGTTCACCTTTAGCCCAGAAGGCTGACCTATAGCCTGCTTGTTCCTACAAGGATCAAGCATATGCTGACTGTTACATTCTGAAAGGGTCTCCGGACTGCCTGTATATCTCAACAACAGTAAATATTGAACTGAATGAGAAGCACCAGAGAAATCTTGTGAAAGTAGTTTTATGAGTAGAAATTCGAAGAAACATTTATGATCTAATACTCCCTGCACGTCCCCTTCCTCTTGAGCAGTAAGCATATAATACGAGCTGCACACAGCAAAAGTGTAGCTCTTTTTGTCAATGGGTCTTGGCCATGTGCTACTTGAATAAACTAAGTTGCACTGTGAAATATCTCAAGAATTCTTTCTTGACGGTTGTGCTCACAGACCCCACATCTATCATCTTGAAAATCCTTCCTGGATTTCATATCCTATTGTAGTTAACAACCTTTCTCCCCTCTTTTTTTTTGTTTTTATCACATTGGCAAAACATATGATCTCAATTTCCTTTTTCTACTTTTTCTTTTCCCATTTTTTTCTTTAATCCACTGCTCTCTGACTTTGTGCCTCACCATTCTTTCAAAATGCTCTAATTATGGTTATCAATGATCTCCATTTTTTTTTTTCTGCTTCATGAATGCCTCTTTGCCTCCATCTTGACCATTTGCTGGCATCACTGCCCTCCTTGAAACAGATAACACACAAAGTAGGACACGCTTAAGGAATTTGAGAAAGAACCATCTTGTATGCTGGGGTATTTACATTCCAGAAAGTCTGACATTGTACCCTTTGGTTACTTAGATGAATCTTCTGTCATTGTATGTTGCCTTCTCCCCTCCCCTTCCAGGTTTCCCTCTGGGTTCTGCCAAGGGCATCTGGATGTGGTGTATGCCTCACCCCTGCAAGCCAAACCACACCCTGGTCCTTCTGGATACCGAGGGCCTGGGTGATGTGGAAAAGGTAAGACAGGCAGTCACAGATAAATCCTTTTTATTCTGGATTTGCTCCTTACCTCTTCATGATATTTTATAATTTAACTGCTGTAATCTATATGCAAAATCTAGAAATCCAACTATAGTAAATGAGGCATGCTGGTTTATTTGAAGTTCACTTCTAGGTGAGATAGGATATATTAGCTAAAATCTTCTATTTCTTGATACTGGATGAATTATTTTATTAATTTTTTAAAAAGATTCATTTATTTGAGAGAGAGAGACCGCGAGTGGGGGAAGGGGGAGAGGGGGAGAGAGAAAATCTCAAGTAGACTCCCTGCTGAGCACGGACCCTGATGTAGGGCTTGATCTCATGACCCGGAGATCATGACCTGAGCCGAAACCAAGAGTCAGATGCTCAACGGACTGAGCCACCAAGGGGACCCTGAATTATTTGATTAAATTTAAGAAATAATTATTGAATAGCTGAGCTGCAGCCTCCTGGCTTAGTACTGTAGTTATTAGTCACCACAGTAAAGGTCCTGCCCTCAAAGCATCTTCAGTCCAGTTGAGAAGACCACACATATGAAGACTTCCAGTAAGCCTTCATAAAATACACTAAAATAAAATACACTCTTTCTCCAACTTTCATAGTTCTGCTCTTCCTTGATAAAATTCTAAATTTTCATTTCTATTATAGCTATAGGTTCCATTGCTTATGTACATTACTAAGATATAAGATTACTAATATCTTTATAGATATTGTCATCTTTGTTACATTCATTGTTATGGATGTTTGTCACCACTTTGAAATAGTCACCTTGAAAGTAACAATTGCCATTTTCAAGTTTGCTTTTTAAATGTAAGAGCAGTGGGAAACATTCAGTAGCTTCCTATAAACATTTGTTGAATTTAATTGAATATAATCTGAATCCCCAGTAATGACAATTATGGTATATTTTATATAGCTATATGTAGAATGAATAAATGCTAACACTCATCACTGAATACCGAATTGCACACCAGGTACTGTACTAGTTTTTCTATATATGTTACTTTATTTCATCCAATAGAAGAATAAGCAAGCTCTGTGAAGATTAGAGTCTCTTTATATATGAAGAAGTCACAATCACGAAAAGTCTTCGTAATTGTCAAAGTTGATATCTTTATCTATGTCTGTCTTCAAACTTATTTCTTTGCATGGCAAGTATGTTAGCTGAAATAATAAATGAAAGACTGATAGAAGAAGTGTCTGAATGAATTTCTAAAGACTAAATTCCCAAAACTCTTGCTCCAATGTGTTTTCTAGGGTGACCCTAAGAATAACTCATGGATCTTTGTCCTGACTGTGCTTCTGAGCAGCACCTTTATCTACAACAGCTTGGGCACCATCAACCACCAGGCCCTGGAGCAGCTGCAGTATCCTTCCAGGGACCAAGCCACCATGTTTCATTAAGTTGATGGGAATAGAGATCAAGTTGGTTTCTCCGTCCCTGTCACTTAGCTGCCTTTGGTGGAGCAGAGGGGACCCAGGGCAAAACAGAGTGTTTATAATAATTTTTTGTTAGAGAAAAGTGGGAATAATGGGTGGGAACTTCCTTTTCCTTAACTGTGCCCTAGTTATGTGACAGAGCTCACAAAACTAATCAGGGCAAAGTCCTCCCCAGAAGAGGATGGAACAGAAGATTCCACAGAGTTTGTGAGTTTCTTTCCAGACTTTATCTGGGCTGTAAGGGATTTGACCCTGGAGTTGAAGCTAAATGGTCATCCTATCACAGAAGATGAGTACCTGGAGAATGCCTTGAAGCTGACTGCAGGTATCAGAGCATGACCTGGTCCAACAGAGGGTGGAAGCTACTAAACACAGTCCACTATCTTTGGGATTACATTTGTATTCAAGACCAGATTGAAATCTGTAGAAATGGTGACTTGAGGTTGGGTTGAAAAACTCTAGGAACTGGAGTTTAAGTTCACCCAAGAAAAGTAGAGCCTGGGCTAGAATGAAATTATTCAAAACCGATTTGTTCTTTAAATAATGGCTAATTTAGCTACCAGACTTCAATGGGTGCTTAAACTTTCCAAAGACCAGAGACATGTTCCTTACTTTGGCTTCTATTTTTCTGTGTTGAAGAAAACAACTGACTGAAATGTATTAGGCATAAAATTACAAGGAAAATCAATATATTACTATATATACAGTTCAATAAAAAATATATTTTACAGTTAGATATTAATCTTCTCAAAGAAGGATATTACTTTCTAATGCCTGTATAGATATATCACATTAAACCTGAAGAAGTATGCCTTTTCAAGCTACACCTTTTCAATATTTCTGAAAATTATCAGAACATTCATTTTACTGTCTATATCATAGTTTTCTCTTAATTCTCACATATTTATCCATGTTATAATTTTGAAATAATAAATTATTTTAATGGGTTACATTTATAATGGTATATATCTCATCTCTGATCTTGAGAGAAAGATCAATTCTGATTATTCATTCTTGCTTTCAGTTTTCTACTTACACTTTCCCAAAACATTTAATGAGAAACTGGGTAGGCAGAAGAGCAATGCTGTTAAATCAAGTCTAGTCCTTTACCTCAAGGCGTTTGTAGAGTAGTGGTGACATTCTAGAATTACATTTTAGGTACATTTACTCCTCCGAGGTTTTTGTGAAATAAAATCGCTAACATTATGCAAATTATTTCTAGCATCAAAGCAGTTTTCCTTAAATAACCAGAGTGTCCTAGTATGCCTAATACTGTTGTTCCTAATACTGCTCCATTATTCCTTGATAATGATATATATTATAAATATATATTTAAAATGGTCCATCAATTTAAAAATGAGACAATGCACTTTCAGTTTGCTGAGACATTTCAGGTCAGCCATTTTAGATTTAGAACAGAAGGATTTATGTGGCTTTTCTTGATCCCAAGCTCAGTTTCTACATTAGACCAAAAAGTTCCATTTGACCTTCCATTCTTTTAGCCATTCATTCAGTAAACATCTCTCCGTGAAGAGATGTGTATATTTTATAATTATCTCACTTTGGAGGGTTTATAAATCCCTCTCCAAAACTGCACACTTTGTCACTGGTATCTGTGTCATCCACTTATCTGAAAAAAAAAAATCCTCCACTGATTTAAAAAAAATCACTAACTGGGGATAAAAACAGAACATACTGCTTTTTTTTTTTCTCAAGGGAACTCCCATCTGGTAAGTGTTATTTGCAAAAAAATACAAAAATATTTTGGGAGTTTAGAACAGTACAAAAATAAATAGTATCCCATGAATCAGTGATTATCCATTGGAAGCTTTAAAATTCAGAATAAATATAATCTGATTTATCTTGCCTCATCTGTCTACCTATATAATCTATCTTGCTTTTAATTTCTTAAAGGGGAAGTTATGTTTTCCAGATACCCTTTAGTATGTTAGATAAAGGTAAATTTTTAATTTTTTAGCCATGTGGCCTGGAGAACCATAAAAATTAAGAGTCAATAGGAAAACAAAGGTGAAGATAGAGGAGGCAGGGCTGTGTGTGGCATGGAGTGGGGGGATGGGGGTGGTGGGTATGAGTGCGCGTGACTTCAGAAATGTTGTCTCAGAATCTGGTATACTATGGGGTGATAATTTGATATTTATCCCTTTAATATCCTGGCTCATTCAGGGCTGAGGACTCTGGTGGTCCTATATGGATACCATCAATACTGGTTCAGTGCCTTGTTTGGAGAACGCAGTGACAACTCTAGCCGAGCTTGAGAACTCAGTGGCCGTGCAGAAGGCAGCTGACCACTACAGCGAGCAGATGGCCCAGCGAGTGAAGCTCCCCACAGGCAAGCTCCAGGAGTTGCTGGATGTGCATGCAGACTGTGAGAGGGAAGCCACTGCAGTGTTCATGGAGCACTCCTTCAAGGATGACCAGCGGGAGTTCCAGAAAAAGCTGGTGGTAATGTGTCTTAGTATTTACTCTTCAGGACTCTTCCTTTTGAAGAAGGAAGCCTAGAAGTACCTTTATGGACCCCCTGGCTCATCTCTTACTCAAGGACAAAGCAATGTGGATTCTCATGAGAGAGTTTTAAAGGACTACCTTTCTTTCTTTCTTTTTTTTCCTTCAAACCTGAGGCACTTTGTCTAGAAATCTCTCTTATCTCTTAAGTAAAATCAATATAGATATCCTCCTGATCTGAATATTTCTATGGATTCTAAGCCTGCCCAGAACACCCAAAAGTCATTCTTGAGCATGGATGCTTTCTGAGAGCACACTCCTATTGTCAGGAAACAAATTTTCTCTCATCACACCCTCATTCCAGGCCATTTTCAATTTACATTGCTCCTTGTTGTATCACCATATCATTGAAGATAAAATCACTGAATGCTCCAGTTGCAAGGAGCCATAGAGATTAGGTAATACAACTCCAACATCTCAGAAGAACCAGGGAGGTTAAGAAACTTGCCCATAGTCTTGCAGAGAGTATTCAAGGTTGTGAGTAAATCAAGTCTTGTGATTCCTGTTTTATTCCATGTCCTTCTCCAACAGAATGCTTTTCTCATGAGGACCACAGTTAGACCAATCCTTTTACCAGATTCTTTGGAATGGTATTTTTTCCTGTTCCTCTCTTCAGGTGACATCCCCCTACTTTTCCCTTGTAGGAACTCATAAAGGATAAGAAGGAGCATTTCTTGCAGCAGAATGAAGAGGCATCCATTGAATACTGCCAGTCTAGGCTTGATCAGCTTTCACAGGTCCTAATGGAAAGTATTTCAGCAGGAACTTTCTCTGTTCCTGGAGGGCATGAGCTCTACAGGGAAGCAAAGGAAAGTATTGAATGGAACTATTCACAAGTGCCCAGGAAAGGAGTGAAGGTGGGGAATACGGGAGCATGGGAGGCCTACAGAATAGAGCCAAAAGGGTCTCCAGATAATCTGAAGAGCACAGTGCCAGTTGTGGGTGATAAACAGCATGGGGATATCATGACAGCTTTAGCTTTTAAGGACCACTATTTGCTATTTACTCCTGAGAAGAGTGGAAATGCCTATTCCTAAAAAAAAGAGTATTGATTTCTGACATCCATAGGAGATAGAACAGAAATTACTCATTTCCCAACCAACAACACAGCACTGAATATGGCAAGTTACAAGTTAAAGTAAGTTAAAGTAAGAATCCTTGTACTTATGTATGATCAAAAGTAAGAGAGGAAGTCAAATATACAGACAATTGCATACAAAGTTGTAACACATATGAACCTGTGAAAATGGGCTCCATATGATGCAATATTATGGAGCTATAGAAAGGATGAGATCATGCCATCTGAGACCTAAAGGATGCCATAGATGGACCTAAAGGATATTATGCTAAGTGAAATAAGTCAGACTGAGACAAATACGATATGATTTCACTCATAAGTGGAATCTTAAAAAACACCCTCAAGTGAATAAACAAAAAACAGAATCAAACCTATAAATACAGAGAACAAACTGATGATTGCGAGAGAGGAGGGGGATGGGCAAAATGGGGGAAGGGGAGTGCAAGATCCAGGCTTCCAGTTATGGAATGAATAAGTCATGAGAATGAAAGGCACAGCATAAGGAATAGAGTCAACAATATTGTGATAGTGATATAACGAGACAGATGGTAACTATACTTGTGGTGAACATAGCAGAAAATATAAATTTGTAGAATCACTATCTTGTACACACAACCTAATGTAACATTGTGCATCAACTACACTCAAATTAAAAAAGTATAATAATAAAGAAGTAAATAAAAGAAAATGGGCTACATAGGTTGTAGTAATAAACATAATTAATAATGCAACTAATATATACTGGACTCTTACTTCTTATAGGCATAATGTAAAGCTGTTTCCCTAGACCCTTAAGTTTAATCCTTCAAACAGCATTAAGAAATGTCTATATTTATTGTCAACATTTTATGTATCTGAAATGAGAGGCACAAGCAGGTTAAAATAACTTGCCTAAAGTTAAAGTCAGCAAATAACAGAGGAGAGCAACAGTACAAATTAGAGGCAACATTAGAAAGCAAATACATAAAACACCAGAGATTGTGGATTTATAGAACTGAACATAGTTCTGACTGGCTGGAACCTAGAGTGCGGAGAAGAAAGTAGCACTGGGGGAGAGCCTGGAGGGACACAGGAAGCAGGAGATATGGAGTCTCTGGTCACACTAAGGCGCTTGGACACCTTGTAGGGAGCCACTGTAGAATTTTAAGCATGAAGCACAAATTACATGGACATACTTGTTTTTGCAGCACTAATCTCCATAGTGGAACTCTAAGTTCTTTGCTCCTTCTTGGTTCCTCAGGCAAATGAGGTCCTCCAGAGCTTTCTGCAGTCGCAGGCTTCAATAGAGGAATCCATCTGGCAGGCAGATAAAGCCCTCACTGACAGGGAGAAGGCCATAGCAGGTATGGGGCAGGGCTTGGCTCACAGTGGGTTGGGTAGGTCCCTCTGTCAGGTATAAGGGTAAAACCTTCCTGAAACAAGGAGCGTCCTCTCCTTCTGAGGCACAACTCTGCTAAATCTAAAAACAAGGGGAGTTGTAGTTGTATGTCAGCCAGACAGGGCCTTTCCCACATTTTGAAATTCATGAGGAATTCAGAGATTTTCCACCTTCCCTTCCAATTTTCTTTTGTCTCTGAGCTCTGGAGGGTAGAGATCAATCCTCACTTAATTTTCTTCCCTCTCTAAACTTTCCTGTGGTAGCGGAGCAGGTCAGCAAGGAGTCAGCTGAAACGGAACAGGAGCTGCTAAGACAGAAACTACTGGAGCAGCAACAGCAGATGGGAGGCACAAGAAAGGACTCTCCAGGAAAACATAGTCCAACTGAAAGAGAAGATGGAGAAGGAGAGAGAAAACATACTAAAAGAACAGAACATGATGTTGGAGGATAAGCTGAAGGTAAGTCTGGCCATGGCCTTGGTAATGCTCGGTGGTCCTTCTTCTGGTACCTCAGGAAAGGATGAGTGAAGGCTACAGGGATGGAGCTCAGGAAGTACCATTGCCATTAACTGCTTGTAATTTATTAAAACCCTGAATCCTTTGAATTCTTCTTCTTCTTCTCCCTCTCCTTCCTCTTCTCCTCCCTTTCCTCTTCCTACTCCTCATCCTCTTCCTGCCCTTCCCCTCCTCCTCCTCTTTCTTTTCTAAAGAATCCTTTGAACTCCACTCTATATGCAGACTTTAGAGAGTTCAGGATGAGTATGACACCTCCAAGTTCTTGGAGAATATAAATAGCATTTGAGTTGCTATTTTGGGAATTTAAAAATGATCTCATGAGGCTTGATTAAATAGATATTCCAACCATATGCAATTTTTAATTAATTTTTAATTTTTTAATTAACATATAATGTATTATTTGCTTCAGGGGCACAGGTGATTCAACAGTCTTACACAATTCACAGCGCTCACCATAACACATACCTTTCCCAATGTCCATCAACCAACCACCGCATCCCTCCCACCCCCCTCCACTCCAGCAACCCTCAGTTTGTTTCCTGAGATTAAGAGTCTCTTATGGTTTGTCTCCCTCTTTGGTTTCATCTTGTTTCATTTTTCCCTCTCTTCCCCTATGATCCTCTGCCTTGTTTCTTAAATTCTGCATATCCATATGTATTTAAGACGAGCAGAAACTGGTTTGCTTTACCAAGATCACTGACAATTATCAGAAACTCTATTGCTACTTAAAGACCCTGAGGTAGATCTATGCTGACATAAAACTATCAGAAATGTACAGACTCAAAAACACAGGGAAGCGATAGCTTCTAAATTTGGTATTTTATCTCCAGGTGTGGGTAGTTTACCCAAGTTACCAAATGGCATAGGGAGGAATTCTCTCATTATCCATCAGGACATGTTTATGATAGATTTTTAGAAGAGCTTATAACTTCCCATCATTTCTACTATTTGGGTGACCATACCAACCCAAGTGGAACTGAGTGTGATCAGACCAAGTCTACCTTCCAACTGGCATTTTTTTTTTTTAACTGAAACATGTTACATTTGTCCTCATGTCAGGCTTAGCATCCTAGTAAACTTTAATGGTGTGTGAATACTAGGAAGGCTTTAAATTATGCTTCATCTCAATGTTTAGGTCCAAGCCAGGTGATATTCCTCACTGCAAAATTCTCCTTTCTAGGTTAAGAAGGAACAATTTTGGAAGTAAAACAAAGATAGTTTGACAACGTTTTTATATATGAAGTGCAGTTCTTGAAAAAAATGATAATTTTACTTCTCACTTTTTGTTTAGGTCCAACATAATCCGCTCAATGAAAGATTTAGCAAGAAATATGAAGAGATGGATGAAGAGATAAAGCAGTTGAAATACAGGGTTGATGCTACTAAAAATAATGATACTCCCTGGTTTGCACAAGTCTTGGAGGATTTAGCAATGAAATTGTTTCAATATTTTCTTCTCCTGTTAGAACACTTGATAATATGCATGGTGTGAGCTCACTATTTATGAATTAGCTCTCCTTTTAAAGAAATTAAAGAATGTGGTTATATACTCTGGCCTATTTTTGGTGCATATGGTTTTCACTTTTATCCAGAAAAGTTTTAAATATAAAAAGTGCCTACAAGAGGATAGCAATGCCTGCCCTACATTAGACAGAATAAATGCATGTACACTTTGATATATAACTTTTAGGAAATCTACATCTGCAAAATTATAAATATATATAAAATCCACTGAGGCCTCACTTTAAGTGACAAAAGCTTGCTTAATTAGATTATTGAAGTATCTATATCTATATATTGGTAATATAAATTGAACATGTGCCAGTCTGAACACTGGAATACTATGTAGCCAGTAAATAAATTGACAGTGGAGCTGTATTTGTAAAAACATAGGAAATATTGAAAATATAAAGAAATAAGGAATAAAACAGTGTGTATAATGTATTCACTATAAAAAAATTATTATGTGCAATTATACCTATGTACAAATAAAATATCTCTGGAAAATTTGTTAGAAACTAGTATCACTGGTTCCTTCTGAGAAGAACTGAATGGCATCAGGGGTGGAAGGGACACATGCTCTTCATTATATATTCTTATCTTTTGACTTTTTTAAAGAAATCTTGAATTTCCATTTTATAAATAAATAACAGAAAATATAGAGTATAATACTAATAATGATAATCATAAAAAGAATGTGAAATTGGCTATGAGATAATGAAATTCCTCACTATTTCTAGAAATGACATCAGCCTGCTCAATGAGGGGGTCTAAGACTAAGATCAGAGTACCAGGATGCATAAAATTCACATCTTAATCTTGTTTTCATTTTGGCCTTGGTTTTTAATCCCTTATATTTACTTCAAAACTAAGTTATAGGGCGCCTGGGTGGCTCAGTTGGTTAAGCGACTGCCTTCGGCTCAGGTCATGATCCTGGAGTCCCTGGATCGAGTCCCGCATCAGGCTCCCTGCTCGGCAGGGAGCCTGCTTCTCCCTCTGACCCTCCCCCCTCTCATGTGCTCTCTCTCTCATTCTCGCTCTCAAATAAATAAATAAAATCTTTAAAAAAAAAAAAATAAGAGCGCCATTAGGGAAGAAATGAGGGGGAAGGAGGGTTTATGGGCAAAATTCCTGATTGCACAAGAGGTGGGTGTGTTTGGGACCTAAATGAAAGTCCATGCACTAAAGCTGAGAGAATATATGATGGGAAGAGGAGCCAGCAGCAGGCAGACTGTAGGATCTTGCGGCCCCAGTATGACAACCACAAGCTTTTATGGAAAGTGACATGACTTATCTCTTACAAAACTCACTGTGATGACTGGGTGAAAATGAATTGGAGTCTGCCAAAAATGATGATTCCTGGCCATGCCATCAGCCCTAAAAATAGGCTTTTAAAAATTACTAGCCTCTTTGTAAAAGATTTAAAATGCTAAGTGCCATACACTTGCTTAAAAAAACAAGAGGTGCCAGACTCTTACACATAACGTTTTCCCCCTTGCTCCCTCCAAACTGCACACACTTCCAGTCACTACTTTTTTTTTCCAGCTTTAGTAAAATATAATTGACAGATAACATTGTATAAGTTTAAGGTGATCTCTAATTAGGTTTGAAAATGATCTAATATAAAGGTTTTTTACCCAGAAAAACAATCTCTTAAGTCAGTTAAGGCCCGTTGAAATGGCATTTCCTGTGAACAGAGTTCAGATTTCAACTGACAGCAACGAAGAGCTACTTTCACAATGGACTTACTTCCAGGAAATCAGGTGCCTTTCTGTATGAGCAAAACAACAGACTATTTTTGATCATGTAATTTCATAGCAAAATGTGTTAGAAGTGTTCAGTTAAACCACTGTCCCTCACGTGCTTTTGCGTGCTCTCTTTAGGCACTACATTCTTCTACTAGTGACCACCTGCATTTCACTGGCCAGAAAAAATTCATGAACTTTACAACTGCCTGGCTGGGAACTTCACCAAAACCCGAGTGGTGTAATTCAATCCAAGCTGCATGGCTCTCTCTTTCTGTGATACATCTTGCTACAGAGTTTCCAAAGCAAAGGTATCTGGGCAATATTTGAATTTAGAGTCTTCCACACACAGCCTTCTTTCTTAGAATAGATACTAGGATAACATAAAAAGATGAAGATTTATTAAACATCCAATCCTCTGGATAGAGAGGCAAATGTGCATTGTAAAAATTCATTGACATGCCTACTGGAGCAGAAGGGGCGAATACAAGGATGTGATACCTACACAATAAAAGATGGTGTTACATTGCTTTGTTAGAGAAATTTTAATTGTTCCTAAAAGCAAGGTAGAGAGTAAACGAAAGAATAGAATAGGCAGAGGAAAGCAGAGCCAGCAAGGTAGAAAGGGGCTGGGTTTCAGTGGAGTGAAATACTCACGGTTCCCTTCAAGCTGTAACAAAGCAAAGAAATCCTAGGAAAAAAAGATGTCCTCCCTCATCTTTAATAAAATCTATTACAACTCAGATAAGTTTTTTTTTTTAAGATTTTATTTATTTATTTGAGAGAGAGAGAATGAGAGACAGAGAGCACGAGAAGGAAGAGGGCAGAGGGAGAAGCAGACCCCCTGCTGAGCAGGGAGCCCGATGCGGGACTCGATCCAGGGACTCCAGGATCATGACCTGAGCCAAAGGCAGTCGCTTAACCAACTGAGCCACCCAGGTGCCCTATTACAACTCAGATAAGTTTTATGGATAGTCTTGCATTTGGCAGTGGGGCTCTATCTCTGATTGAACTACCACCTAAAAGGTGAGAGGTCAGCTTCCCCAAGATTGCAAAAATTATGCTGCCAAGAATCAGACAAAGACCCAGCGTGCTCTCTGATAGCCCTTGAAACTACCCAAACGTCACACGAAAATAAAGGGAATCACTCCTTGATGTGCTTTTCCCTTTGGGAGTCTGTATAATTTGGGACAGTATGTTTGAATTACATAAATGGGTTTTTATTCCAATAAATGATCTTAGCAGAGTGAAGAAGTTCACCATGAACTAGCAAACCAAAAAGAGCTCTGAAAGTGAATTCCTAGGGAAGGGAATGGAAGTTCATGCCACATATTCTTGGACTGCTCTAAATTCTTTACTATGTCTCATATGTCAAGACAGAATGACCTGGAGACTGGCTTACATGCACGAGATTGGCCCTTGGTGCTGGAGGATAAGGTATAGATTATGTGCTGCCCAAAACTAGGGATGGTCTTAGAAACGTTGAAAAAATGAAAGCAACCTAAATGTCTTTCAAATGGATTTCAATCAAATCCAAAAGTTATATATGTATCTATTTAAGCATCTACTCAAGAATACACTTACTAACACACAAGATCTCAAAAAAAATTGTGTGAAAAAAGAAATATTAAAAACAGATATATACTAAATGACATCATTTTCATAATAAAATAACAAAAGGATATCAGATAGCCAATAAACATATGAAAAGATGCTCAATTATATGAGGCATTAAAATCACAATGTGTTACCAATGCGCATCTGCCAAATGAAAGATAAGCCAACAATACCAATGATCCATGAGGCTGTAGAGTACATGGAATGCTCTGTGATACTAGTGCAAATAGAAATTAGTACAACGTGAAAATGTTTGGTAGTATCTGCTAATGCTGAATGCCTTTACAGAAATCTTTTTTTTTTTTTTTTTTTTTAGAGATTTTATTTATTTATTTGACAGAGACAGAGACAGTGAGAGCAGGAACACAAGCAGGGGGAGTGGGAGAGGGAGAAGCAGGCTTCCTGCTGAGCCGGAAGCCCGCGGGGCTCGATCCCAGGACCCTGGGATCATGACCTGAGCCGAAGGCAGTCGCTTAACCAACTGAGCCACCCAGGCGCCCCAGAAATCTTTTTCTATGTATATGAACATCTTTTCTATGTATATACACAAGAAGAATGTGTACATAAATGAATGAAAAGATATGTAAAATAAAAATTGTTTTCATAATAGTCAAAAAACTAGACAATGCTCAGCGCCTGAGTGGCTCAGTTGTTAAGCGTTTGCCTTCAGCTCAGGTCATGATCCCAGGGTCCTGGGATCGAGCCCCGCAGCGGGCTCCCTACTCCACGGAAAGCCTGCTTCTCCCCCTCTCGCCCTCGTTCCCCCTGCTTGTGTTCCCTCTCTTGCTGTGTCTCTGTCAAATAAATAAATAAAATCTTAAAAAAAAAACAACTAGACAATGCTCAAATGTCCATCAACGCTTGTGTCAATAATTATGGCGATTCATAGAAGGGAATACTGTATGGCAATGAAAATAAATGATCTACAGCTACATACAAAAATATGGACTAATCTCACAAGCATATTGAAAAAATATACTAGATATTAAAAATTACATAGTTTATGATTCAATTTTTTTATAGTGCTAAAGCAGGGTAGTTGTTATCCTTGATTGGGAGGGACGGGAGGTGACAGAGCAGAATGGCAGGGTGAGGAACACTTTGGGAGTCCTGTCATGATCTGATATTTGAATTTGGGTGCTGGCAATGTGGATGTGCTTAGTCTGAAAAATTCATAGGCATACATAGATTTATGAGGTGTGCACTTTTTTGTATATATATTTATGCTCAAAGAAGATTATTTAAAACACATCTAGGAATAAATTAACAAACATATACAAGAACTATACATGGAAAACTAGAACATTATTGAGAGATTTTCTTTCTTTTTTTTAAGGTTTTATTTATTTATTTGAGAGGGAGAACACAGGCAGGGAGAGAGAGAGGGAGAAGCAGATGGCCCACTGAGCAGGGAGCCCGATGTGGGGCTCGATCCCAGGACCCTGAGACTAGGGCCTGAACCAAAGGCAGACGCTCAACTGACTGAGCCACCCAGGCGCCCCTATTGAGAGATTTTAAAAAGGCCTAATCAATGGTGGGACATATAAAGATCATGGAAGACTCGTTATTTTTAAAATTTCATTTATCTCCAAATCTATCTATAGAATCAATGTAATTCCAAACAAAATCCCAAAGGATCTATTTGTTAAAAAGGCAAGCTTATTCTAACATCTATGTGGAAATGCAAAAAAAGCCATGTACGGGCAAGGCAATTTTGAAGAAGAACAAAATGAGAGAAGTTGCCCTATCATATTATAAAGTTAGAGTACCTAAGCATGGTATGGGTGCCGGCATAAAGGAATGGATAGAAGCAACAAGCTAGAGAGCTCAGAGACAGACTAACGTGGGGATGGGGAGGTGATTCATGGCAACTATTGGGAATTCTATAGTCTTTCCAATGCATGGTGCTAGGTCAATGATATATCCATTAGAAAACCTTAAACTTGAATCCTACATCCCACCTTTCACAAAAGTAATTTTTACATGGTTTGTAGATCTAAATGTGAATGACAAAACAATAAAGTTTAGAAAATATTAAAGATACTATTTTCATGTCCTCCAGGTTTGGAAATAAGACACAAAAGCACTACCCAGAAATAAAATGTTGAGGGGCATCTGAGTGGCTCAGTCTGTTAACTGTGGACTCTTGGTTTTGGCTTAGGTCATGATTTCAAGGTCTTGAGATCAAGCTCCGCATTGGGCTCCGTGCTCAGTGGGGAGTCTGCTTCCCTTCTCCCTCTCTCTCTGCCCCTCTTCCTGCTCATGTACTCTCTCTCTAAAATAAATAAAATTTAAAAAAATTGAAAACTTTAACTACTTAAAATTAAGATCTTCTGTTCATCCAAAGATACCATGAAAGAATGAAAAGGCAAACCAAAGACTTCTATTATATGTACACGTGTCTATATATGTATGTATATGTACACGTGTCTATATATATGCATTATTATATATGTATATATGAACACATACACAAACACACATAAACTCAACCTCAGAATATATAAAGCAGTCACAGGGGCCCCTCGGTGGCTCAGTCAGTTAAGTGTCTGACTCTTTTTGGCTCAGGTCATGATCTCAGGGTCATGAGATCAAGCCCAGCTTGGAGTCTGCTTGAGATTCTCTCTTTCCCTCTCCTTCTGCCCTTCCCCCCTGCTTGTACTCTCTCTCAAATAAATAAAATCTCAAAAAAATAAATAAAGTGATCATCAAGTCAAAGGAAAAAAAAGACATACAACCCATTAGAAAAATATGCAAGACAAAAGGATATCCAAATAAATAATAGACGTGAATAAACCTCCTATTTATCACTAATTGTCAAAGAAAAGCAAATTAAACCTGCAATTAAAACTACAAGCTCACCAAAACAACTAAAATTTTAAAGTCTGGCATTTCTACATAATGGTGAGACTATGGAGCACTGGAAGCTTATACATTGCTGGTGAGAGTATAAATCGGGATATTTATATTGAAAAATTACTGGATATTATCTACCACAAAATGAACACCACAGGGTCCACTAATTTCTTAGATATATGCCCTGAAGTGCTTATGTACGTGCTAAGTGTCATAAATGACACCTCAAGTTCTCATCAGCAGAACGGATAATACAACTGAGGTATATTCATCAAATGGCATACCAAACTGCAACACATATGAATAAATTAGTACTGAAACCAACAACTTGAACGAATTATAAATCATAATGTTGAAGAAGCCAACATAAAACAAATCATCCTGTATCATTCAATTTATGTAAAGATACAAACAGGCAATAGTAATCTATGGTGCTAGAAGTCAGATTTAAGTTTCTGTATTAATTATTACTACACACAAACTTCCCAAAACAACATCTATCATTTCAGAGTTTCTAGAGACCAGGAATCTAGGCATGGTTTAGTCTGGTCCTCTGCTGCAAGGTCGCTCACAAGCTGCAGTCAAGGTGCTGCCTGGGACTATAGTCATCTCAAGGCTCAACTGAGGAAGGATCACCTTTCCAAGCTTAGTCATGTGGTTGTCGGTAAAATTCATTTCATCATGGGCTGTTGGACTGAAGGCCACAGTTCCACACTGGTTAATCTCAACCCTTGCCATCTGGGCCTGTCCACTACAGCAACTTGCTTCATCAAAGTGAGCAAGACAAGAAGACAAGAGAGAGTGCTAGCGATACGGAAATCAGTCCTTTGTAACCTAATCATGGAAGTGACACTCCATCACTTTTGCCATATTCTGTTTGTCAGGGTGGAGTTAAAGATAACGAAGTTAAGGCCACACTCAGGAGAGGATTACATAAGGGTCTGAATACTAGAAGGCAGAGATCATTGTCAAAAGCTGCCTACCTGTTCCCTGTGGGAGAACGGAAGGAAGTGAAATTTGGGAGGTGCTATGACAAGGCCACTTGGGATTTTTGGTAATAATCTATTGCTTGACTTTGGTTATGGTAGAAGAGCATACCTACTTTTTGAAAATTATCTACAGTAAGAATATAATTCAGTTTCTTTTGTTCATATATATGATAAATTAATTTTTTAAAAGAAAATCATTAGGCCCAGAATAGAATTTAGGAAGACAAGAGTGAATATACTTGGCAAGTTTAAAGTCGAATATCAAGACATGAAAACAATACTTTTAGAAAATACGAGGTGAACTGGGGCTCCTGATGAGGGACTAGCCATGCAAGGAGCTGCTGAATTTGTGGGATGAGAGACTCTGCAGAAATAAATGGAGCCCTTATGGTCACACTACTGATTAGAGAGCATGCTGTTGGTATAGGAGAATCAATAGAAAGTCCCTGTAGATTACTGATCAAGGAGAAATGGGATAATCGATGTTTTAAAGATTATTCTGCTAGTGAAGTGCTGCAAAGCAAGGCACAGTAAAACAGATCAACCAGTTTTCAAATTCTGGGTCTACCACTTACTCACTGTACTTTTGGGGAAGGCACTCAGCCTTTCTGAACTTCATTTACAACATTTGCAAAGTGGGTATAATATGCTCTAACTTGCAAAGTTCTTGTAAATACCAGTGAGGTCAGGTATGGAAGAAGCACACTGTAGAACTTAGCACACAGTAGATACTCAATACATAATAAGCATTGTTTCAATTTTATTTTTATGATGGAAGACAATCAATGGAGATCTATAATACCCTGCATTTCATCACTGACATCATCAGAGAATTGGAGAAAGATGGAGAAAGTGCTCTGCTGTTTACCAACTAGCCTACATTTTGTGCCATAGAAAAGTACAGAAGTCCCACCAGACCCCAGCTGGTGTACAAGTGCTTTGGATAACCCTGGGACATAAAATGGATTTGTGATTTTATCTCTCCTGAGAGGTTGTTCTGGTTGTGCATGCTACCATAACTAAATCCACTATCTGGACCCTCCTGTGTCTGGTGTAAAAGAATACTGAGCATCTGTTGTGAACCAGAAAGCCTAAAAGATTCTTTACAAGATTTCTCAGGCTGTGGTGGTTGTCGTTATGTCAGGACTGTGTCATACTAGATAATCCTGCTTGATGAACTGCTTGGAAAGATCCTTGGTGGGTGAAGTCCTGAGGTAAGAGACTCTAAATTTCTTATTAAACAAACCTTTTAATTCCAATTCTCACCAGCAAAATTGTAACCTTAATTTCTTCTGTCCCCAGAGAATGACTACTACCCCCCTCCTTTTTTTTCTTTTCACTCCTCTTCAAGGCAAAAGTATATTGTCTCTGTTTCCTCTTTTCACTTTTTTCTTTCCACCTCTTATTTTAGTTGACTGCTCTCTGGCTTTAAACCCTAACACTCCACTAAACTGCTCTTGGTATATTTGCCAATGACCTCCATTTTGTCTAATTAAATGGATGTTTCCTAGTATCCATCTTGGTCCCCTGCCTGGCATCATACCTCATAGATGACTTACGCCTGCTCCTTACCCCTGCTCTTTCCTTACTTGGCCTCTGTGGCACCACATTCTTCAGGGTTTCTTTCCATCTTCTCTTCAGTCTCTTTACCAGGTTCCAACTTTTCTTCCAGGTATCTGAACTATGAACCCTTCTGGGACTTGGCTCTGAGATCTTTATTCTCCTCTATTTATATCCTTCTTTGAAGTGATCTCATCTAATCCTCAGACTTATGCTACCTTTATTCTGATACCTCTCACATTGATATTTCCTGCATTAATACTCTTCGGAAATTCAGACTCATAAATCAAATAACACCTGAGTTTTTCTTTTGAATGTTATCATGTACACAATAAAAGAACTTATCAACCCCACTCCTACACCTGTAATGCTTCCTGCTTCTTCACCCACATGCTCCTTCTCCTCAAGGCTCTGCACAAATGTAGTTCTCAAAGAGGTCTTCCCTGACCATCCTGTCTCATCTTGCCCCTCCTCCTTTTATCTCACCTTTGTTGTTTGTTTCATTCCTGAACACAATATTAAATATTTTGTTCATCTATATCTTTACTTATTTACTGTCTTCTTAATATTAAGATATAAATCTGTAGAGTAAGAATGCTTATCTGGCTTTCCATCTGCTAGATTTCCAGCAATAAGAACAGATATGAAACACAGTAGACATTTAATGAATGCTTCTTAACTTCATTAACAGAAAAAAAAAATAACTGTAATGCTTATATTTTGGCCCACTGTTCTCAGTATGTGGCATTAGCTAACCTTCATGAAAATTCTGATTAGGGCACTGTGTCTTGGTGTTGCTGACTGTCTTGTAGGTTGGCATATCTAAATACTACTAAGCCCATGACTAAGATTCAGGATAAAGAGCAGGTGCCACCAGTCATATAAAAATATTAAGAAAATTAGAAACAATTTACTGGGTCTCATGGGCAAAAATTGTGAATACAGAAGTGATATCACCATCTACCAACACTCTTTCTATGTTGATCCGAAGGCAGGGTTCTCAGACTGTTTTACTTCAATGTGGGTAAGATTGACAAAAAATGTAAAGTTAATGTTCCTCTTAGAATAGTTCCCCTTAGAACTGCTGCTGAGATCACTTGAATTAGTTGTAATGCAAGCATCTTCAGAAGAAATAAGTCAGATGCAAGAGCCACAGCTTTTTTATGAGGTTCATAAAACTACAATTCAAAAAAATCTCTTCACTTCTCCCCATACTCCTGTCCAACAAGGGTCCAGGCTAGAATAAGCATCCTGGAGGAAAAGACATATAAACTGTAATCCCAGGATCAACTAGAACTACCAGTTAAAGTACATGAGGATGATGGGTTTGGAAGTAGGAATCTGAAGCATAAAGTCTCAATGAAGTAATCTATTTAAATAATCTACAGAAAAGCTTCAGTTACAACAGGAACGTTCATAAAAATTTTAGTCAAATCTCTGGATTTTTGAGGATTAACACTTCACTGACTTCTATAAAGCATGAAATTGACTCACGAGAAAGACTGCAAATGAGATCATTCTTGGTGGTTTTTTTTATAGTATTAGGTGAGATGAATCATTTCTCCCTATTTTACATTACTTTAAATAAACTGAAATCAGCAAGAGTATATTTTTGGCTTCCATTACTTCTAAAAGAGTTTAAAAATTTTTACTAATAATCTCAGTCTACCCAACATTGGACCAAAGGATTTTGGACCAATCTGTGCCATGAAAAAAATGTCCAGATTACAATCAGTGCTATAACTTCTCGAAGTTCACTCACTACTTAACTTCCCTATCAAATACTCCTCCTGTTATATGTCAAGAAAAGGAGCTAATCAGATTGGAAGTTATTAACTACAACATCACAATGAAATAAAATGACATAATTTTAAAAAACACTTAGCGTATTTTAGTAACACCTGGATACTTATATATTTCAGAGAAAGAATAATATTTATACATTAAAAGGCCAATAATAAAACATTGATATATTCTTCCAATAAGAAGATCAAATGCTTCATTTTATCTTTCTCATGACATCACCTTCATTCTTATAGCCTGTCTAATAAAGGTTAACTCAGTAGGTCTGGGGTACGTTCACATTCCAAAGAAAGGTCTAGCCCTTGACTGGCTCCTGGAAGAAAATATGTAAGCCCTTGGAATATCTTGCCTGATTAAAATGTTTTGTATATGTTTTGGACTACCACATAAACCACTAGATTGCTTATACTGATAATGTGATGTATGGTGAGGGTCTTAGGCTACACTGAATCAGTTTAATTTCTGAAGGGGCCTCAGTCTGAGTAACTGAGATCAGCTGCATGAGCTCTCCATGCCTACCTATGACTGTCCCCCACAACAATAAAAATACTGAACACCAAGGCTTGGGTGAGCTTTCCTGGTGGGCAATACCCCATACATGTTGTCACATATCATTTCTGGGAGAATTAAATACTGTCTGTACAACTCTGCTGCGAGAGGACAATTAGAAATCTGTGCCCATTTCTCTCTTGGACTCCAGTTTATGCACCTTTTGCTTTTACTGGTTTCCATTTATAGCCTTTCACTGTAATAAACTGTAACTTTGAGCATAAAACTTTCTGAGTTCTCTGTGTCCTTCTAGTGGATCTCTGAACCTAAGGAGTGGCCTTGGAGGAGACTCCTGAGCCCAGTTGGTCCTCAAAATGGGATTTCCTAGAATGACCCTGACTCACTGAAACATAGCGAAAGCACAGCTTAGAAAAAGGAAGCATGAGTAGGGGTGATTATAGGATGGTCTCATTTTGCCCCAGTTGAACAGGGCCTTAGTCTTCTTAACCTATAATCCTTAGAAACCACTGAATATCATTCTTGCTAACAATCATCAAAGAGATCTGAAATAGATCCATCCAATATTGAAAGTATCAGATTTCACCTAATAAGCAATTTGGGATGCCAAAAGCTCTAATATTTGCTGCATTTGTTTTTAGATCTGTGTCTGACTCATTCTATTATAGCACAGAAAGAAATTTCTTTTTTGGCTCAACATGGAGCTTGATAATCAGTTTTCCACATAGGGTTAGCATTCCATTATTTTTCAGATGTACCTCAGTTGGAATTGAGAATTAATTAGCACCAAATCTACATTACCTCTCAAATGGCATCATTTGAACTGGACCACATTATAAGGCTAGTTCTCAAGCCTGGCCTAGGGTCAAGCTCTCCCCACCTCCAGTGAGAGGGTGCTGAGGGAAACTTCAGAAGGTTCACACCATGGATGTTCTCAGCATCTAGGTCCAAACGTATGGCAATACTGGACACACTCATGAAAGAATACTCAGAGGTGGTAGAGAAATAGACATGCTTAACTGTTGAAGTCGGTAAATACAAAACCCATACCCTTGGTAGTTGGGGATTTTCAGAAGTGAATTCTTCTTTTCTTTGATAAGTCCAAGAAGAACTGCTTAATGAAGGATTTAAAAAGAAATCTGAGGAGTAAATAGAGATAAATCACTAAGAGAAGAGAGACTGAGACAGCTAAAAGCAATGGAAGCCCAGGGTTTCACAGTTCCTGATGCAGCTGACAATCACTACAGGAGGACACAGCTATTTGGTATAGGGAAGAAAATCCTGAGCCCGTAAATCAAAGAGGCTTTAGAATTCCTGTTAAGGAGATTACAAAATGAGGCTTCTGTGGCTCACTTTTAAAATATATGTTAAGCTTCTTTCATTCAATAAAAGTTTTAAAAATGAAAAGTATTTTCCAAAGAATATCAGAACCTGTAATACAGAAAACAAATCGCATGCTTTTTGAAATAATTCACTTAAATAAATGGGAAACAAGTCAGAAGATGTAATGGAAGATAGACCAAGTTTGCAATATCATCAAAACAAATAAAATACTATAGAATAAAATCAAGACGTATATAACATTATATTAAGAATTGTTCAAATGTTAATGAGAGAGACAAAAATTTGTAAAAGAGGGTTAGAAATTAAAATGTCAATCCTTATAATCAATGTGTACATTTAATAGGATTCAGATAAATATGGCAAAAAGGTTTTTTGGGAAGTAGAAAAACTTATTTTAAGGCAGATATGTAAAAACTAAAAGTAAGAACATCCAGTGCAATTTTGGGGGGAAAATGGTAAATGATGAGGGAAAGGGATTCACTATAATCACATGTTAAAACATCCCAACCATTACCACACTAGTACTGACCCCTGAATATTTAAACATCAATAAGACAGTCCTGAAAGCTTAAAAATAGACTCAAATTCATACCGAAATCCAATATATGATGAATTTGGTGTTTTGCATTAATGAAAGGATATGGATTTTGCAGTAAATGGTATCTGGACTATAGGTAACCATATGCAAAAAAGTTTGAGTTCCCTTATACATTTTACAAAATAAATTTCAGATGGATCAAATTGAAACATGAAAAATTCAAAGAAAACCTACGTAATATATCTGAGCTTTAAAAAAATAATAATACTGTAGGGGCACCTGGGTGGCTCAGTCAGTTAAGTGGCTGGCTCTTGATTTCGTGAGATCAAGCCCATGTTGGGCTCCGTTCTGGGCTTGGAGCTTGCTTAAGAGTCTCTTTCTTCCCCTCCCTCTGCCCCTCCCCCCTACTCATGTGCTCTCTCTCTCAGATTAAATAATATATAAAAAAATTTAATAATAGTACTGTAATAAAGAGGCCCTTTTTCTTTTTTTTTTTTTTTTTGAGATTTACTTACTTATTTTAGAGAGAGAGAGAGTGCGAGGGAGCT
Source organism: Mirounga angustirostris (assembly GCF_029215605.1). NCBI lineage: Eukaryota > Metazoa > Chordata > Mammalia > Carnivora > Phocidae > Mirounga > Mirounga angustirostris. Next base: position 116,113,327 of record NW_026991712.1, read on the forward strand.
GGGGGAGTGGGGTAGAGGGAGAGGGAGAGAGAGAATCCTCAAGCCAACTCCACACTGAGCACTGAGCCTGACAGGGGGCTCGATTCCAGGACTCTGAGACCATGACCTTAGCCGAAACCAAGAGTCAGCCGCTTAATTGGCTGAGCCATCCAGGTGGCTTTTAAATGTTACATGAAAGAATGACATAAAATAAAAAATTAATAAATTCACCTACATAAAAATAATGAAATTATTTATTAAAAATATATAAGCAAAACAAAAAGATAAATGACAAGATGGAAAAAAACTGCAATTTATATCAGACAAGGAGATAATTTCTTCACACTATAAGGAGCCCCTCATATAACAGTGAGAAAAAGAACAATCCCATGAAACACTGGGCTAAAACAGTAGAAGAAAATAAAGGTGTAGGGGTGATAAGGAGATGTGCAAATTAAAACTATAAGTTATCTGTTTTACTTCTAAAAGCAGCAAGATGGAGGGGAGGTGGTTGGGGTAACTGGATGATGGGCATTAAGGAGAGCATATGATGTACTGACCATTGGGTGTTATATGCAACTGATGAATCACTGAACTCTACCTCTGAAGCTAATACTACACTATATGTTAATTCATTGAATTTAAATTTAAAAAAATAAACATAAAAAAATAAATAAAAGCAGCAAGAAATGACACGAATGTTGGGATATCAGGCTGGCCAAGGGTTTGAGGTAACAGGCCATTTCTCATATTTGCTAGTGACCGTGCAAAGTGTCACAATTATATATCAAAACTTTAAATGCACAAAAACCTCTGACCCAGCAAGTTCGTTTTTAAGACTATCTTACAGATAACTTTGCCCGAGCGGAAAATGACAGACGGACTAGGTTATGTGTTGCAGCACTGTGGTAAAATGACAAAAGACTGAAACAACTCTCAAGTCCATCTATCAGGTACTGGTAATGTAAACCATGGGACAGATGTGTAACGGGACACTCTGCCGTCATTAAAATTAAAAGGGAAACACTATTTTAACTATCATGAGACAATCTCCAAGATTTATCATAAAGTTAAAAAAAGAAGGATGCAGAAACTGCACAATTTAAATTATCACATGGATAAAATAATAATTTGTTCCAGTTCCTAACTGCTATTGTTATGAAGTTTTGCCTCTTTATTTGCTCACCAGGATAAAGTACCTTTTCTTTTGTCTCTGCAACTTTATCAAATGCCCAGGTTCTGTCTAAACCATGGAGGCCACTACAACCCCTCATTCCAGGCAGCTTTTCCTGTCTGACCTAACTTAATATAAATAACTTCAATGCACCCAGTTGAGCCCTAATGTGTGACAGTTTGGGATGTAGTCAGTGCTTATTAAATACTTCTCTAATAAATACATGACCAATTGAATTGCAATACATGATCATCAAAATTACTCAAATAATATTATTTATAAGAAATGACATAATTTGGGGCGCCTGGGTGGTTCAGTCGTTAAGCGTCTGCCTTCGGCTCGGGTCATGATCCCGGTGTCCTGGGATCAAGCCCCGCATCGGGCTCCCTGCTCTGCGGGAAGCCTGCTTCTCCCCTCCCTCTCCCCCTGCTTGTGTTCCCTCTCTCGCTGTGCCTCTCTCTGTCAAATAAAGAAATAAAATCTTTAAAAAAAAAAAGAAATGACATAATTTTTCAAAATGGAAACTTTTATTATTATATATGTGTACTTCTGTGATAAAAATAACTCACATTCATTGAAGATAAATTTATAAAGCACACAAAACTATAAAAATAACAAAAATAAACTTTAATCCCTTCAGTGACCTAGCTTTATAAGTATTTTTAAAAAAATGGACTGCAACTGTACCACAAATTAAATTCTTCTAACCAACTTTTCCAAATTCATCTGCATGCAATAAATAACTAGTTTATCTGGAAAGGGATCTAGAGGATGGGCAAGAAATTCAGTTTGCAAATTTTACAAAAACATTCAATTGCTCCTGGAAATCTTTTTGGTTTCCTGACATAAAGACGTTATTGGTCATCAGAAAAAGCAGCCAATTTCTCAGCATTAGTCTGATTTCAAAGCAGCCCTGCCCTACTTTCACTTTCAGTCCACTTATATTAATAGAAGATAAAGTATTAGATTTTGTCCTGAAGTTGACACCAGAATTTTGCATCCATGAAGAAGGTAAGGATAAACTTTAGACCTTATCATTTACAAAATATGAAGCAGGCTGACAGAAAGTTAGGGAGAGCAAAGAGAGGAGAAAAAAGGAGAATTGGTGAGTTCTCTGTTTCTCTCAGAGAGTTCCATAGAGCCCCCAACTCTACTGACATGCTGGTCATTTTCTCAGCCCATATTCCTGATAGCTTGGATAAGAATCTGAATTTTAGATCAGGCATTAAATCATTCATATTTACCACAAAAGTGTCTGGATTACATTTGTTAACTATGACCTAAAAGAGGCAGCAGTTCTTTTCTTTTCTTTCTTTCTTTTCTTCCACCCTCTCTCGCTCCCTCTCTCCTCCTCTCCTCACTTCTCCTCTCCCTCTCTTTCTTTCTCTCTCTCTCTTTCTTTTCTCTTTTTGAGGCAGAGCATTTACAATGAAATGTCCTAAGTAGCCTTTTTATTAGTGTAAGAACTTTTGCAGTACTTTTTAAGCCTTCAAATTAAAGCATAACATAGAAACAGAAAAGTGCTCAGCTCAAAAGTATATAGTAGGTGAAACACACAAAATAAAGCCATCCCTGTACTTATTACTTAGGTTAAAAATAGGGAGTACTCCCAATATCCCAGAAACTTGTGCTTCTTCTACTCAACAACTCCACCCTTCTCAAAGATGCCTACTCTCCTTACTTTTCACATCAGAGACTAAGTTTGTTCATTTGTGAATTATATAAGTGGAATCAAACAGAATGTTTTCTGTTGTGTCCCACTTATTTTATTCAACATTATGACTGTGAAATGTATCCATGTTGTTGGGTTTAACTGTAGTTTGATTATTTTCATTACTATAATACATTCTGTTGTACAAATAGGCCAGTATTTAGCTATTTTACTGCGGACGGACATTTGGGTTATATTGAGTTTGGAGTCATTACACATATTGCTGCTATGATCATTCTATATATGTTCTTTATGCACATGTACCCATGTATCTGCTAGGCATACACTTAGGAGTGAAATGACCAGGTCACAGGGAACTTTTTGTCAGCTTAAGTAAATGATTCCAGTTTTCCTGAGTGCACTGTAAATCATCCTGAATTTTACAATGGTTTCTGAAAAAGAAACAGCTTTTCAAGAAGAGCGTTACAACTCGGCAATAATTTCTATATATTTAATGATTCTACCTTTTCATAGTGGCAGATGAATTAAACAAATATACTTTATATTGGCTTGGGAGTGACGTACTTATGACAACTAGCAAAATGTGTGAAATAAACTGTGTTGTGAATAGAAGTTTCTGATTCAACAGGCTCTGTATAATACCCCAAGAAGAGGAGTAAGATGGCTGGAAAGGAAAGAGGGGAAGAAGACAAGACAAAGGAAGGAAAAGATATGGATTAAAAAAAGAAAGAAGGAAAAGAAAGGATGCTGATCATGCTAAAATTTGGTGAAATATACTAGACATATACACTCAGCAAAAAATTGGCACCAGCGTAAAGAGAGCAGCTCTCCTTGGTTACAAGGACTTGATATCCTTCTTCAGGTCTGGTCACTGCTCCTACAGTTTGGGAAGGATATTTCCTGGGTAGCCGGGCCACACACTGACCTAAGTCTGGCATTTGGGTTACTGGAGCATTCCAAGTTACACAGAGGAAACCCATCTACACCCAGAATCCACAGAGTCCTGAGACTTTGGACCCTTCAAAGAGTACTCAGGATAAGCCTAGATCAGAGAATTCTGTACACTTCGTCATGCGAGCCTTTTTCTTAGCTCATGCTACCTCTGTTAGGTGCCTTTCATCAACACAAATGCTGATTTTGAAGCCCTTGGTAGTATAATGAGTGACAAGTAGAGCAAGTGTAAATTTTGTAAGTTTAGCCAGCAGATTGATGTGATACCCAAAGTCACACATTTAAAAAAAAAAAGTATTTAAAAATTTTAATTCCAGGAGGGGCGCCTGGATGGCTCAGTCATTAAGCGTCTGCCTTCGGCTCAGGTCATGATCTCAGGGTACTGGGATCGAGCCCCGCATCGGGCTCCCTGCTCAGTGGGAAGCCTGCTTTTCCCTCTCTCACCCCCCTGCCCCCGCTGCTTGTGTTCCCTCTCTCGCTGTGTCTCTGTCAAATAAATAAATAAAATCTTTAAAAAAATTTTTAATTCCAGGGTAGTTAACATACAGTGTTACATTAATTTCAGGTGTATAATAAAGTGATCCAACAATCCCATCTATTATTCAGTGCTCATCAAGATAAGTGTACTCCTAATCCTCTTCACCTATTTCACTCATCCCTCCACCCACCTCCCCTCTGGTAATTATTGGTTTGTTCTCTATAGTTACGAATCTGTTCCTTGGTTTGTCTCTTTCTTAACTTTGTTCATTTGTCTTGTTTCTTAAATTCTACATATAAGTAAGATTATATGGTATTTGTCTTTCTCTGACTGGCTTATTTTACTTAGCATTATACTCTCTAGAGAACTACATCCATGTTGTTGCAAATGGCAAGATTTCATTCCTTTTTATGAATGAGTAAAATTCCATTGTGTGTGTGTGTGTGTGTATATATATATATATATGTATGTATATATATATACACACCACATCTTCTTAATCCATTCATCTATCGATGGACACTTGGACTGCTTTCATAGTTTGGCTATTGTAAATAATGCTACTATAAACATAGGGGTGCATGTATCCTATTGAATTAGTGTTCCCATATATTTTGGGTAAATACCCAATAGTGTGATACTGGATCAGAGGGTAGTTCTATTTTTAGTTTTTTGAGGAATATCCAAACTGTCTTCCACAGTGGCTGGCCCAGTTTGCATTCCCACCAACAGTGCAAGAAGGCTCCTTTTTCTCCACATCCTTGGCAACACTTGTTGTTTCCTATATTTTAAATTTTAGCCATTCTGACAGGTGTGAGGTGATATCTCATTGTAGTTTTGATTTATATTTCCCTGATGATGAGTGCTGTTAAGCATCTTTTCATGTCTGTGTTGGCCATCTGTATGTCGTCTTTGGAGAAATGTCTGTTCATGTCTTCTGCCCATTTCTTTTTTTTTTTTTTTTTTTTGAGAGAGAGAGACAGAGAGAGAGCTAGTGTGTGCACGAGTGGGGAGGGGCGAGGGAGAGAGAGAGAATCTTCAGCAGGCTCTACGCTCAGTGCAGACCCAATGTGAGGCTCAATCTCACAACCCTGAGATCATGACCTGAGCCAAAATCAAGAGTCAGACACTTAACAGACTGAGCCACCCAGGTGCCCCTCTTCTGCCCATTTTTTAGCTGGATTATTTGGTTTTTTGGTGTTGAGTTGTATCAGTCCTTTATATATTTTGGATGCTAGCCTTTTATCAGCTATGTCATTTGCAAATATCTTCTCCTATTCAGTAGGATGTCTTATAGTTTTGTTGGTTGTTTCCTTAGCTGTGCATCAGCCTTTTATTTTGATGTAGTCCCAAATTTATTTTGGCTTTTGTTTCCCTTGCCTCAGGAGACATAACTAGAAAAATGTTATAGCCGATGTCAGAGAGACTCCTCCCTATGCTCTCTTCTAGGACTTTTTTGTTTTCAGGTCTCACATTTAGGTCCTTAATACATTTTGAGTTTATTTTTGTGTATGGTATAAGAAAGTGATCCGGTTTGATTCCTTTCATGTAGCTGTCCAGATTTCCCAGCACCATTTGTTGAAGAGAAAGTCTTTTTTCCATTGCATTTTCTTGACTCCTTTGTCAAGGATTAATTAATCATAAAAACATGGGTTTATTTCTGGGTTTTCTATTCTGTTCCATTGATCTATGTGTCTTTTTTTGTTCCAGTACCATATTGTTTTGATTACTGCAGCTTTATAGTATATCTTGAAATCTGGGATTATGATACCTCCAGTTCTATTCTTTTTAAAGATAGCTTTGGGGCACCTGGGTGGCTGAGTCGGTTAAACGTCTGCCTTCGGCTCAGGTCATGATCCCAGGGTCCTGGGATCTAGCCCCCCACTGGGCTCCCTGGTCATCAGGAAGCCTGCTTCTCCCTCTCCCTCTGCCTCTACCCCGGCTTGTGCTCTCTCTCTGTCTCTCAAATAAATAAAATCTTTAAAAAAAAAAATAAAGATAGCTTTGGCTTTTGGGGGTCTTTTGGAGTTCCACACAAGTTTTAGGATTGTTCTTCTGTGAAAAATGCTATTGGTATTTTGATAGGTATTGCATTAAATGTGTAGATTGCTTTGGGTAATATAGACATTTTAATGATGCTTGTTCTTCCAATCTGTGAGCATGGAATGCTTTTCCATTTCTTTGTGTCCTCTTCAATTTCTTTCATAAGGTATTGTTGGATTCAGTTTGCTAGTATTAGGATGAGGATTTTTACATCTATGTTCATTGGAGATATTGGCCTGTAGTTCTTTCTTTCTTTTTCTTTTTGGAGTGTCTTTATCTCATTTTGGTATCAGGGTAATGCTGGCCACACAGAATGAATTTGGAAGTTTTCCTTCCTTTTCTATTTTTTCAAATACTTTGAGAAGAATGGATATTAACTCTTCTTTAAACGTTTGATAGCGTTCACCTGTGAAGCCATCTGGTCTTGAACTTTTGTTTGTTGGGAGTTTTTTTTATTACTGATTCAATTTCATTGCTGATAATTGGTCTATTCAAATTTTTTATTTCCTGATTTAGTTGTGGGATGTTATATGTCTCTAGACATTTATCCATTTCTTCTAGGTTGTCCAATTTGTTGGCATATAGTTTTTCATAATATTCTCTTATAATCCTTTGTATTTCTGTGGTGTCATTTATTATTCCTGCTCTTTCATTTCTGATTTTATTTGAATCCTTTCTTGTTTTTTGATGAGGTTGGCTAAAGATTTATCATTTTTGTTGATCTTTTCAAAGAATCAGCTCCTAGTTTCATTGATCTATTCTATTGTACTTTTAGTTTCTATTTTGTTTATTTCTGCTCTAATCATTATTTCCTTCCTTATACTGGTTTTGGGTTTTGTTTGTTCTTTTTCTAATTCCTTTAGGTATAAGGCTAGTTGTTTATTTAAGATTTTTTTCATTTTTGAGGTAGGCATGTATTGCTATAAATTTCTCTCTTAAAACCATTTTTGGGGGTGCCTGGGTGGTTCAGTATGTTAAGCATCTGCCTTCGGCTCAGGTTATGATCTCAGGGTCCCGGCATCAGAGTCCTGCACTGGGTTTCCTGCTCAGCGGAGCATCTGCTTCCCCCTCTCCCACTCCCCCCTCCTTCCTGTTCGTGCACTCTCTCTCTCTCTCTCAAATAAATAAATAAAATCTTAAAAAAAAAAACAAAACCACTTTTATTGCATCCCAAAGATTTTGGACTGCTGTGTTTTCATTTTCATTTCTATGTATTTTTTTTTATTTCCCTTTTGGTTTCATGCTTGACTCATTCATTATTTAGTAGCCTGTTATTTAATCTCTATGTATTTGTGTTTTTTCTAGACTTTTTTCTTGTGGTTGATTTCTAGCTTCATAGTGTTGTGGTCAGAAAAGATGCATGGTCTGACTTTGAACTTTTTGAATTTGTTGAGACTTGTTTTGTGGATTAATAGGTGATCTCTTCTGGAGAATGTTCTGTGTGCACTTGAAAAGACTATGTATTTTGCTGTTTTAGGATGGAATGATCTGAATATACCTGTTAAATCCATTTGATCCAATATGTCATTCAAAGCTACTATTTCCTTGTTGATCTTCTGTCTGTATGATCTGTCCATTGTTGCAAGTGGGGTGTTGAAGTCCCTTACTATTATTGTATTACTATCGGTTACTTCCTTTATGTTTATTAACCATTTTATGTACTTGGGTGCTATGTTGGTTGCATAAATTCTTATGATTGTTATATCTTCTTGTTGGATTGTCTCCTTTATGATTTTATAGTGTCCTTCTTTGTCTCTTGTTACAGTCTTCATTTTAAAGTCTTTTTTGTCTAAATATTGCTACCCTAGCTTTCTTTTCACATTCATTTGCACAATAAGCATTTCTCCATCCCCTCACTTTCAATCTGTATGTGTCTTTAAGTCTGAAAAGAGTTCTCTTGTTGGCAGCCTTTAGATGGGTCTTGTTTTTTTATACATTCCGTCACCCTATGTCTTTTAATTGGAGAGTTTAGTCAATGTACATTCAAAGTAATTTTTGATAGGTATGTAATTATTGCCATTTTGTTACTTGCCTTATGGTTGTTTTTGTAGTTCCTCTCTGTTCCTTTTTTCCCTTGCTTTCTTCTCTCATGATAAGGTGATTTTCTTTAATGAGAAACTTGGATTCCTTTCTCTTTATTTTTTGCATATCTTTTACTGGTTTTTCATTTTTGGTTATCATTAGGTTTATATGTAACATCTTCTGCACAGAGACTCTATATTAAGTTGATGGTTGCTTAAGTTTGAACCCATTCTCTATTCCTCGCCCTTCCCCACCTCTGTTTTAGGTATATAGTGTCATACTTTACATCCTTTTATTTTATGAGTCACTCGACTTTTACAGATATATATATATATATATATTTTTTTTAAGATTTTATTTATTTATTTGACAGAGAGAGAGCACAAGCAGGGTGAATGGCATGCAGAGGCTGAGGGAGAAGCAGGCTCCCTGCAGAGCAGGGGGAGACTGAGGATCCCAGGATCATGACCTGAGCCGAAGGTAGACGCTTAACCGACTGAGCCACCCAGGCACCCAGATATATTTATTTTTACTGCTTTTGTGCTTCCTATTTTTCTTACTCGTATTTATCCTTCCCTTCCACTCAAAAGAGTCCCCTTTAATATCTTGCAGGGCTGGTTTAGTGGTCATGAATTCCTTTAAATTTTGTCTGGGAAACTCTTTATTTCTCCTTCTATTCTGAATGATACCCTGCTAGATAGAGTATTTTTGGTTGTAGATTTTTCCGTTTCAGCACTGTGAATGTTTCATGCCTCCGCCTTCTGTCCTTCAAAGTTTGTACTGAAAAATCTGCTGACAGCCTATTAGGATCCCTTGTATGTAACTGTTTTCTCTTGCCACTTTTAAAACTCTTTATCACTACTTTGTGCCATTTTAATTACTCTGTGTCATTTATGAAGGAAGAATAAATATCTTTAACCTTTAGGGTTCTTGCAAGAGTCAGTAAGATCATGTGATTAAGACATCTGGACCAGGGCTGGACATAGTAAGGGATTCAATAAAGGTTAAGAAGCACTAGAAGGCTATTACAGAAGTAAATCTTTGGACACAGGTCATACCCCATTAGTCATTACTAGCAAGTAAGGCCATGATAAAGAAAGAGTTGTGCCATCCGCCAATGCTAGTCTTTGTATTGAGATGACACAGGGTGTCTCATCCCCCACTGGGCCAACATGCAGGATGACCCTGTGTCAGGGGATGACTTGTGGTCTAGTAGTCTCTTCAGAGACTCTTTTTGATTTACTGGAGCCTGGCTCACATGAGTCCGGTGAAAAAACTCACCAGTGGTCAGTGAATTAGGAAGCATTAAAGAATCTCTACAAGATTCTCAATTATCTCACTGAGACATTAATTTGCATTTTCTTCACTATAAATGAGACGGAGTACCTTTTCATGTTTATTTGCTATTTTGTTTTCCAGTGAAATCCCTGCAGATGTCTCTCTTGAGCAGTCTTTTTCACCTTGATTTGTAAGAATTATGAGTTTTTATTGGTTAGGTGAGTGCAAATGTCATCTATTCTGTGACTGCCTTTTAACACTTTTAAGAGTGGTTTTCCATGAAAGATGAACCTAGTTTCGATATAGTCAAACTTAATATTTTACTTTATGGAGCTGGTGGTAAGCTATGTATGTGTTCTGTAAGAATTATTTTTCTCAGGGTGCCTGGTTGGCTCAGTTGGTTAAGCATCTGCCTTCAGCTCAGGTCATGATCTCGGGGTTCTGGGATCAAGCCCCACGTTGGGCTCCCTGCTTAGCAGGGTGTCTGCTTCTCCCTCTCCCTCTGCTTCTTCCTCTCCCAGCTCTTGTGCTCTCACTCACTCTCTTTCTCCTTCTCAAATAAATAAATAAAATCTTTAAAAAAAAAAAAGAATTATTTTTCTCATCTAAGGTCATGGCTTTATCTATATACATTAAATAGTTTTCTTCCCCATTCCTGTGATTAAATTGTATTGGGAAATTGTACCCACCTCTAAAAATATACTTTAGACCCATATTTCACACCATCTGAAAATAGCAATTTTCAGTGAATTATAGATCTAAAAGTGAAAGGTAAAATAATATTTTAGAAAATAACACAGGTAAATAACACAAAGACTCCAGATGACAGAAAAATTCCTACAGAACACACACACCACCACCACCACAATAATTTACAAATAATAACAGTTTTCGTTGATTATTTTCAATCTTTATACTTTTTTTCCTCATTCTACTTGCACACTGGAATGGACAGACCACCCTATACTGTGAAGTCAGCTTCACTTTGAAAATGTCTTTATTTGGCATTCTTTTTGGAAACATTTTTACTGAGTAGAGAATTGTGGTTGCACATTCTTTTTCATTCAGTACTTTAGACATGTTATTCCACTTTCTTCCTACTTGCATATATTTTAGGAAGAAGTCCTCTGACATTCCAATTTTTGGTCTTCTGTGGTAGTGCTTCTTTTTTCTCTAGCTGTCTTTAAGGTTTTCTCTGAATAAGTGGACTTCATGAATTAGACTATGGTGTGCATAGGTGTGTTTTTGCATGTTATTTATTCTTCATGGGGTTGGTTCTCTAAACCTCTGGAAATGCAGTTTCTTGTCTTTAATTAATTTTGGAAAAATTGTATATCCCTTTCTTATTCTCTTCTACTTCTGCTATTCCAATTACATGTATATTAAATTTTTTGATATCACTCTATGGGATGTCTTTGAGTATCTCTAAAAGACAATCCTCCCTCACACACACACTCCCCTTCAAATTTTTTTAAAGATTTATTTATTTATTTTTAGAGAGAGAAAGAGAGAGCAAGAGCGGGGGTAGGGGCAGTGGGAGAGGGAGAAAGAGTCCTCAAGCAGACTCCCTGCTGAGTGTGGATCCTGATATGGGACTTGATCCCAGGACCCTGATGTCATGACCTGAGCTGAAATCCTGAGTCAGCCTTCTAACTGACTGAGCCACTCAGGCGCCCCTTCCCTCAAGTTTTTAAGTCTCCCCACTTTATGTGAACTCTCTAATACCAAAGAAATTGTAAAAAGGAAACACCGAGCCAGGAATAACTTTTTTCTCTTTATGAATGGGACCTGAAGAGGCTTTAGAGTGAGCCTATTGAATAATGAGACCTGAAACCTAAAATCAAAACTTTGAAATACCGGCGCCTGGGTGGCTCAGTCGTTAAGCGCCTGCCTTCGGCTCAGTTCATGATCCCAGGGTCCTGGGATCGAGCCCCGCATCAGGCTCCCTGCTCAGCAGGAAGCCTGCTTCTCCCTCTCCCACTCCCCCTGCTTCTGTTCCTGCTCTCGCTGTCTCTCTGTCAAATAAACAAAATCTTAAAAAAAAAAACAATAACAACTTTGAAATATCTTTTAAATAACCTACATATAACTTAAATGGACCAGCCCTGGCAAGCACTGCAAACGTATAAAGGGGGTACTTCTTGAGGTGTGGCCCAACAACAGTGCACTCACATATGTCTTCACAGCAAAAGAGATGCGGTGGGCCATTGAGGGGCCATCCCAGGAGACTGTTGTGAAGGTGTTCTCTGGACTGGGTCTCTGGGACAAGAATGAGATGCTTTTTCACATCAGGCCCATTTATAAGTCCCTGAACTGTTGGAAGTCAGGGCAGTGTCTAAGCAGGGTGCTTCTGGAAGAAAGAATGACCAGGTGCCTGGAGCTGGACTCCAGGGAGTGGTTGTGGCCATCATCAGTGATCAAGCTATATCCTACCTCATTTAAGGGTGGATGCACCCTTAGAGGCACCATGGGTTCGAAAAGACTAGAGAAGGGGCACAATGAACCTGTCAGGGCCTCTCCTCGCAGAAAGTGGCATGAGGGAAACGGGCATGAGGGAAACTGGATTTTTATACATTCATATGTAATCCTAGCATTCCAGTATCTAAGAAGTCTTACCAGAGGCTCTACCTTCCCTTAAATATTCATCCTACAAATTAAAAACTCTGTAATTTCAGTTTTCCTTTTAAGCTCCATGTTCCAGGTACAGGAAGAACAAACTGGGGTTGTACTCTGTCTCTCTAGTGATGTAATCTTATTCCAGCTTGTGAGCAAAGCCATATATTTACACAGCCAACTCATTAAGCATTTTCCATGCCATACATTTTGTGTAGTTCTGAAAGCCTAGCCTTTGATTCTGTTTTTATGCCTAGCAATATCCAAGGTACTGTTTAGTTTTGCTTTGTTTTTATTGTTTTGTCACAGCAGGCTTCTCCAAGTCTAGAATTACCCAGGCCTATAAATCTTGTCCCTTAGGGGCAATTATTCCTTTGTACCTACATTTCTTTCAGTTGAAAAACTGCACTCAACAGAATTCTAAACCGAAACAGCTTCAAGTTTGGGCTTGTCTGAAAGATCCAGCACATCTGCAGCTTTCTGGTCTTCCACCAAGCTTTGCGTACAGGATATCCTGTCTGAGAATTTCCAGTAGGCCCCAAAGCAGAGTACGCTTTGTGCCACATAAGCACACTTTCTAAAACAAGATGCCAGATCATTTTATCTGGAGTTAATAAAATATGAAAAAATATGAAAATTTTATTAATTTCATATAAATATGAAAATTTAACTTCATTTCAGTTAAATCAAGCCTCATTAACTTCCTTTTGTTTATGAAATCATGTTAATAATTCTTCCTTTACTTTTGTACTTTGTGACTTTTTGTACTTGTACTTTGTGACTCAGACTTACAGAATATATTTTTGTACTTTTGTACAAAAATTGTACTTTTGTGACTCAGACTTACAGAATATATTTTTTAAATATATTTTTCCTTGCTACAATTTCCCAGCATGGAAGCTGGGTGAAAGACTCTGAATTTATTTTTCAACAACAACAACAACAACTTAAAAATAATATTAAAAGTGAGTTAATGGTAAATGTTAAAATATGATAAAAATAACTAATAAAATATTGATTGAAATGTTAAAAGAACTAACTAGCCGTATATTCTTCATCTCTAGAGTCATATTTTTGTAGTGTAGTGTCATGGAACAAAATAAAAAGCAAAAATGAGAGGTAGAGGCAGACAGACGGACAGACAGGTAAGGGGCTTTTTTGATTCAGTTGGTGAGGAAGGACCCTTCTTTGGGGCTTGGGGCAGTGCCCAACTCTCATTCTGCATCAATCTCTGTGTCTCAGTAAGTACGTTGTCACTAAACTCAGCCCAGTGAAGATTCAACTCTAGAAATTGCTCCGTTTAGTTTCAGATCTTTTAAAAAAGCTGTCTCTGATACTGTTGCATACTTTTAGAACTATGATGGAATTTTCAGCTCTAAATATTTATGATTCTATTTTATAAGATGAGCTCATGGCAACCCAGGTAGAGGTTATATTTTTCTAGCCGCTCTTGCACTAGAAAAAGGAAGAACAAACTAAACTCAAAGCTAGCAGAGGGAAATCAATAGTAAGAATTAGAGATAAATGAAATAGAGAATAGAACAACCATAGAGAAAATCAATTACCATCCTTCCCTTCTCCTTCACTAATAGAATACCTGCTTGTTTGCTGTGTATATGTGTTCCTAGGATGCTCATAGCAATTCCAGCTTCCCCTGTGGCTGGATCTGATAATGCAATAACTTACGATCTATTGTTTTTAAGTAGAAGTGATGAGTTCTTAAAGGAGGGGCCTATCCTTCTTTCTCGTCTCCAATCTGCTCTTACTACAGATATGATGGCATACTGCATAGATGGCTAAGCATATGATAGAAGAGTCCTGGGCCCCAATCTTGTGAAACACATCTATCCTGCCAGTTATGCACTATTGATCCTAGAATTTATGTAATAGACTAGCATCCTTAATATATTTAGTAGCATATTTGTTTGTGAGGCTTTTTTTTTTTTTGGTTTCTCACAGCTAAACCTAATTCTAACTGATTTGGTTACTCTAGTATTACTTTGAGGGCAGAGGCCACAGTTGATAAATGATTTTGTCCCAGGAAACAAGCAGTTTCAGGTACATGATAGATGCTCATTCAGTATATTTCACTAAATAAAAACACAGTATGAATAGGACTGGATGTCAAGGAATAACAACATGAAAGCATACCATTCAAAAAATACTAGGTGATCTGGAGCCCTTGACAAGACACTGGTCATGCAAGGAAAGAGCCTTCTAGCAATTGCCGGTTTATGGGATAAGAAATAAGAGGAAACCATCTCGTCATACTAAATCCATTAGAGAATGTATCATTGATATAGGAGGGTCAATAGAAAGCCCCTGTATATTACTGATGAAAGAGTACATGGAGTAATCAGTGTTGCTGAGAAAGATTATTCTGCAAGATAAGTGGCTGCAAAGCATGGCATAATGAAAGAGACTTCACTGATTTCAAATCCTGGATCTACCACTTATTCATATGTAAATCTGAGCAAATTTCTCAGTCTTTCTGAACTTCACTTACTACATATGCAAAATGGGCATAATAAGCCCAAACTTGCAAGGTTCTTATAAACACAAGTGAGGTCAGGTATGTCAATGTATGTGTTACAGAGCTCAGGGCAAAGTAGGTTCTCAATACATGATAAGCGTTGCTTGAATTTTATTTTTATTATGGAAATAAAACTTTGAAGGCTGGCAAAATCTGCTGTTTCTTTACTACCATCACCAGAGATTACTGAATTGTAGGTCCCTCCAGGATGTTGCCAGGATGTTGCCCTGGGTTCTTTTCTCTCCTCCATTTATACCCTCTCAAAATGATCTCATCCAATCTCTGGACTTTCAATGTCACTTTATTCTGATACCTCTCAAATTGATATTTCTTGCCTTGATATCTTTTCTGAAATTCAGATGCATAGATCAAATAACCACCTGATTTCTTTACTTTTTTGCAAGCTGTCCACTTAAAGTGATGTTTACAATATCAGCCTTGATCACTCCTAAACCCAAATGAAATCAAGGAAAACAAAGCAAAATAAAAGCACACTTCTTGCTTTTTCATTCCTCTTCTTCTCAATAGTGTACCACCAACCTGAGGGTCTCAAGCCCCAAACCTTACATCCCTCACTTAGTTTACCTCCCACATCCAATCCATGTATCAGTCTTCTTGTTACTCTTGCTTAATATATCTCAAAGCTGTCTCTTTCTCTCCATTTTTATTACCATCCTAGGCTGGGTCACCCTCCTCTTTTGCCTGAAATACTTGTTTCCCCCATCCCCCGATGTCCTTCTTTCTTCCACTTTGACCCCCTCTAATAAGTTCTCTTCAAAACAACCAGAGTGATCATTAATCTAGTTGCTTTTAATACCCTACTTAAGCCTGCATTATACTTACATAAGATACGTACTCCTCAAAGGCACACCATGACCCAGTCTTTCTTACTTCTCCAAACTCATCTTTAATATTTTCTCCACCATGGTCATACCACAGCCACCCTAGCCTCCTTTTTAGCCTTGCAAATTGCAATTCCTTTCCTATCTCCAGGTCTTTGCATTCATGGTTCACTCTGCCTGCAATGCTTGTTGCTCCCTCACCCAGTGGCTCCTTTTCTTCAAGGCGCTACACAAATGTCAGTTCTCAAAGAGGTCTTCCCTGCCTATCCTGTCTCAGGTTGCCCCTCCACATAAACTTAACACAATATGAACATATTTACTTATGTCTTTACTTATTCTTTTTCTTCTTCTATTAACATTAAAACCTGTAGAGGAAGAAATCCTACCTGATTCTTTGCTGCCCATTTCCAACAACAAGGACAGTATGTAGAACATAGTAGGCACACAATAATTGCTTCTTTACCTGAATTTAAAAAAAAAAAAGGCAAATCAGAATGTTTATCTATGAGCTCGCTGGCTTTAGCTAGCTTTCATGAAAATTCTAATTACAGCAAAGTCCCGTGGTGTTGCAGAATACCTTACAGACTAACATATCCAGATCCTACAAAGTCAATGAGTATGGCTTAATGTAAAGAGCATCTAATGCTGGGCATGTACAAAACGTTGTAAGGAAAACAGAGGACACCTAACTGAGTTTCATGGGCAGAAAATGACAATATATAAGCAATATCAACCACCCATCCATACTTCTACCCTGGTTCTATGCAGGGATCTCAGAAGTTCTGTTCCCCTCAAGCACAGGAAAAATAAGTGGGAATATGTGTGAGGTTAATGTTCTTCTTAGAAAATATTTTAACCGCTGCTGAGGTCCCTTGAATTAGCTATGATTCACAGCATCTTCAAAACAAGTAAGAAGTGAGATGCAGTCACAACCTTTTATGAAGGCTTCTAAAAGTATGGTTTTGTTTTACCCATGCCTTTCTCCTCATACTCCTTCCATTAGGACCAGATTTTACCTGCCTGGCCATAGCTGGTTATACATTAGCAGTCTTAGCACTTATTGATTATATGACTCCAAAGGGCAGGTATTTCTATTTTAGTCACTGCTGTATCTTCTGAGCCTTGAACATATCCCCAATGCCAGGAACATTAACAGGTACTTAATAAATAATTATTGAATAAATTATCTTGTTTATTCCTCAGACTATTTTAAGGTCTTGACCTAATTACAATGCTGTCAACTGGCTTAACTTCTTTAGGGAGTCATGATTGTTGACAGTCAAAAATCAATTCAAACCTATAATGAGATATCACCTCACACCTGTCAGAATGGCTAAAATCAAAAACACAAGAAACAAGTGTTGGTGAGGATGGGGAGAAAAAGGAACCCTTGCGTACTGCTGGTGGGAATGCAAACTGGTGCAGCCACCGCGGAAAAAAGGATGGACGTTCCTCAAAAAATTAAAAGTAGAATTACCAGAGGATTTAGTGATTCCACTACTGGGTATTTACTCAAAGAAAATGAAACCACTAATTTGAAAAGATGTATGCCCCCCTATGTTTACTGTAGCATTATTCACAATAGCCAAGATATGGAAGCAGCCCAAGTGTCCGTTGATAGATTAATGGATAAAATGTGGTGTGTCTGTGTGTGTACACACATTCACACAATGGAATATTACTCGGCCATAAAAAAAAGGAATGAGATCTTGCCATTTGCAACAACACGGATGGATCTAGAGGGTATAATACTAAGTAAAATAAGTCAGGGAAAGACAAATACCATGTGATTTCATTCATTTGTGGAATTTAAGGAACAAAACAGATGAACAAATCAAAAAGAAACAACCAAAAAACCCCAGACTCTTAAATATAGAGAACAAATGTGGTTGCGAGAAGGGACATGGAGGGGGGGTGAAATAGGTGAAGAGGATTAGAAATATACTTAATCGTGATGAGCACTAGTAATGTATAGAACTGTTGAATCATTATACTCTACACTTGAAACTAATAACACTGTACGTTAATTATACTTGAATTAAAGAAATAAATTTAAAAAACTCCTCTCCAGTGATATGTCATTCCTATGAGTTTGATTTGCCACGTGTATATATATGTTAAAGAAGTTTTATGTGTTTAGAAGACTCCAAAGATCGAAAATTCTCACTCATAAAAATCTTTAGCTACCTTGTCCCAAGAGTGTGCTTACTGCTTACTGTAACTCTGTTTTCTCTCTTCCTCAGGTTAGAATCCCAAAGCTAAAAATTCCAACATACCCAGGGAGTGTATCAAATGTTGTGGGTTTTTTCCCCCAAAACAGAGTTGTTTTGGTCTTTGACCAGCCAAAACATGAAAAAGAACTCCTAGCCCATACTGAGGATATTTTGGAAAACCAACTGGATCCTGAATTCCAGAAACAATCAATAATTTCTGTTCTTATATCTTTACCCATGCAAGGGCTAGGACCCTCAGGAAAGAAGTCAAGGTCACTGAGACTAGTGAGTCTCCTTGTCCAAAATCATATTTCTCTGTGGCCTGATATGTGCTAATTATAATATGTGTTCTTCAGTAGTTTTGTATCATTTTATATATATAAGTGTACTTATAAATATTCATACCCAGAGAGAAATGGGTATGTGTGACCTACGTGGATGCCATCAGTCATGGAACAGTGCCTTGCTTGGAGAACTCAGTAACAACACTGACCCAGTGTGAGATCTCAGTGGCCATGCAAAAGGCAGCTGACCACAGAGCAAGCAGATGGCCCAGCGAGTGAGGTTCCCCACAGACACATTCCATGCAGACTGTGAGGGGGTAGCTGTTGGAGTCTTCATGGAGCACTCTTCCGGGATGACCAACAGGAGTTCCAGAAGAAGCTTGTGGTACTTTTTCTTAGCATTCGCCCTTCCTGATTCTTGCCCTTCTAAAATGATGCCTGAATTTCTACATATTCAATCTACAGTTCATCTCCTACTCAGGGTAAAGTAGTGTGGATCCTCACAATAGAGAGAATTCTAGAGGACTCTATTTCCATCTTTTCCCTCAAAGCTTGAGGAATTTACTTAGGATCTTTCTGATCTCTCAAGCAAAATCAGCAGTGATTTCTCCTTTAGTGAGCTGTGGCATGGTTTCAGAACTCCCCCAAGTCACTCCTGAGCTAGAAGTTCTCTAGGTGTACTCACTTCTGTTTCCAGACAATTTCCTGGGACAGACTCTCTTAGCAAGCTGTTCTTTATGTTTATTTTTGTTTTAGTTGTGTCATTATATTGTTGAAGATAGAATCACAGAATGCTACAGCTTCTAGGAACTATAGAGAATAGGTCATGCAACTTCAACATTTCATAGATGAAGAACCTGAGACCCAGGGAGTTTGGAAGCTTTAGCAAGGTCTTGCAGAGAGTTTTCAGAACTGGCAGTAATCTCTTAGTTCTAGTTGCATTGCTTATGCTGCTTCACTAGGATGCTTTTCTTAAGAGGACTGCAGTTAGACCACCCACCTAGCAGGTTCTTTGGAATTTGATCTCCTCTGTTCCTTTCTTGTGGTGACATCCCTGTACATTTCCCTTGCAGGAAATCATAAAGAATAAGGAGAATTTCTTGCTGTAGAACAAAGAGGCATCTGTTAAATACTGCCAAGCTAAACTTGATCAGCTTTCAAAGGCTCTAAGAGAAAGTATTTCAGCAGGAACCTTCTCTGTTCCTGGAGGGCACAAGCTCTACAGGCAAGCAAAGGAAAGGACTGAATGGAAATATTTGCAGGTGCCCAGGAAAGGAACTGAGGGTAAGGAATAAGGGCGGCATGGGGAGTCTACAGAATAGAGTCAGAGGTGTCTCCAGATAATCTGAGAGCATAGCACCAATTGTGGGTAATAAACAGCATGGGGATATCATGACAGCATTAGCTTTTAAGGCCCACTATTTGCTATTTACTCCTGAGGAGAGTGGAAATGCCTATTCCCAAATAAACAGTATGGATTTCTGAAATCCACAAGAGAACAGAAATTATTTATTTCTTCGTCCAACAATATGACAGTCATTGTGCCAAGGGCTGAGGATTTATGATGTAGTTAGAATCCTTGATGTAGTTAGAATCCTTGCACTCAAGGTGATCAAAGTGAGAGAGAGTCAAATAAATAGACAACTGCACAGAGAGTGGTAATACTTAAGGGCCTTTGATCCTGGGCTGCACTGGTGTTAGGAATAAATGTAACAATAATACGCTACTGTAAACTGAACTGTTATTGCCTATAGTCATAGCATTAAGTTCTTTCTCTAGACGTTTTAATTTAATCCTCCAAAAAGTATTAGGAAGCATCTGCTCTTATTACCCACATTTTATAGATGTGAACTAAAAGGCATAGGCAGGTTAAAGCATTTGCTGGAAGTTACACATCTAGCAGGTAGCAGGAGAGAACATCGGCATGGATTAGAGTCTTCATTTTATGTTGGGCATATAGTCTAGGAAAACTTCCCCAAAGAGGAGGGGGGTGTAAATTTTGAAGTATTTGTACATGTTGTCCAGGTTGAGATGTTATCCAAAGGGAAGAGCCCTAGGTAAACACGCAAATATATGAAAGCACTGGAGATTGTGGGTTTGTACAGCTGCACCTAATTCTGACTGGCTGAAGCTTGAGTGGGTGGAAGGAAGGAGGATGAGGTTGGACCCTTTGATTCTTGCCCTTCTAATAAGGCAAGTTGAACAATCTGTAGGGGGATCAAGGAGCATTTTAAGTAGAAAATAAAAATGATATGGATGGCCTTGTTTGTATAGAACAAATCACCTCTGTGGAACTCTAGGTCCTTTGCTCCTTCTTGATCCCTCAGGCAAATGAGGTCCTTAGGAGCTTTTTGCAGTCATAGGCTGCATAAAGAAATCTATCCTGCAAACAGATAAAGCTCTCACCTCTGGGGACAAGGCCATAGCAGGCAAGAGCAGGGCTCCACTCTTGGGTGGGTAAGCTCCTGCAATGCCCTCTGACAGATGGAGCAAAGATCTTTCCAAAACGATGAGCTTCCCCTTCTTCTGTGGAATGCACACTCTTTTAAAACCTGAAAATAACAAGCTGAGTTGTACATGAGCCAGACCGTCAAGGCCTTTCCCATCATACTCTCAAACCTGCTCTTGATGATGTGGCCACCCTCTCTTTCAAATCTGATTTGGTCCCTGATCTCAAGAGGGTAAAGCTCAGGCCTGACCTTTTACCTTCTTTTCTTTCTAAAATCTGCATGGGGCAGTGCAGCAAGTCAGGAAGGAGGCAGCTGAGAAGGAACAGGCATGGCTCAAAGAGAAACAGTGGGAGCAGCAACAGCAGGTGGAGGCTCAAAAAAGAAGCCTCAAGGAGAACAACGCCCAACTAAGCAAGAAGCTGGAGAGGGAAACAGACAATGATCTGAGAGTACAGCAGACAAGGATACTGGAGCACAAACTCCATCAAAGTAAACCTCGCAGGAACCGTAATTCCTGGTGGCCATTGCCCTGGCACATCAGGAAGGAATGGGTGAAAACTAAAGCAAAATGGAAAAGAGAAGCATTACTGCCATTCATTGCATGTGATCCACTAAAAGTACTGAATCCTAGCATTTCAAGAGGTCTTTGAGTTGTGGTCCACACTGAGACCTTGGAGAGCCCAGGATGATCTTGGCCCTTCCAAGTCCCTGGAGAAGATAAATAACCTCTCCAATGTGCCATACTGGCGGGATTCTAGAATGGTCTCATGGAACCCAAATTAAACAGGGTTTCATGGATTATCAAGTAGATAATCCAACCAGGTGTTTTTGTTTTTGTTTTTGTTTTTTTTAGAGAGCGAGAAAGCAGGGGTGGGGATCTATTGTGTGTGGGGAGGGCAGAGAAAGAGAGAATCTTAAGCAGGTTCCAAGGCCAGCATGGAGCCCAACGCTGGGCTTGAACTCACAACCCTGAGATCATGACCTGAGCTGAAATCAAGAGTTGGACGATTAACTGACTGAGCCACTGAGGCACCCCAAACAGGTGTTTTTAATATAAGCAGCAACAGGGTGCTTTACCAAGATCACTGTCAATTATCAGAAACCCTATTACCACCAAAGATACTGACATGGATCCATGTCACTTGACTTACAAGTATCATATATGTCCAGGCTTAGAAATACAGGGGAATCTGATACCTTCTAAACTTGCTGCACAGCTTGCCTAAGTCACCACATGGCACCAGGGGAATTCTCTCTTTTCCCATTTAGAAGTGTTCATATCAGATGTCTTGATCAGCTTATAAGTTCCATTATTTCTACGATACAGGTGACCATGCTATCCCAAGGAGGACTGAAAATATATACACGTGAACTAATGGCTCCCTCCCAACCTGCAGTTTTGGTTCGAACATGATATTGCATTTGTCCCCATGCCTGGCTTAGCACCCTAGCAAAATGCTAACGCTGTGTGTGCATATTGATAAGGCTGGAAACTCCTTCCTCTGACCGCCCAGGTCAAGCCCAGAAGATACTCTCTGCTCCAAATATTATCCTCTATTGATCTAATAAGAAAGAATAGCTTTAGGGGCGCCTGGGTGGCTCAGTCATTAAGCATCTGCCTTCGGCTCAGGTCATGATCTCAGGGTCCTGGGATCGAGCCCTACATCGGGCTCTCTGCTCAGCGGGAAGCCTGCTTCTCCCTCTCTCACTCCCCCTGCTTGTGTTCCCTCTCTCGCTGTTTCTATCAAATAAATAAATAAAAATTTAAAAATAAAAAAATAATAAATAAATAAATCAGTGACTCAGGCCTGCATGCTAATGCAGCATTTAGAAAAAAAAAAAAAGAATAGCTTTATCATAAATATCATAAAATAGAGACAATTTACAAAGTTCTTACATACAAAATTTGACTCTTGAAAAAAATGTGGATTTTCGAAAGTTGACTTTTTCCTTTCCCCACAACCCTTTGCTTTAGATCCCAAAGGATTTGTCTAATGAAGGATTTAGGAAGAAATCTGAGGAGATGAACACAGAAATAAATCTTCTCAGAAATGTCACTGAGGTTACTAGGAAGGATAAAACTCCCTGGATTCCACAAAACCTGGACATACGTGCCACTGAAGCAGCCACAGATCTGTCTGTTCCTGCTAGACTTGTAGGTCAGAGTCTGAGGAGCCCGAGCTCACTGTTTAATTAGGATTAACTTTTCTCTCACAAAATTAAAGAATGCGGATACACGCTCCACCCTATTTTTGATGCGTATGCTTTTTAAGAGTTTCACCCAGGAGCATGTTAAACATAAAAAGTGCCTAGTAGAGGATGTATCAGTGCCTGACACACATTAGATAGATTCAATGTTGGTTTTATTAGTTAGTTTGAAATGAAACAACCTTTTATAACAGACACTGGCAAACTTTAGCCTACAGGCCAAATCTGTCTTGCTGTTTTTCTAAATAAAGTTTTATTGGAACAGCACCACAGTTATTCAATTACATACTGTCTGTGGCTGCTTTAATGACACAACAGCAGAGCTGAGTAGTTGCAACAAACACTGTATGACCCACAAAACCTAAAATATTTCCTTTTGGGCCCTTTACAGAAAAAGTTTGCCAACTGCTTAAGAGATAGACCAAATTTGCAATATAGGTAAAAAATACCTTGGGAAATAACTTCTCAAGAATGCTTCTAAAATCACAAAAGAAGAAAATAATATACATATACATGTATCTATATTATATATATTTTTTAGAATATATATATATCAAGTCAAGTCACCTCTAATTCACATTTATAAATTTAATGTGTTCTGGGGTTAAAAAAAGATGTTTTCGTGAAGATAGGTAGGCTACTACCTTTATACAAGCTTAAACGGAAATGCTTATAATGCTTTATTTATTTATCTTTTTAAAGATTTTATTTATTTGAGAGAGAGAGAGAGCAAGAGAGAGCACAAGCAGGGAGGAGAGGGAGAAGCAGGCTCCCCACTGAGGCTGAGCAAGGAGCCTGATGCAGGACTCATGACCTGAGCCGAAGGCAGATGCTTAACCAACTGAGCCACCCAGGCGCCCCTACAATGCTTTAAAAAATTGTCAGGATAATACAAAAGTGTAACAAAAAAGAACCATATTTGCTCCATATGAAAACCTCTTCTAGCTAGAGATGCAGTAATTAGACCAGTGTAGCACCAGGTCCTAACAAGACAGACAAGGCTGTAGAACATAGTCCAGAGATAGAAACAAATACTTTTAGGAACTATTTATCTTAACGGCTTTCAAGTCTGTGGGAAATAATGAACTGTCCAATAAATTGTCAAGACAACTTGCTAGCCCCTTTGAGAAAACAGAGATTAGATCTCATATTTATTATAGCAAAGTAAATTCCAGATGTACTATAGATTTAAACATGAAGATTGAAACCACAAAATTTGGAAATCCAAAATCCTTTTTAAAAATCTTGAAATGTGGAGTTCTTTCTAACCATGACATAAAGCCCAGAAGATATAAGACATATACAAAAGTACATAAAACTGAAATAAATCCTTTATGTCAAAAAAAGTCAAAAGACAAACAGCACTCTGAAAATATATTTTCAACTTGTATGTTTCTATGATACACTATGAAAGACATAAAACTCAGTATGTGAGTAGTTAACAGAAAATAAACACATAAATAAATACATGCTATTCAGCCCTACTCACAATTACAGAAGTGAAACTAAAACCACTGGCTATAATCTTTCATTTCTCAGATTGAAAGTTATGGGAAAAGAGTCTCTCTCACATGGGAATGTAAATTGTATAATTTCTATTGAGAGGTTGTTCTAATATTTCTTATACTTTAATGTAGTTGTGCCTTGATATAGCATGTTCATTTTTAGAAAAATACATGTGCCAAATTACACACACACACACACACACATACACACACACAAACACAAATGAGATCCATTGTGGCATTGCTCTTAATGGAAAGATTTGTAATATAAATGTAAATTTTTATAAATATAAGTGCTAATATAAAGTAGTACATATATGGAGTAGAATTCTGGGTGGCTGTTAAATAATCTGACAACAAAGTTTACATATACTAATACAGAACAATCTTCAAGGTATATTTTAAGGTGAAAAAAATGAGATGCAAAAGTATGTATATAGTATGGTTTATATGGAAAAAATTCATGAAAAGTAGTAACATTGGTTCCTTCTGGGAAGAACTGGGTGGGATCAAGAATGAGAGGGAAACATGAATTTTGTAAAGAAAGCTTATATTACTTATTCATAAATACGAAAAGAAAAGTATACTATAATAAAACTTCTAAAAACTAATAGGAATGTGAAACTGACCACTAATGATAAATTGCTCATTGTTCCTAGAAATCACATCAGGCAATTCAATGAGGGGCCTAAGGCTAAGAACCAGATACTGGAGAACACCAAAATTGCATCCTAATCTTGTTTTCACCTTGGCCTTGGCTTTTTAATCCCTATATTCACTTTAAAACAAAGGTTTAAAGTTTCTGGTGACCCTTTGAAATCTCAGCTAGAGTGGCTTCTATTTTCTATCCCTGAATTACACCTTTAAGGTGTTAGAAGGAGAATTACCAAAAAACGAGAACATGTTGGTGAGAGGGATCCCATCCCCCTGAAAACATTCAGTAGCAGCATCTCTCCTATATGTCAGGGCAGATGGGACAGGCTGCCATTGCAGAACTGGACCCCTGGTAATGCTGGGGATAAGAGATCCTGACCCATGGAGGGCAGGGGTTAGCACTTGAACATCAGAAGCCAAGGTACAGGGACAGTTGAGCAGCAAGGTTGGAATGACAGCCTGCTGGGTCTGACCATGAAGAATTCAGAAGATGATGAATAGAAGATGAATGGTCAAGAGGGATAGGAGAAAACAATCAATGAAGTCACAAACGGTTTATGAGGAAGTTATGGATTTATAGCCCCCCTTCATGTGTTACAACCCCTAGCCATGATGTGAGCCAATTTTAGCCCCTGAACTCATCACCTGGGGGACAGCCAGGTTCTCAGGAAGAAGAACCCTGAAACTCCAGGTCAAGAATAATGAACATGATTTCTCCTGCCCTCCCTCTAGCAGATCACTGACCATTTACTCAAGTACACATGCCTGGGAAGATGGGGATACTGAAACATTTAAAAACTCTTGACTCAGGATCCAACTTGGCATTGATACCAACATACTAGATAGACTCATAGCGTCAGTCCCCTGTTAAAGTGGGGCACATGGGTCCAGATAATAAAGAGAGTCCTGCATCAGCATAACTAACCGGAATCTAGTATTTGCTTCCAATTAGACAATAAAGTTCATCTGAGTACAGGGACCATTTTCTATGCATCCCCTCAGAGTATGTTTAGGAGTCAAATGTGCTAAATAAACTTTTACTATAAAGACAAAAGGATGACGCATACTAAATTTCAGTTGTAAGAATTATAGGAACTCTTCAAATGTAACAGGTACTTCACATTTTAGACACCAGACTAAGGTCTCCAAGGTGATTTAAAGGCTAGTGGAACAAAAGAAACTTTTCTGGTGACATCTCCTCCCCCGTGACCTTGGGTGTCACAGTAGCTGTGCCTCTATGAGGATGTTAACACATCCGCTCTAAGATTTCAAACTGCTCTATCCAGATATGACTTCAAGTGTTCAGAAGGAAGAGTAGCTTTACCTTTACAAGAGAGAAAGCAGGAGGGGAGCAAGATGGCGGAGGAGTAGGAGACCTGGATTTTGTCTGGTCCCAGGAATTCAGCTAGATAGGGATCAAACCATTCTGAACACCTACAAACTCAACAGGAGATCGAAGAAAAGAATAGCAGCAACTCTCTGAACAGAAAAGCGACCACTTTCTGGAAGGTAGGATGTGCGGAGAAGTGAATCTGAGGCGATATTCGGGAGGATAGACGGCGGGGGAGGGGGCCTCCGTCGGCCGCTTCTGGCAAGTGATAGAGCCGCGGAGCACAAAATCGGAACTTTTAAAAGTCTGCTCCGCCAAGGGACGTCACTCTGGTGGCTAAGCGGGGGGTGGAACCCTCGCGGGACAGTGTGGTCTCAGGACTGTGGGGTCACAGAAAGACCGGGGGTGCCTGAGTGTGGCAGAGCTCCCAGGTATCGGAGCAGGGAAGCCGGCTGCAGAGACGGACCCGAGATGCAGGCTCTCAGCTCGGGGTTGCCATAAACCGTGATCCGCGGCACAGTCGGGCCCCTGCTCCTCCAGCAGGGACCCAACAAGTGGCAGATCCGGGGAGACTCCCTTTCCTCCACCGGGAGGAGTGGCACGGGAGCGCACCACAGGGATCTGCTGGGTTTGGAGACTCCACACCGGGTCGGGTGCCAGAGATAGAAATGCTCGGTCACAGGCCAGGTGAGCACGGAGTGAGGCCGGAGACCGGGGAGATGGGAGTGACTGACTGCTTTTCTCTGGGGTTCCGCTGAGGACTGGGGCCCCAAGTTCTCGGCTCCTCTGGGGCGGAGATTGGGAGGCCTCCATTTTCACTCTCATCCTCCATAGCTGCACGGAAAGCTTGCAGAGAACAAAAGCTCCCCAGAGCAAACCCAAGCAGATCACTGAAGCCTGGCCCGGCAAGGGCGGGGCAATTCCACCTCTGGCAAAGACATTTGGGAACCACGGCAACAGGTCCCTCCCCCAGAAGATCAGCCAGAACAGCCAGCCAAGACCAAGTTTATCGATCAATGAGAATGGCAGAACTCCAGCGCTAGGGGAATACTGCACATAGAATTGATGGCTTTTTTACCATGATTCTTTAGTCTTTCAAAAAAAAAATTTTTAACTTTTTTTTTTCGAATTTTTCTTTATATATATATAAAATCAATGCACAGAAATCAGTTGCATTTCTATACACCAACACAAGACAGAAGAAAGAGAAATTAAGGAGTCAATCCCATTTACAATTGCACCCAAAACCATAAGATACCTAGGAATAAATCTAACCAAAGAGGCAAAGGATCTGTACTCAGAAAACTATACTCATGAAAGAAATTGAGGAAGACACAAAGCAATGGAAAAACATTCCATGCTCATGGATTGGAAGAAGAAATATTGTGAAGATGTCAATGCTACCTAGAGCAATCTACACATTCAAGCAATCCCCATCAAAATACCATCAACTTTTTTCAAAGAAATGGAACAAGTAATCCTAAAATTTGTATGGAACCAGAAAAGACCCTGAATAGCCAGAGGAATGATGAAAAAGAAAAGCAAAGCTGGCAACATCACAATTCTGGACTTCCAGCTCTATTACAGCTGTCATCATCAAGACCGTATGGAACTGGCACAAAAACAGACACATAGATCAATGGAAGAGAATAGAGAGCCCAGAAATGGACCCTCAACTCTATGGTCAACTAATCCTTGACAAAGCAGGAAAGAATGTCCAACGGCAAAGAGACAGTCTCTTTAACAAATGGTGTTGGGAAAATTGGACAACCACATGCAAAGAATGAAACTGCACCATTTCCTTACACTACACATAAAAATAGACTCAAAATGGTTGAAAGACCTCAGTGTGAGACAGGAATCCATCAAAATCCTTGAGGAGAACACAGGCAGCAACCTCTTCGACCTCAGCTGAAGCAACTTCTTCCTAGACACATCACCAAAGGCAAGGGAAGCAAGGGCAAAAATGAACTCTTGGGACTTCATCAAGATAAAAAGCTTTTGCACAGCAAAGGAAACAGTCAACAGAACCAAAAGACAACTGACAGAATGGGAAAAGATATTTGCAAATGACGTATCAGATAAAGGGCTAGTATCCAAAATCTATAAAGAACTTCTTAAACTCAACACCCAAAGAACAAATGATCCAATCAAGAAATGGGCAGAAAACAAGAACAGACATTTTTCCAAAGAAGACATTCAAATGGCCAACAGACACATGAAAAAGTGCTCAACATCGCTCAGCATCAGGGAAATCCAAATCAAAACCTCAATGAGATACAACCTCACACCAGTCAGAATGGCTAAAATTAACAAGTCAGGAAACGACAGATGTTGGCAGGGATGCGGAGGAAGGGGAACCCTCCTACACTGTTGGTGGGAATGCAAGCTGGTGCAGCCACTCTGGAAAACAGTATGGAGGTTCCTCAAAAAGTTGAAAATAGAGCTACCATACGACCCAGCAATTGCACTACTGGGTATTTACCCCAAAGATACAAATGTAGGGATCCAAAGGGGTATGTGCACCCTGATGTTTATAGCAGCAATGTCCACAATAGCCAAACTGTGGAAAGAGCCAAGATGTCCAACGACAGATGAATGAATAAAGAAGTGGTATATATATACAATGGAATATTATGCAGCCATCAAAAAGAATGAGATCTTGCCATTTGCAACAACGTGGATGGAACTGGAGTGTGTTATGCTGAGCGAAGTAAGTCAATCAGAGAAAGACATGTATCATATGACCTCACTGATATGAGGAATTCTTAATCTCAGGAAACAAACTGAGGGTTGCTGGAGTGGTGGGGGGTGGGAGGGATGGGGTGGCTGGGTGATAGACATTGGGGAGGGTATGTGCTATGGTGAGCGCTATGAATTGTGCAAGAGTGCTGAATCACAGATCTGTACCTCTGAAACAAATAATACAATATATGTTAAAAAAAAAAAAAGAAGAAGAAGAAGAAGAAGATAGCAGGAGGGGAAGAATGAAGGGCGCGAAATCGGAGGGGGAGACGAACCATGAGAGAGTATGGACTCTGAAAAACAAACTGAGGGTTCTAGAGGGGAGGGGGGTGGGAGGATGGGTTAGTCTGGTGATAGGTATTAAAGAGAGCACATTCTGCATGGAACACTGGGTTTTATACACAAATAATGAATCATGGAACACTACATCAAAAACTAATGATGTAATGTATGGTGATTAACAATAAAAAAATTTTTTTTAAAAAGAGAGAAAGCATACAGGAATGAATACGCGGCCAACAAGTTGGAGAGTTGGAAAAGCAAGCTATTTTATAGAATATTCTGTCCCCACTGAGAGTTTGAATCAAACGGATGTTCTAATCCCTTAGACTAGAGACAGCCTATGTGGTAGGGCTGAATAATGACTCGCCAAAGATATTCACATAAAATTTCCAGAACTTGTAAATATGTTCCCATGGTAAAAGGACTTTGCAGATGTAATTAAGGATTTTGAGAAGGGTACATGATTCAGGTGGGCCCAGTGTAATCACAAGGTCCTTTAAGAGGGAGAGTAAAAGTCAGGAAAAAGTGAGATGGCTATAGAGAGGTTGGGAGGGATGACTACCCTACTGTCTTTGAAAATGCAGGATGAGCTAAAGAATAGAATGTGCCTTCAGACACTGCAAAAGGAAAGGAAAGATTCTCCCTGAGACTTTCGAGAGGGAAGGCATCCCTGTCAACCTACTTTTGACTTCTGATTCCCAGAACTGTAAAATAATACATTTTTGTTATTTTAAGCCACTAATTTTGTGGTAATTTGTTACAGCCACAATAGGAAACCAATACACCATGAATTAAAGAACACTAAGAAAAAAAAATGCTTTGGGGGTTCTTGGGTGGCTCAGTCGGTTAAGTGTCTGACTTCAGCTCAGGCCATGATCCCAGGGTCCTAGGACAGAGCCCTGTGTCATCAGGCTCCCTGCTCAGCGGGAAGCCTGTTTCTCCCTCTGCCCCTCCCCCAGCGCAAGCTTGCTCTCTCTCTCTCAAATAAATAAATAAAATCTTTAAAAGAAAAAAAAAAAAGAAAAATGTTTTGGATTTAATAATTTTTTAATGAATAATTTTTATACATATAATTTTCATAGGCATTAACTACTAGATTAATTTATTTGGATGGTCTGCTTAGTTCTCATTCTATACGTATCATTATCTGGGCCCTATGAAGAAAGAAAGAAACAAGATAGCTAAAGTTCTTTTTTTCATGGAGCTTACACTATATAGGGACCTTTAAAATATAGGATATTATCTGGCAATAATAAGTGAATTTTTTTTTTTTCTTTTCTGGCTAGTGATTGAGATCTGCTAGAAAAACCAAGAGTTTTTCCTTACATTTCACTTCAATCTAATTTATATGTCCTGGAAATAAAATTAACATGCTTCTTCAAGAGATACTCATTTTTGAGTCCTAAAAATCTAACACGTTAACATTAAAGTGTAGTAAAACCCAAGGTGCATGGTGATTGAAAGAATGAATAAAGAGATGAACGGTAGCTTGAATGAGTAAGAGTAACATTTGTTTGTCATTTCAAGGGGTAATCAATCTCTCTCCTATAACTCATTGTCAAGAAAGTAAAGACTTTTACTGAAAATGTTTCTTGGATCTGATGGAAACAAACCACAGACAGGCTCCCAAGTAGCAGGATTATATTACTAGTCTGATGCAAGGCTCTAGAGGACTGGATTGGGGGAAGCAAGTACAATGTGCAAGTTTCCTCACAGAGCAGGGCTTGGGCCTTATAGCTCTGAATCCCAGAGTCCCAGAGTAAGGCTAGCACAAAAGGTTTCTGACCTTAAGTAAACATTCCAAGGGGCTTTCCATCTTAAGTCTTAGCGATTATCTTGCCTGCCTCAGTTAATATCTGGAAGCAGGCTCAACTTCTCCAATGCTCCAATTCCCACAAGACAGGCCCTGTGTAGTATCACTGTCCGCGGTCAGACCCAGGCCTCTGGGCCTCCCATCACCACCTTATCACTTATGTCTCCAGCCTTAGAGTTTTGCTTCTCCATGCAGTGACTTAGCTCTGGGTTGCTTCAGGAGCCCCGCTTTTGGTCTCAGCTCCTCCAACAACTCTACAAATGAATTATGTTTCAACAAATGAAAGTGATTTGTTTTCATGACTGTTGACTGATACATCAATTCTGAAATGTTCTTGGAAGTATGGCTTCAGAACTATCATTGAATTGAATTCTTCTTACCTCAGACAATATAATCCTATCTCCTGGTCACTTTTTTTGTGTGTGCCCACTTGTACCAGGCTAGACGGAATATAGTGCCCACTCGTGCCCTGTTGACTGATCCAGGGAAAAGTCCTTGATCAAACATGAATTAATGAATCCCTTCCCTGATATACTTGGACTAGAAAAGGCCCCAATCTCTCTTTGTTCCTGTTGTCTCTCTGAATACATGAAATGCAGAGATTATCAGTGGCTACGTGTTGTTGTTTTTTTTAAGATTTTATTTACTTGAGAATGAGTGAGAGGTTGAGAGAGAGAGAGCACAAAAGGGGGGAGGGGTAGAGGGAGAGAAAGAAGCGGACTAGCCTGCTGAGCAGGGAGCCTGACCTGGGACTCGATCCTAGCACCCAGGGATCACAACTGAGCCAAAGGCAGCCGCCATCAACTGAGCCACCCAGATGCCCCCAGTGGCTACGTTTTTGATAAAGTGAAGAGACTACCTTGAAGCAAAAGAATCACTTCATTTATAAATAAATACAGTTTTGCTTCTTTCTTAAAATCTTTATGCCATTCTCCCCCTTGCCTTATTGCACTGACAAGGACTTCTAATAATACTTGAGGATCTCTAGAGTTAGGTTTAATCAAAGTGGTGAGAGAAAAATCCATTTTTTCTCCTGACAGAAGATGGAAAATATTCAATCGTTCACTGCACTGTAGAATATTCATTTTAGTTTTTAACTGATACCATTTATCCAATTTAGAAATGCTCTTTTCCAATTTTGCCTACAGGTTTTCATTCTTCCTCAGTTAAAATTATGTGCCGACTTTGTCAAATATTTTTTCTGCATCCATTTTCTTCTTTATTCTTTTAACATTGTGAATTGCATTTGTTGATTTTTGGATGAAAAATCCATCTTGTGGGCGCCTGGGTGGCTCAGTTGGTTAAGCGACTGCCTTCGGCTCAGGTCATGATCCCAGGGTCCTGGGATAGAGTCCCACATCTGGCTCCCGGCTCAGCAGGAAGCCTGCTTCTCCCTCTCCCACTCCCCCTGCTTGTGTTCCTGCTCTCGCTGTCTCTGTCTCTGTCAAATAAATAAATAAAATCTTAAAAAAAAAAAAAATCCATCTTGTTTTCTTGGGAAGACCCCACTTGGTCATGATAAAATACCCTCAATTTATATTGCTCTTTTCAATTTGCAAATGTTTTGTTAAGGATTTTTGTATATAAGTTCTTCAGAGGCTTGATGTCTAATCTTATTTCCTTGTAATGTTCTTGTCATAATTCAGGGTCAGTTTTATGCTGGCCTCAGAAAATGACTTATGAAGTGCTTGCAACATTTTTTTGAAAAAGATAGTATATGATTGGCTTTATTTTTCTTCAAAATTTGATAATATTCACCAATAAGTCTATCTGTTCAGTAAGCTGTTTTCTTGAGAGGGTTTTTAATTCTGAAATTAATTTTAGTTTATATACACCTATTCAAATGTTCTTTTTGCATCAGTTTTGTTAAGCTGGAATTTTCGAAGAATCTATTTTATCTAGGTTGCCAACTGTATTGGCATAAAGATGTGCATGAAATTTCTCTGTTAGGTTCATAATTGTGCAAGATATCCCATGATATGTTCACTTTCATTCCTAATATTGGTGATTTGTGCTTTCTTCACTTTTTCTTGACCATTCTAAGTGTTCTGTTTTATAATTTTCTTTCTTCTAAATGCATTGCATTTAATTTCTTCTTATTTCTTAAGACATAAGTTGGATCAGTGATTTTAATCCTTTTATATTTTATGAAGTTTTAAAATTACAAATTTCTCTATAATCAGTGCTTAAATTACATTCCTCAAATATTGATATGCTTTATTTTTAAAATATTTTCTAATTTACCCTTGTGATTTTACTTTTACCTCTAGAGTTATATAAGTGTGCTTGCTTAATTTCCAAATATTTCACATTTTTAGATTTTTGAAATTAATTTTTAATTTTCTTATGTCAGGGAACATATTCTGTATGATTTTAATCCTTTAAAGTTTTTGAGAGTTGTTTTATGTTCTAAAATATGATTTATCATCATGAAATGTATGTCTGTTCTTCAGTTTGAGCAGTGCAATTCTAACCAACATCATTAAACAGAAAAAAGCTAATACTAATATTTGGAGCAAATATCATAATGCCTATTTCTTGCTTGCTTGATATTCAGAGGGTATGAAGTGGTTTGCTGTGGGAATGGGTTTAAGAGGGAAAGTATTAATTTCTATTGCCATGTTTATAAACTCTCTTCATTTCTTACTCTATAGTCTCCTGTCCAAGACATTCTAATCCAGGCTTTTAAAGCAACAGAATGACTGGGGCGCCTGGGTGGCTCAGTTGGTTAAGCAGCTGCCTTCGGCTCAGGTCATGATCTTGGGGTCCTGGGATCGAGTCCCCTGCTCAGCGGGGAGCCTGCTTCTCCCTCTCCCTCTCCCGCTCCTTCTCATTCTCCCTCAGACAAATAAATAAATAAAATAAAATAAATTTTAAAAAATGAAGCAACAGAATGATTGCTATGTTCCTCTTTCTAGAATAAGGGACAAAGCATGCCAAGATATAATATTTTTGTATCATTTGTGATTTCGCTGAATACTTCCAAAAGATATGGTATACTTTTGCACACGCATGCTTCTTCTTGAATTTATTTCTCTTGTTTTGTGAGGATTGGGGCAGGGGAGAAGGGAAACGTTCGAAGTTTCTTTTACTTTCTGTCTGTTGGTCTTTAAGCACTCCCTAGAAAGGAGTGAAGAACTGAAGAACAGACATGGATTTCATGATGACAAATCATATTTTGGAACACAAACAGGCCCTAAGGAAAGAGTTGTTCGGCAACTCCTGAAAAACTTTGTCTAGCTACATCTGTTAGGTGACTGCTTTTTAGTGGATGCTTGGTGACAGTCCTTTGACGATACTGTTGTGGTTCCTGGAAACTGATAGGGGAGAAGGAGAGAGGGCAGTGGTCCCAGTTGTGCTTGTCGAGGTGGGGGAGGTGGCTGGTGACAAGAGCTGGGTGTTCCTTCAGCTGTAGGTTTATGAAGCCATTTCCTGTGAAACAGGACAAGATCTTTCTCTGCCCTTGATACTACTACACTAAACTACTTTTTTTTTTTTAAAGATTTTACTTACCTATTTGACAGAAGCGAGAGAGCACAAGCAGGGGGAGCGGCAGGCGGAGGGAGAAGCAGGCTCCCCGCCAAGTAGGAAGCCCGAGGCGGGACTCGATCCCAGGACCCTGGGATCATGACCTGAGCTGAAGGCAGCTGCCCACCCAACTGAGCCACCCAGGCACCCCTAAACTACTTTTTAAACGGTTGAATTCCGCTTCTGGAATGGCATCGAGTTTCACAGACCCACTTCCCAGCAAAACAATCATGCTGGTAAAATTCTTTAAAAAGCAACCATTTAAAGCCTCTGGAAACTGCCCTAGGGACATAGAGCAAATAAATGTTTGAGAAATTTTACTAAATTTTGGAAAGAACAGTGAGAGTCCACGGCACTTGAGCCACTACCCACACCCTCCCTCTCCCAGCTCAGTGGGACAGAATCTCCACTTTGGGTAGGTGTGGCCAAGGAAATAAGGATCTCCCTACCCTCAGCTTCCAGTCAAGGGACAACATATCACACCGAGAGGGGCAGACCACCAGCATGTTTCATCACCCCCAGCCCTGAGTGGCAGAGGCTAATTTCCTGGTGAGTGTAGCCAAGAGGCGAGGGGCTCCTTCCCTCTACCCATTCCCCATTTGTTGGGTGGAAGATCTATGGCTGGTGCAGCAGGCAGAGAACACTGGAACCCTGGTCATCACACTTGTATAGCTCACTCATAGGGCAGAGGTTCCAGTTCAGGAGAGCAAGTTGAGAGAACAAGAGGTTACTGCCCTTGCCTGCACCCTGCTTTTTTAAAGCACAGGTGTCACTCAGAGGGAAGTGGGCCATTGTCTCACCACTTCTACCCTCCCTGGACCACAGCTCAGAGATTTTGCCTAGAGGGAGGGAAGTCCATGATAAAAAAAGACTCTAAAGTTCTCCCCAGAGGAACTGACTTTACTTGGAACCAATTTTAGGGGAGTCCAAGCCTAAGAACACTGTCAGAACCAATGGAAATTTGGGCAGTAATCAATTAAGAAATTATATACTTCTAATTAAAAGCAACATAGGCCAGTTAGTTCATCAAAGAGAACCAGAAAAAAAGAGTCAAGAGCCCTCCGGCATTCAGAACCCCAAATACTGGCCTCAAAAAGATCCTTCCCTACGTTTCACTGGATCAAACTGGAGCAATTATTCCCCAGGGCACTGTCAGAAACTATAGAGCAATCAGCTGGAAGCTAGTGGAGCCTTGCCAGCTGGTTGTGATACCAGCAGTGGAAGACAGAGAGATTAGGGAAGGAGACAGAGAAAAGCCTGATAAAATCACTGCCATCCCAGGGTGACTGTGTGCATGCCCAAGGACAGGCCGTCCAAGGACTGACACCAGACACTTCACACTGAGGGGGAAAGAAACTTTACTAAACTAGTCTAGACAAGTTATGAAAAAAATAAATTTATTAAAACATGTTTTATGTCCCAGCATGTAGTCTACCTTAGGAAATGTTCTATGTTCATTTTGCCATTGTGGGGTGAAATCTTTCATAAATATCAATTAGGACAAGTTAATCAATACAGTTCTTCAGGTCTTCTATATACCGGTTTTTGGTCTACTTCTCCTAGCCATTATTGAGATAGAGGTATTGAAATTTCCAACTATAATTGTGGATTTGTCTATTTCTCCTGGCAGTTCTATCAGATTTTGCCTCCTCCATCTTGAAGCTCTGTTATTTGATAAACATTTATGATTTTGATGTCCTCCTGATGAACAGACACCTTTTCGTGTGAAAGGACCTTCTCTTTCTTCATGGTATTAATTGCTATGAAATCTACTTTGTCTTGTATTAATTTGGACTCTGGCCTTCTTTTCCTTGGTGTTCCAGGTTTTATTTTCTGCTTCATTTCCTTTGTGGCAGTGATGTCCTTAGTTTCTTTCAGCTTCCATAAAGGAGACAGAGTGTGGAGGAAAGTCAGGGAGAGAGCCTGAGAGAGGCAGCTGAGAGCTTGCTCTTGAACTCACTGCCCTGCAGTGCTGTAAAGCAGAAATGCTCATTCATCAGCTTTCCATTACATGTAACTTACTCATGAGCTAAAGTTCTCCATCTCTAGTTCAAAATAGCACTGGAAGAACAGAGAGATAAGGAAGAAGGTGGCCTGACAGTCTAGCCAGGAGGGGTCAGTCGCTGGCTTCAGTTCTGGGGAAGTTCAACTTCTCCACTTGGACCAGAGGCCCCTGGGAGGTGACAGACTCACACCACATCACATAATCCTGGGCAGGAGCAACTAGAGTGGAATGAACACTGCACTGAGTGATACAGGTCTTCTTCTGGTCCTTTGAAAAAGGGGAGGGAGACGGTTTTCATCCACAACCTCAAGTTATCTCTCTGTAACATAAATTATGATAGACCACTGGTTCTCAACCTAGCTGCACAGGAAGTACTGATAATTAATTCTCTCTCCTGCCCTCATCTGATTTAATTAATCTAAAGGGTGCCCCAGCAAGCAGTATTTTTTAAACAACCCACACCCCTGCCAGGTGACCATAATGTTCAGCCAGTTATAGGAAACACTAGACAAAACTAGAATGGCTGTCTCCCAATGTCTCCCAATGCAAAAGCCTGTATCTCGGTGCACTTAAAGTATGCTGACTTCTAACTACATCCCTTGGACACATATGCTAGAATGGTGTGTGAGGTAAGTTTAAACTCACAGTTCTCAAGCAAAATCTTTAAAAGTACTTCCACGTCCATTTTCAAATAGATTTTCAAAAAGGGAGACTCAGTTCTCTACAATGGCCTCTCTGATCAAGTACCATCCTCCCCCTTCAATAGATGGCTGTTTGTGGACACAGAGAACAAAAATAGTCCTCATCTATGAGTTTACAGAAAATTATCAGAAAAGATTTTATCTTTCCATTACTTTTTTAAATTTTATACTTTTTATTAACTTCAATTAGCCATAATATAGTACATCATTAGTTTTTGATGTAGTGTTCAATGATTCACTAGTTGTGTATAACACCCAGTGCTCATCATATCACATGTCCTCCTTAATGTCCATTATCCAGTTACCCCATCACCCCACTCCTCTCCCTACTGCAGCCCTCAATTTGTTTCCTGGAGTTCAGAGTCTCTCATTGTTTTTCTCCCTCTCTGATTTCTTCCCATTCAGTTTTCCCTCCTTTCTCCTATGGTCCTCTGTGCTGTTCCTTATATTCCACATATTAGTGAAACCATGTGATAATTGTCTTTCTCTGACTGACTTATTTCACTTAGCATAATACTCTCCAGTCCCATCCATGTTGATGCAAAAGTTGGGTATTCCTCCTTTCTGAGGGTTGAGTAATACTCCATTGTATATATGAACCACATCTTCTTTATCCATTCATCTGCTGGAGGACATCTTGGCTCCTTCCACACTTTGGTTATTGTGGGCATTGTTGCTATGAACTTTGGGGTGCATATGCCCCTTCTTTTCACTACATCTGTATCTCTGGGGTAAATATCCAGTAGTGCAATTGCTGGGTCATAGGGCAGCTCTATTTTTAACGTCTTAAGGAACCTCCCTACTGTTTTCCAAAGTGGCTGTACCAGCTTGTATTCCCACCAACAGTGTAAGAGGGTTTCCCTTACGCCGCATCCTTGCCAACATCTGTTTTTTCCTGTCTTGTTAATTGTGGCCATTCTAACTGGTGTAAGGTGGTATCTCATTGTGGTTTTGATTTGCTCTTCCCTGATGGCAAGTGATGTGGAGTATTTTTTCCTGTGTCTGTTAGCCATTTGTATGTCTTGGAGAAGTGTCTGTTCATGTCCTCTGCCCATTTCTTGACTGGATTATTTGTTTTTTGGGTGTTAAGTTTGAGAAGTTTTTATAGATCTTAGATATCAGCCCTTTATCTGTTATGTCATTTGCAAATATCTTCTCCCATTCTGTAGGTCGCCTTTTAGTTTTGTTGACTATTTCTTTTGCTCTGAAGAAGCTTTTTATCTTGATAAAGTCCCAATGGTTCATTTTTGCTTTTGTTTCCCTTGCCTTTAGAGACGTGTCTTGAAAGAAGTTGCTATGGCCAAGGTCGAAGAGGTTACTGCCTGTGTTCTCCTCTAGGATTTTGATAGATTCCTATCTCACATTTAGGTCTTTCATCCATTTTGAGTTTCTTTGTGGTGGTGTAAGAGAATGGTCCAGTTTTCCCAGCACAATTTATTGAAGAGACTGTCTTTTTTCCATTGGACATTCTTTCCTGCTTTGTCGAAGATTAGTTGATCATAGAGTTGAGGGTCCATTTCTGGGCTCTCTAGTTTGTTCCACTGATCTACGTTTCTGTTTTTATGCAAGTACCATGCTGTCTTGATGATCACAGCTTTGTAATAGAGCTTGAAATCAGGCAGTGTAATGCCCCCAGCTTCGGTTTTCTTTTTCAATATTCCCCTGGTGATTCAGGGTCTTCCCTAGTTCCATACAAATTTTAGAACTGTTTGTTCCAGCTCTGTGAAAAGTGTCGATGGTATTTTGATAGGTATTGCACTGAATGTATAGCTTGCTCTGGGCAGCATAGACTTTTTAACAATATTTATTCTTCCAATCCATAAGCATGGAATGCTGTTCCATCTCTTTGTGTCTTCCTCAATTTCTTTCATAAATGTTCTGTAGTTTTTAGAGTATAGCTCCTTTACCTCTTTGGCAGGTTTATTCCTAGGTATCTTATGGTTTTTGGTGCAATTGTAAATGGGATTTCTCTTAATTTCTCTTTCTTCAGACACATTGTTAATGTATAGAAATGCAACTGATTTCTGTGCATTGATTTTTTTTCTCCCTCTCTGATTTCTTCCCATTCAGTTTTCCCTCCTTTCTCCTATGGTCCTCTGTGCTATTCCTTATATTCTGGATTGCTAAATCACTGTATGAGTTCTAGCAATTCTGGGGTGGAGTCTTTTGGGTTTTCTTTTTTTTTTAATTATATATTTGACAGAGAGGGAGAGAGAGAGAGAACAAGAAGGGGGAGCAGCAGAGGGAGAGGGAGAAGCAGGCCCCCTGCTGAGCAAGGAGCCTGACGTGGGGTTCAGTACCAGGACCCTGTGATCATGACCTGAGCTGAAGGCAGATGCTTAACCAACTGAGCCACCCAGGTGACCCATTGGGTTTTCCACATAAAGTATCATGTCATCTGCAAAGAGAGAAAGTTTGACTTCTTTGCCAATTTGAATGCCTTTTCTTTCTTTTTGTTGTCTGATTGCTGAGGCCAGGACTTCTAGTACTATGTTGAACAACAGTGGTGAGAGTGAACATCCCTGTTGTGTTCCCGACCTTAAGGGAAAAGCTCTCAGCTTTTTCCCATTGAGAATGATATCTGCTGTGGGCTTTTCATAGATGGCTTCTATGATACTGAGGTATGTTCCCTCTATCCCTCTCCTCTGAAGAGGTTTTAACCAAGAAAGATGCTGTATTTTGTCAAATGCTTTTTCTGCATCTATTGAGAGGATCATACCATTCTTGTCTTTTATTAATGTGCTCCATCACATTGATTGATTTGTGAATGTTGAACCACCCTTGCATCCCAGGAATAAATCCCACCTGGTCATGGTGAATAGTCCTTTTAATGTACTGTTGGATCCTATTGGCTAGTATCTTGGTGAGTATTTTGGCATCCATGTTCATCAGGGATATTGACCTGTAATTCTTTTTGGTGGGGTCTTTGTTTGGTTTTGGGATCAAGGTAATGCTGGCCTCATAAAAGGAGTTTGGCAGTTTTCCTTCCATTTCTATTTTTTGAAATGGCTTCAGTAGAAAAGGTATTATTTCTTCTTTAAATGTTTGGTAGAATTCCCCTGGGAAGCCATCTGGCCCTGGAGTCTTGTTTTTTGGGAGGTTTTTGATTACTGCTTCAATTTCCTTGCTGGTTATTAGTGTGTTCAGATGCTGTACCTCTTTCTGTTTCAGTCTTCATAGTTTTTGTTAGTTTCCAGGAATGCATCCATTTCTTCCAGATTGCCTAATTTGTTGGCATATTGTTGCTCATAGTATGTTCTAACAATTACCTGTATTTCCTTGGTATTGGTTGTGATCTCTCCCCTTTCATTCATGATCTTATTAATTTGGCTCCTTTCTCTTTTCTTTTTGATAAGTCTGGCCAGAGATTTGTCGATCTTATTAATTCTTTCAAAGAACAAGCTTCTAGTTTTGTTGATCTGTTCTACTGTTCTTCTGGTTTTTATTTCATTGATTTCTGCTCGAATCTTTATTATTTCTTTTTTCCTGCTTGGCTTAGGCTTTATTTGCTGTACTTTCTCCAGGTCCTTTAGGTGTAAGGTTAGCTTGTATATTGGGGATTTTTCCAATTTTCTGAGAGTAGCTTGGACTGCTATGTACTTCCCTCTTAGGACTGGCTTTGCAGTATTCATAAGTTTCGAATTTAAGTGTTTTCATTTTCATTAGTTTGCATGAATTATTTAAGTTCTTCTTTAATTTCCTGGTTGACCCATTCATTCTTTAGCAGGATGTTCTTTAACCTCCAAGTGTTTGAGCTCCTTCCAAATTTCTTCTTGTGATTGAGTTCCAGTTTCAAAGAATTGTGGTCTGAAAATATGCAGGAAATGATCTCAATCTTTTGGTATCGGTTGAAACCTGATTTGTGACCAAGTATGTGATCTATTCTGGAGGAAGTTCCATGTGCACTCAAGAAGAACGAGTATTCTGTTGTTTTAGGATGGAATATTCTGTATGTATCTGTGAAGTCCATCTGGTCCAGTGTATCATTCTAAACTCTTGTTTCTTTGTGGTCTTCTGCTTAGATGATCTGTCTGTTGCCATGAGTGGGGTGTTGAAATCCCCTACTATTAATGTATTATTATTAATATGTTTCTTTACTTTGGATATTAATTGGTTTATATAATTGGCTGCTCCCACATTGGGGGCATAGATACTTACAATTGTTAGATCTTCTTGTTGGATAGACCCTTTAAATATGATATAGTGTCCCTCTGCATCTCTTACTACAGTCTTTGGTTTAAAATCTGATTTGTCTGATATGAGGATTGCTACCCCAGCTTTCTTTTGAGGTCCACTAGCATGAAAAATGGTTCTCTACCCCCTCACATTCAATCTGGAGGCGTCTTTCAGTTCTAAATGAGTCTCTTGTAGACTCCATTACTTACACTTAATGAGCCTTGAAGAGACTCCTCTGTACATCTCTATGTAGAAATGAATTGAATCCTTACATAATTGACTTCGAACAGTTAAAAGTAACACCTCAGTCAAAACTGAATTTTGTTCATGGTCATGTTTCTTATAGAAACAACAGACTCACCAGTGGTACTTACACGTATAAATTCTGGGCTGTAAGAGTCTGGGTTGTTTTTTATTTTTTTATTTTTAAAGATTTAATTTATTTATTTGAAGAGAGAGAAAGCACGCAGGAGAGAGCACAAGCAGGGGGAGAGGCAGAGGGAGAGGGAGAAGCAGGCTCCCTCCTGAGCAGGGTGCCTGACATAATCTGGGTTGGTTTCTAACAATCACCTCAGGTGATTCTCTTGTACATAAAATTTTGAAAACTACTTCTGAAGAGGCTTGAACTGCCCTACTTTGTTTATTGGAAATTAAATGCCCCATAGTCCACTCAGAACTTTGACACCACAGGACTGGTTTTTAATTTCAAAAACGCATTAAAATGCACATCTTCCCACAGCTCCCTTTACAGATTTTTTTTTTTTTTTTTTTTTTTTTTTGACAGAGAGAGACACAGCGAGAGAAGGGACACAAGCAGGGGGAGTGGGAGAGGGAGAAGCAGGCTTCCCACTGAGCAGGGAGCCCGATGCGGGGCTCGATCCCAGGACTCTGGGATCATGACCTGAGCCGAAGGCAGACACTTAACAACTGAGCCACCCAGGCGCCCCCACAGCTCCCTTAAATTCTAACTCTGAAGGGGAGACGCCACAAATCCAATGATTATTATTTGGCTATTTGTGGCTCATATTTTACTTCTATATAACATTATTTTCCCCAAAGCCTGGAGAATATAACAAAGAGAAACTGAATATAGCAGTGTTTTCAACATATTATTGTTCTTTTCTAACAAAACATTTATTTGTATCTTTTGTGTCTTTGTAACTTAAAGTTTAAATAATGAATTTAAATACATTACCTGAGAGACCAATTTGTTCATTGTGATTATCATAGATTATTCTTCATCTAATGCAAAAGATAACCTTGGCTGGCTCCTCCTGGTTGGCTGAGCTATGAGAGAAGATGGCCAAATCTACCCTAACATCCTAGAATACTAAACCTGGAATTTATGTGAGAGAATGATACATTTAAATTGCTTATGAGCCTTTTTTTTTCCTTCTGTTTCTAACAGCTAAAACTAATCTTAACTGAATAGTTACCTTAGTATCACTTTGAGGGTGTGGACCATACTTTATGCATCTTTTCATCTCAGGAGAAGTGATAAGGCTTATAGGAAGGTGGTCTGTACAGATGGTGGTAATAAAAGTAATGATAATATTACAAGTATCTTACATTGAGCGGGTTTTGTCAATGTGACAAATATATTGTCAAGCACTTATCCTAGGTTTTCTCATTTAATTCTCCAAATACGCTATTATGAAATCTGAACTGTAAGGTGCATGCAGGTTAACTAAATCACCTAAAGCTGCATATGCAGCAATGGCAGCAGCACAGATTACAGGCAGCATTGCATGTCAGGAAGATG
The DNA here is from genome assembly GCF_029215605.1 of Mirounga angustirostris. Taxonomy (NCBI): domain Eukaryota; kingdom Metazoa; phylum Chordata; class Mammalia; order Carnivora; family Phocidae; genus Mirounga; species Mirounga angustirostris. Next base: position 116,156,568 of record NW_026991712.1, read on the forward strand.
ATCTAGGGAACCTGGAAAAAGGGGTGTAAAGTAAATTTTGTTGTATTTGCACCTGTTACCCAGGTTGAGCTCTTATCTGTGGAAAAGAGCCCCAGGCAGAAAAAGAGCCTATGCAAGAATGTGAAAGCATCAGAGGCTACATGTTTTTAAGTAACATCCCCTTGGTTTATGCTGCTGTACTGGGAGATTCTATAATGATCTAACAGAGCCAAAATTAAAAGGGGTTCCCCAGGGTATTAAGTAGAAATTCTTTTTTTTTTTTTAAGATTTATTTATTTTAGAGAGAGCACGTGAGCAGGGGGAGGGGCAGGTGAGAGAGAGAGAGAACCTCAAGCAGATTGCACTGAGCGCAGAGCCCGACATGGGGCTCGATCCCATGACCCTGAGATTATGACCTGAGCTGAAATCAAGAGTTGGATGCTTAACCAACTGAGCCACTCTGGTGCCCCTCAAGTGGGAATTTTAATTGCTTGTATCTAATGTAAACAGAAAATGGGTTGTTGCTTTACCAAGGTCACTGCCAATTAGCAGGAATCCTACAGCCATCCAAAGGGCTGACACAGACATGTGCTGACCTAAAACTAGCAGATAAGCACAGACATAGAAACCCTGCAGTTGTTTCCAAGTGAATATAATCTGCCTGAATCAGCACACAGCATAGGGAGATTTCTCTTATTTTCCTACCTGGAAGTGTTTCTATCAGATTTCTGTATCAGCTTAGAAGTTCCCATTTTTCTTTTAACATATGGGTGAGAATTAATGCCATCCAGACCACTAGCTCTCTCCCAGTAGCATAATTTTGGCTAGAGAATCTCACAGAGATTGTCCTCTAACCTGACATAACACCCAAGTATTACCCTCATAATGGGTAAACATCAGGAAGGGCGTGGTATTCTTCCTGTTTTCCAGACTAAACCAAGCACCTTCTTGCAACTGTCCTCTTATGATCTAATGAGAGAAAGTACTTTTAAAACAAAAATACAATTTTACAAATTGTTAATATAAAATCTTAGTCATGAAAGAATGAGGATGTTTAACAGTTCAACTTTTACTAGCCAATCTCCTTACTTTTAGATACAAATTAACAGGCTTACATCTAACAAGAGTTAGAATTCTGAGTGTGCCTCTGGGGTCTACATTTGGAAAAAAAGCAACAGAATACACTTGAAAACAGAATCAAATGCATGTGGGAATGCAGTCTATGTTAATCTTCCTTCATTCTGGTTACCCAATGTTAAGCATCCAGACCAAATCACCAAGCAAAATTTAATCTGTTTCTGAATTTCATTATAAAATAACTTCATGTACTCTTTTCTGACTTCTGTACTCAACGTTATCTTTGTGACAGTTATTCTTTTTTTTTTAGAGAGAGAGCACGAGCAGGGCAGAGGGGGAGAGAGAATTTCAAGCAGGCCCCACGCCCAGTGTGGAGCCCCACTCGGGGCTCAATCTCACGACCCTGAGATAGTGACCTGAGCCAAAAGCAAGAGTCAGATGCTCAACTGACTGAGCGACCCAGCCGCCCCTGTGATGAATTAATCTTACTCTGTGCAGCAGGAGTTTATTCTTTCATTGCACTACAAAATGTTTCTCAGCCTTCGCACTCTTGGTTTGGGGCTGGATAATTTTTTATTGTGGGAGCTGACCTGTGATTATAAGAAGTTTAGCAGCAACCCTGTCCTCTCATCATCTGACGCCAGTAGCACCCATTCTATTAACCAACCCAGCTGCGACAATCAAATATGACTCCAGAAATTTTGAAAAATCACCACTGGGGCAAAATCACCACGGTTGGGTACTACTGAGCTGGAATAAATAAAACCGTCTCTATTTAATTACATTTTAGTCTCATAACAGGTATTCCAGGGTCTAAGCAGCCATAAGGACTGGGTCAAAGCATGGAAGGAGGGGCCACTTGACAAAAGGAAGAGGTCTTCTTTGCTTCAAAATATGTTTAAAATACTGACTCTCTATGGAGAAGATAACGGTAACATGAGCCAACTCACTAACTCATGGCATAAATCCTCTAGTCTCTGTTTTTTTGTTGATTTATCAATGGGTAAGAATATTTACCCAGAGGTGCCTGGGTGGCTCAGATGGTTAAGTGTCTGCCTTCGGCTCAGGTCATGATCCCAAGGTCCTGGGATCAAGCCCCACATCTGGCTCCTGGCTCAGCGGGGAGCCTGCTTCTCCCTCTGCCTCCCCCCGCCCACTCATGCTCTCTCTGTATCTCTGTCTCAAATGAATAAATAAAATCTTTAAAAAAAATGTTTACCCAATTTTATCAAATTTTTAAATATTTTGATGTGAAGTATTTTAATGTTTAATAACCTTCAAAATGTCTGAGATGGTGTAGGCTTGTAAGCCCCTTGCAAGCCAGGGTCATTTCAGGACTGCACTGAGGTTAAGGACGGCCAGGCAGGCCTGGGCCAGGAAGAGAAAATGTTCTCTTCCCCTTATCTCATGTTGTAAGGCCTAAATGCCTGGATCAGCAGGAAGTGGCTCTTGCCTAGCTTAAAGTGTGTCTTTCTAAACAGAAGTGTTCTTTCTAAAGACAAAGAACATGTTGTCTCCAAAGGAAGGGTGGCTAAGAGAATTCTTTATTCTGCAAGCATAAACAGGATATAAACAGGATATATTTTGTTCTTATGTATCTTACTTCACGGATGTTGGGTTGATACTTTAAGTACACATTGTTATGTTTATCTGATCACTGCGAGTATATAGCTATGTGAGTAATAAACGGCAGTATGCAGTTGCAAGTGCTGCCTTTGCTCTGCATCCCCTGTGTCCTGGTTATTTCGTAGACCCTTATCCAGGGACCCCAACGCACTAGACGTTGACAAATGTCTAGTTCAAAATATTGCCAAATGTCAAAGGTTCTTGTAATTCTCCTTTTTACCTTCTTACTCAGGATAGTATTAAGTAATTGAACTCAGACTGAAATCCAAAACTTTCATTTCACTGTAAATATATAACAAATCAAAGTAAAGCGTCTAAACTTACCGCCTCTGATACAACATATTTATCTTATAAAGATAGATTAATTAATCTTTGGATTAATGACCCATCAACTGTAAAGATAGCATGATAAGATGATGATGATGGCGATGACGAGAATGTCAACACCAGATAGGTTAGTAACACAAGCTCACATTCATCAAGTCATTTATGAGCACTATGGGGTGGATTTTCCATAGTTTGTCTCACGAGATCAAAAAGCCAGGATGCTATAAATCAAACTCAAACATAGTCCTTACTAACACCAAAGCAGGCACTTCTAAACATGATTGCCTCTAGTCATTCAATAAATATATATTGACCACTGACCATTTCCTACG